>NC_136059.1:547282495-548609995 GCF_964261635.1 Lissotriton helveticus | reverse complement strand
GCATCCCTCAGCACCACCACAGCATCACACAGGGGCACCACAACATCACTATGCGCTACCACAGCATCACTGAACGCCACAGCATCACTCAGCGCTACCACAGCATCAATCTCTGCAACCATTCAACAACAACTGGTTCAAATATGTTCTCTCAATGTTTCAAGCTTTATTACAAATGTCACAAAAATATGTTAATATTTCACTTCTGTTCTTGGATTTTTGTCACAATAAAAGACTCTGAACATAATCTTCACAAAAGTTATTTACAAAAGTTTAAGCTATTGTCTTTATAAATTACAATAACTTTTATTTAAGTATTAATTATTAAAAAAATTAAAAACCATTGTTATTTGCAATATCAATACATCTAAGTCACATAAATACAACACATATTGCATTACAAATGCTATAGGTGTCACATTTGCGAAAATTAAAACTATTGGCATTGTAAATGACAAAGCTATTAATTTCGTTATTTTCAAAACCAACACATAAATAAAAAATGTGTAATTTCCAATATCAATAGCTCAAACTTTTCTAATGCGAGACCTATTGCCTTGCAAATGCTTGTTACATGTAGGTTGAAGTACTGTTACCCCTTGAGTAAAGACACCAGTTCGCCACTCTTCTTGCCCTGGGTGGCACTGGGAGCATTAATTTATGGCAGCTCTGATTTTACAATATTAGCAGCAAAAGAGCGTGGAAGTTTTGTTTGTTATTCATACTGTAGTTTTGTTTGTGATTCCATCTGTTGGCTACGTACTTAATGAGGACTCTTTAACATATACTCCTGCAGCTATAGAAGTGTGCTGGACAACCTACCCCACACTAGACAAGAGTACTTGTGTAAATACCGCAGTACCTCTGCCATTCTGCAGCTCTGTGCTATGCTTGCCTCACTTGCACTCACAATGTATTGAAACTTATATAGCGCCCACTACTCCGATGTGGGGCGCTGAAGCGCTCGCCTATATGGATAGCACGCAACACCATGTAGAGAGTGTAGTTGGAAGTGTGTTGTCTTTGTTTTGATCCTGTTTGGGAAGTCTTTCCATGTCATTCGTGATGACCACAGAGGTACGGGTATGGTGTGATGGGACACCGCTTAACGGTGTGATGGTTGAAGAAGTGTGGGAGATCGACATGCAGTCTATGTATTCAAGTAGGCTGGCAGCTTTGAGCAGCTCTGCAGGCACTTTTATTCTATGTACTATTTTCAATGGTCCTGTTAACTGGTTACTGCACTGGGCTGTCCATTCTGAGCAGGAGTAGGTTTTATGAAGACCCCGATCAGAGATCCGCTTGGGTGGACTTTGTTACTATTGTCTCATATCCGATTGCCATGGTGAGATGTCAAAAGCGGCGGTGGCATGTAAATTATTGAGACCCACAGTGGTAGACTAATTTAGAGTACTTCGTAGGCCTATGACATGTGGCAGATCTCTTCAGTTATTCTGTACCTGTTCTGTTGGTGATGGGTGGTTGGTTTTGGTTTACTCCTGTGGACTAGCTCAGTACTGCATGATGCCATGACCAAGAGCAGTTTTGTCTTATGTGAGAGTGTCAAGCGCCATAAGCAGGGCCACTGGAATAATGCAGCTGTGGCAATTTTCGTATATAATTGTTGATTTGCCACATTTGCCACCTAATTCATCATCTGCTGCAGATTTTGACAAAATAAAATTGTTTCTAGCTGAAAGGGTTCAAAAGTTGGTAAAAACACAGCAACACGTGTTGCCGCCCAGTGGAAGGCTCTTTGCATAGGTTGACTGGCCACCTTTCTGTAGCTTATCATTATATTTGGGTGTTACACTGGTACTATTTAGGTACAACTAATGCTCAATGTTAACAAGCTTAACAGGCATTCACAATGCAATAGGTCTCACATTATTAAAGTTTGAGCCATTGGCATTGTAAATGACAATGCCTTTTATTCATTTGTTTTTAAAACCTGCAATCGGTGCATAAACACGCAATTTGAACGTATAGTCCTTGCTTACGATGAGCAAGGCTGGCAGTAAAAGAGACTGCCAGCCTTGCTTCTCATAAGCAAGGACTATAAGTACAAAGTGCTTGCTTACGCACCGATGCAAATGAATAAAAGGCATTGTCATTTACAATGCCAATAGCTCAAACTTTAATAATGCGAGACCTATTGCATTGTAAATGCTTGTTTTTTGTAGCACTCCAAATACAAGGGGAGTTACCCTTCACCGTCAAAAGGGACAGAGTAGTTTGAGCTTAGAACAAAAATAGTTCCCTTTTGTGCAAGCTTTTTGACATAAAAACCCCAAATATGCTACCCTGGGCTAATAAATATTGATTATACAGTGAGAAACTTTAACACACTCAAAAACTATATGACTATCACCTTGTTATGAGAAAATCATTCATGTTTATTCACATAAAAATATACAAAAAATGTATCATTCATATCTCAAATAGTATACAAGAATTAAAAACATGCACCTGTTAAAATTATTTAAAAACAAACTATTTTCAGTTCCTCAATCTCTTACATATCTATGATTTACAAAACCTCATAATTCCTGTACGATAAGTACAGGAATTTTGATCATTCCAATAGGACACATAATAAAAAACACAAAAAGATACTGTGAACACAGCACTTCAGTGGCACTTCAAATGGTTTTCACCACTTTCTTCTGAACAATTTTATAACAATAATTGGGCTTTGTGCGGCTGGCATCCATCTCTCGCTTCAGAATCCGAAACGAGAGATGGAAGCCAGCCGCATCAAGCCCAAATCTGGATCTTAATAGGACCAGTGGATTAACAAAAAGGCTATCCTTTCCCAGCCGCGGCCCGTGGAAGGAGTTACGGTGGGGCAGGGAGGCGGGGAGGGGGAGGGGCGGGGTGGATGGTGCTAAAAACCGGCATATGGATAATTGCAGGTAAGTAAACAATTTAATTAATAAAACTAATTTCCTAGCGCGCACTGCATCGCATTTTGCGCGTGTTTCACTGTTGTTCAGGTGATATTACTGCTAGCCGCCCTTTGGTGGCAAACATACCTGTTTGTGCGTAGATACCTGGTGAGCACAGGGCCATGGAGCAAGATAATTATTATGAAGAGGAGGAGGCGACGCAGTACCTACCTTTAGATGACGATTTCTTCGAGGCGGTGGATTCCTCCATCCTTAGATGTGTGACGGAGGTTGTGACTCCGATGGAGGAGCGCCTGACTAATCGTATTATTGCTGAGTGCGCCAGCATGGCTCAAGCTCATGGGGGCCCTCTGGCTCCCACGCCTCAGCCCGCCTCCGGGGAGGATCCCCCTCCACCCAAGAGGGTTTGTGGGGAAGGTGGCGCGGAAGGGGCGCAGGGGGTGGATAAGGACACCTTTGAACACTTGAAAAGCGGGTTCCTGGCCAAGTCCGCGCCATCCCCCTCTGCGCCTCCCGCGCTACCTGAACCCGCGGTGTCCACAGCCCCCCCTTCCTTGTCCCAGGATGGGGGTTCCCCAACTGACACTGATGATGATGATGGGTCGTCGCTGTCCTGGCGCCCGGCTAGTTCTTCGGGCACTATGCCTTAGGATGCCTCCAGCATGCTAGATCCGGATTAAATTATTCATCCGCGGTCCGCAGCCTGGGGGCCTGGGGACAAGGTGGCCAAGTTCGTAGCGGGACGCCTCCGCAAACCTCTGGAGAAAGAAGAGCGGGGGTGCCTTAGAGCTGAGTGTCCATGCCCCACATTGGAATGGAAGGTAGCCCTGACCCCCGAGTTAGATTCCAAAATGGCTACCTTCCTCGCCAAGTATATCAAGGACCCTCGTAAAGGGATAGATCGTTCCTGGCGATCTGCCAGGATAAACTCCTGGATGCCATTGGTCCAATGACTAAGATCTTGGACATGGCTGAGGAAGTGAAGGCGACGGGGTCCGTCATTTCCCCCGACATTCTGTCAAACTGGGCGCAGAGGGCAATAGACTTTATGGACAATGCCAACTGCGCCCTATCGACGGAACATAGACGTTCTCTACTCATTAAACTGGACCCAAAGCTGGGTGACTTGGCTTCCTCCGAGGCAGGGGCTGTGGCCCAGGGAGGCCTGTTTGGGGACCCTTTTGTAAAAGAGTTAGGGAAGTTTGTGGCTACATTTACTTCACTTGGCAAGGCCCAATCAAATATCAAGAGGGTTTTTCCGACCCATTTTTCCCAAGGGGCCGGTCACGGGTGGGGCCGCCGCGGCGGTCAACGGACCAATGGTAGGGGACAAGGCTCCAGCAGAGGCCGGTACCAGACCTCAGCCAACTTTAATAACTTCTACCCCACCAGAGGGCAACGCTTCCGAGGCCGCGGTGGATTAAAAAACAACTCCGGCGGTGGTCAGTCAGGAGGTGAGTGTCATCCCTGCGGAGCAGGTGCGCATTGGGGGACACTTGGCGAATTTTCAGGATGCTTGGTCAGAGCTCACGGCGGATGCTTGGGTTCTACAGACCGTGAGGGGTTTTCATATAGAGGTTTATGACCAGCCCCGGCAGGTCGCGCGTCCACGTCCCATTTCTTTTGCCACCCCAGATGCACAGTTGATCGACGAGGAAGTGACCGCTTTGCTAAAAAAGGGAGCCATCTGTCGATCAATGCTGCACCCCAACGGTTTTCTCAGCAACGTCTTTCTGGTGGAGAAGACGGACGGGTGTCGGAGACCGGTGATCAACCTCAAAGAATTCAACGGGTGGGTGGTTTACCAGCACTTCAAGATGGATGTCCCCTTACCTCAGGATTGAATGGTCAGGTTGGACTTAAAGGATGCGTATCTGGAAGGCCCGATCCATCCACCTCACCACCGATTCCTCCAGTTCTTATGGAGGGGCCAGGTGTACGAATTCACCGCCCTTCCTTTTGGACTTTCCTCGTCACCATGGTGTTTTACAAAGGTGTTACACCCGGTGGTGGAGGCCCCGAGGGGTCGCGGAGTGCGAATGATCGTGTATCTGGACAATATTCTGCTCATGGCGCAGTGTCCACGGACGCTGCTGTCCCATTTGCGACAGACGATTTCCCTTTTGGAAGGCTTGGGATTTGTGATAACCGAAGACAAGTCTGTACTCTCTCCGACCCAGAGCCTGGTTTTCCTAGGGTTCATCGTGGATTCCGACAATTGTTCATAAAGTCTGCCGGCACACAAGATGGCCAAGATCCGTCACACCTTAAGGCAGACCATCTCCAAGCAAAAGACGTTGCTCCGCCAGATAGCGCGGGTAGTAGGTCTCCTTTTCTCCTCCATTCAGGCGATCTTCCCGGGTCCACTTCATTACCGGGCTTTGCAGCACCTGAAAGTGCATCACCTCCGGAAGGGGCTGTCCTACGATCAGTCAGTTCCCTTGTCGGAGGACGCCAGGGAGGAGATGGCCTGGTGGTTGGAACACATGGAGGTCTGGAATGGTCGGGCAATCTTTGGGTCGTCTCCAGATCTGGTGATAGAATCAGACGCCAGCAGGTCCGGCTGGGGGGCTGGTTGCAGAGAGTTCTCGGCCGGCGGCGTTTGGTCGTTAGAAGAGCAGAAGTTGCACATAAATTGCTTGGAGCTTCTCAAGGGTTCTTTCGCCATCCGCTGTTGGACCAGACATCGGGCAACCTCGTGCGTGTTGTTAAAAATGGACAACGTGTCGGCGGTACGGCACGTCAACCGCTTGGGGGGGCCCGTTCCCGGGCATTGGCAGACCTGGCAAAAGAATTTTGGGAATATTGCCTGGCACACCAAGTCTCGGTGTCTGCGGAATACCTACCTGGTCAGGCCAATCAGGTAGCAGATTGGCACTCCAGACATCTGAGAGACTCCAGCCTGTGGAAGTTGGATGTTCAGGTCTTCAACTGGTTGCCCGGCCTCTGGGGTCCGTTTTCGGTGGATCTCTTTGTGTCCCGCCAGGAACACCAGCTCCCATGCTATTTCAGCTGGAGGCCAGACCCTCTGGCGGAGGCCACGTTTGCGTTCCTCCAAGACTGGAGTCTAGAAACGGGTTACGCCTTTCTCCCGTTTGCGATGGTGGTTCGGACGGCGGCCCGAATTAGCCTCTTGCAGGTGGAGGTGGTAGTGGTGACGCCTTATCGGAAGTCTCAAGTCTGGTTTCCAGTTCTGATGGAACTTTCTTGGGATTCTCCAATCCTACTCCCCCTGTTTCCTCATCTCCTTCTGAATCCAGACGGGGAGCATAACCACCTCGTTCTCCAAGGATCTCTTCACCTGATGGCATGGAGGCTTTCAGGAGACGCTGGTCGCTCCTGGGCCTTTCAGGACAAGCTCAAGACCTTTTGGCAAAGGCCTGGGCAAACAGCAATTCTAAACGCTACAGGTCCGCATGGACCAAGAGGATGCGTTGGTGTCTTCGACGGGATTTGAATCCCGTGGTCACGGGCGTCGTTCCCCTGATGAATTTTCTGGCCGAACTGGCTATGGATGGTCTGGCTTACAGATGTATTAACGCGATAAGATCTGCGATATCGGCGCCCCACTGCCCAGTGGACGGTACCCCGATTGGGGAATATCCATTTGTTTGTAGGGTCCTTCGAGGCATTCGCCTGTCGTTGCCCCGGGAGCCTCGTTACTCAGTCCTTTGGGATGTCAATGTGGTCCTGAACCTTTTTTTTGTCCTGGCAACCTAATAGATACCTTTCTTTGAAAGAGCTTTTGGTAAAATTGGCTATGCTTTTGTGCCTGGTGTCCTGTCGCAGGGTCTCAGATGTCCGGGCTTTGGACATTACGGCGAGAGTCTTCTCCCCGGAAGGGGTTACGTTTACACTTGGTCGATGTACCAAATCAGATTCCAGGATGATCTCCTACCCGGCCTTCACGGATGTGCCCAAGTTCTGTGTGGTAAACTGTCTGAAATCCTATGAGGAAATGACTATTGAATTCCGCCCTCCGGGCGAACGGCAACTCCTTATTGCCTTGCGGAAACCGCATCATGCTGTCTCTTCCCCCACGATAGCGAGATGGGTGAGATGGGTCATGCAGGAAGCGGGTATGGATACAAAACAGTTTGGGGCGCATTCGACTAGAGGTGCAATGGCCTTGAAGGCTTTCTCTTTAGGAGCTCGGTTGGAAGACCTTATGCGCGCAGCAGATTGGCCTTCGGATTCCACCTTTAAAAGGTTTTATTTCAAACCAGTAGTGGATGTAGCTCAGTTATTGGTGAGTAAGCTTTGAACTAGCATAATCGGAGCCTCCGGTCCTGACATAGAATCGAAATTGCCTAGCTTCGTAACGGTAAGTTTCAATTCTATTAAGGACACGGAGGCGAGGATTATCCCTCCCACTGTACAGATGGTGCAAACCCACCCGTACTTACGTAAGTAAACTGGTTTCGTTTTTTCTGGTGCACTACATGTTACCTGCATGCTACTGTTTTGCAAGATGTAGTCTTAACTCTTTTAAACAATGTGTCCAGCAGTGCACTCATGGACTGTTCCTACATTGCAGGGCATGACGGAGCCAAACAGGACCAATGAAAAGAAGGCGTGACTCGCGCGAAGAAAGAGGAGGTCTTCACAAGATGGTGGAGCTTTCTATCAGTTATGGACAGCGTAGAAGGACTCAGTTGTAGTGTTATCCCTTGGACTTATGGGATTTGATGTTTATTCACTGGACTCTTTTCATTACTAATGTGCAGATGACGTTTTTTCTATTTTCCAAAAAGAAAAAGTCATGTTAGTACTTTTCTGGCTGCTGTGTTTTTGGATATTGTAATAAAGCGAAGGAAGAAAAGCATAATTCTCGCCTCCTTGTCCTTAATAGAATTGAAACTTACCGTTACGAAGCTAGGCAAATTTCAATTCTTGTATACTATTTGACATATGCATGATACATTTTATTGTTTAGTTTTTATATAATTATGAATGATTTTCTCATAATAAGGCGATAGAGCCATAAGGTTTTTAAGTGGGCTTTCGATGCTCCCTGCATATCAATATTTATTGTATTTCCATTCACACCAGGGAAGCATTTTTTGCGGCACATAAAAAATTGTAAATACCTGTAAATGAAATATACCCATTCAGTACTCAGAAAGGCAAAAATGTAGCACTTTGTTTGTAATTCTGAAATGTGATGGAAGAAAAGACATTAATTGGATCAAAACAAATAAAAACACTTTGCTTGGTGATGCAAATGATACATTTGATCTGAAACCCGATATCCACACATTATCATTTGTGTGCAATATAGTTTTATCAGTAAAACTGTAGGACTGTGCCAATGTAGTGGCCATTTCAATAGAAAATAGGTGTGATGCCACACAATGCTTTAGTTACATTAAAAAAAAATAGCATGCCTTATGTCCATTAATGCTAGGTAGGTCGCAAAAGTTGACCATTCTAAAAAGTGGGTTGTGGTTCTAAAAGGTTTGAGAAGCTCTGGACTAATTTATAGTAGGGGAGAGGAGTTGGCCTAACGGCTATGGCGGCCTACCTGAATCTGGGGAACTGGGTTCGAGTCTCGGCATTGACGCTGAACATCCTGGTCAAATCACTTAATCTCTCAGTGCCTAACAAAAATGAATGTGTCCTCATGTAACGCAACTGGTGCTATGTAAAGCGCTCTGATACCTGATACCTTCTGGTCAAGTTTGCGCTACATAAAACTCCGTAAAATAAAAAAATAAAAATAGTATACTGAATTAGCGTATGCACTGTACGTAGCACAATTAAGTGGAAAACCGGCCCATTACACAGAAAATGGGCCCACAAGTTCTATTCTGTTCATGACCAAAATGCTTACAGTGTGGTTCTGGGTGCACCGAATGCATATCAGAGTTATAGTTCCATCCTGGCCTTTATGGGCGCACAACTTCTTTCTGTGCATGCGGCACAAAGAGGAACTGCGCACATGATTAAATAAGAAAAAGAAAAAAGAAACAGGCTCCAATTGTCATCAGTCTCCATGTTTGTTTCTTTCACCATTTGTCAAAGTATCAGGGCGAACTGATTTGAAATCTGAAAGAGATATGAATGGAGGTAACCAGGTATGATTTCAGGCACACAGCATAAGTATGGCAGGATGTAAAGTACATACAATAAAAAGGGTACTCAAAAGCAGGAAAGGGAAGGTCACCCCACTTCCCTACAAACCCAAAACATTAGTTCCAGGTGCAACACTCTTAATAGTTCCTTGCTGAGCACTCCAAATTCCACAGTTAATATATAATATACAATATCAATCCAAGTCTCAAGTAAATGTCCAGGTAATCCAAATCAAGCCAATTGTATCTAAATGTCCATATAGACAAAAAGTCACTCCAACTGAGACACCAAGGATCGTCGTTGGTCACAGTGTAGATCCAGTTTTATTATACACTTCTCCCAATCAATATAGGGTTACAGCAGCCAACACGTGTTTCGTCAGGCATTCATATCATGCCATACCGACTTCTTCAGGGCAAAATAAGTTATCTTCTTGAAAAAGCAAATGTATTCTTCAGTATGTAAAACAGGATCGAGACTCCACTAGCTCAAGGAAATCATGGTATGTATCCACTGTCATTATCCACAAAACAGGCTCCAAGCATGCCCCAATCACAGTAAAGGAATCGTATATCTCCTTCACTTCAGTAGTCTAACATATCAATATCGTATTCCAAGTCTTCTAGTCAATTATAAGCATCTTCAGAAGAGTTAATCAGATGAACACGGGTATGCGTCAGTCTGCTAACTTCGAAAACATAGAAGGGGGTGAGAGGATGGAGGCCACATAGAAAAATGACGGATCCTAGGCTGTGAAGGAAGGGCGGGAAGGGATGACGACTCCAACAAACTCCAAGAACAATAGGGAGAAAGGAAACATGTAGGAAGGAAATCTTATTTATTCATTTGTTCGTTCTTAATGGCAGTTTTAGTGCTTCTTGAAAGTGTGAGTTATCTTGTGTCCAGGACGGGCTGATTTCTGATGAAAGTAGTGAAGGAGAAAGTTTCATGTCGATCCACCGTTTGTTTAATCAATTACTTTATTTACGCGGTGCTGATGCTGTGTGAGTTAGTGCTGTCCTGTCGCCCCGTGTGTAAGAACTCCGTGTGAGAAAATCCAACCGTCGCCTGAGTCGATTAACTCACACTTTCAAGAAGCACTAAAACTGCCATTAAGAACGAACAAATGAATAAATAAGATTTCCTTCCTACATGTTTCCTTTCTCCCTATTGTTCTTGGAGTTCGTTGGAGTCATCATCCCTTCCCGCCCTTCCTTCAGAGCCTAGGATCCGTCATTTTTCTATGTGGCCTCCATCCTCTCACCCCCTTCTATGTTTTTGAAGTTTTCAGACTGACGCGTACCCGTGTTCTTCTGATTAACTCTTCTGAAGATGCTTGTAATTGACTAGAAGACTTGGAATACGATATTGATATGTTAGACTACTGAAGTGGAGGAGATATACGATGTCTTTACTGTGATTGAGGCATGCTTGGAGCCTGTTTTGTGGATAATGACAGTGGATACATACCATTTTTTCCTTGAGCTAGTGGAGTCTCGATCCTGTTTTACATACTGAAGAATACATTTGCTTTTTCAAGAAGATAACTTATTTTGCCCTGAAGAAGTCGGTATGGCATGATATGAATGCCTGACGAAACACGTGTTGGCTGCTGTAACCCTATATTGATTGGGAGAAGTGTATAATAAAACTGGATCTACACTGTGACCAACGACGATCCTTGGTGTCTCAGTTGGAGTGACTTTTGTCTATATGGACATTTAGATACAATTGGCTTGATTTGGATTACCTGGACATTTCCTTGAGACTTGGATTGATATTGTATATTATATATTAACTGTGGAATTTGGAGTGCTCAGCAAGGAACTATTATGAAAGAGATATGGCAGCTCATTCAGAGTATGGCACTGGCTTCACCAGCTTAATTACACCATATTCAGAGCTGAACAGCACTTTTCAGACTTTTTTTCCCTAGAACAGGCTTCGAGCTTCATGATGGGAACACCTGAGTGAATAAAAACAGTAACTTTATGTTCACCATGCTATGGCCGGCCTGTCAGCACCTCTTTTTTCAAAGGCAGACCCTTGAAACGGGTCCCGACACACTTGGAGTTGCCTTGCAGCATGTAGGAGACATTATTGCCTTTTCCCGATAGTTTAAAGCTCAGGCCTTCAAAGGAAAAGAGACAGATATGATGTTATAAAATAGGCCACCATATACAAAAGGACCTTGACCAACACCATTCCCACCAATGTTGGATCCTCCCAAAAGCTTTCCCAAAGATAGAGCTAGTGGCAGCTGCACTGTAGTGAAAGTGATCATCTCTAGCAGTCAGCGCAAGGGACAAAGATGGGCCAATGCGACAACTTTCAATCCGGTTATTGACAGCTGCTTCATTACCACTCACCTCTGATTTAGGATGGGGGTGAGGACGCTGCTTCCAACATTATTTAGAACGTTAACCCATCAAAGGCCTGGTTCTTGTGCATAGGATCTTAAATTCAGTTTTTTGCTCTAAAGGGACTTGATGGTGGCTTCCAGACACATTTCTGTAATGCTTAATTTGAGCCATGGTTGCTGGTGCACTTATTTTTCCTCTTCAGACACATACCGAGAGCAACAGAGTGAAAAACACGCAAAGCGGAAACGCAGAGAAAGGCGGAAAACCCGTCACAAAGGGAGAAAGCAGCAACCTGAAAGAGTGAGACAAATGGGCAGGGGAAGTCTGGCAGAGGAATAAAGAGGCGTAAATTGAAGGCTATACATTTTTGGCATTTGGCTCGCTCACATTTAATTTCACCAGCCGCAGGCTTCTGAGCAGACACCTGCACTCATTTGTTTACAAAGTAAGCACTGCCTGCATGTTTGAACTTTCTAGGGTTAAACAATGTTTGCTTTTAATGAACGGAGTTTTGTGATGCACCAGTGCTTAATTTGAGCAGGTAGTTTCCGGTACTCTGCACCAGCACTCAATTGTCAGAACTGCTTCTAGAGACAGCCCAAAACATGGTGGCGCTGCCTGTCAACTTTTGAGATGAACACAAGAACAATGTTTAATAAGTCAATATACATTTCAATTATTAATACCTGCCACTAAAACCATTATTATAGTGTTGGGTGGCTTGGAATAGTCTGAATTGTAACACTTGTAGGAGTGAGATACTTTGTAGTTGTGTTGGTACTGGGCGGTGCAGGCTGCAGTGGCATCCAGAGAAGAGCCTAGGCTCTTACTTTTTTAAATATTTTTTTTAACAAATAAAGCACCATGAGATGCATTTTGGAAAGGGCAGCATCAATGGTGTTTCCAATTGTGAGAGAATGAAAGACCATACCAAACTGCATGTGATCACACCTGAATAGAGGGAGCATTTTCTCTGAGCAGGTTTATCTGGCCCTTTGACTCTCTCAAAACTGCACTGATTCTTGGGATGAGGGAGAGCTAGAGAACAAGGACCCCAGATGCCTCTTTGGGCTGTGTTGAGTGAATACCCAGTTGGCAGAGCAAGAGAAAGCAAGTGAGGTTTTCAGCCTTTCCCCAACGAAGGGAATCTCTAGTTAGAAGAACTGACCAGCAAGAGTAAAGCTGGTGACGACATATGATCATATGTTATAAGGAGACTTGATCAGCCTCGGAGACCCAGAGGTCCACAAACATCAGTAAATCACCTCCTCACTCTGTAGTATAACCTCATTTGGAGTTCCCCAGAAACAGGATAAATGTACAGTAAGCAGATCACCAGACTGTGGTCACGTTCTGCTGAGTTACAATAAGACAGAGAAAATGCATTGTATCATATACAACTGAGAAGGTTATGACCGAAAAAGGGCCGATGGTAACTTATGCACGTTAATGTGGAAACTATTAACTATGCATACAATGTACTACTTTTTCCCATTTTATAGATCAGAGGCCTAAACACGGGGTAAGAAGAAAATGACTGATAGTAGTAACATAATCAGATCAACATTCTATCCCCGGTTTAGTGGGACCCTCTAAATGAGGGTATATATGTGCTCTAAAAAGCAGAAATGATCCCTCACTTATCAGGAAAGTAAAATACAAAGTCAAGAACTGACCCCTCATTTTACAATACATTCGATGTAGTGTGCTATAAAGAATTGAGAAGAAAAAACTCACTGAGGAAAATACTGTCACTTAAAAAATATTTGTGGTAAAGCATGTCCTGACAAAAACTCATCTTTCTAGATTCCTCCTTCTCCAATCGAGTAGCACTTTTTAACCCTGATTTCAAGTGCCGAGTATGATTTGATGCTATTTATCGAATTTGTGGAAATCCAATAAACCAGGGTTTGGAAGTCCACCGGTGCAATAAATAATACCAATTACGGGCATAACATGCAGGCTTTGGTGCTTTCTGTACGAGAGTCCGCATGTCCCAGTATTAATCGGGCCCTTTGTCCTGCTGATGTTTGGTAGGATGGCTCTGCTCAAAAAGATGGATCTTCTGGGAATGCTCTACTTACCGCAAAATAACCCATCGGAATCCGTAGATCATTTTTCAAGACAATCCGTGTCTTTACCCAGCCTATCTTTCAGTGGATAAGGACCTTAGAGTATCATTCGAAAAATGCATTCAATCAACACATGGTTAGGGCTTGGGAGTGCTGGAGGTGCAATAGTATTATTGGGGATCTCAGCTCACTCGTCAGCGATTCACACTTCTGAAATTGAGAGGACTCAGCATATAGACCAGAACTGATTTACTACATGTAAATGGTACTTTGGGCTACTTTTACAGCTCTTAAATTCCCTTGCCATTACCAAAATGTGATCAGAAATACTCTCAGTTGTTGTTCTCCAGCGTTGAAGTGGATGGGCGAGAACCACTGGCTAACAGGGGAAACTCCAGTCTGGGAGGCCATGTCGCGTTTCTCATACTGCGCACTTGACTGGCTTTAGAGCCTGAGGATTAATCAGGATACCGAAACTCAGAGAAATCTGGGAGGTGATCATATGAAATCATTTGATGTACTAATAGGTGGGTCCATTCTCCATAACTTGCCATTTTAAAGGTATTTGCAATTACATCATGTCTTAAAGCCCTATCATGCAGCTTTGATGACCACATTTCAACCTTGTAGACCCCACATTGACATTAGAACACCTGGGCAAGAAAGGAGTCTCTCTGTTATACCAAACATTGATGTTGAATACCCTAGATCCCTTTAGGCTACTTCGATACAGATGGCAGCTAGACCTGAGTTCCCTGGAAGAGGTAGCCAGGGGCAAAGTGCTAATGGCCACTAGGGAATTAGCAGTCTACACACAAAGCATACAGTTTACCTATCTGTTTAGAATTTACTTCAGCTCACAAAATATATTGAAAAAGGGGGAGAGTCCATTTCCAGAATGCTGGAGATGTTAACCAGATCCTTGAATGCCCATTGGCACAGGAAGACTGGCAACACATCCATGGCAACCTGGCAACTGCCTTGGACTGGCTCCTAGACCTTAACCGAAAACACTCATCCTGGGACTCACAGAGGAAATGTGGGAGTCTACTGGGCTCTGGAACACTGGTTGAGTTTGGCTTACATTTTGCCAGAAGAGGTATCTCACTTCACATGAGGGATTGAAAGAACGCCCCAGCCACATATAGAAATGGATCAGATGTTTGAACTACTGTTCACACAGTGACAAGGCAAATTAGCAGGATAGAGCCTGATGCAGGAAACATGCAAAAACTGGGGTCCATTGGGGAATAATTGTTAGGCAAATAACTCTTTAAGGAATTTCTCTTCCCAACCATTTGATCCCTGGGTATATTGTGTAAAATGTCTGACCACGGCTACTATAGTCTATTTAGGAGCAATTTACTGCTATGAAATGGTTTGTCAGCACATCAACTTCTGTAAATATAAAATCAATGCATTTATAAAGAAAATTTAAGAGAGTGTCAAGTTTATCCCACCGCTTGTAAATGCAACACCTGTGCAAACAGCTCTTTCCTTAGTGGGGCAGAATTTAGGAAGGCAATCATAAGAGGTTAGTCTATTTTCATTAAACTAATTTTATTTCCAAAGGTCAGATATTACAGTAGTTCAAGTCACAACCAACTAACTGAGCCCAGTTCATCCTCATGTGCACCTCCAGGTCAGAACCCTTCACCATAACTTGTGGCACACATAAGGTTCAATCATCTTTTGTGTGATCTTCAATATCTACGTGAATCGCTTTGAAGAATCTCTGGCTTACATGGAGATCAAGAAACATCAGTATGGAGATGGTACTCAGCTCTTTCTGAAAATGTCATTCCTGCATCGAGCTAACTGTCAGACCAATTGTCTTATTATGATTTAAGCCTGGCTATCTAAAAGTTTCCTCACGCCGAGCTCAACAAAATACAAATGTATCTACACCTGAGAGTACATTACAATTTAAAGTTGACTGTCATCAATGAATTTACATACACTTGCACACTAACTGATCAACAATCCCATGTTGCTTGGCTTCAATATATCCGTTTTTTGGAAGCAGGCTTCAGAAGTGATGTAAGGGTTTTGGGTCTAGATGTAGGTAATTGTAAATTACCGATTCGAAAATACCAAATTTTACCGATTCGGTATTTTCGAATCGGTAATTGCTATGTAGATACAAATTCGGTAAAAAAAACTAATCGGTAAGATTCGGTATTTACCGAATCGGTAATTACCGATTCGGTATTTGCCATTCATTCCGATGGGCCTGGAGTCCCATAGGAATGAATGTCAATTACCGAATCGGTAAATACCGATTCGGTAAAATTGGAAAAAAGTAAAGGGTGGCAGGGTTTCACTTTGACACCCTGCTGCACCCCTGATTAGTGCTTGTGTGCACATGTGGCACACATACATGCCCTAAGGGCATGTATGTCTGTCACATGGCGCAGGTGTAAATGCACATATTTGCATTTACATAGCAATTCGTTATTTACCACCAACTAATAGTTGGTGGTAAATAACGAATCGTTAAAGCCCAGGAGCACTGTTTACAGTGCTTCCTACATCTCATTTACCGATTCGGTAAATACCGAATCGGTAAATGATGATTCGGTAAATACCGAATCGGTAAATACCGATTCGTTATTTACCGAATCTGTAAAAAGGCCTCCTAGATAGGAAAAGGTTATTACCGGTCGGTAACAGCCGAATTCGGCAGTTACCGACCGATAATAGCCTACCTACATCTAGCCCATGGTCCTTTGCACCGAGATGGAGGCAACACTGTAGGAGGGACAACATTTCTACCTCACCTTTTTAAAAGCATCCTCCATGTGGTAGCCTGCCTGATCATGGTTCTCTGAAAGTGTGAAAGAATCAATTCAATTTAATTAAATTAAACTTTATTTCAGCCTTTTAGATCATAAAAGCACAAAAAAAGGAATACATCCCCTTTGTACACTTGATCAACAGTTGGTTTTAACACATGGATTGGGTATTAAGAGCACAATTCATAATCCGTTCATAGTAAATAATTAAAACAGTTTTCTGAATAAATATAATAAGACATATAAAATATTTTACAGCATTAAAAAAATAGACAAGTTAAAACCTAAAAGAAACCCTTCAATCGTCCTCATCATATTTACAATCTATCAAACAATTTGATGTCTAGTAACCCCACCAAATTCCATTTTCCGCGGTTGAAGAGAATTCATCACTGGGTTCTATAAAATACGACCATAAGGTATGTCCATGATTATCTAAACGCTAGGTAGTACACTATTAATGCTTCTAACCATTATGGCTCACATAGCATCAAAATTTGCTAGAACCACGTAATGCACTATTACAACTTCAAACCAACTTTTGCTCAAATAGTCATCACATTGAACAGGAATCTGCTTACACAAAAAAACACCAATTGAGTGGTGTTCGTCCTCATTATACGCTCTGCCTCTCTATAATGCCTAATATTTAAATTGTTACAAAGATGTTTAATCCATTTTCTCCTTGGAGTATCGTATAAAGGGCAAAAAAAAATATGTGTACATCATCTTCCTTAACCTTGGTCACCTTTGTGCAAAACGTGCAATTATCATAGTCCTTGTCCTCACGATTACTGGCCCATTGGATTTATTATAATTTGTTTGTAAAACCCCATATCTAAATTTCAGGTACAAGAATTTGGTGATTTGTGAACACACTTCATCTAAGAGTGGTTCAAACTGGGCTATGTCTTTGAACAGGAGAAATGATGTTGTTAAAGAACCCAAACTAGAATCATGTAGCAATTTATTGTTAACATCAGCCCAAAAAGATGTTTTTACTAACATGCTACATGCCATGGTCAGCCTCTGAGGGCTCCTATTAATAATGTGATAGCCCTATTTTTCCTAACAAGGTTGACACATGTTGGAACCACAGTATGGTCTTAAACAGTCTATTACTCATTATCTCCTGTAAATCTTGTTTATAATGTAAAAGTTCTACTGTCGACCAAATTCTTACCCAGAATAAAAGGGGGCATAGTATAGCATAATTATCCATTTGTTTTAAATCCAGATCCATTATTGCTGGAATCAATGGGGTCCTATTTGGAAGAGACAATAATTTTCTAAAAAATTATTTTCTCCAATATCACAATTTCGCTTACAGTAGGGCCCCCATATCTCTGCTCCATACAAGGCGGCTGACTGAGCCTTGAACTTAACAACCTCAATAGCAGAAGATACAGCCTTGGAAGTACTCCCCCCATGCTTTGTTTTATAATAGGAGTACAATTTTGGAGCAAGATTATTCTATATTTTTCCAGTTGCGGCTTTCAGGTCAGCTTCGTGTCAAGTGTGATGCCTAAATAATTAAAACTGTTTACATATTCTAATCTTTGGCAGTTTGGTACTAAAGTCTTTTTAAAAGATCTATGAGGGTTAATAGACATGTATTTGGTCTTGCTGGAATTTATTTCAAGGCCCTTGCTAATACAGTATAACTGGAAGGAGTTCATCAGATTTTGGAGCGCACTAGGGGTTTGTGAAATTCGAATAGTATCATCTGCAAAAAGTTAAGCAGGAATTATTTCACCTCCCAGCCTCGGCGAATCTGATTTGCAACCTTCCAGATAGCGAGGGATGTCGTTTACATAAAGGCTGAACAAGGTGGGCGCCAGTACGCAGCCTTGGCGCATTCCCCATCTCACCAGTATTTTCCTTGCTGAGTTCACCCCTCTGCCCCCATCTAACTTTAGCATAATTTCCCTCATGGAGCCTTATTATTTGAACAAGCAATTTGATTGGCACTCCCAAATCGTACAAACAACCCCATAACAGATTCCTGGGTACCAAATCGAATGCAGCCTTTAAGTCTACGAAGGCAATATATAGACTATAGACTACTAGCGCCAAGACGCCTTTGGGCAATCGCACGCTTTATAAGTGGATAAATCAAATCAAATCAAACTACCTTTCCTCGAATTTATATACTTACAGCAAATACACATAAATCTAAATACTTGGTCAATAGTACTAGTCTTTTTCCTGAACCCAGCTTGGTATTTTGAAAGTAAATCAACCTTTTCAGTCCATGGAGTTAGCCTGGATAAAATGTGCCTGGCAAATATTTTCTGTGGGATATCAATTAAGCTGATGGGGCGATAGTTTGCTGGATCATGCCGATTGCCTTCAAAATCAACTATTGTGTTACAAAGGTGATTAACCTCTTAGGTGCTGCGCACGATCAACGGCCGATGGCACCACTACCTCCGTAGTGCTGCCGTCGGCCGTTGAACGTTCGAACTGCACCTGCGCAATGGAACGTCCAGCACTGGAGCTGGACGTTCCATAGCAGCTAAGGTGTTAATAAAAGGTCCCCAAATGCTCATGTCATGTTTTAAAAGATCGCACAGAATTTTGTCTGGTCCTGGTGCTTTACCTGATTTAACTGACTCCGGGACTAATAAAGTGTCATTAAGGCTAAAATGCAATTAGGCTGCCTTAGCGGCATTCTCCATATCTTTTGTTACCACAAAGGCATCGCCGCTAGTATCGGAGTAAAGACCAGAGAAATGATTCTCCCATGTGTTTTCGTCAAGGAATACATCTCTTTGGGTCTTTCCTAACCTATTGCCTTTGGCTATCAGATTCCAAAATCCAGCATGGTCCTTGGCTTTAGCCGCACAGATTAGGCCTGTCCAGATTTCGTCGTCCCATAATCTTTTGGCTTCTTCTAGGGTCTGTTTATAACTATGGGGTCGATTATGATGGCGGACGGACCTGCGTCCGTCCGCCACCCCCGAGGTGGAGGGACCGTCCGCAGGGGCAGCGGCGTTCCCTCCATTGGAATTAGGATGTGACCGCCAGGGTGGCGGTCACATCCCGTATATTTAACGGTAGAGAGGCAAAATATCGAAATTAAAATATCGATATACAATAATATCGATGTTTTCATTTCGATGGTATAGAATATCGATGTGCAATAATATCGATAGACAGAATATCGATATTAAGGTATGCATGTTACTAATATCGAAATTTTGTTTAGTGTTATGTATTTTATTATGTTGTTTATATGTTTGTTAAACATGTTTTTTAATGTATGTTTAGAAATTAGTAATTTTGTTTACATTTTGCGTTTTAGTATCAGAGCGGGTTGTGGGTTCATAGGGGAATAGGATGGGAAGTAATTTAATTATAATTAATTGATTAATATGTTTTAAAAATATTTTTGATTAATAAATAATTATTAATTAATTGGTAATTAATTATTATTAATTAGTTAATTAGAGTTAATGTAGTAGTATTTATTATTTTTTGTTATTGTTAATTAATAATGAATTGCTAATTATTTATTATTAATTAGTTAATTAAATTAATTAGAGTTAATGTAGTAATGTTTATTTTTTTTTATTATGGTTAATTAATAATTAATTGGTGATTAATTATTATTAATTAGTTAATTAAATTAATTAGAGTTAATGTAGTAGTATTTTTTGTTATTGTTAATTAATAATTAATTGGTAATTAATTATTATTAATTAGTTAATTTAATTAATTAGAGTTAATGTACTAATATTTTTAAATATTAGTTATTGCTAATTAATTGGTAATTAATTATTATTAAGTGGTTACATTAAAATTAATTTTTTATGTGATTTATTTATGTGTAAAGGGTTGTGTGTTTATAGGGGAATAGGGTGTGACAAATAAATAAAATTAATTAAAGAGATTCTATTTATTTATTTGTATTTATTGTTAAATAATTGTTAATTAATTAATTGGTAAATCGTTTTTTTTATTATTTCATATTAATTATAAATATTTTATTAATAAATATTGTTTATTCTTGTAAATATCTTGTTAATTAATTATTAATTGGTAATTAATTATTAATTGGTAATTAATATGTGTTAATTAGCTAATTTATAATTACATCAATTTAATATTAATTGTTATTAATTGATTAATTGATATTTATATTAATTGTGTTTTTTTGTATGTGTAGTGTGTTGTGTGTTAAAGGGGGAGTAGTGTGGGAAGTAATTTTTACCCCCGTGCTATCCAACGCTTTCCCTACTGTTGCACCCTCTGGAGTGGGAATAGTAATTTTAACCCCTACGATATCCAACGCTTTCCCTAGTGTTGCGCCCTCTGGAGTGGGAATAGTAATTTTTACCCCTACGCTATCCAACGCTTTCCCTACTGTTGCACCCTTTAGAGTGGGAATAGTAATTTTTACCCCTACGCTATCCAACGCTTTCCTTACTGTTGCACCCTTTGGAGTGAGAATAGTATTTTTTACCCCTACGCTATCCAACGCTTTCCCTACTGTTGCACCCTCTGGAGTGGGAATAGTAATTTTTACCCCTACGCTATCCAACGCTTTCCCTACTGTTGCACCCTCTGGAGTGGGAATAGTAATTTTTACCCCTACGCTATCCAACGCTTTCCCTACTGTTGCACCCTCTGGAGTGGGAATAGTAATTTTTACCCCTACGCTATCCAACGCTTTCCCTACTGTTGCACCCTCTGGAGTGGGAATAGTAATTTTTACCCCTACGCTATCCAACGCTTTCCCTACTGTTGCACCCTCTGGAGTGGGAATAGTAATTTATACCCCTATGCTATCCAACGCTTTCCCTACTGTTGCGCCCTCTGGAGTGGGAATAGTAATTTTTACCCCTAAGCTATCCAACGCTTTCCCTACTGTTGCACCCTTTGGAGTGGGAATAGTAATTTATACCCCTACGCTATCCAACGCTTTCCCTACTGTTGCACTCTCTGGAGTGGGAATAGTAATTTTTACCCCTACGCTATCCAACGCTTTCCCTACTGTTGCACCCTCTGGAGTGGGAATAGTAATTTTTACCCCTACGTTATCCAACGCTTTCCCTACTGTTGCACTCTCTGGAGTCATAATAGTAATTTTTACCCCTACGCTATCCAACGCTTTTTCTACTGTTGCAATATGTAAGTATATATATTATTTTATATGTAGAGTTTTTAATGTATTTTTAATGTGTATGTATTAGTTATTATTTTTTTAATATGTTTTAATGTTTATATTTATAATTTGCTAAATTATATGTATTTTTAAATTATTTTTACATTATTATTAATACATTTAAAAAAACGATATTTTTAACTTCGATATTTTTGTACTACGATATTTTTTTTCGATATTTTTGTACTTACCTTTATGTAGATAGAACTCCGATATTTTTGATTTCGATATTTTTATGTCGATATTTTTGTATGTCTATATTCTGTCTGTCGATATTATGTCATAGATTCATATTTAACATTGCGGCTGGTGCTGCTTTAAGCAGCACCCGCCTCAAAGTTAAAATGCATGCTGTGCATTTGCATGCACAAAGCGGCAGGGACCGCGCGGTGCCTGCCGCATTGTACATGCAACTGCAGGGGGGTACCATAAGTACCCCCATGTGCACCCCCCACCACCCCCTTCACCCTGAGGGCCCGCAACGGGCCCCCAATGCAAGGACCGTATGCCTTTTCGTGGCGGCATATCCCCCAGCAGATCCTAATATGGCTGGCGGTGTCTGATAGACACCGCCACCATATTAGAGCTTTTCTGCTGCGGTCGCAAGGCGACCGCGGCGGAAAAGCGGCGGACGGTCTTCCCGTCCGCCACGGTCCCCCCCCCGCCATTGTAATATGGCAGGGGGGAAATAGGTGGCGGACGGGCAAGGATGGCGGACGGATCGCCACCGCCCGCATTGGCGGTGGCGATCCGTCCGCCATCCTAATTGACCCTTAAGTCTTTTTGCCCTTATTATGGATATATTTTCGCTCTTAACAGCCTGGATTAACTCTGTTTTAGCCTCTCAACACTTTCCATTGTACCAGGGATTTCCAAGATTGATCTTGTTATGTACTCCTGCATTCCCCTCTTTAGGTATTTTACTTAAGACTGGACTTAGGGCATTGACCAGCATACCATGAAAGTCCGTCATCTTACTTTGGCCGGCTAGTTGTTCTATATAGGAAGCAGTGATATCTGCAAAAGTGAGATAAATACTGGTCATTGCTTTAATATTCCGTAGGATATAAGGCCACTTCACTGCTCGATTATTTTTGTTTAGGATAATTTCATCTTCCTTAGTCCCAATATCCTCAAAACCATGTTGAGTAGGGGGAAGGAATTCCGATGCTACCATCGGCCTCAAGGGACGGTGATCACTCTCCGTTCTAACATCAATCTTAAAATTGACCAGGTGGCTCCAAAATCCTAGTGTCACCAGTATATAATCTATATTTGTTCGGGATATACCTCTGCTAAAGGTGTGTACATTTGGTCTGTCTGAGGGCAGGAGTCCATTGCATGCTCTCCAGCTGTGCCCCATTGTAAGCCTTAGTAATTGTGTCGCAGCAACTGAGCTCTTCACCTACCTATCACTTTCTATAACTGGGATGTTGTATGCCATGTCTTCATCCTCATACAAATTACCAAACACCTCCAATTATAATATTTGGTCTATATCCTAATGTGTCAAGAAAGAGCTCCAGTTGACTAATTACCACCGATTCACAATGAGCACGACCTGGTCTATTATGGATGTTAAAAAGAAACAAGACCTCCCCATTTTTCGAAATTTGTTTTAGGCCCAATATATCTTGAGACGATACATTTAGTGGAACAATATAAATTTCCATTGAGACCCGTAACCAAGTGACCAAACTCCAGAGGGCCTTCCTTTCACTGAAGGGCTTGCCGCCACACTAAGGGGCCGATTAGGATGGCGGACGGACTTTGCCCGTCCGCCATCCCTGTGGAAAACGGGACCGTCCGCCACCTGGGCGGCGGTCCCGCCATGCCAATTATGATGCACCCGCCACACTGGCGGGTGCATCATGCATTTTTAACATTGCGGCGGACGGTGCTGAAAGCACCGCCCGCCGCAATGTCAAAAATGCAGGCATGCATTTGCATACACAAAGCGGCAGGCACCGCGCGGTGCCTGCCGCGTTGTGTATGCAAATGCAGGGGGGTACCACGCCTGCATGGCGGTGGCGATCCGTCCGCCATCCTAATAGGCCCCTAAATGTTTTATAACCAACTCTATGTGGTGGTTCTAGTAGCCATGTTTCCTGCAGAAGTGTAATATCACTGGCTTCTATATATTCATTCCAGACTGTATCAGCTATGTTCCTCTTTAAGCCTACAATGTTCCACGATGTCAAACATAGGTTCGGAATCTTAGCAAATCCCTAGTCAGAGCAAGATCTCCTCCAGTATTCCTAACTGGAGTACTTAAATCATTGCTTTCTATCATGGATGCTACATCCACCTCAATGTCTGCCACCTGTAGTTTCTGAGTACCCTCTGTTAACTCTGTATTAAGTGCTTCAGTTATCTGGACCCTGGATATATCAGGCTGGTAAGTCTCCACAGCCAGTGGTCCTGGGGCAGATCCCCTAACCTTTAAAATCAATTTCCCGGGAGACTATTGAGGCAACCAGCCTACAATTTAAATACTTTGTATGTCAATCCAGGTCATCTACTGATGACAATGCCTCAAAGCTATTTAGTAGTGGGTTACTAGAATCAATACCAGTTGACATTCCTCGCTCAATTAATCTGTAAAAATATCCCAGCTGTAACACACTAATACTTGTGCTCCCTGGGGTGGTTATCTCTTTACTTGTTAATATGGCCCTGACCATGGTTGGCCGTTTAAAATGTACCACCACACAGTCCCCCCTGATATTATTCCTAGATCTTCACACCCATCCCACCCTGCGTACCATCAAGATGTCGGCCGCTCTCAATATGTTAAATTGCTTAAACTTTACTAACCAGTCTACAGTCTTATTTCTTAAGTTCACCCAATTCTCGTTCTCCTCCCTCCTAAGTGCCGGTACCCCTGCTAAAACTATCACATACGGGCATGAGGCAGGGGGTAGGTTTAGAACATCGTTGTTAGGAATTAGATCTGTGCCTTTTGGACTATACAGTACTGGTTTTTCTTCTGAATTTCCTAATCTATCATGAAGAGTGTCTCGGTATAGATGTCTATTTTCATTGGATTGAGGATCGATGCTAGCTTGTGTCTCGTTTTTTACTGTTACCACCCTCTCATCTCCCATGGGAACGGGAAGTAGTCTAGAACTGTTCCTACACGCACTACATCTTGTACTAATCTCCGGTTGATCCAATATAGGCTTGTTGACACCTTGCACAGATATTGACAAAGAGTCTCTGTTTGTTTTTTGCGTCACTTTCTTTTGTACACACTCATTAAGGGAATTGTTAACATTCTTCCATGGTACTGTGACTTTTTGCAATTGACCCAACTTCTCTTCCAAGGGCTTCAGAACCGCACTAATATGACCCACTAGCTCAAGCAACATAGCCTCCTTAACAGACTCCAGGGATCTTTTTACAATATGCTCTAAGTCCCCTTAGTAATTACCTAGATTGGGAAAAATTGGAGCATCGTTGGTCTCTGTCTGCGTACATACACTTTTCGTTAGTACGCTTTGAGGATTAGAGCTAGATTTTTGTTTCATCCCATGTGCTGACCCCCGCTACCACCTTATTCCTAGGTTTTCTTACAACAGGGATAGCTTTCCTTTTTTGGCACTTCTCTTCTTCCTTTTTCCCCAGTCTTGGATTTTGCTTTCTTAGTCTAGCTCCTAGTATCTAACTCGGTGAGCTAGTTATATCATCATTTTGCCCTGGGGGTATCGAGATGAGGAGTTAGTTGTCGGCCCATCATTTCTGCCTGTTTCTATTGCTACTAATGGGAATAGACGTGGAGTACCTGAAAGCCTAGGTGAGGATATTTGGGTGTGTATCGGTTCAAGGGATAGTCGCCTTTCAGCCATTTGTATCTCGTGGTTTAGTAAGGATTCAGCCCTAATAATAAAAGCGTCCAGGCTGGTTGCTGGACCCTTACGCTTACTCATTTTACAAAAAGACACCTCTTAACTCTAGAGAAATAAATAAATAAACAGAACACTTGACAATGTGCAGAAAGTTCAGGCAATATGGAAATTAGCTTACCATACCGCAACTAAGCTACCAATGTCCAGATATCAGAGGGGTGGCCCAGTCCAGTCTCTATCGAGCTATGACGGGCGCCGTCATCACCAAACCGCCAGGAGGGGCCTTAAAACTGAACTTTCTGCGCATTGTCAAGTGTTCTGTTTTTCTATTTATTTCTCTAAGACCGCCAAACTCATAATCAGGCCCCAAGTCATTTTACATTGACTGGGCACAAAGAGATTAGAGGAGATGGATAGAACTGTCGGTGGAGGACTCTGGGAAACGTAGTCCTCGTCCCCGTGATCCCGGTCGCAGGTGTAGGCAGCAGGCAGCAGCAATTTTGGTGCAGTCCCTCCTGGGACTGTACAAGCGGTAAATGGCAGCAACGAACTAGCAGGGCAAAACAGGGACAAAGCTTGAGTGACAGAATCAGACCCAATCTCAGAGAACTCCAGTGGCTCCCAGTGACTACCGGCGATGCTCTAAAGACATGCTGCATCATTTACAAAGCACTCCACAGGAAGGCCCCTCCTTACTAGCCCTTAGCCGTATCCTTCTCACACAAAAAGCCTCAAACCTAAATACTTAGCATCTTGGTACATCCTAGAACTCAACACTAAAAAAAGATCACGTCACAAAGTTGAAAAGACGTAACACAAAGTGCATAAATTATCACATGTACACAGATGACGCACAAATATACCTAAATTTCCTCCCCTGACTATATCAAAACTCTTAACTCTGCTCTTGTGAAAACTCAACATTGGCTAACTCCCAATCACCTTATGCGACATTTCCTCAAGACTGAATTCCTCCTCATTGCCCTCCAAAATCATCCTATCTCCATTCAAGACTGGCTCAAACAACTAAATGCCTTCAATTGCACTCTACATGTTGTGTATTCTACCAGATTATTAGGCATAACGCTGGACAAACACCTGAGCATGAAAGACCAGTTGTGATTAGCTCCTCTAGTTGTTGCACTGATGTGAACATTTTAAGGAGAATCAAACCGTTTCTGACTCCTGACGACATGCAGCTAGCAGTCATGTCCCTTGTTATTTCCCGCTTAGATTACGGAATTGTGACCTTGGCAGGGCTTTCCAAAGCTAGTCTGGCCACTTTAAGGGCTACCCTGAACTCTACTGCCAGACTCATCACAGGTTCTAGAAAACGTGATCACATCATGTTGGACCTGATTCAACGCAAGTGGCTTCCTTTTTGAAACCAGGATTTGTTTCAAGATAGACTGCCTGACACATATAGCATTGCACTATAAAACTCCAGTCTATCTGGCAAAAACGCTTAAACTATCTGGTTTGAACTAAGCCTAAGAAGTTCTAATAATCTACTGCTGAAGCCTCAAATTCAACAAAAAGAACTTGCAACTGATTCTTCTCTGGTCTTGCTCCAAGAATTTTGAACTCTCTTCCTTCTGAAATCCGAACTAACACCTTGATCACCACATTAAAAAAAGAAGTCAAAGGGTTGCTCCTGAATAGCTACTTGCAATAATAGTCCTGAAGCCACCCAAATGTACAGTACTTCCTGTTTACTGCATGGTTTGTAAATTTCTACAATGTATTTTATACTGATGTTTGCCTCCCATGACCTTGGCTAGTCTTTATCTTCTCCTGGTTATATTGCTTGCTTTTATGTACAGCGCTCTGATACCCTGATGGGTCATGTTTGCGCTATATAAAACTTTTCAAATAAATACAATACATTGTAAAAGACTTTACATCTAAACATCTAAACAGACCATCACAGCACCTGCGTTCAGAATATTCCCTTCAAACCATCATCAGGCTAACAATGAAAACAATATCCTTTTCAAGACTTTCATATTCTGCTTTAACCTTCTCTACGTTTTCTTTACTCCACCAATATTAATCACTATATTACTAATTAAATTAAAACAGACGCAACACAGATGCAAATACCAGCAAAGACAAAGTGAACATACCTCCAACCATCATGCCACTCCTAACCTCTGGCAATAAAATTCCTAACCAACATTGTACACTTTCTAAAACAGCCCAAACAATGACAACAGTCTTCATTCATACAGCACCAAAACTTTCCTTCTGGATGTCTGCTTTTCCATCCTCAACATTGCCAACTTCCCCTAATTGCCACTTATTCCTTGTCAATAAAAACAGGCTAGATTCTCCCCCTCCTGGTGAAATTTCAACGGATCCACAAGAACTACCACTCAGTATGTTCATTGAGCTGAATGATTGTGTCTCTGTCAAGGATCGTTCCTAGGAGATAGAAGTGTACAACTAACAGCCACCAGAATGCCTTTGCGTCACTGCAATGCTCATACAGGAAGCTCTATATTTCCTAAATATAACTTATAATGCAGATGTTTGCACCCTATTATTGTTAGATTTGTCTATAGTCTTTGACACTTTTGACCTCATCCTCTGTTAGACACGCTCTTAGCCCACAAGAGCATCTCTTGGACTGATTTACCTCCTTTCTGTGTTACAAACAGCAATTTGTTCAAATAGACACCTCTGGGTCCTCCCCTCTATCTGCCACTGGTGTTCACACGGTTACATACTGACCCCTATGATGCTCAGCCTATGCATTGTCTGCCCACATATTCCTACCTACAAATCCACAACAATCTCAAATTATCATTAATAACCAGCAGAACACTGGCTGCTCCTCCGCCAAAGCAGACAAGCGTCACCCCACTGCTCTGCTAGCCAACGTTATTTTCATTTTAGTTTTATGTTTTATGGTGCAGGGCGGGGCTGCTCTGCTAACAAGAGCAGGGGCCACAGGGAGGAGTGGTTTGCGCACTCAAAGTGCACATGAATGTTTGGCCGGCAAAACGTTAATGCGCACTTTGCATGATCTCCACTCAGGCTTCATTACAGCCTGGGTGGATAACATGCTTAGACTCCCATTCTCCGTCTGAGTGCCAAACCACGGCACTCAGACCAATCACCTCACTGCATTGCAGCATTGTAATTGGTTTAGTGGAGCATGGGCGCTTCCTGCTTCCGGACTTCAGACAAGAAGAGATAAGAAGAGGACAGAGGAGAAGCAGCAGTCGACCATAGCCAGTTAAGTGTTTTTTTCCCTTTTTCATTCCCCCCTCCCTGCCCCACCACCCCTGTCCAGTAAGAGCTACTCCTGCTGCAGAACATTGCATAATGTATCAACACCATTCAAACATGGATATCTTCTGTCTACCTAAAGCACAATCCAACCAAAACAGAAATGGTGATCGGTAAATACAGTGTGCCTTGTCCCCAGATCCATACATGGTGTTCACACATGAATTGCAACTATTTCTTTACCTGACTAACCACCTGAACAGAGCAAATTGACTTTCACATAAACCCCAAGCCCTCTTAAAAGGCCATGTGAAAAGGTCTAAACAGCATGGTACCAGCAGAGCCTCCTCTACACAATCAAGTCTATTTACTCAAAATTTCCACTCCACAGTTTGAAACTTATTGTGTCTCACAAGGGCAATGTCCTGCTCACTGGCCTTCCAAACACCCCCACAGCCCACATGAAAACCAGGCAAATGTAATTTGAGGGCCCCTAAATGTTGATTAGAAAAGGGAGGAGGTAAACTTGGCAGTTTAGATCAGCAAGTGCTAAACTGTGGCACCTCCTCACTCCTTCCCTGCACTACATTATTGATGTTTGATCCTTTAAATATATGTTTTTGGAGTGCTACAAGACGGCCATTGGGCTTTGGGTCTGCTGTCATCCCTGGAGCTGTGGAATAACTTTCAGTGGTTTTATAGCCTCTAGTCTCCTGCAAGTGGTATGTGGCAGTCCTGGATCGGCTGGAGAGTGGCAATGTAAGTGTCTAGACTTTTGTTGGTCTTTTTCACTATTTTCCCCCATACACCGCTGCTCTTCATGTAGGGCTGTTGCTGCCACCATTTTATGAGGATTTTTTCAGCCACCTTGGCAATGCACTGAGGTATATATTTCACATCATATGTCAAGAGAAGGAGGATCTGAGGACTTCCTCATATTTGTATAATCCACAGATTTTTACTTCATACCAGCTTTAGGCGTTTTCCTGTAACATTTTTTAAACATTCTCACATTTCTGCACTGCTCTTCATTTTTTCTTCTCAACTGCACAATCATTTGTTATCTTGCTTTCCGCCTTCATCATTCATCATGCATCTTTGAATACCACCCACATCTAAGCATTTTACTTCTTCTGTTACCTCCGCTGCTCCCAAAAAAGAACAGTCTAATAACGTCAACACGAGGGCAAAGAAGGACCCAGTATCACCCTCAAAGTCTCCTTTGCCTCTTAATTTGGACAACCTCATGGATAAAATCAAAAACGTGAAACTTATTGTCATGGAAAGAAATTCTACTCTTCAGAGGATAGAGGGGAAATGGTCCAATCTTGATTCTAGAGTATTTGAAATTGAACAACGGTTTAGTGATGCTCAAGATTTTTCAGCATATATGGATTTTATGTCTAAGGAAATGTCCCAAATCAAAAAACACACTGAAGAGCTGGAAAATCACAATTGGCAAAATAACCTCAGAGGGGTTAGATATGACTAACTTCCTTCAACATACTATTCCAAAAATTGGGGGTCTAAAAGATTGCTCTACCCTTAACATTCAAAGAGCAAACAGAGTTGGCTCACCATCCAAGTCCTTGGCTAGCTGCCCACAAGGTATAGTTGCTTTTTTGTTTTTTGCAGTATTCCGATCTAATGACCGTGCTCCCAGCCTCTAAACAACGCAAACAAACCATGTGGTATGGTCAGAGGATTTGTATTACCCAGAATGTACCTTGCTCAATGGCTCTAAGAAGGAAGGACTTCCTTGATCTATGCTCCACCTTAAGAACTATGAACGCGCCCTTCCATCTTATACACACTTGGCTCTTCAAAGTTACATACAAGGACCGGTCCAAAACTTTAGAAAATCCAAAGACTAGAAAAAAATCATTCATTTGCATAAAGGAGCTGCAATGGATCTTGGCAAAGCTTAAACTACTTTGCCATTGTATGACATTGAGTTTACATAATTACCTTGTTATTAACTTGACTAGTTCGAGCTGTTTTTCCTGCAGTTATAAAAGCTCTTCTTTTTTAAAGGCTTAATATATGTTGCAGATTCTGGATAGTTGTGTCATGTGGTCTCCTGTCTTTGGTTACTAACATACGTTACAGTCAGCATTGTGTTTGAAACCCCACCTATTGTTCTGGTAATCAGCGGTGGCTCATCCATAGAGACAAATGAGTGTTGTCCCACCTCTTAGAAACTGCCAGTGCCACGCAATGCCCTATCATGGCTGTGCATTGTGCAAAATAATAGTAAAAACATTTCTGAGTTAAGAGGCAGAGACCCGCATCGCAATATTAGAGTTGCACAGTTTCAGAGGAGGAGGCGTATCCCTTCACTCATAATGTACCCATTAAACACGGGGTTGTCACTGCGTAAATTAAAGTGCATATGTCAGGCTGAACAAAAGCTCGGATGAGTCCAATCTGACATGCAGACTTTAAAGGCCTCTAATACGGCACTGTCAGAGAACCCGGGGGCAGAGTCAGCAGGTCTCTGGTCTATGATGGAGCGCTGAGTTGTCCTGCTCAAGCCAATCCCAATGCTGCAGTTATACACTTCAATAAAAATGTAATACTCTATATTTTACAGAGCAGCATTGAAATTGGCTGTGCTGGGCTTGGCTGATGTCAGCAAACTCCACCTGAGCTCAGCCGGTAGAAAACTTTGGGGCTCTCAGAGTTCTGAGAAGGGGAAGAGTGATGAATGGAGTCCTTTCAGATCAGAATCTTCTTGATGTAAACTAAGTGATATTAAGCCAATGCTAAATTTAGGTATGCGTTTCATTTGTGTCTCTCCAAGAATGAGTGGAATGCTTACCATTGTCGCCTCTCCTTGTCTTATTGAAATATTTGGATTGTCCGAAAAGGAAGCATACACATTTCAATAATTCAGGGGGAGGCAATAATAGTTTCTATTCCATTCATTCTTGGACTGACACTGCCTCACCACTTTTAAATGGCACCAGCCGCCACTGCTGGTAAGTGTTCAAACCTCTTTCTTATTTTGTTATGTTCACTATTTCCTCCTCTGCTCCCTCTCTCCTCCTGCACTCTCTCTCACCCCATATCATTGGGAGGTTTACCTCTTCATCAATGCTTCCTCCTAATATGGATGCCTCACCGGTCTGGGGGGGGGCTCCAGGCCTGTCCAGTGTGTCTGTGCTCCAGAACCCTTTCTGTTCATTGTTTTCTGTTCTTCATTCATGTTTATAGTCTTTGTACTTTTGACCATCTACTTTTCACTTATCGTGGGTAGTTTGGTGCTCTCCCTTTTCTTCCCTACTTTTCCTGGTTTTTCTCTCTTACGTATTTCCCCCTTTTTCCTCTTCTGTTCTTCTTGGCTATTTTTATTCCCAGCCTAGATATTCAATATGTTTCTGTGTATTCTTATACACTTTCTAATGGATGATCTTTGTGTCTATCTTAATTATTTGCCTTTATTTCTCCTATATTTACTCTTATTCTGCAGTATATACAATGGGTGGTCTTTGTATTGTTGCATGGAAAGTTAAAGGTCTTCATAATCCTACAAAAAAATGAATATTGGCTCCTTTTATCTGGCTTGAGGTGTCACATTGTTTATTGCAAGAAACTCACCTTGAGGAAAGTGATATGAATTTTAGTGTTTATTCACTTGCTTACCACTCTACTTCTAGGATAGACTGTATATTTGTGACATATAATATTTTACAACACTTGATATAGGCTGAAATTGGTTCCATCATCATATCCGATCATGCTCCTGTCATTGTCGTCATAGACTTACTACGACAACAAACACGCACCAATAGATTAAGATTTAACAACTATGTATTACACAACAGTTTTTTCATAGAAAATGTTATCAATTCTCCAATTAATTATTTGCTTTTAATACAACCTAAGAGGTTCAAATTAATTGTATCTGGCACACTTATAAGGCAGACGCCAGAGGCTTCATCATTGATTATGAGCCTTTAAAAAGAAACTTGCTCATAAAGAATATTCCTCCATGATGAAACATATTAAAGCCTCAGAACACAAATATTTCACTTCCAACCGTAAGGACTCACTATAACATCTCATTGCCACTAAATGTCAATTCAACAAAATTCTATTGAGCACACACAAGGTTGCCTCTTCAAAATAAATGCCAAATATTATGGGGGTGTAACAAAGCTAGTAAACTCTTAGTCAATTTTTAAAAAATCGAAAAACAAAAGTCTAAAATGAATGTTATTAAGGACAAATATGGAATAAGCCACCACACTGACCCAGGCATTTTAAAATACTGACAAGGTTTCTTCACTAATCTTTATAGTTCTGCGGTCCCCCACCCACAATGGACAATCTAAATAATGCTTTTGCCTCTATTACTAGGCATTGCGATAATTCTTTTGACCGTTTTTCTTTGAAAACATATCTTTTAGTAGCTGAGCTCCTCAATTCTTTATTGAATTACCCAAAGATAAAGCTCCTGGGCTGGATGAGTTTTCTGTGAAATGTTCCTCTAACTTCTCTCAAATACTTATTCCCAAACTCTTCTCACTTTTTCAACATTTTTTCTCCATTAACAAAGCACAAAGATCCTTCCTTGATGCTATGCTTTGTTTGATTCCTAAAAAAGACAAAGATTCAACGCCAGTGTAGGAATTATAGATCAATTTCGTTTATTAATACAGATTGTGAGATTTTCGTGAAAGTGCTGGCATTGTGTATTAACTGTAAAATCCCAGACCTTATTGGCACGTAGAAATCTGTCTTTGTCAAATGACAACACATTACTGATAACTCCAGAACCTTTTTAAATAGTATTCCTCCTCTAAATACACATCCCCCCTTGATATGGAAAAGCATTTGATTGTATGAATTGGGACTTTATATCTCGAGCCCTGCAATGGCATTGGTTCAGTCTGTCTATTTTGAAATACATAGGTCTGTTTACTCCTCTCCTACCATTCTTTCCCTTTTATTGTTCATCCTTTCTCTTGAACTGTTTTTCGAAAAGATACGCTGATCGAGTACCTTCTCTGGCTATAAACATAAAGACATAGATGTCAAATGTATGGCTTATGCAGACAATGTTCTCCTTTTTGTTTCTGATCCTATACACACTATTCCAGAATTATTTAATCTATTAAAGGAATATTAGTTGATTTCGGGCTATAAATTAAACACTGATAAATCAGAGGTACTCCCCTTTAGTATATACTTTCTCAAAAAGATGTTTGCAGACTCTGGGATCTGATATGTCAGCCAAGAATAAGAAGAATGCGATGGGGCGGCAGGTCCTTTTCCTACCAAGCTTCCAGACTATGGAACTCTCTGCCCCCTGCTCTGCGCTCACAAAAATCCAAACTATGTTTTAGAAAGGCACTGAAAACCTGGCTTTTTTCCTCACATTAAGATCTGCTCTCACCGATGTTATGAAGTTAGCAGGCTAGTGGTTGTGGGTGGAGCCCAGGGGTGGAGAGGAAGAGGAGGGGACGGACAAGGGAAGAGGCAGTTAGAGTAGGGACAGGGAAGACACTGGAAGTGTACAATAAAGCTCCAGTTAAACAGCACGCAGTGTCTGTATTTCTTTGTAGCACGATGCTACAACTGGCGACGAGGGTGGGATCCTAAACTCACTGTCTGCAACACCCTGAAAGAACACCCTGTCCCAAGCAGCGTAGAGGAAAACGCTGCCGAGTAGAGCCACGCTGCCGCCAGAAGGACGAGGCCAGCAGCTGTTGAACCTGCCCCTCCAGAGTTTGCGAGGGAGCCGAGAGGGGCCGCAGAAACGAGCACTGAATCGCTTGACAGCCAAGAAGCTAATCGCGTTAAAACGCGTCTCACGCTGGAAGCATGTGCCTTGGGTGAGTGGTCCGTGTACAGAGATCGGGAGCCCACTCCGACCCTGTGTTGTGCCCAAGAACAAAGAAGAAGTGCCCCCAGAGCAGCGGACATCGTCCGTGACGTACTGCCAGCAAGCGCCGCTGAGCGCGCTACAATTAGAGCCCGGGTGCCGTCGGAGGTCGGAAAACCTCACGCCCGATGCGTGAGGTTTGGCGCGCTGTCGGCGCAGAAGAGCGGGAACTGAGAAAGTGGGCTGGGAGCCCACCCCAACCTCACCTGATGACTGCTGTGGCCGAAGAAGAGTGAATCCTGGTGTGGACTGCCCCCACGAAGGTCTGCTGCCACGCGCTGCTGAGCGCGGTGAAATTGGAGCCCGAGTGAGTTCCGACGTCGGAAAACCTCACGCCGGATGCGTGGGTTTTGGCACGCTGCAAAGTAAGGCACGAAGGACCCTGCAAAGTAAGGCGAGAGCCCACCCCAACCTCACCTGACTGCAGCAGTGACCAGAGGGAGCTGAATCTGGAGTGTGCTGCTCCTGAAAACGACTGCCCGTGAGTCCTGTGTGAAGAAAAGGGGTCGAATGAAGAGAGAGAAAGTAGTGCCTGCAGATAACCACGGCGGCCAACTTTGAGTCAGGCAACTTTTGGGACACCTTCCCTGTGCAAACTGTAGGCGGCCATCTTGAAGTCAGGCACCCAGCAAAAGAAACAAGCACTGACAAAAGCAAATAAACAAGCACTGGTGAACAAAAAGAAACAAGCACTGCCAAAAGCAAATAAACAAGCAGTGGCGAGAAGAGACAAACAAGCATTGGCAAGAAGGAACAAACAAGCACTGGACTCAACGTCTAAACAAACATTACATAGAGGTAAATAGGAAGCGGGAGACGCACACGACAAAATGGTGTCTGATGACGAAGGTAATCCGCCGCAACCAGCCGATGTCAAGCCCAAGGCTGCAGGTGGGTCGCACCTGCGAGCACCCGAACCTCTCAAAGTGACCACTGGGGGAAGCATGGGTCCCAGATGGCAAGAATGGCTGGAAGAGTTTGAAGACTACATCGAAGGATCGGAAGTGACTGTGGACAAAAAGAAGTTGATTGCCCTGCGCAACCTGGCGGGGCGGGAGATAGTCAAAATAATCAAGGACCTTCCTGCTGCTGAGGCGGATACCTATGACAAAGTGCGTGACGCATTGAATAAAAGATTTCTTCACAAAAAAAACGTAGACTACGAACGCCATACATTCCACTCGGCTCGTCAAGGGAAGGAAGAACCCATGAGTGCCTTCACGATGCGCCTGCGGAGACTAGCCAAGCATTGCGAATTTGATAATTTCTCAACAGATGCTGCAATAAAGTCACAAATAATAGATGGATGTCACTCCGACCAACTGAGGAGGCGACTATTGAGAAAAGAACATAGCCTAGACGATATAGAGGAGATGACACGAGTCTATGATCAGGCAGAGGAGTATGCAGCTGATATCGAAACGGGGCACAAAGGAAGTCGCGAACAAGTGCGACGTGTGCACGCCAAAAGTGACAGTCGAAGGAGTTCGAGAGACAGACAATGGAGGTCACGCCCGTCCTCTCGTCAAGAACAGTCAAAATATCAGCGGCTAGAGCCGTGGAAGAAGGAGAGAAAACCTGAGAGAGTGAGGAAATGTTACAGATGTGGGTATGATTACCCCCATGTGGATAGCTGCCCTGCCATGGGTCAGAGATGTCGGAAATGCGGTCGAACTAATCACTTCGAAGTGATGTGTGGGGAATACAACAAGGAGAGATGAAGTGGTGCCACAAGGACATCCCAGTCTGACGCACGAAGCAGTACTCCGAGAATGTCCCGGTCCGACACTCGAAGACACCATGCGCGAGCTGTCCAAGAACAGACTGAGCAGTCCTCTGGGTCGTCACACTCTAGCAGAGAGTCACGTCGGTCCAGGTGGGAACGGAGGTCACCATCCAAGGACTCTAGACCGTCATCCAGAGACTCAACATACACCATTGAATACCTGAACCTAGCGGCAGATCCGGACCAACTTAAGACATATCCTCGACTGGACATCAAAGTTGGCAATCATGACACAAAGTTTGTATTAGACTCTGGTGCATCCCTGAACTACATTCCGGTCACCGAATATGAAAGAATGAGTCCGCGTCCTCCTCTGACATTTGCACCAGTTAGAGTCTTCACGTGGATGGCTAAGAAGCCATTTCCCTGCCTTGGGAAGTTTTTGACGACCCTCAAACATGACAACACAACCATATCAGCGGTCATCCATGTTATCAAGGGCCCAGAAGCAGACTGCCTACTGAGCCTTCCGACAGCTGAACGTCTTCACCTGGTGGAAATCCTTTTCAAGGTCAGCGGCAACCAAGATGTGACCCGTCAGTTTCCCAGACTATTCCAAGGATTAGGCAAATTGAAAGGCTGCCAAGTGCGGTTACATATCAATGAACAAGTCAGACCCGTCGCTCAACACCCTCGACGGGTACCGTTCCATCTCCAGACCGCTGTTGAGGAAGAACTCCAGGATCTGCTAGCTGCTGACATCATCGAGCGCACAGATGGTCCAACACCGTGGGTGTCACCAGTAGTTATCGTACCCAAGAAGGGCACGGCCAACAAAGTCAGACTCTGTGTGGACATGCGCCTGCCCAATACTGCAATCGAAAGAGAACGACATCCGGGACCACATTTGAGCGATATGATCTCAGCTCTCAATGGGGCAACGGTGTTCTCCAAGTTGGATTTAAATAAAGGCTACCATCAGCTAGAACTAGATGTAAGGTCAAGATATATCACCACTTTCGCAACCCATCTGGGGTTGTTCAGATATAAGAGACTGAGTTTTGGAGTTTCCTCAGCGGCCGAAATATTTCAGGAAGCAATTAGGCAAGTCATCCAAAACATTCCCAACACGCTCAACTATAGCGATGACATCCTTGTATATGGTTCTGATCTACGAGAACACGATATCGCACTCAATCGTGTCTGCCATGCCTTACTGGAGGCAAACCTGACCCTAAACAAAGAGAAGTGCGAGTTCCACCAGGACACACTGAAATTCTTTGGCCATATTTTCTCAGGTGATGGCATGAAACCTGATCCTGACAAGATTGTGACTCTGAACAACACCAAGAGTCCCCAGGACGTCAGTGAACTCAGATCGTTCCTCGGCATGGCCAGTTACTGTGCTCGCTATATCAGGGACTACGCGACAATCAGTCATCCCCTCCGCATCTTGACCAAACAAGGTCAACCGTTTGAGTGGACTCCTCAATGCGAGCAATCCTTCAAGGAGATCAAGAGGGCGGTGGAATCTGCGGATCACCTGTCATATTTTAATCCAACAAGAAAACCTGAGATAACTGTGGATGCCAGTCCCGTCGGGCTTGGAGCCATCCTAGCACAGTATAACAATGACTCAGATCAACGTCGTATCATTGCATATGCGAGTCATAGCCTGACTGACCCGGAACTGGCATACTCGCAGCCCGAGAAAAAAAGTCTTGCCGTAGTGTGGGCATGTGAACATTTTCATGTTTTCATATACGGTAAACACTTCACTTTAATCACAGACCATCAAGCCCTCGTCACCATTTATGGAAACCCACGATCCAAGATGCCCCCGAGGATTGAAAGGTGGGGCCTAAGGCTACAGGAATACACATTCACCATTATTCACAAGCCTGGGAAGTCGGAAAACCCGTCTGACTACATGTCCCGGCACCCACTTGCATCGTCAGTCTCTAATTCATCCATCGTGGAAGAGTACATACATTTTGTGACCGACCAAGCCCTACCTCCAGCTATCCCCATAGATACTATCTGAGAGAGCACGGCCCAAGACGTCATCCTGCAGAAAGTCCTTCGCAGGGTTCGAAACAACAGGTGGAGACATGATCCTCAGGATGACGAGACCGATCCCATTATCAAACAAGAAATGCAAGCCTTCCGGCATGTCTGTGGTGAACTGTCAGCCACCACTGATGGCATACTACTGCGAGACCAGCGGATCGTAATCCCCACTCAACTGAGACAAGGAGTGGTTGCCCTTGCACATGAAGGGCATCGGGGGATTGTGTCGACTAAACGTGCGCTAAGGGAACGAGTATGGTTTCCGTATCTCGATCAACTGGTAGAAGCCACCTTGAAGGACTGTCACCTCTGTCAGCTCACAAGCAAAAGTGACCCTCCAGCACCACTGCACATGACCACCCTGCCACCTGGAGGGTGGCAAGAGATCGCCATTGACTTCTACGGACCCCTGTCATCGGGCAAATATGTGCTGGCCATCATTGATGACCAAAAAGCAAATAAGGGATGGCTCTAATCAGTATGGCTGAGCCAATATCCAAAAAAGCAAAATGTAGGTGCCAGTACTGATACAGAAATTATTTAACAATTAGACACAAAACCCGAAAAAGAAATTCAAGGATGGATGCCGATTAGTTGCTTTTATTATTTAGTTCCAAAGAACAACTATATTTTAGAAACACATATTCAAACGGATAAACAATCTTACATGCTAAATAGAAAAATTAATTAAGGGTAAGGGGATCTTTCATCATATCAAGCATATCACAAGCACACAACATTCAACCATTCAGGAGCAACGAAGATTTTTTAACATGTGCAATATATTACAGTGATTAATATATTTATAATAGACAAACAAACACAGCAAGGCTGGAGAAGGCCACGGTCTGCACAATATTTTAGAAAATATTACTTGAAAATTATATACAAAAGTACATTCATCACACCAATAAAGGTATTCTTGGTTTTTTGTAGTTTTAAAGAACAGTTAACAGAGTAATGTAAAAAAATGGTGAAAAGCAACAGGACGATTCAAACGTGCTTATCACCCATGCAGACTCAAAGGTGGCTGAGGGCCTACGCGTTTCGAATCCTGCAGATCAAGGAGGATTCTCATCAGGGCCTTTAATTGTATCTATAGTAAGAGAAAAAGAAGAGAAAGTTTTTTTTTAAAAAGAGAGTTGATATATGCATACAGAGGATCAGCCTCAGATTCCCCGCTCAGGTCGCCACCCCTCATCCGTCGCTAACCAAGATGTTCGAAATACTAAACTGGAGTGAGTGCATAATCGTGGAAGCAGGCTCAAAGTGCGGGGCCTAATCAAAGTAGCTGAAAAATAAAGACATTATAAGGTCTTACCTGCCTTGGCGGTAGACGGAAATGCTATGTGGGAGGCTGTGTCGCTTGAAAGCACAGAACTGGTACCTATATTTGGATGGACACACATTTAATCAGGGCATGCATTTTTGTAAAGCAGGGCTACAAGTTCTAAAAAACTAACAAACCACTGTCGTTACCTATTCTTAAGGGGCCTTCAAATTTGGAGTGCGACAACCGTCGAAAATGGAATAAAAGGAGCACGAAGTCTGTAAACAGGGGAATAACGGAACATAAGCCATGGTCTAATCGGATTACATCAAAACGCTAGCAAATTGAGCAATAACTGCTGTTGTTTCTTACCAAAAACAATGGGCATTCAAAGGTGGAATTTGTTGTACTCGACACCTTAACTGGGTTGGTTTAGGCGACCGTGACTTGTTGCGGAGGGCGTTGTCCACCAAACGCGGTTTGCTAGTTGCACACGGATGTGAAAACCTGCAACGAGCAGCATAGTGAATGATAACGGACCATTTAAACGAGTCTGACTTAATTCGCAAAAATGGTCGGCATATTACCATGAACGCGGAGTGACCCGCTGGTATCGTTTGGAACACCTTCTCTAGGTTGGTTTAGGAGACCGTGACTTGTTGCGAAGGGCGTGGTCCACCAGACGCGGTTTACTACTTGCACACGGATCAGAAGCCCTGCAACGAGCAACATAGTAAATGATAACGTACCATTTAAACGAGTCTAACTTAGTTTGAAACAAAATGGTAGGCATATTACCATGAACGCGGCGTGACCCGCTGGTATCATTTTGAAAGGGGTGCTGCAGAGGAAGACAACAGAGACCAAGTAAATTACGGAGCAGAGTAGTATAACTGGCTCACATTACGAGACAACACTTGTGCTGATACTCACAAATGAATCACTCGGTCGACGGCGTGGGAGGAAATGAGCACTCCGGCACAGGTGCCTTAGCTAGCAGGGCTGCCGTGCAACCACTCATATATGCAGGTCGTTAATTGGTAAACGCCTCCTTAGTTTCCGGTGTTCAATATGGAAACAGAAAACCCGGGACAGATTTAACAAACACTCCAGGTTTTTCAGTGGTTCAGCAAAAAGGAAAAGGTTTTTGCATGCATAGGAGAAATCAAAATATTCACAATTTGAATATTTCACTCAGTTCATTCAGCCCAGACACTGAAGTGTCAAATTTGATTATTAAAAAAGCTTCCCGTTTTGACAAAGCAAGATTTTGATCGCCACCGCGAGGGTTTTTTTCCACTTTTGAAATCACAGTCCATTTGAGGTCACTCACAACATGTTGCATCCGCGTCCAGTGGAGCACCAGAGGGGCATTTTCGACCTTGTTTTTAATTCTCGATTTATGCTGAGAGATCCGATGACGGATCTCCTGATTGGTTTTACCTATGTATAGTAGGTGACAGGGGCATGTAATGCCATACACGACAAACTTACTCTTGCAGTTACTAAAGGATTCGTGTTTCCAGAAAGTGCCGTTGTGCTGGAACAATGAACCCTCGATAGAAGATTCACAGCAAAGGCAAGTTCCACATTTATGGTGGCCGAGGATGGGAGGCATCCCCATCATTTGGCGCAATGTTGCCGGCTTGGGTGCTGGCATCGCAGCACGAACAATGTGATTTGCAATGTTGTTTTCCTTTTTAAAGGCAAAAAGAGGCATGTCTACAAGACTTTCATCCAGATCTTTTACTAGATGCCAATTCTGCTTTATGACTTTTTTGAGGTGATTGGCATTAGGACAATACGTGGTGACACACACCTGTCGGTTCAGTTTAGGTTAAATTTTTCGTTCTAGAGTGGTTTCCCTTGGTGTCCATTGTGCTCTCTTCATACAGCTCTTCACAAGTTTCTTTGGATAACCCCTATCACACAATTTAGATGTTAATTTAGCTGAGTGATGTTTGAAGTCTTCTTTAAATGTGCAGTTCCTGCGGACTCGAAGGAACTGCCCATAGGGGAGATTTTCTCTGAGGTTCCTAGGGTGGTTACTTGAAAACATCAGAGACTTGTTTCTATCAGTTGGCTTACTGTATAGAGTTGTGGCTAGTTTCCCTTCACAAGGGAAAACCTCCACGTCTAGGAAGGCAATCCTCCTAGTAGAACTGGAAATGCTGAATTTTATATCAGCTGTTCTGTTGTTTAACCATTGATGGAATTGGTCAAGAGTGTCACTATCACCTGTCCAAGTCATAAAAACATCATCAATAAATCGGAGCCACGCTCCGATGTATTGAATGAAAGGGTTGTTCTGGTAGATATAAGCCTCTTCATACATTGCCATAAACAAAACCGCCAATTCTGGCGCAAAGGGACACCCCATAGCCACTCCTTTGACTTGGTAGTAGTATTCGCCATTAAAACAGAAATAATTCTTCTTTAAGGCGAAGGCTGCCAGGTCCACAATGAATTTGGTGGGCACCTGCATCGGTCTAGGTCTGGAATCAAGGTAATGTGTAAGTACTGCTATCGCCTCATCTTGAGGGATCTGAGTATAAAGAGCAGTTACGTCTAAAGTAACTAGTCTGTCTTTGTTTTCACAGAACTCAATTCTTTCTAGTTGGTTTAAAAAATCGGTTGTATCCTGAAGGTAGGATTTTACACTGGTCATGAATTCTTTTAGAAAACAGTCTACATATTTAGCTGCTGGTTCTAGCACAGATCCGCACCCAGCAACGATGGGTCTGCCAGGGGGGTGGTCAGGGTCTTTATGTATCTTAGGCAATACATAGAACATAGGCACTTTCGGGTGTCGAATTTTAAGATATTCAAGCTCTTTTGGTCCAACAAAGCCTAAGTCGTAGCCTTCTTGTATGATAGCAAAAAGTTCATTCTGGAGGTCAGTAGTGGGGTCTTTATTTATTTTGCGATAGCAGCTACTATCTGCCAGCTGTCTCATGACTTCGGTGGTATAATCATTGATATCCCACACTACAATCGCTCCACCTTTGTCGGCCTGTTTTATTATGACCGTACTGTCAGTTTTAAGGTTGTTAAGAGCTGTCATCTCCGCCTTGGTGGTATTATATTTTACATATTTCCTCTCTTTTTCCATAGCCGATATAGCCGACAAAACACTTTTTTCGAATGTCAATAGGTTTTTAGGAACTTTACTTGCTGGGGGGCAGAAGGTGGATTTGTTCTTAAGGCCCGTTATCTCCATGGGCTGGTTGCAAGGGGCTTCCCTAAAGAACAGGGTTAATCTTAGTTTCCTACAGAATTCAATGAATTCTGACTTCATTTTGATGAAGTCTGTTCTTTTGGAAGGGACGAATGACAGTCCTTTGGCCAACATACTTTCCTCGTCAGTTGTTAGAACTTTTTTTGATAGGTTGAAAATGGGCGATGCATCTAATTTTTGTAGTGCTGTCGTCTGGTTTTCATCTCCCATGGGGTGTTGGTTCTCACTCGTCCCCTGGGTAATGTTTGGCCTCTCCCTAAAAAATGGGGGTTTGACGGTTGATTTTGTTGTTGTTGGTTAGCGTTCCAGTTCCGGCTCCTATTCGGACGGTTATAATTACTGGTAGATTCACTGTCAGTTCCTGATGACGATGTATCACTAAAAGAGATGAACTGCTTTCTTGATCTTCCCTGATTACCTGGAAGGAAACGTCTCGACTCAGCTTTGGAATAAAAGTCGGCCTGCAAGTAAGGGTATATGTTATCTAATGAAAAACCTTTTTTGTCCTTTTCAAATTGGTTAGATTTTTGAGTTATCGTATAATCTTTGAACTCTTGGATTTCTTTATTGACTTTTTCCAAGAGTGCCTTGGCGTCGGCTATGGTAGGGTTGATACTTATATCTGACTCTAATTTAGAGATCTCGGCTAGTTCTTCTTTGGATATTCTGACAGCTGTCTCGACTGTTAGAACCATTAAATCTCTACTGCATTTAGTTTCTATCATGGAAAAACCTTTTTTGAATATTGGGTCCTCTGTAAAAATTACAGGTATGTTTTTAATTTGTAACCCAGCAGGAATGGTGCCTTCCCGGAGGTGTTGCAACAAAAAATGACCGTGGAGGTCTGTCCTTATCTGCTTCTTTTTTAAACGAATTAATTTATCCGATTCATTAGATGTAGTAGCTGTCTCACTCAAGGTTACAGAGGCGAAGATAGGTGGGTCACTGAGGAAGTTTCTGATATGATCCTCTGTATAGGCGAAAGTATCTTTTTCTGCCATCACTCTAAAGAAACAATAAAAAGAAAGAAAAAGTTTAGAAACCTCAGAAGAGAAAAAGGATTAAAAATAGCATGTGCATAAGACACAATCACACAATCAATGTAGTCTAGAAGGCTAGCAAAAAAGTCTAACCTTGCTTCAAATAAATGAACAACAATACCTCGCGGGCCTGCGCCCGCAATTATAACCAAAAAGCAAATAAGGGATGGCTCTAATCAGTATGGCTGAGCCAATATCCAAAAAAGCAAAATGTAGGTGCCAGTACTGATACAGAAATTATTTAACAATTAGACACAAAACCCGAAAAAGAAATTCAAGGATGGATGCCGATTAGTTGCTTTTATTATTTAGTTCCAAAGAACAACTATATTTTAGAAACACATATTCAAACGGATAAACAATCTTACATGCTAAATAGAAAAATTAATTAAGGGTAAGGGGATCTTTCATCATATCAAGCATATCACAAGCACACAACATTCAACCATTCAGGAGCAACGAAGATTTTTTAACATGTGCAATATATTACAGTGATTAATATATTTATAATAGACAAACAAACACAGCAAGGCTGGAGAAGGCCACGGTCTGCACAATATTTTAGAAAATATTACTTGAAAATTATATACAAAAGTACATTCATCACACCAATAAAGGTATTCTTGGTTTTTTGTAGTTTTAAAGAACAGTTAACAGAGTAATGTACAAAAATGGTGAAAAGCAACAGGACGATTCAAACGTGCTTATCACCCATGCAGACTCAAAGGTGGCTGAGGGCCTACGCGTTTCGAATCCTGCAGATCAAGGAGGATTCTCATCAGGGCCTTTAATTGTATCTATAGTAAGAGAAAAAGAAGAGAAAGTTTTTTTTTAAAAAGAGAGTTGATATATGCATACAGAGGATCAGCCTCAGATTCCCCGCTCAGGTCGCCACCCCTCATCCGTCGCTAACCAAGATGTTCGAAATACTAAACTGGAGTGAGTGCATAATCGTGGAAGCAGGCTCAAAGTGCGGGGCCTAATCAAAGTAGCTGAAAAATAAAGACATTATAAGGTCTTACCTGCCTTGGCGGTAGACGGAAATGCTATGTGGGAGGCTGTGTCGCTTGAAAGCACAGAACTGGTACCTATATTTGGATGGACACACATTTAATCAGGGCATGCATTTTTGTAAAGCAGGGCTACAAGTTCTAAAAAACTAACAAACCACTGTCGTTACCTATTCTTAAGGGGCCTTCAAATTTGGAGTGCGACAACCGTCGAAAATGGAATAAAAGGAGCACGAAGTCTGTAAACAGGGGAATAACGGAACATAAGCCATGGTCTAATCGGATTACATCAAAACGCTAGCAAATTGAGCAATAACTGCTGTTGTTTCTTACCAAAAACAATGGGCATTCAAAGGTGGAATTTGTTGTACTCGACACCTTAACTGGGTTGGTTTAGGCGACCGTGACTTGTTGCGGAGGGCGTTGTCCACCAAACGCGGTTTGCTAGTTGCACACGGATGTGAAAACCTGCAACGAGCAGCATAGTGAATGATAACGGACCATTTAAACGAGTCTGACTTAATTCGCAAAAATGGTCGGCATATTACCATGAACGCGGAGTGACCCGCTGGTATCGTTTGGAACACCTTCTCTAGGTTGGTTTAGGAGACCGTGACTTGTTGCGAAGGGCGTGGTCCACCAGACGCGGTTTACTACTTGCACACGGATCAGAAGCCCTGCAACGAGCAACATAGTAAATGATAACGTACCATTTAAACGAGTCTAACTTAGTTTGAAACAAAATGGTAGGCATATTACCATGAACGCGGCGTGACCCGCTGGTATCATTTTGAAAGGGGTGCTGCAGAGGAAGACAACAGAGACCAAGTAAATTACGGAGCAGAGTAGTATAACTGGCTCACATTACGAGACAACACTTGTGCTGATACTCACAAATGAATCACTCGGTCGACGGCGTGGGAGGAAATGAGCACTCCGGCACAGGCGCCTTAGCTAGCAGGGCTGCCGTGCAACCACTCATATATGCAGGTCGTTAATTGGTAAACGCCTCCTTAGTTTCCGGTGTTCAATATGGAAACAGAAAACCCGGGACAGATTTAACAAACACTCATTGATGAGCATTCTCGATATCCCATGGCATACTTCGTACCGTCTACAAATACCTCTAGTACTCTCAAAGTACTTGATGAAGTCTTTGCAACATGGGGAGTTCCCACAAAGGTGAAAACGGACAACGGACCCCCTTTCAATGGGCAAGACTTTGCAGCATTTGCGAAACACCTGGATTTTCATCATCGCAGGATTACACCTCTCTGGCCACAGGCAAATGGAACAATTGAAAGATTCATGGCCACACTCAAAAAGACTTTTCAACATGCTACCGCGGAAGGAAAAGATTTACAAGTGGCACTCAATGAGGTCCTCCGAGCTTACAGGACAACTCCTCACGCAACGACTGGGCAGTGCCCGGCGACACTCATGCTGGGACGTCCCATGAGGAATCACATTCCAACGTGGGAAGGGGTTTTGCGAGCATCATCATCCGCACGAGACCATCAAGAGATGATGATAACAGACTAGCGCAGTAAAGACAAAATGAAGTCATATGCAGACCACCGGAGAAGAGCGAGGTCTCTGTCCTTACATGAAGGGGACCATGTTCTCGTCAAGCAAGAGCAGCAGAGGAAGACTGACTGCCTGTTCAAGGATGAACCTTTGCTGATCACGAAAAAGAAAGGAACTATGCTGACCGCGGAATCGGAGCAGCGGCGGGTCACGAGAAACATCTCGCACTTTAAGAAATTGTCACGAGATACCACCGGAACCATGATGAGTGAAGTGGACACTCCCAGTTCAGAAGAACCACATTCAGTTGGTCGTGAGAACACTGGTCCGGTCAATGAGACACTGAACAATACTAGTCCGAGAGCCAGGTCGCCACGGCCTCATCGCGACACATGTCCACCCAAAAGACTTATTGAAGAAATGGACTGAGAAGTCAGTGTGTTTGTTTGTTTTGTTACAAAAGGGGGAGATGTTATGAAGTTAGCAGGCTAGTGGTTGTGGGTGGAGCCCAGGGGTGGACAGGAAGAGGAGGGGACGGACAATGGAAGAGGCAGTTAGAGTAGGGACAGGGAAGACACTGGAAGGGTACAATAAAGCTCCAGTTAAACAGCAAGCAGTGTCTGTATTTCTTTGTAGCACGATGCTACAACCGCTTCTCCTCGTCACTGCAGCGCCAAGACGCCTCGGCATTCGTGCGCTTTATAAGTACTTCAGTCAGTCAGTCAATGCTCAGGTGTTAGCTATCCCTCTTATCTACAAGAAGCTATACTGATTAATGTATTGAAAGTTAAGCAAAAAATATTTACCCTCTCTGAGCAATGATCACTATTATTTTTAGCATGGTGGGGTCAATTAAACACCATTAAGATGATGATGCTGCGTATAGTTAGCTTCTGCCTATCCATGTTACCAGTGAAGATCCCTCAGTCATTTCTTCAATCCTTAAATAGTTTCACAAGGAACTTTTTGTAGAAAAGCAAGAATGCATGCATTTCCTTGCAAAACTTCAAAAACCTGAGACCTTGGTAGAGTGAATTTCCCCAATTCTAAGAACTATCGTTCTGCATATGCTCTCAAGCAAATTTCGACCTCTTTACATGAAGATCCTAGCTCCATCCCCACTATTTGGAAAAGGCTAGAAAGTTCAATTTGCACCCTTTTCCCCTTCCATCATTTGGTACGTATTTCCAAGCCTCCTAAATCTTTTTCTTCACCCTGTGTTACTTTTTCTATCTCCCTAGCAAAACCTCGTATTACTTATTTGTGCTCCGATTATGAAAACTTTCTGTTGTCCCCTCTTTGACATAACAAACATTGTAAAATATATACCAGTGTTTTATTTTCGAGAGACTGGTTCCAGCAAAGCATTGTCATGGTAAATCAAGTCTTTTCTGATTCCTTCCTTCTTCTTTTTTGTGCACTTCAGACTCAATTTACTACAATCACCTTTATTCACTACAACCTCATGATAAATTTCAAACAATAGTTCTCTACATTCGATTTTGCTATTTCCACAAAGGCTTCCTTCAGTTATAAAACATAGATAATCGCCTTAAATCCTCTTAGACAGGTCAAAAACAAATCTTGAAACCCGATGGGAAGCTGATCTTCAACACTCCATCTCAGTACAGTCATGGCATAAACTTTGAGCTAAACTACATACCATCTCTCATTCTGCCAGCACCACACAAACATTTGTCTCTTATAACCGGCTAGACCTCACTTCCTCCTCTTTATACCAGTGCAGACTATCTATGGCTAATCACTGTTGGACTTGTAAAAAAAGACAATAGTGATATTGTTCATATGTTTTTTGATAGGCCCCTGATTGCCCACAAGTAACGGCCACCCTCAGTAAAATGTGTTACATTTCTTCTCCATTTGCTGAATTTACATATTTTTCTGGTTGGTGCCTCTACTTTATGGCAGAACTCTGCTACGATGGGGAAGTGTGTTGATATATCAATAGCTATTGCTTTACAGGTTATCACATCCAGCTGGAAGAACGCTCAGGAAGTTACCTTCATTAAATGGTCTGCAATCCAGATCACACTGTGCTAAAGTCACTTCAGCACAACTAATCAAATTAAATATTCTGTGGATGACTCTTTCCTCTGTTCTCTCTCAACAATTACCTGCATCACATGTTGTTAAATATCAGTCCAACCTACAATAATTAATTTCGACTTCTTATGTGGTTATAGATCATCAATATGATTCAGCTTTACCTTACATCCGTCTCTTCTCTCCAATAGGCTTTTTTTCCCCTCGCCCTCCTTTCCTTCCCCAAATTCCAACTCAATATAAAAATTTGAAAATGCTGAGTTACATTAGCTATTGTTCACTAGAGTATCTAATTGCAGGATTTGCATGTAGTTATAAGTTATCTATATTATTAACCATTTATTCTGTTGAGTTATAATGATATTTTCAGTCACTTTATTCTAGTGAGTCTTATTTCTTTTATGATGTACTTATACTGATGTAACTCTTTAATAAAGCATTTTTAAACTCAAAAAATATGTTTTAACCACGTCTACTGGTCAATGTAGTGTAATCTGCTTCCTTTTTCAGTCTGAATTGGTGTTCTGATCAAGGTCTGTTTTATACTAATTAATAAATAGAGTAATTGTGTTTCCTAAGGGTTTTAAATAGTTTGTGTACTTATCTATGTTTGTATCGCAGTTGCTGTGTTGGCACCGACAAGCTTTTTGGATCCTGCATTGCAGAGCGGTATAAAATGAATCCAAATTACAAATATCCCCCTAACCATAAGATAACTGCATTGACTCTTCCTTCCAGCTCTTCGCTACACCTACACCTCAGATGCAACCCAGATTTCTACCTTTTCTATGCAATCAGTTCTATCCATCTCCTTTAATCTCCTTGTGCCCAGTCAGTGTAAAAAGACTTGAGGCCTGATTATGAGTTTGGCGGTCTTGGAGTGGGCCGCCACATCAGTGCCCCACTTTAAGGCCGCCAAACTCGTAGTCAGTCCTCCCACCTGATTACAAGTTGTAATCTTGGTGGGCGGTTCTGTGGTGGCCATCCCATAGCAGTGTCTTTCAAAGACTCATAGGAGAGCCTTAGAAAGGCACCTCCATAGGAGCGCCTCAGCCCGTTCCTGCACTGACAGAAGTCTGTGCAGGGGGTGCAAAAATAAATGTGCCCCACTGCATGCACCCCTGCGCACATAGGTAGCAGGGGCCCCTATAGTGTCCCCTTAGTTTCCTCACCGAGAACCTTTTCATGGAGGGTTCACAGCTATGAAAAGAGGGCGGTAAGGAAACTCATAGCATGCTCAGCGGTGCCGCTGTGGCACCGCCAGAATATTACTCTTTCCTGAGACGGCTGTGGCACCACCATGGGATCAAGGATCATGGCAGTAGCAATGATTGGGTGGTGGTCCAACCACAGTACTTGTAATACAGTGAGTGTACCGCCAGTCTAGAGGTCCACGGACCACCACCACGGACCACCAAACTCGTAATTGGGTCTTAACTCTTGCCTCCAGTACAGCCAACTTTTAACATGAAGTTTTACTTCTGATGGGCCAGTAAGCTTGTGGCTATGAAGTTTTATTTTAGTCTTATTGTTATCAACTATGTAACTTTTATTAATTAAACATATTTTATTGATGTTTGCACAAATAACAGGGAAGCCACAACAAGTGATGAAGTAAACATCATCAAGGATAACTACGCATAGGTACACCTCTATAGGTAGCAGCTTATCATAATCATGACATCAACAAAATTGGACCGCAAAGGCAAAGAATCAACCTAATAAAATGTGTGCACTGTTGCAAGGCACTCAGTGGGGTTTGGGTAGTGCACTCAATACTTTCTGTTCTGTTTTAAACACTTAACAAATTAATCCTTTCAACCTGTGTGTGCTACATTGGAAAGCATATTGTCCCTTACGCTTCACAAGCATCCAACTCATAAAAAACAATAATGATACTTGAACCAATGTGCACATTTACACTTTAAGTTGGTTACTGAAATTACTTCATTTCATCAATTTCACATATGTTATGATCATTTGACATATCAAAACATAAGTTACGTATTGTTTTGCATGTGATTTTTCCACAATGCATCTAACAAAATATGCAGAATTCAAATTGAAAACTGACAAGTATTTTCTTGGAACATCTGCGTTTTCACAATCTTCATGCCCGCCCAATGCATTTCGGGACAATGTGTCCCTTTCCTCAAGGGCCAATCTGTTCCCTGCTAGTTTAGACAAATGCCTCTCCGTGCTTTAGACAATCCCTGCAACGTTGTTCACTTCTAATTCGATGCTGCACACTATTCAATACTTCCTTCTTAATTCCGGTAAGCCAGCATATGCCGAACTCCGGATATGTCAAACGAAGATCACAACATATGTGAAATGGATGAAATGAAGTAATTTCAGTAAAAACTTGAAGTGACAACTGTCATGTGTAAATTTATTTATTTATTTATTTAAAGTTTTGTATAGCGCGAACATGACCCCGGAGGGTAACAGAGAGCTTTACATGGGTGAAGCTAGACTAAGGAGAATAGGTAGGGGAGAGCAATCATGGAAACAGTTAGACGATCCACAATTGGGGCAAGCAGAGATTGGTCGGGAAAGGAAGCAGGAGGCTGATAGTGAAAAAGGACTGCAATATACAACAAGCATTTACAATGCAACGGTCTCGCCTTTGCAAAAGTTAGAGCTATTGGCAATGTAAATGACAACATTTTTATTTATGTGTTGGTTTTGAAAACAGATACATAAATGGCATTGTCATTTACAATGCCAATAGCTTAATCTCTCGCAAATGCCAGACCTATTGCATTTGCACCCACACACACACACAGAGCCACACACACACACACAGAGCCGCACACACACAGCCACACACACACACACTGTGCCACACACACTGTGCCACACACACACACACACACACACGTGAAGCAGGAGCCCCAAACAGCACACGGCGAGAGTCCACATGGCAGCGCTTAGACACCCGCACTCTTCCCCCTCGGAGCCCTGCGTGCCCAGCCCTTATACCTCCCATGTGGAGGAGTGGCCCTGCGCCCTAGGCCAGGCCTGGGAAGGACCCAGTCCCGAGCCACCCTAGCTGCTTGTACCTGCCCACCGTGAGGGCGCTGCGGTTTGGCGCTCGCTGCTGACATCTGTGGTCACCTTGTCACACTTCAGGATCCATGCGGGGCCAACTGCCAGCCCTCATCCTTCCCGGGTTTGTATCTTGAGTACCATCGCTCTGGGCCATACGATGCTGGTGGTCAGGGTACATGTGACGCAGCTGTGTGCAGTGGTGAGCACTTGATGCTGGTGGTCAGGGCTGAGGTGCACTGAGAGCTGTGTGTAGTTGTGAGCATAGGACAGGGCTGAGGTGAACTGACAGAGCTGTCTACAGTGGTGAGCACATGATGCTGATGGTCAGGGTAGATCTGCACTGACGGAGCTGTGTGCAGTGGTGAGCACTGGTCGGGGCTGAGGTGCACTGACGGAGCTGTGTGCAGTGGGGGGCACAGGGCTGATGTGCACTGACGGAGCTCCCCTACAGGGACACAGGCCGCTTCAGTACCGAGAGCAGTGGGGAGGTGGGGTAGTGGGGAGGGGGAAAGGCAGACTTACATGTTAGACGCGACCTCCTGGACGGCGGCGGCTGCCCACATCCCACACATACATGCCACCCTCGTCATCGCTGCTGTAGATCTGGGCACTGTCAGTGGTGAATATAGCGCCTGCAGCTCTGCCGTTCACTTTCAAGCTGCCTACGAGCTCCTTGGTGCGCATGGACAATAGGTGCAGGTAGCCGGAGACCCTGTGCAGCAACAGCAGGGTTCCGTCCGGGGAGATCTCGAAGGCCCGCAACCAGCCCTCAGACAGCGGAGCTCAGCCCGCCACCCGTCATGTCGTACTTGCCGCCCGTCGGGGATGAACCGCGCCCGGTGCATGGGAAATCCCTCCAAGTGCAAACTCTGGATCAGGAGGCCGGCGCCTCCATCCACCTGGAAGAGCCCAATACTGCAATTTTGAGAGTATAGCCCAGTATTTCTATATTGAATGCAAGTAGGGACCTATGGATTCATTTCTCCCCTCCACCTTTGTAGGACAGTACGAAGAGGCCAATCACTGATGGAAACTCACTGAACGTCATTTACAAATTAAGCAAATTTCCGGTTTGACTTTCGGAGATTCACATGTACCCTAGTAAATAAATCGCTGTAAGCGAACCTATGGAGACCCAAACAGTGGTGAGGGCACCTTCTGTTTCCTTATCTCTATTTTAAACTGCTTTTGCCATTCGGTGCGAGGCCACCTACGCCAGTTTATCTCTAGACTTCTGCACACAGTGTTACACTACCTGGTAGTGACGTCGACCTGCCCTGGGGCGCGTGTACTAACCATTATCTCTTGGACTAAAGAATGTGTCTGTTTGTTCGCTTAGATTGCAGTGAAGATTTCCTCCTTCGGGGAAGCTTTGATAGTAAGGGAAAGCCCCAGGGCAAATAAAGCCCCAGGGATTTTTCTCACAGTTGATCCTGATAGGAGAATAATGCGAGGGGCATTTCTGCTTATCACTGTGTGTTTATATTAGCTGAGGGGGAGCAAGGGAAGGTCATTGTTCACCCGCCCTTCTCCTGCGGCACAGGACCCCACAGTGTGGCTCTGTTCACCACTGATAATCCGCGGATGAACTCGGCCCGCCTCTTGAAGCGCCCATTCACTTGTACCTTCAGCAGTGATTCTGCAGTCACAGCAGCAGTTACAGGTGAAAAGCACATGTCAGAATAATTACGAGGTCCCTACCTCATACACACAAAGCATTCACTAACATACTCAGGCACTCTCACACTCGTAGAAAACTGGGAAACAAGCCTTATCACAGTAACCCAGATGCACATAAGTGCCGGAAGCACTCCAGAGTGGCATTTAATGTAGTAAGCGCGCAGACTAAATGTCAGCAGTACATTTGACGGTAATCCAATCCACTAGTGAGCAATCTGCATTCACCCGGATCGCCCCAGCGTACACACGCCTGGCAAGAAGCCAGCCACAGGCCGAAGTCAACAAGCCCTCATGAGAAGTTTGCACAAACTCAAAGAAACAAGCAACACACGGCAAACTAAGGCAACACACGAAATCACCCTCATTACAGCCATCAGGTTGAGATAGGTCCCTCCCATCCTCCCGCCTTCCCATTTTAGCAGTCCCTCATACTCACAGAGACTAAACACGATCTGCGTGACTGTGCCTGGTCCCACGGCCGCCCCCTTCGCCATGGTCCGGCGTGCCGCCTGGAAGACATACCCTGCTGCCGCATACAGCCCTGCGGCTCCCAACAATCGACAGCTCCAACATTTGCTAAGGGACGACCTGCGAGGCTCGCCTTCTGTCGCAACCGGGCTAGCCATGGCGACCTTCATATAATGCCGACTTTTCACTCTTGACACATGAACGCGTCCATGTTGGAACAGTGGACGTTGTATTCATTGTCGATGACGGCAGCCATTTCAGAACGGAAACCTTTAATTTACAAACAAACTTGCGCCATGATGGATGGGTTTTTCCATTCAATGGACGTGTGGCGAACACAGTTTAAAATGGTGAATACATGCATCGCAGGAGCCAACTAGATTTTCGGAAAATAATTGACAAATTACAATTCCCTCTGTATTTGGATCGTTGCCGTTTTACTGAGTCTTTGAGCTTCCCTTTTCTCTTTTTCTCATCCCTTGCACCTCTTGCCTGAAGCGGCGACTGTGGTGATCCGCGAGGGGGGGGCGGGAACGAGGGGGGGCGGGAACAAAGACACCTCTTGCCCAAGCGGCGAATCTAGTGATCTGCGAGGGGGGGGGCGGGAACAAAGACAAAGACAGCGGGAGGGGGGACGGACAGCGGGTAGGTGGTCAGGATACAACCACCCGGGACAGGGACGATGTTAACAATGAAGAAAAACATCAGTGTAGAAAAAAAAATACTGCCCACCGCCGCAATGAGCGATTTGAGGTCCGGTGAGATGTGATTGGTCTTCTTAGAGCCCGTGATAAGTCTAGTTGCAGCATTTAGGGATGCTCTGATGGGTGCTAAGATGAGTTTAGGCAGACCGCAAAGAGTTGCATTGCCGTATTCTAGTCTGGAAATGACAAGTGCTTGCACTGCCGATTTAAAGTCATCCTTGGGAAGATAGGGTTTGAGTTTCCATAGGATGCAGAGTTGAAAGTTCGCTACTTTGGTTGATGATCTGATATGATCTTGCATGTTTAAGTTTTTGTCTAGCACAACTCCCAGTGATTTAGTGGAGTCAACGATGTGCGGAGTGTAGTTGAGGGCGGTGAGGTTACCGAGAAATTTCAAAACAGTGGGGGGTTGCTTAGAGGGTGAAATGAGGAGGAATTCAGTCTTGAGGGCGTTTAATTTGAGACGGTTGGAGGTAAGCCAGTTAAGGGTTTTGAGAAGGGTTCCATTGAGAGATTTGATGTCATCAGGGGAGGAGATTTTCATGTATAGTTGGGTGTCGTCCGCATACATGACATATTATTATTATTATAAATTATTATTATAAATGTTATAAAGTGCTTGGTTACACCTGCTGGTGTGTCCCCGCGCTAGAAGCTGCTGTTTGTTTTCCTTAAGAGTGGATTTCTGGTTGCGGCTCGAAGCCCTATTTGAGGTCTTGAGGGTTGGGGAACAGGATTGTTTTCAGTTCTTTACGGAATATCAGCTCAGATTTTTCCAGTCGCATCTTCTCTGGCAGCTTGTTCCACAGCTTAGCTGTCGAGACTCTAAAGGATTTTCCACCCATTCTTACTCTTTTTATCTTCGGGACCTGCACCAGTCCCGTGCCCCATGATCTTAATTGGCGTGTGGGTTCATACCTCTTAAGATAGTTGAGCAGGTACCTAGGGCCTTTCCCGTTTAGGATACGATGTCCTATACAGAGGGCTTTCAAACCTCACCCGTTCCCTAATAGGGAGCCAGTGAAGTGTTTTTAGAGCCTTTTGTGAAGATGCCATTCTGGGCAGTTGAAGGATCAGGCGGGCCATCGCATTTTGTATGCGCTGCAGTCTAGTGATGCATTTTTCGTTGGCTCCTAGATATAATACGTTTCCGTAGTCCAGCCTGGATGTTATCAGTGCATGAACTAAGGTTAGGCGCACCGGCGTAGGCATAAGGTCCAGTGTTTTTCTAAGGACCCGTAGTATACCAAAACAAGTGCCTGCCACTTGTTTGGTCTGGTGGTCGAAGGATAGATTTTTATCCAGCCATACTCCTAGGTTTTTCACTAGATTGCTCGGTGTTGGAGTCTTTACGGATTACAGTCAGTGGTTCAAGGAAGAGGTTGAAGAGAGTGGGGGAGAGGGAGGAGCCCTGGGGAACACCCAGAGTGCACAGACTCGGGTTGGAGAGAGACTGGTTGGATTTGACCCTTTGTGATCGGTTGTTGAGGAAGGAGGCAAACCATTTAAGGACCGTGCCCGAGAGCCCCATTCTGCGTTCTAAAAGGGAGAGTAAAATGTCATGTTTGACAGTGTCAAAATCAGATGATAGATCGAGTAGGATTAAAAGGAAGTTTTCATTTTGGTCAAGTAAAGTGAGAACATCGTCCACAATGTGTATGATGGCAATTTCAGTGCTGTGCCCAGTGCGGAAACCCGATTGGAATTGGTTGAGAAGCTGGAATTGCTCAATGTGTTTGCGTAGTTGTTCATGAACGCATTTCTCCAGAAGTTTCGCCAGGGTCGGTATGTTTGTGATTGGGCGGTAGTTGTTCAGGTCAGTAGGGTCAGCCAAGGGTTTTTATAGAATCAGGAGCACTAGGCCTGCCTTCAGACAGATCGGGATCTCACCTTGAAGAAGTGAGGCGTTGATGATTTTCAACCAAAGAGGTGCTAGTGTGCCTATCATTTCTTTAAAGAAGTTAGCGGGGAGCGGGTCATTAAAGTGATTTGAGGGTTTAAGGGTAGAGAGGATGTTGAGGATGGTGCTGCCATTGAGGGGAGTGAAATGAGATCAAGAGACATTGGGGAAGATTTATGAGGCTCTTGCGCCTCCTTGCGCCGCAATTGCATCACGTAATGTGACGCAATGGTGGCGCAAACAATGCGCCCTATTTACAACGTGACGCATCTAGGAGATGTGTCACGTTTGAAATCCCTGCGCCATAAGGAGGCTTTCGTGCTCGGGGGGGGGGGGGCGTTCCTGCGCAGGAACGCCCCCTAAAAGTGGCTGAGTGAAATCTATGAGATTTCACTCAGTCACTTTCTACGTCAATTCCTTACGCCTGCTTGAAGCAGGCGTAAGGGTGACGCACCATACATTGAATAGGTGGCCCCTGTGCATTGCAGGAGTCATGTCGCACTTGCGACATGACTCCTGCAATGCGCCGCCCGTGCGCCGAGAGATGCGTCACGCATCCTCACTGCCTTGCGCCAGTTAACATAAATCTGCCCCATTGTTTTTGAGTGAGACAGCTTGAGGCGAGGGCAAGGGTGAGGAAACCGCGTCATCAGGCGAGGGAGAGAGGGTGAGTGCAGCAGACCTAAGGTCTGATTCGATTTCATTCATCTTTACAAGAAAGAATTCAGCCACCGCATCACAGTTTGGTTGCAGGAGAGAGTTGGTGTCTTTTTTTATGAGTTGGACACTGTTGCAAGGCACCATGAGACAGATTTTGTATGTTTGTTGCACTTTTACGGGGTAGTTTCTCCCCACAGCCGCCAATCGTACTGTTTTGTCTGAGATCACAACAGTGGCAGTCAAGACCGCCTACAGTACCGTCTTTTAGGCTTGCAGTTCTGATAACACCCTGTGTTCCAAGGAGGATGAGCCCAGCAACTCCCATAGCCTATCAGCATATTTGTGCAGGACGTGATTCAACTACATGAATTTAAAGCGTTGAGAAGTCTCCAGGAAGAATTCCTCCAATAGTCAATATGAGTCCCACAGCGCCTCCACCTTTGAGATCATAAGGTCCCATTTCCTGAACCCTTCATGGTCATGATCATGATTCAGGATAGCAGTGTATCCCAGTGGTGGTTTCAGAGCAATCAACACTTTCCACATTAAAGCGTCAGTAACAGGTTTACTGGCACATATCTATATCTTGGTAGGTACAGCAGATGTGTCAGGAGCCAGCTCCAATAGATGGCCCTTGGGTATCCTCCAGCCCCGATGGCATACCCGTCTATGCAAAGGGATGTTCTTATTTATTTAGTTATTTATTTAGGAGGTTTATAATGCGCTTGAATCACCCCCAGAGGGGTATCTCAGCATATGGACGTTGCTGGTGAGAGTTTGAAGAGAGGAGAGATCCAAATTGTTCAGTGCCACCAGATAGGAAACCCAGTAGTAGTACTCTCATATCAGAAATAGCAATTCCACCATCATATACCCCTGAAGGCAGAGGCAAGAGATATTTTCAGACGACCACCAACACAAAGCAGGGTCGGAGGAGCTGTCTAATTTGACAAAGACAATTCTGGTATCCAGAACATGGTATTCAGCAGAATACAGGCTACGCCTTATTTAAAATGGGCCAGAGAGGCCAAAAGATTTCTTTCCACATATACATCTCTGTCCAGGCCCACATAAATGCACAGATGCTGAAAGCCCAGCAAGCTGCAGTGACCTCCTGGTCAGAGCCCTGGCACTCAATATTTTACAAATTAAGCACGGCTAATGAAGGGGACTAATCCGTTAAGCACTATCGCTCTAAGGATAGCTAAAGAGCCCAGGATTGACGCCAGTCATAAACAACAGCCTTATATTCAATGTACTCTAACTGCAGCCAACATCATTAGACTGCGCCTCAAGTTATGCAGGACTTCCGTCCCTCCTCGATAGAGGACGCCCTCTAACGTGACCCCCGGGGTGTTAAACAGAGCCAGCCGCGCTCCAGCAGAAAAGGCAAGAGCGCCGTACTGAAGTTACAACATAAACCCCCCTCCTGTCATTTTTATCGCAACAGTAAAACACTTTATTGAATTTATGAGCTACATAATGGCTGCGAGGAATGTAGCTTGAATTAGAACCAACTCCGGAGTATAATGTCAACTATAAACTCTCCCTCGCGCGCTCCCTGGCCGCCTCCCGCTCTTTGTTCTTTCTCTGCGCGCGAGGCGCTCCTCCGCCGGCCCCATTCCTCCTCATTCAGCCTGGGGACGATTTCGGAACTTCGACATAAATTGCAATTCTCTCTCAACTCTGCAGAAATGGGGATTTACGAATGAAAAAAACGCATTAGCAAAAGAGACGGAAAAAAACGAATAATAAAGGACTCCACCCGGCACTCCCTCTGCCCCCTCTTATTGAAAGCATTTAATACAGCTTCAAGGAGCCGCGGAGCGCTGCACAAACGACATATTTTATTGTGCACAGATTATAAAACTAGACGGCGACTAAAGGGGAGGGTGACATGCAATTAGAAAAGCAGGAGACGGTTTACAGCCCGTTGTCTTTTTAACATACATTACACATACTTTCGATGTGAGGAACCGGGGAATAATGGGGCATATTACCATCAAGTAGCGATATTTATCGCTAAATAGGCTTAGCGACGATTTTTTTTTCCGCTGAGCATCGCCGGATTTCCCTGCGATAGCAGCGAAATGCGTGAATATCGCTGAGAATACAGCGATATTCACGCATTAGCGATGAAATGCTCTTAGCCATGTTATCCACCTCCCATTGGATAACATGGCTAAGAACTGGTCTGGGCAGGTGTTCGTTTTTGGAGATATTCGCGCTTAGCGCAAATATTTCCATCGCTACGTCTGCCTTGCTAATAGGCGATAGCGACGTTAGCGACTGCTTTCAGTCGCTAACAGGTTGGGTACGCCCACTTTGCATGTCATTAGCGATAAATATCGCTGACATGCAAAGCGAGCCCCAAACCGCTCACTATCGCCTACAAGCTGTCGCTAACTGCTGTTAGCGACAGCTTGCTAATAGGGCGATAGAATTATCGCCGCTTAGCGGCCGAAAACAGCCACTAAATCGGCGATAATTGCCTATCGCCCCCCTTGGTAATATGCCCCAAAGAGATATGTGGCCAGGCGAGCACCACCAGTTTACATCAAGTGGAATTAGAGCTCGTAACTGCAGTCTCAAAGGTTAGTGAAGTTACCGGCTAAACCACAACAAACATTTTCTCGGATGTGAAAGTGAATTGATCCACATTTTTATTTTTAAAATGAGTGCAGTGTTATCTCGTTTACATTTATATATGGTCGCCAAACGTCACCAGGGCAACCATGGGCACTTTATGGAAGGCAGTTCCCACTATTTTATAGTTGAGTTGTTCGGTATGCCCAGGGCTTTAAGTGGGAAAACAAAAACGGGGGTGTCTCTCAAAGAGGCGTGGCCGGTGAAATTAAGGGCGTGGTTTAAAACACGTAAACTAAAAATCTGTGCTTAGCATAGTCTGCCGCTCGACTGGTATTTTGCTGTTTCTGTCACGGCATCCAGATATATGATACAACAAGTAACATTATACATACAACAAGCCAGGACTATTGGTGTTATCAATGGTGGTTAGTTGCATAAAATAAATAAGCAACAACTATGGCTTTGCTATGTAATATTGAAAATGCTTCAGCTCTGAAATGATGAGACTGTGCAAGAACTATAACGAGTTGCTTTGAAGCTACATCAAAGGCTTTGGGCAGTGGTACTGCTGCAGAGTTAAGATTTTTTTTCACCCTGAGGGTGTGTGTAAAAGTGGAGTGCCCGATAGGGACCCGTCTCGGCACCTGCTTTTAAAAACTGCTGATTCTCAGCACAGGCAAGACCCTGTGTACATATATATGGGTGTGCGCACTTTACGTACATTCTGTATGCAACAGAGGAGTACATTGTGCGCCCAGACTTTCAAATGGATGTAAAAGCACCAGTGTCCACACAGAGGCCAAGGCTGAAGAATGAGTGGCCTCTGCCCATCTGTGCTGCTGCCAGAAACATAATACATTTTCTAGTTATCTAAGACACTTTAACAGCATTCCAATGTCATGTGTGTGCACCGGAAAATTCAAGCTTATGCAACTGGATAAATAAACAAGATGTTCACAGCTGTGTGGAGGAAAGTACTTTTTTTCATTGAAGCACACAAAATCTGCCCAATCATGTACTCCTGGCTCCCAACATGTGGACGAAGCCAAAGCCCTTCTCTAATAATACTCATATAATTGTCAGCCAGACCATAAAAACAGCCATTCCTTTTAAAAAAAAAAAAATCAATGAAATGGACCATGATTTTCACAGTTAACCCGAGGGTACAATTTGGGGGTGCACATGGGTGGACGGAGTTTAGCCACTAAGCCATCCTCTGCCAGAGGCTGAGCTAGGGTCGGAAGTGTCACTCAGATTGTAAAACAGCAAACTGCACACTGGTGGTTCCTGAAGTAGAGAAGCACAGTTATTTTCGTTTCTTATTTCTTGTATCTTTTCAGAGATAGCCTCATCATAGGAGGTCGGTGGTTTTCAGGTGGAGCTACATCCTACGCCCAACCCCCACACTGACTTGGGCAATAGGCCTCCCTAAGCACCACCCTTTGTTTTGGGTAACTTTGTCAATTGTAATAGTAAATGTTGTGCGCTCATTAGGAGTGAGATGCTTGCATCTACATTTCAAAAGCCATACCCCCCCCACCATTTCTCCTTTACCTGATAAACATTCACGCTTTTAAAAACAGGACAGGTTCAGATTGTTATCTTAGGGCAATGGGTACAGGTGGAGCAGTCACTCAGTGTTGTTATCATAACTACTTTCACATTTCATAGAAAAATGTAAAACAAATAAGGTTTTACTAACTTAAAATGTATGAATTTACAGTTGAGGGGTGGGGAAGAAAAAAGGCACACTTTTACCAATTCCATTTTATTTTCCTTTCAATACTGCGGCCAAGTAGCTCCAAGTCAGCTTCTCTTGACTCTTCACACACAAACCTGTTGCATTCTGGGGCTTATATTTTAGATTTTAAAACTGCCACTATGGTCTTTCCTTGGACTGGCCTGCCGAAAGTTGCTCAGAGTGCAGAATTGTGCAGTAATTATTCCAGGGGCTTCAGAATGGCAGATGCATTCGAATTCAGCTGTTGCTCTGGAATTTCCAAGAGTAATATCACACAAAAGTATAAACCTATTGTACACTTTCCATAACTTCAGACCTTAAAAATAATGCATTAATTTTGTTTACACCAAATTCTCAATTCCAGTTTTTACACAGTCTTTAAAATTCCTGTCAATGACGAGATGAAGAAAAATACATATGACCGCCTTTCAGGTTCTGAGGGTTTGTGGGTTCCCACATTATCTCTAATGTCCTTTGAACAGTAGCAGAAGACCCCCAAAGCCCAGTTCGATCCATCATCGAGCAGACAAAGTAAAAAGGATTGGCCAGAAAAACTATGCTTTGCTGTTAAGAAAACAATTCTCAAGACATATTTATTGTTTAATCGAATTGCATTAAAACATACTGTTCAACAGAATTCAATAACATATTTTGATTCTCATCACACATTGTACATACTTTACATTTAGCATGAAAAAAGTTGATAACTGATATACATTCGAATCTCCTATCCCACATTGATGGCCACCCCGCTGACACTTCGAGCACCAGCTAATTGAATTGGGAGCCCGACAGCAAGCCGCCAGCCCCCCGCCCCCATATAATATTTACAAGGCAAACTCCCCTGCTCCCTCACGTGGAGAGGATCCAAGGTCAGCAAGCCAGCTGAGCCCTTAAACACCCATGCCAGAGCAACCCAAAAGGGACCCCTTTGGAACCCTACATGAGATGGGCCTAGGCATCCAAGCCAGGTCATTGTCTCCTGGTAAAAGCTTCAAGTTCCAATTATCCCAAGGCAGTGGCTTAAAGTATGTGCCTTTTAAGATGCCAAGGTGTCTTCTAGCTTTGTGGTCAAACCTCTGTCTATTTCCTCCCACAGGCCTGGTTAGTTAGCTTATCAGCCGGGCCTCCCCCGAACAGCTGCCCCCCTGTAGACGGGAAATATGCTGTGCTTCACAAGCCAACAAGGAGTCCACAAACTTTTCATTGCCCTGGCCCTTTGGAGGGAAGACCCACATGCCATACAGAACAAAGATTGATATGACACCAAGCTATCAACGACCCCGGGAACCTTTATGCAGACATGATATTTTCACCAACAACTTCTGAAAGAGGCCTCTCCTCCCTAGAAGCTTCAAATCACTTCCGCCCATGTGAAGAATGGATAGTGCAGGTGCCTCCCGTCCTTGACCTCCTCCACCAACCATCACAATCCATTGCCTCAAAGACCTTCTTTTCCAACCCATAGAAAACACAGCGATGCATCAGCTACTTTTCTGCTAAATCTACTCAGCTCAAAGACTGCCCCTGCTGGTAGCACAAAAGAAGGGCCAAGAATCCTCACACTGGCTGCATTCATGTATCCTAATACACTGTAAACATTGAGAAGGAAGGAAAATGGGATTAGTCGATCGCCTGCAGCGAGCCGAGCATTCACTATATCATGATCGGCTGCACATTGCGCGTGTAGCAGTTAAAACTCCACTTCTCTATTGTCTTGGCTGTCTCTGCATTGAGACCAGCCTCTATCACTGATGTCGCTGCCCCTATCCTAAATGAGTGTGAGCTGTAGTTGGTGGCATTTATGCCTGCCTCACGCAGCATCACATGTATCACCTGATCAGAATGGTATTTCAGGAGTGGTAATACTGTCTCATGGACTAACACGGAGGTACAATTTGTGTAAGGCCAGATGAGTAGAAAAGTAGATACAGGGGTCTCTGGCAACCCGTGGGACCACCTTGGATCGCATCAAAAACACTTGCTCGGCCTTTCCCAGATGACTGCTTTAGAGCAAGGCAGGGTGACAATTAGGTTCCCCTCAAGCCAGGAGACGTGAGTGAACAATAGCCCTCCATGAATGTCTTTTTTGGAGCTTGTGTCCAGGGGCAGCATAGCATGTTGACGGCTGGCAGGGGCACTAAGGAAGCGATATGGGTGTTCCAGAACTCGTGCCTTAAATCCCCTTTCCGTGCCTTGCTGGCCATGCGGGTGACTCAGCTGGCAACCAATAGGCGTCGGGCACCGCTATCTGGATAAGCCAGGAAAGCGCAAACAATTGGACTGTAAACACAAATGGCAAAATTATGTTGGGGCACCCCTCTCCCTGGCCAGGTATCAGGCCTACCTATAGCCCACCATTATGGTGTTGCCCCTCTGCTCATCGTGGTCACAGGATAAACTCTCCAGTTGAGCATGGACACACGACAAGTGGAATTCGTTTCCGGTGGTTGGTGTGCCTGGAATAAAAGGTGCACTCTTTTTTTTTTTTTCAAAAAGCATTTGAGCACTTAGTGAGTAAATTAAGAACTTCTGAGAGGCGGAAGAAAAATACACACATATGATGGATGGAATGCGGACCAAATCAAACATTCCCCCCAGTCAGAGAGATCTGAGTTAAATCCATTGTTCTTTTGCTCACCATGCCACCCCAGTTTATACCCAGCCAAATGCAAATCAATCTTGACCCTGCTCCTCATGGGAACAGTCCAGCCCGAACTGCCAAGCCAGGTCCTCCCTGACCAGAAACAAGCATCCTGGGACTGGTTACAGGGTATCGCCCCTCATCAGCAAGAGGCGCATGTAGAGAGCGAAAGCAAAACACACACAAATAATGGATGGAATGTGGAACAAATCAAAAATTCACCCCCAGTCAAGAGATCTGGGTTAAATCTATTGTTCTTTGGCTCACCAGGCCACCCCGATTTAGACAAAGCCATAATCAACCAGGGGTATGTAAAGCGCACTACTTACCTGGAGGGTCTGAAGGCGCTGGGGGGGGTGCTACTCCAAGTCAGTCAAAGAGCCAGGTCTTGAGTCTCTTCCTGTTCAGAGTGGGGGAGTATCTGATGTTGACTGGAAGTTCGTTCCAGGTCTTTGCTGTGACGTAGGCGAAAGCTCTACTGCCTTCTCTGGTTCTGCGGATGTGTGGGGTCTCTGCCAAGGCGAGGTCGGTGGAGCGAAGGTTTCTCTTGGGTACGTGGAAGGAGACTTGTTGAGGTATTTGGGTCCGATGTTGTGGAGGGATTTGTAGGTGTGGGCGAGTAGCTTGAAGGTTACCCTCTTTTCGATGGGGAGCCAGTGGAGGTCTCGTAGGTGTGGGGTCATGTGCTTGTGTTGTGGGGTTCCGAGGATGAGTCTGGTCGCAGTGATCAGAATAGTTTGGAGTTTGTGTAGCAGGGTTTTGTTGATTTGGGTGTAGACGGTGTTGCCGCAGTCCAGTCTGCTGGTTACTAATGCGTTGGTGATAGTCTGTCTTCATTCGTGGGGGATCCACTTGAAGGTCTTTCGGAGGATGCGGAGGGAGTTGAAACAGGTCAAGGGGACGGCGTTGATCTGGTGGGTCATGGTGAGGAAGAAGTCTAGGATGATGCTGAGGTTCCGGCCATGGTCCGTTGGCGTGGGTGGGTTTCCAAGAGCAGGGGGCCACCAGGTGCTATCCCATGCCGTGGGGGAGGGTCCAAGAACAAGGACCTCGTCTTCTCCGAGTTCAGCTTTAGGCAGCTGTCGCTCATCCATGCTGCAACGTCTTTCATTCCTTCTTGGAAGCTGAGTCTGGTGTCTTCGGAGTTCTTCGTGAGGAAGAGGATGAGCTGGGTGTCGTCGGTGTAAGATACTATGCTGAGCCCATGTTGTTTGACGATGGCAGCGGGGGGCCACGTAGATGTTAAAAAGCGTGGAACTGAGCGAGGATCCTTGGGGTACTCCACAGTTGATCTCTGTAGGTTCGGACAGGAAGGGAGGTAGTCTGATCCTTTGGGTTCTCCCTAAGAGAAAGGAGCGTATCCATTTGGAGGGTGGTTCCCCTTTATTCTGACGTCCTGGAGTCTGGCTGCGAGAGTGCTGTGTGAGACGGTGTCAAAGGCCGTGGAGAGGTCTAGAAGCATGCGGATGTCATCGGTGGCGGCGGGATGGCAGTCTCGGCGCTGTGGTTGCTGTGAAATCCGGACAGGGAGGAGTCGAGGATGGCATTTTATTCGGTGAAGGTGGTCAACTGGGCGTTGATGAATCTCTCTGTGACTTTGGCTGTGAAGGGAAGGAGAGAGATGGGCCAGTAGTTTTTCAGGTTCATTGGGTTGGCTGAGGGTTTATTGAGGAGAGGCTTGACTTCTGCCCGCTTCCAGTTGTCGGGGAAGATGCCGGATTCAAGGAAAGTGTTGATGGTCCGACTTAGCTTGGGAGCTATGGCTGCGGCGGCTCTGTGGTAGATGTGCGGGTGGCAGAGGTCCGCGGGAGCTCCTGAGTGGGTGATCTTCATGGTGTCTTCGGTGGTAGCAGGTTTCCATGTGGTGATGATCGGTCGTTTGTCGGTGGTGGTAGTGTCAGGAGTCTGTTCGCTGAAGTTGTCATAGAGGGCCTTGATTTTCATGTGGAAGTAGGAGCTGAGCTTGTTGCAGAGGTCCTGGAATGGAGGGAAGTCAGCGGCTTCGCTGGGGGGTTTTGTGAACTACTGTATGACGTTGAAGAGTTCCTTTGCATTACTGGCATTGGAGTGGATTTGGTTCTTGATGAAGGTCTTCTTGGTGGTTCTCATGAGCAGGTGGTATTCATTCATGGCGTTCCTATAGTTGTTCTGGTCTACAGTGGTTTTCTTGTTCTGCAAGAGTTTCTCGAGGCGTCTGCAGGAGCGCCTGGCTTCATGGAGGTTGGTGGTGAAGCAGGCTGCCTTTATGGGGTGTTGATTGACGGGGTGGCGGAGGGGTGTGAGCTTGTCAGCACAGCTGGAGTTCCAGCAGTGTAGTTCTATTGCTGCAGAGTTGGCATCCGTCATGCCGGAGGGGGGGTCGTGGAGGAGCGTGGAGTTGAGAAGTTCCTCTGTGATCTTGCTCCAGTTCCTTCGGGGCAGTCATGGGGCGGTTTGGGTGCGGTGGTGGTGTTGAAGGTGAAGTGTATGCAGCGGTGGTCTGGCCAGAGGGGCTGCGTGTTGTGGCTAAAACGGATGTTAGTCCCTCCTACGAAGATGGGGTCAAGTGTGTGTTCAGCTTGTGGGTGGGGGTGGTGACGAGCTGCTTCAGTCCTAGGTTGGCGCGGTTGTCGAGGAGGGTGGTGGAAGTTCAGGTCTCTGATGAGGATGTAGTCCGTGTAGGCGATGGCGTGGGGTGTCTGGCGAGATGGTGTTGAGCAGGTCCCAGATCTCTGTGTCGTGTCTGTAGAGGGAGCGCACCTTGCGGACGATGCAGGTTAGGGCTTCGGTGGTGCGGGCATCCGTTGAGGGTTCAGCGGACGTGGGCGGGCTATTAATGGTGAAGGATTGTAGGCAGGAGAACTGGCCCTGGGTGGTGTTTGGCGTCGATCTCTGGCAGTTATTGTTTCCTCCGGGGTTAAGTGTTGCAGAGGATGGCAGGAGAGCCAGGGTTCCTGGCACTGGCCACAGTCGGGTCGCGGACGGGCGCAGATGGGATTTCCTTTGTTTTGGCACGCCGCCACACAGTGGCCACCATTAAGTAGGGGAAGGGGGCGGGAAGAACAGCTGGGAGGCGAGAAGGCGGGTGGCGGGAAACCAGCAACGGCAGGAGGGCACTGGGGCAGCAGTGGGCAGAAACATAGGAGAATAGCAAGGATGGAATTAAGACAGAGAGGGTGCAGGAGTCAGATAACGGGTCAGAAGGCAGAAAAAGGCAGAAAACGAGTCCGAAGGCAGAAAACTGGGCAGAAGGCAGAACAAGGCAGAAAACGGGTCAGAAGGCAGAAAAAGGGGTAGAAGGCAGAAAACGGGGCAGAAGGCAAAAAAAGGCAGAGAGGAGCACACGGGCAGCAGAAGAAGGTAGAAGAAGGCGCTTGACAGCAATGCTGCGGGGGGAGAGCAGGTCTCTCACCAGGAGGTCAGGGGTCTTGCAAATCAGTCTTGACCCTGCGCCTCATGGGAACAGACCAGCCCGTATTGCCAGGTAAGGTCCTCCCTGGATCAGAAACAAGCATCCTGGGACCCGTTTCGGGCTTTCACCCCTCATCAACAAAGCTAGCTTGAATCAAGTGGGACAGTGAGCCCGGTACCCACGTCTGGGAATACCCAGCACACTTAGGCCAAGAAAGCAAAAGACACACAAATGATGGATGAAATGCGGAATAAATCAAATATTCACCCCCAGTCATGAGATCTGGGTTAAATCCATGTCTTTTGCTCACAATGCCACCCCAGTTTAGACCCAGCCATATGCAAATCAGTCATGGCCCTGCGCCTCATGAGAACAGTCCAGCCCGAACTGCCACACCATGTCCTCCCTGGACCAGAAACAAGCATCCTGGGACCTGTTTCGGGGTATCACCCATCATCAGCCAGGCTAGCTTGAATTCAGTGGCAAGGTGTACCTGGGACCCACATCTGGGCATACCCAGAGCACTAAGGGCGAGAAAGCAAAAGACACTGATACCATAAAAGGTGAGAGACGATTCACAAAAAGCCACCCTGCAGACCATGGACACTTCATGCAGTATTGGAACAGCAAAGTCCGCACCTGACATTTCTCTGACTGATGCCTGCCGAATATGGCCGCGGAACAAAATTAAGCACATTTATGTGTAAAGCAGGATGTCAAGGCGTCAGCCCTTCAAGTGGCTTCAATGTCACGGCCATTACCTCCAACATTAAAACGAGAGGAGTGCATGGAAAGCCATTAAACAGCAGACACCGGCTCTCCCTCCCCCTCCAGCCTCCCCAGCTCATCTCTGTGCGTCTATATCTTCTCGGAGCTCGGAGAGGATGCGGAAGAATGACACCGAATTACTAACAATCCCGTCTTTACGGTGTTTTTCTGTTTCCATTTCTACCTTTTAGCCTCTCCGGCCCCTAGAGTATTCCTCTGAAGGGGCAATAAAACCGCTGAAAGGGAAGCAAGACAGCACAGTGAAGTCTAGGAGACCTGTCATTTCGTTGAGGGGAAGGGATGAACAGGAGCATGTACCCAAGCCTGGGGGGAAAGAGCGGGCATGGGCGCCGGCCCAGGCTGCCCAATTTGCTATTCTGGGCAACTGATACTGATGGGCTGACAAACGATGACACAAAATGAACATTTTAAGCAAGAGTAGCTGTTGCCTCTTCAATGAACGTGGCAAAGCAGCAGGGTAACCAGATGTTTAGAACGACATTGGATTTCTTTTTACAATTCCCTGCTTCCAGATGTGTTCGTGCATTAACTAAAGTTAGTACAGAAAGCCAACAAATCCCAGAATGCACTGTTTTGTTCCATAAAACCCCAGGCTTCACAAAACAGCTTCTGGGGCGATATGGCAACTTCAAGTGAAAGCTGACAGATACAGAAAACAGTGGAGCTTCGACCATCTAGGTTTCGATCATAACAGTGATAATCATGGAATATTCTTTTCAGCACAGTGAACTATATCACCACAAAGGGACCTACTCACAGAAGAATTCTAGAGTATGGAAAGCAGCACCCTTTTATGTACTCTTACGTGCTTTTGTGAATTGACGCTGAAATATCTACAAACGTTAATAAATTGAGAATAATCAGGGAATATTCATATTCAGTTAGTACAAATAGAAAGGACTGGGCCTTCTTTGCACTTTTACTAATTGGAAGTTGGATGCTTCTGGGCGAATGCACAAAGGAATGTCAATATACGTCACAGAGAGCTCCAATAGTACTGCTCCCCGGACTCATAGTTTTTTTTAATCAGCCAGCTATTATTTTGGACTGGACCAAGACAGTGATGACATTAACACATCTGCCAACGTCCCTGTTTTATACAGTGTCTGCCGGCACAGATCTGGGGTGGTGGGGCAGAGGGAGAAGGTGTAACGGGTTGTAAAAAAGAAAAAGACACCTACCTACTCTCTCCGCTCTGTCCCACGTTGACTCTGCTCCGCATCTGCTGACCAGGACGCAGCCAGGCACCCCGAGTCAATCACAATGCTGCAATGCAGCGTTGTGATTGGTCTGAGCGCCACAGTTTGGTGCTCAGAGAGGGACTGGGGGCCTGGGCATGTTCCCCACCCAGGCTGTAATGCACCCTGGATGCAGAACATGCTAAGTGAGCATTTACTGTTTAGCCGGCATGAGGTGGCCAGCCAAAGCGCCATGCACACTTCAGTGTGCACACCACTCCTGCCCTGCTCTGTGAGAAGAGCCTCCCCACCACGCCCCTATGCTGCCACAGCAGGAACAAATAAAATGATAATTACATTAAGTTATTATCATTTTCTTTTTCTTTTTTTCCACTGTTGCAAAGCAGCGATTGGGGCGACGCCCCTCCAACTTAGCGGAGGAGTCGCCATTGGTTTTATGTGTGTCACACTCAGCTACTCCTGGGTTTTCAGTCATCAACACTGCATGCCTAGCTTTTACAACACATACTACAAGGCCAACAAAATAAACCACACGCTCCACAGTGATACAAGCTGCTGTCAAAAACCAAGATAAGCTGATGGTATTACATATGACAAAGGGTCACTGGTCAGCGATACCTTGTGTTGCACATTTTTAGGTCTTGGCTACAAACAGCGCTAGCTGCCTGTTGCAAGACTAATATTTCCAACACAAAACATATACCTAGAGTGTGGGAGCCCTTTGCTCATGACTGGATGTTTTTTTTTGTCTAGCTTAGGTCTCTGCTCTTGACTCAATAGCTTTCCTCCCTGAGTTTGTACCGCCCAGGAGCATTTCGGTCTCACAGAGTAAGATCAGATCAGTTGTATCCTTCCATTGCTGACTTCCTTTTTTCCACTTTCTGCACTCCAAAGAAGGGCAAGTCTTTACTTGGTCTCTCCACTATCTCCTTGTTCCCCCCCAACCCCAACCCGCTTCACATGCTATTTGCTACCACCTAAGCTCATTCATTGCTCCTCGTCCCGCTCTGCATGTTCAGTTTTATTTTATTTTTTACTGGCAGCTGCAAAAAGGTACCTGGCTGCTCATCTCCTTTTTGTTCTGCTGTGTTTTTTTTTAACAAATGTTATTCAAAGATTGCATACATTTCGCAGAGCTCTGTACCCCAGAGATATCTGCAGGTCAAATATGCCACTACAATTAGATTGCAATCAATTTTTCTTATAAGAAACAAGCAAGTACAAACAAAGCAAGATTAGCCCCCTGCCCCCCCAGCTCACCCCCCCAAAACTCCCCACTCCCGGATCCCACCCATCCCCTGTGCACGGCCTCCATCACACATCTCCTGTTCCTCATGCACACAACTAACAGAATGCAAGCACCTGCCGTCATTGCCCCTTCATACTTCCACCGGAAGGTCCTGTTCCACCGGAAGTTCAAGCCACAGGCCCCTAAAGTCAGCCCAGCGCTTCCAAATTTAAAAATGCTTTCGTGGACATCCCCGGGCAACAAAAATCGGCTGTTCCATACCCATACAGAAGTCGAGCCCTCTCTTCAATGCCACCACAGAGGAGGCCCACGTATCATTCCACGCTCTGGCCACGTCCCTTTTGGCCAGTGTGAGACCCAGCAGTAGTAAATGTCTCTTATGTTACCCCCTACTCCATCCATTACATGTAGTAGACCCAGCTGTGGCGTACGGGGGAGTTCCCACCCCAGGACCTCAGACATACAATCCCACACCCCCTTCCAGAACCTATCTAGTGAGTTACAACTCCACACTGTGTGTATGAATGTCCCAATTTCTTGCCCACATCGGAGACAATCTGGAGAGGCAATCAATACCGCCCGCCACAACCGCTGTCTAGTGAAATACACCCTGTGGAGGTACTTAAATTGGATGAGCCATAGGCGCATTGCTATGGCAGCACCCCTGGGGGCTGCCAATGCCTCCCTCCAATCCTCCTCTTCCAATTCTCCAACATCCCCTTCCCAGGACTCTCGTAACTTCTGCAGCGAAGGGGAGCAGTGTGTAACCAGGGACTGGTAAATGCGCGATATCTTTTTGGTCTCTAAGTCTCCCATGAACACCTTTGCTTCCAGAGGGCTAAACTCGGGAAGGGATTCCATCCGCCCTAGGCACGGGGCGGAACTGGAGATATCTAAAACATTGAGATCGGGCATACCATACTCCTGACTCAGATCCTGAAAAGACTTAAGTGTCGCTCCCGACAGTACACCCCCTAGTGTTGATATCCCAATGCTGTCCCATCCCCTGAAGCCCTGCAGAGTCGTCAGTCCAGGCAGGCGTCCATTACGCCAGAGGGGAGTTTCACCTGTCAGAGTGTTCCACCATCCCATACGCCGTAGAGCCTGTCTCCAGATCTGGAACACTATCTGTGTGACGGGCGGTAGTGTCTTCCGCATCCGTGTCGCATATAGTATTGTCTGTAGCGTGTGAGAACCCATCAAGTAGCGCTCCAGGGCATACGCCGGGTCCCCCCTGTCCCCATACCACCACTCATTTAACACTAGGAGGTGAGAAGCCTGGTAGTAGGAGAGGATATCAGAGGTCGCCAATCCACCACAGTAAGTCGACAGGAAGCAGGTGCGCAGTGCCACCCGTACTGTACCCCCCGCCCAGAGGAACTGCCCCAACACCGAGTCCACCTGTCGGAACCAGTGGGATGGGATAGGATAGGGGTGATTCTGCAATTGATAGAGCAGCCTGAGGAGGGCCACCATCTTAAAGATGGCCGACCTACCATAGATTGTCAGTGGCATGTGGGTTCATGTCCTGATATCTGCCCTAACCCGCTCCCAAACTGGCACCACATTCCGCTCCCAAGAGACGGTGGGAGCCTCCGACAAAAACACCCCCAAATACTTAATACCCCCACTTCTACCTGAAGGGCTGATGCCCAATCCCCCACCCTCAAACGCTCCCCCAACATCCACAAGGTTGATTGGCGAGGGTTCATGTACAGCCCCGAGGTCTCGCCGAAGATTTGCATGATTAGTATGAGGCACGGCCCGACCTATTGATGTCAGTAAGGAAGAACAGGACATCGTCCGCATATAGCGCAATCATATCAGACATTCCCTGCTCCCATTTGAACCCCCGCAGCTGTGCATCAATGTGCACCCACGCAGGCAGCGGCTCCATGGCTAGAGCAAATAGATATGGCGAGAGGGGGCAACCCTGCCTGGTGCCCCGCCCGATGGAAAAACTGGAGGAGATAGACCCTGCAACCCTAACCGAGGCTGTCAAGTCTGTGTATAAAAGTCCTAGATACGACAAGAAGTGGGGACCGAGGTTGAGCCAAGGCAGGAGCGCGTACAGGTAGACCCAGCTCAGGGAGTTGAACGCCCTGTCCATATCGGCCAAAAGAAGCGCCGCCGGTACCCCCGCAATCCGAGCTGACGCTATAGCCACGTGTGCTCTCTGAATATTGTGTCTGGTCGCCCTCTGGGGCATAAAGCCAGCCTGGTCTGGGTGGATAAGGTAACCCTGGGCGTAGTGGGCATAGTGGGGCTCCGCGGAGCTACGCGGAGTGGGCGAGAAGCTACGCCCACTCCCGCACTCCGCGTAGCCCCACTACGCACCTCCCTCCCGCTCTCCTCTACATACATTATTTAAGCAAACTACCCTTAATAAAACAATTTTAAAGCACTTACCGTGTCCGGGGCTCGTCCGGGGCTCCCTCTTGGAATCGCGTCGTCATGGATACCAATGCGGGCAGCCGCGCATGCGCATTGGTATCTAGGAAGGGACCTTATTCCAAGAGGGAGCCCCGGACGAGCCCCGGACACGGTAAGTGCTTTAAAATTGTTTTATTAAGGGTAGTTTGCTTAAATAATGTATGTAGGGGAGGGCGGGAGGGAGGTGGGGGGCGGCCGACTCAGCTACGCTCACGGAGTGGGCGTAGTGTTGCCGGCTACGCTGTCTACGCAAAATGCGTAGGAGGCAACACTACGCCCACTCCGTGGGCGTAGCCGATTCGGACGCCCAGGCTTAGGATAAGGTCTTCTATATGGGGTAATAGCCGGTTGGCCAGTGCTTTGGCCAAGATCTTGGCCTCTACATTTAGCACGGAGGTTGGGCGGTATGATGCATGTTGCCCCGGGGGCCGGCCCGGCTTGTGGAATACCACTCCTTCTGCGTGTCTACAATCTGGGGGGAGGCTGCCTCATTCCCTGGCCTCCTTTATGGCCGCTCTGTAATGAGCACTGAGCTGCAGGTGGTATTTCCTATAGAATTCATGGGGAAATCTATTGGTTCCAGGGGCCTTTACCGTGTTAAGTTTACCCAGGGCAGTGCCCAGCTCCTCCTCCGTCAGTGGGAGCTCCAAGCGCTCCCGCACCTCATCCGATACCACGCGTGGCGGTAGATCTGCTAGGAATTTGTCCACTACATCCGCAGGAAGGCAGTCATTCGGGGCGTACAGATCTGCGTAGTATGCGGCAAAGCCTTCCGCTAATTCTTCAGGGTCTGTGACTGGGGAACCCACACCATCCAGAATCCCCGGTAGCGTCTGAGCCTGGAACGTGCCCTGGCATAACCGGTGTAGCATCGTTCCCGATTTGTCCCCCCTCTGGTATATCCTACTGCGTGTCGCGAGCCATATCTGTCTCGCCTCATCCATCAATATAGAGGCATAAGACTGCTGTTCCAGAAGGAACTGCCTTACCGCTTGAACCTCACCTTCTACACTTCCCCGACGCTCCAACGCCTCAATCTCAGCCTCGGCCCGTACCAAGTCCTCCTTATGCTTCCTCCGAGCTGCTGTGCTCCAAGCTAGGTCGACTCCCCGCAATGTTGGTTTCATGGCCTCCCATACCGTTCCGGTATCCGTCACGGACCCCACATTCTCAACCAAGAATTGGGCAATGGCCTCGCCCATATGCTTCTGATAGTCCGGCAGCTGTAAGTGCCAAACGGAGAGATGCCATCGGAATGGCCGCCGCCCCCTGTCCAAACAAATGTCAATGGTAGTGGGGTAGTGGTCTGAAAGCCCGCATGGCAGTATGTCTGCTGACTCCACCCTATTAATCGCTGCCCTGGGGACAAATATATAATCCAGCCTAGAGAAGGATTTGTGGACAGCAGAAAGGAACGTGTATCCCCGCATGTTACCATGCAGGTGCCGCCAGGTATCTACCCAGTTTAACCCCCTAGCCATGTCATACAGTTTGGTGGAAGGACCCACCACCTGTCCACCCCCGGGTCGACATCTATCTTTAAGGCTGACCATAATATCGTTCCAATCTCCCCCAATAATCGCCAGATCATCCGGGATGTTGAAGAACTGTAATCTTCAATCTCAGTGGTCTCACTAATACAAAGAATTTGGCACAGAAGCTGAAATATGAAAAGACATCTTTATTAAACTTAATTAAGTGAGACTACGTCACACAGGAGCCTTAGAAACTGAATGAGGCAGTCTAAAGAGTACAAAACACAGAGGCCTTTTATACGCTTAGGGTTACAAACTCAGCACAAAAGTAAGGGGCAGTCCTAGCTTTTGCAAGCATGCAAAATACCTAATATGGACATACAAGATCTGCAAAATATTAGCCAATAGGAAAACATTCAGAACAAGGCATCATATAACCAGAACGTCCCCCTTACGTCGTGTTTCTGCCCAACCCACAAGTAAATCAATTACAGCACCTATAGGTCAATCAGTAATGGCAGGACATGTCTGTATGCAGTTAGGCCAGCTGGTGTCTGAGATTGGTTTTCAAAACAAGGACAGAGGGGGTTTTCAACACGTTGCAGTCCAAAGGGCAGAGACACTTCATGAATAGAGCAGCCTGTGTAAAGGCAACACAAAAATGACGACAAATGTAAGATGGAGTCAAAATTAAAGAACCTCAATGTCCGCCCACATCGCAAATAACTTCTCGACCAAGGACCACTGCAGAGGAGGCGGGGCATAGACACTCCCAAGTACTAGAGGCTCCTCACCTACCATTCTCTTGATAACAATATAGCGGCCCTGTGTATCAATCCAATGAGCTGAGTGGACATAGGGGATTCTGCGGTGCAATAAAATGGCCACCCCCCTTGATCCCTTAGTGAAGCCTACATGAAATACTTGTTGGTAGCCATAGCGCTGTAAGCACAGTGTTTTTGTGCCCAGTAAGTGGGTTTCTTGTAACATCAAAACATCAGCTCTAGCCCTCTTCGCCTGCCACAATACCGCTCCCCTCTTAACTTTGTCCAGGACTCCCCGCACATTCCAGCTGAGGACTCGGAGAGAGCCCCTGAGCCCACACGCCCCATCCTCAAAGTTTGCCATCAAGGAACGTCCAGAGCGAGCGCCCAGATGCTGGGCTTTACAAATGTACACACACCAACTATCGAGACCCCCATGGGACCATGCGACTCCCACCCCACTCCATCTGAACCCCCCCAATGCAAACAACCCCCCCTTCCCCCTGCCCCCACCCCATACCTCAAGAACGTTGAAGTACCTGTCGCGGTATAGCTGACTCTCGGCCCCCAACATGGAGCCTGAGGCCGTCCACACCAATGGATCCCCATCTAACAACCCCCAAACCCTCAACCACCCTCAACCAACCCGCAAATAGAGGAACAGTCTGCCCATAACACCCCCCCCTCCACCCCTCTGACACCCATCCTTCTCAAGGCCATACACATATCCACATATCAAATTCCACTTACCCGCAAATCAGTAAAGACAACAGCATGCTAAGGCACAGAGCTATGTTCAGTTATAATGTAGACTAAGCCCCTTGGTTTCTTCCGTTGAAAACATCAAGGATCCTCTGCTTGGCTTCCAGGAGCCCCCTTCCCCCTCTCCAAAGCACTACCAGACGTAGAGCGCTGTCTGGACCTGGACCTCCAGTTACCCCTCAGCCGTGTCCCCCGAGAGGCCCGCGACTGCGTCCCGCTCTGAGATGAATCAGACTCCAGCCCCGGCGGCGTATGTACTCTCACCATCACCGTCTCATCTGTCCATTTGAACACCTCCTCGGGGGTTTCGAAGAAGTGGGTGTGGGACTGAAACACGGCCCAAAAGCGGGCCGGGTAGAGCAAGGCATAGGAGAGTTTGAGGTCTCTCAGGCGAGCTTTGGCTGCCGTGAACGATTGCCGCTGCTGTTGCACCAAGCGCGTATAGTCTGGAAAGATCAGGATACGGTGATTCCCATAAAGCAGCGGTTCTTACGCCCTGGCTAGTCGCAAAATAGTGTCTCGATCATGATAGTTCAACAGCTTGGCTATCACCGGCCGTGGACGAGCCCTTACCAGTGGTTTTTGCATGAGGGCCTTGTGTGCCCGCTCGATCACAAAACATCTGGAGAGGGAGTCGGGGGGGCAGTCCTCCAGCCACTGTGTCAAGAAGCCCTCCATGTTGCCTTTCTCACATCCTTCCGGGAGCCCAACAAAGCGTAGGTTGTTCTGCCTGGCCCGTCACTCCGCGTCTTCAGCTCGGAGTGCCAACCCCTTCTGAATGTTCAACATTCTGGCCACCTTACGCTTCAGGGTCGCGACGTCATCTTCCACCCCCGAGATGCGTGTTTCAGCCTCCATTATGCGGGACACGGCGTTTCGCAGGTCTTGCCGCAAAAGTGTAACATCTGACCCCACTTCCCCTATCTTCGCATCCAACATATCCCGGGACTGGGTTATGGCTGCCATCAGGGCCGCGTTATCCGGCCCAGAGTCTTGGTGGCCGCCCGCCGCCCCTGCACCTCCACTTGGTCCTGTGAACTTGTCAATGGGACCTTGCTTGGGAGGCCCTCCACTTTTTGCCATTACACAGGCAAATCCTAAAATTATTTTGCAAAAATGTTCAGGGCTCCTAGTTATTTCAGCGACTATTGACAATGCCAGTAAAACAATAAGAATCAGTCTCCAAACACCCATTCTATGCAATCGCACGGGAAATACCCAGAGTCCGTCGAAGCCTCTCTGGCAGGCTTCTATTGTCCATCAAATCTGCTTCTGTTGTTTTGTTCCGCATGGGCCTCTTCATTCAGGCCTTTCATAAAATTGGTGCTTCTCAGTATCCGTTGGAGTGCCCTCCTGGCAAACACTCACAGCTCATTTGAAAGTCTCAATGTCTCAATGCAGTGCACCAATATATTTCCTGTGCTGCAGGCACTACAGATATTGTGCTCTTCGTTAGTCATGGGCACAGATCATCTCATGCAGACCCAATTACTATTAATCGGGAAAGAGCAACAGACTTTCACACTCAGCAACACTTTCAGGCTCCAACACTCTCATTTCAGTGTCGGAGGATGCTCAGGCTGCTCTTTCATTTAATCATAGGTACCACAATGTAGTGCCTTTTGCCAATCTTGGATCCTCCTGTGCACTGCACTTCCGTTGGAGCCAAGAAAAGGGGGTGTGTGGCCAAAACTCAGGCCAAGGGGCTCAAGGGACTGCACACTGTCAGAGGTTACCAGCACATGACAGGTGGAAAACTGAAGCCTCAATTCTTTCGCTCTTTTGCACTGAAGCTCTGGTTCTGTGGCAAAACCAGCTCCTCCTTCTTTTCTGATGTTCAACGCCTTCTGATGAAGCAAGCACAATACTTTGGAGATACCACTGATGGCACGCTGGCGATCACTGTCCAGTCTTGCTACTTTTCTGGGTGCTGGGACTTTTCATCTATAGCTGTCACTGATGGGATTGTGGGTGAGTTCCGCAGGTTATTATGACTTAATCCCGCAGAACCTAGTGACGTAGGAAATGTGACACAGTTGTTAGTTTCCTTCAATTAAGTACAAAAACAGTTCATTGTATAACAAGGGGACTGCAAGCAGGTGGCCTGCAATCTTTAAAGGAGTGGCCATACGTCATGGGACAATTCTGGTCTAGAATACACTGTCATTCTCAAAGATAATACAAAGACAAAGGCAGTAGGCAAAAAAGTGCCTCTAGCCTCTTCAATTGGGTTCTCTTCATTATTCTCTGCCATCTAAGGGTAGATAGCTACGTGGGAATTCTATCTGAATGGTTGTCCTCACATATGGTGGCATTGTCTAATGGGGTAAACACATTTTTTCTCTAAATGATTACATATAGGTGTTCCTAAATTCCTTATCTACAACACCTCAAAAGAGAAATCGCATAATACATATTATCAGGGACATGTAGATACCTCCCTTTAATAATTGTGCATCAGGTGGACTATGCAATACAAAAGCTAATGATCAAAATGTGGAAACAAAAAACAAGAACTAGAGAGTCCTAGTATTTCCATAATTAGAACATATCTGCTCCACCAAAAATTAAAGCAGCAGAAAAAAGGAACAAAAAAACAAATTAGAATAGGCATTGAATTTGTCATATTCAAAAAAACGTAAGGTGTCTCCTATTGAGGTGGAAAACTTATCTTACTATAGTATTGAGTCAGCTAACCAGTCCATCACTACCATGACGGTCAGACTGGAAAAAATTAAAGTAGGCCTAAAGAAAAGTCTTGAAAACCAGTCTGGTCATACAATAGGAATAAATGAGCTGACTGGTGAAAAGAATACGGAAAAGGGAAATGTGAGTAGGACACAGCTAAAATCCCCAATAACTAGGCACAATGCAACATCAGTCAGGGGAGAAGCGGCAAAAGAAAAATCTGTAGGAAGAACAAAAAAAAAATTACTCGGGTGATAGTCAAGTTTGTGACATAATACCAAGAGTATGGGTGATGCACAAAAGTCAAAATAGTTCACAAATGTTAGCTCTACCGCTGGCCGCTACACCATATATGGTAATCTCAGCTAATGTTCCAGTTCCTTTTTTCAGGGAAAAAATGAAAAGTTTAGGTCACCTTTAGCAAGAGCCACAAATCTATAATTTCATCCTTAGGTCCAATCAAGGAAACATAAATCTAGGGCAGCCTGTTCCTTAAGGGAAGAGGACAGTATTGTGACTAATTGCAGGTAACACACTTTGATCCTGTATATCTCTTTTATTTTACTTCAATACTATATAGCCAAATTTGACATACACTGGTGAAGTGTTGTCTCTCTTGTTCACAGCATGAAAAATCATATCTGTGAAATTTAGTATCAGCGCAAATTCACCCAACTGTTGTGCAGCGATATACATCGTCATGTAGAACCCTTCACAACACAGATGAACTTGTAATAGTATCTAAAGCAGCAACATAAAACAAAAACATGCATAAAATAAAAAAAACACACACATGCCAAGCCATCAGATATACGCGCTGTATATCAAGCACAAAAAGCATAGACAAAGTACAATGGCATATGTAAATAAGCGGTGACACACAACACCATTGCATGCTCTTTATGCACTTTGAACCTGCAGCCCAAAGCCCAATATTCAGGCCTGCTTAATTTGTCAGGCTTAAAATCAAAATTACACTTTCTTTTACGCACTTTCTTTTACTTTCCTCACACTTTCTTTTACTTTCCTTACCCTCCTTTTGACAGCAGATCACCAGTTAGTGGAGATTTGGCTGTCAAACACAACTTACTGTGTCGCTTTCTGACACACAGGACCAGCAGGAACAATTCATAAAAGGATAAAATGCAAAAATATGTAAAACGCACAAACATTTCTTTCCAAAAGAAGTCATAATAAAAAAAACACATCTTTTTCAACATACTGCTGACACTGCACATAACACACAAAATATCAACTGTAACCAACCATCTTTTGAAAGCATGCTAAACCACCTTAATTTTGACTTCCCAAAAACTCTTTCACAGACATTCTGCGTGTCCCGTGCGCCAACACCCTTTGAGGCCCTGCTTTTCCAAGCAATGATTTCTCCATCTGTTTACACTTACTCCCACCTCACTGACCTTAAGGTCAAAATCTGCCTTGCGGGCTCCTCAGCCCTCTCCCTCTTCCTCACTCTAAGGCTGAAAAAGACAAAAAACCTTCCCAACTCTTTCTAACCTGCAATAACCAACCCTATTTAAAAACACATGATATATATATTACTCCTGTTAGGGGCTACAATTTATTTCTATACTTAGATTATTAAAACAGTTACTGTGAATAATTTGCAGAACATAATAACACACATATCAGTTTTTAGAACAAATGCTTGTTTGCAATGGTACTCATTTCATCAACCTTAAATGGATAAAGGTCTCAGTTAGGTCCAGCCAAAGTTAAAACCTTCCACCCTGATATTAAACTCAAACCTCTTCACCGGGCGCATTGGCTCACTGAGCCATTTAAAAGCAAACCCAAATGGGAACAACCTGCAAATTTGTATTATACCTAAATGTATGCATTTACTGAAGCCTAAAGCACTTTAAAGCTATTGTAAATGGCAAAAATGCCCAAATTGTACCCAAATTCGACTTTGATATTTGGAGCACTTAAAAATAAATATCCTATAATTGTGATACATATTTATCATCCTCAGAATGTTCTTTACAAATTGCAGAGATTGGACATTAGACATATCTCATGCAAATCATGAGAAAAATGAGTTTTTCTCGCCTGCGCCAAGTGAAATTCTATATCCTAATGTCCTCATTATGCAGTATAACATAACTTAAATTTAATTATAATGCTAGGAGGTCACAGTATAAGTATTAAGCTTCATGAATAGTAAAAAACGAATTTTGTAGCACTTATTTTTAATAATTATTTTGCTTAATTAATAATTATTTTTAAAAACCCAATCATTTTTGATAATTCCACATATTAAGGTTCTGTAATTCCTCGAATCTGACTTCATTTTCTTTTTTTTTTTGCTCTGTGCCAAGTAGGCCTGCAAAGGTAGCCTGGCGAACAAGGTGGCCTGGCCTCCCCAGTTCATGTACACATTAACCAGGTTTACTCTGAAATAAACTGTAAGAAACTGACCTCTTCACCTGAAACTGACCTCGCAAAGCCAATTTCCCTGATTGATCTTTATCTGAGATTACCAATCAATGTTCAAGACATCGTTAACTTTTTAGTTTCCTTGCACTTGCCTTATCTTGTTTCAGCGTCTGTTACTGTTTCTTTCTTTTTAAATGTTTCTTCATTACATGGGTTAATTATTATTTAGCAACAGAACCAAGAATATGCTTAGAGAAATGCTTAAAGAGAGGAAAACCCTCAATTGAAATGTCTTCCTATAATACAAAATAATGAACCTTAGTTTTGGAACCTTTTTAAAACAACATTCTGAAATGCAAAGATTCACCCGTGCAACTGAGGGCAAAGTCCTGGCTTGAGTAAATATTCCTGTCTATTCTATGACCTTACAAAGGCAACAGCTATTTGCTCAGTGGCAATAAAAGTTCTCCTCTCAGTATCGTAACATGAGCATGGTGGTAATCTTTTTCAAACTAAGACACATCAATGCGTGTTCTATAATATGCGTCTGAGTTCAGCAAAAAATTTACTTCAGCTGAAGTGTTTGCCTGTTAATATCTAATACAATGTATGTAAGTAAAAAATACCATAAGTTTATTTTTCTACATAACACAAAATTTTCGTTTTTGAGGCTTTTTTATTCCTAGTGAATGTGAATTTAAATTTTAATTTTTGAGCATTTAGACATTTTGCTTAATAGACTGAAAATATCAAGAAAAACCACAAACAGACATTGAGCTAATTTCAGACATAAACAGAAAGGGGTCAAACACTCAGGACACACAATACGGCACGCTTTAGCCATTTATTTCGTGAATAGCGCCATCGCTATTCACTTACAGAAATTGTACTAATGGGTAAACCACATAGACATTCAAACACACATTTAACCCACAAACCAATACTCAGAACAGAAACAAAGGACAGCCCACAGACTGTACTTAAACCAAACCATTTGTAAATACTAGTTGTAAGTCATATTTACAAGAAGCGCTTCTCAATTGTGTTCCAAAAGACTGCAAAAACAGCCCAACAGACTGATGTGTGTCCAAGAAGCGAAAATACACTCAATTCACTAGCTTTGGCTAGCAGAACACCAAAAATCGCTCTGCATATCTTCATTCATAAAATTGCACAGAACAAAGGATCCTTGTATGTATTATGTCCATATTTTAATTCCCTGGGGATACAGAATCACCAAGGAAGAAATATGTTTGTATACCTAAACCTATTTAGGTATTCCTTCTAGGAGAGCCGGCTAATTAATTTCACATCACACTATGGTACCTTCCAAATAAAGCAACACATTCTTCGATGTGAGCTTTGAAACAGGCATGCCAAAAATATTGCAGAATATACAATATTATAATCAAAGTAGTGCTTAATGTACTTTTCGTACGTGCACCGTTCAAAAAAACCAAATAGAGAAAAATCTCCTGTCTACACAAATTGCAATTTGCATATCAAATCCATACAAATGAAAAGTTGGCCAACACAAATTCCAAAATTCCAAAGCTACAGTAAGCGTTACTAAACTACCTTACTCTTACCAATCAAAAGGTTGTCCAAATTCTAACTGCCAAGTTCTAAATGACCTAACGGTCCTTTTTTAGAATACTCATGCCAAAAAGGTTCTCAGTCAGGAGTGACATCATGTGGAGGATCAAAATAAGGAAGATCAGAAATATACTGGGCTGCAAAGACAAAGAATCTCCAGAATCCTTGTGCACAGAGTAGTAGAGTCCCGTCCTGTCCTTCTCAGTAGATTTCAGTCTCCTGACAAGATCACTCCTTCAGAAAGTCACTTCTCTGATGAGGCCCGCGTTGTTGGGCGCCATTTGAAGAACTGTAATCTTCAATCTCAGGGGTCTCACTAATACAAAGAACTTGGCACAGAAGCTGAAATATGAAAAGACATCTTTATTAAACTTAATTAAGTGAGACTACGTCACACAGGAGCCTTAGCTACTGAATGAGGCAGTCTAAAGAGTACAAAACACAGAGGCCTTTTATATGCTTAGGGTTACAAACTCAGCACAAAAGTAAGGGGAGTCCTAGCTTTTGCAAGCATGCAAAATACCTAATGTGGACATACAAGATCTGCAAAATATTAGCCAATAGGAAAACATTCAGAACAAGGCATCATATAACCAGAACATCCCCCTTACGTCGTGTTTCTGCCTAACCCACAAGTAAATCAATTACAGCACCTATAGGTCAATCAGTAATGGCAGGACATGTCTGTATGCAGTTAGGCCAGCTGGTGTCTGAGATTGGATTTCAAAACAAGGACAGAGGGGGTTTTCAACACGTTGCAGTCCAAAGGGCAGAGACACTTCATGAATAGAGCAGCCTGTGTAAAGGCAACACAAAAATGACGACAAATGTAAGATGGAGTCAAAATTAAAGAACCTCAATGTCCGCCCACATCACAAATAACTTCTCGACCAAGGACCACTGCAGAGGAGGCGGGGCATAGACACTCCCAAGTACTAGAGGCTCCTCACCTACCATTCCCTTGATAACAATATAGCGGCCCTGTGTATCAATCCAATGAGCTGAGTGGACATAGGGGATTCTGCGGTGCAATAAAATGGCCACCCCACTTGATCCCTTAGTGAAGCCTGCATGAAATACTTGTTGGTAGCCATAGCGCTGTAAGCACAGTGTTTTTGTGCCCAGTAAGTGGGTTTCCTGTAACATCAAAACATCAGCTCTAGCCCTCTTCGCCTGCCGCAATACCGCTCCCCTCTTAACTTTGTCCAGGACTCCCCGCACATTCCAGCTGAGGACTCGGAGAGAGCCCCTGGGCCCACACGCCCCATCCTCAAAGTTTGCCATCAAGAAACGTCCAGAGCGAGCGCCCAGATGCTGGGCTTTACAGATGCACACACACCAACTATCGAGACCCCCATGGGACCATGCGACTCACACCCCACTTCAACTGAACCCCCCCAATGCAAAAAACCCCCTTCCCCCTGCCCCCACCACATACCTCAAGAACGTTGAAGTACCTGTCGCGGTATAGCTGACTCTCGGCCCCCAACATGGAGCCTGAGGCCGTCCACACCAATGGATCCCCATCTAACAACCCCCAAACCCTCAACCACCCTCAACCAACCCGCAAATAGGGGAACAGTCTGCCCATAACACCCCACCCTCCACCCCTCCGCCACCCATCTTTCTCAAGGCCATATACATATCCACACATCAAATTCCACTTACCCGCAAATCAGTAAAGACAACAGCATGCTAAGGCACAGAGCTATGTTCAGTTATAATGTAGACTAAGCCCCTTGGTTTCTTCCATTGAAAACATCAAGGATCCTCTGCTTGACTTCCAGGAGCCCTCTTCCCCCTCTCCAAAGCACTACCAGACGTAGAGCGCTGTCTGGACCTGGACCTCCAGTTACCCCTCAGCCGTGTCCCCCGAGAGGCCCGCAACATCGTCCCGCTCTGAGATGAATCCGACTCCAGCCCCGGCGGCGTATCTACTCTCACCATCACCGTCTCATCTGTCCATTTGAACACCTCCTCGGGGGTATCGAAGAAGTGGGTGTGGGACTGAAACACGACCCGTAAGCGGGCCGGGTAGAGCAAGGCATAGGAGAGTTTGAGGTCTCTCAGGAGAGCTTTGGCCGCCGTGAACGATTGCCGCTGCTGTTGCACCAAGCGCATATAGTCTGGAAAGATCAGGATACGGTGATTCTCATAAAGCAGCGGTTCTTACGCCCTGGCTAGTCGCAAAATAGTGTCTCGATCATGATAGTTCAACAGCTTGGCTATCACCGGCCGTGGACGAGCCCCTACCAGTGGTTTTTGCATGAGGGCCCTGTGTGCCCGCTCGATCACGAAACATCTGGAGAGGGAGTCAGGGGGGAGCCAGTCCTCCAGCCACTGTGTCAAGAAGCCCTCCATGTTGCCTTTCTCACATCCTCCCGGGAGCCCAACAAAGCGTAGGTTGTTCCGCCTGGCCCATGCCTCCGCGTCTTCAGCTCGGAGCGCCAACCCCTTCTGAATGTTCTCCATACTGGCCACCTTACACTTCAGGGCCGCGACTTCATCTTCCACCCCCGAGATGCGTGTTTCAGCCTCCGTTATGCGGGACACGGCGTTTCGCAGGTCTTGCCGCAAAAGTGTAACATCTGACCCCACTTCCCCTATCTTCGCATCCAACATATCCCGGGACTGGGTTATGGCTGCCATCAGGGCCGCGTTATCCGGCCCAGAGTCTTGGTGGCCGCCCGCCGCCCCCTGCACCTCCACTTGGTCCTGTGAACTTGTCGATGGGACCTTGCTTGGGAGGCCCTCCACCGCTTCTGCCTCGTGGCATGGCTACCAGTCACTGGAGTCTGCCCCCAGGAGATCAGTTGTCGCGTCTACCGGCTAGTCCACTCCAACAACACGGGGCTGCGTTCATGTGCCCAGCCGCTCTCTGCCAGCCAGTAGGCACCTTCGGGTCAAAACCCACTCTCTAGGCCCGTGCCCCTCGTCTCCTCTACCAGGCCCACTGCTGGGAAGCCATCAATTTCTCCCCTGAGCCCCGGGAAGCAGACTAGACCTCCGCACTGCCCTTTCCACCGCCACGGCCCGGTCTGGCCGCCGAAGCATAGTGTAGCTGGTCCCCTTCTGCCCTATACACCAGCAATGCCACAAGTGAGTGTCCCCCCGGGAAGGGGCTGCGCCTTACTTTTCGGCTCCGGAGCACAGCACCAAGACGGGGCCCCAGCCAGTCGGATTGCACCCCTAGGTCAACAGCACACGGCCAGGGCAGGCCCAGCGCCAGAAGGCCCTGCTCCAATCCAGCCTCCCCTCAGCTACGGGCTCTAGGGCTGAGGTATGCACTGCGCGGGCCCCTGCAATTCTCGCGCCTCCAACGCGGCCCGATCCGACCGCCGCGGGACGGGCCACAGGCCACTGCCAGCCTTGCGTTCCGGCAATGCCCCCAGGTCGTACCCCTCAGGGAGCGTCGCTCTCCTCCTTACTTTCTGTCTTTCTGGGGGCCGATGTGTTCACTGAGAGCCCACTTCACGGTCGATATCCGGAGTGCGCCTCTGGGGGTATGCCAAACTCGAGCCCCCGGCTCTGCCACCTAGATCTGGGCCTCGCCGCACTGCCGCTACACATGGACCAGCATCGGGTCAACTCCCTCGGAGCCCCCGGCACCGGGAAAACCAGATGGGCTGACCAGCACTGCTAGGCACCGCCGCGGGTCCCACCGAGCCAGGGACTCGCCCCGCGCGCTGATCACCTTCAGCACCAACACCACTCTAAACGCCGGGACCCACGAAAATCGAGGTCCCCGGTTCCACCTCGCTACGCAGGCCCCACACTGCACAGCCGCAATCTCCGGCCCCGGCGCACCAAATACCTCGGAACTCCACCAGGTGCTCGCCGCCGGGCTCCGGTGCAGGATTCTCCCCTCTGGGTCGCACTGAAGCGGGGGGAGGCAGGATAAATTTGAGGATCAATGTCGGGCGGGACGGAGCTCAGTTAAGCTGCGTCCGCCATGATGGCTCTCTTGGCCACGCCCCCAAATTTGTTTTTTTTAATTTACTGATTTCATATGATAGTTCACCATGTTGTAACAGGGAACTAAAAATGGCAAAATTGTTGCTTGTGAATTATGGATGCATGTTCACGCATTCTTATCCACTGGATGTCTGCAACACAATACACAAGAATGTATGTGTGTTGATGCATGCTTACACATCGATGGCCATAGTGGAGTGACCTTCCTTTAAGACAGATCCCATTCCAAGGTGGCCATCCATGCATCCCCATGCCTTAAAATGCATGTGTGTGCATGAGTTGTCATGCACTAGTGGCAGTGGTCGAAGTGGGGGGGGGAAAAAGTTGGGGAACTGTGGGCGGAGAATCAGAAGGTGGGAATAACCAGAGGATTGGATCAGTGGGCAGAGTCAGAGGTGTGGCCAGAATGCACAAAACATCTCAATTTTTAGTATTTGCTTGGCATTTCACTACCCAGTTACAGCTTATTATGTTATTTAATTCAACCAATGGATACAATGATTATTTAAGGTTTAATATGAGTTATTGACTTTAAAATACATTCACAAAGTTAGACATGTTTCCAATCACAGAATGTCCCAAATATGCTTAAAAGTGGAAGCACAAGCCATTTGGCTCCGAGCCACGCAGTTTCTGTCATACTCACTTCTCCTCCCTTTTTCCACCAAAGCAGTTCCAACATGAATAGCAAAATATCCTAGTTTGCAAATGTTTTCTATATAATCATTGCTCAGCCATAGTTGACACATAACACAACATCTGATACATATTCTGACAATTTTAACTAACAAATTGTTTGTTGCTCAAATGGATCAAAAGTTACAAAAAAATTGACTTATGTTGCGGCGAAGTGGACAGCCCTTCACAAAGGTTGACTGATCACTTTTCTCACTGCTGTTTGTGTATGTTACACTAGTACTAAAAAGGCAAAATCTTTACAGAGACTGTTAGCATGTGTAAAATGTCAAAACAATAAAGTATCAGAAAATATACAGCATTACGCTGCAGCCTTATTTTGCTGCATAATTTAATCACCACTGCGGCATAATTTTGTCCTCCTTTGCTGCATAATTCCAGTGACTCCAAAGCTGGCAGCACATGTTAAAAGTGCATGAAGCAGAGAGACTATGACGTTTGCGAACTTAATTTGGTGTGCGTGCAAATCCTGCATTGCCGATCCGTGGTGAGTTGCACCTACTACTGCTGAAACAAGGCCAATGGAGGTACCAATGAGTGAGGCAGACTGGTCTCAAGGGCAGGGATGGCTTTAGCACTGGTGGCGCCCTGTGCAACAATGTTTGTTGGTGCCCCCCAATGACCACCTCCTCCATGGATTCCCTCACTACCGCCTTGTAACAGTGCCCTTCAAGTCTCCATAACTACACTCTCTCGCAGATGTAGTTAATTTGATTTACAGCGCAGCTCATACCAGTGTAGAGTGTTAGAGACTTTACATTATATACATTACACAGAGACAATCAATTATTTGTGTGTACATCACTGTATAGGAAATGTTACATAAGACAAAGGACTACAAGGTGTAGGAGCCGCATAACAACCATTCTAGTAGGCAATACAGTTTAATAGTGATTGGTCTGGAGAAACACAAACTGAGAATTTAAAATGTAATACCAGGGTTGGGGGTTCTCTTTAATAATCAGAATGGATTTCCATCTAAGTGAACACCTTTTGCAAGATTAGGATAATCAAAGAGTGGGGAAAAAACCATAACAATCTAATTTGTACCTTACAGTTTACATGCAGCTCTTTGATAACAGTTAATAGCTCACTGTTTTATGTTAGGATTTTAACTTGTAAAATGCAAGTAATAAAAGGATCACTCTGACATTAGCAGTGACTAACTGACCTATTTACATTATGTGCACTTAGTGATCTGCATGGTACATATTCTTTGCAGCAGGCACATTAACCCTCTGCGCCACCTTTCCATGAATCAAAACTCTGATCTCTCTCTCTCTAGGAAGAACATTAATCACCATCGTTATCATGACATTTTTATTGTTTCTGAAAAACGCTGGAGGCCATGAAGGAGGCAGCAAGTGCTTTTAGAACCATAATATACTTGCAAACAGGACGCCCGCTCCCAAAGTCAGCGCCCGGTGCAGTCACACCTGTCGCACTGTCCTAGAGCCGGCCCTTCTCAAGGGTCCTGCGACCTCAGTGACAGAGACACTGTTGCTCTAGGGTGTGCTGCTTCATAGGCCTGCCCACAAGACTCAATCAATCAATCATGACATTTGTATAGCGCGCTACTCACCCGGAAGGGTCTCAAGGCGCTGGGGGAGGGGATACGTTACTGCACGAACAGCCAGGTCTTGAGTTGCTTCCTGAAGGAAAGATGGTTCCACTTCTTGGCTGCCAGGTAGGAGAAGGATCTTCCTCCGGCGGTGGCTCTGCGGATGCGTGGTACGGCGGCGAGGGCGAGGCTGGTCGATCGTAGCTGGCGGGTGGGCGTATAGAAGGTCAGGCGGTCGTTGAGGTACTTGGGGCCCAGGTCATGGAGAGCCTTGTGTGCGTGGGTGAGGAGTCTGAACGTGATCCTCTTGCTGACGGGGAGCCAGTGCAGGTCTCTCAGGTGGCCGGAGATGTGGCTGTGGCGAGGTATGTCCAGGACGAGTCGTGCGGAGGCGCTCTGGATGCGTTGGAATCTTTTCTGCAGTTTGGCTATGGTTCCGGCGTAGAGGGTGTTCCCGTAGTCCAGTCGGCTGGTGACGAGGGCCTGGGTGACCGTCTTCCTGGTCTCGGTGGGGATCCAACGGAAGATCTTATGGAGCATACGGAGGGTGCTGAAGCACGATGAGGAGACGGCGTTGACTTGTCTGGTCATCGAGAGGGAGGAGTCCAAGATGAAGCCCAGGTTGCGTGCGTGGTCCGTTGACTTGGGTGTGGAGCCCAGGGCAGGGGCCACCAGGAATCGTCCCAGGCGGAGGGTGATGATTCCAGGGTGAGGACTTCCGTCTTGTCTGAGTTCAGTTTCAGGCGGCTGTTCTTCATCCACTCGGCGACGTCTTTCATCCCTTCGTGTAGGCTGATTCTGGCGGTGGCGGGGTCGTTGGTAAGGGAGAGGGTCAGCCGGGTGTCGTCGGCATAGGAGATGATGTTGAGGTTGTGTTGTCGTGCGATGGCTGCAAGGGGGCTCATGTAGACGTTAAAGAGGGTTGGGCTGAGTGATGATCTTTGTGGTACGCCGCAAATGACTTCGGTGGCCTCAGATCTGAACAGGGGGGGGGCGGACTCTCTAGGTTCTTCCGGCGAGGAACGAGATGATCCACTCCAGTGCCTTTTCTTGGATTCCGATGTTGCTGAGGCGCTGTATTAGTGTGCGGTGGCAGACAGTATCGAACGCTGTGGAGAGGTCCAGGAGGATGAGGGCTGCTGTTTCCCCGTTGTCGAGCAGGCATCTGATGTCATCGGTGGCTGCGATGAGGGCGGTCTCGGTGCTGTGGTTGGCTCTGAAGCCGGACTGCGAGGGGTCGAGGGATCCATTTGTCTCGAGGAAGGCTGCGAGCTGTCTGTTGACGGTCTTCTCAATGACTTTGGCAGGAAAAGGGAGGAGCGAGATGGGACGGAAGTTCTTGAGGTCGGTGGGATCCGCCGTTGGTTTCTTCAGGAGGGTGTTGAGCTCGGCGTGCTTCCAGCTCTCCGGGAAGGTGGCGGTGTGTAAGGAGGTGTTGATGATGTCCCGCAGATGGGGTGCGATGATGGAGTCGGCCTTGTTGAAGACGTGGTGGGGGCAAGGGTCGGTTGGTGATCCGGAGTGGATGGTGTTCATCGTGCGGATGGTGTCTTCGGTGCTGATCGGGGTCCAGTTGCAGAGGGTGGTGGTAGGGGGCGTTGGTTCGGTGGGTGGGTGCGTGGTTGGTGTGCCGAAGCTGTTGTGTATATCGACGATCTTGCGGTGGAAGAACGAGGCGAGTGATGCGCAGAGGTCTTGCGAGGGGATGATGTCGTTGTTTCCGGCGCTGGGGTTGGAGAGCTCTTTGACGATGCTGAAGAGTTCCTTGCTGTCATGGGCGTTGTTGGCTAGTCGTTCTTTGAATGCTGTCTTCTTGGTGGTGTGGATCAGTTGGTGGTGCTTGCGGGTGGCGTGCTTGAGGGCGGTCATGTTGTCTGTGGTCTGGTCGTGGCGACAGGCTTTCTCGAGGGTGCGGCAGTTCCTCTTGGAGTCCTTGAGTTCGTCGGTGAACCAGGGGGTTTTCTTGCTGCCGGGCCTGTTGGGAGGGTTCTTTAGTGGTGCGAGGTCGTCGGCGCAGGTGGTCAGCCACTGTGTGAGGTTGCTGGCTGCTTCGTTGGGGTCCGTTGTGCTGGCGGGAGGGTCCTGGCTGAGGGAGGTGGTGAGCTGCTCGGTGGTGATCTTGCTCCAGTTCCGGCGAGGAGCCTGTTGTGGGTGGTGGTGGGTCGTGTTTCTCCTGAAGACTGGAGGTGAACTTCAGTATGGATTGTGGTGGACAGGCATCAAGGTAAACCTACACTTGCCACGGCTAGGGTCCACCTGCGAGTGCTAAGACACAAAGGCTTCCAAGGTCTAGCAGGGCCATCTATGGCCTAGCACAGGAATGTGCTCCCTCAGGAGAGTGATAAGGGAGACTGGCCATGAAGGCTGAACCTGGCTCCCCATTTCCAAATTTGGCAGCTCTGACGATAGTGCCACACCCTCTCCCCCACTGAACACCATACTGCCCCAATGAGAGAAACTTGCACAGGAATGTGCTCCCTCAGGAGAGTGGTATGGGGACTGGCCATGAAGGCTGAACCTGGTTCCCTATTTCCAAATTTGGCAGCTCTGACGATAGTGCCACATCCTCTCCCCAACTGAACACCATACTGCCCCACTGAGAGAAACTTGCACTGCTTTCAACTACAACCCAATTGTGCCCCGCTATAAACACCTGGATGCAACTCAATTCAAATTACGCACTAGACAAGAGCAATATACTGCCTATAAACAAAGTACCAACATCCTGGGAAAAGCAAAGTAAAGCATGTGAAATGTAAGCAGGAACAACATGGGTACCAATCCATCCATCAATCAGGCATTGCAGTACCTCCAGGAGTGGTGCACTTCCACACCAGGGGAAAACAATGCTGTTCAAAGAAAAATAAGAAAACAAAAGTAGCGCTTCACTGGCAAACTCTGTAAAGTGGTGTTAATGTGTTTGGGTGTGAATAAAATCAATCTGGCCACTTTGCGATCACTCTGTCTTGCTTTTTTATTTCGTTTTTTATTTATTCTTCATGGTTTGAACCTTTTATTCCTGAGGTTGCACTGTGGCAAACAAAAATGTCAGAAAAAGATGACAAAGATGTTTTTTTCTGTTTTTGGATCCATTTCACAGGGGAACAAATAAAAAAGCAAGGGTGAAAAATGTTTCTTGAAGTCACAGTTTTCAGTAAGTGAGGAGGAGCGAGACAGAGAGAGAAGGAATAAGAGAAAGAAAGAGAGGGGGGCAGCTGCCAAAGGCAGAACAGAAGTGCACACTACCCTTGTCTTCTCAGGGCAAGAAGTGAAAGAGTCCTTTTCCTCCTCTGCACGCCAGGCCCGTCCCCTAACGGCCACGAACACGCCGAGCTTTCTTTGCACGCCTTGGATATTTCTGCCGTCCTAGGATGAATGTTTAAAATAAATAATGTAGGGGAACAGAATCCACTGAAAAAAAAGAAGGATGGGCACGCCGTGCCCCGCCGATCCCGCCCCACTTCGACCACTGTTGGCCATTGTCCCATTAAATAATGTCAATGCAAAAAAGCATTGGCAAAGCGTATAGTTTGACCTTTTTCAAGACGTTACCTTTTGGCTTTGCCAATGCTTCTTGGAAGTAGTGGCATGGATGAAGTGGTCATGGGATGGGACACTACCTTATCCTCTCTAAATAATGGTGTCTTTCCAATTCATGCTAACACATGCATCAGGGCGTGCAGTGTGGGGAACGCACGTTCAATGGCGGAAGAAGCAGCACAGAGGGCTGACAGCAGCTAACAGGTGTTCGGCAGAACTCTATCAGAGGCCGTGCTCATGACGGGCTGCAGTCGCAGCCCCGGTAAATCAGGCTCAGCAGCTGCAGGGGACGGAAGCAAACTCCCCTGGCGAAGGACAGGCGCAGAGACGCACAGAACACACGGCCCAGAATCCTAATCTCCTAATATAGCTCTTAGTTCGAAGGCAGGCAATTACCAGGCGGAGCTACAGGAATCAGAACTGCTGACTAGTAAGCAGGCTGAGCTGAGGAATCTTCGCGCAAGAATTCACTGTCCACAACTTCTTAGTAAGCAAGAAAGGCCACTTTATTAAGACAGGTGTGAAACCAAAACATCTTTCAACATATTTCATTTATTTATTTATTTATTAAACCCAAATCTTTCAGCTCACTGAGCAACCTTAATAAGAAGTAAACCCCCACCAAGTAAAACCTCACAAATCAAAGGCAACTAACTCCTGTACTACCCCCTCCTGTCCTTTACCTGCCCTTTGAGGATGGACCAACCCGCTCCAGGCTGCCGACCCCCCACTAAAAACCCGCCTACAAAAAAGAAAAATTGCAACCTGTCTTAGCGTGGCAAACCTACAAAAACAAAATCAGTACCTAAAGCACTGATAAGGAAAAAAGGCCTAAAGTGAAAAAGAGGGAAGGGTGGGTGGGGCAAAACAAACGCCGCTGCCCGCCTCCCGCCGGTAAACGCCCTTCCGAATCCCTGCGCTAGCCCTATATGTAGCCTCTGTCCCTCACTAATCATTAACCACCTGTGGCCACCTCGTCTGAGCGAACCTGCCCAGGGAGAGACCGGCTCATGCACGGCTCTCCCTGGGTCCCCCCTCGCGCAAGAATTCACTGTCACAACTTCTTAGTAAGCAAGAAAGGCCACTTTATTAAGACAAGTGTGAAACCAAAACATCTTTCAACATATTTAATTTATTTTTTTATTTATTAAACCCAAATCTTTCAGCTCACTGAGCAACCTTAATAACCCCCACCAAGTAAAACCTCACAAACCAAAGGCAACTAACTCCTGTACTACCCCCTCCTGTCCTTTACCTGCCCTTTGAGGATGGACCAACCCGCTCCAGGCTGCCCACCCCCCACTAAAAACCCGCCATCCAGGAAAACCTTTAGAGTTTTCCTGCCCCACCTAGAAAGCAAATTAAACATGACCTTGAGAACACCACAACTAAACATCCAAAACTTTGGCAATCAAATCGCGCAATTCTAATAAATAAAAGGACTGACCCAACTGGGAAAGGTGAACCCCATCCTCACCAAACAAGTGACGCTCAGAAACCTGTAAATGAGGATGAGCCAAACTGAAAATACTCATGTCCCTACAAAACAGTGTCATGGATCGGTTCAGTTTCCACCTCGTTCTGTCCATAGCTGTGGGGTCCCGAGCTCCATTCTAGAGTAGACGTGGCACAAATTCCGTCCAGATCACCATGGTGCTCGCCCAGGTGTCCTTGATGACTTCCAGAACCATCTTCATCATTTTTATCAGTCAGACCAGATAGAGAAACCAGATCATTTTCACCCAAGTGAATTACTAGCAAGTCCAGCGGACACCCCCTTCCTCACAGAGTGTAGACAAAAAGGAAACAAACCCCCCCAACGCATTCCCCCTTTACCATGCCAAGACACTTCATGAGTCAAACTGCTAAGACCAAGAGACCTCCCACAAATTTGGCGTTATGCAGAAAACTGCGGCCCATTTCACGAAGGAATGTCTGACAATCAAAACCCTCTGTTGAACTGTGACCATCCTGTGCAAAGGACCTAGGAGAAAGAACACATATTAACAAAAAGAAGGTGCACTACTTTCTAACATATTTCTCGCAGCATCTCGACCTCCATCTCCCGATTCTGCGTATCTGAGACCAATTCCACCCCAACCTGGCAGCCTCAGTCGCCGCCCCAATCCTAAAAGAATGAGTGCCAAAGTGTAAAGGATTCAACCCCAAACTCAAAAGTACCTTCCTTAAAACGGCCAATAACTGGGTAACAAAAATTGGGCTGCCATCCGCATAGCAAAAAATAACTCCCGGCTTAAAAACAGAGGAATCCAGAAAAACCTCCCATTTCTGAACCGGGCAACAAGAAACCAAACCACTCCTCCCCAGGAAAACCCCTACCCAACTGATCCGTCTTAGAGACACATAGCCAAAGGCGCAATCTATCCCCCTCCACAAAAACCTCCGTACTGGACATGCCTGATCTGTTACGCAAACCCAAGAGTTCGGAAGCCCGAAACGCCCCCCAAAAAATAACCATACAAAACACAACCGAAATTTAACGCACTCAAAATCATCATAACAGCAAGAAGGCAACTGGGACAACATTTGCTGAAGTAAAGCAAAAGTGACAGGCTGCCGCAGCTGCTTAGAACCAACCTGTAAAAAACAACAAGTGATGGACTGAATGTGGATCAATGTCACACACTCCCCCAGTCAAAAGATCTGGGCCCAAATCCATCGTTTTTTTGCACATCGCCATTGTCTAACCCAGGGTGGTGTGGAGTGCAAAAAAACGATGGATGTGGGCCCAGATCTTTTGACTGGGGGAGTGTGTGACATTGATCCACATTCAGTCCATCACTTGTTGTTTTTGCAATTGCCGCCCTAAGTGCGCTGGGGATGCCCAGACGTGGGTCCCAGGCACTCCACACCACTTGGAGTCAAGCTAGCCGGGCTGAAGAGAGGTGTTACCTCGAAACCGGTCCGGTCCTCGGATACTTGATTCCGTTCTGGGAAGGACATGGCTTTTGTAGTTCGGACTGGACTGTTCCCATGGGGCAACAGGGTCAGAGCTGATTTGCATATCGCCATTGTCTAACCCAGGGTGGTGTGGAGTGCAAAAAAACGATGGATGTGGGCCCAGATCTTTTGACTGGGGGAGTGTGTGACATTGATCCACATTCAGTCCATCACTTGTTGTTTTTGCAATTGCCGCCCTAAGTGCGCTGGGGATGCCCAGACGTGGGTCCCAGGCACTCCACACCACTTGGAGTCAAGCTAGCCGGGCTGAAGAGAGGTGTTACCTCGAAACCGGTCCGGTCCTCGGATGCTTGATTCCGTTCTGGGAAGGACATGGCTTTTGTAGTTCGGACTGGACTGTTCCCATGGGGCAACAGGGTCAGAGCTGATTTGCATATCGCCATTGTCTAACCCAGGGTGGTGTGGAGTGCAAAAAAACGATGGATGTGGGCCCAGATCTTTTGACTGGGGGAGTGTGTGACATTGATCCACATTCAGTCCATCACTTGTTGTTTTTGCAATTGCCGCCCTAAGTACGCTGGGGATGCCCAGACGTGGGTCCCAGGCACTCCACACCACTTAGAGTCAAGCTAGCCGGGCTGAAGAGAGGTGTTACCTCGAAACCGGTCCGGTCCTCGGATGCTTGATTCCGTTCTGGGAAGGACATGGCTTTTGTAGTTCGGACTGGACTGTTCCCATGGGGCAACAGGGTCAGAGCTGATTTGCATATCGCCATTGTCTAACCCAGGGTGGTGTGGAGTGCAAAAAAACGATGGATGTGGGCCCAGATCTTTTGACTGGGGGAGTGTGTGACATTGATCCACATTCAGTCCATCACTTGTTGTTTTTGCAATTGCTGCCCTAAGTGCGCTGGGGATGCCCAGACGTGGGTCCCAGGCACTCCACACCACTTGGAGTCAAGCTAGCCGGGCTGAAGAGAGGTGTTACCTCGAAACCGGTCCGGTCCTCGGATGCTTGATTCCGTTCTGGGAAGGACATGGCTTTTGTAGTTCGGACTGGACTGTTCCCATGGGGCAACAGGGTCAGAGCTGATTTGCATATCGCCATTGTCTAACCCAGGGTGGTGTGGAGTGCAAAAAAACGATGGATGTGGGCCCAGATCTTTTGACTGGGGGAGTGTGTGACATTGATCCACATTCAGTCCATCACTTGTTGTTTTTGCAATTGCCGCCCTAAGTGCGCTGGGGATGCCCAGACGTGGGTCCCAGGCACTCCACACCACTTGGAGTCAAGCTAGCCGGGCTGAAGAGAGGTGTTACCTCGAAACCGGTCCGGTCCTCGGATGCTTGATTCCGTTCTGGGAAGGACATGGCTTTTGTAGTTCGGACTGGACTGTTCCCATGGGGCAACAGGGTCAGAGCTGATTTGCATATCGCCATTGTCTAACCCAGGGTGGTGTGGAGTGCAAAAAAACGATGGATGTGGGCCCAGATCTTTTGACTGGGGGAGTGTGTGACATTGATCCACATTCAGTCCATCACTTGTTGTTTTTGCTAGAACCAACCTGTAGCCTACCCAAACCTTTCAAAATCTTTTAACCAAAACACCCCCCACCGGATCCCTCCCCCACCTGAGCTGCCCATAAAATGAAATCCCGGCCAGTTTACCAGAGATAGTGGTGTGCGAAAGACCTCTGTCCATCAAGTGTAAAACAAAACTAAAAAAAACTGCTCCTCATACAACCCCCCCTTTGGAAAAGGAAATCATCACCAAAGTAAAAAAATTCCTGCCATGCTTGCAAGTAACTCCGTCGAGTAGAAGTAGCCACTGAATTCTCGACCAACTGGGCGACCCTCAATCCCCCCATGCCCATACGTGCTGTGGGATCTGTGTCTGCTCGAGATCTGCCCCAGGAGCCAGTCTGCGGAATTCCTTCCACTGAAATCGAGATAAAGCGTCTGCTATACAATTAATGGCCCCCGGAATATGACTCTCCTTAAAAACAATATTCAGCTGTAGACACCTCAACCTGAAAGCACGCAAGCACACCAGCGCCCCTCCCAGAATATGCCAAATCCGTTGGCACCAGACGCATCCGTGATTTGTACCTGCCAAAGCGTGTCCTCATCCGCAAAAAACAAGGACACGCCAGTAAAAATTGTCAGAAAAGGCAAACATATGGACAGATCCGCCCTGACAGCTGTTGTAATGCGCACACGATGATGTGGAAAAAACGCCCCGGACAAGGACATACCCAACCTTCTACAAAATGTCCTACCAGCTCGAACCATTCTACATGCGAAATTCAGGTATCCAACAATTTCTGAACTTGTCTGACTTCCAGTTTACGCTCCTCCACAACTAACAACAACATGCATTTGCAATGCAATAGGGCTCGCATTAGTAAAGTTTGAAGGATTATTATTGTAAATGACAAAGGTTTTTTTTTTAATTTTAACTTGTGGAAAATTCTAACTTTGGCATTTACAATGCTAATAGTGTTAATTAGTGGAAATGTGACACCTTCTGTTTGGATTTGAGCACACTTTGCTTCCTATTAAAGATGGCAGTAAATGCACTGTTTTTTATTTAGCTATCTTTGAACAGTACACCGAAGGCTGCAAAAACTTGCACTTATGGTTGAGCGCTACGTTCGCGCGTTTCCTGCCTTTTCATATTTTTGAAGTGGTTTCTGTTCACTGAAACCATATCCTGTTTGCGAGTATACAGGGCAGCTTCCTTTCCCTAGTTTTTCGAATACCTTAAATTATGTTGAAGTACAGTACTTGAACGTATTGTGATATTGTTTTGTACTTTTTATCTTTAGGCTGACCACTGTGCATGTCGTTAACCTTTGATAGATAACAGGTCATTGTAATACAGCATGTACATTGTATGACTTTGATGTACACTTGTGTGCATTGTCGTCCGGTGGTGTGTATGCCTGGTGAAAGTGTGCACTGATGGCTGTTGATGTGTGTGTGTGTGCCTGTTGTGGGTGAGAGTTGCGCTGTATGAGTTGCATTGCATGAGTGAGTGGCGTTTTGTGAATGAGTGGCGTTGCGTGGCTGAGTGGCGTTGCATGGGTGAGTGGGGTTGCAAATTTGCATGTGTGTGTGATTGTTAAAGAGTACACGGATATGCTGGGATCCAGCTGGAGGGAGTACACAGACATGCTTGTGGTTAAGAGTGGCACTGCGTGGCTGAGTGGCGCTGCGTGGGTGAGTAGAGCTGCGTGGGTGAGATTGGCATTGCGTGGCTGAGTGGACTTGCGTGGGTGTGATTTGCGCTGCGTAGGTGAGAATTGTGCTGCGTGGGTGAGAGTTGCGCTGTATGAGTTGGGTTGTGTGAGTGAGTGGCGTTTTGTGAATGAGTGGCGTTGCGTGGCTGAGTGGGGTTGCGTGGGTGAGAGTGCAGCTGCATGGGTGAGTAGCGCTTCATGGGTGAGTGTGGCGCTGCGTGGGTGAGTAGAGCTGCGTGGGTGAGAGTGGCGTTGCATGGCTGAGTGGCGTTTATTCATATTAGCCGTTTTTGAACAAGAAATACTTTATTTAGGTGCTTGAAGCAAATGGAGGACAAAGAACTAACTGTGACTCTCGAGGTGCATTTCATTAGTGCGCACTGTGGTTACAGCAGAGCCAGGAAGCGAGGCAGGGCCTGCGGCCCTGAATAAGTGATGGGAGTCCAGTAGCATGTGGTTACAGCAGAGCCGGGAAGCGAGGCAATAAAAGGGTGCACGGATTAAGCGAGGCAGGGCATGCGGCCCTGAATAAGTGACGGGCGTCCAGTAGCATGTGGTTACAGCAGAGCCGGGAAGCGAGGCAGGGCCTGCGGCCCTGAATAAGTGACGGGAGTCCAGTAGCATGTGGTTACAGCAGAGCCTGGAAGCGAGGCAATAAAAGGGTGTACGGATTAAGCGAGGCAGGGCCTGCGACCCTGAATAAGTGACGGGCGTCCAGTAGCATGTGGTTACAGCAGAGCCGGGAAGCGAGGCAGGGCCTGCGGCCCTGAATAAGTGACGGCGGGGGGGGCAGCGGAAGCCTTTGATCGTAGCTTCAATTGTGGATGTGGCAGCGAAGCCTTTGATGTGCCAAATGCTGCTGGCAGGGGGAAGGATCGTGCAAGCTCGTCCACGAGGAGCTTGTCACGTGATTCTATTTCTCGTGAACTGTTGGGAATCCGGCTTGAAGAGAGCCAATCAGCTGCCTGAATAGAGCCTTTGGGGAAAGAAGCAGATCAGCGAAATAAGGGCTCACCCCTGTTTTCTATTTCTACGAAATAGAAAAGGGGCGAGCCCTAAAAAGGCAGAAAGTTCCTGAACTTTGTTACTGGGCAGATGAAAAGGAAATCGTCCAAATAGTGACAGACTAGCCTATGTCCACTGATGAAAGTGAAACTGTAAAAAGGTACTGAAAGTTTCGAATAATGCACAGCACACTGAACACCCCATCGGCAAGACCTTGTCAACCTAGAACTTCCCTTAAAATTGCATTCCCAGTAAGCCAAAATCAGAAGGGTGAATAGGCAAAAGACGGAAAACCGATTGGATGTCACTCTTCGCCAACTGTGCCCCCTGTCCTGCAGATCTCACAAGCCCGAAGGCATCATCCACCGAAGCCTAAGACACACCAGAATCTTCTGGAGCAAAACAATCATTGGTGAAGGAACCCTCAGGCCATGACAAGCGATGTAGAAGACGGAACTCACCAGCTGCCTTTATAGGCACCACACCCAGAGAGGAAACAACCAAAGCAGACAACGGACAGCATATGAAAGGACCAGAAACCCCGTCCACAGCAAGTTCGGCTTCCAATATTCTCCGTACAACCTGGGGACTCTCCATCGCGGCCTTCAAGTTATCCGACCACCTACCCCGCCGGGGCCCCCGATACCCAATCTTGAATTCCACTTTGAAGCCAATCCTAGATTTAGTCTTTCCTGACAAGTGAGAACCCAATGGCAATTTGTTGTTTATATATGTGCTTATCCTCTTCCACCTGATCCTTGGATTTAGCAGCGTCCCCTGCCTGCCCATGCGTAACTACGGCAGCATCCCCTCCAGATTTATCATTCTCAGTAGCCTGCCACACAGGCAGCGTTTTAGCAGCAACTTGCTCCCCAATCACCTCATCCCCAATACGAATAGATCGAGTACGCGTAGCGGGGAGACTCTCCCCCTGTTGCCAAACAGACCACCAACCTGCTTTACCTTCTGTCAACTGTGACAATCTCTGTTGAAACACAGCGGGGTCCCTTGTCGCAACTTGCTCGCCAAGGAGACTCGTGCTTTTGCTCGGTCCGCACTTGACTCCTGCAAAACACTAAGAAAAAACTGGATTGCCCCAAACCACCCAACTGATTTTGTGGATTAATAGTACCAACATCCCATCACGTACTTCACCCTCTTCCAAATCATCATCATCATCAATATCCAAATGAAGAACTTCTCCATGTCCAACTTAATCACCACTGCCACCGGGCATTTCCCCCATCACCAACTCCCCCCTCATAAATTGCCATTGAATACCATCACTGCTCACTGCGCCTAGCTTAGCAGAAGAGAAATTCGCTCCAGACCCCAGTTCCGCCAAATGTGATGTGGAAACCTCCCCTGAAGGAACTTCCTCAACAGTTTTTTTTTTTTTAGTAGCCTGCTGCACCGGCAGCGTTCTTGCAGCAACTTGCTCCACAATCAACTCATCCCCAACTCCAATAGACCTGGTCCGCTTAGCAGGAACACCCTCCCCCTGTTGCCAAACAGATCACCATCCTGTTTTATCTTGGCAACTGCGACGCTCCTTGAGGAAACAAAGTAGGGTCCCCTGCCGGGACTCGATAGCCGAGGCGACTCACCCTTTTGCTATGGTCCGCACGTGACTCCTGCAAAAACTAAGAAAACTAGATTGCCCACAACACCCTTCTGATGTTACCCTGTAACATTTCCAACATCCCCATCCACAGGTATGTCAAAGCCAAGTTCCATATATACCCCACTACCACACGGCATTTCGCCATCGCTAACTCCACCATCGTAAAAATGCAATTGAATATCATTGCTGCGCACTGTGCCACATGTGGCAGAAGAGAAATCCGCTCCAGATCCCCCTCCTGTGCACAACCCCCAGACTGAACCGCCGCGTGTTCAGCCCGCAACTTCCTCTTGCCAGCCGAGGACCGGCTCGCTGTATTTATGTCCTTGGCCTTGTAGCCGCGCAAGCCAGACTGCACCTTACCAGAAGACCCAAAATCCCCACTGTGCCATTGGAACCAACCGCCGAATCCGCACCTGACCCAAGCCAAACCCATCGTCCACTCCCTCGTGCATGGCCTGTCTTCTGACCAGCAACCACCGAACACGCCGCGGAAGGACCAAAGGACCGCGTCTGGGGGGGGTAACAGCCGTGTCCCCATACAAGCGACCCACCCACCACTCACAGGGGTACCGGAGTGTAACTCGAGGAGGGCAGGAAAGGCACCTGGAAATGTGACGGGGGGCAATGTAGAAAACAAGGGTTCGATCCCCGCCACCCCGCCGCTCAAAGATAGAGGCGCACACAGGCAGCGAACCACCCCCATGTCCCACCACCACGCCGACCTGGGGAACAGCCTGCCCAGTGACCACACCCAGCAACTGATAAGGGGGAGGGACAATACATAAGACTGGCCATTCATTTGCCTGAGTTGAGCCATGTCCTGCCCAGCCCCAGTATATAACAGGGAGACGGGGGCACTCCGGACCACCGCCTCCTCCCAGGCCTACAAAATGGACCTCAAAGGTCACCTCCTCCAAAAACACCTCCAAAAGTAATTCACGACCTCTCTCTATCATCTGAAGGAAGACTTCCCATTACTGAAAATTCCATGCACTGAGACTATGGAAGTGCCTACCAGTGTGTTCTTGTGGTTGGAGTGTTTGCCATATATTGCAGTATTATCCTTGTACCAATGTTTGGTACTCTTTTGAAACATGCACACACCACTCTACTCTTGTAACACACTGCGTGCTACCTCTAACATTTTGTTTGCCTTTGATACTTGCACAAATGTCACCATTGCCAATGTAACGTTTGTTCTTGTGCCTAAGTGTCTAGCATATATTGCAGAATTATACCTCTAAGCGTACTGGATTACTTATGTAACCTGCACATTTGCCACTGTTTCCTCCTGTGCACTGTTACAACCTCTTTAATTTAGTTTGCTCACAATAATCCATACCTCATGTAACTAACGTCTGCCTGGGTAGACCGCTCACGTGTAAAGTACTCCTCATGTATCAACCATGTTCACACTGCGAAGCGCACCAACACCCCGTGCGACGCCCGCGCCACACAAAAACGCATAAACAAACAAATGAAAAAGCACTCCGGCACGCCGACCCCTCATCCCCCTCCCACCAGGAGCAACGCCTAGAGAGGAAGTGCCCAGGTACCCGCCCAACGATCTCGCAGCCTGCCCCCGAGGCCTCCCCTGCCCTCCCCAGACCACACACAGCTCCCACAGGATTCTTATCCATTTATGTCCAATGCAGCTCCATAAAACACGGACCCCACCAGAAGGCGCCAGGGCACTGTACAAAAGGACAATCACGACACACAAGAGTACTGTTGCAGGAACCGAACAAACAAAATAGAATGAACAGACTGTACAAGCAAAGGTAAGAATAAATATGACAAATACTACAATGCCTAAAGAACTTCCTGGCGAACAATAGCAGGCCATAGAATCAAAAGGAGACTTACGAAAAACTCCGCCGGGCCGCCTGGAAACTCAGTGGGGTGGGGGGTCCGCACTTCACTCGCCTGCATCTCCAACGCCCTAGGCTGCCTGCAGGGCGCAGCAGCCAGACACCGCCAAACAAACGCCGCCGCCCGCCTCCCGCCGGTAAACGCCCTTCCGAATCCCTGCTCTAGCCCTATATGTAACCTCTGTGTCTCACTAATCATTCACCACCTGTGACCACCTCGTCTGCGCGAACCTGCCCAGGGAGAGACCGGCTCGCGCACGGCTCTCCCTGGGTCCCCCCATCAGCTTTCACGCTCAGTGCTGTTTTTGACGGATGTGCTGTGTGGGATTTCTGGCAGTGTTCCGAGAAGACCATGCTTCTGAAAGGGAAAGAACAGGTGTTTTCTGAAACACAAGGATACACTCTGATGGCTGTGGGATGAAAAAACTGGGGGTCTCTCAAAGAGGTGTGGCCGATGTAGGTAAGGGTGTGGCTTATAAACATAAACTAAGAGTCTGTGCTGCCCGTCTGTGTGCCGCCCGACTGGTATTGTGCTGCTTCTGTCATTGCATACAGATATATAAATCAACAAGTAAAATTACACCTACAACAAGAAGCCCGGACTATTGCCTTTGTCAATGGTTGTAAGTTGCATATGGTAAATAAGCAACAACTATGGCTTTGTTGTATATAACATTGAAAATGCTTAAATTCTGACATGATGAGACTGAAAGAACTATTACGACAAGTCTCTTTGAGGTTACCTAAAAAGCAGTGAAGTGTGGCACTGCTGCAGAGTTAAGGGATTTTTCTCACCTGGAGGATGAGGGCAAAAATGGAGAGCCCGATAGGGACCCGTCTCAGCACCAACATTTTAGTTCTGGCTCGCGTTGGTGCAACTGGCAGGTGAAATAAAGCACCCGCATTGCCACTTGGCCATGTCATGCCCCCCCCCGCTGGGGGGAGTCGAACTCTGGCCTAAAGACTGCACATATATTCCTGTCGAAGGAGCAATAGAGGCTCATAGATGCATATATATTCACATACATCATGAGGTTCTGTGAATTCTGAACCCGTGGGTTCCATTTTGTGTATGGCAGCCATTTTGTGGTTGCCCCCACATAGGCCATGATTGTGGCTGAACTAGTCTTTTAAGGACATGTACACCTTAGCTCAAGTTCATGCTGACTCCTGTTTGACCTGAGTGAACTGACCCTGTTGCCTGAAGCTGACCTTGTTAAACCAGTTCCTGCCCTTTAGCTGATCAAGATTGAGGATCAAAGCACAGGACATTGTAGAGTTTGGTATGCACACACACACCCCTTATCCTGCTTCTTATCTGTTTTCTGTTCCTTCTTTTATGGTCTGTTTATGATATGGGTTGTGGTCCTTTTATTATGGGTTTGTCCGGCTTGTGTAAGAAGGAATGTTAGGCATTTTGCATGCTTGCAAAAGCAAGGACTGCCCCTTTCTTTTATGCTGAATTTTGTAACCCTAAGCATATAAAAGGCCTCTGTGCTCTGTACTCTTTAGACTACCTCATTCAGTTGCTACGGCTTCTGTGTGACGTGGCCTCACTTACTAAATTTAATAAAGATGTATTTTCATATTTTCAGCTTCTGTGCCAAGTTCTTTTTTCTATTAGTAAGTATTCCCTGAGAATGAAGACTACAGTTCTTCAAATGGCGCGGCCAACGTGGGCTTCATCAGAGAAGTGACTATCTGTGGGAGTGATCTTGTCAGAGGACTGAAATCTACTGAGGAGGACAGAACAGGATTCTACTAAGGAGGTACTCTGTGCACAGGGATTCTGGAGATTCTTTGTTTCTGCAGCCCAGTATATTTCTGATCTTCCTGATTTTGATCCTCCACATGATGTCACTCCTGACTGAGAACCTTTTTGGCGTGAGTATTCTAGAAACAGACCGTTAGGTCATGTAGAACTTGACAGTTAGAATTTGGATAACCTTTTGATTAGTAAGCATAAGAAGTACAAGTGGGTCGCTCCCACGACTTTGTTTGGTTTCTTGGTTTTGATTTGGTTATTGAAATTACCAAAGTCGAGGGGTTGGTTTCTTGGTTTTGATTTGGTTATTGCAATTACCAAAGCCGAGGGGCTCGTATATTTGCGAGTATATCGTTTTTGATAACCCTTTGAAGTTTGAAGCTAGATTAGTGAGCTATAAGATGCCTGGTCTTAGCAAATTTAGGACTGTAACTTTGGAACTTTGGAATTTGTGTTGGCCAACTTTGGATTTGTATAGGTTTGTACATGCGAATTGCAATTTGTGTAGAACAGGTAATGAGGAGAATTTTCTCTATTTGGTTTAGTTGAACGGTGCACATACGAAAAGTACATTAAGCACTACATTGATTATAATATTGTATATTTTGCAATATTTTTGGCATACCTGTTTAAAAGCTCACATAGAAGAATGTGTGGCTTTATTTGAAAGGTACCATAGTGTGATGTGAAATTAATTAGCCGGCTCTCCTAGAAGGAATACTTAAATAGGTTTGAGTATACAAACATATTTCTTCCTTGGTGATTTTGTATCCCCAGGGAATTAAAATATGACATAATACAAAACAAGGATCCTTTGTTCTCCGCAATTTTATAAATGAAGATATGCACAGTGATTTTTTGGTGTTCTGCCAGCCAAAGCTAGTGAATTAAGTGTGTTTTGCTTCTTGGATATGCAGCAGTCTGTTTTTGAGGTCTTTTGGAACACTATTGAGAAGCGTTTCTTGTAAATATGACTTACAACTAGTATTTGCAAATGGTTTGGTTTAAGTACAGTCTGTGGGCTGTCCTTTGTTTTTGTTCTGAGTATTGGTTTGTGGGTTAAATATGTGTTTAAATGTCTATGTGGTTTTCTCATTAGTGCAATTTCTGTAAGTGAATAGCATTGGCGCTATTCACGAAATGCATGGCTAAAGCGCGCTGTATTGTGTGTCCTGAGTGTTTGACCCCTTTCTGTTTATGTCTGAAATGAGCTCAAATGTGTGTTTGTGTTTCTTTTTGATGTTTTCAGTCAATTAAGCAAACTGTCTAAATGCTTAAAAAAAATAAAATTAAAATTATGAAAAATAATTATTAAAAATAAGTGCTACAAAATTCGTTTTTTACTATTCATGAAGCTTAATGCTCATACTGTGACCTCCTAGCATTATAATTTAATTTGAGTTGTGTTGCACTGCATAATGAGGACATTAGCATATGACATCTCACTTAGCGCAGGCGTAAAAAAACTAATTTTTCTAAGGATTTGCATGAGATATGAAAAAAGGGTTTCTTTAAAAGTCCCCACATCATGCTAAATGCTCTGCAGAAATGATACATTTGTATTTCTGCTCTGAAAAAATGATGTCCGCTAGTTGCTTTTATTTGACAGAAAATGAGGCATTGCATTAAGTTTTAGACAGAAAATAAGAGGAAGCTCTTTATTCAAATTTTGAAGGCTACATGCCTAAGTGAGAACGATTTGCCAATTAAGAATTATTTTTCAAAGTGAAAATTGTGGCACAAAGCTAACATGGAGTGTCAGCGAAAGAATTTTAGTTTTAGCTTAATGTTGCAAGCTGACCGACAAGATTGTAACAGTTAAGTAATGGAAATTTATTTTTGTGTCTGTTAATATGTATCATGCTTTGTCTTCTGATTACAAGTTATAGAGGATATTTGTTTGTTATGAAAATGTCTCTCTTTTGTGTGTTGTGTTGTTTTTTTTGCTTCTAACCGCAGATCATTCATGGATTGTTCTGGGTGATTTTAAGGCTGACAAGACACGTGAGTTTGGTTGGTTGAAAAAGGGATGGGTTTTTGCGTAACTCATTTGGAAAGGAATGTTCAGGTGGTTTTCATGTTTGTTTATTTGGTCCTATCATGAATTGTTCTTGATGGTCCTGTATGTCAGAATTGACACTGTAGATTGTATTGCCAGCCGATCACGACTGACTAGTGATTAGCTGTCAAATGGAGGGTAAGGGAAGTAAGCAGGCCCGAATAATAGGTTTGGGCTGCAGGTTCACAGTGCATAAAGTACAGGACTTGAAGTGTCATTCACATATGCTATTGTTTGTTTACGTGTTTTTTTTGTGCTTGATATACAGCGAGTATATCTGATGGCTTGACATGTCCGTTTTGTGCGTTTTTTTGCATGTTTTTTGTTTTATGTTGCTGCTTATGATACTATTACAAGTTTACCTGTGTTGTGAAGGGATATACATGACGATGTGTATCCTGTACAAAAGCTGGGTGGATTTGCGCTAAATTTCGCAGATATGATATTTTTTCATCCTGTGAGCAAGACAGACAACACTTCACCAGTGCATGTCAAATTTGGCTATAATGGTATTTGAACAAAAATAAAGAGATATACAGGAAACAAGGTTTCACCTACAGTCACGTGGCTGCCCCCTTTCCTGTAAGGAACAGGCAGCCCTAAATTTATGTATCCTGAATTGGAAGTAAGGATAAATTATAGATCTGTGACTTTTGTGCATGGTGACCTAATTTTTGTATTACATTAGTCAGTTTTGTTCTGCTTCCTGAATAGTGTATGGCCTTGTACCATAAAGGAAACAAGGTTTAATTTTTTTCCCTGAAAAAGGAACTGGAACATTAGCTGAGATTACCGTATATGGTGTAGCGGCCAGCGGTAGAGCTAACGTTCTTGAACTATTTTGATTAATTATGCATCACCCCTACTCTTGGTGTTGTGTCACATGCCTGACTATCACCCAAGTAATTTCTTGTTCTTCCTATAGATTTTTCTTTCGTCACTTCTCCCCTGATTGATGTTGCATTGTACCTAGTAATTGGGGATTTTAGCTGTGTCCTAGTCCCATTTCCCCTTTTCCATATTCCTTTCACCAGTTAGCCTTCTTTTATTGTTATTATTGTATTAGGTTCACACTTCCAGATTGCAGTAATGTACTAGGAACCCCATATTATGTATAAATCCCTTTTGTATAACTAGAGTGGTTTTTAAGAATTTTCTTTAGGTCTACGTCGATGTTTTCCAGTCTGACCGTCATGGTAATGATGGACTGGTTAACTGACTCAATGCTATTATAAGACAAGCTTCCACATTTTGATCATTAGCCTGTGTATTGCATAGTGCACTTGATGCACAGTTATTAAAAGGGAGGTATCTACATGTCCCTGATAATCTGCATCATGTGATTTCTCTTTTGAGATGTTCTAGATAAGGAATTTAGGAACACCTAGACTTAATCATTGAGAGAAAAAAAATGTGTTTACCCCATTAGACGATGTCACTATGTGTGAGGACATCCATTTAGATAAAATTCTCATATAGTTATCTACCCTTAGATGGTAGAGGATATGCTCTTACATGGAAACCCAATTGAAGAAATTAGAGGCACTGTTTTGCTTATTGCCTTTGTCTTTGTATTCTATGAGAATGACAGTGTGTTCTAGACCAGAATTGTCTCATGGCGTATGGCCACTCCCTCGCAGATTGCAGGCCACCTGCTTGCAATCTTCTTGTTAAAAACAAACTGTTTTTGTACTAAATTGAAGGAAAATAACAAATGTGTCCCATTTCCTACGTCACTAGGTTCTGCGGGATTAAGTCATAATAACCTGCGGACCTTTGATAAAAAGCTAATTCCCATCAGTGACAGTCTCAGCACCCAGAAAAGCAGCAAGGCTGGACAGTGATCGCCAGAACGCCATCCATGATATCTCCAAAGAATCGTACTTGCTCCATCAGACGGCATTGGACATCACAGACAAGTTTCAGTGCAAAAGAACAAAAGAGAAGGATATCTGTTGCTTTGAAGTTTCAGTTTTCTCACCTGTCATGTGCTGGTAACCTCTGACAGTAGGCAGTCCATTGAGTCCCTTGGCCTGAGTTTTGGCCACACCGCCCCCCTTTCCTTTGCTCCAACGAAAGTGCAGTGCACTGGAGGATTCGAGTTTGGCAAAAGGTACTACATTCTGGTGCCCATGAAAGAGCAGCCTGAGCGTTCTCTGACACTGAGTAATGAGTGTTGGAGCCTGACAATGTGGACCCGGATCTGCATAAGATGATCTCTGCCCTTGATCAATGAAGAGCACACTATCTGTAGTGCCTGCCGCAGAGGAGAGATATTGGTGCACTGCCTTGAGACATTGAGACTTTCAAATAAGCTGCAAGTGTTTGCCAGGAGGGCACTCCAACGGATACTGAGAAGGACCATTTTCATGAAAGGCCTGAACTTAGAGGCCCATGCGGAAGAAAACAACAGAAGAAGATTTGATGAACAATAGAAGCCTGCCGGAGAGGCTTGGACGGACTCTGGGTGTTTCCCGTGCGATTGCATAAAATGGGTGTTAGGAGACTGATTTTTGCTGTTTTGCTGGCATTGTTTTAAAATAGTATTCTGTTTAGTAAAAGCGGAATAAAGTCCATTCTCTGTGGAAGAATATCCCTTTTCATCTGAGAGCATTAATAAGGATCGCCACTGTTTCACCTGAGTATATAATAAGTTTCTGAAATGCATAGGAGCCCTAAAATGTTATTAGATAATTTTAGGATTTGCTTTTGCTTAGTGTTGTGAAAATTATAAATTTGTTTGTAATAGTGGTCATTACTTTCTCCTGTTGCCCATATGTTCTTAACAACATGTTTTCTGGTATTTTTAAGCATGACGTTGTCTTTTGTGGGTTGGATTGTTTTTGCTACCCAATTGACATCTGTACCTACCTCCCAACCTATGTCTCTTCCTACTACTACTTCTTCGCATTCCTTCCATACTTTACCTGAACATGAACTGGTTAGGAGGTCAGAGTTCACTAATAATTCCTTTGTACAGCTTCTGCATCAACACCAGATATTAATGAATACCACTAATTGTTGGGTGTGTGGTCTTATGCCACATACTACAGATAGAGGTATTCCCTATTCGGTTCTGTCATTTAGTTACAATGGGTCTGTATGGGCATATCAGACGATGTTTATTTATGCCATCGAAGTCTATCCCTTGCGTTCCATGAAAGATAACTCGAGTAATAATGCCTTAGTGAAGGAAATAATGGATAATATTGACATCGATTCAGATACAGACTGAGTGATTGCCTATGTAAGGGCAAAAGGAGGGGCTGAGGTTCTGTGAATTCTGAACCCGTGGGTTCCATTTTGTGTATGGCAGCCATTTTGTGGTTGCCCCCACATAGGCCATGATTGTGGCTGAACTAGTCTTTTAAGGACATGTACACCTTAGCTCGAGTTCATGCTGACTCCTGTTTTACCTGAGTGAACTGACCCTGTTGCCTGAAGCTGACCTTGTTAAACCAGTTCCTGCCCTTTAGCTGATCAAGATTGAGGATCAAAGCACAGGACATTGTAGAGTTTGGTATGCACACACACACCCCTTATCCTGCTTCTTATCTGTTTTCTGTTCCTTCTTTTATGGTCTGTTTATGATATGGGTTGTGGTCCTTTTATTATGGGTTTGTCCGGCTTGTGTAAGAAGGAATGTTAGGCATTTTGCATGCTTGCAAAAGCAAGGACTGCCCCTTTCTTTTATGCTGAATTTTGTAACCCTAAGCATATAAAAGGCCTCTGTGCTCTGTACTCTTTAGACTACCTCATTCAGTTGCTACGGCTTCTGTGTGACGTGGCCTCACTTACTAAATTTAATAAAGATGTATTTTCATATTTTCAGCTTCTGTGCCAAGTTCTTTTTTCTATTAGTAAGTATTCCCTGAGAATGAAGACTACAGTTCTTCAAATGGCGCGGCCAACGTGGGCTTCATCAGAGAAGTGACTATCTGTGGGAGTGATCTTGTCAGAGGACTGAAATCTACTGAGGAGGACAGAACAGGATTCTACTAAGGAGGTACTCTGTGCACAGGGATTCTGGAGATTCTTTGTTTCTGCAGCCCAGTATATTTCTGATCTTCCTGATTTTGATCCTCCACATGATGTCACTCCTGACTGAGAACCTTTTTGGCGTGAGTATTCTAGAAACAGACCGTTAGGTCATGTAGAACTTGACAGTTAGAATTTGGATAACCTTTTGATTAGTAAGAATAAGAAGTACAAGTGGGTCGCTCCCACGACTTTTTTGGTTTCTTGGTTTTGATTTGGTTATTGAAATTACCAAAGTCGAGGGGTTGGTTTCTTGGTTTTGATTTGGTTATTGCAATTACCAAAGCCGAGGGGCTCGTATATTTGCGAGTATATCGTTTTTGATAACCCTTTGAAGTTTGAAGCTAGATTAGTGAGCTATAAGATGCCTGGTCTTAGCAAATTTAGGACTGTAACTTTGGAACTTTGGAATTTGTGTTGGCCAACTTTGGATTTGTATAGGTTTGTACATGTGAATTGCAATTTGTGTAGAACAGGTAATGAGGAGAATTTTCTCTATTTGGTTTAGTTGAACGGTGCACATACGAAAAGTACATTAAGCACTACATTGATTATAATATTGTATATTTTGCAATATTTTTGGCATACCTGTTTAAAAGCTCACATAGAAGAATGTGTGGCTTTATTTGAAAGGTACCATAGTGTGATGTGAAATTAATTAGCCGGCTCTCCTAGAAGGAATACTTAAATAGGTTTGAGTATACAAACATATTTCTTCCTTGGTGATTTTGTATCCCCAGGGAATTAAAATATGACATAATACAAAACAAGGATCCTTTGTTCTCCGCAATTTTATAAATGAAGATATGCACAGTGATTTTTTGGTGTTCTGCCAGCCAAAGCTAGTGAATTAAGTGTGTTTTGCTTCTTGGATATGCAGCAGTCTGTTTTTGAGGTCTCTTGGAACACTATTGAGAAGCGTTTCTTGTAAATATGACTTACAACTAGTATTTGCAAATGGTTTGGTTTAAGTACAGTCTGTGGGCTGTCCTTTGTTTTTGTTCTGAGTATTGGTTTGTGGGTTAAATATGTGTTTAAATGTCTATGTGGTTTTCTCATTAGTGCAATTTCTGTAAGTGAATAGCATTGGCGCTATTCATGAAATGCATGGCTAAAGCGCGCTGTATTGTGTGTCCTGAGTGTTTGACCCCTTTCTGTTTATGTCTGAAATGAGCTCAAATGTGTGTTTGTGTTTCTTTTTGATGTTTTCAGTCAATTAAGCAAACTGTCTAAATGCTTAAAAAAATAAAATTAAAATTATGAAAAATAATTATTAAAAATAAGTGCTACAAAATTCGTTTTTTACTATTCATGAAGCTTAATGCTCATACTGTGACCTCCTAGCATTATAATTTAATTTGAGTTGTGTTGCACTGCATAATGAGGACATTAGCATATGACATCTCACTTAGCGCAGGCGTAAAAAAACTAATTTTTCTAAGGATTTGCATGAGATATGAAAAAAGGGTTTCTTTAAAAGTCCCCACATCATGCTAAATGCTCTGCAGAAATGATACATTTGTATTTCTGCTCTGAAAAAATGATGTCCGCTAGTTGCTTTTATTTGACAGAAAATGAGGCATTGCATTAAGTTTTAGACAGAAAATAAGAGGAAGCTCTTTATTCAAATTTTGAAGGCTACATGCCTAAGTGAGAACGATTTGCCAATTAAGAATTATTTTTCAAAGTGAAAATTGTGGCACAAAGCTAACATGGAGTGTCAGCGAAAGAATTTTAGTTTTAGCTTAATGTTGCAAGCTGACCGACAAGATGGTAACAGTTAAGTAATGGAAATTTATTTTTGTGTCTGTTAATATGTATCATGCTTTGTCTTCTGATTACAAGTTATAGAGGATATTTGTTTGTTATGAAAAATGTCTCTCTTTTGTGTGTTGTGTTGTTTTTTTTGCTTCTTACCGCAGATCATTCATGGATTGTTCTGGGTGATTTTAAGGCTGACAAGACACGTGAGTTTGGTTGGTTGAAAAAGGGATGGGTTTTTGCGTAACTCATTTGGAAAGGAATGTTCAGGTGGTTTTCATGTTTGTTTATTTGGTCCTATCATGAATTGTTCTTGATGGTCCTGTATGTCAGAATTGACACTGTAGATTGTATTGCCAGCCAATCACGACTGACTAGTGATTAGCTGTCAAATGGAGGGTAAGGGAAGTAAGCAGGCCCGAATAATAGGTTTGGGCTGCAGGTTCACAGTGCATAAAGTACAGGACTTGAAGTGTCATTCACATATGCTATTGTTTGTTTACGTGTTTTTTTTGTGCTTGATATACAGCGAGTATATCTGATGGCTTGACATGTCCGTTTTGTGCGTTTTTTTGCATGTTTTTTGTTTTATGTTGCTGCTTATGATACTATTACAAGTTTACCTGTGTTGTGAAGGGATATACATGACGATGTGTATCCTGTACAAAAGCTGGGTGGATTTGCGCTAAATTTCGCAGATATGATATTTTTTCATCCTGTGAGCAAGACAGACAACACTTCACCAGTGCATGTCAAATTTGGCTATAATGGTATTTGAACAAAAATAAAGAGATATACAGGAAACAAGGTTTCACCTACAGTCACGTGGCTGCCCCCTTTCCTGTAAGGAACAGGCAGCCCTAACTTTATGTATCCTGAATTGGAAGTAAGGATAAATTATAGATCTGTGACTTTTGTGCATGGTGACCTAATTTTTGTATTACATTAGTCAGTTTTGTTCTGCTTCCTGAATAGTGTATGGCCTTGTACCATAAAGGAAACAAGGTTTAATTTTTTTCCCTGAAAAAGGAACTGGAACATTAGCTGAGATTACCGTATATGGTGTAGCGGCCAGCGGTAGAGCTAACGTTCTTGAACTATTTTGATTAATTATGCATCACCCCTACTCTTGGTGTTGTGTCACATGCCTGACTATCACCCAAGTAATTTCTTGTTCTTCCTATAGATTTTTCTTTCGTCACTTCTCCCCTGATTGATGTTGCATTGTACCTAGTAATTGGGGATTTTAGCTGTGTCCTAGTCCCATTTCCCCTTTTCCATATTCCTTTCACCAGTTAGCCTTCTTTTATTGTTATTATTGTATTAGGTTCACACTTCCAGATTGCAGTAATGTACTAGGAACCCCATATTATGTATAAATCCCTTTTGTATAACTAGAGTGGTTTTTAAGAATTTTCTTTAGGTCTACGTCGATGTTTTCCAGTCTGACCGTCATGGTAATGATGGACTGGTTAACTGACTCAATGCTATTATAAGACAAGCTTCCACATTTTGATCATTAGCCTGTGTATTGCATAGTGCACTTGATGCACAGTTATTAAAAGGGAGGTATCTACATGTCCCTGATAATCTGCATCATGTGATTTCTCTTTTGAGATGTTCTAGATAAGGAATTTAGGAACACCTAGACTTAATCATTGAGAGAAAAAAATGTGTTTACCCCATTAGACGATGTCACTATGTGTGAGGACATCCATTTAGATAAAATTCTCATATATTTATCTACCCTTAGATGGTAGAGGATATGCTCTTACATGGAAACCCAATTGAAGAAATTAGAGGCACTGTTTTGCTTATTGCCTTTGTCTTTGTATTCTATGAGAATGACAGTGTGTTCTAGACCAGAATTGTCTCATGGCGTATGGCCACTCCCTCGCAGATTGCAGGCCACCTGCTTGCAATCTTCTTGTTAAAAACAAACTGTTTTTGTACTAAATTGAAGGAAAATAACAAATGTGTCCCATTTCCTACGTCACTAGGTTCTGCGGGATTAAGTCATAATAACCTGCGGACCTTTGATAAAAAGCTAATTCCCATCAGTGACAGTCTCAGCACCCAGAAAAGCAGCAAGGCTGGACAGTGATCGCCAGAACGCCATCCATGATATCTCCAAAGAATCGTACTTGCTCCATCAGACGGCATTGGACATCACAGACAAGTTTCAGTGCAAAAGAACAAAAGAGAAGGATATCTGTTGCTTTGAAGTTTTAGTTTTCTCACCTGTCATGTGCTGGTAACCTCTGACAGTAGGCAGTCCATTGAGTCCCTTGGCCTGAGTTTTGGCCACACCGCCCCCCTTTCCTTTGCTCCAACGAAAGTGCAGTGCACTGGAGGATTCGAGTTTGGCAAAAGGTACTACATTCTGGTGCCCATGAAAGAGCAGCCTGAACGTTCTCTGACACTGAGTAATGAGTGTTGGAGCCTGACAATGTGGACCCGGATCTGCATAAGATGATCTCTGCCCTTGATCAATGAAGAGCACACTATCTGTAGTGCCTGCCGCAGAGGAGAGATATTGGTGCACTGCCTTGAGACATTGAGACTTTCAAATAAGCTGCAAGTGTTTGCCAGGAGGGCACTCCAACGGATACTGAGAAGGACCATTTTCATGAAAGGCCTGAACTTAGAGGCCCATGCGGAAGAAAACAACAGAAGAAGATTTGATGAACAATAGAAGCCTGCCGGAGAGGCTTGGACGGACTCTGGGTGTTTCCCGTGCGATTGCATAAAATGGGTGTTAGGAGACTGATTTTTGCTGTTTTGCTGGCATTGTTTTAAAATAGTATTCTGTTTAGTAAGAGCGGAATAAAGTCCATTCTCTGTGGAAGAATATCCCTTTTCATCTGAGAGCATTAATAAGGATCGCCACTGTTTCACCTGAGTATATAATAAGTTTCTGAAATGCATAGGAGCCCTAAAATGTTATTAGATAATTTTAGGATTTGCTTTTGCTTAGTGTTGTGAAAATTATAAATGTGTTTGTAATAGTGGTCATTACTTTCTCCTGTTGCCCATATGTTCTTAACAACATGTTTTCTGGTATTTTTAAGCATGACGTTGTCTTTTGTGGGTTGGATTGTTTTTGCTACCCAATTGACATCTGTACCTACCTCCCAACCTATGTCTCTTCCTACTACTACTTCTTCGCATTCCTTCCATACTTTACCTGAACATGAACTGGTTAGGAGGTCAGAGTTCACTAATAATTCCTTTGTACAGCTTCTGCATCAACACCAGTTATTAATGAATACCACTAATTGTTGGGTGTGTGGTCTTATGCCACATACTACAGATAGAGGTATTCCCTATTCGGTTCTGTCATTTAGTTACAATGGGTCTGTATGGGTATATCAGACGATGTTTATTTATGCCATCGAAGTCTATCCCTTGCGTTCCATGAAAGATAACTCGAGTAATAATGCCTTAGTGAAGGAAATAACGGATAATATTGACATCGATTCAGATACAGACTGAGTGATTGCCTATGTAAGGGCAAAAGGAGGGGCTGAGGTTCTGTGAATTCTGAACCCGTGGGTTCCATTTTGTGTATGGCAGCCATTTTGTGGTTGCCCCCACATAGGCCATGATTGTGGCTGAACTAGTCTTTTAAGGACATGTACACCTTAGCTCGAGTTCATGCTGACTCCTGTTTGACCTGAGTGAACTGACCGTGTTGCCTGAAGCTGACCTTGATAAACCAGTTCCTGCCCTTTAGCTGATCAAGATTGAGGATCAAAGCACAGGACATTGTAGAGTTTGGTATGCACACACACACCCCTCATCCTGCTTCTTATCTGCTTTATGTTCCTTCTTTTATGGTCTGTTTATGATATGGGTTGTGGTCCTTTTATTATGGGTTTGTCCGGCTTGTGTAAGAAGGAATGTTAGGCATTTTGCATGCTTGCAAAAGCAAGGACTGCCCCTTTCTTTTATGCTGAGTTTTGTAACCCTAAGCATATAAAAGGCCTCTGTGTTCTGTACTCTTTAGACTACCTCATTCAGTTGCTACGGCTTCTGTGTGACGTGGCCTCACTTATTAAATTTAATAAAGATGTCTTTTCATATTTTCAGCTTCTGTGCCAAGTTCTTTTTTCTATTAGTAAGTATTCCCTGAGAATGAAGACTACAGTTCTTCAATCACACACACATAAAGTTGAATGAATGATAGCACAATGAGTTGAAAGGCCCTTCTGAAATGTGCAGTGACCTGCATAGCACACGTTTTAATCACAAAAAGTAGGCAATACCTTTCATCCTTTCAAGGTAGGTAAAATGAGTAGCATTAAATTGGTTAATAGTAATATCTGCTATTTAAAGTTTTTATGAACGGCAAAAATGTGGTACTAAGACTTATAGAAAATATCTTTATTTAAACCACTGTCAAAATGCAACATTTCTTTGGTTCTTTTTACAATTAAACGGAGTTGCCTGTAATGAAAGACCCACAGGACTAAACAATAAGTAAAGCACCTTGTCAGACTGTTGCCCACACATTACTGTCTCTCACTCCTATATAATTATATATACATATACAAAATTAAAGTGCAATTATTGTTATGACGTGAAACCGAAAAGCCATTAAATGTCTCTGTTAGTGTTAGGCTTGCCACCATAGCCTGAACATCTGCCATGAAAACCAAAAGCTGCACACCAAACACAGTGTTTATGAACTCCCCCTTGATGTTAAAGGATTACTTTACAATTTACCTAAATGATGCCACTAGCAAAATATTATCTTACCATTAACGTATGAATTGAATTAGCCTACTATGGATATAGTATGATCTCTTTGTTAAAGCAAGTGTTGTAATACAAAGATGTGGTGGAAAGCTCTCCTATTTATTGTCATAAATACCATGTGGTTGTACTCATTACATTCATTCTGAGTTATGGTTTTCATGGCAGGTGTACCAGTTGTTTGTTTCTGAAACTGGCTCAGTTATGTCTCCCTTAACCTCTTCTATGCTCATGACGAGCTGAGCTCGTCATGAGCCACGGCGCTCCGGTGCTCATGATGAGCTGAGCTCGTCATGAGCCGTGGAACGCTCGCATGCATGGATAATTCCCCTGCTGTGCTGAGCGTTCCACGGCAGGTAATGCACCTGTGACGGCATGAGCCCAGGAGCGCCGTGCCTCATGACGAGCTAAGTTTGTCCTGAGCACAGGAGCGCCGTGCGCGCCCCCCTCCCCCCCAGCACAGCGGGAAATTAACCCCCGCAGCGAAGGGGTTAACACCTCATGCAACAGGGCTACTTCTGACACTGAGGCTGCTCCTCTCTGACGTGCTGCTCATGTTGGTTATAGCGAAGTGCCTCCTTTGGACATGGTTAGCCCCCACTTTTTGCCTCAAAATGATGTAGTTTCAACTGGAAGTGCACAGGGTCCCCTGCTCCAGATCTCCTTCCCTAAACTGTACCTTTTGTTTCCACAGTTGGCACCCATTTAGCTCACATAAAAGGCCTTCGTAAACTGTACCCCTGGCACCACGCCTTGTGGTTAAAGAGAGTCCCTAAGGGCTGCAACAAACATTGTTCCACCCTAAGGGACCCCTCACCAAGAGCACGCACACTGCCACAACAGCCTGTGTGTCTTGGTGCAGACAAAACTGAAGAGTCAACATGGCACACATCCCTGTGTGCCATGCCCATAGACACTGCATTAGATATAGCAAAAATACCCCTCTAGCAGACCTTAGCCCTAAGGCAGGGCAGGCATAGTGCACTATGACTAATGTGAAGGCATATAATCATTAGCAGATATGCCACTGCAATATTCTTGTTGATTCCTGGATATTGGAAGTGACGAGGGAAAACATAGTAAGTATTTGGGCTGGACACTTGTCATTGCGAGTTCCCCAGCTCCATGATGGCTTCACTGAAATATGGGATGTTCAGTACCAAACATCTCAGCACAATAAACCTGCACTGATTCCAGTGTCAGATTTATTAAACAGTGCACACTGCGGACCCCTTAGAGGGTCCCCTGAAACCTACCAATCCTTAGTGTGGTTAATGACTGGCCTGAGCCAGCCTGCTACCACCAGACAGTGTTCTGACCTCATGGGGTGAGTGCCTGCGCACTCTGAGGTTGAGAACAATGCCTTTCCTGAGTGGAGGTGTTTACACCTCCCCCTGGTCAGGAAGAGCCATCCGTGGCAAGGCACTTCAAAGGCCTTGCCGCCTTTGTAATGTGACCCCAGCCTCTCCTGTTAGAGGGAGCAGGCCCCTTCCTGTTCTCACCCCCTTTTTTGGTAGGAGGACAGGCTGGAAAACATAGAAAGAATAGGAGGGCTGCCCCACTTGCCAACTCCACCCTTCAGGTACTGGAGACGAGGTGAAGTACACTTATCCAATCAGGGCTAGGTCCTTGCCCCCTTCCCACAGGAGGTGGGCATGATAGAGGGTGTAGATGCCCCAGGTAAGGGGCCCATTGGCCACTAACTCTTACTCCCTTGTAGCGCCCCAAAATCTAGTATTTAGGTGGCATCCACAGACCCTGAATTTCAGTTCCGACAACCTAAAAAGAGCCAGACACTACAGAGCCGGACCAGCAGAGAAGACTGCAGAGAACTACTCGCTTGATCCCAGCCCTTCCAGCCTGTCTGCAGCCCTCTACGATCTTGCAGCAAAAGAAACTCGTCCAGCAGCCCAGTGATCGCCAGTATCATGGGAAGCCTGCCTGCCTTCGATAAAGACCAAAAGCTCTTGAGAACAGCGAACCTGTTCACAAAGCAACCATCTTCAAAGCAAATTCTCTGTGACCTGAAGAACCACAAAGCCTGCCCCCGGTTCCACCTCTGCATCTGAAGTCTCCAGCCTGAGTCCAAGTGGCCTACCGGTTCCAGCAAGGTTCCCCACTGCTCCAGAGCCTTTGTCCACCATGAGTAGATCTCTCCTGGACTTCTCAATGTTGCCTGCAGCCTCTGCATGGAGACCACCCAAACGCGATCTCCTCCGGTAAGCTGTTTCCAACATTACAAGGCACCCCTAGACCCGTCCATACTGGGCCTTGGTGAAGAGGATTAAAGGTGTCCCTACATCCCGAGCATCACAAATTACCTCTACAGCTATTGGTTTCCTGTGACCAGCAGAGAGCTAGGGGCACACACAGATCATATTGGTAACAAAAAAGAAAGAACAAAGGCAGTAGTTTTATGGTCATGGCCTTAATAGTTTCTTTGTCACTGAAGAGAGACACAGTTCCTAAGATGGGAGTAAGAAGAGATAGAAGAGGAGTTGTTCCGATGGAAAGGGTGGAGGGGCCTTGACTTGATGCCCTCACACACCCCGAAGGATGTCATGCTTCATCATTGGGCAGTGCTCCTCATAGGGCTGGCACTACAATGCCCTAAGGGTCTCCCAAAGGGTCACTTTATGGGGGATCTTTTAGGAATCTAGCCATATGGTCTGTGCGGGTCTGAGTGCAGAGGTACGTGAAGTGTAAATATTAAAAGGTGACTAGAGGGGAAATGAGGTAGATAAATTTAATGAAAAAATCCCTCTGGCATCATGAATCACTCTGCGTTTCACCAGAAATAAAACAATATATTTCAGGTTAAGGGACCTGAGCCTTCGCTTCCCTTCATTGTAGGACCATCATTGTCGCTGAGTTTTGTGGGCATAGTACTGAAAAAATCATGATGCTTGAAAAGTTAGTGAACCAACCTTGCGGGCTTTGCATAGGATAATATCCCCATCCCGGCAATTGAGACATCTGGCGATCAATGGGCACTGAGGTCCTTCTGGCAGCGAATACTAGACCAGGGATTGATGCACCCTTTCAATAACAAATCATAGTGATAAGGAGTCCTTGGGTAGCCATGTTTCTAGCCAGTCTTTGAGGAGGTCATAAGAGGAGATCAATTTAATGAAAAAAATCCCTTTGTCATCATTAAAACACAGAAAGGTTATGTGCTGTTCGAGGGTGATAATGGCCCTCAGTAGCTAGGCAAGTGCAAAGTCTTTTATAGATGGGAATAGGGTCGACATGTTTTGCGCTGTAGTGTGGTCTCAGGAGGAGATCCCTCATGCTTCCTCAGGACCTATGGCAAGTGAACTAAGTGATGGGGTAGTGTGGTGGTCTATTTGAGTATCATAGTACCACTCAATGGACCCTTGTAGTGGTCCTATCTGTTCGTTAATGGGTGTATAATCCCATGAGTCACACCAGAAGTATCCTCCGTCACAATAGTTACGATGTGATGCACAGGTTCTTAGGCCTACCCAACCTCTCTCAGGCTCATAGTTTCTTACCATACTTCATGTACTGCATATAAATTATTCAGTTTACCTTCTTATTATTTAAGTTTTTCTTCTTTTCCTACTTTTCTCAAGTTCCATTGCGTAAGGATTGTGGTGTTTTACATGGTATGGTTGTATGACCTTACTGTGCAATGCACTTGCAAAACTGTCCAGGCAGGTTCATTTGTAAAACCTTTAGCTCAACCCTGCTTAGTTGTGGCTTCAATCAGCAAGGCTTAAACAGAGGAATTAGTGAAAAGCATGTAGAAGCAACCAAAAACGAAATAAGGTCATGCAAGACAAAAGAAATCCTACACCAATCTATACAAATAGATTTTTTTTAATGAATTTTTAGATATCAAGATGAGCAAACTCCACCAAAGCATTCTGGAGATATAGATTTTTGAGTAAAACATAAATGTCAGCTTTTTAGCATTGGTCCCCGTAATGTTTAGAAGCTCTTTTAAAGTTTGAAAGAGTTGTGTTTAGCTACTCCGTCCAACTTGGGTGACCAATTCCAACAGGGAGAAGGTCAGGGGGGTCAAGAAGGAATATTTGGATAGTTACCTAGCCACCAAATAATCTCAAGTCATGTTTCACGCTTTACATCAAGACCACCATAGTCTTCAATGAAGTGATCCCGATGCTGGCGATGCAGGATGTTGAAGAAGGCTCTGGGTGCTGTGCAGTCAATGGGGGTGTCCTTGTGCTTACTTCTCGGTCCCTGGGTAAGGTGGGGTGACTTTGGCCACAGAAAAGGCCAACTGCAGTTGGTCTACCAATCTCCTTACACAGCAGGTCCAGCAGGATCCTTTGGTGAAGGCTTGTGCCTGTCTTAGGCGACAAATCTGGACTCAGATGACACTCCTGTGTCAAGCAGACTCAAGTGCAAATTTGGCCATTGAAGATCAGTCTCTTGGGTTGCCTGGTGGCAGTCAGCGGTGATTCGAAGAATGTCGCTACTAACTTGAGGCAGTTGACTACTTCACCTCTGAGCACCTTTGATGGCCCTGGTGCTGGTTCCAGGGCGTCAGCCGACTGACCCTTCGAGTCACACCTTGGTCTGGGGCTTGGGAGCGACTTTTTCAAGAGCCAGGAGCCCAAGGCACAGTCTTTTCTTTGCTAGTCCATGATGTGGCAGGTGCAGTTCAGCAGTTGGTGCATCCACTTTTTGCCTGGTCCAGGGGTCAGCAGGGCAGTCCTTCTTTGGTCCTTTCTCCAGTTACGTCATGATATGAGGGTGCCATATGTATCCCAGAAAGTGCCCTGGGTCACTAGCCAAGGCGCTACCAGGATCCCTCCGGCCCTGTGATGACTTACTGCAATATGTTGCATCTAGCAATACCAGAATGCACTCTTCTGCCCACTTTTAAGATGTTTTAACCCTTCCTTGAATGTTAGAAGCTTAATAGCCCATTTTAGAGGGGTGTGGCTACCTGTGGGCTACAGGCCTACGGGAAAACCGGTTTGGGTACTGGTTTCCCCTCATTGTTAGCGCCGCCAACCTATTTATCTGAACAACAGGGCAGCCCTACATGAGTGTGATCACCATTTGCCCACCAAAGGTGGCTTCATCTTTGAAATTCACCTTTTGGGCCAACACCCTGTGCTGCACCTCCATCTGTAGCAGGCTACTAATGTTCCTGAGCCTGGAAATGATTCAAATGTCTCCCCATGAGAGCAGACGGCTGTCTGGTAGCCATCACAATACTACTCACACACACATACTCATTCAAAGGCATTCTCCTCTACCGCCCACCAGGACCTTGAGCCGAGTTCATCTCTTCCATAAACCATCTCCTAGAACCCTCAGCCGGAGAAAGCAACTTCACCATACTAGGGGACTTCAATTTCCACATGGAATCCCACAATGACCACAACACCTCAACCCTCTTAGCAGGACTAGAAGCAACTGGACTCTCTGAATTAGTAACAACACCCACCCACTCAGCAGGCCACACTCTGGATGGCCTATTCACTAACAACAAACAAATCACTCTAGGAAACATTCTCCTCTTCCCCTGGACAGACCACTGTGCGATCTTCTTCAATATCCACATAAAAAATCACACCTCCAATCAACCAATCTCTGTTCCCCCTAAACCCTTCAAGGCCTGGAAAAGTATCTCCCCTACTGCTCTCAAATCTCACCTCCTGTCCTGAGCAAGCAGCCACGCAATACACCCAATGGCTCCACTCAGCGTTCAACACCTTAGTTCCGCAAAAAAAACACCTCCAGCAACAGAAAAATACCATCAGCTCCATGGTTCTCAGACGCACTCAGGCTCAAAAAACAAACATGCAGAAACATAGAAAGACAGTAGCGCCGGAACTACGACCAAACGGAAGAAACGCGATATAAGTTAGCACTCACCAAATATAAACACCTCATAATCACAGAAAAAGTAAGTACTATCTTAACCAAATCGAAACAGCACAAGACTCCATCAAACAGCTGTTCCATGTCATAGCCAGATTACCAGGCCCCAAAACCAACCCCTCCATAACTCCCACTCAAACACTCTGCGACTCTCTAGCCACATTCTTTCAAGAAAAAGTCATCCACTTCTATACTAACTTTGCTTCTCACTCTTCTACTAAAAACCAGAACACTGCTCCCACCGATAACACCTACACACACACCCCTACTCAGCCTGGCCTCACCAAGAATAGTACCCATCCTACCCTTATGGAATTCAACCAAGTCACGCCAGACCAAATCTTAAACCACATTTCCTCCATCAAATAAGGTTCCCCCAATGACCAATGCCCCCCCACCATACTAAAATTGATACCTGAGATTGTCGCTCCAGTACTAGCCACCATCTGCAACTCTATGTTCACCACAGGAATATACCCATCTATTTGGAAAAAAAACGTCACTAAACCGCTATTAAAGAAACACAACCTCGATCCCACAGAAACCAAAAACTATAGACCTATCGCCTGCCTCCCCTTCCCCGCCAAAATCTTCGAAAAAGTAATTAATACTTAATTATCACAGTTCATAAATGAAAACAACCTCCTAGACGACACACAATTTGGATTTAGTACGGGCCACGGCACCGAAACAGCCCTCATCAAAGCCTCAGACGAAATCAGAATAATACTCGATCGGGGAGGAGGCGCGGCTTTGGTGCTGCTGGATTTATCAGCAGCATTTGACACGGTCGATCATACTACACTTATCGACCGTGTCTCAACCATAGGTATCAAAAACAATGCCAAAGCCCTCCTAACCTCCTTCCTCTCTAACCGCTCCCAATCAGTAATGCTAGGAGACTTTACATCCCCATCCTTCACCCTCCCTTGTGGTGTCCCTCGCTGAGTCCGACCTTATTCAACATATATGTGTCCGACTTGGCGAGGGTCATCAAATCTCATGGCATGCGACTGACTACATATGCCGACGACACACAGCTAGTAATAGAGACCCATAATGACGGAGCAAAAGTTGCGGCAAATTTTCAAACTGGAATGCTAGCAATAAGCACATGGATGGGAAATAATTGCCTTAAATTAAACTCAGAGAAAACGGAGGTAATGATCTTTGGCAACCTCTCCCCCAGCTGGTCTCTTTCCTGGTGGCCAACAGAGTTAGGTCTACCTCCATCCCCTGTACCTAAAGTCAGAAACTTAGGTATCATCTTTGACGAAAAACTATCATTTTTTCAACACGCTAACAACGTTGTCTCCTCTGCTTTTTACACCATCAAAATGATAAACAAACTTCTACCCTACCTTCCATCAAATGCCGGGAGAACTCTCATGAGCACGCTACTCATGTCCAGGATAGACTATAGTAATGGCCTATTCCTTAACGCTCAGGGAAAAGTCTTAAACAAACTGCAAATGGTCCAAAACGCAGCGGCAAGGATCCTGACTAACACCCCCAAATTCAAACCTACATCCAACCTACTACGCCAGCTCCATTGGCTGCCCATCAGAAGCCGCACAAAGTTCAAGGCCCTATGTATCGCCGATAAGGCAGTAAACAACACAGGACCGTAATTCCCCCCAAAAAAACACTATGCCCCTACAAGCCAACCAGACCACTACGCTCCTCAGCAGCAAACATTATGACTGTCCCCAGAACAAAAAAAATCTTCCTGGAGCGACATAAGATTCACAGTCTCCACCGCCAAACTTTGGAACACACTCCCCCCTCACATCAAAAACACCCCTCCTCTCCTTGCCTTCCGTAAACAACTCAAAACCTGGTTGTTCAACCAATAAATAACCAGTTCTTACTCTGTCCTATCCTCTTCCATCCACAGCGACCAGACACCTAAGGGTATTTGTGCCCATAATAAATTGCATAAATAAATTAACGATGTGAGGCTACTGGACACTGGTAACTGACGTGAAACCTTCTAAAAGATGCTTTTCCTTAAAAGTGACATTAAATTAGACTTGGGCATCAAGCTGGGTGTAATGAACAAGTTACTTACCTTTGGTAACGATATATCTGCAAGATACATATATTAGTTATAGATTCCTTATCTTAGAATTACCCGCAGGTGTCAGACTGGATAAAGAGAATTTTTTCTTTAGCTGTACCCCTGCACATCGGTAGGTGGCGTCGGTCGACTTGCGTTCGCTGTTGGCATCATGATCACCGGAATGACGTCGCAGTATCTAATTAGCCGCCGCCCCTGCACGCTGACATCAGTTCTTTACATGACAGTCCACGCCAGAAGGGCAGAGTCATGCAAGACACTGACCACTGGTGCACAAAACAAGGCTCGGAAAGGGAGTCCCTTTCTCTAAAAGTCAGTTCGCAGAACGGGGAGGGAGGGTGTTGCGGTAAGGAATCTATAACTAATATATGTCGCTTACAGATATATCGTGTGTAGGAGAGTAGGATCAGCTTACTATGGTTACCCTCACTTTTTGCTGGTGTTTCACTGTTTTTCGAATTATGTCTGGCTGGGGCCCTGCGATTCCAGGACCCCAGCCTAGCTGCTTCCTCTCTAAATTGATTGCATTTACTTTAGGTACACTCCAGATTGGTTACTGTGTTACCCTTGTTAGTCCCTAGTATATGGCACCTTAGGTACTAAGGGCATAGGTACCCCAGAGGCCTACCAGGGTCTGAAGCATATATTATGCCACCCCTGGGAAGCCTTTCAAAATGGCACCACAGGTCTGCTACTGCAGCCTGGGTAAGGTGGTGCATGCACCCCTTACTAAGATATAGGTTACCTATATCGACCTTTAATCACTGACACATATAAACCTATAAGTCACTCCTATGGCAGGCCTTATCAATCCTGAAGGCAGAGTGCTTGGTTTTGTGTGAGAGGGTGCCCATGCATGAGCAGGACCCCTCGGCAGCTTTCGGAATCTATTCTCTGATGCTGTTCTGTGATGCAGCCAGACCATATACTCTTAAGTGCATTATAACCTTGCGGTAAATGCTAACTTTGGAATGGCTGCATGGAAACATGTCGTGTTTGGTGTCAAACACTTTGGAATCCTACCCCCGCACCAATCCTGGCGGCGTGGATAGAATTCCACCCTTCTAGAGGGAGAGACATGTATACACTGGGCTAACCGGTAATAGTTTAAAAGAGCCCAGGCATCACAAAATGGATGCCGCAGCCACAGACATGGCTCTGACCTCCTGCTGCTGGATGAAACTCCGTCAGGGGGGGCCTGGACAATAGGTTTCCTGTCACCGGGAGGTGTAACCACCTCCCAGACAGGGTTTAGTGTATTGGGAGGGGTGGGTTTATTCAGAGAATGCTTTTCAGACAGTGCTGGGGGCACACTTGGTGTCCCTGTGCATACCCCAGTTCAAACCGGTTGCAGGGACACTCAGTCCCCTGCTCTCGCGCAAAACTGGACAAGGGGAATGGGTCTCCTTAACCCTCCCATAGGTGGGTCCTCAGATTATGTCCAACCCCCTTTCTTAATATAAGTATGGGAACCCAGTCCTTAGGACTTCAGATTATACCTGGACAAAACTCTGCAACATATATCCTGGAACTTCAACATTCTACACGACTAGTAGACAGAAGAATCTCCCTTGGGTTCAAGGCGTGACTCCCCTGTTCAAACAGACACCAAAGCAGCATCTTGCCGGTTTGCATTTCCAAGGCTCCCGCTGGATGACGACAGATTTGTGACTCAGGACATGGACTTCCGACTTCTCAGAGGCCGACACGAGATCCCAGCAAAGCGGAGACCTGCAGCCGTCACTAGTGACGTAGAACCGTAACTTCTGGACACCGTGCATATTTGCAAGTGCATCAACTTCCCGAGCTTTCCCGAAGTTGTGCGTTGGGCTACTTGTAGTCCAAGCCCGAGCACCGTGTGCATCGAAGATTGTGGGCCTACACTCCACGAGTGTTCCGTGGACCCGCTTCTAGCATTTCCGCTCAAGGCTCCTTCGCAATCCCTGGTCCGTCGACTGGTGGGTCCCCACGAAGGTAACTCTTCTGTTTATTGGGCTTTCCTGGTTGCTCCAGATGTGCGCTGACTCCCCATTGAGTGGTGAGTCCCTCAGACCTTGCTGGTCTGCACCAAAGCCGATCTTTGCTTTCTGTGTGGGTTGCTTTTGCCAAGGCTTGTTGGGTCTAATCCGGATACCGACACGGCAGCACTCAAAATCCTTCATGTGAGAGCTCGAATTCAGCTCCTGGTCATCGTCGATGCCTTCTGGTCCTCGTGGCTGAAGAGTCAAGCTTCACCTTCTTCACCTGAAATCACCCGATATCGGTGGACACATGCTCATCGCCTTCCTGGTCACTGGCTAGTGACCCAGACTCTGGCCTATCTGCTTTCAGGTTCTTCAGATCTCTGATCCACCCTTGGATCAACCCGGACACTTTCGACTTGGTCGCCAGCAGCACTTTGCAGCAGATCGCCATTGAAAACGACGGCGAAACCCGACATCAAAAGACACCTATGCACCCGGCTTTCCTGGGTGAAGTAACTCGAGTACTCCGGTGCTCCCGTGGGTATTGACTCTACAACTGCCTAGTTCTAAAGTATTTTGCTCCAAGTCCTCTTCTAAGTGCCCTTAATCTTTAAAGTTCCAACCGCAACTTTCCCCATGGAAGTTAATGGTGATTCGCGGCGGTGTTTAGACACTGCACGCGTTGCCCGTGGGTCCCCTGAGTAACTACCTTGGGTGGTTCCTGGTGGCCCCAGCGGTTCTAAAGGCTCTAGGCCTTGTATCTATGTCAGTCGTGGTTCTTATGCCACTTTCTTATTTTTTTTTTTGATAATCAACTTTATTGGTATTTTGACAACAAATAAATTTATTGGTAGCAGATCAAGCATCGTAATAAAGGTATCATCACATACAGCCGACAAAAAGTATAGGCGGTCCAACTGGACTGGGTGTGGCAAACCCACAATACTGTAGATGTACAAATTTAGTCGGGCCTTCCCACGGGGAGCAAATTGAACCATTTACGACACACTTTATTGAATAGCTTGGGGCAACCCCGGGCCTCAAAGAGAGGCTCCTCCTGCGCTCCACACCAGTCCACACCTCTCTTCCATTTCCGCACAGTCGGCGCCTTAGCCTGAGACCAGAGCGCAGCTATATCTCTTTTCGCCACCGCCACTGCTGTCCCCAGGAAGCGCTTGTCTGCCCTGGAACCATCAAGGCCGTCAAAAACCCCCAGCAGCGGGGGCGTGGCCAAGGCGGCAGGCATGGCGGACGCAGCGTAACCGAGCTCCGTCCCGCCGGCGAAATATCCTGACAGTTATCCTGCGTTGTCCCGACCCAAAGTCGCCCAGGCTAGGTGGCTGACTGTCTGCAGCAGAGGGGAAGCCCCGGTGGCGATTTGGGCCTCCTAGGAGCAATCATCCTGACGACCTGAGCCCTGAGACGGTGCGGCCTGCGCCGCGCACTGGAGCCGGGACCTAAAGTTTGGCGGAGTCCGGCCGGAAGTGCGGTGGCGCTGGAGTCTGCGGCGTGAAGTGTGCCCGTTCCCACTCTCTGGCGCGGACGACTTGGGGCCGGAGACCCCGCTCGAGAACGGGCCCACTGCGAGGGACTGCGGGGGGGCCCCGGTGCTGCCTTGGGATTGAGACGACAGTGGCTGCGGGGTAAGCGGCCACAGCTTGGCGAGCGGCCTTGGGGGGGAGGGGGCACTCCCGCTTAGGCGGGCCGTCTCCAGTCGGTGGTCGTGTCGGACCGCAGGAGCCCAGTGGCCCCGGGGTCTTGGGGGGCTCCTGCCTTCCTTTCCCCCCCTCATCCTTCTCCCCCTCCCCCCGGCGGGGGACTGCACACTGAGGCAAGGAGCGTTGCGGCAGCGAGTGGCGGCTGGATTCGGTCGGTGGACCGCAGCAATACTCTAGCGGGGGCCCCCGTTCGGCGGCTACGTCGAGCTGCGGAGTAAGACCCCCTCCCCCTCGGAACTGTGAAGTGCATGGCCGTCTGCTAGGCTCCGACAGTGGCTTGGGCGACAACGCTGAGACGGATAGAAGGGATATCCTGAGGCGTGCGGTGTGGACCCCCGATGGGGAGCGCGTGACGCTTCAAACGACTACTGGCTCTTGACCGGAGGCTAGGTGTGTGTCCGACGCTGGGGGACAAGGTGAAGGCGCCAATAATTGGGGGTGTCGCCGTGGCCGAGTGAGACGACGATCTACTGCAGGTGGGCACGTCGGCCCCCTAGGAGGCTCAACCGTGTCCCCACAGACCTCGAGGAATCAGAGGAGATCTGATCGGTGTTCCCCGCTTGTGGAAGGGGGGGCGCTTATCTGACACCCCCACGGCCTGTTTGAGCTCTACATTTGCACCCAAGGCTCACCATGACAAGGGGCGGCAACAGTGGCGGCACCACGAAACAGGGCCCGATGGACAAATTCGCGGGGCCGGGCGGCGGTGCAGGGGCCTCCGGAGGTCAACAGGGTTCTGGACCAGATAATGCGGCCCTTATGGCAGCTATTACACAATCAAGGGACATGCTGGACGCAAAAATTGGGGCAGTTGGGGCTGATGTGACCTTGCTCCGACAGGATTTGCGTAATGCTGTTGCCCGCATCACTGAAACTGAAACAAGAATCACGGGGGTGGAAGACGATGTGGCGATCCTCAAGAAAAAGGTGGCCTCCATAGAAGGGATTCAAAAGGGACTTGCGCTCCGGGTAGAGGATGCGGAAGGACGGGCCCGGAGGAACAACCTGCGGTTCGTGGGATTTCCGGAGGACAGTGAGAAAGGCAACATGGAGGCTTTCCTGACCCAGTGGCTGGAGGGGTGGCTTCCCCCGGAGTCCCTCTCGCGCTGCTTTGTCGTAGAACGAGCGCATCGCGCACTTCTCCCGAAGCCACCGGTGGGGGCTCGCCCCCGACCGGTGATTGCCAAACTGCTCAATTATCATGATCGGGACACTATCCTGCGACAATCCCGCACAAAAGAACTTCTAATGTACGAGAACCACAAAATACTGATATTCCCGGACTACACTAAGCTGGTGCAGCAGCAGCGACAGTCATTCACTGCAGCTAAAGCACGACTGCGAGAACTTAAAATCCAATATGCCCTGCTTTATCCGGCCCGCCTACGGGTGGTGTTTCAGTCCCGGACCCAGTTCTTTAATTCTCCGGAGGAGGTATTTGCATGGACAGACGAGATGGTTCGAATTAGAGTGCATACCCCTCCGGGACGTGATTCTGACTCGTCGTCCACGGCGGGGCCCCTGAGGACTCCCCGACGGTCACGGAGCAGGAGTAACTGGAGATCGCGCTCTCAGAAGCGCCCACCTCTTCGTGAGGTGGCAACGGAAGACACTGATGCAGCGGACTCTCAAATCCTGAAGCCCTGAGGCCCTATGTTACTCTGAGACTTTATGGCGCAGAGGCCCCCAGTGGCTGTTGATGGACCGTGATGGTGCCGGGGGCGACAATGCTTTTTGAGACACACCACCTGAACTCTTGCTTAAAAGTGAATTTATGGAGGTGGGACATGGGTCGGGGGATGCCTGAGAGAGGGCGGGTATACCCCCGAAGTTAGCTAAGTTAGTTGGGTAAGGGGTTGGCTAGGATTGGGTGGGTAGTTGGTGGGGATCCATTGGCGTAGTGGGTCCCTGGCCTCCCGTTGGAGGGTGGAGATCGTCTGCACCGCGACAGGTACTTCAATGTTGCTGAGGTATGGGGAGGGGGGGGAGTTGTGGGCATAGTTTGGGGCGAAGGTTGGGGAGGAGGGCGGTCAGGGGGAACGAGGGGGAGGGGAGGGGGATTGGGGGGGAGTTGGGGGGTTGGGGTGGTTAGCATAGGCACAGTGTCCATTCGAGTCCGGTTGAAATTCGATGTATGTGTGTGGCCTCTGACACCCAGTACCATGAACCATCGGCCCATAGATGGCGTGTGATATACACGAGACGGGCCTTCCGCGGGCATCGCTGCGGATTATGAGCTGGAACGTGCGGGGGATGCTTGATAAAGTTAAGAGAGGCGCAGTCTTGCGGCTAGGGAAGAAGGAGAAGGCGGATGTGCTGCTCTTACAAGAGACGCACCTCCTGGGAACCAAAACCCTTAGCTTACAAAGATATGGTTATCAACAGGTATTTCATGCTGGCTTTGTGAGAGGGTCCCGGGGGGTCGCAGTTCTGATACACCGTAGGTTGTCCTACATACATGAGACGCAATGGATAGATGCCCATGGCAGATTTGCTTTCATTAAGGGAATGGTGGGGGATTAACCCATGGTATTTGGTAGTGTGTATGCTCCGCCCCCGCTGCAGGAGGCCCTTATAGAAAAACTGTTTGATATTTGGGCTGAAATCCCAAATGTGTTGGCGATAGTGGGGGGTGACTGGAATGATGTGATGAATGGGCGGATGGATCGATGTAGACCCGGAGGGGGTCTGATAGCGGACACTCCCACTAAATTGAGCAGCATGGTGCAGGGAATGGGTTGGGTAGACACATGGCGATACCAGCATACTCATAGCCGTGAGTACACTTATGTCTCTGCAGTCCATAAATCCTTTTCCAGAATCGACTACCTGTTTGTTCCTCAATCCTGGGTTGGGAGGGTGAATTCTACGTCCATACTCACACGCGGCCTGTCGGATCACTCCCCAATAACGATAGACTTGCTACTGGATAGGAGGCGGCAGCCTTTTAGATGGCGCCTCTCCACGTGGCATTTGAAACAAGACAGCTATCAGTAGCATATGAGAGAGGCCATAGCTCACTACTGGGATGACGATAGGCCCAAAACTGATGACATGACCCTGTGGGAGGCCCTGAAACCGGTGCTTCGCGGTGTAGATATTGCTTGGTGTGCTGCAGACCGTAGGACCCGCAGGGGAGCCATAGAGGAGGCAGCGGATCGGGTCCGAGATTTGGAGGCGGAGTGTAATGCGGGGGGAAGTGTGGATGCTGTAGGGCACCTGCTACAATTGCAGCAATCATACACCTCCCTATTGCTGGATGAGGCTCGCCAATTGTGGTTGGCTACGCAAAGTAGGATATACCAATGGGAGGATAAATCGAGCACAATGCTGTATAGGCTCTGCCAAGGTGCCTTCCAGACACAGTCCTTACCGGGACTCCGGGATGAGGCTGGGGATCCTGTGTAGGCCCGAGGCCCTGGCTGCTAGCTTTGCGCGTTACTATGCGGCCCAATACACCCCCCAGGAGTCTCTTCCTGAAGAGGACGTCAATAAATTCCTTGCGGACCTTCCACCCCGGGCGCTCTCAGATAAAGGACATGCTCGGCTTGAACTCCCGCTGTCGACGGAGGAGCTGGGAGCGGCGCTGGGGGAACTGAACACTGGTAAGGCCTCCGGGCCCAACGGCTTCCCATGTGAGTTCATGAAAACGTTTCATCTCCAGCTGGGGATGCGCTACAGAAAGGCACTAGAGGCGGCCAGAGAATGTGGGCGCCTCCCGGCGGACTGGCGACACGCTGAGGTGGTGGTCTTCTGTAAACCTGGGAGGCCTCCGGAACGTCATGAATCATACAGACCGATTTCACTCCTAAATGTTGAGGCGAAAATTCTGGCAAAGGCCCTAGCTAATCGTCTCCTCCCATATATTTCAGACTTAGTCCACCCGGACCAGGCCGGGTTTATGCCCCACAGGGCAACGAGACATAACATCAGACGCGCGCAGTTGGTGGTGGAGGCAGCGGGGGCAGCCAAGATTCCGGCGGCACTTCTCCTGGCGATATTGATAGAGCCTTCGACTCGCTGAGTTGGGTATATCTCCGAGCGCTCCTGTCTCGCCTAAACCTTGGACCCCATTTCCTTTCGTACCTGCAACTACTGTATACGGATCTGACGGCATCTGTGAGAGTGGCGGGAGCAGTCTCCAGCCCCTTCCCTATAGGCCGAGGCACCCGGCAGGGCTTCCCCCTTTCACCCTATTTATTTGCCCTGGCCATGGAGCCGCTGGCGGCGTGGGTGCGGATGGACGCGCAGCTGCGAGGCGTTGAGTGAGAGGCGGGGCCGTCTGATAGAATCGCGCTCTATGCCGATGACATTCTTTTCTTCCTCACGGACCTAAATAGATCGGGCCCAAGGTGCTTGAAATAATGCGAATATTTGGGGAGGTATCTGGTCTCCACTTAAACGTACGGAAATCTACGCTGTGGGTGCTGGGTGAGCGTGGTGGCATAGGATCCTGGGCATCGGCATTACAAGAGGCGGCTGGGGGCATTAAGTACCTGGGCGTATTCCTGACAGATGTGCCCGGAGTCTCTTGGGCGTGCAATGTGTTGCCTGTTTGGGACAAAGTACGTTCAGATATGAAAATATGGTCCAGGATGCCCCTGAATATTTATGGCCGCTCGGCCATATTCAAGATGGTGGCTCTCCCACGTATTCTCTATCAATTACAAAATCATCTGTATCCTATTTCGCCGCAGTGGTTTAGACAGGTAAACTCGGAGGTGAGACAGTTCCTTTGGGCCGGTGGGGTGGCAAGAGTGGCGCTCCGCACATGTTTCCTCTCCACTTATTGTGGGGGTCTAGCCACATCAGACGTTCTGTCTTATTACCAAGCGTCTCATCTCTTGGTCCTAAATGAATGGTGGTATGAGGACCGGGGTGACCCGGCCTATGCCCTTGAGAGATACCTGATGGACCCGGACACGCTGCACACCATTCTGTACTCGGCGGCTATCAGAAAGAGGCTCCCAGTGGTTACCCAAGTGGTCTTCCAGGTATGGCGTGGAGCTCTACGCCGAATGGGATGGTGGAACACACTGACAAGGGAAACCCCGTTGTGGCACAATGGGAGGCTTCAGACACTGGCGTCCTTACGGGGATTCGGTGGCTGGGACGCGATTGGAATATCGGCGTTGGGCCACGTCATGAAAGGCACGACCCTTAAATCATTTCAAACATTGAGAGAAGAATATGATATGCCCCGTACTCAGTTCTTTCGATACCTGCAGCTCCGACACGCCTTGTCCCCCGCCCTGGTTGGCTTGGACTCTTTGCCGAGTTCAGTCCCCTGGAAGCAAAGGTCTTCATGGGGGAATTAGAAACTAAGAAAATATCTAATATATATCAGACACTCGTTACACATTGTTCCTATCCCCTAGATAAGTTGCGGTCCATATGGGAGGGAGATATTGGGACCTTGGAAGAGGAGGATTGGAGAGAAGCCCTGGAGGCCCCAAGGGGGGCGGCAGTAGCAGTGCGCTTGCGCTTTATTCAATTTAAGTACTTGCATAGGGCCTATTATACTAGGGAAAGACTGTGGCGGGCTGGTCTGATTGCCTCCCCTGATTGTCTGCGGTGTGGCCGCGCGGTGGGCTCCTTGCTGCATACGTTGTGGGCATGTGATAGATTGCTGAGGTTCTAGACCGGTGTGTGGGATTGCTTGTCTGAGGTGTTGGGCTGGGATCTCCCCCGCTCACCGAGGCTGGGCCTTCTCCATGTTATGGAACAAGTAGGAGGGAATATTTATAAACGCCATCTGCTACTCCTGGGCCTTACAGCGGCTAAAAGGGATATAGCTCGGGCCTGGAAGGACACCAGAGCCCCCTTGGTAGGAGTGTGGAAGAGGGGCATGGACTTTTACATGGGACTGGAGCGCCTGGTTTTTGAGGCCAGGGGTTGCCCTAGAAAACATTTTAAAATATGGAAGAGATGGGCGGAATACAGGGGTCTGTGGCTGGAACCACCAGCGCCACGAGATGCCGATGCAGAACACTTGCTTGTTGACCCTGGGTGAAACGGTACACACATCGATAATGTTTTAACTATGCTCTTTACCTTGGACCATGTAGACACTGTGGGGGGATTGGGGTGGGTTCCAGCGGGGGATATAGGGGAGGGAGTTGGGGGGATGGGAGTTCGGGGTAAGTCATTTGTATCAAAATGTTGATTGAATAATTGGTATGTGATGAATATCTATTTGCACACTGCTCCTCTGGCTTCTGGAGAGTAGTGCCCTCTTTGTAATCTTTCAACAACAAGAAAATCCAATAAAATTTTGTTCTGGAAAAAAAAAAAACAGCAGCAAGCGCTTCGGGTCATGGGGGACCTCCCATCCCAAGGCCTGCGTAAGCTCAAGTTCCGCCCCTCTCCAGAACAGCGCCAGGGCCGGGCATTGCCCGGAGAAGTGTGGCTCACCGGTTAGAAGCGGCAGACCCTGAAGCAGAGGTCGGCCCGGGACCAGGGTTCAATTTCCGACGCGGCAGGGTCTTGGGTCAATGTCCGCGGACTCGATAATTCTCGCTTAGGTGCCTACGCTAACCATGGGTCCCACTCTGCAACTCTGGGCAATAGCTTGCTTAATCTCCACAACGGCCCCAGCAACGCCGGGGATGCCTGGCTTCACCTTGGGGTGCCCTTTCACAGGGAAAGCCAGGACGGGTTCCCCAGTGGTATACAGCACCAGGACGCCACGTAACGAGGTAACAGTGCGCTTTACAAGTATACATACATATATATATACATGTGATAGAAATCTGCTGGAGCAGACTCACATCGTGCGCAGGCTGGGGAGGATCGCATGAGGACCCGGAAAAGGCATGCCAGGGCGAGGTATGCTGCATGGAGGTAGTAAAGTTGGACCAGGCGTAACTTGGAGGATGTTGTCAAGGCTTTGGGTGCCATAAGGGCATCCAGTTAATCCGCCTCCCAAACACCCCTCCCAGCCATACCGGAGCCGGTCTGGGGACGCAGGACCATTGTTCACCAGTGAACGATATATTCGGGACACCCCCCCTCCCTTGGTTCCCCATCATCACCTGGGCCTCCAAGGGACTGAATTCCGGGAGAGATGCGTGGGCTGGAATGTGAGTGCGGAGAGCGTGTCTGAGTTGTAGATACTTGTAGAATTGGGAAGGGAGGAGGGCATGACGTTGTTGTAGGTCAGCGAAGGATCGAAGGTGGTCTTCCACCCATACATCCCCAAGTAGCGAGATCCCAATGAGGGCCCAGCGCCAGAAATCACGCAAGGACGAGACCTCCTGTAGCCAAGCTCTATTCCACAGCGACGTTTGCCTGGTGAGCCTCCGGTCCCATTGCACGTGGCGAAGGGCTGTATGCCAGGCCGTAAACACCGTCCTTGTGACAGGGGGTAGAGCCTGTGGCACCGGGCTACCATAAAGGAACGCATGAATCTGCAAGAAGTCCATTGCCCTGAGTTCCACCCGGTATGCTGGGTCAGACCAGCCGCCCGCAAACAGTCGTGGATAACGATGAGTCTCGTGGCCAGGTAGTAGAGGTGGAGATTGGTCACCCCCATGCCTCCGTTGAAGGGGGGAATACGACAGTGTGCCAGGGACAATCATAGCCTCCCTCCCCCCCAAAGGAACCCGGTGAGAGCGCCGTCTTTTTCCCGGAACCAGCTACCTGGGAGGTGGATGGTGATATTTTGTAAAATGTAGAGAAAGCGGGGGAGGATCATCATTTTAAAGAGCGCACTCCTGCCCAGGGGGTTAAGGGGAAGGGTCTGCCATTTATTTTAGGTCAGCCTTCATCCTAGTGACCAAGGGTGCAACATTCAGGGCCCATTCGAGCTCCGGCAGGAGGGTAACCCACACACCTAGGTACTTGAATGACTGCCTCCATCTAAACACGCCCAAGAGGGATACAAGAGGACCAAGGTTAATTTTGCCGGGTTAAGTCGAAGCCCAGAAACCCACTCTAAAGCAGAAAGGACCTCCAGGCATCTGGGCCCGGAGCGATCCGGGTCCACCATAAAAAGCAGGACATCGTCCGCATAGAGGGCTATCTTGTCGATCTGGCTCTGACCCCAGGCCCAACCCCGAATGAAAGGATCTTGGCCGATGAGCGCCGCCAGAGGATCCATCGCCAGCGCGAATAGGAGCGGCGAGAGCAGGCATCCCTTACGGGTGCCCCTCCTGATTGGGAACGTCTCGGAAAGCTCGCCGTTAATGAGGACTCGGCCCTGGGGTTATTGTAAAAAACCCTGATCAGTCGGCGGAAGGGAAGACTGAAGCCCATCCATTCCAACACACCCTCAAGGTAGCTCCAATCCACCGTATCAAAGGCTTTTTCAAAATCGATGAAGAGCAGCGCTAGATAAGGGGTCAGGCAATGACGGTGGGCCATAGCCAGGTGGAGGCGTCGAATGCAATGACAGGTGCCTCTGGCAGGCATGAACTCGCATTGATCGGGATGGACCAAGTCTTGTAGGAGTGGACAAAGCCACCGGGCTATCGCGGTGGCAAAAATCTTAACCTCCGTATTAATCAACGAGATCGGGCGGTAGTCCGCACAATCCAGGGAGGGCGGTTGCGTCTTTGGGATGACCACGATAGTGGCCACATCGGTTTCAGGCGGGAAGGAACCCTCCTCCACCACATGATTAAATATCTCCACTAAGTGGGGAACCAAATCATCGCGGAAGGCCACATAGTACTCTTGGGGGTAGCCATCAGGCCTGGGCATCTTGCCGGGGTGTAACATTGAGATCTCCTCGTGTATTCCTTCCGGGGTAAAGGGGTGGTCCAGGGTATCAGCGATCGCCTGGGGGAAGCATGGCAGTTGAGTACCGGTCTCTTCCAGCAAGTCTGCCAGGGGCGTACAAGGAGGGCGAGCTTCGTATAGGGTCGCATAGTAGACAGCGAAAGTTTGTGCAATGGCAGTGGACGTTACATGGTGGACCCCAGTGTCCATCCGAATCTTGGGAATAATACGGTTAGCTTTGGGATAGGACACTAGGTTGTGAAGAAGCTTGCCGTTGTTATCGCCCCATCCATAAATACGTGCCACCGAAGAGCGCCAGAGCATTTTAGCGGACTCCAGCGAGATCCGATGAATCTCGTTGTGGACCATTGCAAGTTGTCGGGAGGAGTCATCCCCTCCGTCGGTCAGTTGGATTCTTTCCAACCGCACTGCCTGAGCCTCCAGCTGTAGGAGCTGGGCAGCCTGCTCCACACGTTTCGCCTGGACCAGCCCTCTGGCTACACCCCGAACGACCGCCTTGCCGGCCTCCTACAGCGTCCCCAGTGAGGGAACAGAGCCCGTATTAGTGGAGAAGTAATGACGCAGTTCCTGCCCAAGGGATTCCACCAGCGCAGAGTCCTGCAGGAACCAGGCATTCAGTCGCCAAGTCGCCCGTGGGCCGACCGTGGAAGTTCCAATGCGGAGGGAGACGGCGGAGTGATCCGAGATCCCCCTAGGTAATATATTAGCCCCTGACATCAATTGGCAATCTGTTGCGGGCATCAGGAGTAAGTCTATACGGGAGTGGGTATGATGGGCCGCCGAGGTGTGGGTGTATTGTTCTATACGGGGGTTCCACACCCTCCAGACATCGCAAAGGCCCAAGGCCGATGACCAACCGGAAAGGCTCCTCGCAGAGGCAAGACGATGTGCTGACGGGGCGTCACATTAAGGCTGGAGGACGGCGTTAAAATCCCCCCAACAACAGTCAGGCCCTGTGGGAAGGAAGAAATCACGAGCGTGAGGCGACGAAGGCTGGAGGTCATGAGTGCGGGGGGAACGTAAGTGCATAGGAGGTTCAGAGGGTGCCCCTCAATCGTTCCTGACATGGCCACATAGAGGCTCTGCGCATCAGTCTCAGCTCTAGCCAGGGTAAAGGGAAGCCCTTTCCTGAGCAGAATGGCCACCCCTCGGGAACCCTAGGCGAAACTAGAATGCCAGACCCTGTCAAACCCGTAGCAGACTAGGAAATTGCATTGTGAGCCCATGAGGTGCGTTTCTTGGAGAAACAGAATGTCAGGTGTGTGGCGGTGGGCAGTGCGGAGAACGGCTGTGCATATGATTCGGTCAAGGAGGCCATTGACATTCCTGGAGATGATGTGGAGAGTCTTTTTGAGGGTGTAGGACATCTAGAGGAGTGATATGTGGAAGGGCGGATGCATGTGTGGGACTGTTTTCAATCCAAGGGAAACACCCACCCAGGCCCGGGGCCGTGAGATGAAGGTATGGGGAGTAGTGATCTGCTTGTCGTCTGCGGGAACATCTAGGAACGCGCGGCTACCAATGAGAACAGAACACAGCGGTCCGTAGGTGGCTAAAAACAACAAACTGTTGGGAGACAACAATCTCCCCCCTCCCTCGCCCCCCAACACCCCCCCACCCTACACCTCTGAAGTGGAAGCATCTGTCGCCTTGAAAAAACCCCATCCATCAAGTACCCCACAATGAGGTGAACCGTTAATCTAAAACGATTAGCAAACACGAGAGCAAGGACATGACTGAGCTGGACCCCCCTCCATGTATTCGGATGAAATGCTAACAGCTTCAAACATGAAATGGTAAACGTGCAACCAGTAGAATGTATCAGTCCTGGGACTGCGATGGAGATCCAGAACCCCGGCCAGGCCATTCAGCAGAGCCAGGTCGGCCCCAGCCCTCGGGAGCAGGAACAGTCACGGTGCAGAGTGTCCCAGAGGGTGAACTGTGAGTTGCGCATCGTGTGGCGCCGGTCATACTTCCCCACCAGATCCATGGATCCCAAGGCTCCCGGACAGGTCAGAGTCCGACATGGCTCTTCGCAGAGTCTCACTGGGTCCGGGGACACTGCCCATATCAATCGGAGAAGTAGCCAGGTTGGGGGAGGCGGATCTCTGATTTGGAGTCCGGGCCAGAGAGCGCCGGGACTGCGCAGCCGGTGAGCGAGAATCCCCTCCCCGATGGTTGCCCCTCCTCCAAGATCCAGTCCGGCACCTCTGGTACTTGGGTGCGTCGTGGTTCAGCTGCGTTGGGACCCTCCGGGTAGGAGAAAGGGTCGCTCCAAGCAGGAGGGGCCGCTCCTCCGTGAGCCAGGTTCATGCCGCCTGGGGGTTGTCAAAGAAGAATGTCTTGTCTTGGAAGATCACCTTGAGCCCAGCCGGGAAGAGGAGACCATAGCAAAGGCCCATAGCCCTGAGTTTTTGTTTGACTTCATCGTAGGATCGGCGTTGAGTCTGCACCTCCCTGGAGTAGTCTGGAAATCCCATAATTCTGGAATTCTGGAACTGCAGTGGCCCCAGCGCCCTGACCGCCCCCAGAATAGCGTCCCTGTCCCGGAATTTGAAGATTCTGAGGATAATGGGACGCGCACGAGCTCCAGGCGGAGGCTTGGGCGTGAGAGAACGGTGAGCTCGCTCCACCGCGAACCAGGGGTAAAGTTTCTCTTTGGGCATCCAGGAGCGGACCCAGGTCTTTATAAAGGTGTCAGTGCGGCCCTGTTCCACTCCCTCCGGAAAGCCCAGGAGGTGCAGGTTGTTCCTTCGCGCCCTATTTTCGGCATCTTCAGCCCTGCGATGTAGCTCCGAGGTCTGTTTCTGAAAGCGGGCCACCTGGGATTTGAGGGTACCCACATCATCTTCCACCGTGGAGATACGAGATTCCGCCTCTGTGATGCACGCCATGTCAGTGCGTAGGTCTTGGCGAATTAGGGCCACATCCACCCGCACCTCTCCAATCTTGCTCTCCACAGAGGCCTGCGATGTACTTATCACCTGTAGGATGGAGGAGTGATCCCCTCCGGCGATTCTGGGCACAGCCTAAGCCCCCCCACCTGGATCCCGGTCCGATGTAGTGAACTGGTCCATTTTTGGTTGGGTTGGGGTGATTGAGGTTTGAGTGGTGGGGGTCCTACCCATGCTTCCGGAGAAACCAACATAATGTGTCCAAAGGGATTGGGGGGGCAGGCCGGCACCTCTGTCACAGCTCCCGCCACCCGGTGTAGTGGCCGATCCCCGCTCCCTCTCACCGCACGAGGCCAAAGAAGGGAAGCCTCCCTCACCAGGACACAACCTACAGGGGATCCATCTTCCCGTGCACCCCCTGTGCAGCTCACCTCTAAGTCCCGCCGCGGGTCAGGCTCCAGAAGGGCAGCTGGCGTCCTCAGCCCGCACAGGCCAAACCCATCAAGGAGCACATCATTGTCCAGAGAAAAGCCGGTCCGTGAGGCCCCAGAGGCAGGTCAGTCAGCAGAGGGGGAGGCTGCAATGCCCAGGGAGGTAAGCGATGAGGCAGGAACCCTCAGATGAGCAAACTCACTTCTCCCCCGGGCCCTGCGATGTAAAAGTAACAGGAGGGCGGTCAGGTCACAGACGGCAGGCATAGGGCCCCGGGCATCCACCACTGTCCATGGGAGAGGGGCGTTCACAGTCCTAGGAAGGAGGAGGCCCCCGTGGAGCCTACAGTCAGCAGCAGTGGGGGCCCCCGGGCAATACCGGCAACACCCAAGACCTCAGAGTGCCCCCACCAGCCTCCAACAACAAAGCCCCGGGTATTCAGGAGGGGCGCCACCCGATATGGTGGCCGACTCACCCTTCCGCACCGGGCCGCGGCGCAGCACTCAGCGATCTAGTCCGTGGAAGCGGGCCTCCGCAGCAGTGTTCCCGGGGTGGCCCGGTGATATCCCGGGGCCCTGCAGGATGGGACGCCCCGTGGCACACAACGCCCCACAGAGCACAGGGGCTAGGGATGGCGGGAAGGCACCTCAGCAGTCCACCGGCGGTGGCCCGGGGAGCCAGTAGCCCCGGCAGAGGAGAAGAGGGCCCAGCCCCCGTCGCGAAGCAGGGAGGGCAGGAGGGCCCAGGTCGGGCCAGAACAGGTAGCCGTGTCACCTCAGGGCCCCTCAGTAATCCAAGGGCCAGTCTAGGGGTCGTAGGCCGCAAACCCCGGGAGCCAGCAGCCGCGGCGCCACAGGGCCAAAGCACAGCACCGGACGGGCCTTATCCCTTAGCCCGGGATCGGGGAGACCGCCCTGCAGGGGCCGGAAGGAGGCCCGACACCTCAAGCCCTCTCCCGGCAGCAGTATCCAAATGCCCGGAGGCCACAGGCAGGTGCCGGATCCCCGGCGATGTCCGCAGCGCGGCCGGGCTGCGTCCGCCCCTCGTCCTCCTCCGGTCCCGCTCACACGGGAGGCGAGCCCCCACCCCAGCACCAGGCTCCAAGGCGTCCCGGACAAACGCCGATGCAGTCTCTTGCCGCCGGGTGAGTCACAGGCAGCGGTGGGCAAGCCGAGCGCCGGACCGTCAGGGCAGAGACATCAGGCCCAGAGACGGGACGGCAAGGAGGCCGCCATCTTAAGCGTCCAAGGCCTCGTGAGGTAGGGGGCCCTGCGGAGGCAGTAGAGGCCCCGATTAGCCCCCCAAAGGAACCGGGGCACAGAAGATGGAGTGGGGAGCCGCAGTGGGTAGATGCAAAGATCCGTTGGCAGCCGATAGCAGGCGGATTCGAGGCGGATGACGGAGGGGGATCTGGAGCACTCTCAGAGTGCGACCGCCATCTTGACGCCTACCACTTTCTTAATATATGGTTTGGTACGCCCCTAGGGCTCAACATATATTGTGCTAATTTACTATGTGCTAAATAAGTTTACTGAATGTACTTTTGCCTCTAGCCTCATAAAGAGGGATGTGTTTAGAATAAATACATGTATTTTATATATACCTGGTGTGGTTCTCCTTTTATTTGGTCACTCATGAGAGTACAGACTGGTAAAACAAGCTGCTTTACATTCCTTCAAGACTTAGCCTGAAGGCTGCTCTCCACATAACTTCCTATGGAGACCGACACACGTTTACCGGATCGCTTGTAAACCTGAGGACACCCCTGAGTTTACCACTGCGTAGTAACCGAGCAATATAGGTCTGGCTACAGCGATTCCAATCAAATCAGGAAATTGATACCTGTAACTTGTTTTATGATCGGTGGCTCCTCCTAGACGGTGAATACTGTATGATAAAATATACACAGAAATTGATTTGAGTACCCCATAGAATAATTGGTCTGGGGACTCGAGCAGTGCCTGAACGCGGCATCAAGACGTGACAGTGCAAAATAACTCTGAGTGAACCCAGAGCCCCAAAAACAATTCTAAGAGAAACAGTCCTGAAGAAGGTGCTTATCATCTACACCGAAACACCGCGTCGACATTTCGTTCTCTAAAACATTTTTTAATATTTGATCTTGTGACACTTGTTATTTTTATCATTTTAACATTGTTGTGTTGATTATTGTGAAGTATGAATTATTATGTATGTAATGTTTATCTAAATATGACTGACTGCATGTAGCAGAATAAACTGTTTTATACACATTTTTTAATCCATATATTTTGGTGAAAACGTTTTTTGCATATTCCAAGTTCTGTCCATCCGTATTGATTTATTGTCATTAGTATTGATTTTTGCACCTCAACGTTGGTTTACCTTTATTTGAGTAAGTTCATAGCTGTTGGGGTTGTTTTTGTCCTATTGTCCAAGGTTTCTTGCTATCACTACTAGGAGGAATATATTCTCCCTGTCTACACTACCTGGTTAGTAGACATATGTTTGTAGGGACCCTCTCATATTTGTTTAGCAACCTTTTCCCCTGGTCCCAGTATTGTTACCTAAGGGGGCCTCCTTCCTTTTTTTACTTTGCTCTCCACATCTACCACTAGGATAGCTTTCTATATAGGTTGTCTTTAAACCTACCATCAACAAGGGTCGTTTGGACTGGTGCAAGGTGCCCACTAGAATAGTGGACAGCACATGCCAGGCCAACTTCTCACATTGTTACCGAAGGTAAGTAACTTGTTCATCTGAAAGAGACTATTAGTTATAGATTCCTTACCTTAGAATAGATACCTCAGCAATTCCAACCCCGGAGGTGGGTCTGCAAATTAAGTTCACATCAGAAAGTCCTGGAGAACTGAACAGCCAAAGAAGCAGTCTCTACGGACCTGACTATCCAGGCAATAATGCTTAGTGAACGTGTGCAGAGATGCCCACGTGGCTGCCTGGCAGATGTCACTGAGGGGGACTTAACGTCCAAAAGCAGTAGTGGCTGCCGTCACCATGGTGGAATGGGCACGCAACCCTACTAGAGGCTCCTTTTTTGCCATGGAATAACACATTTTAATGCAAAGAACGACCCATCGAGAGACGGTTCGTTTTTGCATGGCCTGGCCTTTCTTTGCGCCCACATAGCCAACAAAGAGTTGATCATCCATCCGGAATTGTTTTGTGGGATCCAGATTAAATGCGCTTGTTTTGGATCCAGACAGTGGAACCTCTCCTCCTCCGTAGAAGTATGCGGTGCGGGAAGAAGGTGGGCAAAGTGATAGTCTGTCCTATGTGGAAAGAGGTAACCACTTTGAGAAGAAAAGAAGGTCTAGTTCAAAGGACAACCAGCAAGGAAAGGAGGTTTAGAAGAAAGCCTGAAGCTCACTCACCCTGCGAGCAGAGGCAACGGCAACCAGGAAAGCAGTCTATAAGGGCAAGAGTCTGAGAGGACAATTATGCAGTGGCTCAAAAGGAGCCCACATCAGGTAAGTTAAGACCAGATTCAAGTCCCACTGGGGCATTACGAAAGTAATAGGAGGAAAGAGGTAAGTAATGTCCTTAAAAAATCAATCTATTTAAAATAGGGGACTTAAAAGAGAAGGCTGATCAGGAAGCCGAAGAAAGGCCAAAATGGTCGAAAGATAGCCTTTCATGGTGCCCAGAGCAGAGCCCTGCTGAGCCAAAGAAAGAATGAAGAGGAGAACCTCTCAAAGAAGAGGCAGAAAGGGGATCCACAGCCTTTGCTGTGCAACATGCCACAAATGTGTTCCATCTACAGGCATATACCATTTTAGTGGAGGGTTGCCTGGCTGCCTAGATGAAATTACAGACTTTGGGAGGAAGGTCAAACGCTGTCAACTGTCACCTTTCAATCTCCACGCAAGGAGGTGGAGGCTGGACAGGTTCGGGTGGAGGACAGTCCCCAGTTGCTGCGACAGAAGATCCCCACCAATGAGGCAGTCAGATCGGAGGATCGATGGCCATGTTCAAGAGCTTGGGATACCAGACTCTTCATACCAAATCCGGAGCCACAAGAATGACTTGGGCCCGGTCATGCTTGATCTTCTTGAGCACTCTGGGCAGAAGTGGTATAGTCAGAAAGGCGTATAGAAGACCGCAATTCCACTTGCAACGCAAAGTATCGATGAGCGAGTGCCGCCTTGGAAATTCCAAGGCACAGAACTACTGACATTGCGCCTTCTCTTTGGTGGCGAACAGATCTAACCAAGGCTCTCCCCACTGTTGAAAGAGACCTTGCACTACCTCAGATTGAAGACGCCATTGGTGATCCATCCTGCACCGGCGGCTGAGCTCATCCGCCCTGGCGTCCAGGGAACCTACTAGGTGTTGAACCACCAGGGATATGCCCGGATGTTCCAGCCACATCCATAGGTGGAGAGCCTCTTGCCATAGGGTCAATGAACCCACCCTGCCCTGTTTGTTGCAGTACCACATGGCGGTGGTGTTGTTCGTGAACACCTGCACTACTCTTCCTTTGACAGAAGGAAGAAATGCTTTCAGTGCAAGACGGATCGCCCGGAGCTCCAGCAGGTTAATGTGGAGCCAGGGCTCCAGAGGAGACCAGAGGCCTCTGATCTCTGCCTCTCTCACGTGGCCGCCCCATCCCTGAAGTGATGCATCTGCCACCACTGTAAAGTCTGGCTGTGGAAGGGAGAGGGATCTGCCGTTGACCGAATCCTGATTCATTAGCCACCACTGCAATTGGTGTGCAGTGCCCTCCGAGATCTGAACAACATCAGAAAGATTCCCCTGATGCTGCGCCCACTGGAACTTCAGGTCCCACTGCAGAGCCCGCATATGCCACCTGGCATGGTCCACCAGCAGGAGGCCATGAGGCCCAGCAGCCTTAGGGGCTTCACACTGGGATAGAGGCTGAAACATCAGTATCATAGCCCGAATATCCCGGACTCACTGCTCGGGAGGATAGGCCTGAAACTGAGCTGTTTCCATAACTGCTGCAATGAAAAGGAGCTTGTGAGTGTGAATCAGGTGTGACTTTGGCACATTGATTGTGAACCCCAGCGATTGCAAGAGGTCCGCCGTAGTCTGGAGGTGAGAAACAACAGCCTGGGGTGAACTCGCCTTCAACAGCCAGTCATTGAGATAGGGGAAGACTGGATTCCCTGATCTGTGCAGATGAGTTGCGACCACCGCCATCACTTTCGTGAATACCCGAGGGCGGCTGGTAAGGCCAAGGGGGAGCACGGTAAACTGAAAATGCTTGTGTCCTACCATGAACCGTAGGTAATGCATGTGGGCCAACAGGACGGGGATGTGAAAATAAGCGTCCTCCAAGTCCAACGCTACCATCGAGTCTCCAGGGTCAAGGGCAGACAAGACCTGAGCCAATATCAACATTTTGAACTTCTCCTTTCGGAGGAAGCAGTTGACGTCCCTGAGATCCAAGATAGGATGCAGGCTTTTGTCCTTCTTGGGCACCAGGAAGTAGTGGGAATAACAACCACAACCGACTTCTGGCACCGGTACTCGCTCAAGGCATCCCTTGGCCAAGAGAGCCGCAACTTCCTAACGGAGAGGAGGCAAGTGATCCATCGACATGCGATGGAGTGTTGGTGGCATGGATGGAGGGGTAATCTCGAAGGGGAGTGAATAGCCCCTTCAGACTATCTGCAAAATCCACCGGTCCAAAGTGATGTAGTGCCAGTTGGGGAGGTGATGGCGAATCCTGCCACCTACTGGCAAATGGTCGGACTAGGAAGCTGATGCAAAGGGCGCACTGGCGGACTGGCCTGCCTGCTGGCCCCCAGACCCAGGGCGCTGGGTCCTATGTCCCTGGTCCTGCAGAGGCTGAGTAGGTTGCGCCGGCCTGTGACCCTAGGTGGATCGTGGTGGGGCACTCCTTTCATTGCCACGAAAGGGGCAAAAGGTGGACAGAACAGGGCGAGAGGTGGCAGCGAGGCCCAAGGATCTGGCCGTAGCCAGAGAGGCCTTGAAGTGCTCGAGCACATTGTCCCCCTTGTCGCCAATCAGGCGGCAGTCATCAAAGGGCATGTCCAAAAGGGTCGGTTGGACTTCCCCGGCAAAGCCAGTGGACCTGAGCCAGGCGTAGTCTCAAGGCTACTGACGTAGAAAATCGTTCTACCTAGCGAGTCAGCAGTATCCAGCCCTCATCGAATGGCGAACTTCACTGCGTCTCTAACCTCTGCAACTGCACGGATGAGTACAATTCGGGCCTCTTCCGGGCACTGTGACAGCACTTGCGCAACCATGTCCCACACAGAGTGGGTGTAGCGGCCCAAGAGACATGCGGTGTTCACCGACCGCAGTCCTAAGCTGGCAGAAGAAAACATCTTCTTCCAAAGATGGCCAAGATTTCCTATCTGAGGGAGCAGTAGGGAACGCACCTTTGGAGGTTGAGGCTTGGACCACCAAGCTCTCAGGGGTAGGGTGTTGGGAGAGGAAAATGGGGTCACCCGGGGCCAGGCGGTGGCGTACGGCAATCATTCTATCCACAGGAGCTCCTGTGTGGGGCTTGAACTAAGTGCCTAGAAGGATGTCGGTGAGGGCCTCATTGAAGGGCAGCAGGGACTCCGAAGAGGCCGCTGCCAGCTGAAGCACCTCAGTCAGGAGGTTAGTCCTGACTGCCACCGTAGGAAGCTCAAGGCCCAAGACCTCAGCTCCCCTATGCAACACCACAGCATAGGAGGCTCCCTCTTTCATGGCCAGTGGTCTGGTGAAGTATCCAGACCACTGGCATCACCCAACTCCTCTCTCCAGTCCGGCTCTTTCAGCTGGTCTGCCAGAGGGTCCACAGACCCTCACAGTCCTCCTCACCCTCCTCTGGCTGCCACTCAGGGCGAAAAGGAATGTTGTGAGGTCAACCGGCGCCGACCCGGATTCAGGCCTTGATCCCTGGGGGCCCTGCGGTGTAAGGCCAGAGGCATCGAAGGCCTAGAACCCCCAGCTGAGTCAGCGGGGCCCGAAGGTGCGCCGGCAGAGTCGGGCTGCTCATAGATGGAGTGGAGGGCTTTGTGAAATGCACGAAGCTGGGCAGGGGACGCTCCGGCTTCCTGGAAGAGGGGGAAGCTCAGAGCTGTCGCAGCAGGCTCCACAGGTGGAGCCGAAGGACAACAACCTTCTGTGTCCTGCGTCGCGTTAGCCTACGGTTGGGGAGAAGGTGCAGAGCGATGGTGCTTCTTCGCCTTCTTCTTGTGCTTTGACTTACCCGAAGACGAAGACTTCGAAGATGAATGATGGTGGAGACTCTACGACCGGTCCTGCAGAGCTGACTGCCGGGCCTCCAGAAACTTTTGGGACCGCTCCTGCAACGACTTCGGGTTCATGGCCCAACAGTCGAAGCATGACTTCAGGTCGTGGTCGCGCTCCAGGCACCAGAGGCACACAAGCTGTGGGTCCGTGACCGACATCAATTTGTGATAGGAGTCACAAGGTTTAAAGCGGATACATCAATGGGACATCCCTAAGTGCACCAGGAGTCGAACGACTCGAAAAGATGTCGATAAAAGTCGAAAAAACGTTAGTCAAAAAGTGACTAAGGGTACCGTGCTCTCCGGATCTGCGCTGGCTGGCATGGAAAAAGAAAGAACTGACAGCGTGCAGGGGTGGCGTCCACGTAGAACCTGCAACATCATTCCGTCAATCACAATGACAACGACGAATGCGGAGTCAACCGACGCCACCTACCGAAGTGCAGGAGTACTGCTGAAGAAAAATTCTCCAGATCCAGTCTGACGCCTGGGGGTAATTGAGGGGAAGGCATCTATAACTAATAGTCTCTTTCAGATGCCACGGTTAATTTGATACCTTGAAGTACCACATTTAGTAGAACCATTCAGAAGTTAGCCGGACTGAGAGGTAAGTCAGTAGCTCTGTGTTAGCCAATAGGGCTATTAACCTTTCCACAGTGAAATGACAATTTAGGGGTTTTGCTGGTAGGACATATAAAAAGCATATGTCCTACTTAATAATATACAGCTTCCTGCCTTACGACTCCATAGGCCTCCCTTAGAGGAGACATGTATATATTGTATGGGGAAGTTGGGACTTCACAATTGGTTTAAATGCTGCTCTTCCAGGCTGGGAGTAATGTTGTACTTTGTCACACACAGGGTGCCACAATCAGTGCTGCAGCCCTGGGGGGGTTGGGGGGGGACAATCAGTCTTACATGCCCTGGGTACCATTGGTATCACATATCCTAGGGCTTATAAGTAAGTCAGCCTATGCCAATTGAGGGTAGTCAATTCAACATATTTTTTTAATAGGTTAGAACAATGACACTGAGGTCTCAGTGCAGTCTCAGAGTCGAAAGAAACAGCAGCATCAGTCCAAAACTTCGAGGCATTGCCCTACACATTTGTATTAGTTTATTTGCAGTTTCAAAAATTAGTTTTGGATTCACACTGTCAGAAACTCTTTCAGAGGGCATGGGGTACACAGGGGCTACTGAGACCAAATGTAGTTGCTGAGGCCTTTTACTCCGGATATCCTGTGGATTAACCTATTATGCATCCTGAGCAACTGGGCCCTGGTCCAAGCAACCCTTCTGAACTTGATGTTCGGTGGTAGCTGTGGACGAGCAGTCAAAGTTTCACTCGGGGGAGGAGGGGCGTCGATACAGGTTAGTGAACACGACTCATGATTCAAAGTGCACTCAGTAATGTCAATAAAAGAATGTCTAGTCAAAAAATTTTTTTATATGAGCAAGAAGTAATTTATTTCGAGCTCTACTCATCCTAAAAAGTGTTATGACATTCATAAGTAATAATGCAGCCTCCTTGAGGTTGGGGCTTTAGTGCTTAACTGGCAAATCCCTGTCCCACCCTCTTCCTTATAATGTGGTCGGTGTTATTCCCCATTCACTGTTGGCCGCATCCAGGGAATGTTCAATAGTAGGCCTTACTCAAGAGTCCACTGTAACTCTTAAGAAACAGTCGAAAGTGTCTATAGTGCCGCAGCGAGTCCCCAGGGGCCAGAAAGGTTGTATCAATTCTTACCCACTTCAGCAGCAAGGAAGCTTTAGCATTACAGCAGATTCCCCAACCGCTGGGACTTGTAATGCCCCAGTCCTGCTCAGTCGAGTCGGTCTACACGCGGGGCACACAGCAGCACCTGGCAGGCACAGGCTCTCTTCAGAGCAGCACAGCTGTCTTCAACAGTGATCGGAGGTGTTAATAGCTTTCGCTGGCGTGGTCAGGTCAACTTTTTCCCACACGGGGGAGGGGTTTGAACCTTGTACTTCTGGCCAGATCCCAGTGACAGAGTGAAGTTCTCTGGGCATCCTCCAGAGTCCACGGGACGGATCAGGGAGTAGTCTTGGTGCTTCTTTTCAACCCGCAGGCCGCAGCTTCAGTTTTCCTAGGCAACAACCCAAATATTTGTTGTTCCTGGTACTGGCAGCCCCTCCTGGCATAGGGGTTGCCACATTACCCACTGATACGGCCTTGGTCTGTAAAGTGCAGGCACCTATATGTCGAGGGGCCCTCCTGGCATACGAGATCACCACTAAGGCTCACGGAGGTCTTGGCGCTTTGCATGCAACAGTGACTTTCACGGTTGCCCCTATAGGCATATGGGGTCACCTCAATTAGGTGGTATGGGCTTCACGCTACCTGCATGCACTCAATCTACTTCTCAGTCCACGGTGAGCCTCTCCTGACAAATGGGGGGTTACCAATTAGATCGCACATACGGGAAACGACCCGCTCAGTGCACAGTCACCTCCTCACACCTCAAGTCCTTTCAGCGGGGCACCCCACTGGACCTCATTTCCTCCGACGCTCTCCTCTTCCACACAAGGCACACTTGTCTTGGCAAGCAGGCAGGTGCTCCAGTGCAAGTGGTCTTGGTTTACCTGGATGATGACCCCTCAGCCAGCTTGGAGACTAGCACGCTTTGGCCCCTAATCCTGGGCACAGGAAGAAGTCTTGCAGAGCTTCCTCCCCCCACACAGCTCATGTGGCTACTTGACAGATTACAAATTGTAGGGACTCTACCTCCCCTTCTTATAGTCCATGTCAAGACACCAAGTGTGATTAGGGTCTGAGTCTTTGAAGTTTTATGTTGGAGTTCTGCTTCTTTTGAATTTTACACTATCCTCTCTCGCCTTCTGCTTGAAAAGCTGCTTGTCCCAGCGGGAGAAACTCCGAAGTTGATAGACCCCCAAAAAACAGGGGAGCCACAGTGATATGTGCTTTAAAAGTTCAGTTACCTTCATGTATTGTGCCCTGACCGACACACATACATTCAGCACACACATTCACTCTGTGCACTGTTCATTACTGTAGCCTTTCTGTGTTGTGCCATGGTGTGCCTATGCCATGGTGCACACGCATGATCCATGTTGCCTTTCATAATAAAAATTAGCAAAGGGATCCAGACAACAGTACAGATCGGCACTCAGTGCAGGGGTACACGTCCTTTAACATGCAGGGTTCTTTTCCATCCCAACATACACTTTTACCTATGGCGCATTATTAGGATTTTGATAATCACAGATTTTCTTTTAAAATGCAAAACGTGGGTGTAGGTATATTAAATGTCATAGGATTATGAAATCCAGAACAGAGGCAGAGAATAGTTTCTTAGAAAATATTAATTTACCTGATGCTATGAAAAAACTAACTGGATTGGTGATATGACACATTCCCGTCAATAATAAAAAGCTGGAGGTATCACACAAACTGAATTCACAAGGTAAATGGATACTTATAGATTTTATGCTTAATGAGATCTCAATATTTATTTTAAAGTGCTATTGCAGCAATAATACAGATATTAAATTCCGGAAATCCATTTTAGCTAAGATGATGTTTTACTATAACAAAAAAATAAAATTAGTGGAAGAATTCTGTAGAACCCATGAAAAAAAAGCCAGAGACTGAATCAGTTGGTATTTGTATCAATATTTACAAATTGAAACACATACTTTACACAACTAATACTATAGAGTGTTGAACAGCCTCTAAAGGTGAAGGGAATTTGATAAGAAATCTAATGAAAGTGCTTGCTGTTTTCTGTTAAACATCAATGCAAGATAATATGGTTTGTTTGTTTCCACTTTTCCAGAAGGAACTGTGCGTTTGTTGGGCAACATAAACATTGGAATTGGTGCCAGAATGATTCCATGCACCTCCTCAGGATATGTTGTCCTAGAGACCAGCTAGCTCACAGTGCCACCATAAGCCTCCTGATCCTAGAAGATGGCAAATGGTTTGGGCAACCTCAGAACATGACAAACCAGATCCCTCCCAGGAATTGTGGTAACAGATCTAGAACCTTTTTGCTCAGTCACTCGTGCTCTCAGAGATATATACAAGAAAGACACAAAGGGGTGTTTCCAATATTTTTTGAACCCTAATGATTCTTGTATAAAATATATCGGGTGCGATGATCAATATCCAGTAACAGATAAAAGTGATTAATTGTATAAAGACGGTGAAGAGAATGAACAATTCCACCATCATGCTAAAACAGTGTATCTATGCTGGCATATAAGTAATGAGTATTGTGTACTCCTACTATGTATTGTAATCAAAAGATTATAGGACAAGGCTGTTCCTCGGGGAGAAAGGAAAAGGTGCCTCTGAGTTATAGGCTCCAACTTCCCGTGTAGTAGGCCTTTGTCCTACCCCTCATTCCGCCGAGTTCGGGCCGCCTACCCGACGAGGAGCAAACGCCTATGATGAAGCATGACACCTGCGAGGGTGTGTGAGGCAAATAAATCCAACAAAATGGATCCCCAGTGGGAGGCTAACACCTTTTAACCACCACTTTTTCTTTGACCAGTGCATCATACTATCCTTTCTCCCCGAGGAACAGCCTTGTCCTATAATCTTTTGATTACAATACTGACTTAGGGCACGGACTGAGGCTGGACCTTCCGCTCCACGTGAGTGGTAATCACGCCCATATTGATCCCTCCGGATCATTTTTCTCCCTCCTTTTTGAACACATACTCCTACTATGTGTCACCTAACCTACTTGTCTAGGGTGTGTGTGTGTGTGTGTGTGTGTGTGTGCGTTGCCAAGAATCCCCTGTAGGATGATCTAACTCCCCTTTACCTGGATGCAATGTATGTAGGTCACAGTCTTGGTCACAGGTTAGACTTCCCTCTTTGCAGAGGGATAAACAGGAACCAGCTAAGCTGAAATGTCAACACAGCGATGACCTCATAAGTGACAACCAAGTGTGGAAGCACGTGTGTACTTATAACAATGGCATCCATGCTTCTGTGTCGATGCCTCAGCTGGGCTGACATTGTGTATTGCTTCTGTGATAGCAAAATCTCCCTATGAACGAAATAACAAATAACATTTGCACAATGTATATCAGGTCCTTGTACGAAATGTTCAAGGTGTCGTGATAGTGTTATTGCAAAGTGGTTTTGTAAGTAAAGTAGTTTCAAAGAAACTAACCTTGCACTGTCACACAAGCAAATGTGTGTCATAAGTAATTGTGTGACAGAGAAGGCAACTTAGGAAACGTGTGCATGTTAGAATGGCAGTGTTTCTTACCGGGCCTAAGTGAGCTACATGACCATGAGCACCAGAGCAGATGTAGAAAGTTACTAGTTAACTATCATAAAATAAAGATGCAGAAATTTCAGATTAAGAATGTTATTGATGAAGAGGGCAGTAACATTTCTAAAGATTCTGAAATGTCAAGGTGTGCTAATAAACTATTACACATTATATACACCAAATAACACACTCACTGAAACTTTATTATACAACTTTTTCAGATGTCTACAAACAAAAGCTCAAACAATAATGCATTTGACAGCTCTGGAAAGAAATACAGATTTGCCAGAAATGTATCTACCAATGAACACGTTTCGCAAGTCTCGGATAGTTTTTCAGTAGAATTTATTTTGCAGTTTATCAAATGTCTTTCACACAAGTTATGATTGTTGTTTGATTATTTTTTATTGTAGCAATAAGACTGAAATATCTATCCCAAAAGCCATGTTGACTCTGATAACGAACAAAAATATTCTTCACTATCCAGAAAATAGAGGCCATCAGCCATTACTTTAAACTGCAAGAGGTATGCATAGGTCAATAGTAGAAAAAGGGAAAAGGGGGATGTGATAAGAGAGAAATCTGAAACACCAGATACACTACTCTGACTCATCTCTTTTGCTAGGCACTGGCATCTGCAGATTGAAGCAAATATATAAATGAAATAAGAAATGTCTTAGTAATCTATTGTGAAGTTCCTGCATCTATTGATAACAGCGAAAAGATTTAATCTAGCACTATCTCTATGTAACCAACTTTCTGTGTTCTAATCAAACTTGCTGCCTCTAAAACTGAAGGATAACAAGAGTTAAGTGTAGGTTGCATTTGACTATTTGTGGCACTGGAGAATTAATTGACAGGTTATTATTATTCTGTGTAGGTTGCACTTGACTCTTTGTGGCACTGAAGAAGGAATTAACAGGTATTATTACACTTTGGTTCCTAATATTAGCAGTGTGAATACCTCTTACATAAATGCTTACTACAGTTTGCATAATCATATGAACATATTATGTAGAATTATTCCTGTTCCGTCTGAATGAAGAATTTTTTAGGTCAAATGTTCAAAAGTAGTTTAAAGTTGATTTTCTCAACACAACCTGAATTTCTGAATATTTCTCTGTATTCACTATTCACAAAAGTCTTCCAACAAATGGAAATCCTAAATCTGAGTAGCAGGGTCCTGACTGCAGCAATTTTGTAGCATGCTTACTTAGCAAGGATGCAGTGAAACAACAGGAAACTTGTACCTCATGGTTCAAAATGGCTTCCTCCGTCTCTAAATAATGTGAAACCTTAGAGACTGCTGGGGAATATAGTTATTCGTTGCAGCATCGTTTCATCGTGTGTTTTCCACATTCAAGGAGCATCACACCAAACAAAACTGACACTATGTGAAATTCGCCAGCATTTAATTCACTGCAAACTACCTGGTGCAAACAGGTTTGGAGTATTCCACTCTGCTGAGCTATAACCAGTAAGCTAATACTTCCTGACATGTTGTTTATCTTAGTGCTGGAACCATTTTATTTTTAGAAAGGATGAAGAAGTCTACCTCCATGGCAGGTTATGCTAATGCCAATGGAGCTTTTGTGGATTATATTCTATATGTTCCGAGTTCAGTGCTAATTTAACAGCATTTTGTTGCCAGAGTTTCAGGCTGCAAATTAAATATTACCAAATCAGAGGTTTTACCACTTAAATTTAGATTGATGGATATATTTCAAATATTTTGGTTGCTATGTAAGAGAATTACAATTATATACCTAGGTATTTAGTACTCTGATACTATGGAGAAAACTAGGTAATATCATTTTGAGGAGATTAAATCCAAAGCTGCTTCCTTAACACAGTTATTAATGTTACCCCATCAGCTACCTATGAGAGTAACACTATTTCTGGTGGTTACTTTATCTAATTGCAGATTCTTCACCTTAAGAATGTTTCGAAGTCGTCAGACTGGATCTATAAGCTTTGCAGGAATGCTCCTGTGTGCCTCTAGGTGGTGCCATAAGAATTCGTGCTGGCTCCGTACTGCCCTGGAAATGAAGGAGTGGAGCCACATATAAGAGCTGTTGCTCAACACGACATCAGTTCCTTTCTTTCTGCTCCTTCTGACATGGTTCTGGAGCTCTGCTGCCACATTCGTCAGCCCTTCAACGATTTCTAAAATGAAAAACAGTGTGCAAGGGAACTACAGAGCCTCCAAAAACAACTGGCTGCATGCTGTGATTGCAGAAAACAGACACCAGTTATCCTGCTTCCACTGCCTTCTTCAATGAAATCAAGGTGTCCACAGCTCACATTAAAAGCATCATGTGTTCAAATCTGTTAAACAGACCCTCTTTTGACACCAAAGTGACTTTGGAAAGCCTCTGTCTCTTCGTACTCTGAAGGAACTACCCCGGGAAGAATACAACGATGCGGAGTCCCAATCCAGAGATTACTGTGTCTTCAGCTTTACACCAAGTTCCAGATTACACATTGGAACCTGCTGCTGCAATTTCAACAATTCTGCGCTTTCAACGAATGCTCTGGTTTACTAATAAACCTCCGCATGAGTCAACATCGACATCAATGATGCCTTTTTGAGCAACAACACTTTTTGAAAATGAATCTGAATTCTATAGAGAACTTTTCATCACACTCACCCTACACCATCAATTCCTTCTCGCATATAATTGGTTTCGTGAAAGTTACCTGATACCACTGTGGTCCTACGTAGGGATCACTACAACAGTGCTTCTTTTTTATTCTGTGACTGAGAATGCTGACTGTTGTTCTACTGCTACTGAATGGACATTATGTCCCTGGAAGTACTGTTCCCCAAACCGTGGTCCAAAAACTTTAACTGCATATCTCATCCCGAAGAGCTCAACAGGATCTCTACACCGCCAATGTTACGCTTAATCTGTGGCTGAGGGCGTCGTTTGAGAAAGTGTTCCTTATTAAGTTATGGGAACCGCTGAGACATTGAGATTGGCATGTGTTGAACGTTTTAATGAATTATATGATTACTCGATTCCTTTTTAGGTCCATGGGACTTTGATACTGTACAACAAATTACTGACTGATTTGACTCTTTATGTTACCCTTGAAAATGAAAGTTAATGTATTACATCACAAAGAAATGCACAGTTTTCATAATTGTGGTTACTATGAAATTCACAAAAGCATTAGGTCCTGAGAAATTTACAAATATACAAATTATACACAATAGGAACACTGCAAGGCCTTGCCTTGCACATAAATAAACAAAACTTTCAGAGAAAGTTTTCTTTTTCAACATTACTGATGCATCAAGCACATCTGCTTTTTGCTACATGCAAAAAACAGAAACATTAAGAGAAATCTAATTAACACTCACAGACTCAGTTACAATGCACATTTTGTTGAAACTCCTACTGTCCAAGGCTACGAGCATTGGAAAGAAAACATTACTGATAGTAATTTAACTGAAATGATTTAGAATCGTATTTTCAATTTAACTGTATTTGAAATTTTGTTTTCAATTAGACAATGTGATTTTAATGTAAAGCCTTATGGCTTCAAGATACATACACACGCTTCTAGGCAGTGATTCATGTCTTATTATGCCTACATGTTAACTGAGCAAAAACAAATGAAAACTTTGTGGTGGTACTTTTTTTTCTTAAGAAAAAAAGATTATGTTAAAGGTAATAGATTTGATAAATTATGCGGATTGGCAAATTAAAAAGAGCTGTTAAGACCTAAATTCTAAAGAGGTACCTCAACCTCAAGCGGCAATAAAATTGTCACTTTCCAGCAAAGAGCTTGTTTTTCATCTGAGATTTAAAGACTTTTAAAAACTGGATTTTCTATCGACTTGGCTACCCTTTTGCACAACTTCTAGTTTTTTAACCCCTTGGCCGTGGCGGTAATTCTGCCGCGGCGCTGGGGGGGAGGGGGGGCCGCGCAGCGACGCCATGCCCGTGTCAGAACCACTCCGTCACGAGCCACGGGCGCGCTGTGCTTGTGACGGAGTGGTTCCATCACGGCCCCGCCCGCTCAATAGAACACGCCGCGCAGGCGCGGAATCGCGGCAGCATGGGCGGGCACGCTGCGACGGAACCACTCCCTCACCAGCACAGAGCGCCCGTGGCTCGTGACGGAGTGGTTCCGTCACGAGCGCTCAAGGGGTTAAACAAGCAACGTGGAATACAGTTATCTATCGAGAAGCAGTGACATAAAGGTGGCATCCTATTTTCGGACCAACTATCTGTTAGCGCTGGACATTGTCAATCTACAAGCAAGGGAACTGCCTCAAGCAAATAGGTTGCACTAATCTGTTGCATTGCACTTGCCCATCCTGAAGTATGCAGAAGTTGAGGGGTCATAAAGATCACCAAATGCTAATCCAACAGCAGTTCCAAAACCTGCTCTTGCCAGATTAAAATCACCAGACATTTCTACTTCATGGGATTCCATCAACAACCACATGCCTCCTCTGTTCCAGCAACATCAGGAAATTATGTGCTTTGTCTACTCCATTCAAATCCAGAGCTATGTTATCTAATCCAGCAGCTGCTGCGGTTTTCAACTACGCTGTGTTATTTTCACAAGCCATCTCAGGCCTCGTCCAGTCATCAAAGACTACATAATGTTCAACCTTTCGAATTCAGTGCAGAGCTCACATCCTCACCATCAGAGGAAAAAAACAAAGGTGACCGGATTGCATCCCTATGCATAAAAGTAACTGTACCTGTTTTTTTAATTTAAACAGAAAGAGTCTTTAATGGGACTGGTTACACATTTTTTGCTTTATTTATATTTTCTCTCTTTTTGCAACCAGTTGTAATAATCAGAAAATGAAAAAATGTATCTAACTCTTATTTTTCATTGCGCATAAAACCATTGTTTATATTCCTCGCATATGATATTGCACATTATAATTATTTTTTTTATGTATCTTTATCAAGTTGGGGTATGTTGCAAGCATCATGCAGAGACCCCTTTTGCATTTCAGTTTGAAGAAGTGTGTTATTGAACATGCAAAAAGTGATGATTTGCTATTTCATCAAATGCATTTTTTCTGGCATGTGATTTTATTCTGTAAATCTATAATAAATATATCTGATGATTCAGTGATAACTTAGTGAATATTTGGTTTAGAAATTATTGCAGGAATGTCATGAATCTCATGACTTTTTCCCTACATAATTTTATTATTTTATCTACTTTTAATCCTGTGCTTTTAGGCTGCTTTCTTTTAGTTTTAGATTTTTAAACACATACGGGACAGGTTTCATTTTAGTTATAGTCTCCGTTTTAGCCACTCTAGCTTATTTATCTTTGGCTCAGACACTGCATGCCATTATGACGTAAAATCTTAAGGTGCGCCTCCAATTTTAAGTAATTTTTTTTTAAAAAGAGCAAATGATGGACAGAATGCTCAACAATGCATACATTCACCCAAGGTTAGAAAGAACTGGGTTTAATCCATCGTTCTTTCTCACCACACCACCCCAGTTTGGACCCAGCCATATGCAAATCAGTCTTGACCCTGTTCCTCATACGAACAGTCAAGCACGATATGCCAAGCCAGGTCCTTCCTGGACCTGAAACAAGCATTGTGGGAATGGTTTCGGGGCACCAATCCATATCAGCCAGGCTAGCTTGAATCCAGAGGCCAGCAAGCATGGGACCCACGTCTGGGTATATCCTTCCCACTTAGGGCGACAAAAGCAAAAAGAACAAATGATGGACAGAATGCTGAACAATGTCTACATTCACCCCAGTCACAAAGATCTGGGTTTAATCCATTGTTCTTTTGCTCTCCACGCAACACCAGTTTAGACCCTGCCATGTACAAATCAGTTGTGACGTGTGCACCACTGGATTCAAGCTAGCCTGGCTGATGAGGGGTGATGCCCTGAAACCGGTCCCAGGATGCTTGTTTCCAGTCCAGGAAGGATCTGGCTTGGCAGTTCGGGCTGGACTGTTCCAATGAGGAACAGGGTCAAGATTGATTTGCATATGGGTGGGTCCTAATTGGGGTGGCGTGGTGAGCAAAAGAACAATAGATTAAACCCAGATCTGTGTGGTTGGGGGACAAATGTTTGCATTGCTCAGCATTCCATCCATCAATTGTTCCTTTTGCTTTTGTAGCCCTAAGTGGGAAAGGTATGCCCAGACGAGGGTCCTGTGCTCACTGGGCCACTGGATTCAAGCTAGCCTGGCTGATGAGGAGTGATGCCCGAAAACCAATCCCAGGATGCTTGTTTCAGGTCCAGGGAGGACTTGGCTTGATAGTTCGGGCTGGACTGTTCCCGTGAGAACCAGGGTCAAGACTGATTTGCATATGGCTGGGTGCAAACTGGGGTGGTGTGATGAGTAAACGAATGATGGATTAAACCCAGATCTCTGGGAGTGAATGATGGCATTGCTCAGCATTCCATCCATAAAATGTTACTTTTGTTTTTTTCCATTTTTAAGTAGGCCTCAATCTATTTTATGTAATAGAAGTGGCCATCTTTTCGATTTTAAGTAATGGGAGTCGCCATTTTCCTCAATTACTGCCGATTCATCAACATGTCTGCCTTTGAAGCAGATGTCGTCTATTCCTATCTGTCCAAGAACCATGAAAGTGTCAAGTCATTCAGATGTAGATATCAACAAAACCCCCTGTGCGTAATCGGTCTGGGACAGGCACCTTTTTCAAGGTCGAATAACAACCATAACACAAACAATGTATATCTACTGATGTATATGATTATGTCAAAACATTCCAAAGTTGGCATTGCAAATTCCATCTCAGATCAGATACACTATATAAGGATTACCACTTGATCACTTAGTATGTAGAGAAAACTTAACTCAGGTCACAGATGCAGAGCCACATGAGCAAAGCATCAGATTCAATCTCGACATAAGAAGCCTCCGGCAAGGCTGTACAACACTCTGCAAAGCCTTCAATTCTGTCTTCACAAATTAGTGCCAGGATTGTGTTCTCGCAAAGATGCAATCTCCTAACTCTTGGCATTGTGCTCGAATTAGTTGACAAGTTTTTCCAAACAAACAAATCCAGGTATGCACACCACTTCTGAAACACAGGTTAATTATTTATTCATCTGCTAGAACTAGCATAGCACTTAAAGATAGCACAGTAAGGGTTTTAAATTGTGATGTTGTGATTTCCCCATTTTTGACAACCTTAGCTCCTTTTTATTATCTTCGGTGATGTTACCAATATTATGAGCACTAGATCCCATCATTTTAAAATAACTACTTAAAAATAAATTGATGAAGCTTATATTGTTTCTAGTGATCTTGATTGTGTAAATCATAAATTAACACGTGCTTGGATTACCATGCTCCCTGTTAGTAACCGATAATCATTGACACCACCTCATTTATGTATAGGGTGGGGTTCTGCGTGGCTACATTACCCTGTTTCTCACATTCAGCACTAGTGCATTGAACTACGTTCACTCGTATCACCAGTGGGTGTGAAAACAAACCTAGTAGAGCTGAGCTAAAGACTCAGTTTACACAACAGTCCACCCTGATGTATCATCCTTTTTTTAAAAAAAAATTAATACATTTTATTGAACTTTATTCATATTACAATAAAACATGTAGTTTGGTGCGTTCCAGCACAGAGAATTTGGCAGTACACATTATGACGGCATCATAGCATGGTTACACAGTTACAGTACATGCAGTAACTTTTGTGGGCGTGAGTGAGGCACTTCTGGCGTATATGGCGTATGAATAATTTACCATGGCGTCTGTACACGGCATCTCAAGGTGGTGCACCTTGGGAGATCACAAATGGGGAACATGTAGATTCATCAGTGTCGTCCAGTCGACTGAGATATGTCACCAGTGGGACCCAAATGACATGTGGACGACTCGCTAGGGGCATGGGGTTCCAGTACTCTGTCAGGTGTGTTTGGCAGTGTGCTGCATCTGCAAGCTACTTCTTAGTCAATGGTGCTGGTTTGCCACCCCAATGTATCGCCACACTGCGCTTAGCCAACAACAGTAACATTGCCACTAAGGGGCGGCTAGCATAAGGGATCGCTTTAACAGAGCCTAGTAGGCATGTGAGCGGGTCTGGTGGGATGTGGTCGAGGGTGATAGCGCTAGCAATCTGGCACACTGCTCGTCAGTAGTCAGCCACTTTTGGACATGTCAAGACGATTGATGTATAATCTTAAAGCTCTGTTGGGTACAATCTATAAAACCTCTCCTCCTCTTTCTTGGGAGAATGACAGATTGCCCAACGTGGAAAGTCAGACTTTAGGCAAAAACCTACACTGATGTTCAGCACCAGTGTGTCTGGTGAACAACAAGTGGTGTAGGACCATTGGATAGTGCAAATGCGCAGAAGTGATTGCAATTAAGGAGACAGTCTTTAACATCAGAAGATGCAACAAGTAGATGAGCATTGGCTTGAAGGACATACACATAAGAAATGTCAAGACCAAGTTACAGTCCCACTCCAAAAAACTGTTTGGAGGGAGCACAAGTTTAATAAACTGCATCACAACAGGTGAGTTAAATAAGAACACTTGGTCCAGTAAACTTAAAAAGGCCAAAAGAGCAGATAAATAAACTTTAATAGTGCCCACTGCAAGGCCTTAATAGGCCCTAGGTATAAAAGAAAACCAGGACATGCAACAGTTTAGCTTGTAAGGCTCTGCCTTGGAGACTGCACACCAATTAACAAGTTTCTCCCAGAGACTGGTGTACATGAACTTCATGGAAGGACACCTGGCAGCAAGGTCGACGTCCACCACTACAGGCAGCAGATTAAATGCAATTAACCCCTGCTGCTCAATCTCTTCGCATGGAGGAGTAGATTTTGTAGTTTCAAGCAAAAGACATTGCCCAGCTGCTGCAACAGGAGATCCCCTTGAATTGGAAGCCTGATTGGATTGAAGATGCTTATGTCCAGAAGTTTCAGTTACCACACTTTTCTTGTTTAATCCGGAGCCACTAGGAGGAGTTCGGCTTGGTTATCCCTGATCTTTTTCATCAATCAGAGCAAGAGAGGCAGGGGTAGAAAGGTCTACATTAGTCCTGTGTTCCATTCCTGCCCGAATGCATCTCCTAGCGAGTCTCTCTGTTTAAACTCCAATGCACAAAACCTTCAACACAGTGAACTCTCATGGGTGGCAATAATATCTAGCTAGAGACAGAAGATGTCCTGTGCCACCTCGGAATGTAGATGTCTTTTGTCATCCGCAAAATGCTGCTAACTAACCTTTTTGCTCTGCCCTTTACGGATCCCGTCAGGAGTTTCACTATCAGTAGAAATTGCACTGATTCTCCAGCCAGCATTGATGGACGGCGGGAAACGCTTTTAACGCCAAGTGAATGACTCGCAGGTAGAGCAGACTCATATGGAGCCAAGCGTCGGCTGGAAACCAGAGTTCTCTGATGTCCACCTCCCCAGCCCAGTAGTGTCACCAGTCAACCCTAGGTGAAGATGGGAGAGGGGACTGCTGCTGAACCATCTGCACTTGAGCAGCAAGCACAGCAGATCACAGACTTTCTGAACCAATTGTCGAGGTAGTGGGAGACTGGTATCCCCAACACGCAATGGCATGCGGCAACCACCAACATTACTTTTAACTACTGTGGGGGATTGGTGTGGCCAAAGGAGAGCACTGGGAGCTGGAAATGCTCCCGGCTAACCTTGAACCGCCGGTAATCCCTGTGGGTACGCAGGATGTTTATATGAATTAAAGAACATCATCCAGTCCTCACTGCAGCCTTGATCTGGGCCAAAGTCAGCATTTTTAATTAATTCCTCCATAGGAAGGCATTTAGAGGTCAAACGATCAATATAGGCCACAAGCTTCCATCCATTTTCAATACAAGGAAATAACAAGAGTAACAACCCTCTCCTCTTTCCAAGTACGGAACCTACTTTAAGGCACCTCTGGAAAGCAACATTTGCAGCTGCTGCAGCAGGATGGATGTGTCCTCATCTGAAAGTTGATTGGATGTGGGAGGAAGATGTGGTATAGCAGAGAGAAAGGGTATGGCTTAGCCATGTTGAAAAATGCAAAAAGAAATCTTTTGGTTGTGATGGATTGCCATTCTGGGAGACAAAAATTAATCCTGCCCCTCATAGCATGGTTGTGTGCCTCTAAGGGCAAACTAAGTGACTTAGAGATGGTTGCTGCAGGTGAGTGGGACAGGCATGACTGGTTCCCCTGAAAGCCTGTGCAATGTCTGCCACACCCTGTTGGAAAGTGGGTTATTGATAGGGGCAAATGTATGTCTGCCACTGGCAATAAGGCCGCTAACACATGGTAGGCTTAACTTCCACATTCTGTGACCACAGGATCTGTCACTCTTACGGAAACCCAGGATGCCCGAATCTTGCAGCCGTTCTCGGAGGAGGACTCTGTCCCCCCTTGTTCTTCTCGACTGTCTCTCGTGCCCGCCGAGCCCAGCACCTGGACGGTAGCACTTCTATTATCTTTACCAGAGAGGTTTGCCTACTTCACCGCCAATTAGAGGCGTGATTTTAGAGGAGCGCTCTCTACCGATAGTTTTCAGCCTATCCGGACTCTCTGGCATCCTTGTGTGAATTCGTTCCCTAAGACTCTTCCGAATTTAGGCACCTTCGCCCTGGACTTCTTTTACCATGTGGCTCCATTGATTTATCCGCAACCGACATGAAGTTCTGCTTCTTGCCTGCATAGGAACCTCTAAGGACCCGCGTGCTGCTGGACCCCCACTTTCACAGAGCTGCTGTTTGTAAGGAGTACATATTTGGTGCCCAGTCCGTATCAGTACCCTCCTTCCCCTCCCCAGCCCAGTGCTCCCCCCAAATCTTCAAGTTACCAGTGCCCTGATGAAGCTGACGGCTACTTATTAGTCCAGCACCGAAACGTGCATCGGCACTGTTCAAGACAGAAACCATTGGGCGACATACACTTCATAGCACCATTTAGATGCACTACTGCCCACCCTCTACCTGTATTTGGTTTTTGCCTTTTATATATATTCTTTTTACCTGTATGTAATCTGTTTTATTTGACATCTGTGAGAATGTGGAGTGTATGAATGGTAAGATTGGTTGAAGTATATGTTTATGCTTTTGCTTTGTGATGTTTGTTCTATTGTTTAGAGCACTATTGTATGGGTAGGGAGACTCAGCCTGTTAGCCTAAACATTTTTATGATTTCAGGCTGATTTGTCTTGTATATTTACTGTATATTGTTTATATTTTGCCTCCTTTTTTAGTCCATTGTTCACAACTAGAAATTCATAAGATTTATCAATATTATTTCAAAATAAATACCTTTTGTATTGTATCCTTATTGGGATTATGCTAGTATTTCCTAGCTTCCTGTTATTTGATATGTTGTTTATCTATGTATGTTTGTAATTTGACTATGTACCTTGTTCTCCCCTGAACAAAGTGAATTGCTCATTGTATTCATTAGAGACGTAATCACGCTCTACTAGTATCCTGTTGCAGGTGACACCTTCCTCCCTTGCTCTTGAGGGTGGACTACTCTTCAGGCTTTACTTCAAAGACAGGTATGTAAAGCATTTAAAAAAAACCAATTCAGTAAATAATTAAGACACAGCACATAATAAAAATCCAATACCAATTTATAAAAATAGGAAATATTTTTATCTTTAAAATGACACCCATACGACAAAACTCCAATGTAGGGAACCGGCGCTATGAATTTTCAAAGATTTAATGAAATATAGCACTTAGACCGGGTCAAAGTTTCAGGGCGGGGACGATGGAGCGCTGAGCGGCTACAGCTCGTTGCAGGTCCCGGTCTCAGTTTCTACCTTCACACTTAGAAACTTTTCTGGAGCTTTTCCTCCCAAGGGCCCTCAAAGCTCCCAGCCAGTCCGGATCCGGTGCGAGTTCGCCGGTTTGCCTTTCGACGAGCTCCCAGTCAACTTCCCTGGAGCGGACTTAGAACATTTTCCTTAAAAGCTTCAGCTAGACAACCCAGGAATCCATGCCGGCACGCGACGGAAGGCAGGCGGCTTGGCTCTCGCGGTTGCTCCCGGTCACTTTTTCTGTGAGCGGACTTAGAAACTTTTCTGGAGCTTTTTCTCTCGGGGTCTCTCGATGCTCCTCATGTAGCCAGATCCAGTGAGGTTCGCCGGCTTCAGTTTTCTTCTAGTCCCAGTCAAACTCTGGAAGTTGGATCAATGGAGCTTTTAGCTGGATGAACCAGGTTGGCTTGGCCGGCTCGCGGTTGAAGCCAGGCGGCCTGGTTGGCCAGGTTGAGCCGGTCCCTCTATGGAGCTTTTTTCCAAAGTTGCTCCAAAAATCTTGAACTTCTTCCTGAAGTTCCTCAAGGGGTCCCAAGAGTCTCAAACTCACTCCAAGGGTCTGGAAGCTCCAAGATGGCCCTTGAAAGTTGAGAACTTCAGTTCTCACAATCAGCTGGTATAAAACCCTTACAAATCCACTGGTAGTTCTCCAAGGTGTAGATTTAGTTGGTGATGTTCCAGATGTGCTCTTTTAACCTGTAGCTTTCAGGGAGTCCACTCTTTAGTTCTTTTTCAGCAAGATAATCTAGAGGGCTGTAGTTTCAGATGGCACTGTCTTCATATGTTAGGCATTAAAAATCTTTGCACAGGAAAACTTCTCAACAGGGCACTTCTTGCTTCAGTAAGTTTCAAGCAGCAGATCTGGAGGGCTCTGTCCCTCTCAGATACTTATTCCAAGTTCTTTGGGTCAAGCAGGAGGTCACTTCTGACCAATGGGAGCAGAGTAACTCCTCCAATATATGACCATATCCCGTAGAGTGTGGCATCATTTTGTCCCAGAGTGCATCAAATCTTCCAAATCCATAATGGTGGATTTTCCAGCAAGGAGGTACGAGCTGGCTAAACACACCCCTAGGATGGCTAATTTACTTAGACTCTCCCCCTGCATCTGCTCATACCTTCCTTAATCCTACCATCTCCCTAAGGTAGGAAGTTCAGAGTTGTAAATTACACTGTTTTCTGCTCTCCTCTTTGAAGAACATAGTTTACGACTCCTCCCCCTTGCCTGGCAAGCAGAGCTGGTTAACTCCAGGGGCTCTTTATCACCTCTTCAAGGCAGACTGGCTAATCCACTTAGCTCTGACCAATCAGGGCTGAACACAGGAAGGCTGAATTTGGACTTACAAACAAGAACGTCTTATAACTTCTTCTATTTACACTTTAGGAGAAAATCAACATTATGATATTGTTGGATTTATTAATACCATTCTGGGAAGTCTTTGAATGGCATTTCTAACCTTCTCCTATCAAGAGTTATTAATCAATACCTTTCTACCATGTTAATCTATGTAACAGGGGATTTGCAATGGGAAAAATGACTTGGGCCATTTTTCCAGCACCAGGACTTACAAAAACATTTTTATAAGTACTTCTCTTATATCTACCGGAACCCCTCCCCATGTGCAACTAGGGGAGACTTAAGGGGGTCTGAATCTGTAGAAATATTGCAGATACTCTCTACCCGGTGATATATGATGATGCTGTAGTACGTCCCACAACATATGATTCAATGTGTTCGATTCAGCTTTCCTTATTTTGTTCTAGCATATTATATATGTGCAGCGTCCGGCTAGTGATTGCTTGACCAGTCCAATTACCAACCTTATCTGAGCAGAGGAGGTGTAACTTGGCTAGGAGAATATAATTCTATAAGCTTGGGAGACGGCATTATCCAGAGAGATTGCATGCTGCCTCTTCAAGCCTTTCTTCCATTTGAGATTGTTTAAAGGTGTTTTGCTCATACAACTTCCAGTAGTAGGGTCAAAACAGGTCCAGCTACCTTTTTCTTCAAGTTTTTAAATGCTGCAGCTAGAACTAAGCCTTTCATTTTGATTGCCTCCTTCTGCTCAAGAAAGTTCCCTTTATTGTCAATAATTACTCTGAGGTATTTGTATTCAACTGCATTTTTCAGCTGCTCTTTAACCATGAACCAAGCCTGTGTTTTTTTAATGTTATAACACATGTTTTGTGTTCTGCCCTAGTTGATCTGCAGGCCGTTGTTTTGCGAATAAGTCATCATAGTGTCGAGGAGTCATTGGAGACCCACCCGATTGCGGCTCACCAGTACTACGTCATCGGCATATAAGAAGCTTGATATCGGTTTTGTCTCCAATTTCAGGGCATGAGGGTTACAGGATTGTAATGCTTCCATCAGGTATGCCAAGAAAAGATTAAATAGGGTTGGTGCCAGAACACAGCCTTGTTTTAAGCCTCGGATGGTTTGTATTTTCTGAGAAAGATGTGTGCCTGCTCCTATTTTGATTTGAACCCATGTGTCACTATGTAGCATTATCAACATGTGTAAGAGATTCTGTGATATACCCCAATTTGCTAACTTCTGCCACAGTTGATGTAAAGTCAATATAGCAGAAGTATAATGGAGATTTGGATGCGAAGGGCAGCGTTCATAAGGAAAGAAACTGCCAAGATGTTCGTGATCGTGCCTATGGATTTTATGAACCCAGTCTGGTTGTATGGAATTAGGTTATTATTAGACCATGATGTCAACTCTTCCAGGACAGTTCCAGAGAAGTATTTGGCATTGACATCCATTAATGTTATAAGCCAATAGTTTGCCGCAAGGGATCAATTCCCAACTTTAAATATGGGAGATTGGATCGACCCCTTCCAGGACTTGGAATAATTTGTGTGCTCCTAACTTCAGTGAAGACTGGTGCCAGAGTTTCTGCCCAAAAGTCTGGCTTATATTTGAAGGCTGCAGGGGGTACACAATTTGTGCCCGGGGCTACCTCTTTCCGTCCTTTCATTATATTTTTTTTATGGTTTCTGTATTTGACTCTGGCAAGTCCTTATACCGCCTGTTTGATAGAATTACCTGAAGATTTGTCTGTGACGATTCTTCTGATGGTTCATTAAAGTAGGTTGTTAAGTAGTGGACCCACGAAGCCTCTGTGATATGTTAATTTACTCCTCTACTGTCTTATATTCCCGAAATCTGATATGTTTTACAGTGGAGGCTTCTTTATATATTTTGCTGTCACCTTTGGATTTTATTGGCTTAGAATGCTTTTCATGAAGTATTCCAGTAAGTCTTTCCCACGTGTTTACAGCTGTACTTTAGTTGCTTGAGATTTCCTGGAACCTATCCATTACAGTTTTGTGCAATTGGACAAGCCCGACCGTAGTGCTCCTAACACGTCTACAATTTATTAGATATGTTTTGTCTGTTATCTTCCTTATGTGAATTGAACGGGTAATATATGGGTAAAATGTAACTTCTTGTGGAAGATGGTCACTACGGGACATATCCTTGATTTGCCATGAGCAAATGTTTTGAAATATAGTAAGGGAGACAAAAGTATAGTCCAACCATGAACTAGTATTATTAGAATGAAATGTAGCATTAGGCGGGTTATCTGTTTGAAACCTATCATTTAGGGCATTAAGAGATAGATGCTCAAGATCATCCAGAAGTTGGCGACCAGCTTCCATCCATTTCCCTTGTGTGTATCTGCCCTGGTCCGGTATTTCCCAAAGTACAGATTGGCAGATTAATAGATCACTCGCCGAAGAGCCCATTAAGTATAGATTGAAATCCCCGAATATTATAAAGTGGGTCAGACTCTCCGTCTCCAACAATCTCGTTAGTTTGTGCACTAACTTTTTACTACCATTAAGTTTGTTTTCAGGGTGAATGGGAGTATTGATCAAAATAACTTGTCGCAACATCTTTGATATTTATAGTACCTTTGGTCGCATTCATTCCTGTGGCCTTAAAGTCTAGAGCTGTTCTTGAGGCTCCACTAGCAATCAAGATAAATGTTGCCAGCCCACGTGAGGGTTGTGTATTGTAGTTCCTATATTCCCAATAGGCTCTGCGCATTGGAATAACATATCCTATAGATTTGACGTAGGACTTATGTCTACTAGGTCTCTATCGAATATATTAGACTTAATTATGAGTGCCAGCTAGCTCAGAGGTCACTAGAAACTTTCTCGAATAAACAAGAAGGGATTAGTTTCTGACAACCGCATAAACATGACAACTTTGTTTCCCCAAGAATAAAACTGATCTTCAGAGTCGTGGAAACAATAGATAGATATTTTACTCAGTCAATCGTGCATGCTTCGTCTTTTCAGAAGTGCAGAGAAATAGAGAGACAGGCATTTTCAATAAAAGGGTTTATTGAACAGTCTTCTTTCTCATGCAAGTAAAGTGAACTGCTACAATCGTAATACTGGTTGCAAAGTATAATGCGTACAGTAAGAAGAGTATTATAAAATAATACTGTAAAAGCATTGTATGGTTTCTAGACCATAGATAAATACATACATAATTAACAAAGGCTAAAAAGTACTCAACTGGTGCTTCTAAAATACGCCTACCTCGATGTACCTAAGTCTAGTACGAGGGAAGAAGTAAGTGAGGTGTAGCATAGGTTTCGTTTTTCTTTGCCAAGAATCTATCCAAGATTTCTCTTAGGGTCTAATCAGCTCCGTACCTTGGTTTTAGAATGAAGGAGGTCTGGTATCTCTGTCTCGGGACTCGATTTCCCAACATCCTGCGAAGGGAGCTTGGAAGCACTGGAGCTGGATTCTCAGCGAGAGAAAGGCAGCCGCTCTGTCAGTGCGGTACAAAAGGGGCTGGACCGGACACAAGCTTCCTAGGACTGGTTTCTGGCATTTCAGCCATCTTCAGGCAGGCTTGCTTGAATCCAGTGGCAAAGTGAGCAAGGGACTCACATCTGAGCATACCCTGCCAACTTATGGCAAACAAAGCGGTACAAAAGGGGGTGGTGATGGACAGAGCATCTGAACCAATCAAACAGTCACACCCAGTCAAAAGATCTGGGTTTAATCAGTCACCGTTCTTTAGCCCACTCTGCCACCCCAGTTCAGACATGGCCATATGCAAATCAGTCTGACCCTATGCCTCACGGGAACAGTCCAGCCCGAACTGCCAAGCCATGCTTTCCCTGGACCGGACACAAGCTTCCTAGGACTGGTTTCTGGCATTTCAGCCATCTTCAGCCAGGCTTGCTTGAATCCTGTGGCTAAGTGAGCAAGGGACTCACATCTGAGCATACCCTGCCAACTTATGGCGAACAAAGCGGTACAAAAGGGGGTGGTGATGGACAGAGCATCTGAACCAATCAAACAGTCACACCCAGTCAAAAGATCTGGGTTTAATCCGTCACCGTTCTTTAGCCCACTCTGCCATTCGAGTTCAGACATGGCCATATGCAAATCAGTCAGACACTGTGCGTCATGGGAACAGTCCAGCCCGAACTGCCCATCCATCATCCCCTTTTGTATCGATCTCTCTGTCAGTGCGTCAGCTGGAGGGTCGGCTTCCTTCGGCACTTGCTGTAGCGAGCTGCGTCGGGCAAGCAGATAGTCGAGCTGCTCCGAACCATCGTGTGTTTGCTAGGGCAAGTGTAGGCATATTTATACCTTGAAGGTGCCTTGTTTGACGTAAAGTCGGACATAATAACGTCATAAGAACCCCAAGGGAATGGTAGTTCTTTGAAAACGCCATGATTTCTAGGACAAATCAATATTCAAGCAAGGGAATGTCCCTGACTGCTGAAGCCGAGTTTTCCAAAAAATCGTTGTGGCTTTTTGGAACTAGTGGAAGCAGCCATGCCTGTATTTGGACTGGATGGGTTATGTCTAAATATGGGCAGGATTTATGTGCCTATACAAGGGCAATGTGAATTGTGCCTATATAAGGGCAATGTGAATTGTACCTATATAAGGGCATGAATCGGTAAATTACGCTTGGATTCTAAAATGCTCCACAAATCCCACTCCACTGTATTATGTTCGATATTACTAAATTCTAATCATTTTTAAACATATCTAAAGCATGATGTGCAAAAAAATCCGTCCCAAAATACATAAAATACATTCGAAATGGCTGTACACGAAAGATGAGCATCTTTGCTGTACGCATTTAAAAAAGCAATATTTTCATTCAAAGCATGTAGTGTGTCATTCAAAAAAAATACTTATCAGAATGAGTCATGATGCACAAGTTACTACTTGTGTAACGATATATCTGTAAGAGACATTAGTTAGTATTAGATTCCTTACCTTAGAATATCCCCAGGCGTCAGACTGGATCCGGAAATTTTTGCGTAGCAGTCCCCTTGCGCGTCGGTAGGCGTCGTCTGCGGCTCCGCGTCCGTCGTCGGCGTCGTGATGACGTCGTCGGAGTACTGCCGCCTCCGCGTGCTGACGTCAGTTCTTAGACACAGCTTTTCCGCGCCAGAAACGCAGAGCCATGTTAAAAACCAACACTGGTGCCAATGAAACTAGGGCCCTGAAGGGGACAACCCTAACCCTAGATATTGGTTCGCAGAACGGGGAGGATGGGTGGGTCGGTAAGGAATCTAATACTAACTAATGTCTCTTACAGATATATCGTTACACAAGTAGTAACTTGTGCATCTGAAAGAGACACGTTAGTATTAGATTCCTTAACTTAGAATAGATACCCCAGCAATACCAACCCCGGTGGTGGGTCTGCGAACCAATAATCACACCAGAAAGTCCTGGAGGACGGAACGGCCAAAGAAGCCATCCCTCCGGACTTGACTGTCCAGGCAGTAGTGTCTTGCAAACGTGTGCAACAATGCCCACGTAGCTGCCTGACAGATGTCTTGTAAGGGCACACCCCTGCCCAGGGCAGTGGTGGTCGCCGTCGCTCGGGTAGAATGAGCCCGCAGTCCAACCGGGGGCTCCTTCCTAGCCAATGAGTAGCATGCCTGGATACACATGATGATCCACCGGGAGATGGTCCTCTTGTGCACCGCTTTCCCCTTCTTAGCGCCCACGTAACCAACAAAGAGTTGGTCATCCACCCGGAACTGGCGTGTGCGATCCAAATAGAATGAGAGCGCACGTTTTGGGTCCAGACGGTGGAGCCGCTCTCCCTCTTTAGAGGGATGCGGTGGCGGGAAGAAGGTAGGCAAGGTGATGGACTGCCCGATGTGGAAGGCCGTGACAACCTTGGGCAGGAAAGAAGGTTTGGTACGAAGCACCACTTTGTCCGGATGGACAGAAAGGAAAGGTGGAGTACAAGAAAGAGCCTGGAGCTCACTCACTCTCCTGGCAGAGGTGATGGCAACCAGGAAAGCAGTCTTCAAAGTCAGAAGTCGAAGAGGACAGTTGTGAAGTGGCTCAAAGGGAGCGCACATCAGAAATGTAAGAACCAGGTTCAAGTCCCACTGAGGCATCACAAACGGAACAGGAGGAAACGTGTGAGTGATGCCCTTAAGAAATCTGTTAACAATAGGGGACTTGAACAAGGAAGGCTGATCAGGTAGCCTGAGAAAGGCTGAAAGGGCAGAAAGGTAGCCCTTGATAGTGCTCAGAGCAGAGCCCTGCTGGGCAAGAGAAAGAAGGAAGAGAAGAACCTCAGAAAGAGGGGCAGAAAGTGGATCCACAGCCTTTGCTGTGCACCATGCCACAAATCTGTTCCACCTGCAGGCGTATACCGACTTTGTGGAGGGACGCCTGGCTGCCAGAATGATGTTACAGACTTCAGGAGGCAAGTCAAATGGCCTCAACTGTCGCCGCTCAATCTCCAAGCATGGAGGTGGAGACTGGACAGGTTCGGGTGGAGGACGAACCGGGGGATCGACTGACATACTGAGTAGCTCTGGATACCAGTACCTTCTCGCCCAGTCCGGAGCCACAAGGATGACTTGGGCCCGGTCGCGCTTGATCTTCTTCAGCACTCTGGGCAGAAGTGGTATAGGCGGAAAGGTGTACAACAGACCGCAACTCCACTCGCGACGAAAAGCATCTCCGAGCGAGTGCCGCCTTGGAAATTCCAACGCGCAGAACTGATGACATTGCGCGTTCTCTTCGGTGGCGAATAGATCTAACCAAGGCTCTCCCCATCGCTGAAAGAGGCCTTGCGCCACGTCCGAGTTCAGACGCCATTCGTGATCCATCATGCACCGACGGCTGAGCTCGTCCGCCCTGGGGTTCAGAGAACCTGCCAGGTGTTCAGCCACCAGGGTCACGCCCTGGCGTTCCAGCCATTGCCAAAGGCGAAGAGCCTCTTGACAAAGGATCCACGACCCCACCCCGCCTTGTTTGTTGCAGTACCACATGGCGGTGGTGTTGTCCGTGAACACCTTCACTACACTGCCCCGGACAGAGGGGAGGAATGCCTTCAGTGCTAGACGAATCGCCCGTAGCTCCAACAGGTTGATGTGGAGCCGGGCCTCCGCCGGAGACCAGAGGCCTCTGATCTCCGCCTCTCCCATGTGGCCTCCCCAGCCCTGGAGGGACGCGTCCGTCACAACTACGTGCTCCGGTTGGGGAAGGGAGAGGGATCTGCCGCTGACCCAATCGCGGTCCGTAAGCCACCACTGCAGCTGTCTCGCAGTGCCCTCCGAGATCAGGACGTGGTCGGAGAGGTTGCCCTGATGCTGGGCCCACTGAAACTTCAGGTCCCACTGCAGAGCCCGCATCCGCCACCTGGCGTGATGCACCAGCAGGATGCAGGAGGCCATCAGCCCCAGAAGCCGCAGCGTCAACCTGACCGAAACCCGGGATAACGGCTGAAAGATGGGAATCAGAGCCTGAATATCCCGGACCCGCTGTTCGGGTGGATAAACCCGAAACCGCGCCGAGTCCAGAACCGCTCCGATGAAGAGGAGCTTCTGAGAGGGACACAGGTGTGACTTCGGCACATTGATGGAGAACCCCAGCTGGTGCAGGAGGTCTGCCGTCGTCTGGAGGTGGCTGACTACTGTCTGGGGCGAGCCCGCCTTCAACAACCAGTCGTCGAGGTAGGGGAAGACTGAAACCCCTAACCTGCGCAGATGAGCTGCGACCACCGCCATCACCTTCGTGAACACCCGTGGGGCGCTGGTAAGGCCGAAGGGGAGCACGGTAAACTGAAAGTGCTCGTGGCCCACCATGAACCGCAGGTAGCGCCGGTGGGCAGGCAGGACGGGTATATGAAAATAGGCGTCCTGCAAGTCCAACGCTACCATCCAGTCTCCTGGGTCCAGGGCAGCCAGGACCTGAGCCAGAGTCAGCATCTTGAACTTCTCCTTCCGGAGGAAGCCGTTGACGTTCCGTAGGTCCAAGATAGGGCGTAGGCCCCCTTTGCCCTTCTTGGGTACCAGAAAGTAGTGGGAGTAGCAACCACACCCTACTTCTGGCCCAGGAACGCGCCCGATGGCCCCTTTGGCCAAGAGGGCCGTAACTTCCTCCTGCAGAAGTCGCAAGTGATCCCCCGATACACGGTGGTTCTGCGGTGGCATGGCTGGAGGAGTCTCCTCGAAGGGGAGGGAGTAGACCCTTCGGACGATTTGCAGCACCCACCTGTCCGACGTGACAGTGCGCCAGTGAAGGTGGTGATGGCGAACCCTGCCTCCCACTGGCGTCACATGGGCCTGAAAGCACGGACTAGGAGGGTTTAGAGGCGGATGCTGTGGGGGAAGGTGTGGACTGACCTCGCCGCTGCCCCCGACCACCTGGACGGCGGTTCCCACCGTTGGGTATTGCCCTGCAGTGCGTGGCTGGCGGCACGTGTGGGCGCACCCCTTCCGTGGCCACGAAAGGAGTGATAGGCAGCCGATTGCTGGCGCTGGCCCGAGAGGCCTAAGGACTTGGCCGTAGCCCTGGAGTCCTTAAAACGCTCAAGCGCATGGTCTGCCTTGTCGCCAAAGAGGCGACGGCCTTTGAACGGCATGTCCATAAGCGTGCTCTGGACATCTGCCGAGAAGTTGGCGGACCTCAGCCAGGCGTGGCGTCTGACCGCCACCGTCGTTGCCATCGCTCTACCCAGCGAGTCAGTGGTATCCAGCCCACACCGGATGGAATATTTGGCTGCATCCCGGCCCTCCACAAGGGCTTGGCCGAGTTTGGCCCGTACCTCCAACGGACACTCTGGCAGCACTTCCGCGACCTTATCCCACACAGAGTGGGTGTAACGTCCCAAGAGGCAGGCGGTGTTAGAAGACCGCAGGCCAAGGCTAATAGATGAGAAGATCTTCTTCCCATACTGGTCATACCTCTTGGATTCCCGGTCCGGGGGTGCGGACGGGAATGCGGTCTGGGAATTGGAGGCCTGTATGACCAGGCTCTCAGGGGTAGGGTGGGAGGACAGGAAACATGGGTCGCCCGGGGCTGGGCGGTGGCGTCTGGCCACGTTCCTATCTACGGGCGAACCCATAGCGGGCTTGGACCAAGTGCCCAGCAGAACGTCGGTCAAGGCCTCATTAAAAGGCAGCAGAGTGTGGAAAAGTAAATTTTGCCATGTTATATGTGCCTACGTGTTCCCCATGTTATGTTATATGTGCATGATCGATATGCATGTATTCCCTATGATCGATTAAAGACACAATTATAGTTGTGTCCATCTCTAGTATGCCAGTTTCCAGTTTTCGTGAATACAACGAATATCAGGCCTATGTAAAGCTACGTTGCCACGTTTCACAGTGTGCACGTTAATTCATTGAATTGTCCCCGTTTCTAGGCCTCAAAGGGGCCCGGACTCAGATTCAGCTCCTGTTTCCTGAACCCTCTCCGAGGAGCAATACAGCCCCCACCTGTATCCCTGACCCTTAGCTTACTTTCATGCCTCGCAGTGCCCGGCTCGGCCTGGCTCTGCCTCTCAGTCTGCCAAGAGTATGTTATGATTCTAGTTATCAGTCCAGCCCTCCTTCTCTGCATTCCTAAGCTACTGAATCGCATCAATAATTTCCGTCATGGTCTAGCCTTTACGTCTCCATGTAAGAGAAATACTGTATTAATGGTCATTTAATATTCCTCAACACGCACTACATGTAGAATAATGCATGCACCAGTCTTAGAGTCTGTTAGCCTTTGCCCTGATAACTTTTGGATCCTATCAACATGTTCTCTAAACACCAGATACTAGATAGGCTTTAGGTACATGTCGCTCTGACACTCCAGACTTTCGTCTCCTCTTCTAGTGCAGAAGTCATAGCCCCAGCTCCTCCTGGTAACACGTCATTGCCAGTTTGCGCGCACCACTAGGTTAGAGGTCCCAGCTGCTCAGGTAGCCCCCTCCATGTTTCCACCCCTTTTATGACATATTCTGTTACGTTTGCATCACATGTCTATGTATCCGCCTTGTACACACCTCTTGTTACACCCACTTCATGCCTTATCTTTCGCGACTGCTACAAACCCCGCCCACTGCTACGCCTACTGTACTGAATGCTATGTATTTTGTTTAACTATATATACTTGTGCACTGTTATTAAAAGTTGGTTATCATTCCAGATCCTGCCCCGGCAGCTGCCATCCTATTCCCGTGCAGGTTGTCCTGTTCCTGTCCTTTATGCTATATTAAAACCTGCAAACTCCAGCTACCTCGAATCTTGACTCTTATTTATTGAGCTATCTGTTATTATATATATCTAGTCAAAAATAGTACCGGTAATTAATTATTTATTTACCACATAATGGCGCCCGAATAGGGACTTGCCCTTTCCCCACGCGCCGGAGAAGCCACGCAAGCCCCCTGATCCTCTGCAGTCGTGACGGAACCATCCTGCGCAGTGGCAGATATTTCTGCTTCAAGTATCCCTCAGGCCCACGGAGGAGACGGAGGTTGCGGTCCAGCATCCAGACGAGGCGGTGGAGGAACGCGGCGAGTCCCGACCAGAGCCCAAGCCGAGAGTCCAAAGTCCGAGGTATCCGGAGGCCCACCTGTAACTGAAGTCCGAAGTTCGTCCGTCCGTCGTCGTAGCAGTCCAGTCCAGTCCGAGGCCTTCCGTTCTTGCTGCCCGGTGAGTACCGTTGCTGGGGTAGTATCTAGACAGGGTCAATTAATTTGTCTCTGGTCCGTGGGTTTGGGTACACAGACCCAACACGAAGTGTCCACTTAGGTGGATGCGGGTCCTGACGTGTCTCTTTTATGGGACCGGTAAGTTTCGTACTGTTTCAGCAGTGCATCTAGTCTGTTCTAGTAAGTTCTGTTCTCGAGAAATTCATGTGTTCTGTTCTCAGTATCTCAGGTAGTATCTTGTCCGAACTGTTATTTTAAATGTTATTTCATGTGTTTTCAACGTCGTGGTATGAATGATTCGTATTGCAGTTATTATTGTGTTCCTTGTGTATTGTATTGTGTCCAGACTCCAGTCTAGTCATGCCTCTGTTCTCAAAATTACGTCAGCTAAGAACTAGAAAAGGTCTGCTCGAAGAAGCAGTTCCTGTCCCGCCTAGGGACAGTCCAGGTCATTTTATGTATCAAAAGCATGGCATAAGTGCCATATTATATCTAGACTTATGGGTGGAGTACACCAAGGAATTAGAGGAAAAGTATAGATGGCCCGTATCAGGTACATGGGATGCCGAGTGCATCATGCGAGTAGAAGAAGCATTATGGAAAAAGAAAGCCAGACAGTCCCAGAAAGATGCCATTGAGTTATGGCGCAAAGAATCTCATAAAAGAACAGAGAAAGAAATCAGAAAGTCAGAATTAAGTAGAGAATCCTCTGAAAGAGCCCAAGAAAGGGAATTAATCGAAATAGGTGAACGAGTTAAAGCCGAACAGTCAGACAGACAGAGAAATGCCCTTATTAAGGGTATGTATCCTCTTCTTGCCGAGGGTTTGCCGAAAGCAACCCCGGAAGCACCATGTAATTTCCCGCCGCCATTAGTTCCGATTAAGCTACGTCACAAACCGACCGCAGCTGATATTTTTCTCTCGTCCTATTTGGACGACACAGTCCCAGAATATGCGAATCCTGCTCCGCCAGCTCCTGTAAATAATGTAATACCTGTTCCTCCAGCCACCGCGGCACCTGTTACAGCACCTGTTACGGTACCCCCGGTCCAGCCCATAGTACAAGTTCCCGCTACATCAGTCACTCTACCAGCACGAAGAGTATCAGTCGATGATTCCAGTTTAGGGGCCGCGGGAGGAGGTCCTCCTGGCACCCCGCCGCCAAATAAACGTATAGGGTTAGTGGAGTTACATGAACGTGCGTTACAGCGTACGCCCAAATATCAGTCCGTTGCAGACATCAGGCGAGCTCTTACCGAATGCTGTTATGATCCAGTCCCAGGCGAAGACAATATGGTTTTATATTCATTGCGTGTAAGACGGGTGACCGAGTATCTGGCCACCCTACCGAATATGAAAGAAGATCTAGACAGAATGTATCGTTTCATCCGTACTGGAGAAGATCCAGAAAGTGTTGGCGAAATCATGTCTCTCAGGAAAGCTGAGACCCAGCTCATGTTGTTAAAGTTTCTAATCAATTGCTTAATAAGGGAACAAGATTGTCCGACTAAAGATCCGACCGAAATGAAAGTTCTGACAAGGTGGAGTGATAATATAGCCGAGGGTAAACACAGGACCATCAGTAGTATAGAGAGTATGTACAAGAAAATACGTAAAGAAATAATAAGGTTACACGAACAACGCAAAGAAGCACTAGTAAGCGAGAAAGAAAGTAACTCTGATACTGAAGAAGCAGAAGACGAGAATACCGCCAGAATAGCGTATGTAGGTAAATCTAGATTTCCAGACCGACATTCACGCCTAGAACACAAGAAAGTCTTCCATCTTCCAGCACCAGAACAAGGTTCTCTGGAACAAGTATTTCAAGCCACCGATCACATTTTGAAATCACGAATCGGTTATAGTTAACTTAGTACTATGCATGAACAAGAACTAGTCCGATCAGCAGTCCGATGGGCTACTGATTCTACCACTTTTCCAGACGAAATAGTGGCACAAATGTTTCTGAAACTGCCCCCAGCCGAGCAGCGACTGGTGGGTATGTATATGATCCAGCACCTCATTACACTGTATGAGGGTCAACATTCTGATCCAGGTCCGTTACATGATGTCCTGAACGAGTTACTCCAGTATAAATGGAAAGGTTTAGGTACCGATTTAATTAGTGTCATTCTAGAACAGCGCCACAAATATAGAACGTTTCTGAACCCGCATTTTGTTCACGTCTCACCCCCGGAAAGTAAACCATTTTACATAGACAGACAACATCCGTTACGAGAAGTACACCCAGTTAGGACACCGGATGGTGAAATGCAACGAGTATTTGTTTACACCCCGATTACGAAGATGGAACTTTTAGAGATGAAAAAGTTAATTCCCTGTCACGACAAAGATCCAGCAGGGTTCCACCGTGAATTAAAAGACATGCTCCGTATGGGAGAATACACGTATCCAGATATTATTAAAATGCTAAAGGTCCTGTTGCCCGCAGGGGTATATGAGAAACTCAAGGAAAAAGAATGGGAGGTGGGAGAGAAAAAGATCGATTGGGCAGTTCTAGAAGCTGAAGATAAGATACGAGTACCAGGTACCGGTCTTGGAGATAAATGTAAAGAATTACCAGAGTTATTGATTCAGGTTTTGCCAAGGTTATTAGCCACGAAAAAGGAAGACTGGGATGCAATCTCAGCATGCAAACAGAAACAGGATGAAGATACTAGTGATTTTTATTCTAGATTCGAGAAATGCTTTATCATCAACAGTGGTTTGAAGACAGGTAGCGAGTCATACCCTCATCTTTTTGTTACTAAACTAGTCGAGAATTCAAGCCCACAAGTTAAGAATCGAGTTTTGAAAGTCGAAAGTACTTGGCAAGCTAGTACCCCGTTCCAGATGCTCCAGATGCTGCAGTATCACCAGAACAGAATCAGGGAAGAGCAAGAACACGAAAGGAGACGTATGAAAGATACGAAAATGAAAGTACTAGTTGCACAATCTGTTCCACAAGACAGTCAGAAGAGGGGTCCGAATCAAGCCAGTCATCCTGCAGCTCCCGTTAAAGGGACATGCAATTATTGTAAGCAGCCAGGTCATTTCATAAACGAATGTGCAGTTCTGAAACACAACATAGCCACTGGTAAAACTAAAGAAAGACCACGTCCGCCTAGACAAGAACAAGTTTCACAGACTTCTCAGTCACCACAGAATGCACAACAGACAGTTCCAGCACCGCAGCCTATAGCTGCAACACAGCATGTTACACAGCAAATGTACCAGTATGCCCAGTCAGAGTATCCAGATTATCAACCGTATTCATGAAACAGCCTAGAGAGGGAGGTAGGCTTGCCTCTCATCGAGATACCTGTAGATCAAGAGGGTCCCTATGTTCATAGTCAAGTATTAGGGAAAGACAGAAAGTTTTTGATTGATACAGGGGCAAGTAGGACTACTATCAGTCATGACGAGGTTCCAGGGGCTCCGCTCTCAGGCTCTAGAAATGTTTCCCTTGGATTTTCAGGAAAGCCTATTGTTAACGAGATATCAAAGCCAGTTACTCTAGAAGTTGGTCCATTGTCCCGAACTACTGATTTGTTACTTACGAAATCATGTCCAGAAAATTTGTTAGGCATTAAAACATTGAAAGAATTAGGTGCAGTTATTTGCTGTTCCCCAGAAGGAATACGTATGTTTTTGCGTGACTTTAAAGGTCACTATGTATTACGAGATTTTGATCCAAGATTGTCCAATGTTCCGCAGCATTTATGGGCGCAAGGTCCAACTGATGTAGGATGTATGCACATCACACCCCATCGTGTGACCCTCAAGCAAGGTGTAGTCTTGCCACGAATCAGACAGTACAGATTGCCACCTGAGGCTGTAGCAGCCTTATCCAAAATTATTGACGAGCTCATTGCTCAAGGAGTGGTTGTAGAAACTGACTCCAATGTATGTAATTCTCCTATCATTTCAGTCATGAAACGTACTGATCCAAACGCACCCCCAGTATATCGATTAGTGATTGACCTTCGAGAACTTAATAAATGTATCATTCCCCAGTACCCAGTTGTTCCAGATATTTCTTCCCTATTGACAGCCATTGATTCTGAAGCCACGTTTTTCACTGTCATAGACCTCAAGAACGCGTTTTTCAGTGTCCCCATTCATCCAGACAGCCAGTTCCTTTTCGGATTCTGTTTAAATGGAAGGAGCTATAAATTCACACAAGCTCCTCAAGGTTTTACAGAAAGTCCTAGCATTTACAGTCAAGCACTTAAACGACAACTTGACAATATTCACATGCCAACTGACACTGCCCTGCTCCAGTATGTCGATGATCTACTGATCACAGCCCGTTCTGAACGTGACTGCGAGCGAGCGTCACTTACAGTTCTGTATTTCCTAGCCGAGATGGGGCACAAGGTGTCCCCTTCGAAGCTCCAGTTCTGTGTCCAGCAAGTGATCTACTTAGGCCACTTACTGTCCAAGTGGGGTAGGAAGTTGACACCAGATCGTATCCAGTTAATAGCGAGTCTTCCACAGCCTAAGACACAGAAGGAGGTACGAGCTTTTATTGGCCTCACTTCTTACTGCAGACAATGGATTCCTCAGTATGCATTTCTAGCTAAGCCACTGATACAGTTAACGACACAGGAGGCAGCCGTATCGACTGTTCTCCCTTGGACCCAGGACCATACACTTAGTTTTAATGAGTTAAAGAAAGCCTTATGCCAAGCACCTGTTCTAGCTACACCGAACTATAGTAAGCCTTTTACACTTTTTGTCACAGAACGTGAAGGTACAGCATTATCTGTTCTCACACAAGATCAAGCAGGACAATACAAGCCCTGTGCTTATTTTTCGAGCACACTAGATCCAGTAGCCCAGGCTCTGCCTGCGTGCCTCAAGTCAGTTGCAGCCACAGCACTAGCTATCAGACAAAGTGATTCCATAGTATTAGGACATTCCCTGACAGTACAAGTTCCACACTCCGTGGAAGTTCTTTTAAACCGAACACAGACTCAGCACTTGACAATTGCACGTTTAACAGGTTATGAACTAACACTGTTCCAGCCACACATAGAAATCAGACGCTGCAACATTCTGAATCCTGCTACACTGTTACCGTCAGTTACTTCAAATCCTGCCACACATGACTGTGTGGAAGTAGTTAACACCATGACAAAGCCAAGACAAGACCTGACAGATATTCCATTACCAGATCCCGACCTGACACTTTATGTGGATGGTTCATGTATGAGAACTAGTACAGGAGAACTAGTAGCCGCGTATGCAGTGACTACTGAAACTGAAGTTATAGAAACACATCGTATTGACACCCTATCTGCCCAAGCAGCAGAGCTTATCGCTCTGACCCAAGCCTGCATACGTGCCAAGAACCTGAAAGTAAACATATATACAGATTCACGTTACGCATTCGGAGTCGTACACGACTTCGGAGTGCTCTGGCAGGAGAGAGGTTTCATGACTTCTCATGGAACCAAGATTCAGCATGGTCTCCTTATTCAAGCTCTGTTAGATGCAATACATTTACCAACAGCTATCGCTATCATGAAGTGCAAAGCACATACGAAAGTTACTGACATCATTTCCCAAGGTAATGATCTAGCAGATCGAACAGCCAAGCTTACAGCTCAGACACCAGACATTCCAGTCAACACGACACAGACATCCACTCCAGAACAGACTACTTGTATGACAGTTAAGGACCCTACACAAGATGTCATAGACATACAGTTACATGCTACTCCTGAAGAAATCAGGAAATGGTCCGAACAAGGAGGGGTCCAGACAGATCAGGGATGGGTGACGAAGGGAAAAGCCACATGGTTTCTCCCCGACTCCATGGTTCAAGTCATTATCAATACCGCACATAATCCTGCACATTTAGGAGAAAAAGCCATGTTAGACAGTATCCAGAACCTTTGGTTCAACAAGCACTTACGAGCTGCAGCCAAGCAGAAAGTCCGTACTTGTATGATATGTTGTCAATTCAATCCAGGTAAAAGTGTCCCGGTGGAACAAGGTGGATTCCAACCCCCTGACCACCCTTTTGAAGTCCTCCAGATGGATTATATCCAGATGGAGCGATGTCGAGGTTTCAAGTATGTCCTTGTAGTTGTATGCGCTTTGTCCAGGTGGACAGAGGCATATCCAGTTCCAGATTACACAGCCGCGACCACTGCCAAGCAGCTGGTTCGTGAATTTTTCCCCCGCTATGGACTCCCTAGGGTCGTGTATTCAGACAACGGCCAGCCATTATCATCTGAGTTAATGAAGCATGTTTCCCTCTTGTTAGGGTACCAGTGGAAGTTCCATTGTGTACGCCATCCTGAAGCAGCCGGTCTCGTAGAGAGACATAATCAGACATTAAAAATCCGCCTTGCAAAAATATGTAAAGAGAAAGGTGTAGACTGGTTAGTAGCTCTGCCAGTCGCTCTATTTTATATGCGCATGGTCGCACATTCCAGATCAGGTCTGTCCCCTTATGAGGTCGTATTCAGCCGCCCCCCAAATATGTGGGGTACACCTAGACCCCGCAGTATTACAGATATTTCAAGTAATATGCTGACAGATTACCTAGCTTCCTTGATGTCTGCCCTACACTCTTGTCGTTCACAGGTTGCCGCCGCATTTCCAGACAATACCGAAGTGAAACCGCATGAGGTCATTCCAGGCGACCTAGTCTTTGTAAGGAACTTTGATCGTTCAAGTCCGCTGGAGCCTCGCTGGAAACAACCTCAACTTGTCCTTCTGACCACCCGCACGGCCGTGAAGTTGGAAGGCCGCAAAGGCTGGGTGCACCTGTCCCACGTCAAGAAATTCCATGGATGTCGCATAAAAACATTGGACTGTTCCATTTTAAAGGACTGCCAGAATTCTAAAGACTGCCCTATTCTCAAGGACTGTCCCGCTACAAACTTTGATTCCAAGCCTCCCCTGTTAGAGGAAACTCCGCAGCAGGAGTATAAATCCAAACTACGGTCTAGTAAAATAAGTCAGCCAGTTTAATTGTCTAAGTCCCCCTCGGGTGAAACGGTTAGACAGGTTTCTGACATGTATGAGATAGACCCCCATAGTGAGAGAGTTAGTCAAAACTCTATCCGATGTATCGTTTTTCTAAGTTTTCTATTGTTTCTAAGTTTGATGGTTACCTGCACAAGTTATGCATTTCATTTATGTTTCCCAATTTCTCATGTAAATAAGTTTTCTAATGCTACAGTAGAGCACACATTTAGTGATCTGCCTCCTCACGAGTTATCCTATCGTCTTGCTATGAGAAATAACACATTCATCAGAATGTTACATTATTCACACCAGACCAGCAATGCTACTAATTGTTGGGTGTGTGGTCGACTCCCCCCTTTCCAGACACCGAAGGGAGTTCTGCCACTCTTTCCTTATCCGTTTTCACATAATGGTTCGTGTGGAGCATGGTCCATGTTAACGTCATCTTCAAATGATATGTACCTTCTGAATAGAACATGTTTCCCAGACAAGCAAGGTCTCCCCCATAGAACAGGGTTAGATCTAGAAAATGAAGTTTATAATTTAGGTAATTATTCTTCGAATTTTATGGTCCTGAATGTTCAGTCTGATACTACTCCAGACTTACCTGCTATTTCAGTACTACCAGTCAAAGGCGAATTATGTGTCAGAAATAATGGTTCCGCACATGTAGGACATAGTGAATGTACTACTACTGTCGAGTATAGTGACAGTGGGAAATCTATTTTCAAAGCTTCACGTCATTCTTATTTTGTGTGTGGTCAGACCGCATATGTTCGTCTGCCCCTCGATTGGGATGGAACATGTTACATTGCCTTCCTACTGCCACCAGTTTTTCTAGCCCCATCAGATTATCACAGAAACACACATCTAGTACACGTTAGACATAGACGAGAGATTGAGTCCCCAATTGTCGATCAAACTGAAACTGCTCTAGAACAGTATACAGATTTCAATAAAGGTTTCGTCTTCTTTATAGGCCCTATCCAGAATAGTAAGTTAATACGTAGACTAACCAGAACCCTTGAAGCAGTAGTGAATGAGACTACTTCCGCTCTAGGTAACTTAACCGAAGAGCAATCTGCTATGAGATTTGTCGTGCTCCAAAATCGTCTCGTTCTTGACGTCATACTGGCCGATAGAGGAGGAGCATGTAGAGTCATCGGATCTAGTTGCTGCATTTTCATTCCTAATAACGCGCCGTCTGTTTATTCAGCTATAACCAGACTTCATAAAATTGCCCATCAGTTACACCAGAATCCAGGCACCTGGACATGGTCCGGTTGGCTCTGGAGTATCATATCTGCCTGGGGATGGAAAGTATTGTCATTTCTAGGTATTGCAGTAGCGATCATATTCAGTTGCTGCCTCTGTATACAATGTGGCCCTGCGATTTGCGGCATTTGTGCTACCTCTTGTATTCCTAGTCCTAAGTCCCGTTCCAAGACAATTCGAGACGAGCAAATGATACTGTATGAAATAATAGATGGTATCATGAATATAGATGTTTCCTGATGGAAACGTAGGGCACAAGGAGGGAATGTGGAAAAGTAAATTTTGCCATGTTATATGTGCCTACGTGTTCCCCATGTTATGTTATATGTGCATGATCGATATGCATGTATTCCCTATGATCGATTAAAGACACAATTATAGTTGTGTCCATCTCTAGTATGCCAGTTTCCAGTTTTCGTGAATACAACGAATATCAGGCCTATGTAAAGCTACGTTGCCACGTTTCACAGTGTGCACGTTAATTCATTGAATTGTCCCCGTTTCTAGGCCTCAAAGGGGCCCGGACTCAGATTCAGCTCCTGTTTCCTGAACCCTCTCCGAGGAGCAATACAGCCCCCACCTGTATCCCTGACCCTTAGCTTACTTTCATGCCTCGCAGTGCCCGGCTCGGCCTGGCTCTGCCTCTCAGTCTGCCAAGAGTATGTTATGATTCTAGTTATCAGTCCAGCCCTCCTTCTCTGCATTCCTAAGCTACTGAATCGCATCAATAATTTCCGTCATGGTCTAGCCTTTACGTCTCCATGTAAGAGAAATACTGTATTAATGGTCATTTAATATTCCTCAACACGCACTACATGTAGAATAATGCATGCACCAGTCTTAGAGTCTGTTAGCCTTTGCCCTGATAACTTTTGGATCCTATCAACATGTTCTCTAAACACCAGATACTAGATAGGCTTTAGGTACATGTCGCTCTGACACTCCAGACTTTCGTCTCCTCTTCTAGTGCAGAAGTCATAGCCCCAGCTCCTCCTGGTAACACGTCATTGCCAGTTTGCGCGCACCACTAGGTTAGAGGTCCCAGCTGCTCAGGTAGCCCCCTCCATGTTTCCACCCCTTTTATGACATATTCTGTTACGTTTGCATCACATGTCTATGTATCCGCCTTGTACACACCTCTTGTTACACCCACTTCATGCCTTATCTTTCGCGACTGCTACAAACCCCGCCCACTGCTACGCCTACTGTACTGAATGCTATGTATTTTGTTTAACTATATATACTTGTGCACTGTTATTAAAAGTTGGTTATCATTCCAGATCCTGCCCCGGCAGCTGTCATCCTATTCCCGTGCAGGTTGTCCTGTTCCTGTCCTTTATGCTATATTAAAACCTGCAAACTCCAGCTACCTCGAATCTTGACTCTTATTTATTGAGCTATCTGTTATTATATATATCTAGTCAAAAATAGTACCGGTAATTAATTATTTATTTACCACAAGAGGCTCGGCCGAGCTTGACTGCGGTTTAAGGACCTCAGTGAGGAGGTTAGTCCTCACGGCCGCGACGGGGAGCTCAAGGCCCAAGGCCTTGGCAGCCCTCATCAGCACCACACTATAAGTTGCCCCCTCCTCCGATGCCACGGAAGGAGGGGAGACAAAACCAGTGTCTGGAGAGGTGTCCAGGCCACTGGCCTCCCCATCACAGCTCCGAGAGTAGGCCGCACTCCTGTCTCCTGTCCAGTCCTCATGAGACTGACACTCCCTGGTCAGAGGGTCCTCAGACCCCTCCCAGTCCTCTTCATCACCCATCTCCTGAAATTCAGGGTTCTCAACCAATGGGGCCTGCTCGTAGAGAGAGAACTCTCCAACCGGCGTCTGGAGCGGCGCCCATCGGGGCCGTCCCGACGCCGGAACAGGAACGAAGGTGGAACCGGGGACGGCGCCGCCCGAGGCCGGCGCCGGAGGTGACACCTGAGGGTCCGATGCCGGGGAGGTCGTCAGATCCACCGGCGACGAACTAGATCCCGAAGGAGGACCAGCAGCATCCTGCGGCGCCGGGCCCGAAGGCGCCGGCGGCGTCGGAACGACTGGACCCCTCGGCGCCGGGCCCGAAGGAGTCGGCGGCGTCGGGGCCAAAGCACCAGACGGCGTCGGGGCCAAAGCACCAGACGGCGTCGGGGCCGGAGCCGCCGACCCGCGAGGGCCCCCAGACGGATCCGCTGGGCCCGAAGGCGCCGCGGAGCCCGTCGGAGGAGAGAGTTTCCTCATGGCCATGAGGAAGCACTCGACCTCCTCCGGCGTCGCGTTCAGCCCAGGGACCGGAGGGTGTGGAGCTGCACGCGGCGCCCGCGACGGAGCCGCGTGAGCGGTGTCGCCCGAACCCCCGGCCGCATCGCGCGAGCGTCGGGGGGGAGTCCGAGGAGCGATGACGCCGCTTGGACTTCTTGTGCCTCTTACCTGACGACGACTTCGACCCGGAGGAGTGCGGCCTACTCTCGGAGCTGTGATGGCTCCGAGCCCGCGACCTGTCCCTCGACCTCCCATGGGATCGGGACCTCTCGCGGCGCGGGGCCGACTGCCGGAGTTCGAGGCGCCTACGGGACCGCTCCCGCCTGGCTTTCGAAGAGAGGGCCCGGCAGTCGGAGCAGGCCTTGTCGTCGTGGTCGACGCCCAAACACGACAAACAGACGCGGTGAGGATCCGTGACCGACATCAGCCGGTCGCAATCGTCACAAGGTTTGAAGCCGGGCATCCCTAAAGGCACCGTGTCGGAGTCGAGAGACTCGAAATAGGATCAAAAAGGATCAAAAAGGTTAGTCAAAAAAGACTAGGGTCACTGCTTTTTCCAGATCTGCGCTTGCTGGCGCGGAAAAAAGAAGAACTGACGTCAGCACGCGGAGGTGGCGTCTAAGTACTCCGACGACGTCATCACGGCGCCCACGACGCCGACGACGGACGCGGAGCCGCAGACGACGCCTACCGACGCGCAAGGGTACTGCTACGCAAAAATTTCCGGATCCAGTCTGACGCCTGGGGATATTCTAAGGTAAGGAATCTAATACTAACGTGTCTCTTTCAGATGCACAAGTTACTACTTGTGTAACGATATATCTGTAAGAGACATTAGTTAGTATTAGATTCCTTACCTTAGAATATCCCCAGGAATATCCCCGGAAACTTTTACGTAGCAGTACCCTTGCGCGTCGGTAGGCGTCGTCTGCGGCTCCGCGTCCGTCGTCGTGGGCGCCGTGATGACGTCGTCGGAGTACTTAGACGCCGCCTCCGCGTGCTGACGTCAGTTCTTAGACACAGCTTTTCCACGCCAGAAACGCAGAGCCATGTTAAAAACTGGTGCCATGAAACTAGGGCCCTGAAAGGGGGTAACCCTAACCCTAGATATCGGTTCGCAGAACGGGGAGGATGGGTGGGTCGGTAAGGAATCTAATACTAACTAATGTCTCTTACAGATATATCGTTACACAAGTAGTAACTTGTGCATCTGAAAGAGACACGTTAGTATTAGATTCCTTACCTTAGAATAGATACCCCAGCAATACCAACCCCGGTGGTGGGTCTGCGAACCAATAATCACACCAGAAAGTCCTGGAGGACAGAACGGCCAAAGAAGCCATCCCTCCGGACTTGGCTGTCCAGGCAGTAGTGTCTTGCAAACGTGTGCAGCGATGCCCACGTAGCTGCCTGACAGATGTCTTGTAAGGGCACTCCCCGGCCCAAGGCAGTTGTAGTCGCCGTGGTTCGGGTAGAATGAGCCCGCAATCCAACCGGGGGCTTCTTTTTAGCCAAGGAGTAGCATGCCTGGATACACAAGATGATCCACCGGGAGATGGTCCTCTTGTGCACCGCTTTCCCCTTCTTAGCGCCCACGTAACCAACAAAGAGTTGGTCATCCACCCGGAATTGGCGTGTGCGATCCAAGTAAAATGAGAGCGCACGTTTTGGGTCCAGACGGTGGAGCCGCTCTTCCTCTTTAGAGGGATGCGGTGGCGGGAAGAAGGTTGGCAAGGTGATTGACTGCCCGATGTGGAAGGCCGTGACAACTTTGGGCAGGAAAGATGGCTTAGTACGCAACACCACGTTGTCCGGATGGACAGAAAGGAAAGGTGGAGTACAAGAAAGGGCCTGGAGCTCACTCACTCTCCTGGCAGAGGTGATGGCAACCAGGAAAGCAGTCTTCAGAGTAAGAAGGCGGAGAGGACAATTGTGAAGTGGCTCAAAGGGAGCGCACATCAGAAATGTAAGAACCAGGTTCAAGTCCCACTGAGGCATCACAAACGGAACAGGAGGGAATGTGTGTGTGATGCCCTTTAGAAATCTATTTACAATAGGGGACTTGAACAAAGAAGGTGGATCAGGCAGCCTTAGAAAGGCTGAAAGGGCAGAAAGGTAGCCCTTGATAGTGCCCAGAGCAGAGCCCTGCTGGGCAAGAGAAAGAAGAAAGAGAAGAACCTCAGAAAGAGGGGCAGCAAGAGGATCCACAGCCTTTGCTGTGCACCATGCCACAAATCTGTTCCACCTGCAGGCGTATACCGACTTTGTGGAGGGACGCCTGGCTGCCAGAATGACGTTACAGACTTCAGGAGGCAAGTCAAATGGCCTCAACTGTCGCCGCTCAATCTCCAAGCATGGAGGTGGAGACTGGACAGGTTCGGGTGGAGGACCGTACCCTGTTGCTGCGACAGAAGGTCCTCCTGAAGAGGCAGACGAACCGGGGGATCGACGGACATACTGAGTAGCTCTGGATACCAGTACCTTCGTGCCCAGTCCGGAGCCACAAGGATGACTTGGGCCCGATCGCGCTTGATCTTCTTCAGCACTCTGGGCAGAAGTGGTATAGGCGGAAAGGCGTACAATAGACCGCAACTCCACTCGCGACGAAAAGCGTCTCCGAGCGAGTGCCGCCTTGGAAATTCCAACGCGCAGAACTGATGACATTGCGCGTTCTCTTCGGTGGCGAATAGATCTAACCAAGGCTCTCCCCATTGCTGAAAGAGGCCTTGCGCCACGTCCGAGTTCAGACGCCATTCGTGATCCATCATGCACCGACGGCAGAGCTCGTCCGCCCTGGCGTTCAGAGAACCTGCCAGGTGTTGAGCCACCAGGGTCACGCCCTGGCGTTCCAGCCATTGCCAGAGGCGCAGAGCCTCCTGGCAAAGGGTCCACGACCCCACCCCGCCCGGTTTGTTGCAGTACCACATGGCGGTGGTGTTGTCCGTGAACACCTGCACTACACTCCCCCGGACAGAGGGGAGGAATTCCTTCAGTGCTAGACGAATCGCCCATAACTCCAACAGGTTGATGTGGAGCCGGGCCTCCGCCGGAGACCAGAGGCCTCTGATCTCCGCCTCTCCCATGTGGCCTCCCCAGCCCTGGAGGGACGCGTCCGTCACAACTACGTGCTCCGGTTGGGGAAGGGAGAGGGATCTGCCGCTGACCCAATCGCGGTCCGTGAGCCACCACTGCAGCTGTCTCGCAGTGCCCTCCGAGATCAGGACGTGGTCGGACAGGTTGCCCTGATGCTGGGCCCACTGAAACATCAGGTCCCACTGCAGAGCCCGCATCCGCCACCTGGCGTGATGCACCAGTAGGATGCAGAGGCCATCAGCCCCAGAAGCCGCAGCGTCAACCTGACCGAGACCCGGGATAACGGCTGAAAGATGAGAATCAGAGCCTGAATATCCCGGACCCCCTGTTCGGGTGGATAAACCCGAAACCGCGCAGAGTCGAGAACCGCTCCGATGAAAAGGAGCTTCTGAGAGAGGCACAGGTGTGACTTCGGCACATTGATGGAGAACCCCAGCCGGTGCAGGAGATCTGACGTAGTCTGGAGGTGGCTGACGACTGTCTGGGGCGAGCCCGCCTTCAACAACCAGTCGCCGAGGTAGGTGAAGACTGAAACCCCTAACCTGCGCAGATGAGCTGCGACCACCGCCATCACCTTTGTGAACACCCGTGGGGCGCTGGTAAGGCTGAAGGGGAGCACGGTATACTGAAAGTGCTCGTGGCCAACCGTGAACCGCAGGTAGCGCCGGTGGGCCGGCAGGACGGGGATGTGGAAATAAGCGTCCTGCAAGTCCAACGCTACCATCCAGTCTCCTGGGTCCAGGGCAGCTAGGACCTGAGCCAGTGTCAGCATTTTGAACTTCTCCTTCCGGAGGAAGCCGTTGACGTTCCTTAGGTCCAAGATAGGGCGTAGGCCCCCTTTGCCCTTCTTGGGTACCAGAAAGTAGTGGGAGTAGCAACCACACCCTAATTCTGGCCCAGGAATGCGCTCGATGGCCCCCTTGGCCAAGAGGGCCGTAACTTCCTCCTGCAGAAGTCGCAAATGATCCCCCGATACACGGTGGTTCTGCGGTGGCATGGCTGGAGGAGTCGCCTCGAAGGGGAGGAAGTAGCCCCTTCGGACGATTTGCAGCACCCACCTGTCCGAAGTGACAGTGCGCCAGTGGAGGTGGTGATGGCGAACCCTGCCCCCCACTGGCGTCACATGGGCCTGAAAGCACGGACTAGGAGGATTTAGAGGCGGATGCTGCGGGGAAGGTGTGGACTGACCACGTCGTTGTCCCCGACCGCCGGGACGGCGGTTCCCACGGCCGCAACCGCGTTGGGTATTATCGTGCGGAGCGTGGCTGGCAGCACGTATGGGTACACCCCTTCCGTGGCCACGAAAGGAGTGAAAGGCAGCCGATTGCTGGCGCGGGGCCGAGAGGCCCAAGGACTTGGCCGTAGCCCTGGAGTCCTTAAAGCGCTCAAGCGCATGGTCTGCCTTGTCACCGAAGAGGCGACGGCCATCAAACGGCATGTCCATCAGTGTGTTTTGGACATCGGCCGAAAAGTTGGCGGACCTCAACCAGGCGTGGCGTCTGACCGCCACCGTCGTTGCCATCGCTCTACCTAGTGAGTCGGTGGTATCCAGCCCACACCGGATAGAATATTTGGCTGCATCCCGGCCCTCCACAAGGGCTTGGCCGAGTTTGGCCCGTACCTCCAACGGACACTCTGGCAGCACTTCCGCAACCGTATCCCACAGAGAGTGGGTGTAGCAGCCCAAGAGGCATGCGGTATTGGAAGAACGCAGTCCCAGACTAAGGGACGAGAAGATCTTTTTACCGTACTGCTTGTACCTCTTGGATTCCCTGTCCGGCGGCGCAGATGGGAATGCGGTCTGGGAATTGGAGGCCTGGATGACCAGGCTCTCGGGGGTGGGATGGGTGGACAGGAAACATGGGTCGCACGGGGCTGGGCGGTGGCGTCTGGCCGCGTTCCTATCCACGGGCGAACCCGTAGCGGGCTTGGACCAAGTGTCCAGAAGAACGTCGGTCAAGGCCTCATTAAAGGGCAGCAGAGGCTCGGCCGAGCTTGACTAGGGTTTAAGGACCTCAGTGAGGAGCTTAGTCCTCACGGCCGCGACGGGGAGCTCAAGGCTCAAGGCCTTGGCAGCCCTCATCAACACCACACTGTAGGTTGCCCCCTCCTCCGAAGCCACGGTAGGGGGGGAGACAAAACCAGTGTCTGGAGAGGTGTCCAGGCCACTGGCCTCCCCAAGGTCTCCAGCCCAGTCCTCATAAGACTGACACTCTCGGGTCAGAGGGTCCTCAGACCCCTCCCAATCCCCTTCATCACCCATCTCCCGATACTCAGGGTTCTCAATCAATGGGGCCTGTTCATAGCGCTGCTTTAATATTAATTTCTACTCTCCCCTGAGGCGGAAGCCGGGGGCTCTCTCAGCAATCTTGCTGCTTTCATTTTAATCGTTTTTTTACATTGTGATTTGTATTTTAAAAACGTTGTTGTCCCCAAGTAGATTACTTACTTGGTAGGACTTTTAGTCACTAGCAGCATTTCTTGTCAGGAAATTGCTTGTTGAGCCCTGCACAGCCGAGTAGGAGCTGGAGCAGTGAGAATAAAGGTAGGACTTAACGTCACTGACAGCCGCCATATTGAGTGAGGTCAGGGACCTACACTCTAGCTGCAGGACGCCTCCCACTCCCCCAAACGGTCCATAAATTGATGATGTCATCTCGTCCGCGCAGCGGGCGCGCCGGCGGCGCGCCAAAGGCGAGCCCGTCTGCGCCCGTCCGCGACTGGACGGGACCAGGGGCCATGACCCCTGCCCATTTACCTGGTCATCACATAAAATATAATTCTAACGACCTGCTTGCCTTGAGACCCTCGGTAAAAAAGGGATGTGATCATGTACATCACCCTTTAAATCTTCCTTACCAGTGCCGACACTGCAATCTTTTCCCAAGAGGTACTATGACAACTGAGTTTCAGAAACTTTTTAAAATGTTTCTTTTAAATTGCAGATCGCTGCCTAAGCATCAAACTGAAATCTCCTTATTGCTCGAAGAGCTTAATCCGGATGTAGTCTTCTTTACGGAGACGTGGTTAACCGCATCGTCTGTACCTGACCTTGTTCAAGCTTTACCACAGGGATATCAGATAGCCAGAACTGATCGCACGTCAGGAAAGGGAGGAGGATTAGCCATAGTGTTTAAAGACAGTTACACCTGCCGATGTAGTTCCACTTCCATATTGGATTGTGAAAGTATGTCGTTTAGTTTGGAACTATCACCTAACACAAATTTTGCTGGCGTTTTAGCCTACCGCCCTCCAGGCTCGGTCAGACAGTTTCTAGATTCGGCGCCTTCAACAATTGCAGATTTGGCCATTACATCGGCTAATTTTACGCTGTTGGGCGATTTAAACATGCATTTCGAAGATACTGCTGACCATGCTGCCCAAGAATTAATTGCCGGCCTATCTGCACTACAGCTGACTCAACTTGTCCCCTATCCCACACATATGAAAGGACATCTACTGGACCCGGTATTTAGTAATTGTCCGGGTCTAGTGATAGAGCCTTCTATTACCCTCCCGTGGACAGATCACCAACTTATCCCGCTAACTTGGTGTATCCCTAAACTGCCCGCTCTTTCAACAGGATCACGGGAGGTTCGAGACTGGCCTAAATTATCAACTGATGAGTGGGTTCGTGAACTTCAAGCCACAATCCCTCTGATCAATACAGATCCCACAGTAGCTAATGATATTTTCAATAGTTGGATAACGCAGTCACTTGACACTATTCTCCCAGCAAAAAAATCGCGGACTAAAAGATCCAGAACATCAGCCCCCTGGTATACTATGGAACTTAGGGAGATCAAACGCAAGTGCAAGAGGCTGGAGAGAAAATGGCGTTTGGGCTACACAGATCTGGACAAAGCCATTTATAAGAAATCCATTGGGGACTACAAGCTAGCGATTAAGAAAGCTCAATCCCAGCACTACACACAACGGATTAAGGACGCTAGGTCCAATTCGAAGGAAATATATAGGATAATAAAAAGTCTCACTGTCCTTCCCCAGCCTCCCGTAAACAGCGACGACTTACAAGTCCGCTGTAATGAGATGGCAGATTATTTTTTTAATAAAATAGACTGTATTTACTCTTCCTTTCCAGCCATTCAATCAAAGAATTTAATAGCTGTCCCTAGCCACCCCAAATATGATGTGATAGATAATAAATCACCAGTGCTGGAGAACTTTCCTCTGCTACAGTTGGACCTATTGTCCACTCTTATGACCCAGGTAAAATCGGGTTCCCCCGGCGACCCGGCTCCACCTCGCTTCTTAAGAACTGTTAGTGAGACTATCCTTCCGGTTATTCTGAAGGTACTCAATGCCTCAATTTCCACCAATATAGTCCCCTCTAAGTGGAAAGAAGCTAGGGTGAAAGCACTTGTTAAGAAGCCTAATATGAGCACCAACAACTTCAGTAACTATCGCCCAATCTCTTTGCTCCCCTGGGCCAGTAAGTTACTGGAAAAATATATCAACAGCCTTCTGACCACTTTCTTGGAGGATAACAATCTCCTTGATCCCTCGCAGACTGGCTTTCGCCCCAAGCATGGGACGGAGTCGGCTCTGTTGGCGGTCTTGGAGGAAACAAGAGGCATCTTGGATCGGGGAGGATCGGTGGCAGTCATCCTCCTCGATCTAAGTGCCGCCTTTGATACTGTAAGTCATACAATCTTGTTGCAGCGCCTCCGGGAGATTGGGATACAAGGAGGAGCGCTGGAATGGATCCGTTCATTTCTATCCAGCAGAAAATTTCAGGTCTTTGAGGGAGCAACTATCTCTACTAGTAGGCCCTTGGACTGTGGAGTCCCACAGGGATCTTCATTAAGCCCGATGTTATTTAACGTATACATGAGACCGCTGGCTGGGGTCGTCCGTCCGTATGGCATTAAGATCGTGACCTACGCGGACGACACCCAGCTGGTGGTTTCTCTTACGCGGGCCGGAGACCCTGTGGGCACGGCAGACCTGATGGGATGCCTGAGCGAGGTCAACACGTGGATGACCCTGTCTTGTCTCAAACTTAATGGGGACAAGACAGAGGTCATGATGTTGGGACATCTAGCTCCACCTACAATTGACCAGATCTGGCCAGCCTGCCTAGGCACCCCCCCAGTCCCCAAGGATGTTATCAAGAGCCTGGGTGTCTGGCTGGACAAGTCTCTGACATTCGACCACCAGGCTGTCGTGCTATCTGCAACATGTTTTGGCCTCATTAGAACGTTGAATAAGATCCTTCCGTTGTTACCCTTTGAGGCAAGACAAATTGTGGTCCAAGGACTAATCCTCTCGAGGTTGGATTTTGGAAATGCGCTCTATCTTGGAGCTCCTGATTCTACATTAAAAAAGCTACAAGTAATTCAAAACTGTGCGGCTCGGACATTGCTTCAAATCCCTCGGAGGACCTCTGTAAAAGCTGGACTGACAAGACTACACTGGCTTCCGGTGAAGGACAGGATCAGCTTCAAATCTCTCTGTCTTGCCCACCAATCCTTTTGGGAAACTGGCCCATTAATCAGTCGCCCTTTAATTACTCCCTACTTACCCAGCAGACAGCTAAGGTCCACTAACGCTCTACTTGCTGCTGTGCCAAAGATCAAACGGTCCAGATCAGGTGGTCGGTCCTTTTCTCTAAATGCAGCCAAGTTGTGGAACAGCTTGCCTTTTTATTTAAGGTCCAACTCTGACCTTACCTCTTTCAGGAAGCAACTTAAGACTTTTTTGTTCAATAAATAGTGTGTTTTTTTCTTTCTGAACTTAAGTTCCACTGAGATTGTTGTTAGCAATTAGCGCTAGGACGCCCCCGGGCAACTATCTGCGCTTTAGAAAACCCATTTTCATTTCATTTCATTTCATAGAAGTGAAACTCCCCAAGCGGCGTCGGGACAGGAACGAAGGAGGTATCGGGGACGGCGCCGCCCGAGGACGGCGCCAGAGGCGACACCTGATGGTCCGACGCCGGGGAGGTCGTAAGGTCCACCGGCGACGACCCAGATCCCGAAGAAGGTCTAGCAGGGTCCCGCGGCGCTGGGCCCGAAGGCGCCGGCGGCGCTGGGACCGCTGGACCCTGCGGCACCGGGCCCGAAGGCACCGGCGGTGTCGAGATTGTGGGGCCCTGCGGCGCCGGGCCCGAAAGCGTCGGCGGCGTCGGGGCCGAAGCACCCGACGGCGTGGGGGCCGAAGCCCCCGACCCGCTAGAGGCCCCAGACGGGTCCGCTGGGCCCGGAGGCGCCGCGGAGCCCGTCGGAGGAGAGAGTTTCCTTATGGCCATGAGGAAGCGCTCGATCTCCTCCGGCGTCGCGTCTTGCCCAGGGACCGGAGGGTGTGGAGCTGGAGGCGGCGCCCGTGACTCCGACGGAGCCGCGTGGGTGGTGTCACCCGAACCCCCGGCTGCATCACGCGAGCGTCGGGGGGGAGTCCGAAGAGCGATGACACCTCTTGGACTTCTTGTGCTTCTTACCTGACGACGACTTCGACCCGGAGGAGTGCGGCCTACTCTCGGAACTGTGGTGGCTCCGAGCCCGCGACCTGTCCCTCGACCTCCCGTGGGACCGAGACCTCTCACGGCGCGGGACCGACTGCCGGAGTTCGAGTCGCCTGCGGGACCGCCCCGCCTGGCTTTCGAAGAGAGGGCCCGGCAGTCGGAGCAGGCCTTGTCATCGTGGTCGACGCCTAGACAAGTTAGGCACAGGTGGTGAGGATCAGTGACCGACATCGTGCGGTCGCAATCCTCGCAGTGCTTAAAGCCAGGCATCCCTACGGCACCGATCGGAGTCGTAAGACTTCGAGAAATGATCAAAAATGATCCAAAAAGTTAGTCAAAAATTGACTAAGGGTTACTGCTTTTTCCAGATCTGCGCTTGCTGGCGCGGAAAAAAGAAGAACTGACGTCAGCACGCGGAGGCGGCGTCTAAGTACTCGGACGACGTCATCACGGCGCCCACGACGCCGACGACGGACGCGGAGCCGCAGACGACGCCTACCGACGCGCCAGGGTACTGCTACGCAAACGTTTCCGGATCCAGTATGACGCCTGGGGATATTCTAAGGTAAGGAATCTAATACTAACGTGTCTCTTTCAGATATAACATTTATGAAATGGCTCTTAAACACAGAAGAAAAGTCTAGACCATTCCATGACAGAATATATAAACTGTTTAGGTTGTGGACAAGGTCAAATATTGTCCCTTGGCAGTGTTTCAAAGAATTCTTGTTCTCTGAGAATAACTCTACTTTAAGCAGATTAATTTGTGCCAAAAAAAAAATCAATTTTGGAAAAAGTCAAATCACAGAAAAATAGAGTTTTAAAGTTGGAAGTTTTGTTTTGAAAAGTGAAGGTCGAATACAGAGTCCCGTAGAATGCTGTGTGCTAACTTCAAGTCAAAGTCATTTTCGTTGTTCAGAGAAAACATCAAATCTTCTAAGCTGGCAAAGAAATTGTCTACCACAGTAGGTGAAAGTTGGACCATTTCATTAAGTAAACCGATAGCACAAAAATGTGAAGCATCGCCGTCAGCGTTAGCCGCATTAGCAATGTTTGTCGGAGATGTAGATGGAGGTGGTACCTGTGTGTCTGTCGAGCCACGTATCTCACCGTCAGCAGATTGCGTCTGTGAGATCTCAATGAATGCCGTCATCAGGATTGGTAGCGGCTGGGGACAACACGATGCATGGGCCGTTACCGAACCAAGCAGGGTATCAACATCCAGCACTGCTGATGGAAGTGTTAGACAGACATTCAACATGCATTGTTCTCAATGAGAGGCAGGCCGCTGAACACAGAGTGCACGAAGTTTGGAAAAATGCCTAGGACTGCTTCAAAGGCTGCTAATAGTCCCGAAAAAACAGTCTTAAATACATGTACAATACCACTGGTATCAGACATGTTTAAGATACGACGTAACATTTCTACGAAATGTATGGGGCAGTTTGTTGATAATAGGGCATGTATCTCTGCAGAGGACCTTGCAACTTGTAGTTCATACGTCTCTTTAGACGAGGTCAGTGGCACAGTTGTTTGTAAAAGAATGGCTTTTATTCTGCTTACAGTATCAATTCGAATAGAAGAGATATTCAGTGAAGGCCATAACGGCGACTCCCCATCTGTCTTCGCTTTAGGAAACAATACTTGCATACAACAAGTGATCCTGGCTGACACAGTTACGAGATAGGCTGACAGCTGTGATCATTCAACATTATATAGCTCCCGTTAGAAAGCTGCCTAAAAATTGGATCTATCACTGCTGCTGGAGAACCTTGCAGGTAGCAGGATAAGTTGTTTGAAGAACCTTCACAGGCTCCATGTAAATGAATACCCTGGCATAAAATTGTACCGCTTAGTGCGCTTTTACATCATGTACCACTAAGAAATACTTCTTTTCCCCCACTCCAACATTTGTGTGTGTATGGTAATTTCCAGGTTGACTTTATGTATTGCTTACCCAACCTTTCATACACAGCAACTGGTATATGTTTCACACAGTATTGAAAATTGTGACAGGCAGAGTGATTATCCTGTGTATTATCCATTCCGTTGCAGGTTTTTCTGAAACAGTTAATAGTAATCTTTCCAGTTTTTAAATGCTCAGCACCGTATAGTCTGCTCCTCTTTTCTGCCAGAGTGATTTGTTTATCTGTGAGGTTAAATACAGAAAACAATGACGTGGTGTTGATTAGACGCCATGGCACATATCCAGAACGAAGATTTTGCAACGCCCAGCCTAAAAGCATTATAGAACGTAATTGCGACGGTCCATGCTGTGGCATGAGCAAGTCCTGTTCCATTATGTCAATGGCAGAGGATACTATGCTGTCCAAAGAATAAATTCTGGATAACAGGGTCATTAACCCATTGTTAACTACAGAGAGTGCTTTCTCTAAATTAATACGATCAATTTCTCATATTCTTTGTGCAGTCTCTGCCTGTGTCGCTTTCCAAGCTTCATTATAAATGGCATATATACCTGCGTATATGAAACGTTTATGACGTCGTTTCGCAGGACCTAGTAAGAAATCCCTTAAATCAACACCATCTTTAAGTAAAAATAAGTGTTGTTTAACCTCTGTCAGTGTAGATTTTTGTAGCCACTGAAGGAATAGTTTTCCTACACTGTATGTTGATACTATCCCTGGATGTTGTCTTTGGACATATCTTGGATCTGGCCTAGTTACTGTAAACCCTGTGTCTTGTTCAGGAATCTATCTTGACAGGTATTTGTGTCTGTGGGCCAGATTAACCATTTTTTCCAATCAGGATCAGTTCTGTTTTTTAAGAAAAATTTTTTCACGTCGACCCCTCCTTCTGAAGTGTTTTTGCCATCAGGTGTAGGTGTAGGTATGGACGGTTTGTTCAAATCTTTTATCTTGGCCAGGCCAAGGCAGGATGTCTGTTGAACAGCATCGTTACTTGTTCAGGGATAACGCAGGCTCGAAATAAAGCTTCTATTCCCTGCACCCGCCAGTCTTTTGAGCCCCAGACAGTTTTTGTTCCTATGTTGTCACTCCAAAAGTCGAAACCTAAAGAGGACAGCTGAGTGTAAAAGGCTGCTGAATAAATTTGCTTTGTATTAGTTAACATACTTTTCATTCCTGTCTTATTAACATTTTTAAAGTAAAACGTTTCTGGATTTGTGGTATTAAAACCTTAGAAGTATGGACATTTTTCATAGAATGTTTTTGAGCTACCTTTTGGTGGCGTTGGACAATGTTCCCATTGATTGTAAGGATAAATATTCTTGGGGTTTGCGGATTTGTGCAAGGAATGATGACCAAATTGATTATAACAATACATTTGTGCATAACCTGATGAACCTTCTAAGTATTCATGTTTTGGGAATTTAGCAGACATCTCTAAATCTGACATCATATTATTAACAGTCTCAAAGTCCCAATCATCTGAAAATGTGCTGGGTGAAACTAAGTCACTCAAGAAAACCTTAAATTAATGTGGAATCTTCAACAGCTCTGCCGGACCATAAATGTCATAATCAGTTCTGTCCCATGCTATACCACCAGGTATTTATTTATTTATAAAGTTTTATAAAGCGCAAACATGATCCAGAGGGATATCAGAGCGCTTTACATTAAAAAATAAATACAATACAGGCCCGTGCTCAATTTGGCCAAGGAACAGCTGTGATGTTCACTGATGTCAAGTCTCTTTGTTAACGGTGAGATGATTTGTGTGGCTTCAGGAGCAAGTTGATGTTCTTACTTGCTGTGTCCATTTTACTATATCTTCCATTTTTCAGCATTCACAAAGTTACTACCATGATTAGCCAAAGTAGGAGGAAAAGTACGCCAAGCACAATCCAAAGTTTAACCCATGGTGAAACCAGATACGTTTTTTTCAAGTTGCTGAAAGAGTTCTGTTACTTGATCTTTAAAAGTTGTATTTGCTGGCATCGTTTCAGGCTCACTGGGATCCTCAGAAAACGTATCAAAGTTAATGAAATAGCCAGATGCAGTTCTGTCAATTGTTGGAATTGCATCATGGTTATTTGAAATTACTGGGGCTACTGGATCCTTTGTCATATTAGTGTAGTCTGATGCTACATCATTGTAGACAGGAGTGTCTTGACGAACTGTTATTTGGGACTCAAGAGGTACAAGTTCCGTTGCTTTATTGCTTAGTCCTTCTTTTCTTACTGCAGATTCTTCAAAGGTGATGAGTCTTTCAGTTTGAAAGGATGGATAGTAGCAAGATTTGATCTTCTGCTACATCTTTGTAGCCCACTGGGCCTACTACTTATTATCGGCCACATGATGTGGTTTGACCAGGTCGATGGATACAAACCTGTTCTCTTTTCTTCCAGCAAGGGATGGCAGTAACACTGTTCTTGATCCTTGTATTGCTAGTACAGGTACTCGTTTTCTGTAAAAAAGGCCCAAATTCCTTCTTATCCGTGATCTTTTCTCTGACTAGATCCCCAATCTTTGGAATCCAGACAGGCCTTGCTGGGACGGGTGGTTCTCCTTCAGTGGTCATTGGCTTCGGTATTGTGTTGCTTTGACTTCTCCTTTTCTCGTTTAAGTCCTGCAAAACAGCCAAACGTTCTTTGATATCAAAGGGTTTTTGTTCCACCACTGAAGTGTGATGATCGAAGTCCTGGACAAGTATTCTAGTACCAAAAAGGATTTCATATGTAGTGATTCCACCCAGAGAATTTCTTGGCAGATAATTGAAACTATGTTGAATACTTAATAGATGTTTGACCCAACCGTCACCCGAGCCTAATACCCCAGCTGTTACAGATTGGTTTATGTCCTGGTTTTTTCTTTCCACTACAGAATTTCCCTCAGGATGGAATGGACTTGAATACCGCAATGCAACGCCCAGATTGGCCATGGCCTCCTTGTAAGCTTTTGAGCTAAACGCAGGACCCTGGTCAGAATGTAGCGTGCCGATTGCGTATATGCCGATAAAGACTCGAAAATCTTTTATAACAGTTCGGGAGTCAGCCGAGCGCTGAGGCCACATCCAAATTAATCTGTCCTAATAGTTGTGGGACGCATTCGTCCATAGTGACGTCTGCGTGTAGAACGCCTAATTCTGTCTAACAATGGTGTCTGTACTGGGCTAGCTACACTGTAGTCAGGTATCTGGTGGCGTTCTCTGCTGCGATCTCTGTTGCAGTCATGGCAATTAATTGCAAACTCGTGAATGTGGGCATTCATCCCTGGCCACCAGTACGTCTCTTAATTCCAGAATGGATTTAGACATCCCTTGATGTATCAGACCCTCTCCCATGTGTGCTTCTTGTATCAAAGCTCCTCTACGTCTCCTGTTTGGGATTACTCTATCCTCCACTCCAGGGATTCGAGCAAAAGGGACGAGTTGGCATCAGTTATGTATGAATATTCAAGGGGATAGTTTAGAGATAACGCCACTCCGCTGCCTTTGCTTGTGGCATTGACAGCTAGCATTGATTCGCTGTCTATTTTTGTTTTTGAATGAGTGATTGCAGCCACGAAAGCAGTTTGCACAGCTGCCTTTGTGGCTTCGTCAGCCAATGAATTCCCTGCAACATGAACGCCATCAAGCTGATGACTCAGTGTATGGATCACATGAGTCTTTTGTAGTTCTGTCTGTAATTGAACTTCTTGTTCCCAAAGCAACTTATGCTTGATTGTGCCACCTTTTGATTCTTTGAAACCGTTTTGAACCCAGTTCTGCAAGTATTCATTGTAAGATTGAACGCAGTAATACGAATCGCACACTATGAGTGTGGGGAATTTGCGAATGGTATTTTCAAGCGCCATCTTAAAAGCCTGTAGTTCAGCTCGCTGAGCTGTACAGTCTCAGACAGATTGTGTTGTTGTGACCATAGGTCGGAATTTAATAAGATGAGAAGATAACCTGCACTCCTGATAAACTTAATCTATTTGCATAAAGTATCATTTGGTGCAGTCACAAATCCTGACCGACCCCAGTCGGGTACTAAATACTACAAAAACAACAGGAACTGTTGGTTTGAGACGCACTATTCACTGGCCCACTGCGGTGCCAATATCAGCTTGTCCAGAATTCTTCATCTCATGATTTTATTCTTCTCAATCCATGAATATTCAGAAAAAGTTCATCAAATACATAAAATGCAGTCCATTAATTGTCACGTGACGACATCCCTGGTATGTTCTACACCCAATGCATTTCGGTATAAAACCTTCGTCAGGGGAAATGCTGTAATCAACAAAAACATTTTCTTGTAGTTCAAATTATGAAATTCCTATTTAAATGAAGCAAAAGGGATAGACCAAACCGGTCATAGCACACATGTGATCATGATGTTAATCATGCTCATGTGACATGTGGTGTCCCAACTGTGCTACCCAACACATCTAAATAATTTCCAAAAGCAACCTCCGTGCCAGCCACGTCCGTTAAAACTACTTGTGCTTAAAAAACATGTACTAAAGAACGGCATGCTAACTGAACGTGATTCTCTGTCCCAAGTGCTAAAAAACAAACAAACAAAGCTGTGTCAATTACAGGAGTGCTGCCTGTTTATGGGTTCTCTATCATCTCACCTTGTCTAGAGACTCATGTCTTACGTATGTCACGCAGAAAAGCGTCTGTATAAAAAAACATCTGTATAGAAAAGATGAATCCTACGAAGAACCAGGAAGAGATAGTTTGGGTGGGAAACCAGTAAATTCACAACTAACAGAAAGTCCTGTAAAGGTCTTTATTAAAAACACTCTGCCTACTCCTAAAAAGAAGTGGGAACCTACTAAACAAACTTCTAATGAGAAGCGTTCTCAGTCCCGAGGAAGGTGTCCTCAAAAGGAGCCATCTGAAACGAGGTATAACCTCAGGTACAGAGATAATTTGAGAAAACCTGATAGATATCAAGATACTGATATACTTTCCTCTCGTACATTTCAGACTTCCTCACAGAAATCGTAAAGAAGAGGACGGTCAGAACACAAGGAAGAACGCGTGAAGTCCAAAGACGATCAACATGTTCCAAAAAATAAGAAAACCCAATTCACCAAAAAGAAGGTAGCAGGTCTAAAAATCAGACATGCTGAGGATTATGAGGACACAACTCAAGAACGGGGAGTGGGCCCAGACAATTCTGGACAGCACAGCAGAAGTCACCATAGCTTGCAAGATCTTGAAGGATCATGTGGAGACTGTGGACTTGAATGAGTACATTCAAGTTGAAACTGCTGACACCAGGGTTAGTGTACCCCATAAGTTATATGAAGTAACGCTCCGGATGGAGGGGTACATAACTAGAAAAATGAGAGCACTCTTTTGGGAAAAGCTCTCTAATGGTTATGACATTCTTCTAGCTGAAAAAGACTAGCCACCAAAATTTGTCAGGGAGTGCCCACACGGCAAAGACATCATTATGCCAGCCTTCTCCAATCATATTCCAATTCACTTAAAATACACCTATGCCAGAAAATGGGCTGTAGCCCAGGCTCCAGCATTAAATAAAAATCATGTAGGATGGGATGAGGATTCTCCTCACCACAAAATCCAGTTAAAATCGCAACCAGCTGCACAGAGGCAGTATCCAGTTAAGCAAGTATCTAAAAAACAGGTCAAGGAGATATTAGATCAACTTGAAGGGATGATTGAAACATGCACCTCGTCAATGAACAATCCTCTCCAAACCAGACAATACATATCGTCTAGTTCTGGACTACAGACATTTAAACTTGTTGCAAAACCTTTGCAGTACAAAATGCACACAGTGCAGCACTAATGAATAACATTGTGTGCAAAAAATATAAAACCACATTATATATTTCTAATGGTTTCTTCTGTCAAAACATTGCACTTGAAAGCAGGAACTTGACCGCTTTCTCAATCATGGGGACACATCGTCACTTCTGTCATCTCCCCCAGGGATTCAAGAATAGTCCAGGGTTATTTTCAGCCAGAGTAACAGAGTTACTACAAACGTATGATGATGAGGCGTTATCGTATGTCGATGACATCTATCTAACAGACGATGACTTGGACAGGCACTTGAACAGGGTGAACACCATAATACTTGGCTTGTCTCTGAAGGGTATAAATTCAACTTTAAGAAATCAAGAATTGTCCACCTCAACGTCCTTTTTCTAGGATTTTTCAATTATTCTGGCCAGTTCCTATGGTTGCTCAGTTACATCAATTTCCCTTATTTTTTGGCGGATCGCCACGGATGCTGCTTCAGCTTTAATAATAGCTAATATTATAGCTGAGACCTGTTTGAAATCATTCAGTAATTACATACCCAGATTTAACGCAGGCTCTGCCCCGTATTCATTTTGAATCTGTTTCAGGATGTCTGGTATCACCGCCATAGATGGAACACCATGTGTTTTTGTGTAAATTGCAGCAAAGACTGTACCCCAAGTGTCGCAGTCCTCCAGGTGTGGTGCGATCCCCACTGGTTAACAGATTGTTAAAATCTGTCTTTCTCATGAGATATACTGTCAGGAAATACTGCCTCGGTTTGAGTAATTTTTTGAGCTATCCAGAATGGAATTTGTTCCCATTTTTGCAGGCAATTTACCAATGACCGATAGTATAGTCTGTGGTGTAATTGTATTTGTTCCCCTGGTGAGGGGTTTGTTGTGGAATCCTTATAAGAGGTTGGACTGTTAAGAGTCTGCATGACATATTGAACCAATTGTCTATGTATTTTTATTAGTTGCTTTAGTTGAACTAATAGTTCCGCACCTGACATTGTGTGGTGTATAGCTGGCTAGTACCAGCCATGTTGCTCCTGGTTTACCTAGTGGACAGAGCCTGGTAAGGTGATTTTGATGTTGTAGGGCACCTTTAAACCAGAGCTGGTGCTCTTGGTAAGTTAGTGGAATTTCAATGTCCTCAAAAGGAACGTATTCCGTTGGATTATCCTCTACTTTGTAGAAGTGAAACACATGCGATACTGCATTTGCTTCAGGGAAGACTATCCATGAATATAATACCCCTGTCTGCCAATATTCGTGTGCCTCTATGACAAAAATTACCCTACCACCTCTAGGTGATAGGTCATTTGTCATAAGCTTTATAGTGATGGTTTTCCTTATGTTTTCCGGGATGGTTATAGCATCCGGGACGTTTTCTTGGAAACCTGTAACGTCTAAACCTGGTTGGTTTGCAGTTCCTGCAGCTCCACCTGTTGCGTTATTGTCGCCGTTAAGCGACATTGTTTAATGAAAGTTTGCAGAGCAAGTTTCAAGGAAACAAAGATAAGGTGCACAATATTTTGGAACACTATATCCTTCAACGTTGAATCAAACCAAAAACGAATACATAGGATTTTCGTCCTACTCAGTAATGGCGGATATTTTATCCTTTTACCCACTCCAGACGTCTATTGGAGTATTTTACGGGAAAAAAGGGGTCTCTGTGAAAAGCACGACTGAGTTACTCTAGTATCTAGCATTAAATTAGTGCCTTACCAAACGTTGGGCGCCATGTAGTGTAGTTCCTATATTCCCAATAGGCTCTGCGCATTGGAATAACATATCCTATAGATTTGACGTAGGACTTATGTGTACTAGGTCTCTATCGAATAAATTAGACTTATTTGTGAGTACCAGCTAGCTCAGAGGTCACTAGAAACTTTCTCGAATAAACAAGAATGGATTAGTTTCTAACAACCGCATAAACATGACAACTTTGTTTCCCCAAGAATAAAACTGATCTTCAGAGTCGTGGAAACAATAGATAGATATATATATATTTTTTTTAAAACCTTTATTGTACAGAGAAGGCTCACAAATACGGGCCTACAACCCAGCGGGCCGGCCACCACAAATAAGAAACAGAGTCAGCAGCACCGAAACGCATACAGAATATCACAACAAAGCATACAGGAAATAAGGGCTAAAAGCCACATAGGAACCAGCAGGGGCAGGATACGTGAAGGTTGATTTTCTAATATAGAAGCGGGAATAACAGAATAATAACAGGTAGGAAGTCTCGGAGGGCCGTGGTGGGCCGCGAACAAGCTGCGATGGAAGATACAGGATAACGCTATAATGACAAACACATATCGATAAAGGCAGAATAGGAGTCCCGCCAGAAAAACAGTGGCAACCGCCGTTCAGCGCCCGCCCACCACAACAAGAACATATCAAATCAAACAGAATCGAAAAAAGCTTATCAAATAAAGCCCTCCGTCACACAACCCAGAGAATAAGGAAAAAAAAAACCCCACAAGAGGGGGGAGAAAGAAAGAAAAAGAGGGAGAAGGGGACAAAAGGGGAAAGGAAGAACGCCACCTCAAGCACACGCCCCATGTCAAACGAGATCGGAAACCACAAATCTGTATACAGAACCAGTAGTAACCGGAGCAAAATTATGTAGTGAGCCAAAGTCACAGTACGACCAAACGGCTAGTGCATCAAAAATAACCCACCCAGGGGGACATATGCTGAGACCGCGCCCCGAAAAAGAGGACACACAAGAGCCATAGAACCAAAGAATAAGAAAAATGAGGGGAGAAAAACCTCAAAGAAATGACAGACCCCCCCCCCACCCCCACCCTGCACCCCTGCAGAAGGCTATGGCCTACCCCCCAGCAGCGTGCCTGTCGCCCTAATCAGAACCCGAAATATAGAAGAGCTAAAGCAAGATTGAACCATAAAGACAAAAAAGGGGGAAAAGAAGGAATAAGGAAGGAAAGAACACGGGAGAGGGCATCAAAACAGAATCACAGGCTCCCACCCTCCCGTCCGAAACATCAGTGCCCACGGGAAGACAAAGATTCTAAGGACACATTACAGGAATACGATAAAAATCCGACATGTTCACACCGTTACCAACCGCTCATCCAACCATTACAAAACACCAGTCCACAAAGGCAAGATAGTCTCATCCCTGTCCTTGTTTTTCCAAATCTGTGGCAGTCCGCCTCACGAAGAACCAGACCACGAGGAACAGGAGGCAAAGAACAGGGAGGTCAAACTTCAATCCGCAGAAGATGTTTTGCGTACCACTTGGATGATCCGGAACAGTCAGAAACCATTGTACACAATGCAGGCACAGTTCCGAAGATGATCTGAGGAAAGCCGACCCAGCGAAGTCAGCACAGGATCTACGTTCGGCCATTCGAGGAGACGAAGCACAGGAAGAACCACCAAGGCCGGTCCGGACAGGACCCGGCCTACCGACCCACAGCACAGGAGAGGACACATCACGATGGAGGGCAGCGGAACTCCGAAGATCCGCAGAAACGGCAGCCACCGGGTCCATAATTTCCAGGATAGTTCCAGTCGCACCCAGTAGCGACGCAGCCGTACACGCCAGGGGGGGCTCAAACGGCCCAGCGAAACGAGCCTCCTCCAGGTTATCAGCGGGTGCGGCCACAGGAGCACCCCAGGAGCGCAGGGCGGCGAGGATGTCGGCAAGTGTAGGAACACCTTTACAGTATCCGGCTTCTGTGCCACATCGTGGACCACCGCCGCCCATCTCGGCCCGGCTGAGATATACAGGGTCGGCCGCCATTTTGGAAGCCCGGCAGGGTCGCAGCGATCCTCGACCCCGGCCCGGGCCGCAGCAAGGCAAACGGAATGCAGCCAACCACCAGCAGAGGCACGTCCAGAGCAAGAAGGGGGGCCACCAGAAGAAGGAGGGTCGCAGGCCCCCCAATGCCACCGGCCCCGTTCTCCGAGTCCGGGCGGAGGCACTCAAAATGGCCGGACCGGAGAACAAAGGGGGGGGAACAAGCCACATCTACGGTCAGCCCCGTCAACGGAAGGCAGCGCCTCCACCTCAGGCCGCGGGACCGCCTGATCAGGCCAGAAAGCCGCAACCGGCCTCTCTGCACAACCGCCTCGTCGGCCGAGCCCACTGCGCCATCAAAGGCCGGCCATAGCGTAGCGCCCCGTCCGGGCGCCGCCGAAGAGACTCAGGCCAGTCCGCTGCGGAGGCCACGAAGCGAGCGAAGGCACAGTTCCGGAACCACGGCACCCAGAGACAACCGGAACAGACGGTAAGTGCCTAGAGATCGCCGCAGATCCACAGCGTAGCAGAAATTGTCTTCCCGGGGCAGGATAAAGGCAGGATTTATGTTTCGAACAGGAAAGTAAACGGAGCCGAGCTAAAGCGCGGCCATCTCGGACGCGAGCTTGGCTCCTCCCCTAGATAGATATTTTAATCAGTCAATCGTGCATGCTTCGTTTCATCAGACGTACAGAGAAATGGAGAGACAGGCATTTTCAATAAAAGGGTTTATTGAACAGTCTTCTTTCTCATGCAAGTAAAGAGAACTGCTACAATTGTAATACTGGTTGCAAAGTATAATGCGTTCAGTAAGAAGAGTACTATAAAATAATACTGTAAAAGCATTGTATGGTTTCTGGACCATAGATAAATACATACATAAATAATAAAGGCTAAAAAGTACTGAACTGGTGCTTCTAAAATACGCATACCCCGATGTACCTAACCTAAGTCTAGTACGAGGGAGGAAGTGAGGTGTAGCATAGGATTAGTTTTTCTTTGCCAAGAATCTATCCAAGATTTCTCTTAGGGTCTAATCAGCTCCGTACCTTGGTTTTAGAATGAAGGAGTTCTGGTACCTCTGTCTCGGGACTCGATTTCCCAACACCCCGCGAGGGGAGCTTGGAAACACTGGTGCTGGATTCTCAGCGAGAGAAAGGCAGCCTCTCTGTCAGTGCATCAGCTGGAAGGTCGGCTTCCTTCGCACTTGCTGTAGCGAGCTGCGTCGGGCACGTAGATAGTCGAGCTGCTCCGAACCACCGTGTGTTTGCTAGGGCAAGTGTAGGCATATTTATACCTTGAAGGTGCCTTGTTTGACGTTAAGTCAGATATAGTAACGTCAAGCAAGGGGGAGCCGAGTTTTCCAAGAAATCGTTGTGGCTTTTTGGAACTAGTGGAAGTAGCCATGCCTGTATTTGGACTGGATGGTTTATGTCTAAATATGGACAGGATTTCTGTGCCTATATAAGGGCAATGTGAATTGTGCCTATATAAGGGCATGAATTGGTAAATTACGCTTGGATTCTAAAAGGCTCCACAACAGTTGCCCATGTTTTGCTTTTTTTATAGCTGGTGTGAAGAAGCCTTTGTATGCTTGTATAAAGACAGGTCCCACTAGCCATGTGTCCTGGGCATTCTTGCGGCTTTTCCCGGGCAGCACATTCTAAGACTCAGTGGAATTTATTTGAAAAACACACTGTGTCTATGGAACCCTTCCTTAGGTTGATTAGTGAGAAAATTAGAGTTGCCAGGTTGAGGCTTGTGATGCCTGGTCAATTGCCTATTCACTGTCCATTAGGATTTGGATCAAGTGACCATCAAAGTATTTGTGAAGGTCTTGAAGAGAAGCAAAGGTCTCAGATATGGCAAGCCCTGATTTCTGTGATAACATTAGTCTTGGTTTTGCCAAAGGGCAACTGTACATCCAGGGCCTGAGCTGCCCTTTGAACTACAACCAAAAATGACGCTCAGTAGGTAGTCTAAATGGTGAGTCCAACTGCACATTAGGGGAAGTATCCAGCCAACTGGCCTCTAGCAAATCTGCATTGAAATTGTCATCATTGTAATAATTGGGAAGATTCCCATCCTGAAGCCCACCATCAACATTTCCCTCTGTTGGTGTATTTTGTTCAGAATCAGAGCAATAAAGCTAATGCGGCCTATAGTGGTGCAACTCCCCTGGTAGGGCATGAGTGCAGAATTAGGCTGTATGAAAATTGGCTGGTATTTTTGTAACTTGTCATCGGTCAGGATTGGGCTGGCGTTGTTTCGGCGCCAGACACTGGAACCAGAATCGCGTTGTCTGGCGATAGCACTGGTGTTGAGGAGTGGTAGCAAGTGCAGGTAAAGGCAACGGAGGAGGTGTATTTACAGGAGTTGGTACTGGATCCAGTCGAGACCACATGGTCAGTCGGTGCAGGGTAAGGCCCGGTCATCGGTAATCCAACGAGAGGACCCTGTGGATTATTGTGGCTTGAAGGTGTGCCATAGAGGGCGGCGAAATGCAGCATGGTCTCGTTGAAGGATTCAATTTGATGTGGCGTTGCCTATGACATGGGAGACTCAGGCACATCACGATTAGCTGGGGAATCGGCTCTGCTCTCTGGGTTTTTGCAGCAGATTGACTGTGAATTCTCGTGGCCTGAAGGGGTGTCATAAAGGGCGGCGACATGCAGCATGGTCTCTTTAAAGGATTCAAACTGATGCGGCATTGCCTATGACATGATATGGGAAACTCGGACATATCAGGATCGGCTCTGTTCTCGGGGTCTTTGGAGCAAACTGACTAGAATTGTAGCACCCTTTTCCTTAGACATGGAGTGCTAGAATTGGGGTGCGTTCCGCTTTGCTTTTTGTGTTTTCTTGTTTACTTAAACGTCAACTTAGACTTATTGGAGGACTTCGACTGCAAAGTGGACTTCTTGCAAGGACGGTTTCAGAAGTGAGCCTGGCTGTATGTCGCCAAGCATCAGAAGAAGTTGAAACCAGAGGGGAGGCAACCGCATACAAATTCTGATGGAATCAAGATATATTATTGAGCTTAATAGCAAGAATCCCAATGGCCTCAACGTGGACGAAGAATTATCTGTACATTTAGGAGACTGATCATTCTGTGTTTAGTTTTTTCACTTACCTTCCTTCGATTTGCCTGTTTTAACATCTTGAATGTCTCTTTTAGATGTTAGGTGCTACTGTATTCCCTGTTCGATTCACATTTAGGTATGGCTAATTTCCATCTTTTAGCCACCTCATTTTGATTATGCCAATTATGATTGTTGATTACATGTATATAATGTTATTGCTCCTCTGGTTCCACCTCGGATGCAATGTTTTATTTGCTGTTTGAAATGTTTTGAATCATCTCTTTTGTAATTTTGTATTTTCACGCAGGTTGAGGGACATAGCTCTGTGGAATACCATCCATGGATATTTCTCTCCATGTTATCTACTGGAGTGCGAACATGATCTGCTTCTTTGGATTTCCATCTACGGAAACCAAAGAGATAAGACTGATTTGTTTCTGTTCTCTATATTTTATTCTTCACTTCATGTATTTTTTGTCTATTTATTATAACTGGATGTGTGATACAGTTTTGTGTTGATGTTCTAAAACACATTGACCTTTGACTATGCCCATTGGGTCTCAATATGGATGTCTTCAATTTTTAAGCCCACTTGGGCAGATTTTTGGATGTCCAGACACACCAGATGTTTGATTAAGGACAAACATTTTGATCGTTAAAGAATTCTGATTCTTATCGCAGATATGACAAAGTATACCTGACAAGTACAATTACTGTTCAAACATCTTACTTATTCTTTCAATTTATCTATTGATTTTGTCCAATATGAGTAATGTGTCAGAAAAAGAAATGTCTCTCTGAGTAATCATTTAATTACTGCTTTATTTCTTCATTTGAATCTAGCGAGGATCTTGGCTGTTATTGTGTATATGTTCATACAAGAGGCCTATCAGGTGGAGTACACACGTTTTTCACACTAGCATTTTGAGGTAGTATTTTGCTACATTCCGGTGACCTTGGACAACTTTACATATTTACATTGAGTGGGAATTTCTACTATACAGCGCTTTGAAAATGCAGATCAAATGTTTGAATTATTAACTGGGATGCACGTACTGTTTATAATTTATTTGGATTGAATTTCATACGTAATACTGTGGTAATATTTTCCACGCGCGCCATGACTCACTTTGTATAACTTGCACTATTTCTGTAATGTTGCCATGGTGTTCTCCAACCCGTGACCAAGGCGTGTGATGCACCAAAACGCATTGAGTTGTCATTGGTGTTGCAAGATATATATATATATATATATATATATATATATATATATATATATATAGAGTAACAAATGTTAAATCAAATGCAAAACATGCAATACATTACCAAATGAATTAAAATTAAAAAACAAAAAAGACATTTACTAAAATATAGATTTTTTTATGATTTTACTAAAACTGGATATATAAGCAAAGAATACAAATGTAATCAAATAAATAACAATGTTAGATATATTATTATTTTTAAGTATTGAAGTCCAGGAATAATAGATCTATTATTACATCTTCAGTCTGTGCAACAGCAGGGGAGGTATGAGTTTGGAGGGATAACATGTACTATTCCCACTCCAGTCTGTGCAACAGTAAGGAAAGCGTTAGACTTCAGAAAAGTAAAATGTACAATTCCCATTCCACTAGGTTAAGTGCTGGATTTCAGAGTGGTTCAATTCACTATTCCCAATAGTACGGAAAGTGTTGGACTCCAAGGGGTAAAAGTTAATATTTCCACTGTAGTCTGTGCAACAGTAGGGAAAGTGTTGGACTCCAGAGGGGGTAACATTTACTATTCCCACTTCAGTCTCTGCATGAAAGCGTTGAAGTTCGGTGGGGTAACATTTACTATTTCCACTCCGGTCTGTGCAATAGTAGGAAAAACGCTGAACTCCAGTGGTGTAACATTTACCATTGCCACTCCAGTCTATGTAACAGCAGGAAAAGCGTTGGACTTCAGAGGGGTATAATTTACTATTTCCACTCCAGTCTGTGCAACAGTAGGGAAAGCGTTGGACTTTGGAGAGGTAAAATGTACTATTCCCATTCCAGTCTGTGCAACAGTAGGGAAAGTACTTCACTTCAAACACATAACATATATTAAACATAACCTTATTCATTTATAACAAATATAAAACTCTTAGGATAAACGTGATTAATTAACCCCAAAAAATTATATATATATAAAAATAAAAACAATACAATTAACATAATTATTAAACAATGTAATAATTATCAATTTAAAAAAATGACCATTGTTTATTACTTAACTTAGCACACTATACCCCCACAAACCTAGTAGCCCACACAAAGTAAAACGAAAATATATAAATGTAACACAATTAACATAATTAATAACTAATTAAATAATCTATTATCGATTAATACTATACTTCCCACCCTATACCCTTACAAACCCAGCAGCCAACACATAATATATAACTTCAAAAATATATTCACAATTAACATAATTAATAATCAATTAAATATGTCATGATAAATTAATTATACCTAATTAGCTTTCCACCCTACATGCCTACAAACCTAGCAACCCACTACAACAATATAAATTACAATCATAAACTAGTAAAAAATTCTAACTCACTCAAGCAGGTCTACGTGCCAGCTCCCCCTGTGACAGTTCTCCTGTCGAGCTTGACTGCAGTCCACTACCCTCTGCTACCTGTCTCCCTCCGTTTGTGCCTCCTCTACTCATTTCTTGCTGTTTTGCCTTTTCAGCTGTTTTTCTGCCCTCTATTTTGCCTTTCTCAGCTCGTTTTTCTGCCCTCTGTTTTGCCCTTTCTACTAGTTTTTCTGCCCTCCGTTTTGCCTTGTCTGTACTTTTTTTTGCCCTCTGCTGCTCGGTTTTGCCTTATCTGCTTGTTTTTCTGCCCAATATTTTGCCTTTTGTGCTCGTTTTTCTGCCCACTGTTCTGCCTTTTGCTGCTGGTTCCTTCCTGCTGGTTCCCTCCTCCCACCACCCAGAGCCCGCCTGCCCCCAGAACCTAATTAGTAGAGGCCGCACGCAACACCCTTGAGCAGTTCCTGGTGCCAGCTGCGCTTGTGATGGTTCTCCTGCTCAGATTGCCAGCAGTCTGCTACCTTCTGATGTCTGTGTATCTGCTACCCTCTGTGTGTGACTCCTCTGCTCGTTCTTGCTATGTTGATACCTTTTCTTCTTTTTTTTCCTCCCTCTGTTTAGCCTTCTTCTAATTTTTCTGCCCTATGTTTTGCCTTTACTGCTAATTTTTCTGCCCGTTTTGCCTTTTTATGCTTGCTCCTTTTTCCCCCCACTGTTTTGCCTTTTGCTGCTAGTTTCTTCCTGCCGTTTCCTAAAAGCCTTACTTTCGACAGAGACCTCACACCCCAGTGCCTAGATGCCCCAGGGGTGACAGTGCTGCGCTGTACAAATGCTGATTGATTGATTGACCTAACATTACAAACTAGATTCAAAAATATTAGCAATTATACAAACAATAACCCATAAGAACAAGTTACTTACCTTTGGTAACGATATATCTGTAAGGAACATTAGTTCGTTATAGATTCCTTACCTTAGAATTACCCCCAGAGTCAGACTGGATCTGGAAAGTTGCGGCAGCTACTTGGACGCCGCCCTCACGCACTGATGTCAGTTCTGTACACGACTTTCCACGCCAGAAATGAAGAGCCATGCAAGACACTGACCACTGGTGCAAAACACTAGGGCCCTGAAAGGATAACCTTAACCCTAGAAATCAGTTCGCAGAACGGGGAGGATGGGTGGGGCAGTAAGGAATCTATAACTAACTAATGTTTCTTACAGCAATATCATTACCGAAGGTAAGTAACATGTTCATCTGAAAGAAACACATTAGTTATAGATTCCTTACCTTAGAATACATACCTCAGCAATACCAACCCCGGCGGTGGGTCTGCAAACCAATCTCACGTCAGATAGTCCTGGAAAACAGAACGGCCAATGAAGCCATCTCTCCGGACCTGACCGTCAAGATAGTAGTGTTTGTAAACATGTGCAGCGCTGCCCACATAGCTGCCTGACAGTTGTCATTTAGAGGAAAGCCTCTTCTCAGAGCAGTAGTTACTGCCGTTGCCCTGGTAGAATGGGCACGCAGCTCCACTGGAGGCTCCTTCTTCGCCAGAGAATAGCACGCTTCGATACACAAAACGAGCATTCGGGAGATAGATTGTTTGTGTACGGCCCGACCTTTCTTTGCACCCATGTACCCAACAAAGAGCTAGTCATCCACCCGGTACTGTTTGGTGCGATCCAGATAAAAGGAAAGCACACATTTTGGGTCCAGACGGTATAGCCTCTCCTCCTCTTTCGAAGGATGTGGAGGCGGGAAAAAGGTGGGCAAAGTGATGGTCTGCCTGATGTGAAATGCAGTGACAACCTTTAGCAAGAAGGATGGACTGGTTCTAAGGACCACTTTGTCCGGATGTACAGGCAAGAAAGGAGGCATATATGAAAGAGCCTGGCGCTCACTCACTCTCCTGGCAGCGGTGATGACAACAAGAAAGGCAGTCTTAAGCGTGAGAAGCCTTAAAGGACCGTTGTGGAGCGGCTCAAAGGTAGCGCACATTAAAAAGGTCAAAACTAGATTTAAGTCCACAGAGGCAAAATGAAAGGAATAGGAGGAAAGAGGTGAGTTATGCCTTTTAGAAAATTATTTACAACCGGGGACTTGAAAAGAGAAGGCTGATCTGGAAGGCAGAGATGCCCGAGAGAAATCTGTGATAGTGCCCAGAGCAGAGCCCTGCTGGGCCAAAGAAAGAATGAACAAGAGAACCTCAGAAAGAGGGGCAGAGAGCGGATACACAGCCTTTGCTGTGCACCATGCCACAAATTTGTTCCATCGACAGGCGTATACCGTCTTAGTGGAGGGACGCCTGGCTGCCAAGATTACATTGGGGACATCGGGAGGCAGGTCAAACGACGTTCAACTGCTGCTGCTCAATCTCCACACAAGGAGGTGGAGGCTGGACAGGCTTGGGTGGAGGACCGTCCCCTGCTGCTGCGACAGAAGATCCTCCCGAAGAGGCAGTCTGATCGGAGGATCGGCAGACCGATGGCCATGTTGAGCAGCTCAGGATACGCGCCCAATCCGGAGCCACAAGAATGACTTGGGCCCGGTCGCGCTTGATCTTCTTCAGCACTCTGGGCACATGTGGTATAGGGGGAAAGGCGTACAACTGACCGCAACTCCACTCGCAACAAAAAGCATCGCCTAGCAAGTGCCGCCTTGGAAATTTCAAAACGCAGAATTGTGGAAATTGCTCTTTCTCTTCGGTGGCACATAGATCTAACCAAGTCTCTCCCCACTGTTGAAAGAGACCTTGCACCACCTCCGAGTGCAGACGCCATTCGTGATCCATCATGCACCTGTGGCTGATTTCGTCCGCCCTGGCATTCAGGGAACCTGCCAGGTGTTGAACCTCCAGGGATATGCCCTGATGTTCCAGCCAAGTCCAGAGGCAGAGAGCCTCCTGACATAGGGTCCACGACCCCACCCCGCAGTGTTTGTTGCAGTACCACATGGAGGTGGTGTGGTCAGTGAACACCTGCAGTACTCTTCCTGGACAGAGGGAAGGAATGCCTTTAGTGCAAGACGGATTGCCCGAAGCTCCTGAAGGTTGATGTGGAGCCCGGATTCTGCTGGAGACCAGAGGCCTCTTATCTCCGCCTACCCCACGTAGCCACTGTTGGAGGAGACAACATGCCATGGTCAGGAGGTGTCCAGACCACAGGCATACCCCAGTTCCTCTCTCCAGTCCTGTTCAGATTCTACCTGATCAGCTAAAGGGTCTCCTGACCCCTCCCAGTCCTCCTCCTCATCCTCTGGCTGGCAATCTGCCTGAAAGGGACCCCAGGAGTGAACAGGGGCACAAAAGCACCTCTATGAGCCGGGTCTGGCGTCGGTCCAGCTCCGGGTCTATGTCGTGTTGGAGGCCGGGGTCGACGCCGGCCAAGGGGTCGACCGGCGTCGAATGTGGTAATGGTGCCAGAGGAAGCGGCGCCGGAGGTGTAATGAGGTCAACCAGCGCCGATCCGGATCCAGGGCGGCCTGAGGCGCCGGAGCCGTCTGCGGAGAAGGCGTAGACCCCACAACCGGTTCCGTTGGGCCCGAAGGTGCGCTGGTGGGTCCAGGCTACCCAAAGATGGCATGCATCGCCTCGTAGAACGTATGGAGCTGGGTGGGAGTCACTCCCGGTCTTGGGAAGAGAGGGAAACGTGGAGTAGACTCTTCGGATTCTGCAAGCGGAGGCGCAGGAAGGGCACCACCCGCATCCCTCGGCGGATTGGCCAACTGACGAGAAGTCGAAGAGCGATGGTGCTTCTTCGACTTCTTCTAATGCTTTGACTTACCCGACCCCGAGTGCGAAGACTTCCATGACTTGGACAAATGGCGGTGGCTCCGCAACCAGTCCCTCGACCTCCCTCATGACTGGGACCTCGAACTGCGCAGAGCAGGCTGCCTGCTCTCAAGCGGCTTTCGGGACCATCGACCGTCAGTCGGAGCACGACCAGGCAAAAGAGGCACACGCTGCGGGTCCGTCAACGACACCAGTTGGTTACAGGAATGGGCATGCCTTGAAGCCCGGCACCCTTCGCGCACCAGAAGTCGAAGACTCAAACAAAGAAGTCGACAAAAGTCGTGAAAAAGTCAGTCAAAAAATGACTGGAGGTACTGCTCTAACCCGGATCAGCGCTGGCTGGCGCGGAAAAAGAAAGGACTGACATCAGCAGCGACAACGCCAACGACTGACGTGGAGCCGACCGACGCCACCAACATGCAGAGATACTGCTGATGAAAAAACTTTCCTGATCCAGTCTGATGCCTAGGGGTAATTCTAAGGTAAGGAATTTATAACTAACATGTTTCTTTCAGATAATTAATATATAAACTAACACACAAAGATAAATAACAATCTATATAATATTCTTGACAACGATATTTTTGCATCATGATATTCTTTTTCCAGATTTTCTGCAACCAATATTTAAAACTCCATATTTTCTCCAAATACCCAACAGTGGCAGCAAATCATAGAAGGCAGCACCTTCCGTTGCAGAGGTGAAAATTGCATTGATACTACAACCTAGTGAGGACCCAAGGGATTGTGGTTTATACAGATCTCCTGGATGCTGACGTTAAAGTATTTACAAGAGTTCTGGCAGCCAGGCTGTATAAGGTCCTCACTCACTGTTCCACCTGGACAAGTCAGAAATTGTTCGGGGCAGGCAAACTGGGCTAACACCAAGAAAACACTATACTTGGTAGACGTAGCTAGGCTTAACATGTATGCCATTCTACTGTTGGTGGATGCTGGGAAAGAGTTTAACAGGATTAATTGGTCCTTCATGGAAAATGTCCTGCACAAATGTAGTTGTCTTAGTGAGCCAGAAATGCGCTATTGGTAGGGTTAAGGTAAATGGGTAGCTACTGGAGTAGGTATTCATTGTGCAAGGATTAAGACAGGGTTGTCTTTTGTTACCCCTTTTCTTAGCATTAACAAAGGAATCTTTGGCACAGAAAATTGATGGTAATTAATGCATGATTGTTAGAAGTATTTCATTTATATATGGAAATAATTAAGAGGAAATAACTGAAAACATTTTAATTGGGGATGGTTTTCACAAGAAATTCCGTGTGCCTGACAATAATTGGTCTTAATCTGGGATACCACATTTAAAATCCCCTTTTTTGTAATCATAGATTAAATGTGAAATTAAAACATATTCCATGATTAGCTTAGTTAACTTGAATTAATAAAAGTTCAGATGAAGGAGGCTATCACTCTGAAGAAGTCCCGAAACTTCAATAATTTTGGCCAACTGGGCCCTCAAATAGGCCTTTGACTGTGTCTACTGGTCTCTGACTTGGATAGGACATGGATTAGAGTGTACATGTATTACCAATGCAGGTGACACCCTCAGCCCGATAAGCATGTATTACGCAAATTGTATGGTTAATGTGAAACAATGTCATAACATTAGTGTATCTACAGTTAATTAATATGTACTGTAGCAATTCATTTTTCTTAAACTACAGTTTTTAAACAAAAATCTTTTTGACAAAAAATGTTTCAAATTTAAGTTGTAGACCTCACTTAATGCTTAAGACAGAATTTTTGCTGCATCGTGCAACTCTTTTCCCCACGCATAGGTGTCTTTATCTGAAATCTAGAAATAGCTTATGAAATGTTATGATCACATTCTATTCCCACACTACCACTGCTACTTGATTTGGCATAGAAGCATGTAAACTGTCAAACTACTTCTGTCTCTTTATGAGATTTGAACTGACGTACAAACAAGTAAAACTTTTGAACTAGTGCCAGCTCTAAAGGTCAGTGGTTCTGGAGAGATTTCGGACTCGGTCTAAAATGTAAATTAGTTGTATGACTCTACCTTGGTTAGCTGTCAAAAGAGGTACTTTATTTAACTGGACTATGGCGCTCCCACAAACTACTCAGTGCCATATTTGATGCTTTCTTGGCGTTTCAACAGCATCCCAGATCCATCTGGCTGATCTTCAGCGTGAAAATCCAAGATAACGCAACAGCTTTATAATGCACCTATTTGGAGGCATATTCTTCCATGGGATTGGGCCAGGAAGGTGACTGACCCTCCATGTACCACCTCATCTCGCTCTGCTTGTTCACCCTCTACCCACTATGCTTCCTCGTGCATGGTTTCTGCTCTGTCTGATGCGCCATTGTGTGTCTCCTTTGCCCGCAGCCTCTCTCATCTCTGTCCTTGGCGTGCATGGGGCAGGAGCACTGGCATGCGTGGCCTTTGACTAAGAGCCCGTTTTGATGTTTGCTTGGGCTCCCTCCTCTCACCAGTGGGTTCACGGGGAGACGGGGTGGTATGTATACGGCAGCATCAGTAGTGTGAGGCACCCATGTGCAAGGACATCTCTAATCCATAATAATTCAGTGCAACTGTCATTTCCTTTAGGGTTGGGCAGTAAACTCTGCTCCTCTGACAGAGTTCAAAGAGTTTTGCCCACTCAGCACTGCGCTTGAGCATAGAGTTTCAGAAAAACGTCACCAACTGCCACATGAGTACTGAATTGCGCCACACGTGGAACTTCGTGGAATATTTCGGTAACTCCGCAGAAACCAGCGAAGAGAAACTCTAAGAGTTCCGCCCACCCTTAATTTTCTTGCAGGAGTATTCGGATGTCAGAACGTGACAGTGATAAAGAAATAACACAGTCACCATCAAAGAAAAATAACATTCTTCCACACATATCCAAATGATGCCATTTTCATGCAATATTATTCATGATAAACTGTGCAAGTACTTAATATTTAAATAGTGAGTTAAGCGTTTACTGCAGCGATGAGTGCGTGATACACGCAGTAGTGTGTGATAACTCTATACAAAATGTTCTACTAAAATGACTTGGCTAAAGCGGAATATAAATTATAACAGTTCTTGTTCAGGTCATACATAAATCCTCCCAGGTACACTCTTACTATGGTAAAAGGAGCTACTGTAATACTCTCTCGTTCTTAGGTTTATCTGCACATAGTGATTTTTGTTCCACTTTTATTTTCCCATGATTTGTTCGCTGTAACGGTAAATTAAATGACTACTTCCTTTGTGTGTGCGAAAGAAACACAGAAATATGCTGCTCCACTAGAACAATGCTTTATTTCGGAATTCAACAGTGGTGGTGACAAATGAAATGAAAAGCGGAAATTTGACCAACACCTTCACCACACAATAGAAGTGTTGTACTGCCGATTTCACACACCCTTTTCCCTCCCGGTAGCACTGTGGTGATGCGGCAATTTGAGATTATATTCCAGTTCTCATGTTTATTCTTGGCACAAGACGATTTTTATTGTTTATAATTTAGCATTTTTCCATTATGACAATTAATTGAAGTAGTAAAAACAAGATACTAAAAATGCAAGAATGGCAGAAGAATATATGGCCTATGGTTAGGAGAAATGAAGTATACATATACGTGGCAGACACACTAGCATTCTAAACAGGAACAAGATTGTCAAGAGTGCATCCTGCCCCCACTGCCAGATGGAAGGCCTATTATTATAAATGAAAGGCAGCAGTAGTGGATGCCAGGCACTTGTGTTCGGTGCCAGATTCTGCGGTCCAGATGTAAGCAGGTTACCCCTGGGACAGCACAGGCTTCATCTCTCGCAGCAGAATGGAGCCAATCACAGTTTTCTCCGTGTTTATGATGAGCTGCGCTGTAGAGCTTTCCTTCAGCTCCACTGTGACTAGCATCAATGACCCACTGTGCACAGTTTTAGCTGCAAACCTGGAAGAGAGGAAAGAAGAGTTTGATATTGAGAAAATTGGAAGCGATGCATTGTTTCTTTTCAATGCGTAAACTGTATACTCTTTTTGCAGAGGTTTTCAAACCACATAATTCAATAGTGCTCGCACCAGGAAAACGAGCACGAGAAAGGCAGCAAATGTAATAACCGTACTAAAATCACACGTATTTCTAATTTCAATAAGTGAGTAATATTGTTGTTGTTATTAGGCTTTCGGACAGTCATGAACGATCAAACAATTAAGACCTCATTCAGACACCACACTACACAAATCAAAAAACTGTCCGATTACCAGAGGTTTTGGGCACCCAAGTTAGGTGTGTAATAGGACCACTCGCTGCATGTAAATTCCCAATCTTGATTCAAATAATCAAGATTGGCGAAATTTCACGTGTGCAAATTGCATTTGTGAATGTGGACGCTCCATCTGAAAGATGGAGTTTAAACTTGGGGGTTTATCAGCATTTCTGTGTGTGCCTACCAGGAAAAAAAGTGAACACTCTCGAGCATAATAAGTCTATAGGTACCGCTTGCAGCTAGCTTCCCAAAGAAGGGAATGTGTGCAATGTATTTCTATCGTGGGCAGATTTAGCGGGTTTTCAAGGGGGAATGGAGAGGAACTATTTAACAGATGTTGAGGAGACACCAAAAAATATGCAAAGGTACACTTCATCACATTTCCACCAGGTCAAAAATCTATTCAAGGGAATCTGTCATTATCAAAAAATATTCTAGAGTGCTTCTAAATCTTTTATAAATCCCATATAAGTCAGACATTTGGTCCAAATAAAGCAGTAGTCTGATGAGAGCAACTTCCCATTTTTAAAGCAAAGATCAAAACACATTACCAAAAGGAAACGAGTGCACTGCGCATCACAACCAACAAAGCACATTTCAAGGTAGTGAAAGTGATGCAGACTTGTAACGTACTTCAAACCACGTTTCCCTCTACATGTTCCCCTTTACACTGTACAATAGTATATAACTGCACGAATAAGGGGAGAGCCTGAAATCTTTGCCTAAATATTGGAGGGGGGAGAGAGATAGAGAGGGGGAGAGAGAGAGTGTGTTAGGGAGAGGCAGAGAGAGAGAGAGAGAGAGAGAGTGTGTGTGAGTGTGAGTGTGAGTGTGTGTGTGAGAGAGAGAGAGAGAGAGAGAGAGAGAGAGAGAGAGAGAGAGAGAGAGAGAGAGAGAGAGAGAGAGAGAGAGAAGGACGGAGAGTGTATGAGAGAGAGAGAGTAATTGGGTTTCTGGTTGGCAGAGGTATGCACCCTGTCCAAGCAAGAACAACAGACCTAGTCAGGGTAAGTCACAACACACCCTAAATTATCCTGTGTTCACCCTCTGATAGATTGGCACAGAGCAGTCAGGTCTAACTTAAGAGGCAATGTGTAAAGTATTGGTGCAACACTCCAAACAGTTAAACAGTGAAAACATCACACAAAATGAATCCACACCAGGTTAGTAAAAATAGAGCTTAATTTTATAAACAAAACAAGACCAAAACATCATAAGTCGAACTTGAGAAAATAAATTAAGGAATAAAATGTAAAATAGCGCTTAGAAGCAATAAACGTTTATTTATGATAACTGGTCACGCTGGACTGGAGCAAAGTCAAAAGTTCAGGCCAACCGTGATGGAGCGCAGGCCGGATACATGAACCTACTTGGGCCTGCTGAAGAAAAGTACCTTGATCCTGGTTTGTGTTGAGGTAGATGCCGGGTGCAGCCGAGGCGATGCCTAGGTTCCAACACTGCAACAAAGGGAGATGCATCTGTTCCAAGGGTAATGCATTGGTCCCGAATGCGATGCCTAGGTTCTGCTCTTGTAGCAGAGAATGCGTCGACTCAGAGGGCGATACGCTGGTTCAGAAGCTGATGCACTAAGTTTGCTCCACACAACCACAAGGATACGCCAGTTCTGATCCACGCAAAGGTGAAGATGCGCTGGTTCTGACTCCCCAACAGGGAAGATGTGCCGGTTCCGATGCATGGATAGGCTGGAGAAGCACCTTAGGCCTCACTTCCATGGGTTCAAGACTGGGGCACCACTTGGTAGGGCAGACTCTCAGATGGCAGAGTCCAGGTGCAGATGCAGGTGAGTTGGAGGTATTTTATGTCCCTGAGACTCCAATCAGGAGGCAAACCAGAAAGCCTTTGGAGTTACTTTGGGTTCAAGAGGTGCAGGTCCTGTCCCTCAAACCCAGGCAGAGGAATAGCTAGCAGGAGGGCAGCACAGCAAGTCAGGAGTCCAGCAAAGCAGTAAACCAGCAGAGAGGCAGACCTTCAGCAACACAGCATTCTTCCTTGCAGAGCCTTCACAGGTCCAAAAGTGTACTGAAGTGATGGTGTCAGAGGTCCAGTACTTGTACCCAGTTGTACCTTTGAAGTAGGGGAGAATTCAAAGAAAGGTCTTTGAAGTGCACAGAGGCCCTCCATTCCAGCTCTCGCTACAGACTCACTACAGCGAGGTATGCAGCCCTTTGTGTGGGAACATGACACAGTCTATTCAAGTGTGTGAGGCGATCTCCAACTCCTCCTTCTCATCCTGCCCTGGATGGCCCATTAGGATGTAGATGGCCCATCAGTCACACCCAAGTTCCCTTTGTGTGTCGCTGTCTAGAGGGAATGCATAAAGCCCAGCTGTGATACACTCCAGAAGTGTATTCAGAGACATGCAGCAGGCACAGAATGGCTAAAGTAAGAAAATGCCAACTTAACAAAAGTGAGGCACAGGGTCAAGACTGATTTGCATATGGCAAGGTCTAAACTGGAGTGGCATGGTGAGCAAAAGAATGATGGATTTAACCCAGATCTCTTGACTGGGGGTGAATGTTTTGATGTGTTCTGCATTCTGTTCATCAATTGTGTGTCTTTTGCTTTCTCGCCCTAAGTGTGCCAGGTATGCCCAGATGTGGGTCCTGGGCTCACTGTGCCACTGGAATCAAGCTATCTAGGCTGAAGAGGGGTGAAACCCCGAAACTAGCCCTAGGATGCTTGTTTCTGGTCCAGGGAGGACCTGGCTTGGCAGTTCCCATGAGGCACAGGGTCAAGACTGATTTGCATATGGCCAGATCTGAACTCTGGTGGCATGGTGAGCAAAAGTATGATGGATTTAACCCAGATCTCTTGACTGGGGGTGAATGTTTTGATTTGTTCTGCATTCCGTCCATCAATTGTGTGTCTTTAACTTTACAAAAGTAGCATTTTTAGACTTGCAATTTTGTCACAATTGAAAATTACACTTAAAAGATGTAATAAAGTAATGCCAATGTTATCCTATTGGAGAGATAGGCTTACAGTAGTAAAAAATGAATTTGGGAGTTTTTCGTACCAGGGCGCGTAAAACTTAAAAGTGCATGTCCTGCCTTTTAAATACATTGCACCCTGCCCTCTAGGTAACCCAGAGCTTAACTTAGGGGTGACATATGTATAAAAAGGCTAGGTTTAAGCCTGCAAATAAGTTAATTTTGCCAGGTCAAAATGGGAGTGTGAACTGCACGTCCCTGCCCTTTAATGGCAGGCCTGAGCCATGGTTTGAGGGGTATTTAAGTGGGTGGCACAATAAGTGCGGCAGGCCCACTAGTAGCATTTAATGTACAGGCCCCAGTAAAAGAGCGAGAGAGAGACAGAGAGAGAAAGATAGATAGAGAGAGAGAGAGCGAGAGAGAGAGCGAGAGAGCGAGAGAGAGAGAGCGAGAGAAAGCGAGAGAAAGAGACAGAGTATATATTTTTTTATATTTATTAGAATTAGGTTGTTTTTAGGGTTAATGGGTGGGTAAGAGTAATGGGTGGTAAGGGCGTTTTTAGGGTTTAGTGGTGGGTAAGAGTATTGGGTGGTAAGGCCGTTTTTAGGATTTAGGGGTGGATAAGAGTATTGGGTGGTAGGGGTATTTGTAGGGTTTAGGGGTGGGTAAGGGTATTGGGCGGCAAGGATTTGTTTAGGGTTTTGGGGTGTGTAAGGTTATTGGGTGGTAAGGGCGCTTTTAGGGTTTTGGGTGGTAGGGACATTTTTAGGGTTTAGGGGTGGGTATGGGTATTGGATGGTAAGTGTGGTTTAGGGGTAAGAGTATTGGGTGATAAGGATGTTTTGAGGGTTTAGGGCTGGATAAGGGTATTAGGTGGTAAGGGTGTTTTTAGGGCTATGGGGTGGGTAAGGGTTTTTGTAGTAGGGGCATTTTTAGGGTTTAGGGGCGAGTAAGGGTTTTGGGAGGCAAGGGCTTTTTTAGGCTTAAGAGGCAGGTAAGGGTTTAGGGGTGGTAATGGCGCTTTTAGGGTTGTGGGTAAGGGTAGTGGGCGGCAAGGGCTTTTTTAGGGTTTAGGGGCGGGTAAGGGTATTGGGCGGTAAGGGCGCTTTGAGAGTTTTGGGTGGTAGGGACGTTTTTAGGGTTTAGGGGTGGATAAGGGCATTAGAATGGAAGGGTGTTTTTAGGGTTGGGTGAGTTTAGGGGCCGATAGGTAAATACATACATTTACAAATATGTATATATTCACAAAACAAATAAGGTTAAAGTAACATTATAGTTAAGTGAATTCACCAGTGACATCATTAACGTTTTGAACTAATAAAATAGACGAATTCATCAGTTATAGATAGCATTGCTAACTAGAACTTGCGCCTCTGCCATGAACTGCTTATGACCTCACATAAGACATCACTCATGACCTGTTCTATGACATAATTTCTGAAATCACTCATGACATCATACAAACTGCTTTTTTCCCACATATTGGTCTATAAATTAATATGGAATTAGAGACCTGACAGCAAGTACAAAACAGCAGAGGACAACATCAGCCATCATTATTACCATCACAGATACAACTCCCTTAGCTGTAGAAAGCATGCATTTTCTGCAAAGTTGACCCTATAGCATACACTTTACAGGTAGCATAGTTCAACAATCAACCACAGATATATTGGAAATCCTCATTGAGTACGCTGTTCAATCTGTATACAACTGTTCACAGACGACCAATACTGTGAATGCCAATTCCAAAACAAATGCCCTACTAGGAACAGCTTTTTTGTATGAATCCCCTGACACACACTGAATGTACATTAACCCCTTCCCTGCGCCGCAAATTCCGCCTCGGCGCGGGGGGGCTCAGAAGTGAGCGTGGCGCTTCGGTGCTCATGCCGGCTCCACGCCGTCATGAGTCACGGGCGGCATGTGCTCATGACGGCGTGGTGCCGTTATGACCCCGCCCGCTCATTAATTCGCTTGCACAGGCAGGGAATTAGGGCCGCGTGTGCGGAACGGCAGCGGCATGACGGCTCCACGCCGTCATGAGCACATGCCTACCATGACTCATGACGGCGTGGAGCCGTAATGAGCGCCCAAGGGGTTAAGAAATTAAGTTCTCAGCAGAGAACTGTAAACAGTGTTTACTCTATGGAGAGAGTTTATTCACTTTTTGCAAACAATGAAACACATGAAAACTACACCAGAGCATTCAAAAGAATCTACTAAGAACAGTGTACATTCTATGCAAAAGGTTTAAAAAAGAAACTATTTGCTAAAACGGACCAAGATCTGAAGGTGCTAAGGATCAAACTACCTGCACCCTTCATACAGTGGTGAAACTTCAAATAACCCATCTTCTAACACAAGACAAGCATGCACACATAGGTTAGTACTTGGTGCACACACTATTCTATGTCAAGTATACATTATCATGCCAATAGGATTAATAACTCAAGGCTGCTTACAAACGTTAGTATCTACTACATAGAATCTTTCTCCACTTGGAAACTTTTTTCTGCAGAACCAAAAACCTGTGTGTAGCATAATGAATACAAGTCAACGGCAACCTGCACACAGAGTTACTCTCGAATGCAAACACGTATAACATGTTCAATACCTCTACACAGCTATGGTGTATTATGAGCCCATGCATTTTGTAAACACTTACACCAATTTTCTGAACACATGCTGTACAAAATTAGTTTGAGAAGTACTATGGTAGTTACCCGCTACTATGTAAACTATAAAACAAACTAAAACACTCATTTGATGATGTCATCAGTAATGCCATCAATGATGTCATAGAACGTCATGAGTGATGCCATATGTGAGGCCATAAGCAGTGCATGACAGGGACTCAGGGTTTAGTTAGAATGCTAACTATGACTGGTGAATTTCTGCGTTTTTTTTAGGTCAAAACGTATATGTTGTCACTGACAAATTCACCTAACTATAACTTTTGTTCAACCTTTGTTTTTTCAGTGAATTTTTAAAATTTAAAAACCGCGGCCCCACTCCCCTCAAAAACCGCTGCCCCACCTCCCATAACTAATAAGATCGGCGCCCGGGGATGGGCTCTCCGGCTCTTTAATGGCTCGGGATGAGGGGCTGCATGTCTCCCATCCCATGAAAATAGTTTTGTGCCCCAAGGGTAGGCTCCCCTGGGTCTACAATTAGTAAATGTGGCCTGGCTGCCATTTCATTTTTTCGGCCCTGCAAGAGTCTCTTGGGATCGCAACATATTTGCTGTTTTATTTTTGAGCCCCGGGGGTCCCCCCGTGGGTCCTAAGGGATCCCTACCCTACCCCCATATACTTTAAATAAAAAATTAACAGCTTCAGGACAGTGGACTAGGTCTCCGAGTCCTGTAATGGCTGCAGCAACATTTTTATCATGCTGCTGGCAGCCTAGAAGGGCGCTTTACCGGAGTCTGACTCCCACAGGAGCGAGATCGCCCAAGGATAGGAGCAAAAGCAAGAATTTTGACATGAATGTTTAGATCAGGAGGTTTCGCACGAAGAAAGAGGAAGTGCTTTTCCCTGACGTTGAATATATGGAACTTACCCTATGGTTGTTGTTGTACTGAGTTTACAGTAAAGACTCAATAGTCTTTGAATTTAGGTGTTATTGTTATAGGCTACTGAGTGCTTAAATGAAAAAGTAAAGCATAATCCTCGCCTCCATATCCTTAATAGAATTGAAACTTTCCTTCACGATAGCTAGGAAATTACATATTCTATGAACTATAAAAATTAATGTGAAATCACAGGGTCAAAAAATGCACAACATACTACCACCTTCTCATATTTTTCTTGGGTCAGGTGACCCTGCAACAGTCCAGGAAGAACATGTTTACCTAGCGCACCACGAAAGTACTGGATAGTTGATGAGAGCTCTTTCAGAACCTATACCTCTTTAAAAAGAAAAATGTGGTGAAAACTGTGCTGTAAAACACACTGCTTGGGTTCACTTTTTAACTGTTTTCTAGAAGAAAGAATTCATCTGAACCACTACTTGAGGAAGTCGGGGTGGATCACTTCCATTGCTCACAATGACAACAATGATGCCTCATGGATGAGGTGGTGAGTCTATTGTTTGCACATTGCACAACCTGCCATTAGATTGGACACATGCTCATTTTTTGAAATTTTGATTGTGGGGTGGTCTCACCATACAGTGTAACCAGGGACTTGGACATGCAAAGAAGCATTACTGAGGTTTCTCAGAGACCCATTTAAGACTAAAATTGGACCATGGAATCATCTTGCGAGACACTCTTTGAGGCAGGCTCAAGATACCTTGATTGTTAGTGCATTTCCCGAAGCAAGACATAACTAAGCACTTAAAAAAAAGGGGGGGGGGGAGTAGTCAAACCTTGTTTAAATAACCACCAGCTCCACTAGGGCAGGGGAACGGGGAATGATGTAATAAGGTTCTTCTGTGTAAAACATATGAAAAAACAGTAAACGGATTAAAATCATCACAATCTGGCAGGTCGTAAAGTAGTTTGAGCAAATGATACCATTAATGAAGTCTCTACTTTGGTCCATGGGCAAACCCAAGGTTAAGTGCACCATAAACAACGTGTACCAGATTGACCTAACTCTAATAACATCTGTTTAATTGGAAATTGACTAGAAATATAAGACCTAGCCACTCCAGAGTCCCCAGTCTATACAATACTTTCAAGTAGATAAAGGACTCCAGAGCTTCCCAACATTTAAGGAGAGTCTGGACAATAAGTTTCCTTTTTCAATCAAGACTTTAAAAAAAAAAAACAGAACCACCAGTGCAAATACCACCTCTTTTCAGACTGCTATACACCTTGTAGACACACTGTGAGCAAAGCCCTTACACAGATTATTAGTACTAGCTTTCAGTCCACTATATCTCTTACAGGGTGAGAAGAGAAGACTAACTACCTCAACGTGTACACATTCACAATGCCCTGAAATGCCTGTTAGACAACATATTAGCACCATTTAAAACACTTAAAATGACACATACACACACACACGCATATCTATAGTGCACAATGGCAGTCACCAGTGTGTGGCTAGGTTTCAGCTGCACTTTCATTGTAGATTTGTCTACAGCATATGACTTCATAGACAGATATGCACCACATTTGGCAGTCACTTGGCATAGGCTTTGAAGCCTGGCATGCCAATATTTTTCTGCACACACAGGGGAGGGTGAAAAAATATGTGTTTTCCCATTTTTAAAGTCCTCATAGGAAGTTTTGCTCGCACCTCCAGCTAAAACTGCTGAACAGATTTACACCAAACTTGGCATGACAGTAGGACTCTACTCAGAAAACCTGCTTTTGTTGGCTTGGTGTGAATCAATTCAGTAATCTTAGAGATATAATTGTTTAAAAAGTTGTAAAGGGGCATTAAATGGTTGACATTTTTGCAAATGTTCCCATTTTAATCATGGAGGTCTCATGGATCAAACCCACAAATATCCGTGTATCCAAAATTTAAACAAATAAAGGATTCAGATTTGAAAGGGAGCTTTTTCTGCAATCGTCCCTTTCAGGTTCACAGTTCCGATGTTAGAACCATAGATCCAAGAACTCTTGACTGGCTGGCCCCAATGGAAAACATTCTCTTGCAGCCACCATTTCAGTACGTGGGACACAGACCCCGCATAGTGAGAATTTTTTTTTTCAAAGGACGTATAAGAAGCGCAACCTGATCCCCGGGGCCTTAATAGGAGGAAGGACTATCAAGGGGGCCTCTATGACTTGGAAAGAAAAATTTTAAAAACGAGTCACGTGGTTTGTAGTACTTTTACACCTGAAATGGTGCCCAGGTTCCTGTCTTAGCAGTCTAGGCCCTGCGGCCATCCCCCAATGCGCATTGCGCTAGGTTTTGTGTAGCAAGAGATGGTTGAGTGTGGCTGGTTGGGCACAGTGGATTGCTACAGGCCAGACTCTGTGGTCAACTCTTGCTGTGCACAGCTAAAAGCGAGGCACAGTAGGTTGAAACTTAATTACTTCATTAAAAAAAGCATGACATTTACTTAATAAATACAGTTAAACTTTTGGTTCAAATACGCAAAACCACTGAAATTCCCCAGTGAAGTTATGCAGCGCACACAATGCACGCAACAACTCATGTTGCCTGCTTTACAGAAAAGATCATGCAAAACACGAAACCATTTCAAAATGGCACAGGAGAAGAGGACAGCCTCCAAAGAGTGAAACATTGCGGCTAGCTTGAGTTATGGTGTGCACTGTGTGTGAGGTGCTTTGGCAGCAAGTTAAATCAAGGTACTCTTGGTTTGTCCGTTTTTAGACAACATTATTCTTCAAAATTTAGTATTTCATAACGGTTGATTAATGTGTGGCCTCATCAATGATCTGGTTCCATTCTATATTGTTTTATTTTCATTAACATTATATTCCGTCCCTTATCCGAGAGTTTAATGAGCGTAGTATAACCACTGCTCAATGTTCTATCTAATGGCCTCCCTTCGCTCATAACTCATATTTCTGATATTCCTCTTTTCCGTTTCTTAATGCAACAAATCTGCCTGACACCTATATATAAAGGACACCACTAGGTGAACTCCCTTTACCAAAACCAGCTACCTGGAGTACTTCTCCTTCAAACTGTGAATTACAGCCCACTTCACCATGTGTAGCACCGTGATCTACAGACCACCAGGTGCCCATGCCAATTTCACCAGCAGCGTCACAACTTCGTACTTCAACTAGTCATCAACACCAGAGCCTTCGTCCTACTAGGAGACCCTAACTTTCACTTACAGAACCTCTCCAACTCAGTTGGCGTCCTTAAAAACCTTGGAAACCTCACTCACCCAACACATATCCGACTCCATGCAGGACACCAGACACATTCTGGACCCTGTCTCCGCCACATTCAGCATCATGATCAACAAACCAGCTCTCATCATGTGGACTGACCCCATCCTCACCATCTTCAGCATCAACATTCCGCACCACAGAAGTCCAACCACTACAGGTCTTGTCCGCCGCTGCTGGAAGAGCATAGCAGAGAAGGACTGGGCTTATGCACTCTCCAAGAACCCTCTCTAATTGCACAAGAACTTAAATGGCGGGTCCACTGTGTATTCCAACACTCTGGCCCACTGCAAACAAAGCCAAACAGCAAGAACGCAAACTTAGGCCATCTGCGACAGGGCGCGAGTTATAGTTTCTTAAGGGAACGAGTTAAAGTTGAAATAACTATAACTGGTGAATTTCAGTGGTTTTCTTTGTTTAAAACTATGTTTTAACTGATAATTTTCCCCTAACTATAAAGTCCATGTAATCTTTGTGTTTTTTTTAATGCAAAGTAAGGTATTACAATACCTAACTATTCCATCACTTTTAACCGTTGTTTTTTCCAAAGAATTTCTAGGTTCTTTTTGTAATTAATGTAAAGTAATTTTTTTATTACCAATTGTATCATCAACCCCACACTGGGCATAGCCATAAGCTGTGTACGGCGTGGAGTTACCCCAGGGCATCCTACACTCCGCAGGCAGGCAACCCCACATCATACACAGCCTTTGACCAAGTGCAGCAAGGGGTTGGCCGTGGGCCATAGCCTGTGCCCAACCCCGCTGGTGCTACTCCCCTCGCCCCAACACTCCCAAACTCCCGCAGGCGCACATGACTGAATATAAGAGGTGTTCCTTTTAAGTAAGGCAAAGCTACTGACTTTGTCAAATATTCAGAACATCAAAATATAACAAGCATTTACAATGCAATGGTCTCGGCATTATTAAAGGTAGAGCTATTGGCATTGCTCATGACATTTTTTTTAAAATCATAAATAAATGGCATTGTCATTTACATTGCCAATAGCTTAATCACTTGCAAATGCATGACCTATTGCATTTACACCCACACCGAGCCACCCACACACAGCCACCCACACGCAAAGCCACCCACACACACATACAGAGCCACCCACACAGAGCCACACACACACACACAGAGCCACACGCACACATAGACACACACACACAGAGCCCCACACACACACATAGCCCCCCACACACACATAGCCCCACACACACACAGAGCCCCCCACACACACAGAGCCCCACACATTTGACTCCAAAATTCCTTCCACAGACCCCCACCGTCACTGTCACTGGTGCTTAGCGTGAGGTAAACAAGCCCTTGCACAACTTCCACAGAGCAGATCAGTTGAGAGGCAACTACGGGGTTTGGCATGCTTCATGCAATAAATGCCGTGTATAGGGTCGGTTTGAAGGAGAAAACACTGCCATATAGCCACTAACGACCTGACAGATCTGCACCTCTCACGCTCCGAATCTTGGCTTCAACTTTGGGTTAAAGTCAGCATCGAAATGCCACTTTTGACGTAAGGAAATCGTGAAAAAATAAAATTAGATTTAGACTACCTTGTATTTGTAGAGAAAAAATCCTCCTTCATTACAAAACAAAAGTATAAACCTGAAACAAAGATCATTACATACTACATATAAAATATTTAGATTTTTTTGACAGAACTGAACATAATGTACAGAGATGAATGATGTCATTTAAAATGTGATGAATGATGTAATATGTGAAATCATATAGCAGTGTATGGCAGGTAGCATAAGTTTTAGTTGGCCCAGTAAACTATAACTGGTGAATTTCAGTGTTTTATTTGTTGTTTTAAATCAATAGATTTTATATAATTGCAAGGCATAATTATGTCATCACTTTAACCTGTGGGACTGCCCCTTTGTCTCTGACCCTGCTGGACGGATGACCCCAACATTTTCCAGGCAGGAGCTAAAATGCATGAACTTTATTTTTGTTAAGTTTTGTTCAGACTCGTCAAATGGCGTTCTTCTGATGGAAACTTTGACCTAATTATAAGTAGTGGACAGACAGACAGACAGACAGACAGACACATGATATATAACAGGTAACCATATAATATAGTTCAATATTGCCATCAATACAGTCTGGTGACAGCGTAGACCATTAGGGCAAATGCTGAGCGGTTTGTAAATATCACCAGAACATAAGATAGGACCATCCTGTAAATGTCACCCACTGTTTATATTACATGCTTATTTGGGGTTAGTTGGCCTGAAAACTGTGTTTTTTTAAATAGGCGAATGTTTACTGAAATCACTAAGTGAAATATTGGACTAAAGTTGTATTTGTCTGCAGCAAAAAGGAAAGAACAATATTTGTGTAGTTAGCAATATAGAATTTTAGGAAAAGTACTCTTTGCAATGCTAAAAAACACATTTTGCTTGCAAAATTGAGACACTGTTAAAGCTATTCTCTTCAAGGTGCAACTAATGATGTCCACTAACTGAAATTAGAATGTTTATGCTTTCTTTAACTTTCATGAACAGGCTAAAATAACGGACAATGGTCATTCCAGTGTTATATTGTGATTTTTGACATTTATTACAAAGTGTGCATTTACTGTACTGGCAACTTATTTTGATATTTCAACAAAAAAAAAAGAGTATTACCAGTCAAATAGGCCAAAATATTACTGCCAGAAAATGAGTGGGTCTTTTCCTGCAGCATAATTTAGATAACCATGCCACAAAATTTGGTCCGCTATCACTGCATAATCCCAGTGACCCTGACAACAAATAGTGAAGCTGTGTTGAGTGGTTTGGAGGCTGTCATGGTGACATTCCATTAAATATTTTCCATATGTCACTGTTCTTTGTTAAATGTGGCTATTTATAGCACTGAATGGTGTACAATAAAATCACCAAATATGTTTGCATTATATGCACACACACGTATGTGCAGTGAAGTATGCTATTTATTACCACTGTGAATAGCTAGGAGGGGGCATTACTTGGCAGTGGGTCATGTTGCTCGTCTCTCTCCTCACCAATGGGAATATATGCCATATTACTACACGTGGATCTCCTTTTATGCCATACTATTATTGAGCAAAGGTATTTAGACAGAACCCAGATATTAGGCATTAAATCCCAATACTCAGCTAACATTACACTGAGAGCCTTTGTGGCTATTAGTAGGGTTGTTTACCTGTGTAATCATTGTACCATACTGTCTCTGTAAGGCAGTAAATTGTGTTTTCTTAAGTAATACAGTGCACGTTGACTTATGCATTCTGTTTATACATATGCAAACGTGAGTTTATTAGTAGACTTTTTCTAAACGTGTTATATTTTATTTTCACTGACACAGCATAATAAGTTAGAACAAGAGATTGATGACATGATATTTTTATTACAGGCACATTCTGACATTAGCACATGCCTATAGTAAGACAATAAAATGCAGGTGTTTATAGAAATAGAATGTAAAAAACTATGGTTTTTAAACTCCTTTTTCACGACGATTAAGTCCTATCCGCCAATTATTTTCTATAGTTTACAGACATGACATTATTCATTCAGAGTGAGGCCTAGAAGACTTTTTTTCTTTTTGTGAAAGCATTTATCATTTAATTACTCCCTAAGCCCCTTAAATAACGAAATCACTAACATTACCACTGCAATCAGATGAACACTGCAGAGGTCGACAGCCAAACTTTTCACTTCTTCAGACAAATTTACTTCTTAGGTTGTAAACAACATTTTCTCTAAAATACCGTCGTTTGGGCTCACATATATGAGCATTTTTTTAGTATAACAAATCAGCGACATCGAATTAAACAAGCATTTGCAAAGCAATAGGTCTCGCATTAGGAAAGTTTGAGCTATTGGTATTGTAAATGACAATTTTTTTATTTATGTGTTGGTTTTGAAAATAGCGAAATGAATAGCTGTGTCATTTCCAATGCCACTAGTTTTAACTTTTGCAAATGTGACACCTATAGCATTTGTAATGTAATATGTGTTGTATTTACGTGACTTAGATGTATTGATATTACAAATAACAATGGCTTTTATTTTTTTTAATAATTCATACTTAAATACAAGTTATTGTAATTTATAATGGCAATAGCTTAAACTTTTGTAAATAACTTTTGTGAAGATTATGTTCAGTGTATTTTATTGTGACGAAAATCCAAGAACAGAAGTGAAACATTTGTAATAAAGCTTGAAACATTGATAGAACATATTTGAAACCAGTTTTTGTTGAATGGTTGCAAAGATTGATGATGTGGTGGTGCCGAGTGATGATGTGGAGGCGACAAGTAATGCTGTGGCGTTTATTGATGCTGTGGTAGCGCATAGTGATATTGTGCCCCTGAGTGATGCTGTGGTGCCACTGAGTGATGCTGTGGTGATGCGATAGATAGAGTGAGGACGATAGATAGATAGCTAGAGTGAGGGCGATAGATAGATAGAGGGCGATAGATAGATAGACGGAGGGCGATAGATAGACTGAGGGAGATAGATAGATAGATAGACGGAGGGCGATAGATAGATAGATAGACAGACAGAGCGATAGATAGAGGGCGATAGATAGATAGATAGATAGAGGGTGATAGATAGATAGAGGGCGATAGATAGAGTGAGGGCGATGGATTGATAGCGTGAGGGCGATAGATAGAGTGAGGGCGATACATAGAACACCTACATAGTCACAATACTACTTAAGTGGGATTTGTAAAGAATTTTGCAACGGATTCTCACACTAAATAGTCTAAATAGTCTGTGCTTAAATGTTCCACAAAAAAACATGTTTACAGTAACAAGATTGAGTGTAAACGGGGAGGCGGGGAGGGTAGCTTAGATATGTAATTGCATATCTGATGTTGCACTCCTAAATACTATACGTAGACACACCTACATAGTGAAATACATAATTCACACATATAAATAGAAAAACAAACGCATTTATATTTCCCCCACCATTCGAAAACTAGACCTATATATTGGAATTATTTTTGCACCTATACAAGTTTTGGGGCTGAGGGGTCCTGCCCCATGGGTTCTAGCCTTGCTGCATAGAGTGCATGCAAGAATCTTACATTCTGAATAGAGATCAGGTTTTTCTAGGCCGAATGCAACAGATTGGAAGGGATATTCCATTAATTACTCCTCATAGTAGTTTGAAGGCGTTAGCTGTTAAAGCTTAATGTAGGTAATGTGTGTATCTATCCATAAGGTAATGGGTAATTGTCACAGACAATGTGTCACTTTCGATGTTTAATCAACAAATTTTCTTTCATAAGTCCTGTCATCCGAGTCGCAGTTTAAGTAAAAAAATGTAAATTGCATCTGTGCAGTCCATCTGTAGTAATTGTGTTTCTGGTTAAGATATATACAGACGTATTACAGGTATTTTGCACTGGTCATTTCGAAGCTCTTGATTGGATTTTGGAGTCTTAAAAAGCTTTTTTTAAAAAATATCTTTACGGAGTTCTGTTGGAATCTTTGCAGTATCTCTTAATAGTGATGTGTGTAAAAATCAAAATATTTTGCTTTTTCCAACTGTCGCTTATATCCCTCTTTAACTCATATAGAAAACTTATACAGATACATGCTTGCTAGAGAAGAGTTCATATTTCTTTCCTCCTCAATGGCATAGATCACAGAAAAGCAGAACTATAAACTTGCAGATAAAAATTATGCAAATATTATCAAGTACGTATTAATCGCAAGTTTGCAAGTGACGAGAATCACACTGCATGGGCTGCGTTTGTCGTAGGTCAGTTCTATTAGTGTGAACATGAAAGGCGGTTCACCACTAACTCTGACGCACTTTCTTACCGTGTGTAAACAGAACGTGACAGATTCCTTCTGACTTTACAGAAGGTGTGATTAACGCTTAGCGGCACTCTTGATCTGGCCCTGTCACTTTGCACCGATTGTCAGCCCTTCACTCACGTAAGCCTCGGGGCCCCGATTCCACTCAAGTAGAAATAGTTTAAGATCGTTCTAGCTAGACATTGAATCTGCATAACAAGCAATTGCCGAGCGGCCGTGAAACTGACACGGCCGCGAAAGTAAAAGTGATCGCGGGAGTTGTGTGCGCACGCGTGCGAAATGAAGTGATCAGCAGCAGGGTGTGCTTATCAGAATAGCCCAGAAGTTCGCGTGAAATCAAATAATAAAAAATAAAACACGAGTTTCGCGCGCACGACGAAAAAAGTGCTGTGCACGTCGCACGTGTGCGCGTGCAGGTAAGCTGGTCGTTGCTTTGGAAGCATTTCCAAAAGTGGCTTTACTAAATGTCTCGCTGACAGGGCATGCGCGCTGGATCAGCGAGACCTACAAAGGAATGCTTTCAATATACATTTATATTTTCCAATTGTTCATTATAACCAAAATAAAAATGCTATATAAAAATAAATAGTGTTAATGTGTATAATGGTACAACAAAGGTGTCATGAGGTTCTGATGAGAGTTACAAACCACATACCTTCTGAGCCCCCTGAACCCATTAATGGAATTAATGCGCTGCTGCCCATTATGTGCGCTTTACATATGCACGTCAGGTAATACATACATATACACACATAATTGCAACAATTCGGAATGGTTTTCAAAACCTATAATTTGGTTTGACCCAGGAATTATTGCGCTTTACATATGCACGTCAGGTAATACATACATATACACACATAATTGCAACAATTCGGAATGGTTTTCAAAACCTGTAATTTGGTTTGACCCAGGAATTACAGACTTTCAACCAATGGAAACGATTAAAAATCATAACATGGAATTTAAAAAATACTGAACGGAAAACAAGCATTGTGCGTGTCTAGATCTGATGGTGATCCTTTCCCTTAAGAGCGGTCACTAAATATGACAACAGGCGAAAATGATCAGCTGTGTTTTCCGGCAAATGTATTCGCCTGACATTAAAGGGAGTAAAAGTACAAGTCAGTCTATGGGGTAGCGTGATGCACGGCATTTGCTGAACTTGTTGCTATTCATTCAGCTGGTAGTTGTAGTGAAGTGGTTGTCAAATACTAGGGATCGTATGAGTTGACAAGATAATGGCATTATTGTAACCCAGAAGCACAAGTTACGTACCTTCGGTAATGATATATCTGTAAGAAACAGTAGATAGTGTTAGATTCCTTACCTTAGGATATCCCCAGGCGTCAGACTGGATCCGGAAAGTTTTCCTAAGAAGTCTCCCTGCGTGTCGGTAGGCGTGATCTGCGGCTCTGCGTCCGTCGTCGGAGTACTTAGACGGCGCCCTCGTGCACTGACGTCAGTTCTGTACATAGCTTTCCGCGCCAGGAACGCAGAGCCATGCAAGAAACCGACACTGGTGCCATGAAACTAGGGCCCTCAAAGGGAGATAAGTTAAGCCTAGATATCGGTTCGCAGAGCAGGGAGGATGGGTGGGGCTTTAAGTAATCTCACACCAACTACTGTTTCTTACAGATATGTCGTTACCGAAGGTAAGTAACTTGTGCATCTGAAAGAAACAGGTTAGTGTTAGATTACTTACCTTAGAATAGATATCCCAGCAATACCAACCCTGGTGGTGGGTCTGCGAACCAAGATCACACAAGGAAGTCCTGGAGAACAGAACAGCCAAAGAAGCCATCTCTCCGGATTTGGCTGTCCAGGCAGCAATGCTTAGCGAATGTGTGCAGCAAGCCCACGTAGGTGCCTGACAGATGTCCTGCAATGGGACTCCCTGACCAATGGCAGTAGTAGCCGCCGTGGCCCAAGTGGAATGGGTGCAGCCCCACAGGAAGCTCCTTTTTCGCCAAGGAATAACAGACCTTGATGCACAAAACGACCCACCGAGAGATGGTCCAATTGGCGTGTGCAGTCTAGATAAAAAGAGAGCGCACGTTTTGGGTCCAGGCGGTGGAGGCTCTCTTCCTCTTTCGAGGATTGTAGAAAGAAGGTGGGCAAGGTGATGGACTGTACGATGTAAAAGGCCCTAACCACCTTGGGCAGGAAAGAAGGACGAGTCCTCAGAACAACTTTGTTCGGCTGGACAGAGAGGAAAGGAGGCTTAGGAGACAGAGCCTGGCGCTCACTCACTCTTCTGGCAGAAGTGATGGCAACCAGGAAAGCAGTTTTAAGCATCAGAAGACAAAGAGGACAATTATGAAGTGGCTCAAAGGGAGCGCACATCAGGTAAGTAAGCACCAAGTTCAAGTCCCACCGAGGCATCATGAAAGGGACATGAGGGAACATGTGTGTGATGCCTTTCAAGAATCTATTTACAACAGGGGACTTGAAAAGAGAAGGCTGATCAGGAAGCCTCAAGAAGGCTGAAATGGCCGAGAGATAGCCCTTGATACTGCCCAGAGCAGAGCCCTGCTAGGCAAGAGAAAAAAGAAAGAGGAGGACCTCTGAAAGAGGGGCAAAAAGTGGATCCACAGACTTTGCTGTGCACCATGCCACAAATTTGTTCCACCTGCAGGCGTATACCGTTTTTGTGGAGGGACGCCTGGCTGCCAGAATGACATCACAGACTTCAGGAGGCAAGTCAAATGGCCTCAACTGTCGCAGCTCAATCTCCACGCATGTAGGTGGAGACTGGACAGGTTCGGGTGAAGGACTGTCCCCTGTTGCTGCGACAGAAGGTCCTCCTGAAGAGGCAGACGAATCGGGGGATCGACTGACATACTGAGTAGCTCGGGATACCAGTATCTTCGTGGCCAGTCCGGAGCCACAAGGATGACTTGGGCCCGGTCGGGGCCTGATCTTCTTCAGCACTCTGGGCAGAAGTGGTGTAGGCGGAAAGGCGTACAACAGACCGCAACTCCACTCGTGACGAAAAGCGTCTCCGAGCAAGTGCCGCCTTGGAAATTCCAACGAGCAGAACTGATGACATTGCGCATTCTCTTCGGTGGCTAATACATCTAACTAAGGTTCTCCCCACTGCAGAAAGAGACCTTGTGCCACTTCCGAGTTCAGACGCCATTCGTGATCCATCATGCAGCGACGGCTGTGTTCGTCTGCCCTGGCATTCAGGGAGCCTGCCATGTGTTGAACCACCAGGGTGATGCCCTGGTGTTCCAGCCATGTCCAGAGGCACAGAGCCTCCTGACAAAGAGTCCAGGACCCCCACCACGCCCTGTTGTTGCAGTACCACATGGCGGTGGTGTTGTCCGTGAACACCTGAACTATACTTCCCCAGACAGCGGGAAGGAATGCCTTCAGTGCAAGTCCGATCGCCCGCAGCTCCAAAAGTTTGATATAGAGCTGGGACTCCGCCGGAGACCAGAGGCCTCTGATACAGATACAGTTTCTCTTGGCTTTATTATTCACATGTAGGACAATGTTGCATTCACACTACCACTAATTTCATTATTACTGAATTAGGTATGATTTGGAATTGCTTGATCATACCTCCCGAAGTGATTCCATCACACACACATACCCCTCAAGGTTCCAGAGCCACACGTTTAAAAATTGTAGATAAAAGTTGATTATGCAAGTGTCTTAAGTGTGTGTAAAGAATGTACTACAGAGTATAAAAGCCTTCACAATACAGAAAAGGGTATTTAGAATTTGGTCAGAAAAGATGCTATGATCTAGTAATCCTTGCATTTTTTGACCCTTGATATCTACTGTGGTACTTCTTCCCAAGCAGAAGCTGACACTGACAGTCATCAAAAGTAACTTGTGTTAGAAGCAGACCCCCCAGGATATAGCGGCATAGATTAGCAAATTTAGCGGCACAAATTTGGAAATTTTGCGGCGCAAATATGGAAATTTAGCGGCATTTTTGCGGCACTTTATTTTAGTCATAATCATTCATTTTCAGCCTTAAATCAATGGATGGAGTTCCACTGAAATGCACACACAGCAAATCACTGCAAAACGATAAGAGTTCAGGTGTATGGACAGGGTTAGGGCTCAGGGATCAGGTGTAGGCCTAGAATTACATTAAGGTAATGATAGTGCTCAGGGTTAGAGTTAGGATTGACCTGGAATAAATAAACGTATGTGCTGCATCACAGCAACCTTTCTTGTGCTTTACGTTAGGCTGGATGCTGTAGTATCACAGATATTCCTGCAATAGATCTTACCTCTGATAAAATGACACACTGACTGTAACATCTGGCGAGATGCTGTTTTTTGTCTGTTTGTCTGTCCTTACTCTCGCTGGTTACAACTCTAGATAACCATGGATTATGTGTGTCTGGACCAAAGTCTACCCCTTACTGCTGGTCATCATGAAAAAAGGCCTCCCTCAAAGATTACTACATCTCCTTCAATATCTATTCGTATTTTTAGTGTTGAAAAATACTTTTGAAGACTAGCCAGCCTGAAGGATTCGTAGAAATACGGTGGGTAGCTAAATATTCTTGGAATCTTTTTCACTGTTATGAGGCAGATCAAGAGCTGTGCTCTGCATCTGCCAAGAATGGTGCCCCTGGCGAATGGCAATTTTGCAGACTTTGCACCCCTCCTCCGGTACCACCTAGCAGCAGCTCAGTATTAGCAATATGGCGTCCGCTGCTGGTGGCATCAATAAGATGCGCCAGCTCAGATTCTTTTTATCCTTTGAAACCAAAATGCAATTTTTTATACAGTACTCCTTTAAGTTGACATATTTAAAAAGGTAGAGTGTGAGCAGACAGGATTAAATTGATTAAAACAATTAAGGACTATTGAGCAGAAAAGTATTCTCAAATCCCACTATTTAACATCTCTCACCGATACTGGGATAATCTCCTTCCTGCCATCAATGCCAGCTCTATGTTCACTATGGCACCCGAATGAGACCTCTAGACACATTGATACCACCGTTTTGTACATTAGGCCTGCCTGGAGATTCATCATTCATGAATCTCTGCCTCTTCTTGGCTCAGCCAGGGCCCAGGGCACAGCACAGGTCAGACTGAGGCTCAGAGGTGCGCTCGGCCCGCCCAGGCCGCAACACACTTCGTCAACTGGCTGGGAGGGGGATGGGGATGGCATGCTGTGACGAAAGACGGCCGGGCGCTGGGGACAGTGACGGGGACCAGTTGAGTGGGACGTGGGTGGGTGGCCGGCCGTGAGACTCAGGACTGGGACTCACTGCCGGTTGCGCAGCTTTATTAACTGTCTGGTCACTCTGGTGATTGATTAGGGCTTGCTTGCTTAGGCCTGCCAGGAGGCCCCGTCTCACCTGGTGCAGCTCAACTGTTCTTTGTGTCCTGCAGGAAGCACAGTGCAAGTCGAGACACTGCTCCAAATCAGGGAGGTGGGGGGGGAGGGGTTGAATGCTGAGTGCGGTCACACTCTTTCTCTTTGATGACTCGGTTCCACACAGCATGCGCTGTTCGGAGGGGGCCTAGCCTAGCCAGTGTGCGTCCTTGTTCCTAAATGCATGAAAGGAAATGATTCCTGGCTGCTATTCTATTTTAAGGCTGTACGGAGACACGTAGTGACGTGTTTGCGTACAGCCAATAAGAAGCCACAATTTTTTTCATAACTGCCAGGAGCACTTTTTAGCGGCCGAAATAGCAAATATCACGGCCATCGCGCTGACCAGCGGATTTCGCGATTTTTTCGTGAATCGCAAAAAGCTGGAGGGTCTGTATAAGAATGATGCTGGTATTTATAAAAAAAATGCATTATAATTACATAATCAAGTAGTAAAACATAGACTGACAGTTATGAGTAACCAAGATTTACTAATAATAAGAAAAGATGATTCATTAAAAGAGGGTGGGGAAGTTCTCACATGCCTGGTGCTTAAGAAAAGATCACAAGAATGTGCAGAGATGTGAAGGCTCTATTCCAAATTCTCATATAAAGTGATGATGCTCACAGAACATTTTCTTGAAAGCCTGGCATGACTGGGTGGAGAGAGAAGATTCCTTGCTGCCTTCCACTAATTGAAGTAATTCCTTGGTGAATATATGCCCTTGCATTATCTAGTCAGGTACACAAGGCTAGCCTGGCTAGAATTTGCACAGAATCAGGGGCTAAATTAAAAAACATTGCACAGTAGCACTTTAATACTCTTTCCCCGCTCCCCAGGTGGTGCTTGGCCGATTGCAGGGCTAAGTTCACCGGGTTCCGGATGGTAGCAGTTTGGCGGCCATCTTGAGTAGGGTTGACATTGGTGGAGCGCTCTAGTCGCTCTATTTAAACGGTCAACCATGTCTGCGCGCAGCGGACGCGTGCAGCGGACGCGCCGGACCTACGCCGGAGTCACGCCTGAGTCCAGCCCGTCTGCACCCGTACGCGCCTCGGACGGGCCGTCGGGCTGGACCGCAGTAGGTGAGGACAGGATAGAAAACTATAGCAGAGAGGCACTACTCGCCCTACGGCCAGCTTACAATGATTGTTACAGGTTAGACCCCGCCTTAGGGACTGGCCCAGAGTCCTGCCTATACTGTGGACATACTTTTACCTGGTCACAGATTATTCCCAGACCTGTACTAAATGATACTTTTAAAGGAGGTCTTCTTAATGCTAGGTCTCTACCTAGACACGCCCAGCATGTCTTCGATTTATTGGCTGAGGACAATTTGGACTGTCTATTTATTACGGAGACCTGGCTAAATCCGTGCTGTGTCCCAGATATGGTAGATTCCCTGCCACCAGGTTTTAGTATGCAAAGGAGAGATAGAGGAGGAGACAAACGAGGAGGAGGAATAGCTATAATTCACAAGGAGGCATATATATGTTCGGTGATTGAACTCCCTGAATTAAAGGAGGCGGAGGGGATGGGTTTTTGCATCAAAATCAGCGAGACCATGACATTTGCGGGGGCCCTCATTTACCGCCCACCAGGTACATGTAAAGACTTCCTGGATAATATAGTCCTCTGGTGCTCAGATACTCCAATTTTACATTACTGGGAGATGTTAATATACACTTGGAGTCTACCACCGACACCGCAGCTGTCTCTTTTAAAGAATTAATGGAAGTCCTCGGATTACAGATTGGAACAGTTCAAGCTACCCATGACGCAGGTCATGCCCTTGACTGCATAGCTACCAATCTGCTATCGCTTAAGACAAACTGCCCAATACCTCAAACATGGACAGACCATGCTCTAGTACCATTCATGTTCCCTATTCAGAGCCCTAAAGAACATAACAATAAGGTTAAGTACGACCAGGCTGACCTACAAGAATGGAGGGCCTTAATGGCTCATCCAAATCTGATTGAGATGGCTAGAGACTGTAAGCCTACTGTGTCAGGTTCAGGGTTCTCAGACCCCAGCACTTTCAGAGAATGGATGGTTGAACTAAAAAATATGACAGGTCGGCCAAACAGGACTCGAAAACAGAATACTAAGAAAAAATCAGCCCCATGGTACAATCAAGAATTAAAAATAGCACAGAGGGAGCTCCGTAGAGCAGAACGCAGATGGAGAAAAAACTATAGCATGGAAGAGCGGGGTAAATACAAAAAGGCTATAAGCACCTACCATGCGCGAATTAAATCAACAAAAAGGAAATTCTACGAATCTGCTATAGCTGCGGCAAAAAACAAACAAAAATGTATTTTTAACATTGTAAATGATTTTAATAAACCCACATTTTTAACACAGGAAATTCCACCCTCAAAAGACCTCCGCGAAAATATTGCTGATTATTTCGAGGACAAAGTACAGGGTCTTACCAAAGATTTTGAAATTCCCTTTTTGGAACCCAGTAGAGAAGGTGGAAGCGCTGATGAAATTATGAATCAGTTAGCAACCTTCCACCCAATTAGCTTGGAAGAAACAAGGCAGACAATCCTAACCACAAAATCTGGGTCCCCATTCGACCCTTGTCCCATAAGACTCCTGCATCTCATGGTAGATGAAGTAAACCCTATGATTAACGAAATCGTAAATCATTCACTTTCCACGGCCAATGTGCCACTGGAATGGAAACTTGCGGCAGTGAAACCCTTACAAAAAAAAACCCTTCCTGACCCCGCGACTCTTTCCAATCTGCGACCTATCTCACTTCTCCCAGCATTATGTAAGATCGCTGAATCACTGGTTAACAAACAGCTGACCAGGTTCCTAGAAGTCAACAAGATATGGCATCCTAATCAGGCGGGGTTTAGAGCCCAGCATTCAACAGAATCGGCTCTACTGTACACGACAGACTCCATTCGTACTGCCCTAGACCAAGGAAAGAAGGCCGTCCTGATTTTATTAGATCTGTCGGCGGCCTTCGACACGGTCTCCCATGCCATCCTATTAGATCGGCTAAAAACATCTGGCGTGAAGGGGACGGTACTAGAGTGGTTGGAAAACTACCTAAGGGATAGGAGACAGGTGGTAGGTAACCCTGGGGGAATTTACCTCCACGGAAAAACATCAGACGATGGGAGTACCCCAGGGGTCCAGCCTTAGCCCGACATTATTTAATGTCTACACTGCGCCCCTGATTAAACTAATATCATCTTTTGGCATAGATGTAGTAGCATATGCCGATGATACTCAGTTAATATTGGTCACGGATAGGGATAACCAGTCATGGGAAGAAACATTCAAGGAATGTTTAACTGCCACCTTCGATTGGATGCGGAAGAATCATCTAAAATGTAACACTGGAAAAACAGAGATCATTCCGCTTGGCCCAAATAATGACTTTATTCCCAGGCAATGGTGGCCAGAAAGGGCAGAAATACTGCCTCATACAACCATGGCTGCTCGGAACCTGGGGGTCACGTTTGATTCCAACCTTGCCTTCAAGCAGCAGGCAATAAAAGTGGCAGGAATGTACTTTGGCTCAATTAAAAGCCTGAGGAAATTCTTTGATATACTCCCATTGGAGGCGAGGAAAACTGTTGCAGTAGCGTTGGTAACGTCGCGCTTAGATTACTGCAACAGTTTGTATGCTGGCACAAATAAAGAAATAACTTACAGGCTACAGTTAGTGCAAAGCGCTGCTGCCAGATTGGTGCTAAAATGGCCAAAAAGATCGTCAGCCTCAGGGGCACTAAAAGCTCTTCATTGGCTTCCTATTGTAAAAAGGATCCTGTTCAAAGTCTTAATTATAACTTTTCGAGCAATGCACAAAACAGGACCACTATATCTACAGAAAAAATTCAAGAGATACTGCCCAACCAGAAGCTTACGATCATCAAATTCCAACACTTTGGTGGTTCCTAGGTTTCGTTTAAAAACCCGTGGAGGAAAGTCCCTGGCAGTACTGGGTGCAAAGGCTTGGAATACTCTGCCTCCTGCCCTGAGAACTCTGGATAAAGAAACAGAGTTCCGCAAAGAATTAAAAACCTGGATATTCAAACTGCAAGATAGCATGGCCAGAACTCTAGTTTGATGCTTGCTTTTGTTTTAGGTCTACTCTGAGTCACTCTGTCATCTGGTATTTTTTTTTTCCGGAGGTAGCGCCTAGATGCTCCTTTGGAGCGATTGCCGCGCGATATAAATAAAATTTTACATTACATTACATTACAAGGCACCTAACGAAAGAACATTCTTTGTGTCCATATAAATAATTATTTGGAATGGCCATAAAACTAAGTTATTCCACATGATGGCTGAACATCACATGACCTAATTCAAGAAAAGTGATAAAGTATGGGATAAAACTAAATTCAAAATAGAGAGAATAATAATATAGCAGGGTTTATACTTTTGACAACTTACTTCAAAATGGTTACGATGATCTTCGAACTGTTACTAAATTAAACAGTTAAGTCACATCATTCCAAAACAACATGATACTACTATTTTTATTGCAGCTTTTAGATAGGTTAATCGTTTACATATCAGGAAAGCATCTGAGGTCAATTTTGAATGCAAAGATTTTAGTATTCCGTAAGAAAGGACATAGTGCCTGCTGGCCATTTATGGGGAGACAACTGAGCAGAACAGAGTGCGCTTACTTGGGTATGTTTTCCCACAATTGTTAATCTTGCAACCACATTTAAAACAGATGAGGCAAGCAAAGAAGATTGACAGTGATTTACCTCACAATATAAAGGTTACTCGATTGTCCTGTATCAGAACGTAAATGAAAAAGACTACGAGTTGTCATGTACGGGACTCAGATTTGGTTCTGCCCTGCATTCATTAGAAAAGGCATGGGCACCTTTTTACAACTAAGTTATGTGATGCCTTAGATGTATTTCAAAAGTTGTCATATGGATAGATTTATGCAGCTTCTCTGTGCGAAAACATGTTGCTAAATTGCACCTCCAATATTGGCTTATGTCAAAATTGTTTCCTTAGGGTTGATTGTTACAAGATAACTGGGCAAAGAGATTAGAGTTAGTTGTAAGTGTTGCTCCACAAACCAGCAGAGTTTTACTTGAATCTGTAAAGTTCGAAGGCCCGATGACCTTTATAATGATGCTTATATACAAGTAGGCCTTAGTGATAAATTCCGTTTCACTCGCGGAATTTGGGTAATTTCACGCTCCGCGGAGAACGCGAAATAGCCCAAAATGTTGCGTTCCGTGACCAAGCGAAATTTTTTGCTGGTTCGTGTTCTCAAAATGCGTGTTCGCAAGATATTTCCCCCCGAGCACGCAAACAGCAATTGTTGCGAACAGGAAAAAAGCATTGCGAACAAGCAATTCTGCTTTTTTTACTGTTTCGCGGAGATTTACGTAACTCGATTACGCAAATTCCGCCCACCCTATATAAAAGTAGCCATTATTTCTGGAGCAGAAATACAGAATGCACTCAGGGAGCATATAGCACCAACGCTCCTTCCTATGCTGGTAAAACAGCAAAGTATAATTTTAATCAGAAAACATGTCAGAAAACATCAGCCTTCCGAAAAATTGAAATTGGTCAAGTAATAAAGGCCCCGGCAAAAAGCCATTAAATAAATTCCCATGCAACACAAATGAGATGAAGTGTGGAAGATATTGTGAATACCGTGAAAACCTGAGAGAAGCTTTCAGGAAAAGGAGGAATTGCTGTTCCTGAAATGTGCTGATAGGAATTAAGGATGGTTTTACTTAAGGAAAAGTGGTGTTCCACTCAGAGGCACTGATAGCATTTGAGAAAAGCAGGGGCGGCAAGGACGAAACTTCAGTTAGGATTAAAGATGATTATGTATATAAGATCGAGTATGAATAATTTTTGATGGAGTTGGGGTTAGAACATGAAGTGGTCAGTAAAGAGTGTATGGATCTTTTAACAATGGGAGCTGGTACTGTAAAATGTAGTTAGAAACGGCAATAAAAAAATAAATGCTTCTTAATTCATCGTTATTTGTTGCATTTCATCCACAGTTATGAACAACAGTATAGATCATTTATAAATAAATTAGAATTTATAACGTGTTCGTGTCCAGCATTCAGTCAGTTACACATTCGTTCTAATGGTTTTAAATCCAAAATGCCTTTTTTTTCTTGAAACAAATGTAATCAGTAATATGGATCTTGGATGTCTTCTGCAAAATTCCAAAACATGAAGAACCCTTTAATTACGTAGAATGAACTGTAAAAACGGGTCTTTTTAGCACTGCCATTGACTGAAAAGCCATTTTAGACACAATGAACTTCTGTCTCTAATAGCTCCTCGTCCCTGCGCGTCAGGGCCGTGGAGACAGCGAGGCAGTGGGAGGAGGCGGGCCCGCCCGGCCCTATATTCCACGAGGAGCGCCGTACACTTTTGTGTAACTCGAGAACAATAAAGTTGCCGCACATGGTCTTTTGAAAACATTAACAAGTGCAGAGCAGGTCTGTGACCTGCTGCGACCCCACTTTGCAGGGCCAATCCCCTATCGCCTTTCTGAATGACACGTGTCTGAATCGGAGCCATCTGCCTCGATTTGTGCAACATCTCCGGCCACAATGGAGCCCAGTTAGCCCTGACAAGCGCCCACAATGCGCGAAGTACAACGGCTGCGCCGACAGCATGGCGCGGCCTATTGAAAGCAGCCCGACGGGTCGCGTCTCATGTCTAACAATTAGCATGGGCCTCGCGCAGCGCCCCTCCAGCCCTCTGGGATCCCTTTAATTACCATCAACATAAAGGAGAGACTTTATCAGGAGATACTCAAAAAAATCACTTCAGACTTAATTAAAATATTAGCCACTTAAGCAGGAAGCAGATTCCCCTTAAATGAGAACCAATTTCTCTGTCGATTTTTTTTTTCAACCGCATGAAAATCTTGCAGCACATTACAATACTCGGCAAAACATAAGACGTCATTCTGATCCACAAATCTAGTGGTAGGTGCCAGTTTACCTTCAATAACTAACACCATTTAAAATGCAAAAACCCCGCGCTAAATGTACTAGAATGAACTTCCCCTTAATCCTAAACGGTCGGACTGTCGGGTTTGGTACAAGGTCAGTTAAAGAAAAATAACAGTAGAGCAATTGTGTAGATTTAATTGATAAATCAATGTTTTCATCTGTATGCAAAGTAGGGTGATTCTCCTAATGCGGAGCTATGGCATTTACAATTCAGGAAATACGATCAAAGGAACAAAACTTGAAAATAGTCCCTTGAATGCCAGGGCGTCAATACATTTCGGCGCATTTTGTGGCACTAAGAAGAACAGGGTGCCATCATTTACTTTTATTTAGGGACGGAGGCACTTGGGCAAGAAACGGTGTACACAGCACCAAGACGATTGGAACATTAGGCCAGAAGGTATCAAGACAATGATAGGCTTTAAGGGGTGATGATAACAAGACATACATACATTTATCATTTGCACATATTTACACCCGGCAAGCAATGACGAGAAAAATTCAATCAGTGGGCAGGGAATATGTAGCCATGAAGACTGTCAAGCAGAGATGTGTCACTGCTACCAGTACCAAAAGGGGTTCTGCTCTGGCCCGGGGGAGAGTGAACACTTGGGGGCCATTCTGGCCGGACTGGCTGTACCAGGCATCGGGCATTTCCCCAGGAGCCTGGAACAGCTTGTTTTGTTACGAGGCGGCGTTTTGTACCAGTGTAGCTGTTTTGAAAGCATACACAAAGTTCCTTGTACATCTAGTAGTTTCTGGGCAACAATAAAAGTGTCAAGATAACTGATGATTAATGTACCTGAGGGCGATCAGAGATTTGTCTAGTGGCAGCTTTGACTCATCTAAGGTGGCCCAGAGGGTTAATATGAATTCTGCAAAGGACGTAGATCACAGAACAGTGTTTTAAGAACATAGCTTTGTGGGTTACTGCTTTTGTCACAGAGACCCTTTTGTCACAGTGCAACTAGTACGTTTCAATCGTAACCTAGCACAGTGAGCTATGAAGCATCATCAAAGAGCTGCATGCAAACTACATGGCACAGGTTAGAAAGTTATGTTTTTTACTAGTCTTTCATTATCCTAATGCTGCTAAAAAGGGGTTGTTTGGGTAAGAATACATTATTATTTGTAAAGCCAACCCTAACCACTGTGTGATGTTCTGAACCCTGCGCTTGTGCTTCTTCAGACCAAGCACTCTTAAAAAATGGCTACTAATATGTACATTTTCTATACACTGATTTACACACTAATGATTCATCGTCTCTGTATTTGTGTATTATGTAAAGTGCTCCGACACCCTACACTGTTATGAGAGGCACTATAAAGCAAATTAAATATATGTGAGAGAGGGCTATGGAGAGATGAGAGGCACTGTCGAAGGGTGATCGTGAAAGAATCATTGAAGAGCCCCGATAAAGATGGTCATATCCTGGTGCATTGGAAGGTCATCATTTACTATGCTTAATAAGCTAATACAATTGAATATATTCTGAAATAAATGTGTTGGAGAATGTGCCATTTTTGCCCAAATGTTCCTGGTGGGGAGAACCGCACCAATCTCGGCTTGCAGTGGTCTGGCGCGCTCACTGCGCACACTATGCACTGTACAGAGGCTGGTCTGAGGCTGCTCTGGGGTCCCAGTCTGGCTCTGGCCACGGTTAAACAACTTTTCTCTAAAACACCACTTTGTTTGACCTCAGAAGGGGTGAGCCGTTAATCTGATTCAAGCAGGAATCGCAGAACCTCATTACTCTTAATATCCACACCATGTGCTGCTGTCATCACTGGAAGCTGGTTGGTATTTCGGAATCAAAGAAGTTGATAAATATACACAATAGTTCTAGGAATCTGATATTAACACTTGCTGGTTTAGTGGGTGCGGTATGCACAGGCAGCAAAGGGGCTCTATCAGAAACTCTGCCCTTCCCCATTGCACCTTGCAAGTGGTATGATCCGCAGCAGTGAGTAGACAAACACTGCCTCAGGGTGGAGCGCGTGCCACTGCTGCCCAATCACTAGGACTGCTTGAAAACCAGGCAGGGGGACACAACTCTGTTTCGGGCACGGTTTTAAGAGCGTTAGTGCTCATATATACATAAACTCTCGAAATGAAAGAACGGCCATGAGTGGCAGAATACTGAAGTAATGATGATCCGGGAGGGACTGGAACAAAAAACAGGCCCGAGTGCTAAAATAAAAGTGGTCTTCATTTACAAATCGGGGTAGATTCGAACTGCCAAAGACACCCTGTTATGGGTGTTTTACAAGGCACGAGACTGCATGCATCTGCAGCTTGAAGCAGGCAGTGTTTATGGGAAAGTCGGGAAATCAGCAGTAAGAAGCGGCTACCAGACCAAAAATCAGGCCAATAAACAACCAACAATTGCCTTACACTGACATGTCATGTCAGTCCAGCGCTTCTGGCACTGCCAGACTGTGCTACAGGCCAGTCAGTGCTCATCAATGAACTCTTCCTAGTAGTAATATTGTAATGTTACCTACCACTAATGCATGTTTAGAAACAGTGATTTGAACTCACCTAACTACCTGGTGAAGTGAGAACCGACAGACTGTGCGCAAGGCTCTCTACAAACAGAAGGTTCGACCCCACTCGGCGATCCTTTGAAAGTGAAGGGTTTTGTGTGAGAGCAGGAGTAAATATACATCATTTCATCAGTAGCAGGAACAATTAAAGTGTTTCAAGATCAAACTAATACACAATGCTCTGATAATTTATGGGAGGTGCTATACCAACGCTGTGATCAAAGGACTTGTTTTTTAAATCTATCATCAGGACGCCTCCCAGCACGGAGCTGACGTAACGTGACTATGAGAGTGCGCATGCGCCTGAAGAGATGGTAATAGACGGACTGTTCCCGTGTGCGACAAATACTTATCAGCAATAGGAGCAGGGCTTTAAGTGGGCCGGGTCTCAAGGGGTCTGAGCACCGGCAGTTTTTTTCAGGGGTCCTCGAAACGGGTCTCTATCGGGCTCGGTTTTGTGCCCTAGCACAGGTGGCCCGTTTTTTCCCCCGGACTCTAGTGACATACATGTGTGCGTGGTGAGCGTTGTAGAGGAAGGAAATTCTTTAAACAGAGTCACTTTCTCTCTGGATTTCCCTTCTCTTTTTAAAACTCAGGAGCAGCAATATTGTCGTGGTGTCACCAGGGCTTTAAGTTGAAGTTTTTTCAATATTATATAAAAGCCACATAGTTGCTGCTTATTTTTCTTGTGCAACTAGCAACCATTGACAAAGCCAATAGTGGTGAATTGTAGGTATGATGTGACTTGTATCATATATCTAGGCGCAATGACAGGAAAAGCAAAATACAAGTCGGGCAGCACACTGTGCTAAACACAGATTTTTAGCTCACATGTTTGTAAGCCACACCCTCAATTACATTGACCACGCCCCTTTGAGGGCCCCCCCAGTTTTTTTATCCCACTTAAAGCCCTGAATAGGAGTCATTCAAAATGTAAGTATGCTGGTATCTGCGACTATCCAAAGAAGTCAGAAATAACCGAGAGCTGCCACAATACCTAGTGTTCGCACTTTAGTGGCACAACGTCGTGCACAGTGCACAGTAGAGAAGTGCAGATCAAGTGCAGAACTCATGTCCTACAAAGTCACTCAGAAGCAGAATTTCTGAATCGACCAGGAAACGGTCATACTGTGCAACTTTTTTCCAAGTTTTGTAAAAGGTTGGCAAATCGAACACGCTCTGGCAAACCCAATATATATGGCCTATGAAAGCATAGGTTATTTAAAAAGATTACAATATTACGAACATATGTCAGAAACACAGAAAAAGAAAATATGTAGCCACCTAAACATAGTGCCTAATTTCTTGTAATAAAAACAAAATATTCTTATTGTTGTAAAGTAAAGTACTTATTGGCTTCCAACTAATGCAACCTGAAAACAAGGCTTAAATACAGAAAGAAGGACTAAAAACATAAAACAAGCAAAAACAGCAGCGCATTTGTTCTCTTCTCGGGAGGAGCCCGAGGTCCCTCCTTCTTCGGTTCTTGCTTTAATGTCCTCTTCTCTGATCTGCTGGTTGCCAGAGCTGTGACAATGGCCGCTCAGGCTACAACTTGGCTTCTCTATGTGAAGCCTTCAATTACTGCCTGCTGAAGCAGACAGAATCCCATTAGCACGAAAGGCGCGCACACGAGGCAGTGCCCTGCCCCGCCTGTACGAGAATAATTAGCCCAAAGTTGACAAATGTGTAATGCGGTCCCACAGTTCGTATGTATGAGGAGAACCGCCTCGAAGCAGCATTCAAGAGTGCTCCTCACTCTGAAGTCTGCTGTGAGCATGAGGAGAGGACAGACGGGCTAAAACTGCCAACAGGCAGATGCCCTTTGACGCTGTCCTCTCTAAAACAACATCAGGATTATGTGCACCCTCTAATTGGGCACCATCCGTCAAGAAGAGGCACATCAATTTCATGTAGGTCCCACGGCCAGCGCTTCGAGGCAAGGAAGCACTAGGCAGACACTGAGTATCATAGGTTCTAAAAGTTAAAAGAAGCTCACACTACTGCAGACCTAGAATAAAGACGAAACATACTGGGGAGCTAAAATGAAGAACGCTGGCGGAATAATGCGTGAGACTGGTTCAAAATCATTAATGTCCTGAGACAAGGAGGAGCCAACGCAAAGCAATTTGGCTACACAAATGCTCATCAACTTGGATACTGTTAAAAGAAAGCTTCTGTAGTTGTCACTGTGAACTGGCACGTGTATAACGCACATTATGCAATTAATATGGTATTGCGGCTCCTTTAAGGAGCACCTCAATGCCGACATCCCATATGTTCACCTCAATACAATAATGTACCTTTCTGTACACCCAGTGGGATGCAAAATGCAGAGCTTTGGCATACGTTTCAAACAAAAATGCGCTGGTGTGCCATTTCATCACAAAACAAGTCAGCCTTTACATCACAACAATGGCACTAATGAGGGTTTTTAAATATGGATTAATTTATTCTAAGTTTTGAGTAGAAAAGATAGTCCATTAAAATACATGTTGGCAACCTCATAGTACATACAAGGTTGCACATAAAAACATGTCTTTCAAAACCTTGATCTCGGAGCTATTGATCTAGCAAGATGCGCCCAAATAAGAGGGAAATTCAGAATGTGTACACATTAAACAAGTGTAGTGGGCGCTAGTGCTGGTGTTGGACAAGGAGAGGGCACAGAAGAGAGAGAACAAGAGTTCACAGAGAGAAACTTGAGTCACACTCAAATTCAAATATATTTATTCAATTCACAAAAGGTGTACTATAAAAGAGTACATATGATTAAAAAAAGATAAAAGCATATACATACATATACAATTCATTGATCTAAGTGCAATTCACATTGCAGCCAAGAATTCATGAGTTAACAGATTGCTACCATTGGTTTCTTCTCACTTGGGTCGCCCTAAGAAACTTTGCGAATACCACACAAGAGGCTGGGAAGCAGTTGTAAATATAAAAAGGCCGGCCAGCATTGTTTAAAATTTAGTGATTTCAACAGAGATACAATAAGGGAACTTCTAAGATCTTTGTAAAATTTACAAAAAAGTGCAATGTGCATTATTGCTTGGTTTGATAAATTATCACATGGACAACGTTGTAACTCTTTTGCCCAGTCATTTGGGTTTGGAACACTTATAAGGCGGTGGAAGATATTTAATCTAAAAAGAGTTAAAACAAATCGATGTTGGGCATTTAAAACATTAAAAAAGTATGGTTGCATGGAAAAAGTAGTCAGGACCATTTGATTGTATTTCACAGTTGGTTTACCCAATTCCACGCATAATCGCAAATGCGCCAGATGGTTTAGGCACTCTATTTTTAGTCCTTTCCTCGAGATGTTTAACAAGGTTTCTGGATGCTCGTAGAATTCTAAACGGCCCATATCTGTCAGGGAATTCTTGATAAACTTTAGCCAGGGAATCTTTAGGGCCATTTCAGAGTCAAGGAAGTCCTTAACTATGGCACGACCATATGTTCCAAAGCCCATATTTTGTGCCATAGCAAGAGTGGTTGAGTCCTAACCAAGTCAGTTATGTAATTAGTCCCCAGCTCAGAGTGACATACATAATTTGAGCAACTGGAGGGAAGTGCTAAAAGTTTTAAAAAAAATACATTTTCCACCGCCTGTAATGATTCAACGTTTGCATAACCCCAAATGTCCAAGCCATACATTGCAATGGTTCTACACTTTGCATAATAAATTGATAGTATTTCTTTGAGTTGGATATTCCCCAGTTTTCTAGCATAATTGCTAAGTGCTGAAATGGATCTTAAAAATTGCAATCTTCTTGATTCAATAGCTCTTTTCCATGTACCTTCACTATCAAATAGAATACCCAGTTAGGAAAAAGTTTGAGTTTGGGGTAAAGTTTTGGTTCCTAAGTAAATATTACGACATTTCGCCCCCCCCAATCATTATCATAACAAATGTCTTGCTTGTGTTAGTTCGGAGCCCCACATTTTCCATGAACAGGGTACATTTATTAAGTAGGCGTTGCAGAGCTAGAGGGGTACGCGCCATAAGAACGGCATTGTCCACGTAAAGTAACACCGGGATTGGTTGTTGTTTCACCTGTGGCAGATCCTCACACGAACTAGCCAGAGTGTTACCCAAATTGTTTAAATAGAGATTGACTAGAAAGGGTGCACTCAACAAAAAGTTATGCGCTTTAGGGTTCAGCGCCTCAAGAAGCATGTTTGAGGACTCCTTACCAGCTGCAACACAAGAGTGTGCAATTCTACAAATAAAAGTGCCTCCACGGGGCCTGATATCTGCAGCCCTCAAACGCTGCTCATCAATGCACTACAAACGTGCCGAACTACAAATTCTATTTAAACACATGGTGAAAATGTATTTGAAAATTTTACCTACGTCCAACGAAAGTACAGGTATGTCATAGTAACTTGATTTTATGTGGCACTTTATAGTACACTTCAACCGTTTCTAAGCACTATAAATTACAGGTGTTACTACTTTCCAGTTTAATGGCACTTTATTTACCAACCTTCGGAAAATGAAGATTGGGTCAACCTTGATGCGGTTTGAATTGGCGAAATTCAGATCCCTAAATCTTAAAGGGTTATAACATTTCGGCTCACTGCACTAGCCATACAAATACAATGAAAGACATTACAGAGAGCATTCCCCATATCTATAAACTACACAATACACACCAACAAACACATCTGCATCACAAACAATACATTCAATAGAGCATTCAAATACACACCCAACACTATTCAGACATGCTAGGCAGCCAAGTTCAGACTACGTCTAACTACCAGGCAATGCACGTCATCCACCTATAGGACACATAGCCTGCTGACACACTTCCATGATATCTCATATATGGTAGATCAGTGAGTAAGACCAGGCCATCCAAATATCGAACATGGCCAGAGATGAGCGTTTTGCATATGTATCTCACACATGGCAAGTTAACGTGCACTAGGCTTGCAAATGACCAGTACACACGTCTCAAAGCAAAGCATCACAGGACGATTACCGGTTTGTGGTGGGAATCCCAGAACACCGTCGAAAGCGTCCCGACAGGTCATTCTAAGGCAAAGTTGCACCTAGCAAACGCCTTTAACCTATAAACGTATGTTGCCATATTTACATTTTGTAAACATTACACACCACTTTCTGTGTCCCGACCGGAACCCATTTTATCATACCTTTAATTCAAATCTAGGGGCTCGTCTGTGTGCTCCCTTTTGTAATCCGGCTCTATATGACACTCCATCAGTTAGACCCTCAAAGCGGCAGATATCAGGGGCAAGGTAAAAGTTGCCAAATAACGTTTGCCTTTTTTGCCCCCTTCGATTACTGACAGTATGAGCACCTTGTGACCTTTTACCCCACTGGGAAGAGGTAATCACGTGTACGCGGAAAAGGTCTGCCTCCAACCCATACCGGAAGGATCACAAAGGTACTTCGGGTCCTTAAAGCATGGACCTGCGACGCCCGCTGCCTGGTAAGGTTGTCTTTGCGAACATTCACCCATGGACATCTAGCTACTGATTGCTGCCAGTTGTTTATGCGGACAGGACGCAGTGAACGAACTCTTCATTATTTAACAATACACATTTTCATGACAATAGGTAGATACATACTGAAAAAGCACATTTTAGAAAACGCCGATCCTTGTGTTCAGTTTCGAGTATCAGATGGCTCAAACACGTTAAAAATGATCTATTTGTTTCCCAAAAATATGTCCAAGGGGCGACAGTGTACCTTCTGGTCTCTGGAACAGAGACGCAAGGCAGTGCTGCCCTCTAGCGGTCGACACAGCACGATGTGATCTCATATAAGAAAGGTTTCCTGCAGCCTTGGCAGACACCTCAAGAACTGTGTATTTTACAAACAGCGCACTGGGTGTGAGGCACAGACGGACTTCGCTTATTTTTTTCTTTGCTCTGGGGTAGTTCAGAATCAAACGTTTAAATTATAAACTTGGATTAAAGATACCGAAACACCAGCCTCCTGAATTTAAGAAGGAGGTAGAATCTTAACCTCAAATATTCTTTCTCTCGATATTAATCTGTCCAAAGTTCACCTCGAGAGCGATTATAATTAGTAAGAAGTACCATGCGAGACGATATTAAAAATGAACACAAAGGAAATGGCATACACCTATTTTTGGGGCCCTAGTAGTTTTCATATAGATTTCTCGTGCCACTATGATAAATCCTCGAGGAAAAAGTACTAGTTGTTTCATCGGGGACACATTCACAATCTTTTTGTGCGGGAAAAATATCCGGCATCCTAAATTAGGCGCTGAGAAATGTTACTATCATAAAGCGCACTTAATATGCCAATGACAAATTCTCCATTTTGCCAGATGCTCTAAAGTGAGAAATATAGGGTTATGAAAGGGTCTTTTTACAAAGGACCATTTTGCTGAGGAAGATTTTCAAATAGCTCCTAATCAGCACCCGGAAAACCGTTATGTATACCCTCGCGACAAGTAAGCTGGACTATGGGAACACCTTCTCAGCCGGGATCAACAAAAAATTCACCAGAAGGCTACGGACCATTCAGAACTTGGCAGCCAGAATTACTCTAAACCTCACACGCCGCACTCAACAGAGTAACACTGGACCCCACTCCCCCCCCCCCCCGAGCTCCAGGGGGCCCCCTCAGCACAATACTCTGACCCGTGGGCGCCTGATAAAATCTGGAGTGGGCACTCCAAGTACCTTCAGGGGGCCCCCTCACGCTTCATTATGCCACCGGACGCACTCGCATCACACCACACCTGAAGGAGCTTCACTGGCTCCCCATACACAAATGAGCACAATTCAAATGCCTTACCGCACTTTCAAGGCACTACATAACACTGGCCCAGCATACCTCAACATTCACAATTGCTTTCACTAACTTTTCAGACACCTCCGCTCGTCCAGACGCCTACTTGCACACATCCCATACATATGGAAAACCAAATGTGGCGGTCTAGTCTTCCCCTACATGGCTCGTCAAATGTGGAACAACCTGCCACTACCCAAAAGAGCCTCTTCCTCACTCCTATTATTCTGTAAGAAGCTGAATACCTGGCGTTTTGTGATGTCTCATTAGGCTTGGCTAGACACACACTTGCTCAGCACCAGAATACCCTCTCAGGCAATGGTGCGCTCAACAAATCTGCATAACACAACAGAAAAATAATGAAATCATTTATAGTAAACTAAGTAACAGTAAAAAATAACAAGTACCAATAAAAACGAATAAAAACAGAATTAAATACAATATAATTTGAAAAGAGTGATGATTTCGTAAAAAGACCTAAAATAAATAATATAATTAAAAGTAAATTAAGGAATTATTACAATTAATGAAAATAGAATGGAATTTAATTTAGATTTATTTAATGCTAAAAAAGACTAGTGACTAAGTAAAAAGGAATAACAAACATGCAAAAGTAAACATTTCTGAGGGTAGATTAAACATAAAAATGAACATATAATACAAAAATACAGATCTACAGGTAAATCTAGGCAAGTTTACACAGACACACACATGCACTGAACTAACCAAAGGTTAAAAGAACATTAAAGTTAGGTGCAAATATCTGTTAAAACCTACTTTTTTAAATTAGGAAAACCACTGAAATTCACTAGTTATAATTAGCTCAAGTAACTATAACTCATACCCTAAAGTAACTATAGCTCATGCACCCACAATGCACATGTCCTGAATGATGTCAAAGTCAAAAAGTTTTATTTGTTAAGGAACTCCTACAGAGGTCCACAAAATGCATCAATACAGTAAGAGAGACAATTTTAAATACAATACAAAAAAGATTTCCCTTTTTTCCTAAATACAACAATAGATTAAAACGTGAGAAAGAAGGGTGAATATGCTTTTTATACAGTACAAACTTCATCAATATCCACCCATTAGACAATACACCCTATTAGCAAGATTTTAAGTATTTCCTAATAAATAGCCAGAAAAGTTTTAAACAATAGGAATATGCTATAACAGACCATTTTATTTGGTGGGGATAAAACAAACTTTCTGGCCTCCTGGGCCGTATGAATATTACATTTAATAAATGATGGTCTTAAAAACAAACGCCTTGCCCTTTGTAATGCCGGACACACAAATAGGACATGATTATGCACCCACCATGTAGAGTGTTCTGAATGATGCAATTTCAGATGTTGCAGTGATGTTATCAATGTCATCATAAAACATGCCCCGAGTCATGTTATATGTGAGGTAATTAGCAGTGCATGGTGAGGGTCAAATTATTTGAGTCACACTTTAAATCATTTGTTGGTGGCACCATACTAATTTTAAAGAATTGTGGTGTGTTCTAAGGAGATTTTACTTTGTGAAAAATGCTGATCCTATCCTCCGATTTGATCAGCCATGTTTGAGGGAAAAAGCTTTTATCATGATTTTCTCAAAGATATTGGAAGGTGATCCAGAAGCTAAAATGATAATACATTTTCTATAAGATCACCCTATAATTCTCAGCCATATGAGAAAAACGTCTTGCATTCAGAGTAAAACATGTACTTCCAGCAGCAGCAGCCTGTCAGTTGATTCCCTAGTGTTACACTGGAGCTTTACCACACTGTTCTAATGAACAACAAGGGTGCTAACGTTCCGTATTTTTGACAAGAGTGGCACACCTGAACGCCATTTTGCTGGAATCAAATTTGTAATACTGAAAGCATTTACTTTACAAATCAATTAAATTTGGGAGTTCATTTTGCCAAAGAAAATATGTTTAAAGTTCTGGAAATCTAAAATGGGGAATATTTCCTATAAATTCTCGCGCCTTTCTCAACAATGTAAATAAAAAATTTGGTATGCTGAGTGAAACATATTCCAATACTAGCAGCAGCCTGGCAGTTGATTCCTCAGTATTCTTCTGCAGCTCACCATAGTGTTATAATGAACAACTATTCTGTATTCATGACAAAAGTGCTGAACGCCATCTTGATGGAATCCAAACTGTAACACTGACAGCATTTTCTATGTAGGATACTGCTGTAAATAAACAAAATGAGGGATTTTGTGGTTGGTTCTCTAGGAAGCTAAAAAGAGGACATATGTCAGAGAGCTCTCAAGTACCTTACTCAACCATTTCAGTTCCACATTCGGACAAGCAGAGTGAACCATGTTCTTCCAAACTCTGCAGCAGGCTCGAAGTTAAATCCCTAGTGATCAGCTGCAGCTTCACCACAGAGTTTTAATGAACACAGAGTGCTATCATTTGTTGGAATAGGAAGTGTTGAATTGAAATCCTTTCCTAAAGCGCAGGCTGAGGTAAATTAGCATTGAGATATTAATGCAGGTATGTAACAAGCAGGTTAAAACATATGAAGGGATGAATGGGGTTTCATTAATCTGTGACATAATATAAGTTAAATAGGGGTAAAATAGCTTAAGATCGAGATGCCTGCACAAGTACAGCGTCCCCTTTCCACATCTTTTTCCTCACCATTCCAATCTTCTCAGTCACTTAACCACTCCCAATTTTCTTTTTCTTTAAATCCTTTTTTATTAAACAGTTGCTCATTGTACAACAAGTATATTTGACACACAACTTGAATAATAGGGATCATGTAGAAACAAGTGACAGTAAGTATTGTTGGTATATCTAGCGGAACAGATAAAGAAAACAATTATGCAAATAGTCATATTGTGTACAATAGGACAAAACCCCAGTAGTAACCTAGGTTCAACTCCCACTGTGTCCTTCAATCTCTCGTCTGCGAGGCCCACTATTGCCTGTAGCTAGCCCAGCCACCCCAATCTTTCTACCATTTATTAGGGCAACCCGACTCTAGTATATTACGTGTTCATCTCTTCGAAATTAATATAAATCTGTTTCCCATTCTGCAATGCGTGGTGTCCATGCTATGTCTCGCTATCCTGAAGCCAGTGCAAGCTATTAATTTGTTTGGTACCTGGGCCACTCCCCATTGTCCGTTATACACAGGCGGTGCCAGTGAGGCGTTCAATGTCTGAACTGGGGTGGCAGAGTGGGCTAAAGAACGGTGATGGATTAAACCCAGATCTGTTGACTGGGTGTGAGTGTTTGATTGGTTCAGATGCTCCGTCCATCACCACCACCCCCTTTTGTACCGCAGTGAGGCGTCAATGGCACAGCGAGTCCAGTGACTCTAATCATAATGTTCACCACTCCCTTCCAATCGGATTGAATTTCTGGGCATTCCCAGAGTGTATGGAAAAAGGAACCCACCCAGACTTTACCAGAGGCCCTACCACACAAGTCGGTATCACACCTACCCAAGCAGTGGAGAAGCGATCTGGAGTAGTATGATCTAGGGAATATGTGGAGCTGAATTAAACGGAAACGGGAAAGTATAGCTATATCTCTGGGGTTCTGTAATGGCATCAACCCAATCCCCGTCCTCTATTAGAGCAAATTCCTCCTCTCACGCTTCCCGCAGTTTCTGCAGAGGGTCATGAGAGTTATTAATCAGTTTCTGATATGTCAGTGAGATGGCCTTGTCTGTAATAGGGTCAAGAAGGACCCGATCCTCCAGAGGTGAGCAGTCTAGTAACTGCTCGCCCTCTAGTATGTGGCACCGCAGAGCATGTTCCAATTACAAATATTTAAAGCACTACGTTTTTGCCATCTCAAACTCCTGAGGTAGAACGTCAAACGCTACGAAGTCTTGGTTTCTCCGCACATTCCCTTCAATGCCTATATTCAATCCCAATTTGGAGAATCCCTGAAGATCTCCAACCGCTCGGTGGAGGTCACTATCCTATAGTGGGGTTCTGTTTGTCAATTTATTTCTCCCACCCCAAGAATCGATTGGCCTCTGTCCATTCTCCCACCACCATGTGGTTGTGTGTCGGTAAATCACCCACATGCTGTCTCCTGTAGAGCAGCAATAAGTAGCCCCGACTTCTAATCGTTTTCTGATCAACACGACACGCTGGCTCAGATCTATTCGTGAACATCCAGTCATTAATGACTATCAGCTGTGCCATTCAGTAGTACTTATGGATGTCCGGGACAGCAAGCCCCCTTCACAAACTCCTTATGTAGCTAGTAAAAATTCCGCGGAGGGTTATCAATGTTCAGAAGGGATGGCGCACAACATGTAGTGGTAGAGTAAATGTAGAGAAGGTACGGTAGTTTGGTGCAGCTTGTTCAGAGAAAACCCTATAACTCTGAAACCCAAGGGTTAGACGAGCTACCCTTATGTAAAGTAAATGTCAAGTCAAGCGCACACAACAAATCCAATGATATGAGTAATCAAGTTAAATGTTCTAAATGGATAAGATCACACAATAGTGTCCAATTTTCATTCTTGTTTTTTATTAGATGTATAAATGTTACTCCTATTCAGAGGAGATCCAACAAAAACCGAAACCAGCCGACACGTGTTTCGTCAATAAGGGTGTTAGCCCAATGACTCTTCAGGGCTGGAAGTGATACAAAGAAAAGTGAGGAAATATTTATAGGAAGCATATTTTTACAGCAAGAAGTCTTGAGAATAGAGAAAAACCTGTGATTTGTGGAAACCAAGAAAAAAAGGGATGTGTGACAGAACATATTAAAGTGACTGGCACATCTAAAAGACACACCTAAAAGTGAAAACATTTTTGAAGTGACCTAACCAATTGGTGTGTGTTTTAAAAAATTCGAAATAAAGGTCCAGAAGGACCAAAAAAGAAACTCAGAACGCTGAAGAAAGCATAATGGCTAGCAGAAGTAATGGTTACATTTAATCATTTAGGAGTCAATTGCATGTTAAAGAACGACTAAGCACGGAAAACCGAAAGCTATGCAGGAACAACTTAAAAAGTGCAGTGTGGTGAGGCCAGTGCTCTGTGATATGGCTGTCTAGAGTCAACAGTTCATAGTCTACTGAACCGGTGAGTTATGTTGAGCCACTTGAAAAACAATAATCACCTATATTCCGAAATATTTTTCAAAAGTCACCTCTCTGGTCATGCTCATTAGTAGAACCAAACATGTAATCAAAGCAAAACATTTAAAGCAACAACAAGCTTCGCATGTGTACTAGCGTCATGGCAGTATGCTTATGTCAGCTGCAGGAATATTTTCATGCACCCGTTATTATTACTTCCAAAATTGATAGAATGTTAACCACATAGATATGTCTCCATTTTTCAAAAGTCACCTCTCTGGTCATGCTCATTAGTAGAACCAAACATGTAATCAAAGCAAAACATTTAAAGCAACAACAAGCTTCGCATGTGTACTAGCGTCATGGCAGTACGCTTATGTCAGCTGCAGGGATATTTTCATGCACCCGTTATAATTACTTCCAAAATTGATAGAATGTTAACCACATAGATATGTCTCCATTAGCTGATGCCCACACATAACCTTAATCTAAAAAAAGTTAACCCAAAGCATCTTAGATATGAGTCCGAAGTCGCAAAGTTTAAGCAAAACATTTGTACAACACGGCTTAGTTTAAAAAATGAGAAGAAACATGTATACTTTGGTAAATAGCGACATAAAGCGTGCATCAGTGGTTTTTTCAATGAGAATTCATTGTTCTTTTTTATAAAAGCAAAAGGAAAAAGGACAAGGATATAAGAAAAGAAATACCTGCACTATTGTATACAGTTACGTTGTCTGTGGGAGAAAGAAAAAATAAAAAATATAATGAGGGACGGGTTTAGTGTAGGCAGAGCAGCAAGTATGTGCATGCTGTGCCAGAACCGTTAGATAAATAATGTGCTGTTTAATAACTCACCGGTGGAGCGGTGATAATTCCAGACCGCTCCTATTCCGTAGTTAGTTCTTGAAGTGCAAAATTGTGCACTAGGATGAGATAAGTAGACCAAAGGTGTTGGTTGACAAGAGGCGGGTAATGCCCGTTGTTAGTATTGCGGCTAAAAGGACGAGAAATTAATTTTAAGAGAACCGGCAAATATTCCAAGGCACAAAAGCACAAGGATACGGGCATATGGGTATACGTTGCCGGGTAGCAGAGCGCTTCTAAAACTTACCGTTTATGCCGTTCTGTGAATCAAAGGTATTAACCGGATACGGGAAACACCCTGGCCTGGCGCTAAGACGTCCTATATGGACCAGCCTACCACGTGTGCGAAGCGGCTAGAACGCTAAACGCCGCTATCAAAATGAAAAAAAGACTCCGTTTACCAAGGGTAAGGGAGTCGGGGCGAGGCAGGGGATCAAAAATTACAGAAAAATACTAAAATAAAGAAATAGTAAGGAATGTTAGAAAAGAGTGAAAAGAGAAGTAATACACAACGAAAAGATGAAACAAAGCACAAATGAATTGGGTAGTTTTGTGAAGAAAGCAGTCATGTGAATAGGAAAAAGAAAAACAATGCGATTATAAACATTAATTAATGTGGAGATATGCAGAGAAAGTACCGAAACAGGTAAACAATGATGTTGTGAAAACATTATATCATAGTTCATGGCCCCAGGAAAAAGTGAAGCTCATTATCCGTGTTCTGTCCGTACTTCACGGAATGCAGACGCATAATCCAGATTGCTTCCTGACGTCTAAGTCTCAATTCTCGGTTGCCCCCTCTCACATTTGCTTCAACTATATCAATTCCAAAAAACTTGCAATCCTTAGTTGTGCCCTGAGAGGCACAAGTGGCCATATGTATTGCCATCGGATAGCGTGCATCTTGTTGTAGAATGGCTCGTGCGTGTTCTCTGATGCGTTCACGTAGTGGTCGGATGGTGCTGCCCACATATATACTCTGGCACATGCATTGGATGATATAGACCACATATCTGGAATCACAGTTTATGTTGGTGTTGATGGAGTATCGTTCTGTGTGGAAGCCATTGAAAGTCTTAGTAGCATGTTTGGCCCATTTGCACATTCCACAATAACCACATTTGTAGAATCCCTTCCATTTCTTTGTAAGCCATGTGACTGTCTTCGTGCCATGTGGCACTGTAGGGCATAGTCTATTTTGCAGGTTTCTGCCGCGTCGATATGTAATCTGCGGTCTAGTGGTGATTGAGTCCTTTAGTGTTCTATCAGCTAATAGGATACCCCAGTGTTTGATGACACTCCTTTTCACTGTTGAGCTGATGTCATTATAGTCCATGATCAATCTCACGGGTTGGACTGCCGCATCCTGTGTCATTTTTTTGGTAAGCGTTGCTTCCCTGTCGATTCGTTGGATTCTCTTCTTTGCTTTGTGTATAATCCCTGCATTATATCCTCTATTAGAGAATCTTTTCGTCATATCCCGCATGCATAGGTCAAATTCACTGTTGTCACTACAGTTCCTTCTGGCCCGTATAAATTCCCCATAAGGGATGGAGTTGATCTGATTGGGAGGATGTGAGCTGCTGGCATGTAGAATTGCATTGCAAGAGGTCTCTTTTCGGAAAAGGCGGCTTTGTAGGGTATTGTTTCTGATGTATATTTCCACATCTAGGAAGGTGACGTTTGTGGTGCTGATGTGGCTTGTGAATTTCATCTCCATGTCGTTGTTGTTCAGATATTCGCAGAACTCCTCTAGTTTCTCTTGTGTCCCGCTCCAAATCAATAGACAGGCATCAATATACCTGCCCCAATATACTATATAGTCTACCCATGATTGGCCTTTGTTGCCCCAAATGAATTCGGCTTCCAGTGATCCCATGTAAAGGTTAGGGAAGGATGGGGAAAATCTGGACCCCATGGCTACTCCCTTGGTTTGCCTGTACCACTTTTTATCATAGAGAAAGTAGTTGTTTGTCAATATGATCTGCATCATGGCACTGAGCATTTTGGTGTGTTCCCATAGGGTAATCGGTCTGTTTCTCAGGAATTTATTCACTGCAGTCAGTCCCATCTCTGGATTGATTGAGGTATACAGTGAAACCACATCTAGGGTGGCCAAGATCAAGTCTGGTTGCCACTCCATGTCAGTTAAGATGCCTAGGATGTGTTTGGTATCTTGTATAAAGGATGGTAGATTGCTGACCATAGGATTTAGAAACACATCAACATAAGCCGCTTTTTCCGAAAAGAGACCTCTTGCAATGCAATTCTACATGCCAGCAGCTCACATCCTCCCAATCAGATCAACTCCATCCCTTATGGGGAATTTATACGGGCCAGAAGGAACTGTAGTGACAACAGTGAATTTGACCTATGCATGCGGGATATGACGAAAAGATTCTCTAATAGAGGATATAATGCAGGGATTATACACAAAGCAAAGAAGAGAATCCAACGAATCGACAGGGAAGCAACGCTTACCAAAAAAATGACACAGGATGCGGCAGTCCAACCCGTGAGATTGATCATGGACTATAATGACATCAGCTCAACAGTGAAAAGGAGTGTCATCAAACACTGGGGTATCCTATTAGCTGATAGAACACTAAAGGACTCAATCACCACTAGACCGCAGATTACATATCGACGCGGCAGAAACCTGCGAAATAGACTATGCCCTACAGTGCCACATGGCACGAAGACAGTCACATGGCTTACAAAGAAATGGAAGGGATTCTACAAATGTGGTTATTGTGGAATGTGCAAATGGGCCAAACATGCTACTAAGACTTTCAATGGCTTCCACACAGAACGATACTCCATCAACACCAACATAAACTGTGATTCCAGATATGTGGTCTATATCATCCAATGCATGTGCCAGAGTATATATGTGGGCAGCACCATCCGACCACTACGTGAACGCATCAGAGAACACGCACGAGCCATTCTACAACAAGATGCACGCTATCCGATGGCAATACATATGGCCACTTGTGCCTCTCAGGGCACAACTAAGGATTTCAAGTTTTTGGGAATTGATATAGTTGAAGCAAATGTGAGAGGGGGCAACCGAGAATTGAGACTTAGACGTCAGGAAGCAATCTGGATTATGCGTCTGCATTCCGTGAAGTACGGACAGAACACGGATAATGAGCTTCACTTTTTCCTGGGGCCATGAACTATGATATAATGTTTTCACAACATCATTGTTTACCCGTTTCGGTACTTTCTCTGCATATCTCCACATTAATTAATGTTTATAATCGCATTGTTTTTCTTTTTCCTATTCACATGACTGCTTTCTTCACAAAACTACCCAATTCATTTGTGCTTTGTTTCATCTTTTCGTTGTGTATTACTTCTCTTTTCACTCTTTTCTAACATTCCTTACTATTTCTTTATTTTAGTATTTTTCTGTAATTTTTGATCCCCTGCCTCGCCCCGACTCCATTACCCTTGGTAAACGGAGTCTTTTTTTCATTTTGATAGCGGCGTTTAGCATTCTAGCCGCTTCGCACACGTGGTAGGCTGGTCCATATAGGACGTCTTAGCGCCAGGCCAGGGTGTTTCCCGTATCCGGTTAATACCTTTGATTCACAGAACGGCATAAACGGTAAGTTTTAGAAGCGCTCTGCTACCCGGCAACGTATACCCATATGCCCGTATCCTTGTGCTTTTGTGCCTTGGAATATTTGCCGGTTCTCTTAAAATTCATTTCTCGTCCTTTTAGCCGCAATACTAACAACGGGCATTACCCGCCTCTTGTCAACCAACACCTTTGGTCTACTTATCTCATCCTAGTGCACAATTTTGCACTTCAAGAACTAACTACGGAATAGGAGCGGTCTGGAATTATCACCGCTCCACCGGTGAGTTATTAAACAGCACATTATTTATCTAACGGTTCTGGCACAGCATGCACATACTTGCTGCTCTGCCTACATTAAACCCGTCCCTCATTATATTTTTTATTTTTTCTTTCTCCCACAGACAACGTAACTGTATACAATAGTGCAGGTATTTCTTTTCTTATATCCTTGTCCTTTTTCCTTTTGCTTTTATAAAAAAGAACAATGAATTCTCATTGAAAAAACCACTGATGCACGCTTTATGTCGCTATTTACCAAAGTATACATGCTTCTTCTCATTTTTTAAACTAAGCCGTGCTGTACAAATGTTTTGCTTAAACTTTGCGACTTCGGACTCATATCTAAGATGCTTTGGGTTAACTTTTTTTAGATTAAGGTTATGTGTGGGCATCAGCTAATGGAGACATATCTATGTGGTTAACATTCTATCAATTTTGGAAGTAATTATAACGGGTGCATGAAAATATCCCTGCAGCTGACATAAGCGTACTGCCATGACGCTAGTACACATGCGAAGCTTGTTGTTGCTTTAAATGTTTTGCTTTGATTACATGTTTGGTTCTACTAATGAGCATGACCAGAGAGGTGACTTTTGAAAAATGGAGACATATCTATGTGGTTAACATTCTATCAATTTTGGAAGTAATAATAACGGGTGCATGAAAATATTCCTGCAGCTGACATAAGCGTACTGCCATGACGCTAGTACACATGCGAAGCTTGTTGTTGCTTTAAATGTTTTGCTTTGATTACATGTTTGGTTCTACTAATGAGCATGACCAGAGAGGTGACTTTTGAAAAATATTTCGGAATATAGGTGATTATTGTTTTTCAAGTGGCTCAACATAACTCACCGGTTCAGTAGACTATGAACTGTTGACTCTAGACAGCCATATCACAGAGCACTGGCCTCACCACACTGCACTTTTTAAGTTGTTCCTGCATAGCTTTCGGTTTTCCGTGCTTAGTCGTTCTTTAACATGCAATTGACTCCTAAATGATTAAATGTAACCATTACTTCTGCTAGCCATTATGCTTTCTTCAGCGTTCTGAGTTTCTTTTTTGGTCCTTCTGGACCTTTATTTCGAATTTTTTAAAACACACACCAATTGGTTAGGTCACTTCAAAAATGTTTTCACTTTTAGGTGTGTCTTTTAGATGTGCCAGTCACTTTAATATGTTCTGTCACACATCCCTTTTTTTCTTGGTTTCCACAAATCACAGGTTTTTCTCTATTCTCAAGACTTCTTGCTGTAAAAATATGCTTCCTATAAATATTTCCTCACTTTTCTTTGTATCACTTCCAGCCCTGAAGAGTCATTGGGCTAACACCCTTATTGACGAAACACGTGTCGGCTGGTTTTGGTTTTTGTTGGATCTCCTCTGAATAGGAGTAACATTTATACATCTAATAAAAAACAAGAATGAAAATTGGACACTATTGTGTGATCTTATCCATTTAGAACATTTAACTTGATTACTCATATCATTGGATTTGTTGTGTGCGCTTGACTTGACATTTCCTTTTGTAGCTTACAGAGTGCAATCCTAGAACTGCCCCCATCCCATAGGAGCATCCATAATTCACGGTCTACTTGCTTGAAGAAGTCAGGGGGTATTTTGTAATGGGTGTTCTGTAAACATAGAGCATATGTGGGAGGGTCATAATCTTAAAGAGAACCGCTCTACCCATCAAGGAGACTGGCAATGTTCACCAATGGGCTACATCACCCCGGAAGTGGTCCAGCTGGGGGAACAGATTTCTTTGCAGGAACTCTCTCGCGTCTTGCATGACATATATGCCCAAGTAATAGAAACCGTCCCGCACCACTAGGGCCATGCATACAGGTGGAAATTTAGGGAAGGCATCTGATAATGGAAAGTTAAGTGACTTGTCCCAAATAATTTGGTAGCCTGAGTATTCCCCAAACAACTGGAAAATATGTAGGATACTGTAAACCGCTAATCCCACTCTCTCCCCTTTCCCCCTCCACAGTGATGCCTTATGTAAGAGGGTCCTGTCGTACCCAGGCCGCCAGAGGATCAATCGTAAGCGCAAAAATGATTGGGGACAGTGGGCAGCCCTGTCATCTGCCCTTATGTAAAGTGAAGGGCCTAGACAGTATGCTATTGACTCGTACACTTGCCTGCGGACGTTGTACAAAAGTTTAATCCTTCAGCAGAATTGAGGACCAAAGCCCAACTTGGCAAGGGCTGGGAAAAGGTAGCTCTATTCAATGCTGTCGAATGCCATATGAGCATCCAAGGAGAGAAACACAGCCAGCTCAACCAGAGGGGTGTGGTAATGTGAAGTACACCATAGAACCGGAGTAGGTTTAAGTGAGTACCCCTATGTGGCCAGATTGATCAGGATGTGTTACTGGGGTTATCACCATCCGCTATCTGTTGACCAGAGCCTTGGCCAAAACCTTGACCTCCAGATTCAAAAGTGAGATCGGCCTATATGAACTAAAGGCCATAGGTGGAAATCATTATGGTGGCAGTTCTCTGATTTTTGGGCAAGCAATCTTCCTCCCTAGCTGCTAGGAACATGTCTAGCATGTGCCCCGCTACCTTGTTAGCCGTGCAATTATATAGTTCTATAGGTAGGCCATTAGGTCCAGATGCCTTCCCTGTCTGTAGGTCCTGAATTGCCTGTTCCAGTTCATCTACTGTAAAGTCTCGGTCCAGCATTTCTCTGCATGCTTTGTACAGAGTGGAAACAAAGAGATCCCATAACACATTCACACAATCTTCAGTAGATCTACCAGTCGTGGACTTGTATATGCACTCATACCAGGCAGCAAAATCTTCCACTATCGCTGCTCTAGTCATATGTAGCCCTCTGTCTGTGTCTCAGATTTCTAAGTCAGAGTTCATGCCCCTGTCTCGCTTATCCAGCCAGGCTATTACTTTGCTGGCTTTATCACCAATATTGTATTGTCTGCGCAGTGTGGCCAGAGCATACATCTGTGCCTTATTCTCAGCCAATTCCCTGAGTTTGTGCTGTTTAAGACCGAGTTGATGTTGCAATGGAATGCTGCTCTCCCACCTTCTAGTATGTGTGCTACTAAGTTAGTGATCTCTCGCTCCAGCTTCTCACACTGTATTCTCATTTCCTTCATTTTCCCTCAATCAATGCCTGCACGTGGCCACTGAACACCGCCTTGAAAGCTTCCCAGAGGACACTCGCAGATTCTACCATCCCCTTACTTTACAAAAAATATTGATCTGTTAGGACTGTATGCATAATTGTGGTCTTATTTTGTCCCGAGAGATCTTTTCTTTCAAATACCAGGTAAGCAGCGGCAGAATATACACAGAACAAATGTGTGTACTCCCTAATTTTAAAATAGTAACAATATGGTAGACAAACTTGGTGTGCAGACACTCACACAGGCTTAGGCGCTGGAACAATTCAGAATATGATAAAAAAAATATCACCCAAAAAAGTAAAGGGTAAAGTGACAATATATTTAGGTTAGTTGTCAAGATCTTAACTTACGTTGAAAAATGCAACGGCTAAAGTGATGTTATAGTTAGGTGTTGAACAGAGACAAGAACGAACGTTAAACCCCCGCCCCCCTAAACCACTGAGATACGCCAGTTATAGTTTGTCAAATAACTATAAGATGCGTCCCAGTCATTCATGTGTCTGATCCACCAAGTCATCCCTGTTGTTTTTATTTCTTGCTCCTCCGCGTTCTATTCTGTCCATACCTCTGTCTCTGTCGTCCTTTCTTCCATCTTATTTACAATTTGTTCCCTTCTCCTTCATGTTCAATGCATTTCCTCTTCTACCATCTGCCGGCCTGGCTCCAGTTCCCTTCTTACTTATATCCTCTCAATGACTCTCCACCACTCCCAATGAACTCGTAGCTAACACATTTCTAGTTGTCAAACAGGATTTAGACAATTCCATTGGATAACAAGGGAACAAAGCATTCTACCGTCTCAGTCGTTTTTGAAGTATATTAACATCAAAAATAATGCCTATTTCTAACTATTTTGGATATGCAGTCTGCTTTTGATAGGGTAGATAGACAACTGTTGTGGCTATCACTTTATGAGAAAGTGTAGCTAAGGGGACTGATTGTACCCTTCCCATCACCAAGGAGACAAACAATAATTTTTGTGACTTGATGCGAATTTCCTGAGCATATTTCAGAATGATCATTATGATTAATTGTAGTCTTCCAATGTGGATGTCCCTAAAGCCACTTACATTCTAGGTACACTGTTGGGAATGACTGAAAATGCTCATTATCAACAAATTATCACCTATGAACAAAACAAACTCATACACAATATTTAGAAATACAAACCATGGCAACAATCCCGTCCTGTCAGTTGAAAAGACAACTTAGAATAAAATAATGTCCATGTGGATCATGCCAATTGCTTTGACTAACTTGGCAAAGGTTTATTGTCACTCGCAGTTGGATAAAACAAGTAGAGGAGAGTTGCTCTCACTTGACAAATACATTACTGTCAAGTCATAGGTACAACCAAAGGTTTGGTGGTTGAGCAATTTCTTATGCAGTGACCGTTTTAAAGATAAGGTACAAGTGGGAGTACTTTACAGCCCAACTTATAAGGCTCAGCATATCTTACCCCTCAGGTGCCACTTGATAACTTCTAATGGAGGTTACTGGGTGTCCCTCGCCCGTCTTCCATGAATTCAATGGAAATGGAGCAGTGTTTAGACCTTTGTTCCTCTGATCCAGAATATGATCTAATGACTCTTCAGAAATGTATAAATCACTTTGCAAGATGTTATGGCCTTGCATTGCCATGTGTCTTAGCTGGCACAGATAAACCTTCTTTGTGTACAATCCGGTTGTCCCAATACTGGGCAAAGATGTTATTCACTACGGGCTACAGCAATAAATAAGCAAGACTGGTTATTGACATCTTTATTTTTGATCAATCAACATTAGTACAGTGGGACAAAATGTGGGTGTTAAAACATTTGTGGAGTAGAGTCACTATTTTAACAGGGCACAATTAACTGCTTTGCACTAAACATGTCATATGTTTAGACTGAGTATTTCTCTAAACTCCAACTGGAAAATGGGTCAGAGTCTTTTCAGGACCTGTAATGACCACCTGGAAGAAACAGAGACGCACCCACTCTTTTACGTTTAATATACCAGTATCTAAAGCAATATTGTACCAATAATAAAGGAAAAAATGATAAGGCCAGTCACAGCTAGGATACTTCCATGGAAATGTACAACAGAATGTAAAAAGCAATGCTGGAAGGCCCACAAAAAAAGTCAGCAAAAATAACTGGAGGCAGTTTTCTCCGAATCTGCTCTGACTGGCAAAGAAAGAAAAGACTTACGACAACGAGCTGGGGTGGCGTCTACATAGGTTTAGCAAAAGTCACTTCTGGGGTGGATGATGTTGAGCCAAACGGCGCCACATACTGGTGCACAGGGGTACTGCCTGAAAAGTTTACAGATCCAGTTTGACGCATGGGGAATATTCTAAGATAAGGAACCCGCGGCTAAAAGTCTCTATCAAATAGCCAACATGTAGACACTTCCATATGTGCCATTTGTTTTGTAACCTACACTTTAGTGGGGGATGTAGTTTGGCCAAAAGAATAAGCCTGCTTCTGTTTTATTAACAAGCAAACAGCTTACTATATAACAAATATTTCTGGCTGTTGTACAGTTGCCTCTGTTGTTTCCCCTTCAATGTACAATTCCATTTTATTTGATATTTAGTGTGCAAGAGTAGTATTTTTTATAAACTAAGTTAGCCTTTGAAGTACACAACTGGAGGTAAACGCCTTGATAGTATATTGTATTTCTAAAATATTTTATTATGGTTAAATTTGTCACAGTCTGAGAACTTACAGACTAATATTTCTTTACTGTTTGTGCAAATATGCATGTATTTATATAATTTTGAAGCCTAAAGGATTAGGACAAAATCATAATAAAATAAATCATTGAAATAGCAGTTGTACAGGTAAGCAGTGAGTAGAAGGTGATCCAACCTCTAACAAGCTGTGTATCACGGTCAGGTCCAAGTACGTGTTGTCTAACATGAACACAGTTCAAGCTTAATCTAGGTCACTTTTCTTCACCAGATTCATAGCTGACATGTGAAATACAATGGTATCCCCCCCTCATTCCTCACAGACAATTTCCTCATTAAAGCTATATAGAGTGCCCCCTTTTCACATAATTTTGGAAACAGATCTTGTGTGCCCTTCTCATTTGAAGGATGATGGTGTAGGACAGCCTTAGTAGGCTTAAACCCTTTGTCGACAATATTGCAAAATAAATACAATGCAGGCCCGTGCAGAATTTGGCCAAGACAGAGTTCACTGTTTTCCACTAGGAGACTCATCTCAGAAATGCCCTGGGCCGACCATCATCCTCTTTTCTTTTGTTAGACGATCATAGTACATCTTAAAGTGACAATATAACATTGGACCACTAATCCCACCACTTAAATCTTACTTTTGGCAAAAGCGGAGATTTCCAAAATTTCACCTTACTTTGCACCTCCCTCACCTCCCTAAACTATAGACGTCTTTGGATTACTTGAGACTAAAATGCTGTCATCTGGTTCATTGTACTCCCACTTACAAAAGCTGCAAATGGCAACATTTAGGAAATTTGGCAACATCTCAGCAGTTTAGTGGTCACTGCAGAGAATAAAGTCCAATTGGTCGCACACTGCTTGTCCTATCAGCGTGTTCCCCCAAAGCATTGTGGTCCATGAAGTAAGCATCAGCGGGTGCGCCTCTGCCAGGGTCTTGAGCAAAAAAATCACTGTCGCGTTGGCCATCCCTGGACACGTGTTTCGAGGTTGTTACCTCTCGTCAGCAGGGAATAGGCATATATGTAGGGGTGCTGCGTAGGCTGCCAAAAAATATCCTCAGGTCCGGTACCACTCGTGGCACGCAGGTGCGTAACCCAGGCTTGTCAGCCCCACCAGCTCAAGGGAGCTTGAATACAAAAGAAAGTCCAATTGGTCGCACACTGCTTGTCCTATCAGCGTGTTCCCCCAAAGCATTGTGGTCCATGAAGTAAGCATCAGCGGGTGCGCCTCTGCCAGGGTCTTGAGCAAAAAATCACTGTCGCGTTGGCCATCCCTGGACACGTGTTTTGAGGTTGTTACCTCTCGTCAGCAGGGAATAGGCATATATGTAGGGGTGCTGCGTAGGCTGCCAAAAAAATATCCTCAGGTCCGGAACCACTCGTGGCACGCAGGTGTGTAACCCGGGCTCGTCAGCCCCACCAGCTCAAGGGAGCTTGAATATAAAAGAAAGTCCAATTGGTCGCACACTGCTTGTCCTATCAGCGTGTTGCCCCAAAGCATTGTGGTCCATGAAGTAAGCATCAGCGGGTGCGCCACTGCCAGGGTCTTGAGCAAAAAATCACTGTCGCGTTGGCCATCCCTGGACACGTGTTTCGGGGTTGTTACCTCTCTAAGATCTGCAAGAACATTCATCGCAATTTCAGATTACTGCAATCTTCAATCTTTAGAATCTTTTCATAAGCAACTGGAGCAAGACCTAACCTTGCATGGTGGTAAACCATACTCAGAAAAAGTTCAGTCTGTTAAATGCTGTAAAGGAATATTTCCAATTAGTAAACCAACCAAACATTGAATTGTCGATTAGTTTCAGAAGAACGTAATAGTATCTCATTTTCAGAGTCTGTCAGAACAAGACTCATATTTATACAATCGATCAACTTATCATAAACATTGTACACATAAATCAGAATAAGGAACCTTGAAATCTTCACAGACTCAATGTTAGTGCCACGGGTCACAAATGTATTTGTGTTAACAAGGTCGATTTCTTATATTTGCCTAATGGAGTCCACAGAGTAGTTAGAAGAGACACAGGTAATCTGAGACAAGGCTGAAATATCTCATGAGCAGTAGCAATGTTCTAAACGTTTACCCCTATTTATTTCTTGGGGAAGAACTTCAACAATGAGCAGTAAAAAACAAGTGGGGTCTCAGGCGACAGTGCCACGGAACTCAACACCAAGAAGACCCCCAGAACCGCCACATATCATTGATCTCTGCAGATCAACGCTCCATAATAGCATATACTGTGCACTGGTCCATCCTCAGTTTCAGACATGGATTCAGAGGCTCATTTACTCTGAACTGTGTCAACTACATATTTTATATAAGAGACATGTAAAATTACATTCACAGGCTATAGCTCATCATTGCTTCCGCTTAGCTACACTTTATTTGCTATTCTTGTGATCTTAGTTTGATCGAGAGCAGAGTATAAGAGTTTGAAAAAAACTATGAAAGATCTAATACAAGTTCACAGTTGATTTCTTTACGGAGCCACCTCTTCCCAATCGCTCATTTTGTGAAACCTAACACAAAAATCTGAATGCATTAGAGGTACCTATTGTCCAATCTATTCGTAGACACTGCACAGTTCACTTCACTAAATCTGCAAAGGCACATCAAGGTAGGTCAGCCTGCCCCTCTTATTATTTGTAAGTATTTTAAGTGACATCGTTTTCAAATGCCTAGATGCATGACTAGTGAACTAATGGGAGTCTGAAGTCAAACTACAAAAGAGTAATTTACTGAGAAGAGTTTGGAGTACAGGGAAAATTAAAAATAGCTCAAGTAAAGAACCTTTAGTGCGAGTACAGCTGAAGCAGAATAGGGCCCGTTAAATATGGGTGCCACAGCTACACAGATTTGTTGCTCTCTACGACCGAGTATCAAATTAGTGAGTAGTCAAGATAGTTATACAGTTCAGTAATCAAATAAATTACAATGCAGGCACACTCCCGCGAGAGACCAGGCAATGAAGATCCAGAGCTGGGCATGGAAAGAGGCAATACACAGTGGCACTAAGCAGGTGGTTTGGAGAATGTTCAGCACAATCAGGGGCTAAAGACTGAAGATCAAGATTGCACCTTCTGAAGACAAGGACCAGAAGAAGAGACAGTCTCTTACTCCAGACTTTTACAATTTAACAAGGATTTAAATCCATTATTTTTTTCAGGTATTTATATAGAGTAGCCCAAGCTACTAGGGTGCATTGCAAAGAACACTACAGATGCAGAACATGTCAGACCGTTATGTAACAGAGGAGGTAAAGTACCTAAAAAGCCTAAACTAAACGGCTTAGGAAAGCTATGGTAGGTGAAGTTTGGGGAGGTATATTTTAAGCCATTTGGAAAAGTTAAGTAGTTTAGAGGTGCCTATTTCCCCTCGTATTTGGTACAAACGTTTGAGTGCTAGGCTTAAGAAGGTCTGCCTGGCAGTTTTGAGTCTTCTAGCTGAAGGATGGAATCCTTCAGATTAGTCTTCCTTCCCCTCTTGTTTGTCTTAACTCCCCCCACCCCCACCAGCCGCTCAGTTGTTAGTTTAACTTTTAGGTATGAAGGAAGGCCTGTGTAAATGGTTTTGTGAGTTATACATATGATTTTGACGGCCATGTGTGCTTCTAATGGGAGCCAGTGGAGCTAAGAATTGTCACAACATGATCTGATCTCCAACTGTTTATTACCAACATAGCTGCAGCACGTGGGGTGGCAGCCTTTGATGGACAAAGATGATTTCCGAGACCAGCTAGATGGCAGTGCCACTGTCAGCATAAAAGGGCAACAGTGCTTTGATCACAGTCCTCTGGAGGTCTGGAGAGCTTTATTTGTTTAGGAATCAGCAGAATGCATGTTGCCATTTTTGTTAGATTTTTTTACATGATTGTCAGAAAGCTATCAAGTGAGACCCACGAGACTTGGTTACTGGTGAAAGACGGTTTTATTCCCAATGGCTAATTCATTCAGCCATATTTGGATTGATGGGCAAGTACATCAGAAGAACGAGTTCAATTTTGTTTGTGCTCAAATTCAGACAGAGGGCAGGTGTCCATTGATGATCTGTTGAATACCGTTTTTCAGGCTGTTGATCTTTGAGAGGTTGGATACCCAAAGGTGGTATTGGCGTAACTGGTGTACTTTCATGTTCTCCACATATAACATTTCTGACATGGGCGCCATGTAGAGAAAAATGGTGTCTGATGGGGTTAGGGGGAGAGATGATCCTTACGATATACCACAGTTTACATTAAAGATAATGATATGAATGCGTTAAGTTTAATAAATTGCGCTCTGGTAGTCAGGAAGAAGTGGAACCAGTTAAATACAGTGCCTTGAATGCCCCTTCTTGCTGAGAGGATGTTCAGTAAGAGTTTGTGATGTACAGTGCCAAAAACCGCTGCTAAATATAGAAGCACTAGTAGACAGTAATCACCTATATTTAGCATTTTGGAGAAGTGATCAATGATGTGAAGTGTGGCTGATTCTGGGCCATGTTTCACCCTGAAACCAGACTACAGTTTTCAGAGAGGCTGTTAATGGTAATGGGTGCAGAGCGTGGAGTTTCTAGAGATTTCTTAATGATTTTATCAACACATTTACACTTTCTCAGGTTCATGGATTTTCATGGTCTAGGTTCTATTTTTTGAGTGATGGGTTACCTGTCCTGATGTAAGCACATATAAGGAGGTGCCTTCCATGAGTGAATTATTTACGACCTCCAGTTAAAAAAGCATGAAAGCTTCTGTTCATGTTTTTTTTTTATTCGATTTTATTCGGGATACACATGGCAACACCATGCAACATAAGCATATATCGCATAGATACAATGTACAAGTGTGATTCTCTGTTTTCAGCTGTACACGTGACAGCGTTATGCCAAAAGTATGCAACACAGGTATATAATCAGGAAAGTTGGACACACCTATTTTCTTTTTTCTGAATAACAACAGTACACTATCAATAAACACAAAACCGTTGCAAATAGAAAAAATCAATAACTGGGCACCAATTAACTAAGCAGCATTCCTGTATATCCCCTGGCTTTAGGGACAGATTTGATGTGTACAGTTTGTTTCGAGTCTCATCCTCCTCACAATAAATATACGATGTACCAGGTAACAAAATGTAATGCCGGCCCCCATCCTCTATGTTCCCAACCTAAAAGCTTGGTGCATTGGAGTCCTTGGCTGTAAAGGGACCGCCCGCTCCCTCCCAAAATTAAGTTCTGGTATTCTACCCGCTGTGGGTGGCCCGCCTCCCACACCACCCACAGGGTCCAGAGACTTCTGTGTTAAGTGTTGTTACCGGGACTATTAGGGGTACCATCGTCACTTCTTGTCTGTGTGACTGGGGTTGCAGTCTGTAAATGGGTATCGGATCCCGCTGCCACCTGTCCCAGGGACTGTAAATTACTCAGCAATAATCCCCACTTCTCCAAATGCCATTCGGCATGTTCATCTGTACGGACTATACGCAGACGTCTCATCTGCCACCCCCATTCACACATACCTACTATCCATCTGGGCAATTTGGGGGGGCGCTGGGTGTGTCCAGTGTATCGCTATGCAGCATCTAGCGAGTACCAGTCCTAAGTTCGCAAATTTATGTTGCATTCTATTACTCGTCTCTGGAGGTGGCAAAACCCCTAAATGGCAATGTTTAATGGTTTCCCCAATCCAAAGGCCAGTCGCCTCTTGAAGCATCTCCAATACCCCCAACCAATAGTGCCGGAGTCAAGGGCAATCCCACGTCAAATGAGCGAATGTGGTTGGCTGAATGCCACAGCACACTGTGGAACGAGTCGCGTTGATACGCGCTAGTCTGAGAGAGGTAATATAAGTGAGATGCAAATAATGAAATTGTATCAGCTTGAAGTGGGTGCTGCTGGTCACTTCCTTTACCTGCGCAAACACACTTTGCCATCCAAGGGAGTCAGTAGATCTTTCGATCATTTGTTTAGAATGTGTGAGACATCAACGCTACGGTCGGCCTTGAGTGCTCAGTATAGAAGAGAGATCAATCCCTTGCGGGTACCTGGGTCTAGAATCGCCCTCAATGTGTGGGACTCCATTGGTTCCCCTGGGAAGGAGATCCAAATCTATCGCGTAGTGCGGAAGAGTTTTGCATATTGCAAATAGTGCCCTCCCGGGATCCCAAAGGACTCCTGCGTTTCAGCAAATGTGAGGAATAATCAATTGCAATATAGTTCACCCGCAGTGAGGCCCCACACCCCCCCTTAAAACCATCTCGTCAAATCCATGACGGTTTGGCTATGGCAATAATTATGCAGCCAATGCATTGCTAGCGCTCATGCAAAAGGCGCCCTAAGTAGCATCAGTGTGACTGCCCTTTCCCATGCTCCCGCGATCTGTCGTTCCACAAATGGGTATTCCGGGGGAGTTCGAGAACCCATCATGAGGCAACTAGGTAAGCTATTCTACTGTCCCCAATCTGCCAAGAGATCTTGCTCTACGTTCAGGCCTTTTGCACACCAGAGTGTGGCATATTGGAGGAGGGCGGCGGCAATGTAATAAGGCCGAAGATCCGGGAGGCCTGGACCCCCCTGTTCTGTGTCCAATTTCATAATCTCCAATTCAATCCTGCTGCGTTTACTAGCCCAAACCAGTGATATCAGGAGGCTGTTAAGGGTCTCAAAGGTAGATCTAGGGATAATGCAGGAAGAATTCTGCAGGGTGTACAGGCAGCGCGGTAGGAGCAACATTCGGGTAAAGGCCACTCGACCCATGACGGATAGAGGGAGGCGATTCCAGAAATTAATGGAGGACTGTAAACCTGTGAGCACCACCTCCATATTCAGTGCATATTGTGCCTCTGCCGTATGTCCTACCAGGGTCCCCAGATAGCGAAAGGGGGTATACTTCTACGGAATCTCTGCTGGGGCGGGAGGTCGGGTGCGTCAGTTTTTGTGAACATGGCAAGTGGAAAAAGAGTTGATTTTGTTTATTGACTCTCAGTCCAGGCTGCGCCGAAACTCAATAGAATGTCTAGATGAGTGGGTATTGCCTCTTCTGAGCGATTTAAATATAGAAAGGCGTCGTCCACATATAGGGAAACAACATGCACCCACCCATCCACCGGAATGCCACAGCAGTTCATGTTTCTACGCAGTCTAATTGCTAACAGTTCTATTGCCAGGGCAAACAGGAGAAGAGACGGCAGGCACCCCTGCCTCATGCTTCGTTCAATTGTGAGAGTTTCAGAAATCACCCCATCATTGCGCACTCGTGCTGTCAGTAAATTAAATAGAAAACGCACCCAGTCGATATATTCCTGGCCAAGACCCATTCTCGTTAGCACTTCCCGGAGGTAGTCCCATCTTAAGGTGTCGAAGGCCTTTTCAATATCTAATTCTTGCACTGCGGCCCGGAGGTCCATATTAGTTGTGGCGTGCAGGACATGCAGCAGTCTACGTAGATTTATATGAGTGCTGCGGCCAGGCATACAACCGCATTGGTCTGTGTGATGTGTGATTACCCTACTCAATCACATAGTAAATGCCTTCACCAATATTTTCGTGTCTATCCCAGCATCAATATGATCCTGGCATATGTGGATCCCCCACCTGGCTTAGGGAGCATAACTATTGGGGCCTCTCTCATCGATGGAGGGAAGAGACCTTCTCTCTTGGCCTCTTGTATGGCTTCTGGAGCCGAGGTAATAGTATATCTGCATATGTTTGAAAATATTCTATTGGGAGACCATCAGGACCCAGGGATTTGGAGCGGGCCATTGCGGCCAATGCTTCCTGTAGGTCTTCCTGTTTGACCACCGTGTTGAGTCCTTCACGCTGGCCATCAGTGAAGCTATGGAGTATAAGATCACTTCAAAAGTGGTCTCGGCCACCTGGGGTTACCCCTGTCTCCTCTTTATACACAGAGGATAGGTGGGCATGTAAGAGAGAGTTAATACAGTTTTGTGAGGAGGTTTAGCTGCCATCTGGTTTTCTGAGTGTAAGTATAATTGGAGGGGGTCGCTTGCGCCTAAGTAGCCATGCTAGTAAACGACTTGACTTGTCCCACTCCCGATGGAGCAATTGACGGTATTCGTGGCAGACCATGCAATCTAGTCTGTCCCATATTTCCCCTACTCTACGCTGGGCGCATAGTAACGAATCTGCCGCTGAGTTCCCGCCCCGCTCTGTCCTTTGTAGGCTCACTAGGGTATCTTCTGCCTGTCTCAGTACTTTCTCCAATTGTCACCTTAGGCTACCCACTCTCTTACAGCATTCCCCACACGTCACAACTTTCAGGGCTGCCCATTCTGTCCCCTTTTTACTAGTGGATCCCCAATTCGTATCTAAATAGGCACTCATTGCTCCTCTTATTTCCCATTTGAAAGCATCATCTTTTAGTGTGTTTGGTTGTAGTCTCTAGAGTGGAGCTCTGGGACAGTGGCACTAGGGCCCCCATTCCAGGAGTACTGGAGCATGGTCTGAGAGGTATCGTCCCAGTACCTTTGTGTGGAGAGCCATCATCGCAGCTTCCCTTGAGAGCAGAAAATGGTCCAGTCTGCTAAAAACTAAGTGGGGGTGTGTAACAGGTTTTAACCCCCTCCCCCCCCTCAACCTGGGTGCATCGTGCTTCACGCATCTGTGTAACCTAATGTTCAGTCTAGAGGAGATCCTAGGGGATTACCTATCCAAAGTATTATCCATGACACAGTTTAAATCCCCAGCCCAGACCATAGGTGTGGCCACAAATGGCAGAAGGAGGACCTCCGATCGCAGAAAGAAATCACAATCGTCTATGTTGGGAGCATAAATATTCAGCAGGCAAATTCCCATGCCATCTAGCTCTGCATGAATCCGGACATACCGTCCCTCAACGTCCGCCTCACTGCTAAGGAGTTTAAACGGTACCAGTGGGGTCACCCACGTAACTACCCCTCGGGAATATGTGGAGTAAGTCGCTGCAAACATCTGACCCCTCCAATTTTGTGGCGCTTGGCTACCTCCGGCTCGGACAGGTGGGTTTCCTGTTGCCTTGCTATATGTTTGACATGACGGCAAAGGTAAGTGTGTTATCTATATCTTTTAGTGAAGGAATTAAGGCCCGTACATTCCACATTACAATGTTAAACTGTGCCATCTGTCCAGTTGTAATATAACGCCATTTAATTTCTCATGTACCGCCATTGCTGCCAACAATTATTCCTATAACAATAATAACCCATCTTCCCGAGCCCCCGAGGAAAACACTATATGAACAAATCGTGCCTCCCCAATCATGTGCCTAACCCCAGAGTTCCTCCATAAAAAAACAGAACACAAATCGCAATCTATTGTGAACCGCTAATACAACAAATAAAATCCGATCTCACCTATACTATGTATCCCTCAGACTCACTCCAGTCAAACAAACTCAATATCGTGCAGGATGGAAGAGAGCACCCGGCTCGGCACCAGGTGACACCCTGCCCTCCTCCCCCTGCCTCTCAGGCAAGCACACACTCGCACCATTACACTCACACAAATAGAAAGCAGAAGAGAGAGGAAAAAGCAGAAGGGAGAGAATAAAGAGTGGAAAGGGGGGCGGCCCATTAACGCACGCACTCGGTGCCTTTCTCGCCATATCCCGTGAAAGTACTGGTCCTGTCTGGCAGAAATGCTCCATTTGCACCCATGGCCAAGCACCAACGCTCAAACTGCTCAAACCTCACGTCTGTTGCAGTGTCATTATTGTCCATTCAAAGCCAAGATGGTGAGGATTCAGTAGGTCAAGGAGCAACTGACTGCGGCGTATCTTCCACCACTTCTCTGGTACTGTTATCCGAGTTAGATGCAGTCACTCCCTCCACCAGTGCTCTGGGGGAGGTAAAGAAATGAGAGCGGCCGTCATGGATCACCTTGAGTTTGGTAAAGCAACATGTACTGCACTTGCATAGCCCTCACATTCTGTTTCACACCTTTGAAGGACCTTGTCTGTTGCTGGACCAGCTGCATGTAGTCTGGGAATATGATTATTGTATGGCTCTCAAAGTTGGAGAACCCCATTCGCTGGACCTCTTGGAGGATACAGTCGCAGACTCTGTAATTTAGAATTTTAGCGACGAGTATGGGGCGCAGCACCAGCCGGAAGGGTAGGGGTCAATGTGCGATGTGCCCTCTCGACTTTAACAGTTCGGACAAGGACGACTGTGGTAGCGATTTTTTAATAATTTTTCTAGGAACTGCTCCGGAGTTCTTCCTTAACCCCCCCCCCCCGAAAACCAACGAATCGCAGGTTACATCTGAGAGCACCCCAGTGTGTCTTCGGCTCTGCGCTCCAGAGTCACGGTCTTCGCTGTTAGGTCCGAGAAGGCTGTCTTAAAGGTTGATATTTCGGCCTGCAGGTTGGTGATGGTCTGCTCCGTGGCTATAGAGAGCTCCACCACTGTCCAAATATCCACTCTCTGTAGGCCCAAATCCAGAGAGACTGCCTCTATTTTTGCCAGTACCACTGCACTTGAGGCCTTGATAGCTGCAAGGATTTGCGCTCCGGATGGGTCAGTCTGTGGCGTGTCCGCCGTCAACGGGGGACCTTGGGCACTTCCATCCGAGGGGACACACTTTACACAGTGAATTGATCAATCTTAGTTTGCTGTGACCCTCTTTGTGGCCTGTCCTTTCCCATGATTCCTTCCGGGCAGGCTCACAGAGTCCACCGGAGTGTGGCACAGCTTAAAACACACCATGCCGACAGTCTCTAGGCTGTATGTATCCTGTAAGGGCTGCCCAGACAGCTGAGGTTCCTTCGCTCAATGGCACTGGGGTGCATTCCAGGGTAAAGGCATGAGAATGCCAGCACAGATCTCTGGAGGCGGATTCTCACAACCTGCACTCGCTAGGGTGGGCTCTAAGTAATCGACAACTGTGTTGCATAGGTATTCAGGCGTATCAGCCCAACATATCGCTCAGCACAGTGTCTGCCAGTGGGGGCATTGTCATCACATGCAGGCGGCTGCGGCAAGGATCCACAGAGCCAGCCACGCCAAATCATGAAAAACTGAGGTACGTGCAGCTAGGCCCTTCAATGATCCTTTCAGCATCTGGTGACAGAATGGGTCCACAGAGGAAGACCCAATAGCTGCGAGGAGCAAGCACGGCCTCAGCACACCACCCTACAGGGTTGTCTCGTTTAGGCCCTCCTTAGCGTCGTAGGCTGTGCGGTGCGAGCTCCCCACCATGAGGCGTCCGGTGTGACAGGCTGTCGCTCTGCCCTACTAGCGATCAGCCATATGACAGCACAGTGCTCCCCAACATATTTTCATAGGGCCCTTGATATGTTTACAGTAGTCAACGTAGCCCAATGTGGTTGTGGCTCTCACCGTACATTCCCTGATTTCCAGCTTCTTAGGTGGATGGAGCCCCTCCCCAGGTGAAAGGTGTGTTGTTTCTGTGGTCACAGATATGTCCACAGACCTTAGGTGGCTCTGAGGTTACAGCTGCCTCGTGACGGGGTAATTACCCCAGCAGGTCCGGAGGATTGCAAATGAGGGCTGCCGCGTCCCTCAGGCAGGCAGCCCGCTGCCTTGACCCCACCACCTTCCAAGGTGGGAGTGTTTTCAGGTGCTCTTACAATGGCTGTCAGGGCTCTCCGCCCGACGGTGATTTTGGCGCGCAGGTGCCTGTCGCGTCCCAGTCAGAGGCCCACTGTCTCGTAGCCAACTTTAGGGCCCCACACCAGCTCAACGCACATCGGCCAATAACCCGTGGGGCAGACCCTGCCCACCTCAGCCTCTCCAGTGGATCGATTGTCTCCGGCCTCCCGCTGCTCCAACTCAGCAACGCAGCCAGAGGCCTCTGAGCACCCGAGGTCGGGTATCTGTTTATATGCCAGGCCATAAACAGTTGGGTGTGCTGCAGGGACATGATCAGCACCCCTGCCGCATGTGCGACCTACAAGCAGCTGCCATCATCCTCCCAGAGCCCGAGGCAGCACTCCCACCTGCCAGTCTGGGCGGGAACAGTAGGAGAAGTGCAGGTGATTTTTGGCCCGGCGTGGAGCTCTCTAATTATCCTCCACCATAGCCGCCATCTTGGCCACTTCTGTTGATGTTAAGATCAGTTTACCTGTCAGGGCTTCTTCTGAATGCGATGGTGGATTGGTTGTCACGATGATTTTACAAAGTTCTTCCATATTTTAAGGCTGGAAATAAGACCAACTGGTTTCATGTCTTTGAGAGATGGAGGATTCTTTGGTCTAATTCCACATGTATGCTTTGGACTTTCGTTGCAAAGAATTGTGCTATTCCTCTGCTTTGTCAGGTGAATTATAAATCATTAGTTGTTTTACTGTGTTATCACATGATTTAACGCACTGGATTATGATTTTGTGCATGTTATTAGCTTCTTTGATCCTATTTTGTAGTAGGATTTTTTCCACTTCATTAGATCTTTGTGCTTCTTGCAAGCCAGTTTCTGATTTTTTTAAAAACTTCCTGGTTACTCTTTAAGGGACGTTCACCTCATTCTTATACCAAGGATTAAGAAGCCTTTCGGTTATTTTTTATGAGCGTAAGTAGAGCTAGTTCACTGTATTGTCTGTTGATTATAAGTAGCGAATATTGACATCATTTGCATTTACTTCAGCTTCCCATGTGATAAGCTGTTGCTTTTGTGCCAGAATGTGCTCGTCAATCTCTGTAAAGTGGGTCTTCTTCAAGTTTTGGTTGAGTTTTTGATAAGATCGATTATTGTGGGTGTTGATAACAGAATGATGTGGTCCTTCCAGTCAACAATGAGAGGGTTTACGACTTTGATGAATTTCAGCTCTGCATAGATAATGTCCAATATTTTACCCTTTTTGTGGGTTAGAAAGTTAATGATCTATGTAAGGTCATAGCAGTTGCATATTTTCTTTAGTTCACTTGTTTTTTTTTTAGTGGTCCATGATATGTGAAAATTGCTCAATAAATGTGATTGTTGTAGTGTAGAGACATTTAAGATACATTCTTGATGACGCTTTGAGAAGATGGGGTCGTAGCTCAGGGGTAGCATATGATATAGAAACAGATAGTATTTTGGTTCAGATTTTAAGAGATCAATTGGAGTTGCTCAGATGGAAAACGGGATGAGACTGATTATGTACAGACCCAAGAGTTGATTAGGGCTTAGCTTACACCATTTCTAATTACTTAGGCTTTATGTATAATGGAATTACCAGAAGGTTATTCCATTATACATAAAGACGATCAATTATGTCTAGAGATGAATGTGTTAAGGTGCACACCATGTTTCTGTGTGGAAAAGCATGTCTAGCAGGTTGGTAGTTAGTAAACCTGAAACTTTGTATGCAGGAGCAACTGCTGATCTGCCATTTATTAGCATGCTTCTTAAGGCAGAGGAGCACAGGGGTAGTGCTGATGCTGGTTCAGATCATATATTGGTGTTTGTACTGGATTCTCCTCCAATTTTGGCACCAGTGTGACTGACACGATTCTCCAAGTCGGGGTGGAACTGTGCTGGATCCAAGGGTTTTAGAAGACACCGAGGTAAGATCTACCAGCGGCAATTCAACTAGGAGCCCTTGCGGATCCTTGGGGCACTAAGGTGTGACAAAGGAGCCAGAAGGGTGCCAAAGATACAAAGTACGCATCCTTAAAGGCCTTGACCTGCTGCACCATCACCAATGACCCGAAGACCTGGAGGGCACATCAGGGTCAACTGCAGGATTGGCTCCTAAATCGGAGATCAGGAGTGAGATCGATTAGCACCTTTATACCCTTGTGGCTTCCACTGTGGATAGAGCATGGTGGAATGAGGTCAAGTTCTGCTTTGCTTTCTTATGCTTCCGCTTGGAAGGGGACTTACTGGATTACATCTCACAGGAGCTGGTCCAAACTCTTGACTTGGATCAGGTGCTTTACTTATACGAGGCCCATGACTACTTCCTGTGCCTGGCGATAACAGAGTCACCTCATGGTTCTGGAGTGTCTATGGGTACATTTGGGCAAACTCATTGCACCATTTGGAGTCCAAAAACACATAAAAACACACACACCTCATGCGGTCTTTGCCCGACACCTGTTTTCTGCATTCGGATCAAAAGCTTGTAGTATTAGGCGGGAACGTAGTTCCCTTGCTCACTGAAGTTCCTTTTGGAAGTTGTCAAAAGATCAACTAAAGTGGGAGCAGAGCTCCAGATCTACTTTGAAAAGCATGGAAAGAGTTGAGCAAGAAACTTAAGTTGGCGGGATGGGTTGGTGCTTATATGTCGCTCTGCTTAGTTAGTTCTGAGGCAGAACAAAGCATAACCGAGGCCGTATGGAAACAGCTAGTGGTGCACGGAAACACTGCTGTGTAAATTTTCCAGATCCAGTCTGATGCCTGGGCAATATTCTAAAGGTGAGAAATCTGTGGTTAGAAGTATCGAACTAGTTACTTACCTTCGGTAACGCTTTATCTGGGAGAGACTCTATCAAGCTCGATTCCTTACCTTTGAATTTCCCAGGCGTCAGGCTGGATCCGAAAACATTTGCTGAGCAATACCCCTTGCGCGCTTTGTCGGGTGGCTCTATTCGGCTCAGCATGACGTTGTTAGTGTCGGCTATGACGTTGCAGTGCCTATATAGGCACAACCCAGGCACAAGGACGTCAGTACTTTGTTTTTTCCACGCCAGAAGCGCAGAGCCACGAATTAACTGACATAGCTGTGTGCAAAACTAGGGTCCTGAAACGGGAAACAACCATAGCCCTACAATATCAGTCCGCAAAACGTGGAGGCATAAGTGGGGCTGAAAGGAATCTGCAGCTAGATAGAGTCTCTACCAGATAATTTGTTACCGAAGGTAAGTAACTTGTTCATCTGATAGAGATTTCTAGATCCAGATTCCTTACCTTTGAATCAGATACCCGAGCCATACTATCCCGGCGGTGTGTTGCGTACTCATAGCCTAAGCTAAGAAGTCTTGCAGGACTGAATGGGCAAAATGCCTGTCCCTGCGCACTTGCCCATCAAGCCAGTAATGTTTAGCAAACGTGTGCAAAGATACCCACGCCGCTGCCTGACAGATGTCTTGGAGTCGCAACTTTTCTTCTGGTGGAATGGGCTCTTAATCCCTCAAGGGGCTGCTTCTTTGCTAAGACATAACAGATCTTGATGCAGAGAATGACCCAGTGAGAGATGGTCCTTTTGTGCACTGCCCTTCCCTTCTTTGCTCCCATGTACCCCACAAAGAGTTGCTCATCCACCCGGAACTCTTTTGTGCGGACAAGGTAGAACGACAATGCTCTTTTTGGGTTCAGTAGGTGGAGCCTCTTCTTTAGAGGGATGCGGGGAGCAAAGAAGGTGGGAAAAGTGATGGACTGACCCAGATGGAATGAGGTTACAACCTTTGGCAAAAAGGATGACCTGGTACGAAGCACCACCTTGTCCAGAAAGGACATAAAGATAAGGCGGCGAACAGGAGAACGCCTGCAACTCACTCACCCTCCGGGCAGTTGTAATCACCATAAAGAAGGCTGTTTTGATGGTCAGCAGCCTGAGGGGACAATTGTGCAAAGGCTCAAAGGGAGCACACATCGGATAGGTAAGGACCAAATTAAGGTCCCACTGTGGCATAACAAAGGGCGTGGGTGGAAATTAGTGAGGCTGCCCTTTTAGAAATCTATTTACAATAGGAGATTTGAAGAGAGAGGGCTGGTTTGGCAGCCGCAAAAAAGCAGACCGAGCAGAAAGGTAACCCGTGAGAGTTTCCAAGGCAGAGCCCTGCTGGGCATGGGTTTGAATGAATAAAAGAACAGTAGAAAGAGGGGCAGACAGAGGGTCAATGGACCTTTCTTTACAGTAGAATACACATTGCTGCCAATGGAGGCGTATAACATTTTAGTGGAGGGCCGCCTGGCTGCCAGAATAACGTTGCAGACTTCGGGAGGAAAGTCAAATGCTATTAACTGCCGCCGCTCACTCTACACGCATGAAGGCGCAGAGTAGACAGGTTTGGGTGGGTAACGGTCCCCTGCTGCTGCAGCAGAAGATCCTCCTGACGGGGCAGCCTGTTCTGAGGATCGATACTGATTCTCAGAAGCTCTGGGTACGTAGTGTGCGCGCTACAAATACGGATTTAATTTTTTTTACATTTTACAACAGGCCTAAGCTCCACTCGAGACGAAAAGAATCGCCGAGCGATAGCCACATTGGAAACTCCAGTGAGCAGTACCGCTGACACTGCACGTTCTCTTTGGAGGCAAATAAATCTAGCCAAGGTTCTTCCCATTGTTGAAAGAGACCTTGAGCCACCTCCGACTGGAAACGCCACTCGTGATCTGCTGGTCCGCCCTGGCATTCTTAGAACATGCCGGTGTTGAACAACCAGGGTTATGCCCTGCTGTTCCAGCCATGTCCAGAGACGCAGGGCCTCTCGACAAAGGGTCCACAACCCCACCCCGCCCTGGATGTTTAAGTAGCACGTGGCGGTGAACATGTGCACTAACTTCCCCTTGACAGAGAGAAGAGATGCCTTCAATGCCAACTGAATCACTTGGAGCTCCAACACATATATGTGGAGCCCTGTCTCAGCCGGAGACCAGTGAACCCTGATCTCCACCTCTCCCAGGTGGCCACCCCATACCAGACGTGATATCTGGTTGGGGAAGGGACAGGGGTCTGCCGTTGACCCAATCGCCGGTTCTTTAACCAACACTGCAGATCTTTCACAGTTCCTTTTGAGATCTGAATCACGTTGAGAAGATTTCCCCAATGCTGTGCCCATTGGAACTTCAAGTCCCACTGCAGAGCCCACATACGCCGTCTGGCATGTCTTACAAACAGGATGGAGGAGGCCATGAATCCCAAAAGCCCCAGAGTCAGTCTCACTGAAATCCAGTATAGAGGCTGAAATATTGTAATCATAGCCTGAATATCTTGGGCTAGTTGCTTGGGAGGATAAGTCTGACACTGTACTGTGTCCAGACAGCTCAGATTAAAGGGAGCATCTGACAAGGAGTCTAGTGTGACTTTGGTACGTTTATAGGGAACCCCAGCGAATGCAGAAGGTTTGCCATAATCTGAGCCTGGGGCGAGGACGCCTTCAACAGCCAGTACTTGAGGTAGGGGAAGACTGACACTTCTAACCTGCGCAGATGACCTGCGACCACCGCCATCACCTTGGTGAACACCCGAGGGGCATTGGTAAGGCCGAAGGGGAGCATGGTAAAGTGAAAGTACTCGCAGCCTACCTTAAACTGCAGGTAAATGTAAATGTAAATGTATTTGAGCTTGTAAAGCGCACTGCTACCCGTCCGTAGGTTTCCTGGCGCTGTATAACTCTGGGGAACCCGTCCTGGCTTTCCCTGTGGGATGGTCCCTGCTGGGAGTCTCCAAGGTGGAGCCAGGCATCCCCGGAATTGATGGGGCCGTTGTGGAGATTAGGCAAGCTAATGCCCAGAGTTGCCGAGTGGAACCCCTGATTAGAGTAAGCACCGAAGCGAGAATTATCGAGTCCGCTGACCCAAGTCCACGACCCTGCCGCGTCGGGAATTGAACCCTGGTCCCGGGCCGACTTCTGCTCCCGGGTCTGCCGCCTCTAACCAGTGAGCCACACTACTCCAGCCCGGCAGGATGGGAATATGAAAATACGCATCCTGCAGGTCCAACGCTACCATGCAGTCTTCTTGGTGTAGGGCAGACAAGACCAGAGCCAGAGCGAGCATTTTGAACTTCCGCTTCTTCAGGAAGAGATTTATGGTCCGAAGATCTAAAATGGGCCGCAGACCCTTGTACTTCTTTGGAATCAGAAAGTAGCTGGAATAACAGCCACTACCTACTTCTGCAACTGGGACCCTTTCTATAGCTCCCTTGGCCAAGAGAGCCATAACTTCCTCGTGGAGCAACTTTAAATGATCCTCCTCAGCAGTTTCTGATTTGGCAGAATGGGAGGACGAGAACGAGAGCCAGCACAAGTCAGAGTGGCAGCAGCACCGCAACAGGTCTGCCGATTTGGCCCCGCTCTTCGATGGAGCCGAAAGCCCCGCAGTCTTAAGGTACAGATACAATTTATCTTCGTACAAAATATACAAGTGGTGAGTAGCCCACTTTTTCATAATTAAGAGCCACAATAGGCTTTTAAGTATTGATCCTGACGAAAGCCTCTAGAGTAACCAGTAGGCTGAAACATGTTGATTATATTCTCCAGTGCGTAAGCCTAATAATTAGGCCTATAGACGCACGTTCTTGTTTTTAATTTCCTACACCTATGATTCGAAGAATAAAATACGAGAGTCTTGGTAAAAGGATTTTTAATTACATTTTTCCCATTCACTTGAGCATAAAATACACCCCTTTTTTCCTTTTCATTTCTGGCCACTGCTGCAACACCAGTTGGTCTTCCTCCATGTGGAGGTTAGCATAACATACTAAGGAAAAGACCCAATGATAATGCTGTTACGACACTGAATGGCGGAGAACCAAGATATACCGCCTTATGCCTGTGTTCGCATATGAGAGTTTTTTACTATGATGGACCGTCCCACGTTCCCATAGACCCTGGTAACACAGGACAAGTGGTTCATTCTCCCCCATTGATTCTTTACGATGTGATGGTGCGCCAGTAGGGGAGGTGATGGCGAAGCCTGCCGCCCACTGGCGTCTGATGGGCCTAAAAGTTTGGACTAGGAAGGTTTGGAGGCAGTGGTGGCCAGGGTGGAGGTGGACTGACCCGCCCGCTGGCTCCTCGGTCCGCCACAGTGGAACCCGAGACTGCGCTGGGACGGTTGCTGCGCAGGCTTGTGGCTCTGTTGCGAACGCTGCAGGGCACCCCTTCCAATACCACGAAAGGAGTGAAAACCAGCCTGCGGAGGAGGGCTGGCTGCGGAGAGCCCCAAGGACTTGACCGTAGCCCGTGAGTGCTTAAACTGCTCCCACTCATGGTCTGCTTTGTCGCCGAAGAGGCGACGGCCATCAAAGGGCATGCCCATAAGTCTGTTTTGGACATCCCCTGAGAATACAGTGGTCCTCAACCAGGTGTGACGTCGAACCGCCACTGTTGTTGTCATCGATCTGCCCAGTGAGTCGGCGGTGTCTAGGCTACAACGAATCATGAACTTAGCTGCGTCTCTCCCCTCTGCAACAGCCTGGGAGAGAACTGTCCACGCCTCCTCCGGACACTGAGGCAGCACTTGTGCCACTGCATCCCACAGAGAGTGGGAATAAAGGCCCAATAGGCATGCAGTGTTCACGGACCACAGCGCAGAACTGGCGGAAGAAAAATCTTCTTTCTGAACTGATCCAGTTTCTTGGGTTCCCTATCCGGGGGTGCGGAAGGAAGATAGTCGAGGAAGCAAAGGCTTGGACAACCAAGCTCTCAGGGGTGGGGTGTTTTGAGAGGAAAATGGGGTCACCAGGAGCTGGGTGATGGCGTCGCGCCACATTCCTATCCACAGGAGCCCCTGTGGTGGGCCTGGACCAAGTGCCCAAAAGATCGTCAGAAAGTGCTTCGTTGAAAGGAAGCAGCAGCTCTGCAGAAGTAGCTGCTGGCGGAAGCATTTCCGTCAGGAGGTTAGTCCTGACAGCCACAGAAGGGAGCTCGAGGTGTAGGGCCTCGGCCGCCCTATGCAACACCACGGCATAACTAGCGCCCTCCTCCGTAGCGACGGTAGGAGACAGCATGCCAAGGTCTGGTGAGGTATCCAGACCAATAGCATCCCCCAACTCCTCTGCCCATTCCTGTTCAGACTCGCAAGCATTTTCGAGAGGGTCCTCGGACCCCTCCCAGTCCTACACTTCCTCCTCAGGCTGGAGTACAAAAAATAAGGAGTAGGCATATGGGGATAGAAATCCCTGAGTGGCGTGAAAAACGACATTGAGCGACGCCGGGTCGATGCCGCGTTCTCTTAAGGGTGAAACCATGGCCGACGTCTTCCCGAGGAGCGGGCAACGTCGGAAGTGGTGCCGGCGGGGTCGACGTTGGTGGAGGTGTTATAAGGTCAACCGGCATCGACAGGGAACCAGACCTGGATCCAGGGGGGGTCTCGCGGCGCCGGAGCCGAAGGCACCGGCGGTGAAAGGCGAGGACCGCCACTCGGGCCAGAAGGTGCACCGGCGGGACCCGACGGCCCAAAGAGGTGAGTCATGGCAACCGGAATTCCTGTATCTGGGCCGGAGTCGCCGACGAACCCGGAAAGGGCGGGTAGACCGGCGGCGACTGCATAGGCTCTGCTGGAGCCGCGTGGGAGGCACCACCCGCACCCTCAGCCGCTTCGTGCAACTGGCAAGGGGAAGTCAGAGAACATGTTGTTTCTTCGACTTCTTGTGCTTCGCCTTACCTGACCCCAAGTGCGAAGACTTTGATCCCGAAGACCAATGCTGATGACTCCGCACACGGTCCCTCGACCTCCCTCGGGACCGCGATTGGTGCGGAGCCGACTGACGGGCTTCCAGCAACTTTCAGGACCGCTCCCGCAATGTTTTCGGCACCATGGCCCGGCAGTCGGGACACGACTTGGGAGTCGTGGTCGCGCCCCAGGCAGAAAAGACACACTCGGTGTTGGTCCGTCACCGACATCATACGGTGACAGTCCTCACAGGACTTAAAACCAAGGATCCTATCTGCACCTTAGGAGTCAAAAGACTCGATGAAAAAATGGATACAAAAAGCCTCGAAAAGTCAGTCAAAAATTTACTGGTGGGTTCCTGCTCTTCCCGGATCTGCGCTTGCTGCCGCGGAAAAAGAAAGAACTGACACCAGCGCGCGTGGGAGGCGTGTAAGTAGCGCCCGCAACATCATCTCGATGACCACCATGCCAGCGATGAACGTGGAGCCGCACAACGCCACCTACCGACGCGCAGGGGTAAAACTTTCCGGATCTAGTCTGACACCTGGGGGTAATTCTAAGGTAAGGAATCTATCTATGTATTTCTTTCAGATAATCCATTTACTAACCTCAGAAGACAGTGGTTTCTTGTCAAGATTTCAACTCATGGTCACACTAGTTGTCAGAAGTGAACCTTTACCCATTTTGCTTGTTTTCCGATTCTGCCTCTTCCCTTTCTTACCACAGTACACAAGCGAGGGTTTATCACCAATTCAGTTATCTACTCTCTATGTCTTTTTTATATTTAGGTGGTGTTGTAGTGCTATGCTAACCACTGAATAGTGGCATTGTAGCGCTTAACTGACCTCTGCCCCTTGGTGTTTGTGAACCTGTCCTTGATACTGTTTCCCCTTCACCGAGGCTTCCAATTTCATTTCCACCTTTGCTTTAAACTAGAATTCAGCTCCCTCAATCCATCCCTCACTAGTAACCTTCATAGCACATGTCATGCATTTCTAGGATTTTTAAATAAAAGATGTTACTGTTGCTCAATTTAATACTACACCATTTACAGATCCTAAAAAGATGTAAAGTGAAATGTGCCTTGTCAGGATCTGAACTTGTGGCCGGCAGATCACACCAGCTGTCTGCAGCAAGCCTTAACACACTGTGCTATCTAGCTGATACTACCTCTTTAATCATATCCTCCCTGAGACACAGGTAACGCTTCTGTTTCCTCACGATCTAGTCACTTGCTCAATTTCAGTTCCAAGATTATCCGATCTCTCCTTTCTATTCACTACAGTCCACAATTTGGATGGCTTTGTATTTCTCGTCAGCCTGATTTTCACCCTACATTCTCTGACATTTCTGCCTTTGATACCGATGTTCCAATTTCACCACGGTTTTTCATTTCATCCCTACGACTGTGCCCTTACTCTATATTACTGTGTTCTTACCTCAATCCATTCACAAGTGTAGGACTGAATCTCTATTCAAGTCTCTCCAACTGTTGCTATGCACATGTCCTCCAACTGATCCTTTCATCAGTAAACAGGCCAAGTGTCCACTCTCACTCCCCCTGTAATGCTCAACTCTATCATAACCAACTCAGTGTCAGCTTTGTGTACCATGGTATTCCCTACACTGGTGCAGCCATTATCAGGTTTCTAAAGCCACTTAGACCTGTTCAGTTCGATAAGGCTCGGTATGGGCTCTGTCCTCCATGGCCAGCCCTTGCGCTACATTGTGCAATTAGCCAATCCACTGTGCTGTATTCCTGCACCCGGTCCATCCCAATCATGCTATTTTTGCCTTGCTTTAACTATGCGTTTTCCACCATGTATTTATATATCTGTTCTTACAGTTCGCCTGTTACTGCTTATTGCTAACCTTTTTTTCTAACTTATTTTTTCCTAATTGCACTCCATTTATGGCCATCACTGTTGTGGAATGCTTAAAATTCTATTTGCACGTGTGTGTTTTTCACAGACAGATTGAATCAGATATTCCCTGAGTGTTCCAAGGACCTCGAATGGAAGGAAGAGGACTCTTCTAACTGCTGAGTTTGCAGATGCAAAAAAGGCTACATAACCCGGAATTCTTGATTGAGGAGGAATGGTTTTAAAATGAGTTTCTTTAGAAACTACAACACTTGCGCTTTTAATAACCTTAGCCAGGCCATAATTGAGCTAAGCTTCATCCTACTGTTGAGGCCATTAACATTACATAAAACTACCTTTATGGGTTTAAGGGCCATGTTTCTTCTATGGAGATCTCAAAGTCACACTGTAACCACGAGCATGGCAGCACCATGGAAGCTTTTATTCAGGGGCTGGACCATAAAATGCTACCTTGACAGCTACACCATAAAAAGTTAGACTTCGACAGACATTTTAAGACAACACTAACTTCCATTTGTATTGTTGATAATTGATGTCATAATAAATCTTTCCTACCTTTTGTTTGCAAACGTGCGCACCTCCCTGAACCACCTTAGACAGCTCTTTAAGTGGTAGCTGTGGAGAGCAGCCTTCAGGCTTAGTCCAGAGGGAGAGTAAAGCAGCTTGTTATACCAGTACTTAATCTTATGGTATACGTTAAATGAAAAAAAAAAAAACACAGTCTAGGTATACAAATATGTATTTTATTGTTAACACTCACCAACACATTGCAGTATCTCCTACCCGGAGATATAAACACAATACACACAAACACTTAGAAAATAGTACACGTAAGTAGCACAGATACACAGTGGTCTCCAGGGGGAGACCAAACCATATACTAAAATAGTGAAATGTGAACCACCATCTAAGTCAAGACTGGACCCAGGAGATGTAGTAGTGTTGGAGACCAAAGGAACCACCCAAGGCAAGTACCCAGGAACCCCACGGAGGCCGCGTGCAGAGCATTAACGCAAGTCAATGGGTATGTTGCGGTTGCAGTTTTAGAGAAGAAGGACCCTTCCCAGTGGACCCTTAAGAAAGCCAGTGGAAGATGGAAGGTTGGAGAGTCCCCCACCCATGGATGCCCCAGGAACCAGGATACCTACACCAGGGAAGCTGGGTGCATAGGTATCAAGTGAAGTCGGAAACCGACGTAGACCACAACGGAGGTCTTCAGGAAAGATGTCACTGGAGAAGCAGACAAAGGAGTCCAGTGGTACCCAAAGGTGGATTCAAGATGTGAAGAACCTGCAAGCAGATAGGACAGAGTCTATGCCACTCTTGAGTGACCAGGAGGCACGGAAGACGAATGCCCACCGATGTCGACAGATGCAAGAGAGTTGACGGTGCCCTCGAAGTTGCAGCTGTGCGGACCAGGCGATGATGTGGAAGACCAGGATCTGTTCACGAGCTGTCCCACGTTGGATGTCGGGAGCCAGGGGGTCAGTGTCTGGCAGGGGCACCAACAAGCCTTGGCAGCGACAACCAACATAGTCGTCCAAAAAGGTGCAGTGTCGGGACTAGCAAGCTTCAAGTGACTCACCATGAGCAGGTAAGTCAGAGCAGGCCCCGAGCGAGCAGGGGAGCCTACTGGAGCCAAAGAAGACCCTTGAGAGGACCCACACTTGAGTCGCAAGAGGACCTTGAGCAGCTCATCAAAGGATGGAGGCCCACGGTGCAAAGCATGCGGTGCAGGCGAAGATCTTGGCTGCAGGAGATGCTTGAGGCTGGAGCTTCTCGGAGCCCAAAGATCTCTGGAGGAGAGAGTCAACAAACATTGCCAACGGCAAGTCGATGCAGTGCACGGGGGTTCTGTTCCAGCGGGTCAGACGAGTGATACAAGCCTCAAACTCGGTATGAAGACAGTGCAGGACTCGAGGGAGTTGCAGAACCACCACCTGTTTTGCCGAGCCTATCGGAGTACGTGGGATCCTCAGATGAGCAGACTGGTCAGTTGTGTTGTGGTGCCTGCTGAGGCTGGGGAGTGACTCCTTCACTCCAAGGGAGATTCCTTTGGGTGTCTTGGATGTCCACAGACCCTGTGAAGAACCAGTATGGAGCACAGGCACAGATGTTGCAGCTGACCTGCAGGACAATGAGACCAGGAGCAGCAGGAGTCTTCCCAGTAGCAGTCTTGGTTCCCACACTGAAGTCCAGAGTGCCCAAACGGTTGAAGTTGAAGTGGAAATTTATCTGAAAATAGTCCCACAACGCATCTAGGGACCCACCCACAGGTAAGCCCTTAAGAACCCTAAGGAAAAGGTTGGGACGATTCAGGAGTGCCTCCCAGGGGCTGGACAGTGGGGAGGATACTCCCATGTCCTTTGTCCAGCTTCGCACCAGAGCAGGAGCCAATGGCTCCCTAAACAGGTTTGAACTGGAGTATGCAAGGAGGGCACCAAATGTGGCCTTCAAGCAGTCTCGGTGGCGCTACCAAGCACCCCCACCCTGCCCCAATACACTAAATCCTGTCTGGGAGGTGCTCACACATCCCTGTGACAGGATACCTATTGTCCTGCCTTCGTCTGCTTGTGCTTGTCTCAGCAGCAGGAAGGCAGAATCGTGTCTCTGGTCGGCAGCAACATAGTTTGCTGTCTGGTTCTGGAAGACCAGTACCGGGAGCACTGAGGGGCTCCCGGAGGAGCTTTATAGTGCATGGAGTCAGAACTCCCACACCGTTTATGGTGTGGGAGTATATTTTCAACACGTTTGATACCAAACATGACAGGGTTCATTAAAGTCAGTTTAGAGATGGTCATCGTGTAATGACGCATTGCCACTCTGTGTATCCTAGTGGCTGATGCACTTACAACCTGTGAGAATGGACTCCGAAGGTTGTAGGGGTGTTCTGCTCAAGCAGAAACACCCTCACACTTAGAACAGAGTACCCTGCCATCAGGATGGAAAGGCCTACCTTAGGGGTGACATAGGTTTTAAGTGTAGTGATCCCGGATATAAGGAAGCTTATATCTAGCACCAGCTTACACAGGCTGCACTGGCACGCCTGTAGTCACAATTTGCGTGGTCTTCCAAGGGTGGCATATTACATGCTTCAGCCCATGGGAGAGCTCTGGTGTACTTAAGCCCTGGGTGCCTTAGTGCCATTAACTAGGGACTTATAAGGGTACATCAGTAGTCAATCTGGAGTGTACCAAAGTACTTACCATGTCCAATTTAGGGAAGAAACACTGAGACTTGGGTCCTGATTATCAGGATCCCAGTCAGACTAGTCAGTAAAACATAATGACACCAGCAAAAAATGGGGGTGACCCTGAAAGGAGATTCTACTTCCCTACACTGTCCAACTGAGGAGAAAATCTGGAATTGCCCATTGAAAATTAATTTCAACTTTGATTGTTGAACAAACCCAACTTGGGTACCCGCCTTCTTAAATGAGTTTATCATAGGTTTGAATTTGTGTGCCGTTTTCATGGACAAATCAGAGAAAACCCTAAATGAATAACTGTCCAAAGTTCAAAAGGATTTGGCTTGTCCTGCTTATAACAATATTCCCTCCTTAAGACGAAAGTCTCCAAAGTTGACCAGAATAGCACGCCAATATTTTGCATTGGGACTTTGGTGACTAAGGACTCGATAGGCATGCATAATTGTGAGATCTATGCCCTTTTCAATCTGTTCTGGAATTACATATACGGTTTAATCACATCATTATGATCGTGGTTGCAGCTTGACCATTCTCGTGACCCTCGGGGATCCCAACAGAGTAAATTGTACCCTGTTTTTCTTCTCCTTCAATTTAAATTGCAGCTCCATTATATCTGATTTGAGTTTTTGTTGTTGAATTTTACAGCTATTGTAATTGTCTTCCTTGTCTGAGATTGTTTGCTCAGCCTGCTCCATTCAAAGACTGAATTGAGATAGGCATACATTTATTGAACTTAGCAGGTTACTTAACTCCTTATAAGCCTTATTTTGTGAGGCTTTAATTTTTTTTCTGAATTTCTCTCAAGATCTGTTGCAGAGCCTGGACTATCACGGATGAATAAGGAATAGAGGGATCGGTGACTATATTCACAGGCAATAAGGTGGATTGAGCACTTGCTGAAGGAGAACTTGGCATTACCAGAGCAACATTTTCACTAGTCGGCAATATAGTTTCTGCAGGAGCGGCATCTGTACCTGGGGTATTTTGAGAGCTGCTGGGCTATGAGAGGGGAATCTGAAGTACATTAATTTCCATTTGCACTAGGCTTGCTGGTGTATGAAGTCTGCCTTCATTAGCTTGAAGTGCCATTCCTTGCACAGAAGCAGCCCTATCAAATATGTTGTTTTTGCCAATAAGCCTGTTAGCTGTTGATCTTATAATGCACAGACTTCTCTGTGCATGAATTTCTGTAATGAGGCCATGTTCTCATCATACACTCATGCACTATGTGGTATTTGTTTCAGGAATACCACAGTTATTAATCTGAGTAGTGTCTTTCAGGAATTCCACAGTTAGTAAATGGAAAAGAAAATCTCAAGTGTACTGGAACAGAACCACGGATGTCGGGAGGAATCTCTGCCTCCACAGCAGCAAAAACTCAAATTAAAAAAATGATGCCCACCAACACCTCAAATTTCATGACTACAAGAGCGAGTCTCGTTTTATGTGAGGAGTCGCTTTAAGATTGCAGGATGACCAATTCAAAATGAATACCTGCATGATGACGCTGCACATGCCAGTGCAACGGATTGTGGAGCGGGTCTGTGTGCACATCACAGATGATGTGCTACAGCTTGTATGCGTGAGACCCCCTCAGTACACAGAGATGCAAATGGTTCCTTATAGTACACGAGTGATCCTTTCTAATGGTTTGCCAAGATCATGAGGCGAAAGTCCACAACATGAAAAACCCCAACAACTACCACGACCAGGCACAATGTAAATGAAATATTCCAGTCACCTCATATAGCTAAAGGAGCACAAATAGCTCCACATTTAAGAGAGCTGAATCAATGGGGTCCTCAAGTACGATCTTGTCCTTCGTCACCAACAATATGGTAGGTAAAGTACAAGATGAGGAGTCTGGTTGCCAGTAGAAGGGGCTGAAGTTTATTTAATGAATGTCACAAACAAGAGAGAGTCAACCTCGAGTCACCTAGGGTGGGGCCCACTGGATGTAAGGGGGGGGGGGGGCTTTTTCTTGAAGAAACTCTCAATCACTGAATGCTATCCAGTGACACTTCATCGTTGAGGTCTTCCCGACCCTGAGGGTCGAGGCATGCTGCAACTTCTTTTCATAAAAGGGAGCACTTTTTTAGGAAAAGGAGGGTGGGAGCTATATGAGGTCATCTTTAAAATTGCCTAGGCGGTGCTCAAATCAGTATTTATTCATGTGTCCATTTAGCAAGGTTGAAAACTGGGGGAAACCGGCTAGTTGTAGTTACTATCAATCACGGCCCTTAAGTGTGATCAGCTAGTTTCAGCCACATACCCTAATCCAGTGGCTTTTCTCAGGATCAGTATGTCCCTATTAATACAATTTGAGAAAGGGTGGCTGGCTATTTATTTTATAATTCATAACATGCCACACACATACACGGCACGATACAGTCATAACCTTTCAAGGACGTTGGTCACTTATTTAGAAGAGGCCTGGAGCCCCAGGGGGACCTCAACAGGGAAGTGTGCCCAATAGTCACAGAGTCATCATGGGTCGCCACTCGACCTAAGACCTATGCACCGCCTCCGGAGCAGAGGAGACCCATGAAGGCTGTGTAACTAGAGTAAAGCAACTTGCAAAGTCAGAATTCTGAGAAGTGCTGCAGAACCTACACAATACAATTCAAGAAAGGAATCAAAGGCAAGGCATTACAATACACAGATACCACATCCAACTGTAGTGCTTTACAGTGGACTGAGCAGATGGCACTGAGTAAGAGGTTCAAATTGGAGCAGGTGCATAAGGGTGGGAGGCAAGATGGACCCTACCATATACTTGCAAATGGCTAACATAACCTCTTCCAATGTCCTAATTTGCTCAATGGATGTTCCAAGAAGTAGAATATTTACCTTCAGGTATTTATCTTCTCAAGAAGTTGGTCTGTTGAAAGGAAGATTCAGACTCCAACACAGTTCTCTTCCTAAGCTTCTAGGTGTTATGCCATAAAGATTAGGAGGAGTGATTATGTATATTGTTGTGAGAACACTACTGATGAGAAAAAGTTCCTACTTAGGCAACCGTGTTCTTTAATCTTGTTATAGAAGCTTCATTATGCAAACCCATGAAGTGCTAGGCCACTTTAATTATGTCGGGATACTTGAGTGCAGAAAGGGTGCACATGCTCAAATTATGCTGAGGTCCTAAGCATTGCAATCCTGAAGTGTGCACATCTGTGGTAGATATTTGGCCGGAACAGCATGAAGAAGGCCTAAAGTCAGATCTTATTGGAGAAAATATGTTCTATGTAGAAAAAAAAATTTAAAGAAAAAATTCATGATACCAAGCAAAGAGTGGCTGAGCTCAAGATGTCCCTATCATAAATCGGTGATTTAGGGTGCAAGAATATTATGGAAAAGTCGATTTTTCTATCCATATAAAGTGTACATGAACTCTGAAATGACGGAAGAGTTTTTAAAAGATGTTAGTAGTGAGGGGTCAATTACACAAATGGCAACTTGATTTTTGGATATCAAGGCATCTGCCTTGCGACAAGAATCCCTGGAAGAAACTGCATTAAGCTGAAGACATTTACGGAAAAAGCGCAAATATACTTTGAGTACAAAGGAGTACATCAAAAGCTGGGTGAGTGTTTTGACCAATACCAGAAAATTGGGAGTGAGTACTATACAGTAGGGCACTGTAAATAACTGCGAGAAGTAACAAGTAGCCTAAATAAAATGTAACTAAAATCCACATGGTGTAACAGTATGTGGCAGAAGGAGATGTTGCCGTTACCCCCTGCGGCGACGTTCTATGAATTTCTTAAAGATCCTAAATCAGATAAAGCGCCAGCAACTCCTACCTTTGTAACCTTGCAGTTACCCCTGGCATGTACTCCCTTTGTGGTTGTGTGAAGAACTCGAGCTCGGCGGAGAAGGGTAGGTCTGACTGCGCGGACACGGTGAAATGGAGCTAAACCCCTGGGCTCTTCCCTGATGTCTAGTCCCGCCGACCCCTCATGTGGCATGTAATTCTTAACCATTAGGCATAGGAGAACCCACAGAGGTAACAACATACATGACACTAGCATGTTTTCCTTGCACATTATTTAGGTCCTGATGAATCGCGGGTGACTATACCCACAGCGTGAAACATGTCGACCAACATCACCTTTAGTCTCATCTAGGTTCACCTGACCTAACCTGCTGACACCTAGTGAGCTAACCCCACTTTTTTAACGGCAGCCAGGGGACCCCCAGAATAAACTTAATTCCGGTACCCCTTGCTACATTTTAATATCCCACACACCACCACATCTAGCCCAGCCCACACACCCCCACCTCACCATAAGGCAGTTGGAAAAAGATCTCCGCCAAAGAGCCCCTCTTTGAGGTGAGCCCGTCGGGGATTGCACCGCCTCCCCGACGAGGAGCAACCGCCGATGATGAAGCATGACATCCTTCGGGGTGTGTGAGGCAATCACATCCAACAAAATGGATGCCCCAGTATGTTACTCTAACATCTGTGGTAATGCCAGCTAAACACTTCCCTCACTTACCATAGGAACAGTGCAGCAAACCCCCTTTGTTTTCCTAGTGCACGACACGGACACAAGCTGTAACTGGACCTTCCACCTTTCTGTGTGGATAACCGTGTCCGTTGATCCATTGATCAACTACTTTTACTCCCTTCCCTTTGATGAAGAAAAAAAAATTCCCTTGTTACACCCAAAACAATCTGAATCAGGCTCCTAATTGAAGAACAAAGTGGCACATTGGCTTAATACCCCTCTTCCAAGTATCAGCTGAGATGTCCTTAATAGTGCCGATTATCGGCACCTGAAGAGTGTTCTGGAAAGGTAACAAAAGGGAGCAAGGGGACTGTGTGGGCATTCATTCCCGAGATATTCAACTAGTGCGTCATATATTACAGAGACTGCCCGACCTTGAAGACTCCAAGTATAATATACAGGTTGTTCCATTGGTCGTGTAGTAACATATATGTTCATTGGTTTCATTCTGTGACTACACCAGCCACCCCATCAACATCGGGCCATCACAGTAGTGATTTGGTAACTTTAATTAATGTGGCTATGACAGGCAAGATACACAGATCCATTTTAAACTCGGCCTATTTTCAGATAATCTGGTTATCGCTTGTTGTACCCCCTGTGTACAGTATTGATTAATTTCTATCACAATTTTTACAACAGAAATGTCTCAACAGTGCAGCAAAACACACAAGATGATGGACGGAATGTTGCACAATGACAAAACATTCACCCCCAGTCACAGATCTGGTTTTAATCTATCGTTATTTTGCTCACCAAGCCACCCCAGTTCAGACATGGCCATATGCAAATCAGTCTTGACCCTGTGCCTCATGGGAACAGTCCAGCCCGAACTGCCAAGCCATGTCTTCCGTGGACCGGAATCAAGCATCCTAGGACCGGTTTCTGGCTATCAGCCGTCTTCAGCCAGGATAGCGTGACTCCAGAGGCGTAGTGAGCACGGGACCCACATCTGGGCATACCCTTCCCACATAAGGGGGGGGACAGCAAAACACACAACATGATGGACAGAAAGTTGCACAATGACAAAACATTCACCCCAGTCACAGATGTGGGTTTAATCCATCGTTATTTTGCTCACCAAGCCACCCTAGTTCAGACATGGCCTTATGCAAATCAGTCTCTTGATCAAGCACTCACTACAGTTTTGGATGGACTAAAAGGGGAATACGTTATAGTGTGGGGTGAAGATTTTAGTTCTTGATTGTGTCTCACTTCCAACAATTTACTGTGTGGTATAGGGGACAAGGACACTAAGGATCATTCTCATTTTGATCATAATCAATGTGGTAACAAACTAAATAGAGTAATGATGGCTAAATCATATCCTTAGCTTGGATTTAGTACATTTGGAGGCTACCAGGCAGGTGACTTTCACAGGGAGGCGTACTGGCAGCATGACTGACTATATTGCTTTATCCAAACTAAGTGACAGTAAGGTTTCTAAATTCTCTATTGTCCCATGTAGTATAGTCGACCATGAACTACTAGCCTTGAATCTTTCTCTAGGCTTGCCAGTACCATAACACAATCTTATAGCCCCGCAATAAATATTCAAAAAATAGGGGTATCCGCCGTAAGTGGCAGACTATTGATATTGGGGGAATAATTGCATCCCTAATTGGGGAATAAATGGAGCAGTTCGACATCTGTTTAGGTAATGAAGCCAATTAACTGGATGTATTCGAGACATATAGTCAAATCTGCAAATATACAGCCGATATGCTGACAGCAAGACCGACGAGGGGTGGCTCTAAACCTAAGAAATGATTCGACAGGAACTGTTCACAAGCACATAGTATTCTATTATGGGCTGTTAGAAGGTTATCCAGACATAATGAGTAGGTAAGATTGTGTAGTAAGTAATATAAAGAGACCACCAGGCCGAGGATGAGAAGATAAGAAGTGAGGCCTAGGAGCGGTTAAGGCTAGTATGCGTCAACAATATTACATCCCAATTATGGCAAATAGTGAATTCTCCCTTCTTTGAGAATGGCACTAGCACTGATGTGACTGTTTTGGCACATACTTGGGTAATTCACTTCCACAAGACGTAGAATTCTCATCTCCTGGTAGTTATGATTAACAACACAGGGAGAGCTATAGTTGGTCTTGGAGGGGATTGTCATCTATTGATCAATCTGAAAGATGTCAAATATAAGCGGTGGACTGATGTCCACGTAACAAAGCTCCAGGGCCAGATATGGCTCCTGCTGTTCTTTTTAAAAGCAATCATGATCTTGGGGTCCCATTTATAGGAAATGCCCTGCGTAGTGCTGTCAGTGTGGGTCCACCGAAATTGTGGTCAAAAGCAATCCCTGTCCCTATATGCATGCAGCGGAAACGTGGGGACCATGGTGCTATCACATAATTTCCCTTATTGACTGAATTGCCAAAGTGTTGGGCAGGACAATGTTAGATCAACTGGAGAACTGGGCCACAGAGAAGGGTACCCCCTATTAAGATCACATGGAGCATTAGACAAGGCTAACTCCTGGTCCCCTTCCGATTTAGCATGTCCAAATAGACCTTGACACATATCTCCAGGCATTAGAGACCGATTCCCCTAGGGAGGGGAAAAAAGAGCCACCTAGTTTTTTGTAAATCTTTTTTATTATTAACAGTGCTCATCAGACCATACACTACAATACCATGTACAAATAGCACATTGGGGAACAGTGCAGACATCGTTTGGGAATTACACATCACGGAAACACAAGTGTCATTCATCAATACAAACTGACTACTCCTCCAAAAGGGCACGCGCCTCTATATTTGCGCCAGGGCGCCCATATTTTCTTCTATTTTTTCGTGCACCCCCTGCTTTTGTATACTGTTTCTTCCGCTCTTTGCCACCAGTCGAGTTCCCGCGGACAATCCTCCCATAAAGGGGGCGCCCGCACTCCCCAGACCCTAGCCATATTCCGTTTTGCTACCCCTGCAGCCAGAGCCAGCCAAAGCTCCACATATCTCGACCAGTCATTGTCCCCTTTGATCAACAAGAGAAGCCCCAAGAGGTCTATCAGGACCAGCACCCCGCTACCCTAGACAGATCTGTAACCCAGAATGCACTGATCACCGGACACTCCCAAATGATATGGAAGAAGGAGCCCTCGTGTTGACAACCCCACACACAAAGCGCCGACTGACACCTTTCCCATGTATACAGGTGGGTGCGAGGATAGTATGTGCGATGGAGGATTTTGTTTGTTTTGTTTGTTTGCAGAGTTTTATATAGCGCAAACTAGAACCGAACCGAATCAGTTATCAGAGCGCTTTACATAGCACCAGTTACGTTACATGAGGACACACTTTCATTTTTTTAGGCACGGGGAGATTAAGTGATTTGCCCAGAATCACAGGGGGTTTTTGGCGTCGTTACCGAGACTCGAACCAAGTTCCCCAGGTCTGAACTGTACAAGCCTAAACCTAGAGCGGATAGCGATATCCCTGGGCCCCTGGAGAGCAACCTGCCATCCTTCTCGTAGAGGCTCCCAAGGTCTCGGGCCCAGGCCGCTCTGAGACTAACCAAGGGATGGGGCATATTGTTTATCAGTTTCCGTTAAATTGTGGATGTGGGTTTCTCCGCAATGGGATCAAGTAACAAACGATCTTCCATCGGGGAGTACTCCAGGATTACTGTGCCACTTGGTATGAGGGAGCGTAAGGCATGCTGGAGGCGTATGTACTGATACCTCTGTGACGTATGTAAGCTGGACTCCTCCTGGAGATATTCAAAAGTACGGATGGCATCCCCCTTCCAGGCATCCCCTAAATAATCAATACCTATTTGCTGCCATCCCTTAAACCCTCTTCCCTCAACAGGTCCCCCTGCCAGAGTGGAGTTCTCCCAGTTAACTTGCCAGCCCAGGAGTTGATTCGCCTCCTGTCAGCAGTGGAAGACTACCCTAGTGTGGTACGGCCATACCTTCTGAGGTCTACGGGCATATAGGAGAGTTTCTCAAGTGTCCCATGGCATGGCCATTCTGTTTACCATGTAGGCGGGTTCGTCCCTTTCAGTGTACACCCAATCATTGACTACCTGCAATTGTGTCACCCAGTAATATAACTTAATATGCGGGACCGTCAACCCCCCCCGTCGTACACCCCTCTGTGTAATGGCCGCCCTACTCTTAAGAGAGAGCGGGCGAGTGTGCCAGTGGGCCATATCGGCTTGCAGGCGAGTCAGCTGGGGCTCGAGATTCTTCTCGAAGAACTCCTGTCTATCACGTGTTATATACACCCCTAAATACTTGAATCACTCCAGGACCACCGGTGCAGAGCACCAAGACGAGACTCGAGGGGGAGAACCCGACAAGGGGAAGATCACAGACTTCAACCAATTATTGGTATAGCCGGAGTAGCTACCGAACAACTCGATTAAGTGAACTACTTGGGCAATCGAGTGGCATGGCCTTGCCAGACAGAGGATGATGTCATCGGCGTAGAGATATACGCTCCTCCCATTCATCCGTTGCCGCTAGTCCCCAAGTCGAGGGGTCCCTCCTGATCCAATGGGCCAAGGACTCCAGCGCCAGGGCAAAGAGGAGAGGGGGCAGAGAGCATCCCTGCCTTGTCCCCCTCCACAGGGAGAAGGCCCTAGATACAGCCCCGTTGACCGCACCCGAGCCGTCGGTCGTTCATGAAGGAGCCGAACCCAGCTACAGAAGATCGGTCCAAAGCCCAACCAATGAAGTACCAAAAACAAGTAGGGCCATTCTATGCTGTCGAAGGTCATCGATGCGTCCAGCACCATCAATGCCGTCTGGGTGTCTCCAACATCCTCAGTCATATACAGAACCCCATAGAGACGCCGAAGATTATGACGAGTACTTCTGTGGGGCATAAAGCCCTATTGATCAACATGGACCAAGTCTGTGACCAACGATAGTATACGATCTGCCAGGACCTTGGCAAGAGCCTTCGCTTCCACATTAAGCAAAGAGATCGGCCAGCATGAGGCATATTGGTCTGCTGGTTTGTCAGCCGTGTGGATCACCACGATCATGGCCTCTCTCTGTTCATGGGGTAGGTACCCACGCTCACGCGCCTCCTTAAGAATCTCAAGCAAGGGGGCTGTCACGATCGAGGCTAGTCTTTTATAGTTTTCAATTGGAAGCCCATTTGGCCAGATGCTTTGCCTGACTGCAGAGAGTTAAGCGCCTTACCGAGCTCCTCTACCGTGACGTCCGCCTCCAGCTGTTCACACATCTCCTCAGTTAGCGTGGGGAGCGCTAAGTCCCTTAAGAAATTCTCACAATCCTCCTCAATTCTAGTGCACACAGATGAGTACACTCTATCAAAATGAGCCACAAAGGCCTCTGCTATAACTGTTCTGGACGAGCTTAGTTTACCCGCTTTGTCCCGTACCGCAGCTACCCACGAACGCTCCCTGCCACGGCGCTCCAACCACGCCAACAATTTCAGTTCGCTATCGTCAACATCATAAATCCGGTGCTGCGTGGCCAGCGCATAGGCTCAGGCTTTGCTCTCTGCTAAGGCCCTAAGATCCTTCTGTTTCAGCTTTAGCCTGTGGCAAAGATCCACGGAGGGGGTGGCAGCCGCGTCCCCCTCCAGCTGATGTATTTCACTCTCCAGGAGCCGAATCTTGAGGGACTCCTCTTTTTTTTGCGCCCCAATAAGTGACTGAGCCAGGCCCCTCGGCACAGTCTTGTACACTTCCCATAAAATAATCTGGGAATCTACTGACCCCTGGTTCTCTTTAAAATGCAGCTCGGACCCATCCCTAAGCTTGTCGCTAATTTCAGGGTCCCGGAGGCACCAGGGGTCTATTCTCGGAAATGTCGCTCTGTTTATGACAGGGCCCCTAAGGGTGGTACAAACAGGGGAATGATCCGAGATCCCCCGAGCCATATATGTAGTGGTGCCAAATTTCCCCATCTGATCCAAACGAGTAAAGAAATGGTCAATCCTTGAGAAGGACCCGTGCCTCGGAGTGAAATGTGTATTGTCTAAGTGTGAGGTTCACCGCCCGCCACAGATCTCCCATCCCCATGGCAGTAACAAAGTCCGAAAGGCCCCTCTCCTCATGCCGACCTGTTGGGGCATTAGACCGGTCAATCTCCGGGCACATAACAGCATTAGTATCGCCACCAATGTGCGACCTTCCCATCTATCCGCCACTGTGGCAAAACAGCCCGCCTCATCTACCCAGGTGCCCTAAATAACAAAAGGTAGGGTATTACGTACTAAGATACCCGCACCACGTGACCCAGATGTAAACCCAGAGTGTATGACCATTTTGTAGCCGAACCGATCAAGGGCTTTACATCTATTTCCCTTCAGATGCGATTCTTGAAGAAGGACCACATCCGGGGAGTGCCTCTTCACATGTTGTAGCACCAATGTACACTTAATTTTTTTGCCCATCCCATTAACATTCCATTTCCAAACCTTTACCATAACTGAATAACCTTAATATCGAAAACCCGTCCACCCCTTCGGAGGAACTACTGTCCCAGACGTGACCCCCAGAACAGTCCCCAGTGCATGATTAATGTGATGGCCTTGAACAAACTCCCCATCCCCCCCCACCAACTCCCTCGGACCCCCTAAACCCAGCCCCCCAACACCAGAACACCCCCCTCCCTGCCGCCCTGCCAGGTGAGCCCCAAACCATCCACCAAGAAAACTTGCAGAGTGCCTGTCGCCCTGATAACACAACTAAAAACATTTATGAGGAAACGTAAGCTTGCAGACATAAGGAAGAGGTACACAACTAGTGTTGAATCATACACCCCCATACTATAAATGGCAAGGCAGCCCACATACAGTATTGCGCCCTCCCCCAGCCCAACCCAGAGTCCAATAAAGAACAGAGACTGTCCACATAGCATACACTGTCCCATTAAAGGATCAGGCAAAGAGCCACGGACCCTGTCACCCATTGCCCATGGAGCCAAACCACCCGCCATCCCACACCTTTAGGCTCAAAGACAAAGTTTATGCAGGGCCTACCGCCTGACACAGCGGTGCCAGAGTCGTCTCAAAGTCACGCAGCCGACTGCTGTTCGCTGCCATTGGTAGATCGCCCTTCACCCAGGTCCGCAGCTCGATCGCCCCGGTGCATCTCAGAGCCTAGCCCCCTGACCTGCCGACCAACAGTTTACAAGCCTTCTAGCCAGTCGCTGGCATCCGCCGGTGTATCGAAGAAGTAGGCCTCATCTCCATCCAGGATTTTGAGTCTGGCCGGGAAGAGCATCATGTACTTCACACCCTGGTCTTGAAGGGCCTTTTTCACCCCATCAAAGGAGCGCCGCTGTCGTTGAAGCTGAAGCGTGAAATCCAGGAAGAAACTGATGGCGTTGTCGCGTGAAGGTCTCCATGAGTGCGCGCCGCCTGTAGTATGGTGTCTCAGTCTCTGTAGTTAAGGATGCAGGCAATGATCGTGCGGGGACTCATCCCAGGTTTGGGCTTACCTCCCAGGGCCCTGTATGCCCGCTCAACAGAAAAAAAAATAGACAGACGTTTAGGTTTTAGGTGGTTTAGGAATAGATCTTCTACAAACCAGTCTGTCGATGGCCCCTCCAGTCCTTCCGGCATGCCAACTATACGAATATTATTTAATCGAGCCCAGCCTTCCTGGTCCTCCAGGCGAGCGTGGATGTCAGCCTGATTCTTTGTGAGAGCGACAACCTGTTCCTGCAGCAGAGACCTTTTCTGACATCTTCCGGAAGTCTGCCCGTAAAAGATTCACCTCTTCTGTCACGGAGTCCAGTTTAGGCTCCAGGGTACCACAGAAATCTCTAATAGCCCTCATGATATCTTTCTAAGAGGGGTCCAGGCCGCTGTCCTCAGGGTCATCGTGCTGGCCCCCGCGGTTCGCGCCTTCCTCCCGGTTCACAGCGACTGTATATTTATCGATCTGATTAGTTTGGCTCAATGGCCTGTTGCGGCCGATGGTGGACCGAGAACAAGGATACAGCTGAGCACCAGCACTCCGGGGAGCCTCGCCAGGACCTGCACTCACAACAGATGTCCCCTTCTACTACTGTCTCAGGGCAACCCACTTATTACCAGGATCGAGTGGACTCGTCACTCACCATGGGCCGTAGTAACACAGACCGCGCTCAAATCTTGGGATGTCCGTTGAGCAGACCAGAGCCAGGGGTCCGTTGCTTCACCTTCACCCTGCAGGTACTCGCAACAGCGCGTGGGAGGCAGTCCTGAAAATGCAGTCCAGGCCCCTGCGGAATGTAGCGCTTGTTGCTGTATGTTCGGTCTGAGGCTCGATTCAGAGGGCTGAGTCAGTCTTCCGGCGCGTCTAGAGCCACGCGCCCCCACAACCACCAGCATAGCCAGATCAATGGGGGAGGGGGCGCTCACCAGTTTCACTGCCCTCGCGGCCTCGTGTATCCAAAGGCTTCCGGCCAGCACGATCAGCTGCCCGTGGCCCCAAGGTGTCGTAATCTAACTCCGGGTAAAGCCCCAGCCTTTCCAGGCTCCTCCTCACCTCCGCAGTAAATGATGGTGAATAGCGGCCGCGGTAGCACCCACTCGCTGCCCTGGCCGCCCGCTCTTCCCTTTGCCCCCAAGACCAGTGTCGCTGCAAGAATGCGACACGACGCAGCTCAGGAGAGGCTCGCCAAACTCAGCCGACCATTCAGTGGTGGTACATTTTGCGCAAGTCATTATAGATAAGGTAAAAGAGACATTAGGAACAGGGATGCAGGCAGAGGAGACTTCCTCGCATCAGTGTTGACTTCCACTGTTTAGTTAAGTAATGTGGCCACAAAGCCTTGCCACTCTTCTGATGAATTCAATCCTTGTGCAATCGAGTTAGTCCTTTTCAATCCAGCAACACTCCAGTCTCTGCAGGATTTGAGTAATGTCACCCCCACAGGAACCACTGTTTCTGTCTATATACTATAAACCCTGGTTCCAAGTGAGTAGGGTCTCCCTTGTCTCCTTTTCTCGAGTATGGGAAAGAGCAGCAGGTGAGCTACGCAAGAGGATGGTAGAAGCATATATGCCATTAATTACGAGCAAGTGTATGGATCCATATTTGCAAAACATACCGAGATACCAGCTGTACTATCTCAGAAGATTTCGACTCAATATGGCCCACTTATTGGTACCTTACCCCTGAGACCTATCACGATAGCGATCTTATTTTACATCCCTGTAACTCAAGATAGCATCAGTCACAACTGCATATCTTTTCTTTTGTGACTTATACAAGGCTCCAAGGAAAAATATTCTAGTCCTCTGTAGAGATATCTCAATATTAGATTGTGCAAAGCGGCTTCACATCATCTTCAATTGCTATACTCTGATGTAGTCTGCCATACTGTTTATAGATACATTGCAGCTGCAGTAAGACTGCGCAAGTTGGTAGGCAAGTAACTGTAGGTGGATATCAATACCAGCCGTTTATAACAATTAACTCTGGCTTTCATTCCTTGATTGGCTCATATAATACAAGCTTCATTATGAAATGACAATATCTCTACTGCTAGTGCCAGCTGCTCTTTTTGCAAATTTGCACATGCTTTGCTAATGATCTGCACCAGTTTTAGTTACCAGGCAGCTAACTGAAACTGTTGTTCGCCTATCTGCACATGGTATAATGGTGAGATGCTTTTGACAAGTGAATTGTAGACTATGACTATGTGGTGTGATGATTTTAACATGTGGAGATTTTATGTTGGGATGTTTTTATACAGTGATTTTAATAAATTTGTTTTTAACATGTCTGTATTCTTTTATGGTTTTAACTGAATAAAGAATTTTTTTTTTTATTTTTTTTTTTTATAAACCTTTATTAGTACAGAAAGGATATACAAAGCAGGGCCTACAACCGATCCGGCCGGCCACCATACGATAAGCAGTCAAAGAGTCCAAATGAAAAGTCACAGAATCAGACGTAAAGATGTGCGTTCAATACAATCGTAAAAAGGGGGGGGGGAGGTAAGAGGATCTAGACGGCCAGCAATCAGGAGCAAAATAAGGTTAATTTTATATTATAGCAATAAGGCGTATGACAGGCTCAGCGACAACAAAGAAGTATCCGGATTCCCAAAACAGATCATTAGCAACAAAAGGAGAAAGGGCAGCAATGCAGAAGTGTCAACACTGTAGACATCGGTATAAAAACAGATGTGGTGAACACAAATCAATATGCAAATAGTAACAACTTTGCATTCCCACCACCCAGTAGCACATTGGATACAGAACAGGGGGGCCGGAATAGCGACATCAACAAAACTAGCCCGTCATACTAACCTTGGGAGAGAAGGAAAAGGGGAGGAGGGGAGAGGAAAGAGGAAAGGGAAGGAAAACACAGACTAAAAGAGAAGAATGCCGCGCTGAAACAGGCGCCCCGTAGCGAGGAACATTTAAAAGAACAGGAATAGTAGCAGCGAAGAGGGCATGGGAGTCGCAATGGAAAGCAGCGGAACTATAAAAGAAGAGCAGCGATGTTACAGACCCCACCCTAATCATACCACGGAAGGCAAGGACAGACGCGGCACTCTCATAAAGATACACAAAAGGGCCATAGAACTGAGAAAAATAAAACATCAAAGAAGACCCAACCCACCCAGCACCCCTGCAGAAGGCTACGGCCTACCCTCCAAACAGCGCGCCTGTCGCCCTAAACCAGAACCCGAAATGTAGTAGAGACAAGAGAGAAAAGGAAGAAAAAGACAAAAAGAAGATATGAAAACAAGGTAGTAAATAGGAGGGAGGAGCATGAGGGCAGAAATAAATACGGTTGGCCACAGCCCTTCGCCCAACCATACAATCATAATACTTGTGCACCAGAACGACACGAACTCGAGCGCCACAGAACTTACAGAGGGGTCTCCCATAGCACTATGGATATGAGCCACGTCGTCACGAATCCGTATACCAATAATCCAACGGGAGCCATGCATCTTACCCCAGTCCCTTCTTCACCGCAATTACCACCCACCAAATAACAGTGTGAAGTGAGCAACACGATGCGAGGCAAGCACACAAATGAAAAAAATTACAAGAAAGACGCAGGTCAGAGAGGTCAATCAATAAGCAAGTGAACAAAAGGTCAAATAGGCAGTTCAAATGTCTCAATAACAGCAACAGGGGCAGTAAAGGACAAGAGTTCAGTCCCGCAGATCGAAAAGGCGGGGGTGTGCTAGCAAAATAGAAACAAGACCTCATCAAGGCAGAAACAAGCATCAGTCCGCCATTTTTCTCAGGCACCCGGGGATGATCGGGCCTCCGCACGACATCCAAGTCCCCAATTTCCAGACATCGAAGAACAGGAGGTTCCAAAGCCGTCGGCCTGTAAATCCGTCGGCCTGTAAATCCGTCGATGGACAGTAGCAGCATCCTTCGGAGCCACCGAGGGGGGCGAGGCAATGGCATCTCCAAGGCAAGAGGGGACGATGAAGAAGCGTCCACCCAAGATGGCGGCGGATCGCAACGAGTCTCCAGGAGCACCGGGGGCCAAGGTCGCGTGCAAAGATCGCAAAGCATCAAGAACGTCGCCAATCGTAGGCTCGCGCCCACATGACCCTGCTCCCGTGCAATCCAGCAACCGGAGACCGCCATCAAGAGGAAATCCACATCTCAGGTCATCGGCAGCCATTTTGTAGAATCAGCCCCCTCACCTCTCTCCGCCACTCCCGGAGCAGTCCACAAATGTAGGACTTTACAGATGTCCGGGGGGTCCCAGTAACGGCCGCTTCGGTGCAGAAAGGAGAGCCGCCCGAGGCGGAGGGTCGCCTATACGAGAGCTGGCGCTCCTCAAAGGTAGAGCCCGAGCGCGAGGGTCCAGGGTCGATGGACGGAGCAGCGGCGGGGGGACCCCTTCACACGGTCAGTCCACGGAGCATAGCGCCCCGCACCAGCCTCACGGCCGCCAAGGTTGGCCCGGTTCAGGGTCACCGGGAAGTTCTCACAGTGGGTCTCTCCAGTGGTGCAGTCTCTCGGCCGGGGCCGACGGTTACCGCAACGCCGGGCCGGATCAAATAGGCGATGCCCCGGTCCCAGCTCTACGAAGGCCCCGGTCCCCTCGGGGGGCACAGCTCCGGAACCACTGCAAGCCGGAGCCTCCAGGTCAAACGGTGAGTGAGAGCGTAATGTTGCGTTTCTATTTCTTCGAAAATATGTCGTCTCTGGGCAGGATATGCAGCAGGATATGTGAGTCAGGACGGAGGGCTGACGGAGCCGAGCTATAAGGCGACCATTTTGCTCGCGAGCTTGGCTCCTCCCCGAATAAAGAATTTCTTGACCTGCCTCGTGCTGTGTTGTCATGTGAAACAGTTTAGGTCTAGCTCCAGTCGGAAGGCAGATATGGCCATTATGAAATTCCTGTTTGCCTTAGAACATAGGTCTTCAAACTGTGGGTCACGCACCCCTGGGGGGGCGCACACTTCACCTTCTATTGTTGCTTTCAGGCGCCAGTCCGTGTCTCTCAGCCTGGGCTGCTGCAGCTCTAGCTGCTGGGGGTTCGGCTGAGAGTGTCTGGAGTCACAGGTCTTTAAAGGCCAGAGGCGCAACGATTTCGGAGGTGGTGGGGAATGGGAGGGGGGCTAATTCTTCCAGCAATAGGAAGAGTGGAGATTCAGGGGCTCTAAGAAGGGGTGAAAAATAAAGCCTCATTAACGCGTAGATGGTCTTTTAAAGACCTGTGAAGTACTCTGGTTGGCTGGCAGCTCCAAAACTGTCTGTGTGTGTGTGTGCCCCGGAAGCTGACTCAGTCCGGGCTGACACACGACGGGTGGGTTTGCAGGGCAGCGGGGTGAGGGCGCTGAAGCCCTTAGATCCCTATGGGCGTTGCGCACCGGATGTGAAGGCAATTGTATCCCCAGGTCTTAGTTAGAAGCCCCTTTATGGGTGGCACCCTTCTCTGGTCAAAATACACCACTGGGACCAGCAGCTACCTCATCCCTCTGGTCTTTGCAACTGCAACTTGTCAACAGAGTATGCCTTTGTTCCGGATTTCTCTTAACTCTGATCCACACTTTGGGGACCCGCCTGCACCCACAGGGTGTGTCCGAACTGCGACCCTTTGCAGGTCGAAACTGGTCAGACATGAGGTCCTGTATGTTTTTTAAGTCCTTTGACATGGCTGCCACCACCGATTCAGATACTGTCAATTCACACATGATAAAATCTGTGTCCATAACATATCTTACTGTTGTGTTTTGTCTCAGTACCCATGTTCTTCAGCCATGTCTGTTTGGAGGTGAGTGACAAAGGAGGACTACGGATTATCAGTGTTCAGCAATCCATTCAGACCCCAAGGCTCTAGCTGCTGTTGAAATGTGCAGGGAGTGCAGAGATTGAAATGGGACAGCTCACAGGGAAGACTGCCCACTGGAGCTCTCCTCGAACCATGTGACGTCTAAAACCGGAAGCATGGCCTTCTGCTGCAACGTGTGTTGAAGCGATCAGTTTTAGGGCCAGCCCTAGCTGGGAGTCTTAGCCACCCCCGAAGTTCAGGTCTAGTTGTGCCCCATGTTGCTTCCCACGTAGGAAGTACGTTTCACTGCAAGGAGTTTACAACGGTTGTATCCTTCCTGAAGATTCCATTCTCTGGCAGGTAAGAGTGAAGAGTTTTTTGTATTATTTTTTTTAAAGCCTCGCTCCTTTCCCCTTCGTCGCAATTTTTTTTTTTTTTAAACAAACTTTATTGAGTTTTGTAAGAGTTTTGTTATCATCAGCATCTTTCGACTCTAAGGTATACCAGGTGATATATTAACAGTGATAAGTATAATAGTATTATACTTTATAGTATACATTTGTGCACAGCTATCGTGCATACAACAATGTCATATCTAGGTAAGTGTCATGTAGGCTATATTCATATATGCAACATCAATCCACAGAAATACAAATAATAACGTTGAATCACGTACAACAAAAAATTAACAAGAACTGAACTACTACCAACTGAGTGTCTGCCTCCTATATCTGGCGGAAAAAGCAGGGCGGAGGGCTGCCGGACCAGACGGGGGTGGAGAGGGGGGAACAAGGGGGGGGGGGAGAGAGCAGGGGGGAAGGGAGAACACAGGCTACGGCCTCAATGATGCCTCATTTATCAGTAAGAGTTGTAGATTGTATTTTGAAATGTTCTAATAACTGAGCCCAGTCCATTGATATTGGTTCCTTTCTTAATTCTCTATACTCTTCACGTTGCAGCGCCTCCCTCCCCCCTTCGTCCCAATACTAGTGGGAACGTTGGATGTTTCAAGGAGGAGCGGATTTGGCATTAATGCCATAGGTGCTGACTTTGGTTCTGGGGACCCGGGTTAGAGTCCTGGTATCGGCTCAACATCTTGTGATCATGGGCAAAATCACTTAATTTACCAGTGACTTAAGAAAAAGGAATTTGACCTTGATTTAAGTCACTGGTGCTTGTTTAACATGTTCCAATCCCTAGAGCTGAGTCAACAAACCTAATATAACAAATATTGTCAAGTTTGCCTACCATCTGTCCTCGCTTCTTTCGTAGACCAAATTTAAATGTTTTCTTGTGCAGTTATTTCTGAAGCTTTGGAAGGCGATCTTCTTTATAAGCCAACTATACTAACAAATTGACTCTTGATGCTGCTAGAGAATAAAGATGTATATATCCTCTTGAATCACTTATATCATATGTGTATGATGTAAATGTCCCCTAGGCCTTCTTGGAAAACTGTGGCTGGCCTCCTACTGACATGGCAACACCTGGCCATACTCCACATAATCATGGATTTTTTAATTGCATCAGAAAGCATGTTTTGTGGAACTTATTTTTCTGATATCTTGTTTAAGGGGAAGGATGTGGCACAACAGCCAGAGCTGATGACTTTAGAGCTGGGAAACCAGGTTAAATTCTTGATGTCTGCTCAACATCCTGTGATTCTGGGCAAATCACTAAATCTCCCTGTGCTTACAAAAAATGATTGTGTGCTTGGGTAATATAAAAGATGCTCCTGTAAAGCGCTCCAATACCTTTGGGTCATGTTTGCGCTATAGAAAACTGAAAAAAAATATATTACAACATTTTGTGAGCACTACCGTTTCCAGGCACTGCTCAAGACTGGAAGTGGAGCACAACCTAAGGATGGCAGAAGCAAGAATCCATCCACACATTGTCTCTGTGGAGAAAAACATGCACTCCCACACCTGTGTTTTGAGAGTGTTTTTGCTAATCTATCCTAAATTTTGTGTTTTATGTGAAAAATAAAGCACTAATGAAATTGTTTGTGCTAATAGTTTTCTTTTTATTTGATCTTTAGAATAAGCACATGCTCTATAAAAACTTCCATTTACTAAACACTTTTACTTTATTTAATAATATTTGCCCTATACAACCTTTGCTCCGCAGGAGGGAATGGCCATCAATGATGCAGAGTACCAGCTTCCAAAACTTTTATCAGGTGGTGGTGGTGGTGGTCTCGACGTGTAAAAAGGTTTAGATGGGGGGGCTCGGCCGACAAAAGTTTGAAGACCTCTACCTTAGAACGAATGTCGCTTTCTTAGATCATCAACAAAGATAATGTGCACTGAAAACGGAGAGGCGTATGCTGCACTGCTGACCTAGTTTTTAGATTATGTAATATAGCAACATAGAGAGATGATGATGGACCTTTTTAGCACTCGTGAACACTATTCCTGGGCCCTGGGAAAGACATTCCCGGCTAGTTTGATACGGTCAAAAGGCTCGTATTTTCCCAGTCACCAACAAGATGTCCTTCTCCATTTACTAATCAACACAGGTCTTACTCAGCGATGGGGAAGGTAAAAAAGATTACAACATTTTCTTTGGGGGAGATATAAGATTCAATAAGACGTGAGGTGGCTCTAGCTATGATGTCAAAAGTACATCTAGACTCAACAGTATTTCTAATTCTTATCTCTAGCTGAAAGCCACTTGCAATATCAAAATTATAAAGCAAGTACTCCTCTGCCTTGAGTCCCGCAACAAAACAACTTAAATGGAAAATCGCATTTCCAAGACAGAGTTGGAAAGTCGTCATATCTACTTCTAGATAAGTGAGCTAGCATTAAGTCCTGTTTAATATGGTACTCGCTTCACGGAACACCGGTCGGCCATACACACCTCCAAAATCAATGCCCCATTGGTGAAAAATTGCATTGACTTTCACCATAAGCCCAATGACCTTAGGTGGTACATCTTGAAAAACCTGACAGTGGTTCCCATATAAGTAAAGATGACTACGGAAAAAAACGGGAAGTGTTCTGGATTTTCACTTTATCCACTAATACCAAGGGATTGAACAATGAGATCCCTTGGGAAAATGCGATTAAATACAATACTAGATAGCATGGTCCATTACATGACGTTCTCTCTTCTACTGGGGGCCCTGTTTCTCCTGTGTATTGATTTGGACCCAAGTTAGTTGGTTTCTTTTTAATTATACACTCTACATTATGCCACTTGGCAAGAGGCTCTCACCGGGGTTTTTCATCCGTGTTTATTAATCATTTATATAATTTTCTTTTTACTTCATTCATAGTAATTTTATTAGCAGTTATGTTTCAATACCAATACTATACGTATTTACACTCCTGGGACAGTGGTTTAGGTTTTCGCTGTAGCCACTCTATTCATTGCAGCCTATACTGTGATATCTTGTCAAATTCCCCGGTTTGGTATTTTGTTTATTTCTATTCTTTTACTCTGACTTAGTCTGTTAGCCTTCTAGTGCCTACACTCATGCAGCACGTCACTAGAAGCTCAGCAACCTCACGGTAACAAGTTGACGCTCCCTATCATAACAACACGTCCAGGCCGACTACGTCATCACGTTCTGCGTGCGGCATCCGATTCGCTTTAAATCCGGCGCACCTGCTCTTATCGGATCTTTGTGCTGGCAACGCCTCGGGAAGGACGGAAGTCATTTGTATCCATAGTAAGTAAGACCGAGAAGCTGTTTTAAGGACTCGCTACTTTCCCACTTTGTTCCGATTTTATTCTAGATTATATTTAATCTCTTGCGATCTTTTCTATGGCAGATTATCGACTTCAGGCTCCTCAGAACTCCGTAACTCGTATGCACTATCAATTGCAGAGGCTTCATCCATCTATTAACTCCCTCTCATTGCCTTATATTTTCGACGGAGGTAAACATTGCTCTATGATATGAATGCTATCCAACTCATAGCTATGAGTAGGTTATATTCAACACTAAGTACACTTCATTATTTGGTTACAGGTGTATGTATGTCAATGCCAGAATTGTTTAATATAATACATCTTCGGATTCATACCCAGCTCATGAATTAAGAGGTAATTATGGTCTTCTCAAGTTCACGGGCTCTATTTCAGCATTTACATCTTAGTTATCTTTTTCAGTCATGTTATGTTCCTTTTCCCATTTTAGACTCATCTATATCTGATTTGAGCGCATATATATTTTTGTGCTTTCACTGGTCTACAGTATTCCTCTGCATTTGAACTGACACCCATCCCAGGTATTAGCACTACCATTAGGGCACTCATCATTGGCAGCATTATTCTTCACTACAGCTGATTACAATGTCGTTATTTCTTTTTTAGATCTGTAAGATTTTCACTTCGTGTTTTATCCCTATGGTTGCAATTATATTGCCTTTTGATCTACCAGGGCAGCTCTATAGGTATTAAGTAGGTATCTTCTCAGATATTGTGTCCTCGCATGGTAGAGCCCAGGTAGCAGACTAGCCACTTTTCATATTCATACCTCTGATTCTTTTTTGTATTGATGTAGCTACCCAGCTCTTTCTATTGAGTTGGCTTTTCATCGCATGGAGCGCACATAAAGTGCTCTATACTGGTAAGATGAAGCACCTTCATGTCTGCATTTACTGGGAGATTGCACCTTTGGGTATATTATATCTTTTACCTTGAGCACGGAGGCTGTATTATTGTTTCTTTTGGATTCCTTGATATACATTATAGATCCACTTTTATGCTTTGACACATGTCTGCATGATTTGTGTTATCACTGACCTACCTTTTTGCGATCATCTCCAAATTCCCCCCTATTTCTTATACCCTCATTGCTTACATTAAATCCTTGATACCCGCCTGTATGAATTAGGACATTATGTTCTTACTTCCACCATGGCCTTTTTGTGTACCTCTGTCTACGTTTGTGCACGAGCCTCAATATACTAGTCTGTATTTTGTCAGTTGAAATGTATGTTATTTATATATTTTTAGAATATCCAGTGGGTCTCCTGAAGAAGGCGGTCCATCGCCGAAACGCGCGTCGAGATTGACTGTGACATTATAATTAATTGTTGAATATCTTGATTACCACTGTACCTATGCAATTAGATACCTTTTTTAATGTTTTTAACCAATTAAGGTGGCTATATCATATGTGTTGTTGCTACCTTCCTCTTTTTAAATTATGTTGTTGAATATTTGATGTCTATTGTTCACATTTTTAATAAATATATACATATTTTCATATACCAATTGTGGTATTTGTTAGTATATTGAGGCTTTCCCTTTATTCACCAAGGGTTCATGTTTAACCTGATTTTCCACAGGTCATTTGTTGCCTAGGAATTTTTCATTATATTTGAATTTACCCTGTCCTAGGAACTCCATTTGAAATCAAGGGGTCCCTGTTACTTCAACCTATTTACCCACAACTTCTTGTGCGAGGCTTGTATATTGATTTTTACCAATCTTTCATTTATTTTGTGGTACACTTAAGCCAATCTGTTCCCTTGTGATCTGCTATTTACTAGTTTGCTAATATAGACTGCTACACATTTCTTTTCCTTGTGTTTCACTCCTCTGCTCCATTTTTATCTTTCTATTCTTCAGATGGAATCCTTAAAAACTTTTGGTTTTACTGATGAGGAATTTGCAGCGCTGGTGGGCACCAGCACTAGTTTCAGCAATAGTTCATCCACCAACTTACGGAGTAATGAAGAGATAAATGAATTAATCTTTTAAAAAAAGAAACGAGCTAGAATGGAGGCACACAGCGACTTGATGCTTGCATATCTTAAAGCAGGAGTCATCCCCCAAGGAGTCAGGATACGTAATATATCTGGTCTTTTTGTACATGTTAAACCCTCCCTTGAAAAATGGAGTCTCATCGCGAACAGGTGTTTGCGAGACTTCATGATACTTATAGTGGAGACGGCGAAAGAACTCATAGCATCCCTCACTAAAGAATTATCCGAATTAGAAGAGAAGATCAGGAAAAATAATGCGTTAGAAGAAGCAAAAAAGAAAATAGAAAAAGCAGACAAAGAACTGCTGTCCTTTCAGGACTATCTACTTAAACGCAAAGTAGACAAATTACAAAAAGACATTCGGTATAACACAAAAGAAAAACGTATCCATACCTAGCTGACGATTTTTACAAACAAAATCACTATATGAATGAGGACAGTGCTAAACAAAGTAGGATTAATACATTTTCTGATACCTCTGACTCAGGAGACAACGCCGCTAACCAGTACGATTAATCAGGACCACATAGGAACTTTAATCCTAATACCCCCCCAGTCTTTTTTAGGACAGTGCGGTGCGTGCAGAGGGAGAACCAGAGTCAGATTCCAGAATCAGACCCTCTGCAATTATCAAAATGCTTATCACCAGCAAAACAGCAACCAGATGCTGGAAACACGCAATGCTCAATACTGGAGAAGAGGAACTTGATCCCCATTTTTAATCTTTCGACCAGAACCCTAGATACAGCTAGCATTAATCTTTTATCCAAAGGACTTTCGTTTGTGCCCCACTCTTAATGCTAGCATTTTTTAACTTTACCAGGATGTAATTAAGTTTTTCCGCAAAATTAGATTAAAAAAGTTCTTTATAGACAAGGAACAAATCAGTACTGGATCTACAAATCTTTCAGGTATGTCTAACCCTTCGATTTTTACACCGAACTTGGACGTTCTGGGACCAGAAGTCCAAGTGTTCGAACATACAGTACTTAACTGTCTAAAGAAAGCTACAAAATTCATACCGAAACCATTGTACAACCTTACCAAGGAGGAACATTGTTGACTCCAAACACTATCCAAAGATAAGTCTTTGACTGTCAAGGCTTGTGATAAAGGAGGCGGAATCGTGGTCATTGACACTAACATGTGTGAAGAAAAAATGAAGCTTTTGCTCAATGATACTAATTTTTATATCATACAACATAAAGACCCCACCCTTTCAGTAAAAAAAGAAAATACAAACACTTACAAATACTGCGCTGGAGAATGGCCACATATGCAACAAAGAGTTTCACTACCTAAATCAATCTTCATTCATTATGCCTTGCATATATGGGATCCCTAAGACCCACAAAGATGCCCTTGATCATCTGTATCGCCCAATAGTTTCTACTATTGGTTCTATTACTGAGCCCCTGTCGAACTATTCAGATGCCTTATTAAGACCACATATATCTAGAATACCCTCCTACATTATGGATACTACTTCCATTATTAATAAAGTAGAAGGATTACCATTCAATCAATCAAATAACATTCTTGTCACCCTTGACATTGAAGCTTTATATAGTAATATCCCTCAAGATAAGACCATCAATGCCATTGATTGGTTCATTGAAGAATATCAAGTTCCTTGTCCGAAAGCCTTCTTACTTCAATGTATACAAATTGTATTATCTGAAAACACCTTCCAATTTGGTAAAAATTTGTATAAACAAATTAAGGGCGTAAGTATTGGGGCCTCGGTTGCCCCCTCGGTAGCAAATATTTTTATGGCATTCATTGAGAAAATCCATATACATAATCAAGTGGCTCCCTTTTTTGAGTCCATCCATATGTGGTCTCGATATATAGACGATATTTTTTTCGTCTGGACAGATACAGAACCTACGTTACAAGAATTCTTAAAATTGGCTTAATGTATGCAATACCAATCTGCATTTTACATTGCACATCAGTAGGGAGAAAGTAGAATTTCTCGATATTCTTATTCGACATAACGAAGGCATATTAGAAGTAGATTTGTTTACTAAACCAACGGCACGTAACACACTACTTCATTTCGACAGCTATCATCCCAGGGCACAAAAAGAAGGCATTCCCTTCAGTCAATTTCTTCGATTGCGTCGAAATTGTTCCAATCTACATGATTTTGATAGTCAAGCTTGCCTTTTAAAGACTACTTTTTTAGCACGTGGCTATCCCCACAGACTAGTACGTATGTCGCTCAAACGCGCACGTTTCTATGATTGTGATTCTCTTTTGCAACCTAAAACCAAGGAGAAGCTCAATCACCTAGTCTGTATTACTAAACATTCCACCATGAATAACCAGATACGCTACATTATTAATTCAAACTGGCACATCCTCAACAGTAATCTGGTAGATAAAGATAAAATGTCCAAACCTATTTTTGCACATCGGAGAAATAGGAATCTCAAAGACTACATCACTCGATCCAGATTTTCTGAAACCATCTCCTTTGTACAAAAAACAATAGATGGCACAACACCCATCACAGGCACATATACATGTAACACCTGTATAGCCGTGACATGGCCATTGTAGGTAACAATTACACCTATCATGGATTCACCATCTGTCCACGTACGTTCTCCAATTGTAAATCCAAAAATGTCATCTATCTTTTAATTTGTCCATGTGGCATCGGTTACGTGGGTGAGACTGCGAGAACCTTCGGTACTCGCTTCACGGAACACCGGTCGGCCATACACACCTCCAAAATCAATGCCCCATTGGTGAAACATTGCATTGACTTTCACCATAAGCCCAATGACCTTAGGTGGTACATCTTGGAAAATCTGGACAGTGGTTCCCATATAAGTAAAGATGACTACAGAAAAAAACGGGAAGTGTTCTGGATTTTCACTTTATCCACTAATACCAAGGGACTGAACAATGAGATCCCTTGGGAAAATGCGATTAAATACAATACTAGATAGCATGGTCCATTACATGACGTTCTCTCTTCTACTGGGGGCCCTGTTTCTCCTGTGTATTGATTTGGACCACAGTTAGTTGGTTTCTTTTTAATTATACACTCTACATTATGCCGCTTGGCAAGAAGCTCTCACCGGGGTTTTTCATCCGTGTTTATTCATCATTTATATAATTTTCTTTTTACTTCATTCATAGTAATTTCATTAGCAGTTATGTTTCAATACCAATACTATACGTATTTACACTCCTGGGATAGCGGTTTAGGTTTTCGCTGTAGCCCCTCTATTCATTGCAGCCTATACTGTAATATCTTGCCAAATTCCCCGGTTTGGTATTTTGTTTATTTCTATTCTTTTACTCTGACTTAGTCTGTTAGCCTTTTAGTGCCTACACTAATGCAGCACGTCACTAGAAGCTCAGCAACCTCCCGGTCACATGTTGACGCTCCCTGTCATAGCGACACGTCCCGGCCGCCTACGTCATCACGTTCTGCGCGTGGCATCCGATTCGCTTTAAATCCGGCGCGCCTGCTCTTATCGGATCTTTGTGCTGGCAACGCCTCGGGAAGGACGGAAGTAATTTGTATCCATAGTAAGTAAGACCGAGAAGCTTTTTTAAGGACTTGCTACTTGCCCACTTTGTTCCGATTTTTCGACTTCAGGCTCCTCGGAACTCCGTAACTCGTATGCACTATAAATTGCAGAGGCTTCATCCATCTTTAAACTCCCTCTCATTGCCTTATATTTTCTACCGAGGTAAACATTGCTCTATGATATGAATGCTATCCAACTCATAGCTATGAGTAGGTTATATTCAACACTAAGTACACTTCATTATTTGGTTACAGGTGTATGTATGTCAATGCCAGAATTGTTTAATATAATACATCTTCGGATTCATACCCAGCTCATGAATTAAGAGGTAATTATGGTCTTCTCAAGTTCACGGGCTCTATTTCAGCATTTACATCTTAGTTATCTTTTTCAGTGATCTACCAGGTATCTATAGGTATTAAGTAGGTATCTTCTCAGATATTGTGTCCTCCCATGGTAGAGCCCAGGTAGCAGACTAGCCACTTTTCATATTCATACCTCTGTATCTTTTTTGTATTGATGTAGCTACCCAGCTCTTTCTATTGAGTTGGCTTTTCATCGCACGGAGCGCACATAAAGTCCTCTATAGTGGTAAGATGAAGCACCTTCATGTCTGCATTTACTGGGAGATTGCACCTTTGGGTATATTAGATCTTTTACCTTGAGCAGGAGGCTGTATTATCTTTTCTTTTGGATTCTTTGATAAACATTATAGATCCACTTTTCTGCATTGACACATGTCTGCATGATTTGGGATATTACTGACCTACCTTTTTGCCTTTTTGTGATCCTCTCCAAATCCCCCCTATTTCTTGTACCCTCATTGCTTACATTAAATCCTTGATACCCGCCTATATGAATTAGGACATTATGTTCTTACTTCCACCATGGCCTTTTTGTATACCTCTGTCTATGTTTGTGCACGAGCCTCAATATACTGCAGCCTGTATTTTGTCAGTTGAAATGTATGTTATTTATATATTTTTAGAATATCCAGTGGTTCTCCTGAAGAAGGCGGTCCATCGCCGAAACGCGCGTCAAGATTGATTGTGACATTATAATTATTGTTGAATATCTTGATTACCACTGTACCTATGCAATTAGATACCTTTTATGAAATGTTTTTAACCAATTAAGGTGGCTATATCATATGTGTTGTTGCAACCTTCCTCTTTTGTAGAAAAACACACACACTTTTACAACACTACGCTTAGCTAGCTCATGTGGATAAAGCTGTGTTTAAGAAAGTAGTGATGAGGGAGAAAGGGACTCCTCACCACAGAGATATGTGAACTTGTATTGATGATATGAGATATTTGTCGTACTGAGATTTAGGGCTACTAATTATGATTGATGGCGCGAAGCAGCTGTTATTGTTAAACTGGACTTATAAGAGAAATGACAGTAACCACTGCACGCCCAGTGCCCAAGGTTTCATCATCACCGGCTTCGTAGGAGTAAGTAGAAGGAAAAATATTTTTAAATCATATGAAAGCATGCCCAGTGGTGATATAAAAAAGATTAATAAGATATCCCTTTTATGCTGTTATGTCATACATAAGACATGTTGCTCCACTGCTGGAGAAAAAGACCAGTTCGCCCACACTAATAAGAGAAGAAGGAGACTTATTAAAGCCATCATTGCTGTTTAGGATGGCTATGGAAGGTGAAGGCAGCTTAAAAAGACATTTGAGTTCCTGCCCTTTTAGAATAAACAGACCTCCATTAGACATCAGAGACATAATGCAGTAGTGTATTCTTATACGAGATCATTAGAGGGACAAAAGTGGCATGGTTGACCACTAACCCATGCTTCATTATTTCTTTCATCCTGCAACATACTACTATCATTCATCAATGCAGCAGTTTTTATTAGGCTATCAATGGAGCAGGACCCTTTTTTAAGAAAATCAACTTTTTGACGAGTTGTAAAAGGAGATGGTCATTCCAACATGAATGTAGCTGTGACGTTGTTGCATAGGATTTCCATGGTGAAACGAGACCTTTTGAAAGACGGACTGATAACACAATGTTATGCTATGTTACTGGGCACTTATAAAGCGCGTGGCTACTCCCAGGAGTGTCCCAGCGCTGAAAAAGAAAACCAATGACAGAACAGAAAGAGCACTCTCTTGACAGCAACTTTATTGCATGAAAAGCCAGGTTTTTAAGCCTTGCCTAAAGCCCAGGAGATCCTGGGCATGACGTAGAGCGGACAGCAAATTATTCCAAAGCTGAGAGGCTACCACCTGAAAAGAACGACCACCCAGTCGAGAAAACCTAGGAATAATGGAGAGCTGCTGGGTAGAAGACCTCAGACTTCTAGGTGGAGCATACTGCCTGATTTAGTTTCTCAGATATGGGGCGCCTATATTGTGAAAAGCCTTGTAGGCCAATACCAAAGCTTCAAAATGTGTCCTCTTACGCACCTGGAGCCAGTGTAGGGACTTTAAACAGGGGGTCATATGAACCCTAAGGCCAACTATAAGCATGGCTCTTGTTGCAGCGTTTTGTACCACCTGAAAACGACCAAGAAGATAGTCAGGGAGGCATAGGTACAACACATTCACATAATCAAGCCAGGATATGATCAATGTTTGAACTACTGTTTTCTTATGAGGGACTGGGAGTAGTGAAAGAAAATTCCTCAACATTTTCAGAAGGCGGATGCAAGTGACAGCCACTGCACATGCTCTAACATGGGCACAGACAATACTTTCTTTTTTTCTACATACATATTCTACAGTATCCTTAAAAAAGATTCTATAGGTAATTTACAATAGAAACGGAAAAAAAGCTGGTGCACCATCTGCTCAATAAAACTGTACTAAGCCCATGAGGTGGGTGTGCTAGCTGTGTTGCCTGCCACCCCATCTCCAATCTAACAAAGGGATGGGGTTCTCACTGCATTCAATGCCCACAGGATGCGGCTTTCCTCAACATGTGAGCTGAGTGGACTTGTGTGGTAACATATAACAGCACAATGCTGGAATGTTTCACGACCGCCAAGGTTGCATGTATCTTTTGGTAACACTTTGATTTAATGAATGTGGATGGAGAACAGGAGACATCAGACCACAGACCAACTGTCAAGGTTATCTAAAAAAGAATAAGGTGCAGTATCATATTATGATGCCATTAGCACTCTTATTTGCAGAGGGAGAGTCGGAATGTGTACACTGATATTGGATGTATTTGAAGACACTGAGATACTAAATTATTTGATCTGAATGAAAGGAAGCTCCATCATCAGGTAGCACCAAGCGCACTACTTTAGAAGGTGACACATGCATGTAGCCGCCCGTGCGCAGTCTAATGCATGATGTGAGGAGAGCATGATAATCTATATTTGCTACATAAATATTGGGCTGTTCAAGCAGGCCCAAAATCCATGTAGAGGCCTTATGTAGTGTAGAAATACCATCAAGCGCAATACAACAACATTCTTATTATGGAAGGAGCATCTTAAACATGATTTGCTGTGTTTAAAACTTCATGATATGTGGAGCCTTATTACAGAAAGGGGGTGTGATTGAGAGACATGGTGGTGCAATCTATGTTTACACTGTGCATATTTACATGTACTGGGAGGTGAAATACTTTTCTATGAGAGGTGGTGTTCCAATTAGCAGATGCCAACCTAGATGTGTTTCTAGCACTGCTAGTGCCTCCTTTTTCTTATTTCAAAGCCTGCAATGGTCATAACTGGCACATATGGCATCGAAGTAAGCTTCACAGCTACCCCTGACGTGCCATCTGTTGATTCTTTCCTCAACATACTGCAGTGGTCAGAGTTAGCTTTGAGCAGAATACTTGAGCATGACGTGCTCATAGGCATGAAAACAATAAAATTCTACTCAAGAAGATAAATCTAAAGAAAGCAGAGTAAGAAAACAGTTGAAAAACATCCAAGTCCAACTGCATCAACTTTGATTTTTTTGGTCTTAGTAAAACTACTTTCTAATTTTTAGCTGATACATTGGACTTTGTGATCTTAAGACATTCCAGCCATACGCAGTGATGATCAACGCTGAAAAGAACTTTGACTCTTTAGAATGGCCATTTTTAATTACAGTTATGCAGAAACGCACAAGTTACTTACATTCGGTAAAGATATATCAGTAAGAAACATTAGTTAGTGTTAGATTCCTTACCTTAGAATATCCCCAGGCGTCAGACTGGATCCGGAAAGTTTTCGTCAGCAGTACCTCTGCGCGTCACTAGGCATCGTCTGCGGCTCAGCACCCGTCATCGGCGTCGTGATCGCCGGGATGTCGTCGGAGTACTTAGACGCCGCCCTCGCGCGCTGACGTCAGTTCTGTACATAGCTTTCTGCGACAGTAACGCAGAGCCATGATAGAAACCGATACTGGTGCCATGAAACTAGGGCCCTGAAAGGGATGTCCTTAACCCTACATATCGGTTCGCAGAACGGGGAGGATGGGTGGGGCGGTAAGTAATCTAACACTAACTAATGTTTCTTACAGATATATCGTTACTGAAGGTAAGTAACTTGTGCATCTGAAAGAAACAGGTTAGTGTTAGATTCCTTACCTTAGAATAGATACCCCAGCAATACCAACCCCGGTGGTGGGTCTGCGAACCAACATCACACCAGAAAGTCCTGGAGAACTAAACGGCCGAAAAAGCCATCTCTCCGGACTTGGCTGTACAGGCAGTAGTGCCTAGGCAGCGTGAGCAGCAAGGCCCAAGTAGCTGCTTGACAGATGTCCTGCAAGGGGACCCCCCCCGACCCAGGGCAGTAGTAGCTGCCGTGGCCCGAGTGGAATAGGAGCGCAGCCCAACAGGAGGCTCCTTTTTCGCTAAGGAGTAGCAAACCTTGATGCACAAGACGACCCACCGAGAGATGGTCCGCTTGTGCACCGCCCGTCCCTTCTTAGCGCCCACGTAACCAACAAAGAGCTGGTCGTCCACCCAGAACTGGCGTGTGCGATCTAGATAGAAGGAAAGCGCACGTTTCGGGTCCAGACGGTGGAGCCTCTCTTCCTCCTTTGAAGGATGCGGAGGCGGAAAGAAGGTGGGCAAGGTGATGTACTGCCCGATGTGAAAGGCTGTGACTACCTTGGGCAGGAAAGAAGGACGAGTCCTCAGAACAACTTTGTCTGGATGACAGAGAGGAAAGGAGGTTTTGAAGACAGAGCCTGGAGCTCGCTCACTCTCCTGGCAGAGGTGAGGGCAACCAGGAATTCAGTTTTAAGAGTCAGAAGACGAAGAGGACAGATATGAAGTGGCTCAAAGGGAGCGCACATCAGATATGTCAGAAGAAGATTCTAGTGCCACTGAGGCATCATGAAGAGAACAGGAGGAAACATGTGCGTGATGCCTTTCAAGAATCTATTTACAACAGGGTACTTGAAAAGAGAAGGCTGATCAGGAAGCCTTAAGAAGGCTGAAATGGCCAAGCGGTAGCCCTTGAGAGTGCCCAGAGCAGAGCCCTGCTGGGCAAGAGACAGAAGGAAGAGAACCTCTGAAAGGGGGGCAGAGAGTGGATCCACTGCCTTTCTTGTGCACCATGCCACAAATATGTTCCACCTGCAGTTGTATACAGATTTGGTGGAGGGATGTCTGGCTGCCAGAATCACATCACCGACTTCAGGAGGCAAGTCAAATGGCCTCAACTGTTGCCGCTCAATCTCCACGCAAGTAGGTGGAGACTGGACAGGTTTGGGTGGCGGACCGTCCCCTGCTGCTGCAACAGAAGGTCCTCCTGAAGAGGCAGACGAATCGGAGGATCGACTGACATGCTGAGTAGCTCGGGATACCAGTATCTTCGTGCCCAGTCTGGAGCCACAAGGATGACTTGGGCCCGGTCTCGCCTGATCATCTTCAGCACTCTAGGCAGAAGTGGTATAGGCGGAAAGGCATACAACAGACCGCATCTCCACTTGTGACAAAAAGCGTCTCCGAGCCAGTGCAGCCTTGGAAATTCCACCACGCAGAACTGATGACATTGCGCGTTCTCTTCGGTGGCGAATAGATCTAACCAAGGCTCTCCCCACTGCTGAAATGAGGCCTTGCGCCACGTCCGAGTTCAGACGCCATTCGTGATCCATCATGCAAGTGCGGCTGAGTTCATCCGGAACCTGCCAGTTGTTGAACCACCAGGGTAACGTCCTGGTGTTCCAGCCATGTCCAGAGGCGCACAGCCTCCTGATAGAGGGTCCACGACCCCACCCCGCCCGGTTTGTTGCAGTACCATATGGCGGTGGTGTTGTCCGTGAACACCTGCACTACACTTCCCCGGACAGAGGGAAGGAATAACTTCAGTACAAGTCGGATCGCCCGTAGCTCCAGAAGGTTGATATGGAGCCGGGACTCCGCCGGAGACCAGAGGCCTCTGATCTCCCTCTCTCCCATGTGGCCCCCCCATCCCAGGAGGGAATGATCTGTCACCACTACGTGCTCCGGTTGGAAGAGAGATCTGCCGCTGACCCACTCGCGGTTGGTGAGCAACCACTGCAACTGGCTCGCTGCGCCCTCCGAGATCAGGACGTGGTCGGACAGGTTGCCCTGATGCTGTGCCAACTGAAACTTCAGGTCCCACTGCAGTGCCAGCATCCGCCACCTGGCGTGATGCACCAGAAGGATGCAGGAGGCCATCAGGAGCCGCAGCGTCAACGTGACTTGAGACTTGGGATGAAGGCTGAAAGATCGGAATCAGAGCCTGAATATCCCAAACCCGCTGTTTGGGGGGATAAACCCGAAACTGTGCCGAGTCCAGAACCGCTCCGATGAAGAGGAGAATCTGGGAGGGGCACAGGTGTGAAGTCTGCACGTTGATGGAGAACCCCAGCAAGTGCAGGAGGTCGGTCGTAGTCTGTTGGTGGGAGAAGACTGTTTGTGGCGAGCCCGCCTTCAACAACCAATCGTCGAGATAGGGGAAGACTGAAACCCCTAATCTGCGCAGATGAGCTGCGACCACCGCCATCACTTTCGTGAACACCCGTGGGGACCTGGTAAGGCCGAAGGGGAGCACGGTAAACTGAAAGAGCTCGTGACCTACCGTGAACCGCAGGTAACGCCGGTGGGCCAGCAGGACGGGGATGTGGAAATATGCATCCTGCAAGTCCAACCCTACCATCCAGTCTTCTGGGTCCAGGGTAGCTAGGACCCGAGTGTGAGAAGTTAGCCTGGCATATGATGTCCACTATTCTAGTGGGCACCTTGCACCAGTCTAATCGACCCTTATTGATGGTGGTTGTAAAGTCAACCTTATAAACAAGCTATCCTAGTGGTAGCATGGACCAGCAGTCTTAGGCTAAGACTTCAGAGAGCATGTGAAGCAAGCTGTTTTACCAATTATAATCCCTTGAATACCAAATGAAAGGACACCACACAAGGTATATATCAAATATATATGTATTTATTTCTAACACAACCCCTCTGCACTCTTTATGAGGTCAGAGGTCAAAGTACATCACAAGTTACTCAATTAGCATACGATAAGTTGCACAAATAGAGTTATGCCCTAGGGGCCTTACAAACCATATACTAATGAAGTGGTATAAGAACCACGTGAGAGTTATACAGCAGGCCTAGGGCCTGTAGAATTGCTGGGGCTACACTAACCAAAGGTTAGGAAGTAGGAGGCCCACAGGAGATGCGTGCAGTGTCTAAACACAGTTGCGAGTTACCATTGACTTATAATGGGAAACGAAGAAGTTACAAAGTTACTGCTTAAGGACACTTTCGGATGGACTAGGATAAAACCATTTTAAACTAGGACACTTCGAGAGCCAAGAGCCACGGGAGCACCGGAGTACTCGTGTTACCTCACCCAGGGAAGCCGGGTGCATAGGTGCCTTTTGGTGTCGGGTTTCGTCGTCCTTTTCTATGGAGATCTGCAAAGAAGTGCTGCAGGCGACCAGAGGAAAAATGTCCGGGTGGATCCAAGGGTCCATCGGTGATATGAAGAACCTGAAAGCAGAGGGGACAGAGTCTGGGTCACTAGCCAGTGACCAGGATGGAACCAGGAAGGGACCAGGCGATGTCGCGTGGTTGAAGGTGAAGAAGATGAGTTTGTCTCTTTAGCCACGAGGTCCAGGAGGAATCGACGATGACCAGGAGCTGGATACGAGCTGTCCCTCGATGGATCTAGTTGACTGCGGAGTCGGTATATGGATTGGACCCAACAAGCCTTGGCAACCGCAACCCACGCAGGATGGCGAGATTGGCTCTGTTGCAGACCAGCAAGGTCTGTGGCGCTTCTCCTTTGAAGGGAAGCTGGAGCAAGCCTGGAGCAACCAGGAAAGCAGTTTAGTTCAAAAGAAAAGTCTTCATGGGGCTCACTAGCCAACAGGCAAGGAACCGGGAATACGCGCCAAGCTAAAATGCAAGTGCTGGCCCCACGCGGCACTCGTGGAGTGTGGAGGACTGAGCTTCGGTGAAAATGGCGCTTGGGTCTGGGGCTCCTCGTACCCAAATGCACAACTGCGAGGGTACCTCGGTGGTCGAGCAGTTAGCAAAATGTAGGATGTCCAGGGTGTCCCATTCTTCATCTCTCGTGTCTGCCACGGGTCACAGCTGTGCTGTGGATGTGGGTCGGAGTTGGAGAAGTCTGAGAGTCCAGTTCCTGTGTCGCTGAGTCTTCGGGTTCCGGCGGGAGCGTCGACAAAGCAGACCGGCAAGTTACTGGTGGTGCCTGTTTGCACAGGGTGGTCACTCCTTGACCACAAGGGAGATGTCTTCCGTCTTCTAGTCAGGATAGAATGTCTAAGGTCCAAGAGTTCTGTATCAAATTTTCTTTCCAGGATAATCTAAAGTCCTGGGGACACAGCTCCTATACTTTTACTAAGCTAAGGGGCTGGATTACCTGCCTAGGTCCCTCCTATGGGGGGACCTGAGAAGGGGGTGGTTACACCCCTTTCCCTGTGTCCAGTTTCATGCTGGGGCTGGAGTGCCCCAGCAACTGGTTTGAACCGGGCTATGCATGGAGCACCTTGTGTGCCCCAGGCAATGTCTAGATGCATTCACTGAATGCAGCCCTCCCTGCCCCAATACACATAACCCCTGTCTGGGGAGGTGCCGGCACCTCCGTGGACAGGAAACTTATTGTCCAGGCCGCCCTTGCCGGAGTTTCCCCCAGCACCAGATGGTCAGACTCGTGTCTGAGGCAGCAGCATCCATTTTGTGATGCTGAGGCTCTGTTTAACTTTAACCGGGTAAAGCAGTAACATACATGTCTTTTCCCTCTAGAAGGTTGGAATGCTACCCCCGCCGCCAGAATGGGTGGGGGTGGGGGGGGGGAGGGGTAGTATTCCAAAGTGTTTGACACCTTACACGACATGTTTTGATAAAGCCAAACCTAAGTTAGCATTAACCGCGAGGATTATAATGCACTTAAGAGTATATGGTATGGCTATATCATAGAACAGCTGTAAGGAGATGGTTCCGAAAGCTGCAGAGGGGCTCCGCTCATCATAGGAGTGACTTATAGGTGCATACGTGTCTATATATAAGGTAGATATAGGTATACTATATCTAAGTAAGGGGTGATTACACCACCTTACCCAAGCGTAGTGATCAGCCTGTGGTGTCAGTTTGGAGGGCAAGCCAGGGGTGGCATAATACATGCTGCCGCTCCTGGTGGGCCTTGGATGCACCAATGCCCTGGGTACCTATGGTACACTATATAGGGGCTCACAGAGGTGACCCAATCTGGTATGTATCTAAAGTACATGGTATCAATTTAGAGAGAGAACAGCTGGGCTGTGGGTCTGATTAGCAGGCCCACAGCCACATTAAAGTCGAAAAACCAGACAATCACAGCAAAAAGTGGGGGTGACCATAGGAAGCAGACCCTACTCTCCTACACTGAGCCAAAGTCAGCATCTTGAACTTCTCCTTCCGGAGGAAGCCGTTGACGCTCCGTAGGTCCAAGATAGGGCGTAGGCCTCCTTTGCCCTTCTTGGGTACCAGAAAGTAGTGGGAATAGCAACCACGTCCTACTTCTGGCCGAGGAACGCGCTCGATGTCCCCCTTGGCCAAGAGGGCCGTAACTTCCTCCTGCAGAAGTTGCAAGTGATTCCCCTACATGCGGTGGTACTGCGGTGGCATGGCTGGAGGGGTCGCCTCGAAGGGGAGGGAGTAGCCCCTTCGGACGATTTGCAGCACCCACCTGTCCGACGTGATGGTACGCCAGTGGGGGAGGTGATGGCGGACCCTGCCCCCCCACTGGCGATGAATGGGGCTGAAATGCCGGACTAGGAAGGCTTAGAGGCAGATGCTGCAGGGGCGGGTGTGGACTGACCCTGCCGGTGTCCCCCGGCACTGCCACGGCGGTAACCACGTCCGTGACCGCATTGAGCCTGGGTCTGCGGCCTGTGGCTGGCTGCACGTGTGGGGGCGCCCCTTTCCTGGCCACCAAAGGAGTAAAAAAAGCTGCGTTGGAGTTTGTCCAAGGCCTTGCTGGCGTTGGCGTAGGCCCAAGGACTTGGCCGTAGCCCTGGAGTCCTTGAAACGCTACAGCGCACTGTCCGACTTGTCGCCAAAGAGGCAACGGCCATCAAAGGGCATGTCCATGGGGGTGGCCTGGACATCACCCGAAAAGTTGGCGGACCTCAGCCAGGCATGGCGACGAACCGCCACTATCGTTGCAATTGCCCTACCCAGCGAGTCCATGGTATCGAGTCCACACCGTATTGAGTAGCGTGCTGCATTCTGCCCTTCCGCCAGGGCTTGTGTGAGCTTTGCCCGGGCCTCCTCCGGGCACTGTGGCAGCACCTCCGCAACCGTATCCCACAGAGAGTGGGTGTAACGGCCCAAAAGGCAGGCGGTGTTGAGAGACCGCAGCCCCAAACTCTGGGAGGAGAACAGTTTCTTCCCAAACTGATCGTACCCTTTGGATTCCCGATCCGGAGGAGCGGTCGGGAAGCGGTCGGGAATGCGGTCTGGGATGTAGAGGCCTGGATCACCAGGCTCTCGGGGTGGGTGAACGGACAGGAAGAGCGATGACGCTTCTTCGACTGCCTCGACTTACCTGAGGACTTGGAGCCCGACGAGTGGTGGTGACTCGTCGAGCGGCAATGACTGCGGCTGCGCAACCGGTCCCTCGACTTCCTCCTAGGCCGGGACCTCGAGTGGCGCACAGAGCCGACTGCCGGAGCTCAAGCCGCTTACGGGACCGCTCCCGTCTAGCCTTCGAGGTCAAGGCCCGGCAGTTGGGGCATGACTTGTCATCGTGGTCGGCTCCGAGACAGTAAAGGCACCGACGGTGGGGGTCGGTCACCGACATCAAGCGGCGACAGTCCTCGCGAGGTTTAAACCCAGGCATCCCTACCGGCACCACAAGTCGAAGGTCGACTCAAGAAGTTATCAAAATAGATCAAAAAAGTTAGTTCAAAAAATGACTAAGAGTACTGCTCTTCCCGGATCTGCGCTTGCTGGCGCGGAAAAAAAGAACTGACGTCAGTGCGCGAGGGCGGCCTCCAAGTACTCCGACGACGTCATCCCGGTGATCACGACAACTACGACGGACGGGGAGCCGCAGACGACGCCTAGCGACGCGCAGGGGTACTGCTGACGAAAACTTTCAGTATCCAGTCTGACGCCTGGGGATATTCTAAGGTAAGGAATCTAACAATAACGTGTTTCTTTCAGATTGGGGATTCCCTGATTTTTTTTAAAAACTTAGTTGGGTTGTTGTATTCCTCCCCCGTTGCTCGTCTCAAAATAAATGGCCTGATCACACAGCAGTTTGGTTTGACCCGAGGCACTAGGCAGGGATGCCCGCTCTCGCCATTATTATTCATAATTGCTATGGACCCACTTGCCCGTCATATTCAGTAACGCCATCTACACCGAGGATTACAACTCCATATGGGATCCCTCACAGCATCTTTGTACGCAGACAACGTTATGTTATTCGTATGCCACCCCAAAGAAAATGTGCCTCTCCTTTTACGAGAAGTAGTCTGCTTTGGAGTCCATTCAGGTCTGGTCATTAACTGGACCAAATCTGAAATATTTGCCATGACCTCTGGCACCCACCACTGCAACCTTGAAGTTGGTGCACTGAGCCTCCCTAATATATGGGGATATATCTGCAATGCAAGGTAACTGAAGTGATACGATTAAATTATGGACCGGCTCGACTCACTAATCCATAAGTGGACTAAACTTCCACTCTCAATAGCGTGTAGAATTGCTGTCATTAAGATGGTAGTGCTCCCACGCGTCCTATACCTTTTTTTAAACATTCCCTTACAGTTAACGATGGCCTTCTTTGATACCCTTCGATCACTCTTAACCCAACTGATATGGGCAGGTAAACAGCCGAGAGTGAGCTGTATCACATTAACCATGCAATTTGAACGAGGGGGCTTTGGAGTCTCCGATTTCTATCTTTGTTATTTGGTTGCCCAAACCCACTTTACATACTACTGGTATCATCCAGACGCTCAATTACAATACCTCAAACCAGATAGATCACAGATATACCCGCAGGCTTTATCGACACTGCTACCACAGGGTCTTCCCCGCAACCCTAATGAAATCAAAATGGTCCCAACTACATGCTGGGCATTGACTAAACTACGAATGTACTTTAACCACACATCTCTCTACTCCCCGTACATACCGCTAACCGACAACACCACCTGCCATGGAAACAATCACGAAGAAAACACTGATAAAAAAACAGGCTCTCGAACTTAGGTGATCTGTTCCATGACTCCAAGCCATACTCTACTGCAGAACAAGTTGCACGAAGCGCCAATACATACATGGACACATTTCTACTTCATAGAACCCGCAACTCCATATTAAAAATACTGCCGGATCAATCATCCGAACCGGAAGAATTCCCACCACTCACTTTTCATAACATCTCCAGACAGTACTCACCTAGTTTCCCGTATGTATCATTTGTCACTATACCTTCACCCAATGGTGGGCATCAAGCACGTACATCTTGGGAACAAAACTTGGAATTTACTATAACAATAAGATATGGCGATATTGCTGCTCGCAGATGCCTTATATGTTGAGCAATTACAAACGCAAGCTATTACATTTGAAATATTTACACAGAATCTATGTCACTCCCAAACTGATAGTTAGAATGAACCCCGCAATGTCTTGCGCCTGCGCGAGATGCGGTACCCTTGAAGCGGATTTTTTCCACCTCACTTGGACCTGTACCCCGGTACACCTATTGTGACACTAAGTGACATCTACGATACATTGTTACCAGCTACCTCACGCCCCCGTGATATTTGGCAGCCTCTCAAAAACTATTTACAATCACACCCCACAGACGCTTAATGGTGCCGATATTAACATTGCAAAGGTTTGACGGCATATTGGTTGAATAAAAAGCTGGACCAGGACCTGACGTACCTTTCACATTAGCTATTATTCATAGACTGTTTTTGGTGGAACTGTTAAATTGGATGAATGCACATGCAGCTTTCCATATTGTAATCTGCACGATTCTTCTATTGTTTTTGTTTTATTGTGACTATTTTTATTTTTGTCTTATTTTAACTGTAGTATAATCGGGAATATTCCGATGCATTGCATGACAATCTGTGACCCCCATCTGTGTATGATAAAACAGCTACTAGGTTTTCTTAACTACAGTCAGGTTGTATTTTTCTCTTGAAAACCTTAATTAAAATAAATAAAAAAATAAAATCCAGCCATCGACTTTTGCTGAGATGCTCAATACTAAATATTATAAAGATACTGTGTAAACCACTCTCGATAAATGTTTAAAAAAATTAAACAGTGCAGTCACTCTCAACACTCACTCATTTTTAGTGTTCTGTACAACACGTGGTGTGTGCAGGGGTGGATCTTGGATAGCTGACTGCCTAATTTCTGCCTGAGCATGGTGAGGTAGGTGTGCATCTTGCTATGCTAATCTCCAAGATGTAACTATTAGTGCGTGAGGAAAGTTTGCAATCTTCTTGCACATGTTACATCTGTTTTAAGTGTAATGGAAACTAGACCTGCTCATGTCGATGTGGCACCCAGTCAAAATGTGTGAGGCAATCTTGCACTGCTGAGATCCTCCTAACGCCCTACATCTACTGAAGACTGAGAAAACTATTGCTCTATACAGAAGCCAAACAAATTACATTTATGACTTAACTCTAGTTTTACAAGATTGAACGTGGATCCTCTTGAACTGTGTTAGAAAGGTGTTCTCTACTTATATTAGTATTTTTTTTCTTCACTTCTTGATTACAGGGTGATACTGACTAATACCAAAAAGTATTTTTCAATGTCATAAAATTATAAAGATTGCAATGCTTTTAGGTCAGGTGTTCGTAGTCATGTACACTTCTTTGCGATGTAGTAGCTTCTGTCGCATGTTTCTTTTGGTTATATTCTCTGGTCTGGGCCTGAACACAGGTTCAAGCCAGAAACATAGGGATCGTATCCTGAATGTCCTGGACTCATTGCTGGAGCAGAAAAGCTTTAAAACCACTGTGTACAGAATGGCCACTAGGAAGGGAATCCTCTGCACTGGAAGGAGATGGGATCTTGGCTCATTGGTGGAGAACCCTAGGCAATATAATAGTGATATGGCCATCTGCAAATGGTATGTGATTGGCTGTGGCCAGCCCCACTTCAACAGCCAGTTGTTGAGTTACAGAGGATGTGCATCCATTGCCTGTGAAGTTGGACTGCAACCACCACCTTCGTAAATACTCGAAGGGCCGAAGTGAAGCCAAAGGGTCGGACTGTGAACTGAAATTGTTGAGTTCCCACAACGAAGGAGAGGTAGCACATGTGGGACTGCTGGAAGGTTGCATGAAAGTATGCACCCTGCAAACCCAAATGAACTATCCAATCCCCTGGCCCTAGGGGTGAGAGGACCTAGGCTAGAATAATCATCTTAAATTTGTCATTCGAAAGGAAAGTTCCAGAACCAAAGATCTAAAATTGGCGGAAGCCCTCCATCTTTCTTCAGCACGAAGGAGTAACAAGAGCAGCACTCTATCGCCCTTTTGGCCAACAACAGCTGATCATCACTGGCAAGGATAGAGCCATGTTCTGCTGAAGTCTGAGCACAGATAGGAGAACGCTGGGGGTGGTTCGGGACGGGGAGCTAAGGAAGGGGGGAATTTAACAAACAAGGAATAGCTATGTGCAAGATCCACTGGTCCAAGGTCATTACATGCTTGCTAGGCAGATAAAAACGTATTCTGTCCCCTACTGGCTGCAAGGAACAAACTATGGCAAAGCTATCCCCGAACCGCTCCAAGGCTGAATCAACTTTGTCACAAATAGTCTTGCGCCATTAAAAGGCCCATCCATGAGGAATGTCTGTTTGTCCCTGGCGATGCCATGTCATGCAACCTGGTGTGCCAGTGAATCGCTGCACTAGTGCCCACAGCAGGGCCTACACAATCTGTTGTGTCCAAACCGGCCAATAAAATGTATTTGGGCGCATCCTGTCGTGGATGTACCATCTAGGCAAAAGTATTTCAAAAAGCCTCAGGGAAAGCAGAAAAGATAGTGCTCGCCGTATCCCAGAGTGCATGAGGTATCTCTCCAACAGACAGAATTTAGGGACTGCAATGCCAAAATGGCAGAAGAAAACACCTAAACACATCAATACACTTTGGTTCTCTGTTGGGTGTGCCAGTAGGGAAGGCATTCAGGTTCACTTTGCTGGCCGAGGTCTGTAAAATAAGACTTTCTTCTGTTGGGTGCTGTCAAGAAGACTTGACCACCCTGAACAGGCCTATGGTGTCTAGCGATGGGGCAATTTTCTGGTCGTGCTGAACATGGCTTTGACCACATTGCAAATTGAAAAGTAATAGTCCTAAAGCTGAAGGGCCAGGTTGCAAGATTTCTGCAAGAAAATGTACTTTACAAACCACTATGCCATAGAAAGAGCTGTCCTTTGTGGAGGACCCTACTGGGGAGTCCAATTACATCTGTGCTGAGATATCAGGACCACAAGCATTTTGAAGGTCTCAATACAGGCCGGCATCAGTATGGTGAGGGGTAACAATTGACTGTTTTCTCACCATCATCCCCATCTAGGACATTCTGAAGATTCTGTATGGTGTCCAGATCTGAACCGATAGGGCTTTAAATCGATGAAGATAGTGTTACAGAGGCAAAGGCAATCCTTACAAACCAGGGGCTGTGTCTAAGTAATCTTGCAATCAAATATTGGCAATGGTCAAAAATCTAGCTGAACTCTGCTCCAGATCCAAGGTCAGCTTAGGGGATGGATCGGGAACGAGTGCCTCAGGACCAGGAGCTGGTGCCTGACAGGCAGGAATCAGTGCAACTTTTTGGCAAAGAAGCGGAGGAGCAGACTGACGCCAGCAGTGGGCCAGACAGAGGCCTACTAGGGCCAAGTCAGTGCTGGGGAATGCCTCACCATCAGATGTCTAACTGGGGGCCCCAGTAGATCAATGGGGACCAAGTGCACTCTAGGTGGACTCAGAAATGTCAGTTAAGCTACATCAAGGATTCCTTGAAGGTCTCTACTTACTGCAGAGTCAAAGACGGCCTGGAAAATAAATTTTGAGCACATCAGCTCAAGTTGAGGAGTAGGGTTGGGTGACTTGCACGGAGTTGGACCTTTTCAATGTAGACTGTGCATTGTCTCCCTAAAGACAGTGTGATGGGAAGAGGACTTCTGTCTAAAACCTCTTGTACTTGTTTTAATTTCATCTTGAACTAACAGAAATATAGAAACCTGAACCAAGACCGATATGTGGAGTGGGAATGGGTCTGTAGTTTTTAACATGACCAGCCTTGTTTCTTGTATTCAGCCACATACAACTTTGTCTTCCAGTCCCTGATGGCCGTCAAAGGGATCAGGGAGCATTTGGTGCATGATTTCAAATCATGCGTGGACCATAATTAACAAAAACAGACATCATGTGTTACTGTACGCAACATCTGCTTCCTGCAGGTGTGGCAAGGCTTGAAGTCGCAGTTTTCAAAGAAGACATTTTTCTAGCATTCTGTCACTGAAAATATTGTTTTGGAAGTCAGTGAGGAAATGACAACATTTTGTGTAAAGTGAAGCTCTGGATCATCTGTAAAGGACTGGGGAAAATGTAAATGCCACTGCATGGTCGGGGCCTATACATAGCTCTGCACCGTCATTTCAGGGTTAGGGGTGTAGCCGCTGGGGTGTCTGCCCGAAAACAATTACTGGAAGAGTTTATGGATCCATTCTGCTGCCTTGAGAAATTCTAAAGGTGAGGAATCTTTGATTAGAAGTATCCATCAGCAACTTTTTTCCATGATCATCACGAAATATCTTACCTGTAAACGTTGTTTTTACCACATGGAATTACGCCGAGGTTTGCAGCATTTATCACTTTTTGAACCAATATCTGGGGCGTTGTGTTCTGAGGTGCCACAGCAATCGTTGCAACGCTTTCATTCATTCCGAGTAACTTTCCTGTGACCATTAAGAGCATAGTACAAAACAGTTAATTGCAAATTACATGAAAGAAAATTAAAAGTTCTCATTTCAACATTTTACATTACAGAATAAGGCAGAAATGTTACTATTCACAACAGTAACTTTCTTGATTGAAATCTAAGGTGGCTCATAAGATGTGGCTCATAAGATATGGCATGTTTATTTGCGTATTGCTACTACTTAACTCTAAGAATCCTATGAGGATGTTAGACCTGAATTGGTGTATAACATGAATTAGACCTTGTTGGTGCTCTAGAAACATACAAGGAAATAGCAAGATGCTTTCAAATGGAAGGAATACATTTTTCAAAATCATTACACTAGCAGCTAACTTACTGCTTTAAATTCAGTATGTACCTGTAAATGTCTACCGTGTGTGGTGTATTCCACGTACCCCTGGGGAGTTAATGGCAGAATCTTTCTGGTAATGTGTGTTTTTATGTATACACTGGAATAGGTTGAAACACAGTGGCGGGGGTCTTGACTGGAACTGTAGATGCAGTGGAGTCTCCAGAGGGGGCAGTTAGGGCCAGTGCTTCAGCTCTATTTGCAGTCTCCCCCATGTGCTCTCCCCAATCCATCCCCTCCGCCCCCCAATAGGTTCTTAATTTGCCAGGAGGCAGCACAGGAAAAACAAGGCAAAGATTACACCTTCTCACGTACGTTAATTTGCCCAATTTGTTCATTGCAATAGTGTTGTTTGTTTAAATGCGACTTTGTACGTATGTGTATAGATCAGTAGTCCAATACACGTATATAGACATTTATACATATACAAATTTCGATTCATCTGTGATTCAACGGATGCCCCCGCCTCAAAAAAAATCTATTCCAGAGACACCACTATGGAGATCTGTGGGCTCTTACTGTGTATGTACTTTAATTAACCAATGTTTGGTTCACCACGTGCCCATGGACTTTTTCAACAATAGAAGATGATGGTGATATTTCGTAAAGTTCATTTCTGGCAGGTAGCAGGTAAAGGTTCACAAAAAACGATCCACAAAAAAATATTACAGGCAGTCAATAAAAAGAAAAAGCTAAAAAATGTTGAATATGTCAAAGGTTTCACACCAAAGCCAGGCGCCTAAAATGCCTGGCATAAAAGCACAAAATGTTTGCACTAACATCAATTGCTGCACCCATATTAAATCACTGTGTGTCACCAATCCCCCAAGAACTCCTTCTGTGTCCCAGGTAACAAGTTCACCTGACTCCTTGGCTGCATCCTTGTGAATTGCAAAGCTCACCATTCTGGCCCACCTGACATCATCTTCCTACTTCTGCTTGGCTTGGATACCGGAAGGAGGATACGAGAACTCATTCATGATTGGGAGTTCAGTGGCGGCATCATGAAGGAAAAGAGAATTTGTATTTGGAAATAGGTCCAGGCAAGATGTTTCTGGCCAGCCGGCAATGCAGAGAATGAGAGCATAACCATCAGCATTAAGAGTTAATTGTTAAAGGCCACTTAAAAATAGTGTGCTTGCTTTGAGAACCAATATTTCCACAAAAACATATGTTAATGTTTCTAATCAAGAGCGAATATTCTGTTGAGATATGAAGCATGTTTAGCACTAGTAAACAGAAGCTAGGCAGCACAAGGGGACTTGATCTATCGCTGCTATTGCTTTTTAGACATCTTATTTTGGAAACATTTAGAACTAAATCCTAGAATTTCAATGCCACTTTTTAAAATTTGCATTCTGCCTTATTTTCAGCCAGAAGCTGAACATTTGCCATGGCACTTTTCAGTAGAATGAGTAGATATGAGAGAAAGAAAGAGCAATACCGTCAACAACTCCTTTTTCCACTGAGCAGTGGGCTGAAAATTAGGGAGGAGGTTTATGTTTGATCCTGTGGGTGGGTCATTTTAGAACTTCAGTGAACAAAATGCTTGTATACTACTATGCAAAATCCCGCATAAAGGTTTCAAACTATTAGTTCAGACTGCTTTATAAATTACAATATATGGACATCCTGCAGGGACAGTTAATGTACACAACAGTCCGCCACACGCTTGGTCTCCTCATAAGTGGCACATATGGCATCAAACAAGCCTCCCTGCTACCCTCTAAGTGCCATCTGTGGAGCCTATTCTCAGCATTCTGTAGGGCTCTAGGTTACCTGTAAGCGCGCTACTTGATTCAAATGTGTCAAAGAGCATGACGAGCACACAAGCATGAAAACTAATGAACAATTTCCACTCAAGGAGATAAAACTTAAGAAAGAGTACGAAAATCATCGAAACCTTCAGATTCCAAGTGCACCAGCTTTGATTTTTTTGGGGGTTTTAATAAAAGTACTTTCTATTTTTTTTATCTGAATGAGTGGACTTTAGGATTTTAAAGAGTTCGTACCATCGGGTTTTGCTGGGATGCTAAATATTATCAATGTGAATCAATCTCGATATATTTTTGAAAGAATCAAACAGCGCGGTCACTCAACGCGAGCTCATCTCTAGTGAGGCTACTCTCAGATTCTATTACAGGACCGGAGGCTTCAGATTATGCTTCTCAAACTTTACTGCATCAACACAGCAGCCAATGAAAATGCAACATTTTCACAGTAAACAATAAATTACTACATTTCCCATGAACACCATGGTTATAGGCACGCCCCCACAGTCCATAAGAACCCCTTGCGTGCATTTCACATCCTCTTTCTTTGCTGCTCAAGCCAGAGTTAAGTGCACCTCCCTTTGGGTTCCCTCACTCTGCTTGTGTTGGGGTTTTCCCTGTGGGGTTTATATATTGATTGCTGTACCGATTTAAGGGCATTTCATTGCTTGGTGCGGATAGCTCCGCTTGCTATGTAGTTTCTACTTGTTTGAATGTTTATTTATGCGCTTTGTATGGGTTCCAGCGAGCGCCGCAGCACTTAGCTCTGACCTTTTGTTGTGAACCACGTTCATGAGCCAGCGAACGGGTTTCCTCCCGCTAGACCTCGCGCTTCAGGAGCGCCGATAGCAACGGTCGTGGACCGGCAGGGGGGCCGCCGCGCATTCCACGGAGCCCGGTACCGGCAGCCTAGAGGCGCGCAGAGGCTTCCCTTGTCAGCCCTGACGCTCAGGCCGGGTGGCTCTCGGTCGACGCGCGCGCCCCAAGCGCTTACCAATTGGGCTGTTTTTCAGTAGTATTGGTAGCGTTTGGGCGGCGCGCCTCGCTCGACTCCTCGGCTTTCCAGGAACGCGATTTTCGCGCGTTCAGCACACCGGCAGGACCCCCTGTGAGATCGCCTGCCTGATAGATCGGCTGGCTGTAATAAATTATTGGCCCAGAGTGCGCACACGCTCCAGGGATACAAAGGGCCAAGGTCTTTGACCTCTCTGACTACAGCATTGCTGAGGGGGTTTGAGAAACGTTGCCTTCATTTATTTGATTTGTGTGCTTGGGCTGACCCCCCCCCCCAATACCCCCATTACACCCAGTGTGCTTTTGGACTGTTCTACAGTGTGTGTGCCTTCACCATGGAAGGTTGGGTGAAACATCCAGATGAGGAATACAATGATGGGGAGGAACTTATGGATGGACAGCAGGAGGCTGTCCTTGAGGATAATATTGTAGAAGCGTTGGATGCCTCGGTCCAAGCTTCAGTGGCTAAAGCTATGGAGACGAAAGTCCCCCAGACTGTGCAGCAAGCACTTGCAGTGGCTCTGCGTCCTATCCGCAAACAGCTGGAGGGGTTTGCCAAACGTCACGGTTATGAAGGGAAGAAGAAGCAGAAGCAAGCAGCCACTTCTTCCGCGACGGGCTCGGCAGATAACACTCATTGGCCGCTCTGCCGCCGAAGGGGTCGTATGAGGCCCAATATGTGGGTGGTAAGGCCAAGGCTAAACGCCCTATCCTTGTGGACACCGACACTACCACCACTAATACGGACACAGGAACCGATACTGATACCTCGGAGGAGCACCCTCCTCCTCCTAAGAAGGCCAAAGTAGATCCAAAGTCGACGGAGGATAAGATTAAGACCTTCAGCTTTAACCCTTCGGAGATAATCCACCCCCGGTCTTCGGACTGGATCCCGCCTCCGGCGGTCTCTGAGTATTTACACGAGAATCTTCGGAAGGGTTTCGGTAGGGAGGTTCGCAATCGCTTGCGGTCAGAATGCCCGCGTCCTGAAATTCCGGACGGCGTTGCGGACACTCCGGAAATTGACGCAAGCATGCTTACTTTCTTGCGAAAGTTCTCTAAGGATCCCAAGAGGGGACTAGACAGGGCTTGGCGGGGCTGCCAAGACAAGATGTTAGACGTCGTGGGGCCCTTGGCAAAAATTTTGGAAATGGCCCTGAAGGCCAAAGAAGGTCAGGAGACAGTGGACCCGGATATCTTGGCGGGCTGGGCTCAGCGTGCCATTTGCCTAGTGGGCAACGCCAACTGCGCTATCTCATCGGAGAGGCGCAAATCCCTGCTACTTCGGATGGACAGCAACCTGACAGAGCTTGCAGAAGCGGAACCGGGTCCTCTGGCCGGAGGATTTCTATTCGGTGACAGGTTTGTTAAGGATGTCACAAAGTACGTCGGTACTTTTACCGCTCTTGACAAGGCTCAAAGCGGAATCAAACGAGCCCTCACTCAGGGGGTTTTCAACAGGGCCGGACGAGGCGGGGGTCGCTCGTCAGGCCGAGGATATCAGCAAGGATCCCAACGTGGAGATTTTGGCCGCGGTCGTGGGGAGTGGGACTCCACCCGCGGAGGAACCTTCTATCCGTCCAAAAGGAGATTCAACCGAGGGCGTATCCAGTCAGGAAACAATAGAGCGTCCTTCAAATCACACCAAAATTCCGGTGAGTGTCGCAGATGTTTCCCTTCTTCCGTTGGGGGGGCGCACGCAGCATTGCATGGCGCAGTGGCGAGCTTTGACGCAGGATGCGTGGGTGCTGCAGACAGTTCAGGGGTTTCACCTGGAATTCTACTCCCGTCCAGCGCAGGCGTTTCCCCCTCCACCTCTCCATTTTTCCCTACAAGAGCGCAGTTTCATAGGCGAAGAGGTGGAAGAATTACTGAGGAAAGGGGCGATCTCTCGATGCATGGGAGGGACTCGTGCTTTCCTCAGCAACGTCTTCCTTGTCCAGAAAAAAGGGGGCGGCAGCAGGTTGGTGCTCAACCTCAGGGACTTCAATCAATACTTGACCTACAACCATTTCAAAATGGAGGGTATTCATCTTCTAGCGGACCTTCTACAGGAAGGAGATTGGTTTGTGCGCCTAGACCTCAAGGATGCTTATCTGTCTATACCGATTTTTCCTCCTCATCGCAGGTTTCTACAATTCATGTGGGACAACCACTGCTACGAATACTTGGCTCTTCCCTTCGGTCTGTCCTCTGCTCCATGGTGCTTCACAAAGGTGATGAAGCCAGTGGTGGCATTCCTCAGGGAAAGAGGAGTACGACTGATCATCTATCTAGACGATATCCTGCTCATGGCGCAGGATCAAGTCGGTCTTCTGCGACATCTGACCATGACTACGTCCTTGCTCCAAAGCTTGGGTTTTGTAATCAATTTAAAGAAATCGGTGATGGTTCCGACGCAGGCGATAGACTTCTTGGGGTTCATGATCAATTCCCAGACCGCACAACTGTGTCTCCCTCAGGCAAAGCTGCGGGATTTAAAATCAGAGATAAGGAAGTTGTTAGACAAGCAAGTGGTAACCCTCAGGACGCTGGCCAGAGTTGTGGGTATACTGGCATCGTCCATTCAGGCCATTTTTCCGGGGCCGTTGCACTACAGGGCTCTCCAGCGCCTCAAAATCCAGCACCTTCAAAGAGGCCTCTCGTACACCGACTCGGTTCCTCTATCGGAGGAGGTACGAACAGAGCTGCAGTGGTGGCTCAGCCACGTGGATGCCTGGAACGGCAGGGCGATCTTCGGATCCCAGCCAGAGGTAGTGATCGAGTCCGACGCCAGCAGGTGGGGCTGGGGCGCGCGCTGTGGAGAAGTTTCCACAGGCGGCAGATGGTCGGCACAGGAACTAGAGATGCATTTAAATTGTTTGGAGCTGCTGGCGGGATCGTTTGCGATTCGCACGTTATCCCCGAGGCAGACATCTTGTTGCATCCTCCTCCGCTTGGAAAATGTCTCAGCGGTGAGGTATATCAACAAGTTGGGCGGCACGAGGTCGTCGATGCTGGTTCAGATAGCCAAGGACTTTTGGCACTACTGTCTCCAGAATCAAATCTCGGTTGTGGCGGAATACATTCCGGGTCAGGCCAATCAAGTAGCGGATTGGAATTCCAGACACTTGAGGGACTACAGCGATTGGAAGCTGCTCCCTCGTGTCTTTCAGTGGCTTCAGGAGACGTGGGGACCGTTTCAGACGGACCTTTTTGCCTCCAGGTTGATGTTTCAGATTCGCCGGTTCTTCAGCTGGAGACCGGACCCGTTGGCGATGGCGACGGATGCCTTCCTTCAGGATTGAGTAAAAATGAATGAGAAAGGGTGCTGCACTCAGATTTATGTTTTGTTCAAAGCGTTTAAAGCGATAAGTGTGCTGTACCAGATTAGTGCCTGCCCACTGGTAAAGTAACAATGTATATGGCCCAGTGCTGTAAATCACTGGGACTCCAGTACGCACTACACAATTATAGTATTCCTTTATATCATTTTGTTTATTTCAACAATATCATAATGCCACAAATTTATTGCATTTCCACGATACTGATGATGAGTATCGTGGAAATGCAATAAATTTGTGGCATTATGATATTGTTGAAATAAACAAAATGATATAAAGGAATACTATAATTGTGTAGTGCGTACTGGAGTCCCAGTGATTTACAGCACTGGGCCATATACATTGTTCCTTCAGGATTGGTCACAGGGGGTTCATTATGCCTTTCCCCCCTTCCTATTGATTCCCAGGGTGATGACACACAAGTGATCAGGCAGAAGGCGGAAATAGTCATGGTGACTCCGTGGTGGACGTCACAAGCTTGGTTCCCCAAGCTTCTGCAGTGGAGCTGCGACAGTCCGCGGATGCTTCCGGACTCGAAATGGTTATTGCGGGGCCCTCAGCAGGAGCAACACCCGTTGCTGGTAGAGGGCAGGCTGTCGCTGATGGCATGGAGGCTTTCAGGGAGCAGTGGCAGTTGCCGGGAATTTCGAGCAAAACTGCGAGTTCATCAGACAGGCGTGGGCGCCTTCCACCAGAAAGCGTTATTCCTCAGCCTGGAAGAGCTGGGTGGATTGGTGCGTGGGACAACACCTGGATCCCGTGGGGGCAGAGTTGTCCCAAGTTTTGAATTTTCTGACTGAAAAGGCAGGGGACGGCCTAGCGTACCGGTCAGTGAATAATTTCCGATCGGTAATCTCAGCGGGGCATACTCAGATAGACGGGAAACCGGTTGGTATGCATCCGATGGTATGTAAACTGTTAAAGGGCATCAGGGTTGCCAACCCACCCAAACCCAAGTATACCGGGTTGTGGGATGTATCCTTAGTACTAGACTTGTTCAACAGCTGGCCGGTCAATGCTCTTCTGTCTAGAAAGCAATTTAGACCTGTGGTAGCAGCCACTATAGCTAGATGGCTTCGATATGTGATGAATGAAGCTGGTGTGGATACACAGATCTTTGGTGCTCACTCTGTGAGAGGCGCTATGGCGTCAAAGACATATGGTTTGGGTTCAAGTATCCAGGATATCATGCGTTCTGCAGACTGGTCGTCTGAATCGACCTTTAAAACCTTTTATTATAAGCCGGTGGGAGATATCACTTCAGTTGTATTTACTCAGCGTTAAACTAGCATAATCTGAAGCCTCCGGTCCTGTAATAGAATCAAAAATTTGCTAGCATTCGCGACAAGAATTTTCAATTCTATTAAGGACACGGAGGCGAGGATTATCCCACCCGGCTTAATGTACTGTATGTCATACGCTTACCCACCCAATTATTCAGTGGTTACGGTGGTGTTATCTCCTTTATTTCAGGAGCTGAGAAGAAGTCGGACTGAAAGACGATGGACGTCAAGATGTTAATCTGAAGTTCTTCTTCCATGTTGGAGGATTTGTTTTGGTTCAAGTTATGGACTTTTCGCCTCAAAGAAAGAGGATGTGAAATGCACGCAAGGGGTTCTTATGGACTGTGGGGGCGTGCCTATAACCATGGTGTTCATGGGAAATGTAGTAATTTATTGTTTACTGTGAAAATGTTGCATTTTCATTGGCTGCTGTGTTGATGCAGTAAAGTTTGAGAAGCATAATCCTCGCCTCCGTGTCCTTAATAGAATTGAAAATTCTTGTTGCGAATGCTAGCAAATTAGCCCGCGCTGTCCGATGCATGATCTCTGCGGCAGGCGGAAGGGGTTTGCCCAGGGAGCTGCCCCTGTCAATCAGAGCCAGTGCAGGCGGGTCCAGTGTTATTCGGCAGCACAAAGGAGAAGCTTTGGGATTCAGTGCCGTGGACGCCCGAGACGGCCTGTTAGCAGAGCCCAGGCGCCGGCAGCACGGCGCCCTCGTTTAGGATTTAAACCTTCTCCATTAAGCTCTATTGAGGAACAAGTAGTGACTAAACGAATACAACGATGTTTATGTTAAAAGCCTCTTTCCTGTAACATGTAATTAAAGGAAATGCTGCGCAGAGCCAGTACTTTTGTCAAGCTCCTGCAAATGAAAAGATGGATAGCACTCAGGCAAGGGAAAGAAAGCACGGCTTCATATTTAACCCAAACACTCTTGTCATTAATGGTTTGTCTAACTTGCTTTATAAAAGGCGAGGTACTGCTCCATTGAAGGAAAATTAAAAAATCAACTATACCATGCTTTCCAGAAGAGAAGATTCATTATCGTCGACTAATGTATTGGCATAAAGCAGAGGCGCGCCCTATCCAGGAAGGCAGGCGTTCAATCTGCGAGCCCCTCACCCCTATTTTTAACTCATGCTGTTTTATTGTTACAGGCAATTTGTACCACTCAGCATGACAGTGTAAACTGAATCAAGATTAATTTACATGCAGGGAACACTTAGGAGAGCAGCCTGGTAAGCAAATGTATTGCCTGGATTGCTGAGGTGGAAGAGAACCTGGAAAGGGAAAAGAGGCTGCAATTAAGGGCATCAAACATCAACGCTGCAGGTAGTTAAAGGCCAGACAAATAGCAAGTGTCCGACCACTCGCAGAGCTTGTATCGTGCCTCCGCTGAAAGTATGAATCATAATAACATTAAGTAAACAGCCAAGCTCTAAATTCACCGCTACAGCTCTTTCGAAATGAAAATATATCACGCGCGCTAATTCAGAAAGGGGCCGCGCGCGCAAAGTTCCACAAAAGTGGAGAGCGACAATGGACTTCCTCCAACTCCACCTGCTGCCAGCCAAAAAAGCCAGAATAAAATAAAGTGTGCATTAATTGCAGAGAAATGAAGCTATGTTTACCGGTAACAAGAAAACATTAGAAAACAGTGATTAATATCCAATAAAATTATGAACACATTTGTAGACCTCGCAGTACTCTGAGGAATACAACACTGCAATACTCCCAGCTAGAGCAGGCAATAAATCATGCGTAATTAAATGTTCCAAAGAAACAAATATAGAAGGCGCACACAATAGGAGCGCGCAAATGAAAATATTGTGTCTAGTTCACCACAGGCCCGACGGTGTGTCCGCAGCACGCTGAAGAACAAGGCGCGGCAAAGTTCTGGAAAGGGTTCAGAGAGGAAGAGCCCGCAACAACAGGCTGCTTCAAGGAGGTCGATATTAGATCCACCCCTTTAAACTACTAATTCAAATGTGCGTAGAAACAGCGCTAACATTTTATTTAAATTTTGCCAAATTACATTACATAAATTATGAGTCCAGCTGTTCTTATAAACATTGCCAATTTTCAGTTAATTAGTAAGAATCTCTAAGGCAAACGGAACACCTGCCGATTGAGGATGAGGGGGTTTTGAGAGACAGAGATACATTCTAAGCACATTGCCAAGAAGAATACATTGCTTGTCTTTGGTGACGCTCTTTCTGGTGGACACTCTTATTTAACCACCGATTCCTCACCTTCGAATTCTCACGAGGTGCCTGATCCGATCCCCTAACTTTTCTTGATCAGTGTTTCCACAACCGCTGGGTGGTGCCATCCCATTTGCACTGGCCCAGTACCACCACTGGCGTGAGTGACGGAATAGAGACGCAGCACAACGACGTCAGTTTCTTATTTCACTTTGGCTGGATACTTCTAATTGCAGATTCTTCACCTCAAAATAGATACCAACACAGTCGTTTCGTTTCAAAAACTTTTATTCGATTAACATATTGTTAAATCATAAAAAGTAAATTTGCAATATCGAATAATCAATATAAAAACACATTCATGATACAGTTATAAAGAACAAATTAATAATTATGACGTAGTATAGAAAAGAGCAGTTGCAAAGCGATAAAAAAAACGACGATATAACAACACATCAAAGTAAGGAAAGCCCTATATTGGAACGCATTCTCAAACAAGATTTTAAAAAAAGAGCTACACATTTAGCCACATATGGAGTGTCTAACATCTGGAGGGCAAGGTAGGCTGGGCGGCAAGTTCTCAGCCCCATTTTACGAAGAAGTGGGGTGATCCAGCGTTTACGGCTGTGATCATAATAATAACAAAACAAAATAAGATGGATATTAGACTGTGTTGATACACCATCGCACGGACATTTTGACATATCATGTGACCAATTATGCACCTTGGGGAAGGTAACAAGGCGGAAAAAGGAATTAAAACGAAACCTCGTTAAGACAAATTTTTCATGGTTAGTCAGAAAAAATGTTAAATAAGGCTGGATACCTGGGGTGGTTTGAACCATCAGTATTTGTAAATTTGTTGGCTTGGAAACTTCATTTAGAAGGCGGAGGTCTCTCAGATGAGTTAAACAGAGAGCTTTCAACGCCTTTCTACTGATGTCTAACAGAGTCGATGGCTCAAAAAAATAGGGAGCACAATTCAAGTCTGTTAGAAAGTTGAAAACGTATAAAAGCCATGAGATTTTTTTCCATTTCACCAGGGATAAACAGTCTTGTAGTAGGGAGCGAGTTAAATGGCATTGGGGTTTGGTCCAAATACGGTGCCATAGAAGAATCGGCTGGCATCTAATGTTATCAGTAATGAAATCGATACCAAGCTCAATATGGGCACCGTAAATTGGGGCACTATGAGGGAGTGCTAAGATGTATTTTAGGAACCCATTTTGGACCAGTTGTAAACCGTCAACAGAAGCGTAGCCCCAAACGCCAGCACCATAGGTTGCTATACTGTGGCATTTAGCATGGTAGATTTTGAGCAATTCTTTTGGGGCCGGTTTACCCAACTTTCTAGAGAATGAAACAAGAGCTGCAGTTGCTCTTTGAAAAAGCATTTTTTTACTAACAACTCCTGATTTCCAATCTAACTGATCATCCATTAAAATGCCTAAATAAGGATATTGCCTAGCACGCTCCAATCTGACCTGATCGATATAAATGGATTTGGGTTTCTTCACCTTGGGACCAAAATGCATTACATACGTCTTGCTCTTATTAACTTTTAGCCCCAGGGAAAGCATAAACTGGCAATATTTGTCTAGTTGTTTTTGCAACTGTGTTAATGTCCTTGCAAAGATGACAGAATCGTCCGCGTATAATAAAGCAGGAATTGGACGGCTGTTAATAGATGGTAGGTCCTGGCTTCCCTCCAACATAGCCAGCTCAACCCCGTTGGTATAGAGGTTGAACAAGAGGGGGGCCAGGACCCACCCTTGTCTTACTCCTCTAGTTATTGTAAATAAGGATGTCAGTTCACCGCATAGCCCATATCTCACGCATGCTGTAGCGTCAGAATAGAGCTCGCGCAAAAATTTAATAAGAGGAGGATCCACCCCAAGTTCACTAAGAATGGACCAGAGCCTGGAGTGGATCACACAGTCGAAAGCGGAGCTAAGGTCGACATACACTACGTAAAGGTTGCCGCACTTAGCTCCCGCATATTTACCGATTAAAAGGGTTAGATTTAAAGCCTGTTCAACTGTACCAAGTCCCTCCTGGAACCCATATTGAAGGTCGGTCATGATGTTATTCTCGGATGCCCAATCCTGGAGACGTTCCAGGATCAGGCGCCCGGCGACCTTCCCCAGGGAATCCAGGAGGGAAATTGGTCTGTAGCAGGCAGGGTTGTTGCGATCCCCCTTCTTAAAAATGGGTAATAAAATGGAGGAGGACCAGGAGTCTATAAGACCAATACTCGAAACTGCCGCCATCACCTGGGTGACGACAGAGGACCACAGTTCTAAATTATTTACAAAAATATCTACTGGAACCCCATCGGGGCCAGGCGCCTTGCCATATTTGGACGATGATAGAGCTTGAGTGACCTCGCCAAGGCCAAAGGACAGTTCGATGGGATAAACTTGTGTCTTAGCAAGGTCAACGGCTCGGGTGGCAGTTTTTGTAGTATCAACAGGGGACCACCCGAATATATTTAAAAAATGGGTCACCCACACATCGGCAGGGACTGCCACTTCAAGATGCTGTGGCGCGGTGGCATTAGTTAGTAAGGGAGACTTGACGACACGCCAAAACTGAGAGCTGTCTTTATTTAGGCAGCTTTCATGAAGTTGGGCCCATAAGTTTTTCTTTAGCTCCTTTTTACAGTTTTGTTGGGCCACTTTATAGATCTTTCTTAATTTAGCTATCTCCGTAGGGTTTCTATTTGTATTATGTAATGCCTTTTTTAAAGCGGATAAAGCTTTACGACATGCTGTGTCAAACCATCTTAGAGATCCCTGTGTACTGGGTTTATGGTTGCGAAATAATTCGGACCGTATTACTGATAGAATCTCTAAAAAACTAGTTAATATCAGCTGCGGTGGGGAATCCTCAGCCAGGCAGTTGGTTATCCAGGGGAGAGTTTTTGATATGACATTACGACTAATAACTGCCGGATCTATTTTGGACCACTTCACAGAAAATCCATTTAATTTATCCATAGCCAAAGACTGCTGTGTTAATTGGCTAATCCTAGTTGAGTTTGGGGCACTAGTTTCTATGGAAAAAGTAATACTATTGGGAAAGTGGTCACTAGAAATATCAGTGCCCGTACTAAACCGTTGGAGTTTACCTTTTAACGCTAAAGAGCATAAGATAAAATCAATAGTACTGAACATGCCCCTACCATGAAAAGTAGGTTTGAATTCTACTGGAGGATCCGCTAAGTTATTGGCATACTCTAGTTCCATGGTGAAAATACAATCATTCAAAGCATTGCCTAGAGGTGAATGCGTAAAATGGGTTAGTGGATAATCGTGTTCATCCAGCAGACCACAAATACCTTTCGTATGATTGGCACACAGTGGCACATTAAAGTCTCCCCCCCAAACCACATAACAGGCAAGTGAAGGGTGCTTATTACATTGTTCATTTACAGCAAATAAAATTTCTTTTATGGACTTAACACAATCAATTGGGCAAAGGTTATTGTAGAAGTTAATAAAGAGGTGCAACGTACAATTACTAAAAACAACCTTTATAATTTGAAAGTTCGCAGTGGTATATATAACAGATGAGTTGATTGTAGACAAGTTGTTTGAGATATACACCACTAGACCTCCCTTAGATCTGCCATGTGTAGTAATACTGGCTGGGGAGTGGAACGTTTTGTAACCCTGAATGTGAATAGGGTCTATAGCCCATGTTTCCTGTAGACAAACTATTTGGTGGGAAGTTACTGTGTCCAACCAAGGTTTAAGTTTTAGTTTTGAGCGAAGGCCCGCGACATTCCAAAATAGAACAGACAGCTGATGGTTAGGTGAAATGGGCTTTGTAGTGTTCAAATTGACGCGTGAAGTTAAAATGCCTGGCCCAGGGAGGGTACTAGCTAGCGGAACAACGGGAAGTGTATCCAAGTGGACTTGTTTGTCATTAGCAGTATGCTGGGATAGTATAGTTGGATTGGTTAAAACTTCTGAGGTTGAAGCTTCTGAAGTGAGTGGGATACTAGTTGGAAGAGGTGGAGACAGAAAGTGATCAGGGTAGTCTAATGAATAGGACACTGGAAAGGGTAGAGCAGTGCCATCCAGATGTCTGACGAGTGGTGGTCAATCCACCATCTCCAGGCAGTCGAATCTGTTAGTCAGTGGAGCTCCTCTCCATCCATAAGTTGGGGCTACGTCTCTACCCTCAGTGTTTGACCAATCGACCCAGTCCCGTCTTCTATTCCAGTTACCAACTTGAGTCCAGTTCCATTCTGGAGCGGTGTTATAATGCTGGACTGGAGGATAGAAGAAAGAGTCTTTTGGTACCAATTCCATCCGAGGTGTATTGTGTACCCCAGGAGCAGATGTGCTCTACAGTTTGGGGATCCTCAAAGTTAACGATGACGCAGTCACCCGGGAGGGATTTAAGTTCTTTACCTATCCACGGGACTCTGCGAACTGTAGTAACTCTGTTGTCTGAATAGGGGGGAGGGGGCCTTTTGACGGAGAGCCAATGAAGTACCTTATTTTTAAGGGACCAGCCTGGTTCCTCCGAGTTAGCATTCAACTCGGGGACCCCTGTCATGATGACAACATAGGGAGCCGCTTCTGGGGGAAGATGAGTGGAATGACCACCCTTCCTCCTGACCTTATAGCTGTTGGATTGTGGTCTTGGATTATTAATTTGCTTTGGAGGTGGCACGATGGGCTGGGCAGGTGGAGGAGCCGGAATAGTCAGCAATGAGGGGATGTTTTTCACCTTTGGAAGGGAAGGATTGTGGTGAGCAACCCCTCCAGTCGTACTAGGTTTTGTTAGTTTTATTGCTGATGCCCCATCACTAGGTTTTTTGGGTTGGGGGTTCTGAACCATACGTTGTCTCAATGGGTGGCCGGAGACAGACGCTGGGTTAGTTTTAATTGTTGACGATAGCTCTTCTAGATGTTTTTCTATTTTTAAAAGAGTAGATTCGAGCGGTTGGAGGTATGATTTAATTAAAGCCTCCAGCCTAACTAATAATTGGTTATTTAAACCATGCGGATCGCCATTACTGCCCAAATTGCTGAGGGCGCTAAGATTATCTGGTGTGGAGGAAAGGTTGATTGTAACAGGGGGAATAAAATTCCCTTCGTCACAGGCAGGGACAGCTAGATTTGGGGTTTGATTGATAGGAGAAGCTGTGGGAATAGGGTGCGTTATTTTTGGAAGTTGTTTACCAGAATTGTTGTTTTGCTGGTAACTCCCATTGCCTTGAGTGTTCTTGTTGTTCTTTTTGTTCTTGGGTATTGCACCCTCCCTAATACCCCTGATTGTAGTTAGAGTAGGGTCGTCCCTACTGGGGCTAGTGAAGAGAGCCGGTGTCCGTTCCAAAGAGGTGGATAGCTGAGATGTTTGAAGAGCTGACAGCTCGAGTGAAACTGACAGGTCCACCGTACCTGGGACTGAAAGAGGATCAACCAACAGAGTGACAGGTTCTAAGGGGCAAAGGGGGGATTTGGCCGCCGCCAATATGCCCAGCGAGGAGCGCTTCGCCGCGGTCAGATCCTGAGAAACCCTCCGTTCCAATAGAAGTACGTCTTGGTTGATTGCGTCATTAGCTCTGGCAATGAACTGGTCAATAGGGCCAGTAGTTTGAGCAGCACGGAGCGCTTTATTGCTCCTAGTCCCTCTGGGCGACATGATACGTAGTGGGATTACACACTAATGTGAGCTAGGGCAAAGATCGACAATAGTATGATGATTGCACGTATACACAATAATGGTAGCAACAATAATGTGCCTAAAATAATATAAAAATATGGAAATACAAATGTCAATAGGGTGGTCCAGTCTTACCCGGTCTTGAACGGGCTTAAACGGGCCCGCCCTTGGCCCGGGCTTAGCTCCGCACTTTGCCCCGCGCGCGTCCCGCTGCGCGTATGACGGTGACTGAATATAACAGGAAGTAGGCGGGAAGAGGACCAGCTGCGGCGAGTCTAGAGCGCAGCGTCCGCTGGTCCTCGCAGTCCCGCTGTGGCAAACAGCGTCGGTAGGCAGCTCCTCTCCTGGGCTAGGAGTCCACAGAGTCTTCAGCCTCGAGCGGCGCCCGCGAAGCGGGGGCCGCGAGGAGTGGGTTGAGGGTCAAAAGAACAGCACCCGGCCAGCAAAGAGTTCGAAGCTTGTCCCTTGGATAAGAAATGCGATACACAGAGCTCACAGGAAACTGCTCTAATTAATCCTGGTTGTGAAGTGGGCGGGAAGAGGACCAGCTGCGGCGAGTCTAGAGCGCAGCGCCCGCTGGTCCTCGCAGTCCCGCTGTGGCAAACAGCGTCGGTAGGCAGCTCCTCTCCTGGGCTAGGAGTCCACAGAGTCTTCAGCCTCGAGCGGCGCCCGCGAGGAGTGGGTTGAGGGTCAAAAGAACAGCACCCGGCCAGCAAAGAGTTCGAAGCTTGTCCCTTGGATAAGAAATGCGATACACAGAGCTCACAGGAAACTGCTCTAATTAATCCTGGTTGTGAAGTGGGCGGGAAGAGGACCAGCTGCGGCGAGTCTAGAGCGCAGCGTCCGCTGGTCCTCGCAGTCCCGCTGTGGCAAACAGCGTCGGTAGGCAGCTCCTCTCCTGGGCTAGGAGTCCACAGAGTCTTCAGCCTCGAGCGGCGCCCGCGAAGCGGGGGCCGCGAGGAGTGGGTTGAGGGTCAAAAGAACAGCACCCGGCCAGCAAAGAGTTCGAAGCTTGTCCCTTGGATAAGAAATGCGATACACAGAGCTCACAGGAAACTGCTCTAATTAATCCTGGTTGTGAAGTGGGCGGGAAGAGGACCAGCTGCGGCGAGTCTAGAGCGCAGCGCCCGCTGGTCCTCGCAGTCCCGCTGTGGCAAACAGCGTCGGTAGGCAGCTCCTCTCCTGGGCTAGGAGTCCACAGAGTCTTCAGCCTCGAGCGGCGCCCGCGAAGCGGGGGCCGCGAGGAGTGGGTTGAGGGTCAAAAGAACAGCACCCGGCCAGCAAAGAGTTCGAAGCTTGTCCCTTGGATAAGAAATGCGATACACCGTCACTCTCAGGGGAGGGTAACCACTGGAACTATGGCAGGGGAGGACCAAATTATGCAGGAGGGTTGACTACATTTGGAGGCAAAGGCAAATTAGGCAGCGCAATACGGCACATTTTTGTAACAGTATAACTTAATTATTTTGTCATTAGGTTTCGCATATAACTCAAATGGATGAATAGTATGGATAAAAAGAAGTATAATAAAAACTTTTGAAACTTGAAAAACGACACTGGAGAATATTATTTGCTGGGGATCCAGCTTAAACTAGTGCCCAAGGAGTCAAGCCAAATCACGTCTTGCCTTTATTTTTATGTTTACTGTTTCTCCTGAGTGGGGAGAAAACCTTGGAGCACAGTAAAACAACGAAAGATACAACTGTAAACCTAAGCAGTGCACGAACTAAGTCCATTTTTTACAGTTTGACATAGAAACAACTTTTTTTTCATTGTTCAAATCTGCACCCTAAGCACCATATGAAGGATTAAGTGCCAACAGCAGAATATCCATAATTAAGCAGAAAACACCCCCACCGCAAAATCGCATAATTCCAGTTGCCCCGGTGTAGGGTCTGTGGAATGGACTGGGACCAAAGAGACCTGCAGGACAGAGTGGGCAAAGTATTTTTTCCACCAGACCTAAAATCGCATAATTCCAGTTGCCATGGTGGAGGGTCTGTGGAATGGACTGGGACCAACGAGTCCCGCAGGACAGAGTGGGCAAGTATTCTTCCCACCAGACGTAACCGTCAAGGCAGTAGTGCTTCATGCATGCATACACTGCTGGCCATGTCGCAGCCAGGCAGCTGTCAAGGCCAGGTGCTCTGCATGCAAATCTTTAATACATCTTAAAGAAGGGCAGTTGTTCTGGTGAACGCAGGAAAGCCAAAAGGGCCAACATCTAACCTTTAATAGTGCTCTCTGCAAGACCTTTCTGGGCTAAAGATAAAATAAACAAAGGGAAGTCCGACAGCTTTCCTTGTAAGAGTTCAATTTTCCGAGGGACACAACAGGTCACAAATTTATCCCAGCGCCAGGCATAAATAGTTTTCGCAGATAAGCGCATGACGGCAAGAATGACATCCACCACCTAAGGCAGCAGGTCAAACACAGGCATTTGCCGCCAGCAATTCTATATGCATGTAGGTGAAGTTTCAGGTGGAGGACCCTGCTCTATTGCTGCAAAAAAAAAATCCTCTCAAAATGGTATCGCGATCAGAGGACAAATGCTTATGTCCAGAAGTTCCAAATGCCATACTATCCTGGCCCAATTAGGAGCCACTAGAATGGCTTGGTCCCAGGCGTTATTGTTCTTTTTCAGAATTCGGAGAGGCAAGGGTGGCGAGGCGTACAAGAGTCCTGCGTTACATTCCAGATCGATGCATCTCCTAAGAATCCTTGTGGAATCTTTAAAGCATAAAACTTATGACACAGCGCATTCTCGATGGTGATGGGAAGATCTAGCTAGGGTTCTCCTCACTGATGGAATATGCCCTGTTCCAACCTTGGATGTATAGCAAAATATAATATCAACTCCAGCATTTAGTTTTGGGAATCATCATTATATTTCCTTTTAAACTTTTTTTCTATATATTAGGGACTAGAACTATTGACTATTGCATTCTTTCTTATGTCTCTTTTATATAAAATTTATACTATATCGAATATGTTCATCAACTTTTATCAATGTTATTAAATTTTATATGTGATCATAATTATTGGTTTTATTATTCTCTTTTACTTGTGTTTGTTTTTCGTTATATATATTTTTTGTAATTTTTGCCAGTCTTCTACTGTTCTTTTGCCTGGATATTATATTTTGCTATTCATTGCTTTGCCCTGATCCAGGAAGGATATCTCAGTCAGGGGGTCCCTGTTTATTACCTCTACCAACCTTGGATGTAGCCACCACTTGTGATCTGCCAGACACTGCCTGCTCTACTCGTTTGCTCGGGCATTCAGAGACACCGCCAGGTAGTCCAGGATCAGGAAAATGCCCTGACACTCCAATCGGCTCCAGCGGCGCAGGGCCTTTTGGCACATGACCCAGCATCCCAATCCGTGCTGTTTGTTACAATAACACATGGCAGGTGTGTTGTTTGACAACCTGCATCAACCTCCTCTTGACAGATGTCAGGAAAGTTTTACAGCCAGACGAATGGTCTGAGCAAACTGATGTGGAGCCAAGCTTCTGTTGGAGTCCAGATGACCTTCCCAGACCAGCAGGGACGTATCCTTCACCTCTGGATGGGGGTGCCACTGGAATAATTTAAGATTAAGCAGTAACCACTGCACATCGTGAGCCATCTTCTCTGAAATCTGGATGACATCTGTCAGATTTCCTTGATACTCTGCCCAGTGAAACTTCAGATTACATTTGTAGATTCTGCATATGCCACAAGGCGTAGCTAACAAGGAGGATGCAGGAGGCTAAGAAGTCTCAGAGCTGCTCTCACTGTGATCTGGACTGAAGCTGAAACATAGGGATCTTAGCTCAAATGTCCTGGACTGATTAGCAGCAGAGGCAGTTCAAATTAATTAAAACCTCTGCAAAAGAGTCAGATGCAGCTTCGGCTCGTTGATGTGAACTCGAATGATGTCAGTAAGTTTGCAGTTATCTGTAGGTAGTGTACGACTGACTTTTCAACCTCCAGTCACTGAATTAGGGGAAAACTGGTATCCCCAACCTCCGAAGATGGGCTGCGACCACCAAAATCACTTTTGTGAACCCCAGAGGGACTTAGTTGAGGACAATGAGAACTCAATAAACTTAAAATGCTCCTGGCCTACTATTAACCACAGGTAACATCTGTGGGACTGCAGGACAGCTATATAAAATATGTGTATTGTAGGTCCATTGACAACCAGCAAGTTGCCAGGTCCATGGCAGTCAGGATCTGGGCTTGCATGAGTATTTTGAGTACAAGTATATTTGTTAAATTCCATCAGTAGGACATGATGGGTAGTCAGGCTGGAAGTGCTGGATCCTGCACTCCACTGGATGGGCAAGCACCACAAACGGCAAACTAAAGCAGTTTGGTGGATGATGCAGCAGGGGAAGGGGAATGGGAGGATGGATACCCCTATTGGCCTGAGTCCTGCCTGCTAGACCCAAGTCCACAGCATTGAAAGGACTGGTGCGATTGTTGTGCTGGTTGGGGAGACTATCTTTGCCTATACGCCAACCCTCTGCAATAGCCTCTGAACATTTTTAATTCATGTGGAAATTGTTTCATGGGGGAAACATACATAGAGGGGGTGAGTGAATTTCCTTGAAACACTCCAACAGAGAAGCTGCCTCTTCACCACCATCAAAAGATAGATCCATGAGGGAGGCTTGTACAATATGAGTAAAACCCTGTGGAGCGCATCCACCTATGCTGGCGAAGCACAACACTGGTGGGAACTGCCTTCCCCAGGCCATCAGTAGTAGCCAGGCTGGTATGGGTAACATATTTAGGCACGTCTTGTCTGTCATAAATCATCTGAGTCACGAGGCCTTAAAGGTCTTCCAATACCCCTAGCAAGATCTCGCAGGCCTTGCACCCCAGGGTATTCGTGTAGTGACCCAAAAGGAGGCTAGCTTTAACCAACCGCAAAGCCAGGCCAGTGGAAGAAAACCTATGCTTGCTAAAAGCCTAAATCCTATTGGGCTCCCTATCCGGAGGAGTCATGGGGAACTAATTGGGATTTACTTAACTGGTTAAAGCCCGAACCACAAGGCTCTCTGGAGAAGAGTTAGTAAGTAAATATGGATTGCCCAGGGCCAGCTGTGACACACAGCTACCTGCCCATTCACTGGTGGGCATGAACAGTATTTTGGCCAATGGACCATCAAGGTATCGGTGAGGGCCTCGCTAAAAGGGAGCAAAGCTTCAGGAGTTACTGGCCCAGGTTGCATAATTTCTGTAAGATGTTCATTTTGGTCTAGGCTGAGGGCAGCTGTAAATCAAGACCCCAGCTGCCCTACAAATTATCACTGCAAAGGAGGCACGTTCTTCCATTGGGGGCCCAAGTGGGGAGTCAAAACGTGCCTCAGGGAGGTATCAAGCCTACTGGCCTCTTGTTAATGCATGTAAAAGGTATAATCTGTGTAATAAGAGAGTAGAAAACTATCTCCATCCCCACCATCATCCTCATCCAAAACATGGGGTGTCCCATGTTCAGTGTCAGACCCAAAAAAGAAGGGAGCCCACGTTGGCACCTCCACCCCGGTAGAGGCAGGATGCATGACTTCCGATTTCGCTTTGGTACTCTCATAGTCAAGATCAAGCAGAGGGCGTTTTGGTGTCCAACTTTGTAATCAGCACTGGATCCTCTTGCTGTGCCAGTGGGATTGGTACCAGCGGCAACGTGGAAGGGTATGGCCAAGATCTTGGTCCTGGAGTGGCAGTTTGAACCGATGCTGGTAAGAGCGCTGAGGCGGGTCTTGGGGGGTCAGATGGCATAGAAGAAGGATCCATTGCTGGTAAAACAACTGGGGACCTATTCAGTTCCTTGGAGCCTGAAAACGCACCACAAGAGAACGCAAGCAAACCAAAAATCGGAAGCATGGCTTCTTTAAAGGGTTCAATCTGCTGCAGCATCGCTGATGGCCCAGGAAACTTAGGGAGCACAGAGATTAGTTGAACATTCGGCTCTACAACCTGAGACTACGAGGATAAATGATTCAGAACATGTGACCCTCCTGCTTTCTCTTTAGATTAGGAGTGGCGGGAAGGGGTCGAGTCTTGCTTCGCTTATTTATGTTTAAGCTTGGATTTTGACTTACTGGAGGACTTTGAGTACAAACTTGACAGCTCACAGGAATGGCCTTGGGAGCATGATCATATCTGCACCAGTGACCTGGAGCGGGAATGGGACTTGTGCGAAGGTTGCACCTTCTTCTTGCGTTCGATGATATACATCTTCTCCTCCCCATCCCAGATCGCCTTCAGGTGCATGAGGGCACATTTATCACATAGCTTAAAAGTCGTGGCCGAGCCCAAATACCACAGATGCACCTTATACTTAGTACTTGCAGTGTGCTGTTGTTGCAGAGATCGATAAATGAATCCATATGAATAGAAAGGCTGAAGAGAACCCCAAGGTTCCTTTCCAAGTAAGAGAATGTCAAGATGCTGGGTGGAAATGAATAAAATTAGACAGAGTGGTGGGTGCAGAAATGGAGGACTGTAAAGAATCTCAGTTTTGGAGGACCTCAGCAGGAGATGTGGGGACCACCCAATGAGGAGAGTAATGAGGTAGTCAGAGAAGCACGGTCGGCGGTATGGGCAGAGGGTGGAAAGAAGATAATGATTTGTGTATAGCTGGTGTTAAAGTAATAAAAGAAGACAAAGGAGCAGACAATGTTTCCCAGGAAAGTGGTGCTTAGGAAGAAAATAAGTGAGCCTTGAGGGACTCTCTACTGGTAGAAAAGTTGAAGGAGATCTTGTGGAGCCTCATGCTACAGATAAAGAGCAATTTGAGAGATAAGAGGAGAAACACTGACGAGCAAAGCGGTTGTTACCCATGGTATGGCGAGAGGACAGTAATGTAGACCAACCTATAGTGCCAAATACTTCAGATCAAGAAGAATACGGTTAAAAGACAAGTGATTGAGGAAAGGAGAGATAAGGATGGCAGCATATTAGAGTGCATTTTGTTCTTTTTTCGGTCGTAAAAACAAGTATAAGAGTGCAAAATAGGCACCAGAATACATATAAACAGATATGCCTTAATAAATACAAATGAGCCCAGGTAATAAACAAGCATTGGCATAACCAATAGGTCTCACCTTTGGGATCTTATAAGTGGACTACTGTTAACAAGTAGGCAGTAGCTCTAGTGAAAAGCACAGCCCAGTTATCTCAGATCTTCTATGGTATAGACCAATCCCCCAAAAATACAGTTACCATTTTATGTTATTGGGTCAGTATGCCAAAATGACTTTCAGGGAGCCCATGATAATTAGTTTAAGTTTTCTGTCTTGTTGAAGAAGTGCATGGCTCGGGTCCTAAGGTACTTGTACACGTGGCTTGCCTTAGATTTGTACTAGTTAAGGGCACCATGAAATGCACAGGTGCGGACTAGTCCTTTTCGCTCAGCAGCGGGCAGCCATAATGGGTTAGTTCCTCTGTTATAAATGTTGATATTGTGCTTCTAATTCTGATGATAAGCTTGACGTCCTCGAAATATGGGCAGGAGTCATGACGCCGAGAGATAGTTTCGGGCGGATAAGCCTGGTCTAAACAGCATGGTGAATACTGGGTCCGAGATATGAAACGGACTGGACATTTTAAATTGATCATCATATCATATCATTATATCATACATGGAGCTTTTGGATTGTTGTTTGAGGACGTCAAGCTTATCATCAGAATTGGAAGCACAATATCAACATTTATAACAAAGAGGAAATTACCGTTTCATAACACTACAATTTCTATTTTTACCGAGAGACTTATGAACGCCCTGAAGAAGTTCTGATTTGCAGAACGAAACGCGTCGGCTGTGGCTTAATTATAAAGAAAAATAAAAAGCACTTGAAGAAAGAATCACATTCATCTCTTCAATATGGACTCAATATGAAATGATCTGATTGTACATATTTGGAAGGTGGTGCAGCTGCAAAATAAGAGAGACATAATATTGTCCCTGTTGACAAGGGTGGTGTCCTTGGACAGAGGGCACTTTTGGAGTTGGCACACATAATTATTTTTGTGTTTGGTTAATGATTGCTTTACTTTCTGAGGTTGGTGCTTATTGCAGGCAAATTGGTCCACTGTCCAGTTTATGTGTGTATAATGGGTTAGTACCAAGACAATGCGAAGTGCTGGCAGCGTACTATCACAAATAATGTACACGAAGGAGCAATTGCAGTGTTTTCAACCAAATCGTGAAAAAGGGAAGTCGATGAAAAATTGGGATTGTTTGCAAATGGTTTAAGTAAGTAATGTTTGACAAGTAGGCAGTAGCTAGGCTCAACCTAACGAAGAATGCAGCTGCCAACATGCGCACCGCTGCTCGCTCCCGAGAGCAAAACGCTGTGGGAGTGAAAATTATAAAACAGGTGGGACATGCACCCGCCTTTAGCCATTTACGTGCTTTCATTATTGAAAGACACACGCAAAAGCCAATGCAATGTGTGGGAGGAGTCAGACCCACACAAGAAGCCTCAAAGAGCAGCGCATGTGCGCTGGTTCAGGCTCGACCTAAAACAATATTTTAAAATCAAGTCTCATTCCGGCTAAGTGCAATTAAAAAAGAAGGAGGTTATGAAAATGAACAGCAGATTTAAACAAGAATTTGCAATGCAATAGGTCTCGCATTTACGCGAGTTTGACCTTTTGGCATTGTAAATGACAAAAGCTTTTATATATGTTTCAAAAAACAAAACATAAATAAAAGGCAATGTTATTTACAATAAAAATAGCTCAAACTCTCGCAAATGCGAGACCTACTAAATTGCAAATGCTTGTTCTCTCTTCTCCTGGAGCAAAAGAGAAAGTGGAAGGAACTCTGCTGTTGTTGGCAGCCCTGAAATTAAATGGGGCTTTGGTAAAAAGTGTGTTGGATAGCAACATTTTATTTAATTTCAGTATGCATTACACGCACTTCATAACGTTTTCTATTTGCAAAAAAAAAATCATTCTGAAGCGGGGAAAAAACTCAAATAAATTAAAACATCCCTTTTCTGCTTGAACAACAGAAAGTAAACAGAACTCACACGAGCCCCATTTTCCTTCTGTTCATGGCTCTGCCTTTGCGATCTCAGAGGCCTGGGGTCACAAAAGGAGAGCCAGGGGTCTCGAAGAGCAAGCCAGGGGTCGCAGCTGCAATGACGTCCATGCTGAAATGGCAATAGCCCAAGAGGCACAGAATTAGGAGTGTTGAGTGTCGACATAAATGACGGTATACCTTTTAAAGAAACGAGTACAGGAAATAACTGGTTAAAATATGGAGACTGTCAAAGTAAGTAATAATAATAAGATAACAAAAGAATGAAGAAAAAATTGAAACACTGCCGGAAGATAATAAAATAGATTTAAAATGAAATTAAGAAAAAGCTTGAGTAAGTGAGCGGGAAGCAAGGCAACTTAGGGGGAGAAGGCTATGGGCAAGATGGGCTCACAAGGAAATCGGCTACACAACTAGCTAAAAGAGAATCATTAAAAAGTAATACATGTTAGGGGGCAGGTGCGACAGTCTGAGCTGTGCTTGTAGGGAGTATAGCGTCCTGGACTTTGTCATGTGGACCTAGCATTCCTGGCCTGAAAGGACAGGAGTCCAAGATGAGCTGAGTCAGGAGGTAGAGGATCTTCGACCTTCGGCACGAGCAGGAGTTTTATAGGTCACCAGAATGCCCTACCAAATATTGCAGACTTTATTCCTGAAAGATTCACCAATTTAGTCAAGCAAATTGTACTGGCTTCTGCTTTCAGACGTGACCTGCTATGTGCCATGACCTATCACATACAATGGCTCTCTGGTACCATCGTCAACCTAGCTTACAGCCACAATTGGTGCCTGCACTCTTCCAACAAGGGCATCAATTTGCACACCACTCCTGGAACCCTCAGCAACACTGTGAATACACCTATTCTTTCTAAGTCTGACCGCTTTTACTCAGGTAGTTACTATCAAATAGAAATTGAATGTGTTATGTCCATGCAAACACGTGGCTGTGCGCAGTCTGAATCTCCTAACTGTCGTTAGCATTAACAGATTTCTTTTGCCGTTTACAGGTTAGTCACTTAAGGGTGCATATTCAGTCACTGGTGCCTCAAGCTGACATACTGTTTCAAAGTTAGAACCCTCCTCTTGCGTGTATTTCGCCTCTCACCTACGCATACACAGGCGGATTTCCCACGCTTTGTCTATTTGATCAAAGGCGGAGGCCCGACAGAGAATGCAGCCATAAATTTCTTATGAAGGTGAGGGTGCGCACTGTTTAAAAGGTTGCAATTTGGTGGGCGTTCTAGAAATCTAGAGCATGCAATCTTTAGAGGAAAAAACACAGAATGAAATGCATACCAAATACACCTTACGAAGGAAGTCAGGCAATTTTTCACTTACTTAGAGTAATTATGAACATTGAGCAACAACTCCTCATAACCGGGACTGCCCCAGGGCCAAAAGTACTCGACACAGTGACAGTTCACGTGCGTCTGTGCAGGTGGAAAGATAGCTGCTCTGAATAAATGTGTGACGGAGATGTTACTGCACAGCGTTTTTTAAACACATTAGAGCGGGGGCGGAAAACAAAAGCAGTGGTGCGGGCGCACCACAGAGGAACGGGGGCAAGGGAGAGCGGCAGCTAGGCGAACATGCGCTGCTGCACGTGCTAGCCACCGGTTGGAATGGGCGGAGCAAAGGCGGGACATGCGCCCGCCTTTGCCCAATTGCATGTCGTATTTTGGGATAAAAAAACGCTTAAGCCAATGGCGGGCGGCAAAAGCCTGATCACACGCACGAGCGTGTGAGCAGCTTTCAGAACCCCCTTACAAGAGGTCTCGCGCTGGGCGAGCAGTGCTGCGCACAGTAACACTAGACGCGAGCCCTAAAGATAAGCTAACTTTCACAGAAACATTCTAAAATAGGAAGCATTGATAAATAGAGCATAGCAGGTTGGCACTTAACAAATCCTTGCTTCTTAAAAATCGGAAATAAAAATCTCCGGGAGAAAGGCTGATAAAATTTACAAAATAAAATGTAGCAAAGTATGTGGGGACGCTTTATCACAGGGGCAGAGAATTATTGATTCTGGCCTGAACTGGCCAAGGGAGAACACTTGGTTTCTAAAAGCCTTCAGTCTGAACCTGGTTAATAAGACATATAGCCATGTATCGTTGACATATTCCAGATAAGGCTCAAAGGCTAAAGTGGTCTTTGTAAGTAGATCGTTTTTAACCAACAGATTACAAAGTTCTGCCGACTCTCTTTCTGCTGATCTAGCTTTCATAAAGTTAGTGGTGACCCGCCACTTGACGACAATAGATTTTTTTCTCTGGTGCGGTGAACAGGTCGGGTCTACCTAAATGTATACTGAATATCTGATATAATGCTATGCTATATGATCCAGTGTTGGAGCCACCCAAGCAGGGAGCCCATGAGGAATTTGGGTCGGAACCAACCAGGAGTCCTGCGATTGCCCTTTTTAAACACAGAACGACTGCATCAAATTCCCACAATCTTGGTAGACCGGACTTACAGGCTGCATTGATGGCGTTGGTCAGCAGAGTTGCCCAGAACTCGATATTGCTCTTGCAAACGTCCATCTGGACCCGGTCAGATCCCGGTGCCTTACTGCTGGGGGTAAGTTTGATTGCCACTATAACCTCTGCGAGGTCATAAGTAACTTAAAAGTGGATACACAGAGGGGGATTCTGCACTAAACGCTGCTGCTGCCGGATGGTAGGGAATATATGGAAGTAAAGAGGGTGACCCATTCCTCTTGAGAAATATTCTGTGGCAGGTCCTGAACTGATGCCTGATGTAACCTACTGGAGTTCATTATTTTCGAAAAGGCATAGGCGTCTTTAGACCTACAGGAGGCTACAAATCTTCCCATAACTCCATACACAACTCAATTTTGCGCTGTGTCTGTGCCTTTCTGTTATCCCTCCTGTACGGTTTACCTTCCTCCTTATAGTGGGGGGACGGTTCAAGGCGACCCTGAGATTATAAATTTGCAATTTTGAATCAAACCACCCGTGTGGCAGGTCATCTCTGGCCCAAAAAGGCTTTAACACCCTATCCTTTATACATAGGGGCCCAGGAATACATAGGCATCAATAATATCTGAATATGCAGAATTCTCTGATAGACAGAGATCAACAATGTCAAAATTATTTTCGATTAAGAGCTTCAGAAAACACCCCAAATCAGCATTTTTCCAAACTAACCTATGCCCAATGCTTTTAGTAGTAAGCACAGTGCTGCCCCCTGACTTGGGATTGGCAGCCCCCACTGGGTACTAAACTGACCTCTAGAGGGTTATGGTCGCTGAATGTTTGTCAACTAACAACAGCCTTCCGCATATTGTTTACCTGGCTCCCTCGAGGCGAAAATATAGTCAAGAATAGTTAAAACTCCCTTTCCAAGTAAATGTGGGGAATCTGATGACCCGGCCTAATAAATTCCATAACATTACTCAAATCGAACTGGGGCAAAAAAAATTACACAGCTGGTGCCCCCCAACTTCTCTACATACAATATAGGCCATTATGGCCCTAAAACACAAAGAATTAAAATCATAGGACAAATTCGAACTTCCCAGTGTAGCATTAAAACCCCCTGCTAGCAGTACAGTATAAGGCAGTCAAGTAGTAAAAGTGCTCAGTGCTTATTTCAGAAATGAAATAAAACAAACTCATGTTCAACTTATTGGAAAAATCATTGCTGCAGAAATTAATCAGAAAAAACTATAGCTAATGGGCCTGCCAAGGTGAAAGGCCTGAATCAAGTTACTAGACAAATGTATTGCAGTAATAGAACAGTTTATGGAAGTCAACCCAAATGGAGAGGCCAGCACGGGCCCAGCAGCACATTTACAGAAACATAGGTAGTCTTCAAAGAGTTCATCCAAGTCTCTTACATATGGATCACATCATATATCTTGATTAACCTGACCCCAGCTTCCATCTTCAATTTCTAACTGATAAGTTTGACTGTGTACACAGATGGTAGCAGTGTATTATCTTTTACAGCCATGAATTCTCCTTTCTCCTCGGTAGGGCAGTGACTCTTCAAATCAACCAGTTTATGAATTGGCCGTCAGTCAGTACCGATGGAGTCTGCAAGGACAGTAAAATGGTTAGAGGTGGCAATCTTGGGCATAGGTTGATGAGATTGCTGAATTTATTACAAATGCTTGTGGGGTCAGATGCACTCCCTCCCCCTCTTTGAGCTCTCCAAGAGGACCACACCTTTTCCCTGTTTCTTGGGGCACCCTCTGCTCAGGTAGATCGTCTTGTTGGTGAGCATGCACCAGTCCATTTTGTTTTGCCAATCATGTTGCTTTGGCAGGTCTATTGCTCCCCACTTTTGAGCAATGCTTCTCTTGGCCATGCCCAGGCCGAGGAAGAGACATTTTACTGTATCGAGGAATGGTGCAGTATGAGTAGCTGGACCAGCCTGAAGTTAGATTGGATCATAATCTCCCGGGGGACACCAAGGGCCTGTTCTCACCCTCTTCGAATTGTCCTGCCTCTGCTTCGCATTTTGCTCTTAGGGCTAGCATGGTGTCAGGAGCATTATTTATTATCTTTAGTATCTTTCTATATATTAGGGAAATAGCTTTATTGGATAATCGTTCCGACAGGACACTGTCCTCGAGTGGAAAGGATTCCTCAATCGGCATATTGGCGGGTATGTGTGTGGCAAAGGCGTGTTTGAGTTGGATATATTTATACATTTACGTAGACGCTAATTGGTATTGATCGGTCAGTTTGGCCAGGTTCAAAGGTGCAGTTCCTGGCCATATATCGCCTAGTTTGGTAATCCAAATCAATTTCCATTTGGCAAAGCCCTGGAGCTTGCCCACCTCAGACAGGCGATCGCTGGACCATAGTGGTGTCATCTGTCAGTCAGCTCTTCCAGGCAAGCTGTGTTGTGCCCTCTCTCCATATTTGGGTGACTCTTCCGGTTTGCAAGGGCAAGCCACAAGCTAGTTTGACCCTACAGAGTACCCCATCATAGCCCTTTCTACCCCATGCTAATCTGTCTAGGTATGTTGCCAGGTCATGCCATGGTGAGAAGACCAGTAATTAACTACCTACAGTTGTGTCATCCAATAGTCTGTACACTAGTGATTATACGTGGCGATAAGTTTCAACAAATGACACTTTGTTTTTTAGCTGTTCTGTGGTTTTAGACGCCCTTGTAACTAAGGGTAAAAAGTCAGTTAAGGAACTTAAGTTAAAACTATAACATAAGGATATTCAGACGGAGGGAGATGGACAGCTGATAGTTTATAGCAAATGTCCGATGCTGGGACTGAGGGATTCACCCTTGCAGTATGCACTGTTACGGGACAGCACTTTGCTTGTCCACAAAGGGTAGATGAAATCCCTCCTTGTATTCCATGAACAAATCATTAGAGGGTAGGCAGGGCTGCCACAAGGATTGAACTACAGATTTGGTTGATGAAACAGATACAGGGACTCCTTGAGTATCATGGCTTGTAACAGGGTCGGCTAGCTAAGCAACTAATTTTGCCAAAATGGAGTTGATGCCACCCAAGCGTTCGTGTAAAGGTTTTATGTCAAGAGTTTTTTTATTTGGGCAGCATGTCAATTAGGCCCTTGAGATCAAAGGGTGTCACCAGTATCTCATCCATGCTCAGAGTAGGGCCCAAACCCTGGGCCTGCCTATTCTGTGCTATGGAAGATTTTTTGATCATTTAGAGGCAGGCCGGAAGGTTGAAGCAGACAATGAAGGGCTTTAGAAAGTTCTAGGGATCAACTTGTATTAGGGGCATTGTGCAGTTGAGCTTCAACTATGACCGATTTGGACCCAGAAGGAACAGGGGGTTGGGCCAGGGAGCAAATGGATACATCCCGTGACAAGGATAAGCGTCTTTCTGCTTTTTTTTTTTTTTTGTAACCACCCCCAAGCATGGTTCAAAAAGACTTCGACGGTTGCCAGTCTTAACTCTTTGAGGTAGGCCCGGGCACCTTGCGCTTCCCCATAATTGGATGCAGAAGATATTAGGGCAAAGAGAGTGGGCCTCGGTCGGCTGCAGATGGGCTCAGCTTTCGCATGGTCTTCGAGTAACGCTTGTGTCCCGTGCCGCGAGGATCAGAGGCACCTTATGTGCACTGGCCTTCCCACCCCCTGGCAGCAAGGTCTCCTGGGGCACGTAGTCCAGGCCCCACCAGCCACCACTACAGCTGAGTAAAGTTTGCGCCCCGTGTCGCAGGAATCAAAGGCATCTTATGTGCACGGTGTGTGCTGGCCTCCCTTCCTCTTGGCACCAAGGTCTCCTGGGACACACAGTCCAGGCCTCAACCAGCCCCCGTTGGAGCTGAGTAAAGTTTGCATCCATTTTTAGATGAATGAAAGACTTGAAATGGGTTGAGTAGATTGTCTGAAGAGACCAATGTAGTTTTCTGGTTTTACATTCTGCATGAGTATGTTGGAGAAGAAAGGTTGCTGGAATACTCAAGGAAGTCAAAGGGAAAGTAAAGATCAGTGTTAAGTTTTCTTTTTTTTTAGTAAACATGTTTTGAAACAGAGCCTGTGACTCGGGGTGGGGCCAGTGAATCATGCTCCTTACAAGCTATCTTGGGACCAAGTGAGAGGCAGTATCTCTATCATCACCTGTCCCTTTAGAGAGGCTTTGCTTAGAAGTATTCTTGTGTGCTTTTAGTAATCCCCTCATGTTTATTAACATCAACATTACCCCTTCTGTATACCAAAGAAAAGGTTCCCTTTTTGCAAGGGAGAACTTGCACTTTGGTGAGATGGGGGGACATGATGTACTGAACTTCCAACTCACTAATAACTGTCACCCAACTGTAATACTACACACAAACCTCCCCTGCACCTAACTATGCCAACAGAAACCCAGACCATGTCATCCCAAATTAAAAAACCTATAAGTAGTACTCAAGTAAACTATTTTACGAGAAACTGTAGAAGAAATATTCTCCTTTTAGCCACACATTTCTCTCTGTGCAACTCCTCGAATGGGATCTTGACAATCAGCCAGAAAGAAAAAGCCTAGCACAATTATTCCTCACACCTCTGCATGCATCCCTACAGCTCATCCTCAAAAACAGTTTGTATCTTTACCATGGGCTGTATTCTTGTCAAAACACTAGGGTCATCACACTGAAGCATACAAAAAAGAGATAGATGGAATACCTGAATTAATCTCAGTCACTGGTAATTACTTGGTATGCATTCCTGTCCATTGTTACTTTGCACACCATACCACCTCAGTATGGACACAACTATATGAGTCTTCGCCCTGCTCCATTAAGAACAGTCCAGCCAAAATTGCCATACCAGATACTACCTGAGCCGGAACAAAAACAACCTAAGACCGGTTTCACCATTATCAGTCAGGTATAGCTTAGTTCCAGTGGCACAATGTGCAAGGGACCAATGTCTAGGCACAGCTACGAAGGATTGAGATATAACCATGAAGGATTGGAACAGAGCTTGGAGCAACAGCCAGTGACTAAGGTTAATTCAAGCACTGAATACACCACCTTGTTTTTGTTGCCCAAAACACTAGGATCGTCTCAGCTAATGCCTCAATTAACATTCTTAGCTCAACATTTTATCGTTCAAGAAAGATGTGCAGTATTGGCTCAAGGGGGTGGTGGCAATATCTTCATGTGCATCACAAATAATGCTCTGCTGCTTGTGGGGCGTGAAGCAGATCAATGCAGTAAACAACGTGCATCTGTAGAAACTACAACAAAGATCATGATGAGTCTTATTAAATGGAGGCAGTTTCTGGAAGCAGGGATGGTGAAAAAAAGGTTTGGAGCTCCTGGGGTGAGCAGTAAGTAGGTTATGCCTCTCACTGATGTAAGCCAAGAAGTGCACCACCAAACGCCCAACATCTTCTGCTTTCCTTCACTCTCCCTTCTGAGCTGGTGCAGGATAGCTCTTTTCAGTGTTTTATTTGAAACCATGACCTAATATAGGCAGTGCCTGTAGTCTTTTAACCCACGATGTTAATGCAAACATTTATTTTTAAATAATTTTAAAATATAAATCATTTGATCGGTAAACTACCTGCATAAAAAAATTGTTTGGAGCCAACAGTGTGATACTTTCATAAGTCACAGTGGAGGCTTTGGACACGGGAAAACAAAGGTGTCTTTGAATAATGCAACTGACCTTAACGTGACACACACAATGAAAGAAATCAATGGTGGATGCTGTCTGCCTATATTATTTTATATTTATATGTTACTATAAAAAACAAGGATATTTCTTTCTAGATCTGTAGGTAAGGTCACATTTGTTTTTCAATCCTGCAACTAAATGACATGGCTTTCTGCATCTTTTGCAACTCATAATCTCTAGTCAATGCAGTATTGCAGTTAAGCCACAAATTACTTAATAATCTTGTAGCCAATCTGAAATTAATGGTAGCGTGCTCAAACATTTTCATAAAGCCAATACACAATTCTTTATTATTTGATTGTCATAAAGGGTAAGGGACAAGGACCCCATCTAAGACTACCAAGGCTTTATACTTGCACCATATCCTTCCCACTGAAGATAAAACATATTTTCTTAACAATTTCCCCATCTTCCTACAATACTGTTGGCACTTGTGGAATGAAGAAAATCACCTTTCTTAGATTTATTAAATAGTAGTCGACAATCTTTCAGTCAAGCTTGTATTTGATTAAGGCATACAACCTTCTGAACTCAAGCTTTTGCACCATGGCAGCTGAATACTGATAGGAGTCAGTGGAATGTAGGATACCCATTAATTGGCCCGTACATGGCAGATTATGCAATTAAAGGCACATTACTAGCTTTTTGGCATTTTACTACATAGAATATGGAAAAGAGATCACAACAATATAGAGAATTCTAGGCATATATAACAAAAAAAGGTTTTTCTCTTTTGGATGGAACAGATCAGCTTACATAAAAAGGAGAGAGTGTTAAAAAAACAAATTGGTTAAATTACTGTTAGTGACGGTCAGTTAGATGCAGCGATTTAGTTAAATCAGTTGAGAAGGTATATTTAAAAAGTTTTCCTATACTGTAGGAGATCTTCTTGACACCACATGTCTTCAGGAAGACTTACCCACCACAGTGTCCACATAGCTCGTGATAAGAGATTACGAAGGAGCTAGGTGACAATAGAATTTCTTTGTCTGCAGTCTTAAATTGTTCTCCTTTTATTTTGCCTCCCAATATTATGAAGGACAATGTGAGGTTGGAGGGGGTTTTGAAGACCATGCAGGTCAGCGGAAATGTAATTCTGGCTCCAATCGGAAGCCAGAGGAGATTTGTCAGTATATAAGTGAAATTTACACATTTACCATGTCACTAGTAAGAAGGAGGTGAAAGCACAACAATTTGTTTCAGGATCACACTAACCCACATGATGGACAAGCATGCCTATAAAAGAGTGCCATATTTTCAACTGCACAATAAATGGCACAGTACATTCCTGTTTGATGCCAGCTCGTAAATGTTCATGGGGCTTCAACATCTTACTTGCCAAAATAATTTGTCAGAACAGAGACATCCTACTGTAGTAACAATAGTGGCTGTTTTATTTTGTATTTTGTAGTTTACCCTATTCTTCTTGGGAAGAACATTATTCACCTAAGAAAGGCCCTGGCTTGACCCTTTACCTGTTGGATGATAACATAAATGCGTTTAGAACAAAACAAAAGGTATGTTAGGTTATATTCTAATTAAAGAGCGATGCTACCCACACATTTCCACCCTTAAAAAAAACTAAGACACAAATTATATGATTGCAGTGGCAAGTGCCTCTCAGATTACCAGTGACTGATATTTATATTTTACTGAAAGAATGTACACATAAATAAGCTAAATCAACAAAACTTCAGAACCATTGGTAGATGTTTATAGAGCCACATCATCATCCACTGAGTGGATGCTGAGGGGAAACCGGGAGAGGGGTCAAGAAACTTTACGTAGGTGATTTAACTAGTGAATTCAATGACCTTTTTTTTTGATTGGGTAACCTGAAGGATTCCAAGAGATTTTGAAATGATATACTAGAACTTTGCATTATACTTCCGGTGGTTTCATATGACTAAATCTGACAGGGGCTTTATTTGTCTTGGAAACTGCTGGACAGATTTACCATTGTAGCAATAATATCGTAGCGATTAGATTAGAAAATGGTGACCATTGGCCAATCTTGCATTTGTTCAGTCACCTGTGTGAAAACATTGTTGTGGAACCACACAGTACACCCTCTTTACCTCTCACTTAACCAGTCATCGCCGAAGTTGACAAACAAAGTTCATACCTGTCACTGTATGCCACTGTATAACTATTTTATAGCAGCATTTCCCACCTGGCAAACAGATTGCAAAAAAATATTTTCTATGTATTTGCACAGGATATTGAAAATGACTCCACATAAGTACGAAAAGTCAGGAGGTACACAATGGCAGAGAACAGAGTGCAAAAAAGAGGTGTAAATGAATTTAGTAGCAAGCCTGAAAAGTAATAATTATATGATTGACAGAGAACATTAGAGGTTATCAGATGAGTTGAAGAAGCCACATTAGAATAGAAAAAAGAAGAAAACGTGCAATATCACTTCATGACAGACTCCTGAGCACATGGCTTCGGCTTTAAAATCCAGTAGGAATGGTCTCGATGGACAACAGTGATGTTGTAAAGAAAGGGCCAACAATCCAGTGGTAGTGGCTGGAACCCAACGAGCTGTTCTCCGAGTCCATTACAAAAACACTCATGAACATAACTTTCACAGCCTGCCTAAAAACCCAGCTACAATACATCTACAAAAGTGATGGTGAAGATTCCTTCATGAGGGAAGGAATTCAGACACCTATGAACCCCCAAAAGACTGAAGCCCTGAAATGCAGTAATTTGACCAGCGAATATAAGTGTGTGAGAGAAGTGAAATGTATTAAACATATAGATGAGCGGGCCTGGTTATAGGCAAACCAGATGTAGCCTGTCGGTGGTGGCACACTGCCCCCCCCCACTATGGGGCCATGGATGGGAGAGATGGACCTACCTTGTGCAAGAAAAACGCTTGTGCATGCAGCTAGGGTGCTGCTACAAAAGACATAAGAAAAAGCTAACCGTTGTACCTCAAGGTATTTTTAGCTTAATGTAGCAAGCTGGCTCTGTGTATACTATACCAAAGTAAGGTATAGTGTGCACATAGTACATGGAGTCCTCAGAGGTATAGCAGAGGCTAAATTAAATAATTACTAACAGCTCTCTTTATGGGGGTGTGGGCAAGCAGTTAGGCTTATCCAGAGAACGTGTTAAGCATTTATTGAATTCACTCAATCAAGACTGATACACACACTCAGAGATTGAATCCAGCCAACTGGGTAAGTATACAAAAGGTATACTTTTATATGATTTCTAGAAGCAAGCAGGACTTGGTACAGATAGGTAAATATAATGTCAACGGTAAACCTTTACACAGAAATGCATTTGAGGATAGATTTGCAATTCCTACAGGTTGGTGTCACTTTAAAAAGCAGTTGGAATTACGAAAGTTATTACTTTTAGAATACTTTATAGTTTCTTTTAGATTATTTTGAGTACTGGGGTGGTATGCATAGATACCACCCTTAAGTAGCTCCCAATACAAGGTAAGAAACACTTCTTCTTGGCTTTCAGTTGAAGTTTCTATTTTCCCATAGAAAACAACAGTTCAGCACTTAGAACATTTTAGGCCCAAAATCTCAGAACATTGGTTCCTTTGGGATAAAGTGCAGTTAAGTAAACGTCTTACACATGGGAGTTTTGGGTGATAAGACCAAGGTTCCCCAAGGTCTAGGTAGGCAGTAAGAGTTGGACCACCAGCTGCACTGGGGCGGCCTGGTGCAGAGTACAGGGGCCCAATTTTAGCCAAGGGGGCCTTTGGTCAGGGACTGCTTACGAGCAGGCCACTCTGGTTAAGGTCCGCACTGCTGGGGCCAACGACTAGCACAGAAGCTGCACCACCAGCGGCACAGGGACGGCCGCGTGCAGCGTACCAAAAGGACGTCGGGACGCTGTGCTTTTCAATAGAGTCCTTTAGTTTGGTAAAGCTGCTGCAGGCTTGGATAGGGAGACATCCTGAAGGCGACCACTGGCTGGAGAGGTAAGTTGGGTTCTTGGGGGATGCCTGGACACTGTCGGTTGGGCCACCCAAGGCTGTGGGGCGTCGGGGGCAGGGGTGTCTTCTGGTATTAGGTTTTCTTACCAACTCCGGTCGGAGGGGGGGGGGGGGGGGGGGGGCTTCAGGTTGAGGCTGCAGGTGTTGTCTTGAGGCTTGAGGGAGGTCGGGGATCACTAGATCCCAAGTCAGGATCGCTTGGGAGACCTCCTTGTGGTGTTGGGCCACTTGAACTCGGGTTGTGGGTGTAGGGTGCAGAGTGGAGCAGGATCAGAGAGTCACCGGAATCTGGTCTTGGAGTCTTTGTTGAGCAAATCCGGAGCTCACAGGAGACAAAGTCTGTAAGGTGAGTGCAGGGCAGCTCATTGGGTCCCCTGGGCTCTGGGGGGCTGCTGGACATGCTGGTTTCTTTGCTGTAGGGGTCGAGGCGGAAACACCAGTAGGGCTGGGGCTAATGCAGTAGTTATCCTCTTCTTCCTGGGTCAGCACGGCTCTTCGGACCTTCAACTTTCTTCCTCAAATCTCAGGAGGCAAGGTACAGGGTTGCCCCTTAATACTAGATTTAGGGGCGTTTAAAGGTGTGTGCAGGTCGGGACCAATGGGCCCCTTCCTTTGGGTGGGTACATCCCCTATTATTTGGGCATGAGCCTCTCCCTAATGAGGGAGGGGGGGCCTGAGATATGTGCCTCACCTCGCCTCCCCTACCTGAGGGGTGCGGTTGGCAAAGCTGGACACACCTCTCTTCCTAGCTTGGTTTTAATGCTGATTCTCCTGCCCAAAGTGGGGGGCAGAAAAGGTGGGAGCCACTTGCTGGGGACAGGAAAAGGCAGGGACAGCTTCCAAAGGCGACAGTCCATCCTGGAGGAGGAGGCATGCCACCTCTGTTCAGGATGGGCTTTGTGTCTGGACCCAGAGAGCGGAGACTACCCAGGGGTCCAGAAACCTGTTTGGGGGTGGCAAATGGTGGGCAGCCATTCAGAAGCCACACCAGGGCTTATCGTTTTTCAGGGGGGCATCTCTAAGATGCCCTGACTGCATTTTACATCAAATCCCACACTGGCATCAGTGTGGGTTCGATGTGCTCAGACGTTTGCTACCAAACTTCCCAGGTTTTAGTAAAGCCAATATAGAGCTGTGGAGTTCATATTGACCATCTCCCAGACCATATACTCTATATAGCTTTACTAAACTTACAATGTCTAAGAATAGCCTTCTACACTGTAGGGGTACAGGGCTCATGCCACTGTACCCTCACTTAAGGGCGCACCCTGCTAGAGGAGTGATGTACCTAGGCCCCAGGCAGTGGGTTGTAGGCGTGGCACACGGGGATATGTGTCATGTCGACTCTTCACTTTTCTCTGCACCAAAACATGCAGCCTGCAATGGCACTGTGTGGGTGTTAAGGTGCTGGGCCTCTAAGGGAGACACAATAGGTGCTGCAGCCCTTCGAGGCCTTGTCTGGCCACAGTGCCCTTGGTACCCATGGTACCTTTTACAAGGGGCTTATCTGTGGCCAGAGATGTGCCAAATGTGGGTACAAAGGTACAGGTTTTAGAAAGAACACAGGCCCTAAGAACCTGATAGGCAGGGACCCAGGGCACATTAAGACAGGTTGCATCAGATGTCAGACAAAAAGTGGGAGGTAACCATGTAAAATGGGGCACTTCCCTACACTTAATCAGTCCAATATTCTGGTTAAGCTATTATGAGGTAACAGACCCATCACAGAAACTCAAAAGATTCATGTGGGAACCACACAGTACTTTTATGCAAATAAAGAAGTGAAAATCCTCACCTCCTAGTAATATCCATACCAACCAAACTGTTATACGAGGTGTCCTTGCTTCTTGGCAACACATAATGTAAAGACTTAATGGGAAGTGTGCCAGAACTATTCCACCGTAACCTCTCGATGTACAAAGTACATCACAGACACTCGACCCAGCCCACATTACAGAGAAATAACAAGCCTAGTTACCCCACCCTCTTCAAATGCCTCAACCACGAAAAGCATTGGTCAAAGTTCACACCAAATTTCTTCCGCAATCCAGATCCCAAACTGTAGTGCCTCGTAATATCTAACAGGCTAATTATGTGAAAACGCCAAAGAGAGCACAAGTTAAGTGAATATTAAGAAACTTAGTACAAAGCGTCCCCGTTCCCATCCACCCATGGCATTCTTTTTAATAAAGCATAACACTTATGCAAACTTAAAATGACTTCCAATTAGGAAACAGGAAAAACCTGTCCAATGCTCCATACTCTTAAGAGTTATGGTGATGACAGTTCACAAGGCTTAGATATTCACTTCCATGTGCAAATGGGCCTATAGTCCAATAACAAAGCATAGAGTTATTCCTTTTCTACTTTTGCCCACGACATCCATAACCCAATTGTTTGTTTTATTTTCGTATTTACTTGAAGTGTCCATTTTTATACTGCATATTTGTTTGCACAACCTCAGAGGCACCAATAAATAAAGCCAGCAGTATGTTTTAATACATTTTGGCAAACACATATAAAGTAGCCACATACTTTTACAATAATCTGAAGTAAGCCTGTTCATGGAGCTATAAAGAAATGCCATAAAAAATCTGCATTAACACAGGAATTCTAACCTTAATTACAGAACACAGTGCAGTTGTGCCTCATAAGTTGGTGCACAAGACCATGTTTGTATCCATTATCTAATGCAAGGTTCTCCAGAGTCGGCCCTGGAGGCAGGGCCGGACTGGCCATAGCGGGCACCGGGCAATCCCCCGGTGGGCCGCACGGGTGGGGGGTGGTGTTGGGCCCCTGGGGGCCGTTTTTGTTACAGGGCCGTTTTTGCAGCTTAGCTGCAAAATCGGCCCTGTACCAAAATCGGCCAAAAACTGGCCCTGGCAAGGAGCTTGTCGACACCTCCCGGCCCCCTCCCCCGAGTGGGGAGGGGGGCGGCCGAGCACTTTGCAAGGGCCGGTTGTGGTTCCCAGTCCGGCCCTGCATGGACGGACAGATCCATGCGGGATTGTAGAATATCCACAGAAAAATGTAGTTATCTTAAAAATCTGGCATGGATTCGGTCCTCCAGGACCGACTTTGGAGGACCATGATCTACTAAATGCATCCATCACATCCACCCCGGTCATCAGTGATTATTGTAACAGGAATTCTTTCATCTAGAAAAACACTGTAAAACGCTCACAGGTACTTTTCCCCCTTTAGCTTGGTGACCTCATTAACTCAACAGGTCTCAGCCCTTCTTAAAGACAGAAGATGGTTTCCTAAAGAACAAGTTAATTATCTTTGGTAACGATATATCTGTAAGAAACATTAGTAGTGATAGATTCCTTACCTTAGAATTACCCCCAGGCGTCAAACTGGATCCAGAAAGTTTTCGTCAGCAGTACCTCTGCACGTCAGATGGTGGTGTTGTATGGCTCCGCGTCCGTCGTTAGCGTCGTGGTCGCCGAGATGTGGTCGCCGAGATGACGCTGCCCTCACGCGCTCACATCAGTTCTGTACACTACTTTCCGCGCCAGATAACGCAGAGCCATGCAAGAGACTGACCATTGGTGCCTTGGAACTAGCACCCTGAAAGGTATGGCCTTAACCCTAGAAATCAGTTCGCAGAACTGGGAGGATGGGTGTGGCAGTAAGAAATCTATCTCTACTAATGTTTTTTACAGATATTTTGTTACAGAAGGTTCATCTGAAAGAAACACATAGTGATAGATTCCTTACCTTAGAATAGATACCCCAACAATACCACCCAGATCACACCAGGAAGACACGGAGCACAGAACAGCAAATCAAGCCGTCTCTCTTGACTTGGCGATCTATGCAATAGTGCTTAGTGAAAGTGTGGTGCGAGGCCCATGTAGCTGCCTGACAGATATCTTTTAAGGGGACACCACGTCCCAACGCCATAGTGGCAGCTGTCGCCCTGGTGGAATGGGCGTGCAGCCCCAACGGAGCTTCCTTTTTGGCCAGCGAATAACAGGTTTTAATACACAAGACGACCCATTGGGAGATAGTCTGCTTGTGTACGGCCCGACCTTTCTTGGCGCCAATGTAGCCAACAAAGAGCTGGTCATCTACCCGGAACTGTTGTGTGCAGTTCAAGTAAAACGAGAGTGCTCGTTTTGGGTCCAGATGGTGGAGCCTCTCTTCCTCTCTAGAAAGATGCGGAAGCGGAAAGAAGGTGGGCTAAGTGACGGTCTGTCCGATGTGAAAGGCAGTGACAACCTTTGGCAGAAAGGATGGATGTGTCCTGAGCACAACCATGTCCGGATGGACAGATAGAAAAGGAGGCGTACAAGAAAGAGCCTGGAGCTCACTCACTCTACTGGCAGAGGTGATGGCAACCAGGAAAGCAGTCTTCAAGGTCAGCAGATGAAGAGGACAGTTGTGCAGAGGCTCAAAGGGAGCGCACATTAGATATGTAAGAACCAGATTCAAGTCCCACTGTGGCATTACGAAAGAAATAGGAGGGAAAAGATGCGTAAAGCCTTTGCAAAATCTATTTACAAAAGGGTACTTGAAAAGAGAGGGCTGATCAAGCAGCCTGAGAAAAGCAGAAATAGCAGAAACGTAGCCCTTGATAGTGCCCAGAGCAGAGCCCTGCTGGGTGAAAGAAAGAAGAAACAGAAGAACTTCTCAAAGAAGGGCAGAAGGGGATCCACAGCCTTTGCTGTGCACCATGCCACAAATTTGTTCCACCTGCAGGCATATACCAACTCAGTGGAGGGATGCCATGCTGCCAGAATGACATCGCAGACTTCAGGAGGCAAGTCAAAAGGAATCAACTGCCGCCGCTCAATCTCCACGCAAAGAGGTGAAGACTGGACAGGTTTGGATGGAGGACCGTCCCCTGCTGTTGCGACAGAAGATCCTCCAGAAGAGACAGTCGGATCGATCATCATACTGAGTAGTTCGGGATACCAAACTCTTCGTGCCAGTCCGGCGCCACAAGAATGACTTGGGCCCGGTCGCACCTGATCTTCTTCAGTACTCTGGGCAGAAGCGGTATAGGCCGAAAGGAGTACAACAGACCGCAACTCCACTCGCGACGAAAAGCGTGGCCTAGCGAGTGCCGTCTTGGGAATTCAAACGCGCAGAATTGCGGACATTGCACGTTCTCTTCGGTGGCGAATAGATCTAACCAAGGCTCTCCCCACTGTCGAAAGAGACCTTGTACTACATCCGAGTGAAGATGCCATTTGTAATCCATCATGCACCAGCGGCTGAGTTCGTCCGCCCTCGCGTTCAACGAACCTGCCAGGTGTTGAACCACCAAGGAAATGCCCTTCTTTTCCAGCCTTGTCCAGAGGCGCAGGGCCTCCTGACATAGGGTCCATGACCCCAACCTGCCCAGTTTGTTGCAGTACCACATGGCGGTGGTGTTGTCTGTGAACACCTGCACCACCTTCCCTGTGGCAGAGGGAAGGAGAAGGAATGCTTTCAGTGCAAGTCGGATCGACCGAAGCTCCAGTAGGTTGATATGGAGCCTGCACTCCGCCGGAGACCAGAGGCCTCTGATCTCCGCCTCTCCCATGTGGCCCCCCATCCCAGGAAGGACGCGTGTGCTCCAGTTGGGAAAGGGAGATGGATCGGCCTGGACCCAAAGTTGGTTCATGAGCCACCACTGCAGCTGCTGTGCAGTGCCCTCTGAGATCTAGATGTAATCGGACAGGTTCCCCATATGCTGCGCCCACTGTAACTTCAGGTCCCACTGCAGAGCCAGCATATGCCATCTGGCATGAGTGACCAGCAGGATGCAGGAGGCCATGAGGACCAGCAGCCTCAGGGTCATCCTGACCGAAACCCAGGATAGGGGCCCAAAAATCGGAATCGTAGTCTGAATATCCTGGACTCCCCGTTCGGGAGGATAGGCCCGAAACTGCGTCGTATCCAGAACCTCTCCGATGAAGAGGAGTTTCTGAGAGGGAATCAGGAGCGATTTCGGCACATTGATGGAGAACACAGCAAATGCAGGAGGTCGGCCGAAGTCTGGAGGCGGGAGATGACCACCTAGGGCGAGCCTGTCTTCAACAGCCAGTCGTCGAGATAGGGGAAGACTGGAACCCCTGATCTGCGCAGATGAGCTGCGACCACCACCATCACTTTCGTAAACACCCGAGGGGTGCTGATAAGGCCAAAGGGGAGCATGGTGAACTGAAAATGCTCGTGGCCTACCGTGAACAGCAGGTAGCGCCGGTGGGCCGACAGGACGGAAATGTGGAAATATGCGTCCTGCAAGTCCAACGCGTCTCCAGGGTCGAGAGCAGACTAGACCAGAGCCAGAGTTAACATCTTGAACTTCTCCTTCCGGAGGAAGCGATTGACGTCCCTGAGGTCCAAGATAGGACGCAGTCCCTTGTCGTTCTTGGGCACCAGAAAGTAGTGGGAATACGTCCTACTTCTGGCGCAGGAACACGCTCGATGGCCCCCTTGGCCAAGAGGGCAGCGACTTCCTGTTAAAGAAGTGCCAAGTGATCCTCCGACATGCAGTGGTACTGGGGTGGCATGGCTGGAGCTGTAGTCTCGAAGAGGAGGGAGTAGCCCCTTCGGACTATTTGTAAAACTCACCTGTCCAGAGTGATGGTGCACCAGTGGGGGAGGTGATGGCCAATCCTGCCGCCCACTGGCGTTTGATGGGCCTGAAAGACCGGACTTGGAAGGTTTGGGCAGTGGTGGAAGTGGTCTGACCAGCCCGCTGGCCCCCTTACCCGTCTCTGCGGGTCCCACGTCTGCGGCCGCGCTGAGACTGCTGCTGCTGCCGCCTGTGGCTCTGAAGCGAACGTGTTGGGGCCCCCCTCCGTGGCCACGAAAGGAGCGAAAAGCAGAAGGCGGAGGAGGGGGCAAGTGGCCGAAAGGTCCAAGGACTCGGCCGTAGCCCGCGAGTCCTTAGCCCCTTCGCCACTGGCGGGATTCCCCCGCTGTGCTGGGGGGTGCGCGTACAGCGCCCCCATGCTCATGACGTGGTCAGCTTGTCATGAGCCACGGCGCTCCGGTGCTCATGACGAGCTGAGCTCGTCATGACAGTGCCCGTTCCAACGGAACGTTCAGCACAGCAGGGGAATCAGCCCAGCGTGCGAGCGTTCCATCTAACGGGCGCGGTCATGACGAGCTGAGCTCGTCATGAGCACCGGAGCACCGTGGCTCATGACGAGCTGAGCTCGTCATGAGCTTCCAAGAGGTTAAAACACTCCAACACACTATCTGCCTTGTTGCCAAAAAGGCGAATGCCATCAAAGGGCATGTCCATCAGGGTGTTCTGGATATCCCCCGAGAAGCAAGTAGCCCTCAGCTAGGCGTGGCGGCGGAGCGCCACTGTCGTGGAAATCGCTCTGCCCAGCGAGTCAGCAGTGTCAAGGCCACATCGTATTGTGAACTTGGCTGCATCTCTCCCCTCAGCAATAACCTTAGAGAGCACTGTCTGCGCCTCCTGAGGACACTGAGGCAGCACTTGCGCCACCGTATCCCACACAGAGTGGGAATAACGGCCCAAGAGGCATGTGGTGTTCACAGACCGCAGCCCTAAACTGGCTGAAGAAAAAAATCTTCTTCCCAAATTGTTCCGCTTCTCTTAGATTCCCTGTCCAGGGGTACGGTAGGGAATGCGCTCTGGGACATCGAGGCTCGGACAACCAAGCTCCCAGGGGTGGGGTGTTGTGAGAGGAAAATGGGGTTGCCCAGGGACGGGCGATGGCGTTGGGCCACGTTCCAATCCACAGGAGCCCCTGTGTTGGGCCTGGACCAGGTGCCCAAAAGAAAGTCAGAATGTGCCTCATTAAAGGGCAGCAGTGGCTCAGCAGAGGTAGCTGCTGGCTGAAGCACTTCTGTCAGGAGGTTAGTCCTGACGGCCACTGTAGGGAGTTGGAGGTTGAGGGCCTCTGCCGCCCTATGCAACACCACTGCATAACTTGCACCCTCCTCCGAAGCCACAGTAGGAGGGAGCATGCCAAGGTCAGGGGAGGTGTCCAGACCACTGGCATCCCCCAGTTCCTCTGCCCAGTCCGGGTCATACTCACATTGAGCTGTGAGAGGGTCCTCAGACCTCTCCCAGTCCTCCCCTTCCTCTGAAGGCTGATGTACAGGCCGAAAATGAGGATGGACATAGCGGTAGAAAGGCCCCATGGTCGTCTAAATCGGCATTGAGCGACGCGGTTCCGGCTCTGTGTCCATATCGGGGGTGACGTCGTCCGGTGCCACGGGAGACGTCGGAGGTGGTGCTGGTGGGGTCGACATCGGTGGAGGTGTAACGATGTCAACCGGCGCCGAATGGGATCCAGGCCTGGGCAGGAGCCGGAGCCGTCGACAGTGAAGGGCGAGGGCCCCCAGTCGGGCCCGCGGGGACCGACAGCCCAAAGAGGCGGGCCATGGCCAAAAGAAATTCCTGCAGCTGGGCCCGAGTCGCCGGCGGACCTGGGAAGGGCGTGTAGGCTAACGACAACACCATAGGCTCCACCATAACCGTGGGGGAGGCACCACCCACACCCTCAGCCGCGTCACTCGACGGGAAGTCGTCGAGCGATGACGCTTCTGCGACTTCTTGTGCTTCATCTTACCTGATCCCAAGTGCGAAAACTTCGATCCTGAAGAATGATGGTAATGGCTGCGCGACCGGTCCCTCGACCTCTCAAGGGACCAGGACCTTGTGCGGCGAGGAGCCGACTGCCAGACCTCAAGCAACTTTCGGGACAGCTCCCGCAAAGTCTTTGGCGCCGAGGCCCGGCAGTCGGGGCACTACTTGGGGTCGTGGTCGAGCCCCAGGCAGTAGAGGCACACGCTGTGCGGGTCCATCACCAACATCATCCGATGACAGTCTCCGCAAGACCTGAAACCGGGTATCCCTACGACACCAGGAGTCGATTGACTCGAAAAAAAAGTGACAAAAAGCCTACAAAAACTCATTCAAAAAATGACTGGGAGTACCACTCTCTCTGGACCTGTGCTTGCTGGTGTAGGAAGGTGGATATCGGACTATGGTTGCCCCCAACTTTTTGCCTAGTGTTTTGCTGGTTTTTGACTTAGTTGGCCTGGGATCCTGCTATTCAGGACCCCAGGCATCCTGCTCTCTCTGTTAAAATGGATTCCATGTACCTTAGGTACATATCTAATTGGATACTGGGTCACCTTATCAGTCCCTGTACAGTGTACCTTAGGTACCCAGGGCATAGGTGCACTCAGGGCCTGAAGCATGTATTATGCCACCCCTGGCTGGCCATCTAAAACTGACACAACTGGCTGCACGACAGCTGGGGCAAGGTGGTGTAAACACCATTTGCTGTAGATATAGTATACCTATATCCAACCCTAAATTGGACACATATCCTCCTATCAGTCACTCCTGTGGCAGGCCTTATCAATCCTGAAAGCAGAGTGCTTGGAATTATGTGAGATAGTGCTCTGGCATGAGCTGAGCCTGTCTACAGCTTTCGGAACCAAGTCCTTTAGCTGTTTCCATGATAACGCTATACCATATACTCTTAAGTGCATTATCAACCTCGCGGTTAAATGCCAACTCTGGTATAACATTATCAAAACATGTCGAGTAAGGTGTCATACGATTTGGAATACTACCCCCTCGCCAATTCTGGCGACGGGGGTAGCATTCCACCCTTCTAGAGGGTCATGACATGTATGTAACTGAGAACCCCAGTTAAAGTTAACTCGAGCCTTGGCATCACAAAATGGATGCTGCCACCACAGACACAAGTCTGACCTCCTGCTGCTGGGAGTCCTTCCAGCGAGGGGGGCTTGGACAAAGGGTTTCCTGCCTTGGGAGCTGCTAGCACCACCCCAGACAGGATTTTGTGTATTGGGTAGGACAGGCCTGAAAGGAATAAGACATGCCTGGGGCACACAAGGTGTCCTGTGCATACACCGGTTCAAACCAGTTGCTGGGGCATCCCTGCCCCAGCTCTGGCGGGAAACCGGACAAAGGATAGGAGGTGTAGCCACCCCCCTTCCTGGTCCCACCCAGGGGAGGGACCTAGTCAGTAGTGCAGCCCCCTTTAGTAGGATAAAGGTAGGAGCTGGTCCCATTCCAGATTAGATTATCCTGAACAATTCAACAAGAAGAAACTCTGGACTTCGACGTTCTGCTCCACAGAAGACTGAAGAATCTCCCTTGTGGACAAGGAGTGTCCACCCTGCAACTGCAGGCACCATCAAGCGTCCAGCGGCTTCACTTTGTCGTCTTCCCTCGAGGATCCAGACTTCAGAGCCCGACGAGACCCGGATTCCCAGACCTCTCCGACCTCAACTCACATCGGCAGCAAATCTGAGACCCGTGGGTGCGACGAGACACGTGGGACCGGCCATCTTGAACGAACCTGCACTTCGCTTCCAGCACGACTCCCGAGGTAAACTCGACCAAGTGCTTTGGGGATTGAGAAGCCCCAGCCCCGAGCAGCCCCTGCACCGAAGATCAGCCCTCCAGCTTCCACGATATCTGCGTGGGGCCCTTCTGCTTGTTTGCTGCTCGACGCGTTGTCTGGTCACTTGCCGGCTGGCTAGTGGCCTCCTAGACGACGAACCTTTGAATCTTTGCTGCTGGTCTGGTTGCTCCAGACTGGTCCTTGCTCCCTTCCAAAAGAGGGGCACCCCGGACTCTCCTAGTCCGCACCAGACGTCTTTTCCCTTGGCCGCGTAGGTTGCCTTTGCCAAGGCCTGTTAACTCCAATTCCGGATCCAACACCGCCGACAGCGAGAGCCTGCGCGGGACAGCTCGTGCCTCCATCCTGGTCGTCGAAGACACCTCCTGGTCCACGTGGCTGCAGAGTCAAGCGTCCACCCTTCACCTGATCGCGACGACAGCACCTGGTTCCTTCCTGGTTCCACACCGGTCACTGGCTAGTGACTTTGAACACTGTCCCCTCTGCTTTCAGGTCCTCTTCTTCACCGATCCACCCTTGGATCGCACCGGACATCTTCATCCTGGTCGCCTGCAGCATCTTTTCTTTCAGGCTCCATTGACTTCAACGCGAGAACCCGACACACTTTGGCACCTATGCACCCGCAGCCCGTGGGTGAGGTAACGAGAGCATTTCGGTGCTCAAGGGTAGTTTAACTGTCCTAGTGTCCAATTCCACAGTCGTTGTCCTAACTAGTCAGGATTGTCCGTACTCACCTTTAACTTGAACTGTACTGTCCATAGACGTTGTTACGCATCTCGCATGTGAGTTCACACTCTGCACACGCGTTCCGTGGGCCTCCTATTACTTACCTAGAGTTAGGGTAGCGTGGTCCCATCGATCCTACAGCCTCTGGACAGCTCCATTCCTTCTATCGACTTTCACATTCCACTTACTTAGTATATGGTTTGTCGTGCCCCTAGGGCACCATTGTAATTTTGTGCAACTTGTCGTATTTTTCTTAAGAGATTGTCATGTGCTTAGCCCTCTGACCTCATAAAGAGTTCAGAGGTGTTGTTATTAATAAATATACTGTTTATTTTCATGACAACCTGTGTGGTGTCCTTTCATCTGGTATACAAGGGGTTATATTGTGGTAAAACAGCTGGCTTCACATGCCAAAAGAGTTTAGCCTAAGACTGCTTTGTCCATGCTACCATTAGGATAGCTGGTCTATAAGGTTGGCTTTACAACCAATCACCATAAGGGTTGTTTGGACTGATACAAGGTGGTCACTAGAACTAGTGAGCATCATATATCAGGCCAACTTCTCACATTGGTGGCAGCGGTGGGATTTTAGCTTGCTGTTGTTTTTACCACATATAATCTTGAAATATCATTTGGAAGATCACATAAGGTACTCTAGGTACATATAACAAGCTTAGAAATACTCTGAGTTCTACTGAACCAGCTGTGTAGTAGAAAGGGCCTAGCACACCCTGACTACAACTCTTAGCAAGGGATCAGTAGGAAAACCCATAGTGTAGGTAGGTGCATCACTTACACCTCACTAGAAAGCATGTCTACCCATGGAGAGACTTCAGAGACTCCCCTAGTGGTTAGTGACCCTCCACAGGTCCTTTCCAGATATGCAGCTCTCAGTTTCCAGGAGATGAGACAATTGTGTACCTCCAGGAAATTGAAACAGGGTTCTAACCCTACCATTCCTTATCTGTTAGGTCTCTTAGAGACATATGATGCCAGAAGGGCTGCTAACACAGACCCCTCGAATCCAGATGAACAAGTTACTTACCTTCGGTAACGCTTTTTCTGGTAGATACAATATCTGCCTGTGGATTCCTCACCTTGTGAATATCCCCTTGCGTCAGCAACATTCGGAAATTCTTTTTGTAGCTTCGCGCCGACGTGGACTTGGACGTCATAGAGGCACGGCACCGCTCGCGACTCCGCTGACGTCACCGACGCCTATAATAGGCCCACGCCGGCGTGATGACGTCAGTTCCGCCCTTTTTTCCGTGCCTTCTAGGCACACGGATGGACCAATGACAGTAGAAATATACACAGTATACGCAGTACAAATATCAAGGTAACACACACACAGTGTGAAGCAAATGCAAAAAAAATTGAAATAAACAAATACCTAATAGAAACTCTGGCATAGAAGAGTGGACAACGGGGAGGCGGGTGGGTCAGTGAGGAATCCACAGGCAGATATTGTATCTACCAGAAAAAGCGTTACCGAAGGTAAGTAACTTGTTCTTCTGATAGATACATCTGCCGTGTGGATTCCTCACCTTGTGAATAGATTCCCACAGCAGTCCCCACTCCCGGAGGAGGGTGTCCACTCTTCTAGACCAGGAAATCCTTAAGGACAGAGCGTGCAAAGTGACCGTCCCTCCTCACTTCGGAATCCAAGCAATAATGCTTCGCGAATGTGTGGAGGGAAGACCAAGTTGCTGCTCTACAAATATCCTCTACAGGCACACCTCTAGCCAATGCTGAGGTCGAAGACTTAGCTCTTGTAGAATGAGCCCTTATACCCTCTGGTGGTTCCTTACCCGCCAAAGAGTAGCAGATCTTAATACACAGGACGATCCATCTTGACAAAGTCCTCTTATGGACCGCTCTTCCTCTCTTGCAGCCAGCAAAGCCAATGAAGAGCTGGTCATCCACTCGACAGTCTTTAGTTCTGTCCAGGTAAAAAGACACCGCCCTCTTGGGGTCAAGACAGTGTAATCTCTCCTCCTCCTTGGAAGGGTGTGGGGGAGGATAAAAGGTAGGAAGGGTAATGGATTGACCAAGGTGGAAAGGAGTCTCCACCTTTGGCAGAAAAGCAGCCCTGGTCCTAAGAACCATTCGATCAGCATGAATGGTCAAGAAAGGGGGCTTGTGACTAAGAGCTTGAAGCTCACTTACCCTCCTTGCCGAGGTTATTGCAACGAGGAAAACCGTTTTGAAAGACAGAAGCCTCATAGGACATTTGTGAAGAGGCTCAAAAGGAGCACCCATCAAAAATGTCAATACAAGATTTAAATCCCACTGAGGAACAATAAAAGGAGTAGGTGGGAACTTATTTGTGAGGCCCTTCAAAAATCTTAACACTACAGGAGATTTAAAAAGAGAGGGCTGGTCAGGCAAACAGATAAAAGCCGACAGCGCAGAAAGATAACCCTTCACCCTGCGCCTGAGTCGTGCCAGAGTCCTGCCCGTCTGCGCTCGTCAGCGTCTCGGAGGCGGGACTCTGGCAGTCGGCTCTCTTGTGACCAGGGGCGCTTCACTGTTTTGGAGGTACGTGTTATCCGCTACCTTTCGGGATGCTTACTTACAGCGCGGAGGTTCTGCTAGCTCTGCGGTCTCGTCCTTTAGGGTGTAAACATCTTTTCCCCGGAGGACGTCTTTTGGGGAAAGGCTGTCCGATGTGTGGCTGGCGCCCAACGGCCTCGCCAACACCTGCTCTCCGATCTCCCAGGCAGCAATTTCACTGTGCTCTACTGAACACCAGATCCCTGCCCCGCCACTCTCAGGACATCTGGAACCTTCTTGCAGACTCCAAGTTATCATGTCTTTTGTTAACTGAGACTTGGTTGGGGGCAGGCTCCGAACCGGATATTGCCTGTGCTCTTCCCTCTAATTATACCATCCTAAGGAAAGACAGAGTCGGGGGCAGAGGTGGAGGAGTGGCCCTAATAGTGGATAAGGCCGTGGGGTGCTCTTCCTTCCCTGTGGAGAATATCGCAGGATGTGAAGCTTTAGGTTTTACGCTTAGTCTTTCTGCTTCCCAGTCATGTACTGGGCTTCTCGTTTATAGACCACCGGGGCCTATTGGTTCCTTTTTCGAAGATTTGCAGGCGGCCCTTTCTGTACCCTGTATGCGATCAGCGCACTGTATGTTGTTGGGCGATTTAAACTTACATATGGACTCGATATTGGACGCTGACGCATCCAAACTGCGGGATATTACCGCTCTGTTGGGGCTTGCCCCTTTTATGGATAGTCCTACCCACGTTAAAGGCCACACGTTAGATCTTATTTTTTCTACGGTGCCGATAGTGGTGTCCTTGCCGCTCCCAGTCCTTTGGTCTGATCATTTTTTAATAAACTTTGCTATTTCATACGAAGTTAGTACCAGCCATAGAACACAGAAGGATGTGTTTCATCAGTCTAGTGCGTTTCATCTAGTGACAGCAGATATGCTATCGGACGCTCTTTGCCAACATCCGTGTAAATTTACAGGGAACCTAGAGGTAGATCTGACGTTGTTTCAGAAATGGTTGCAAACTAGATTCGAGGAGCTAGCTCCAGGGAAGTCAACCAGAATAGCCCCGCACCATGATTCTGCCCCTTGGTTTACCTCTTCACTGCGGGAACTGCGCCAAGGCTGCAAAAAAGCGGAAAGACTCTGGCGTCGTAATTACGACCCAGTGGAGAAATTAAAATACCGTGATGCCATAAAACAGTACCACAAACACATCTCCGTAGCTAAAAAGGAATATCTTGAGCATAGAATAGACCGGGCGGACAACACGAGTAGGGAACTGTTTAGGATTGTTAAGGAGTTTGTTGATCCGGCCGCAGGTACCCTCTAACACTCTCTCATACAGAAGAGTGGATAGGGCAGCTGGCTGATTTCTTTGTCACAAAGATTAAAACCATCCAGGATTCTTTCCTCCCCGCGGATTCTGCTACGGATGTGGACGATTTAGGTCGTAGATGGAACCCGGAAACTTCTTTAGAAACAGAGCCCAGACCTACACTATCGGTCTTTCCGCCGATGTCCTGTGGAACATCGCTGGAGCTACTGTCTCGGCTCCAATCTGGCTCACCCTTGGACGCTTGTCCTGCGAGGTGTCTGGGCAGGGTGGCATCGGCAGTAAACAGCATGCTGAACCCCCTGCTTAATTTGTCGTTGAGCTCGGGAGTGGTGCCCAGGGAATGGAAACACGCACTTATTCTGCCGCTGATCAAAAAACCTCTGTTAGATCCTTTGCTGCCGGCCAACTACAGACCGATCTCCCTCCTCCCTGCTCTGGCGAAGGTGGTTGAGAAGCATGTTCAGCATACACTCACCACCTTTATTGAGAATAACAACGCTCTCCATGATTCTCAATCGGGTTTCCGTGCTAATTATAGCACGGAGACAGCCCTCGTGGAAGTGACCGACGCCATCAGGGAGACGCTCGATCGAGGGGGAAAGGCGATGTTGGTCATGCTGGATCTGTCGGCGGCTTTCGACACCGTCCCTCATGAGGGTCTCCTCTTAAGACTCAAGGAGATCGGACTACGGGGGACGGTGTTGGACTGGTTTCGATCCTTTCTATCGGGCCGCCGACAGGTGATCTGGGCTCCACCGTTCTCCGCGGAAATGCCATCGCTAGAGGTTGGGGTTCCCCAAGGATCCATCTTGAGCCCCACCATTTTTAACATCTACATGGCTCCTCTGGCGATGGTAGCGGAGGCTTACGGGGCCCGGGTCATCTCATACGCTGATGACACCCAGCTCTTGTTTACGTGCAGCAAGGGTGAGGTCTTTGACAGCGGCAGGATCAAAGACTGTCTGAGTACAGTCTTTGCGTGGTTCCAGCAGCACAGCCTGAAATGCAACTCGGACAAGTCTGAGTTGCTTTTCTTTGGCTGTGCTCCCGATCCGAGTTGGAAGTTGTGGTGGCCCCAGGACATGTTTCCTCCCGAAAGGCCATCCTCCCAAGTGAAAAATCTGGGAGTGGTATTTGATGAAGACCTATCCTTCCGACCCCATATCGTAGGGCTAGCAGGGAAATGCTTCGGCATTCTTAAAATGCTGAGGAAATTTCTTCCACTGCTCTCCCTGCAATACCGAAAGACTGTAGTCCAGGCGCTAATAGGGTCTCGGTTAGATTACGCAAACGCGCTTTTTGCAGGTTTGCCGAAATACCTTTTGGCCAGACTGCAGATCGTTCAAAACTCGGCGGCCAGGGCCATATTTGGCCTGCCAAGGAGAGCCAGTGCTTCTCTGCTTTTAAACAGGTTGCACTGGCTACCTATTTCTAAAAGAATTAGGTTTAAAATTCTCACGTTGGCGTTCAAAGCCCTCCACTCTGTTGGCCCTAACTACATTAGAAAGCGTATCGCTTTCTATGCACCACGGAGGATGCTGCGGTCAGCCGACCTGGCTAAAGTGGAGGTACCCACTGTCAGACGAGTTCGGATGGGAGGACGGTCATTCCAATTCATGGCTGCATGCCTTTGGAATGAACTCCCCCTTTCCCTCCGCAAAGCTAATAACCTCCTAGCTTTTAGGAAAGAGCTGAAGACCATGCTCTTTTCTGTGTAACCACTGTGACGGTAGCGTTGTTGCCTTTGTGTTTTTTGGACTTCAGGCCCCCTTGCCAAAGCGCCGGGACACCCTCTGGGGTAGCCGGGCGCTCTAAAAGTACGGCCTTAACATAACCGTGGCAACAGCCAGACCCTGCTGTGCCAGAGAAAGGGCAAACTGGAGAACATCAGATAAATGGGCCCTCAAAGGGTCTAAAGACTTCTCCCTGCACCAAGTAACAAATTTCGACCACCTATAAGAATAGATGGACTTAGTGGAGTCACGCCTGGCTGACAAGATGACATCCACTACATCAGGCGGGAGAGAAAAAGAACTCAGGTTGCCCCGTTCAATCTCCAGGCATGAAGGTGTAAGGTCTGGAGGTGGGGGTGTAGAACCTGCCCCTCCATCTGAGAGAGGAGATCTGCCCTGTGAGGGAGACGGAGCGGCGGGTGAGAGGAGAGGTGGAGAAGGTCTGAGTACCACACCCTTCTTGGCCAATCCGGGGCGATCAATATAACTTGGGCCCGGTCTTGGCGAATTTTCCTCAGAACCCGAGGAACCAAAGGTATGGGAGGAAACGCGTAAAGGAGTTGCGAGCTCCAACTCAACTGAAATGCGTCCCCCAAGGCTCCCTGCATCGGATACTGGAGACTGCAGAACGACAGGCAGTGAGCATTCTCGCGAGTGGCGAACAGGTCCACCCGAGGAGTCCCCCACATCTGAAAGATGTTGTGAACTACCTCCGGATGGAGCCTCCACTCGTGATCGGCAGAGAACTGCCGACTGAGACTGTGTGCACGAACGTTCTGAACCCCGGCCAGATGATTTGCCATCAGACAAATCTGATGGTCCTGAACTCAGGACCAGAGACACTGCGACCCTACTCCTCCCTGCTTGTTGATGTACCACATCGCGGTCGTGTTGTCCGTCAGGACCTGAATCGACTGACCGCAAAGGGAAGGGAGGAAGGCCTTGAGCGCCAAACGTATCGCCCGCAATTCTAGTAGGTTGATCAAGCCTTAAAACCAGTCTTCTGCGACGACATCTCGAAGAAATTAGAGATAGACACAGTAATAGAATAATAGTAACTAAGTTACTGTGAAGCTACAGTACGATCCCAGAAAACCGTTAGCGTCGATGACGCGGAAAAAAGGGAACTGATGTCATCACGCCGGCGTGGGCCTATTATAGGCGTCGGTGACGTCAGCGGAGTCGCGAGCGGTGCCTTGCCTCTATGACGTCCAAGTCCACGTCGGCGCAAAGCTACAAAAAGAATTTCCGAATGTTGCTGACGCAAGGGGATATTCACAAGGTGAGGAATCCACACGGCAGATGTATCTATCAGAAAGGAGCATGCCTGCCTTAGAAGGTACTCGTGGTGATCCAGATCTCCCTGAAACAGAAGATGTAGATGAGGAGGAGGAGGATGAGGAACCCTCTGGGGATGAGGCAGACAAAGGTTCTGTGATAGTCAGCAGACTCACAAGGGCCAACTTAGACCTACATAGGGAAGGGACTGGGGGACCCCCAGTGCTGAACCTAAGCAGGCCTAACTATGGAGTTAGAAGAGATAGGTCTCATTCTAGGGACTCCATTAGATCTGTGCACTCTCGTGCCTCTCATGCATCTGCTCAGAGGAGGATGACTTCCCCTCAGAGGAGAGAGCATGAGGCAAAGATGAAGGAAGCTAATCTGAGGATCCAAAGGGAAGAACTTGCCCTTGCCAAAGAGAAGCTTGCCTTTGCTAGAGAGCAACAGTTGAGTGGGGTACTCCCCACTGGTGGCAGCAATATCCCTAGGGATAGAGACAGGAGTTTTGATAATAGACACCTGAGTAAAATAGTGCCCTCCTATAAGACAGGAGATGATATCCACAAGTGGATAACTGCTTTGGAGAGAGCCTGCAAAGTACAGCAGGTACCCCAGAGTCAGTGGGCAGCTATATTGTGGCTCTCCTTTGAAGGTAAAGGTAGAGACAAGCTCCTCACTGTTAGAGAGGAGGATGCTAATGATTACCAAGTCTTGAAAAATGCACTGATTGATGGGTTTGGCTTAACCACTGAACAGTACAGGTTAATGTTCAGGGATACCCAGAAAACTCAGGCTCAAGATTGGACTGACTTTGTTGATTGTGCCACTTAGGCTTTGGAAGGCTGGCTACTGGGAAGTAAGGTTACTGATTACACAGGATTGTACAATCTAATTATGAGAGAGCAAGTCTTAAATAATTGTCAGAACCAGTTATTACATCAGTACCTGGTAGACTCTGATCTGACCTCTCCACAAGAATTGGGTAAGAGGGCAGACAAATGGGTCAGAACCAGGATTAGGCCTAAGAACCAAGGTGGTGACCAAAAGAAGGAATCAACCAAGCCTCAAGAGAAGGGTGGGAATAAATCTACAGATCAAACCACATCAGGGCCCCAAAAATCCTCTGAAGGGGGTGGGTCCCAGAATCCTTCCAATACCCAGAAGAAACCTTATTGCCATACCTGCAAACAGGTAGGCCATTGGAAAACTGACAGCAGTTGCCCAAGGGCCAACAACAATAAGGAGAACTTACCCCCAAGTCATACTCCCAAGCCTCCTGTTACTACTAGTAGTAATCCCCAGGTGGTGGGAGTGCCCCCAAGAATTTGGGTGGTTTTACTTTGGGAGTTCCTGGGGACTCTGGCCTAACCAGGTCCCCTAACTCAGATACTCGTGTCTGTGAAAATGGCATGGGGTTAGCCAACTTCACTGATTGTCCCAACACTTTGGGCAAATACAGACAGGAGCCCCTCATCAATGGTCTGAAAGTTGAGGCCTATTGAGACACAGGGGCTAGCATCACCATGGTGACTGAGAGCCTAGTCCCCTAAAGGCAACTTTTACCTGGTGCCACATACCAGGTGACAAACATTGATGGAGTGCAGAAAAATCATCCCATGGCAGTGGTAAATCTCAGCTGGGGAGGTGTCACTGGCCCCAAGAGAGTGGCAGTGTCATCAAACTTGCCTGTAGATTACATACTGGGGAATGATTTAGAGATCTCAGCCTCGGCTGAGGTAGAAAAAGAAACCCATTCTAAAATGGTAAATCTTCCTGAGCAGGTTAGGAGGGCTGTGCCAGGCTCAGCCCAATCTCAAATAGATTCCTTCCCTGAAAAGATTAGCAGGGCTGTGATGGTAACAGCCCATACCCAAACTGAGTCCCTTCCTGAAAAGGTTGGTGGGGTTGTGATGGCCACAGCCCAAACTCAGACTGATAATAGTGTTGTGAAGCCTGAAACTATGGATCACTCCACTCAAACGGAGAGCACTGAGGAGGAAGAGAAATCTCCCTCCCACCAGACTTTAGGAAAGGATCAGCCTCCTCAGGGAACTGATCTTACCCCTTGTGAAGAAACTGCCCCAGAGGTAGTCAGGCCTAGCCTGGCAGAACCCCTGATGTCAGTGGACCCTTCCAAGGTGGGACCCAGTCTGGAGCAGGTAACCTGCCCCTCTCTACCTTGCCTCAGTCAGCCCAGGGCTGTAGAGGTCAGGGAGGCCAGTGGTGGACCCCAAAGTGCCCCCTGTCCAAAAGAACCCCCCAATCAGCAGATTAAGGGCACTGAAGCTAGTAGTTCTAGCCAAGTGAAAATAAAACAAACTCCTGAGGGATCCCCCTTGAAATTAGTTAGGGACCTCCCACAGATGGACACTGTTGGGCACAGCCAAACCTGGGACCTAAGGGCCCCAAACCTGACCTGTCCCTCCAGTAAGCCAAACAGAGGGACCCAGCCTCCAGCTTTAGGTAGCCAGAGGTTGACCCTGAGAGCATACAGCAACTCAGTCCTGGAAAGAAAGGCATATATGGTGGATAGTGATTGGAGGAAGTTGAGCCCAACATTAGTGGAGCCTCACTTCAGTACTCCATCCCAGCACCAGCCTTTTACTTTACCGAAACACACCACAGGTAGAGATTCCCTATGGTGGAGACCCTCAGATACCCTTAGGGTGAGGGATTGCTTAGTGGACCATGAGATAGGGGGTAACCATGCCAGTGCATGCACCTCCTCATATGGCCACTCAGGCAATATAGGCTTACCTGGTCAAGGATAGCCTTAACTCCTTTTGTTTGGGGGGGGGGGGGGGGGGGTTATGTAGGAAGGTGGATATCTGACTATGGTTGCCCCCAACTTTTTGCCTAGTGTTTTGCTGGTTTTTGACTTAGTTGGCCTGGGATCCTGCTATTCAGGACCCCAGGCTTCCTGCTCTCTTTGTTAAAATGGATTCCATGTACCTTAGGTACATATCTAATTGGATACTGGGTCACCTTATCAGTCCCTGTACAGTGTACCTTAGGTACCCAGGGCATAGGTGCACTCAGGGCCTACCAGGGGCTGAAGCATGTATTATGCCACCCCTGGCTGGCCATCTAAAACTGACAACTGGCTGCACGACAGCTGGGGCAAGGTGGTGTAAACACCCTTTGCTGTAGATATAGTATACCTATATCTAACCCTAAAATGGACACATATCCTCCTATCAGTCACTCCTATGGCAGGCCTTATCAATCCTGAAGGCAGAGTGCTTGGAATTATGTGAGATAGTGCTCTGGCATGACCTGAGCCTGTCTACAGCTTTCGGAACCAAGTCCTTTAGCTGTTTCCATGATAACGCTATACCATATACTCTTAAGTGCATTATCAACCTCGCGGTTAAATGCCAACTCTGGTATAACATTATCAAAACATATCGAGTAAGGTGTCATACGATTTGCAATACTACCCCCTCGCCAATTCTGGCGACGGGGGTAGCATTCCACCCTTCTAGAGGGACACGACATGTATGTAACTGAGAACCCTGGTTAAAGTTAACTCGAGCCTTGGCATCACAAAATGGATGCTGCCACCACAGACACAAGTCTGACCTCCTGCTGCTGGGAGTCCTTCCAGCGAGGGGGGCTTGGACAAAGGGTTTCCTGCCTTGGGAGGTGCTAGCACCACCCCAGACAGGATTTTGTGTATTGGGTAGGACAGGCCTGAAAGGAATGAGACATGCCTGGGGCACACAAGGTGTCCTGTGCATATACCGGTTCAAACCAGTTGCTGGGGCATCCCTGCCCAGCTCTGGCGGGAAACTGGACAAAGGATAGGGGATGTAGCCACCCCCCTTCCTGGTCCCACCCAGGGGAGGGACCTAGTCAGTAGTGCAGCCCCCTTTAGTAGGATAAAGGTAGGAGCTGGTCCCATTCCAGATTAGATTATCCTGAACAATTCTACAAGAAGAAACTCTGGACTTCGACGTTCTGCTCCACAGAAGACTGAAGAATCTCCCTTGTGGACAAGGAGTGTCCACCCTGCAACTGCAGGCACCATCAAGCGTCCAGCGGCTTCACTTTGTCGTCTTCCCTCGAGAATCCAGACTTCAGAGCCTGAAGAGACCCGGATTCCCAGACCTCTCCGACCTCAACTCACATCGGCAGCAAAGCTGAGACCCGTGGGTGCGACGAGACACGTGGGACCGGCCATCTTGAACGAACCTGCACTTCGCTTCCAGCACGACTCCCGAGGTAAACTCGACCAAGTGCTTTGGGGATTGAGAAGCCCCAGCCCCGAGCAGCCCCTGCACCGAAGATCAGCCCTCCAGCTTCCACGAGATCTGCGTGGGGCCCTTCTGCTTGTTTGCTGCTCGACGCGTTGTCTAGTCACTTGCCGGCTGGCTAGTGGCCTCCTAGACGACGAACCTCTGAATCTTTGCTGCTGGTCTGGTTGCTCCAGACTGGCCCTTGCTCCCTTCCAAAAGAGGGGCACCCCGGACTCTCCTAGTTCGCACCAGACGTCTTTTCCCTTCACCGCGTGGGTTGCCTTTGCCAAGGCCTGTTGACTCCAATTCCGGATCCAACACCGCCGACAGCGAGAGCCTGCGCGGGACAGCTCGTGCCTCCATCCTGGTCATCGAAGACACCTCCTGGTCCACGTGGCTGCAGAGTCAAGCGTCCACCCTTCACCTGATCGCGACGACAGCACCTGGTTCCTTCCTGGTTCCACACCGGTCACTGGCTAGTGACTTTGAACACTGTCCCCTCTGCTTTCAGGTCCTCTTCTTCACCGATCCACCCTTGGATCGCACCGGACATCTTCCTCCTGTTCGCCTGCAGCATCTTTTCTTTCAGGCTCCATTGACTTCAACGCGAGAACCCAACACACTTTGGCACCTATGCACCCGCAGCCCGTGGGTGAGGTAACGAGAGCATTTCGGTGCTCAAGGGTAGTTTAATTGTCCTAGTGTCCAATTCCACAGTTGTTGTTGTCCTAACTAGTCAGGATTGTCCGTACTCACCTTTAACTTGAACTGTACTGTCCATAGACGTTGTTACGCATCTCGCATGTGAGTTCACACTCTGCACACGCGTTCCGTGGGCCTCCTATTACTTACCTAGAGTTAGGGTAGCGTGGTCCCATCGATCCTACAGCCTCTGGACAGCTCCATTCCTTCTATCGACTTTCACATTCCACTTACTTAGTATATGGTTTGTCGTGCCCCTAGGGCACCATTGTAATTTTGTGCAACTTGTCGTATTTTTCTTAAGAGATTGTCATGTGCTTAGCCCTCTGACCTCATACAGAGTTCAGAGGTGTTGTTATTAATAAATATACTGTTTATTTTCATAACAACCTGTGTGGTGTCCTTTCATCTGGTATTCAAGGGGTTATATTGTGATAAAACAGCTCGCTTCACATGCCAAAAGAGTTTAGCCTAAGACTGCTTTGTCCATGCTACCATTAGGATAGCTGGTTTATAAGGTTGACTTTACAACCAATCACCATAAGGGTTGTTTGGACTGATACAAGGTGATCACTAGAACTAGTGAGCATCATATATCAGGCCAACTTCTCACAGCTGGGGCGTAAAAAGAAAGAACTAACGTCAGCGCGCAAGGGCGGCGTCTAGGTAGCTGCTGCGACGGCATCTCAGCGAACACGAGGCCACCTTCTGACGCGCAGGGGTACTGCTGGCGAAAACTTTCCGGATCCAGTCTTACGCCTGGGGGTAATTCTAAGGTAAGGAATCTATCACTATGTGTATTTTACCGATAAGACATTCAATAAAAGATGGCTTCATTCTCTTTTATGTTCTTTGTGCCACAGTTGGCCCTCCACACCAATGAACCCCGCTAAAATACATTATTTAAGCATGAAAATATTTATTGGAATTTATTTCCAAACACAATATCATTTTAATAGAAATGTAATCCTACTAAGGGCAAAACCAGACGGGAAATGTTAAAAATACTGGACAATCGGATGGAACCAAGCAGGCACAGATGTTCTTTGCAAAGCATTTGTGTTTGTGATTGGAGCCTTCAGAATGACACACTGTCTCTTAGTCTAGTTTCCCAACTTCTGGTGATTGATTAGCACTCCACTACTTTTGGAAGTGGAATGAACATATGAGGTACATTCTCAAGTTTTTGTCTGTTGGTGCTTAGTTATGGAGAATTAGGTAGTCTCAGGATCCCTGTTTACAGTGAGTCCTTCCCTCTCCCACCCCGCTACACCCGTGAGACCTACAAATAAATGCAATTTCAGTAATGCTCACTTAAAATAAAATACTTTGGCTCCAAAAAACATGGGATGACGAAAGCGACTGTGACCTTCTATTTCCAAAACTCATAAAGCAATGCTAAACTTGTCAACAAAACAGTCGTAAAATTAGCAAAAACGAGCAGGCAGAGACAATTATGGAGGTTACTGTATTTGTACTAGGCTGACACTAGGAATGCATGGCAAAGGTTGTGTGTTGCTTACGATTCGCAGCAAACCGTTGTTTATTAATCAATTGGATCTCAACTGGTAAGAACTAAACACAATTTACCAATCAACCTAAAAACAGTGAAAACTATCTGCTAGATTCATCAAAGACCCGTTTGCGAGTCTATAATAGCAATTCATAAGGAATCGCTATTTCAGACTCGCAAAACGGGATTCATGTAGGAATCGCAATACTTATTGCGATTCCTACAGCTTCCTTATTTGCGATTAGCTAATTGCTAATCGCAAATAAGGAATAACTTCCCATTCACCTTATTTGCGATTAGCAATTAGCTAATCGCAAATAAGGATGCAAATTCATGGGTGCCAGGGGTGTCCAAAGGACACCCTGTAGCACCCCTGATATGCACATCTACACAGGTGTTGCGCACACACATGTCCAGAGGACATGTGTGTGTGTAACATGCAAGTGAGAAAAATGCACTAAAGTGCTTTTTTCAATTTTTTCGCTATTTACCACGAAGTCAGACTTCGTGGTAAATAGCGACCAAAAATTGCGAATTCGCAATGAAAAAATGGTTAATGAATTGCATTTAAGGAATCTCAAATAGAGATTCCTTAAATGCAATTCCTCGCAAATGTGCGAATTCTTTATTAGCGAATTTTGCATTTGGGATGATGAATCCCAAATGCAAAAATTGCACTCGCAAAGGGCCAGATTCTCAGAATCTGGCCCTTTGCGAGCGCAATTGAGCTTGATGAATCTAGCTGAATATTACTTATAAATAATTTAAAAGTGCAAAAGTGAGGTCGCAATACCAAACTCTGCCATTTCTGAAACCAAATACCCTGAGAGCAAACACTGTTGATTCAATTTGGCTTTCTCAAAGCATCAAGTGACAAACACACATGCCGCTAGGAGCCTAACCCGGTAGAGGGAGTATCACTGTCCTACACTGCACCTAAAACACACGGTACACTGCAAATAACTAATTAGCTTACTCAACGCATAAATGAGACTAAATTAAATTCATCAGATTTGATTGAAAACAAAATATTTCAATTAAATCTTCGCCAAATTCGTCCTCTGATGAGCCTCCAATTCATATTGGGATACAAGAGGTTACGAGAACTGAACCAGAGGAAAACGTCCGTACAGATAGTTTAAAAACACTTTATGGTGTAAGGCAAGTCAGCAAAACGTCCCTTCCATCATACATCTCCCTGATCAGCCTTCACTGCAGGAGGAATGAAGAAGAGTCTTTAGTAGGAGGGCTTCAGCTGCTATGTTTCCGCACATTAATGCAGATAGGACTTTGTTGGCGCGCCTGTCCAACAAGGTCCCTCAACATTTCCTTCACATGCCTGAGCGGCGCAGTGCTTGTTTAGTGATGAGTCTTGGGGCCTCGCTGTAAGCATGATAAATGGCTGACTGGCCAGAGCCTTATTTAAATCAATCGGCTCACTCTTTCAGGCTGATGAGACGACTGATAGATTTACATAAAACATTTTGGAGGCAACAACTGAGGCAGAGGTGCAGGGAGGGATGTATTAGCCTTGATTTGCATGCCATGCATCAAATCATCACTCTAAACATTGCCACAAAAAGCAACAGGAAGGCAGAAATGTCTGTAGAACCGTAACCAGCACTTTGGGACCACAGTAGGTTGGCATTCTGTAAATTGTCTCATCACTGTCCTGGTGTGCTAAACCGGCCAATTAAATCTACGTGTTACAGTATGCACACGAAAATCTCAAATCTAACTAAAGGCTGTTCTTGAAAGGTGCATTAATATTGTCAGTTGTGCTCTTCTGCAATATTTCAGCATTCATCCATTAAAGGACCGCAATCTAAAGCACTAAAACCCTTCAATCCTTCTCAGACACTGCATGGACCAAGGCGATAGTTTAAAGGCTGTGGCAGTACTAAAAGGGTGATCCGAGAGTTTTTACATCAGAAGTGTTCAGGGTTATTTTACTACGGTTCGCTTACCCTCCCCACTCCTCCCGTACCCAATCGTGACAATGAAATGCAAAGAGCTCTACTTAGTCAAATAGACCTTAATTTTACCCATGTGACCTTTCTGTTGCTCGAATTTGTATAGAGTTATTTTTTGTGATGTGGGATTTTTCTCTGAGCAACTCAATTCAGCAATGATTAGGGTCTTAGAATTGGGTAACAAAAACAGAGTTAGAGATTCTAGCTCGAAACAAGGCATTAGCAAAAGCCCTCGGCTACAGCAGGAAAGCAATGCTAAATAAGCAGCGAGAAAGGGGCTTTAACACTGGTAAATTTGCTAGCATCGAGGCAAGCATCAAAGGATCAATTCAGGAAGACAGACCGAGCACTGCAGCAATGCCAAGAGACCCCCGCGGACGAACACAAACTCCACATAAACAAATTTTCAAATAGCTTTATTCAGAGTAGCCTTTCTGCTCTATTAACCACCGCAAACAGCTGCCAGCCCTGCTCAGAGACATAATCAACAACCACAGTAGTAAAATGGCAGAAGAAAAAAGACATTTTGGCAACAACTCCACAGAGGACCAGAGCTATTCTCCATGCGCCCGTCTTGTGTGCACTCATGGTTCGGAACGGTCACTCAGGGAAAAATGCCGGCACAGCACGGCATGCAGAAGTTGATCAACATATAAAGTGGCAAACTGAAAGAGAAGAGGCATAATAACTTGCTTCACTTACCCCCTTCGGCAATGTTTTTCAACAGTGAAACGCTATTGTAGCAAAGCCCCAGTCAATCAGTCACCTAGGCTTGCTGAGCAGCCTGTCCAGCAGCGAGGCAGACTTCAGCCAGCAAAGGGCAGGAACATCAAGACAAATATCAATGGATCGCAAGGAAATTTACAGAGCAAACTTTTCAGCAAGCTCTTAGTTTCAGTGGTATGATGACAACATTTACATGAACAAAGTCCTTAAAGCCCGCAGGTAAGAGCCATCGGCCAGCATGTGTTAAAACACACTTCCTCAATTGATCAGTGTAGAGTATAATCTGCCATTTAACATAACAATCAATCAATCAATGCCACTTTAATATATATGTGATTGCAGGTCCTCAAATGGAGCAGAAATGGAAACCTCAACTGAGAAGTAAGTCGGCTGGAATTCCAATGCGGAGGATTTATTTAAACACATATTAATAAAGCATATTTCACCATTTGACTCCTGCATACAATCAGAATCAAATTTATTTTGACGCAGTTAATTCCTGGCACACCCTTGGATAGTTTTACCTCAAACTGGAGACATAATTGTTTTTTGTTTTTTTATTCAAGCGGACTGAATTGCAAATATAAACTTGTGCATGCAGTAATATTGCACTTTTAATATAAAAAGTCGGTACGGAATCAAAGCCTCATTTGAAAAGCAGTAAAGCACTGACAGGGCACACAAACTATAAACAGCCAAACATGCTGCAAAGATTTGCTCACCTTGCTCTTTTATGAAATCCTTTTCAGACATGGTCACTGGTAACAGCAGCTCCCCAACGGGGGGCTGAATATTAACACTGAACTGGTCCTCCTTGGTGCTAAAGAATAGAAAAAAACACATCAATCAATAAATGTAGTGATACATTAATCTATGCAGTCTTGACCTAGAGTAAACGCAAAATGAAACCAATTTTATCAGCCTTAAAAATTGTGAAGGCAGATTCAGCCGCGTTAGGTTTCAAATGTCCAAACTAGTGGTTAGGCACACCAATATATATTCCTAACGGTGACCAACTCGGCTGTGTAAACAAATCAGCATAAATCATTAATGCAGTCTGATAACTACTTTGTGCGGTTTCAGATTTCATATAATCATCAATTCCTCCCCAAAAGAGCACGAATAAGTGAACAGACCCCAAATTATTACCCAAAATTGAGCAACTTTAAGAGACAGCATATTTAACACTTTTTTCTGCATATTGAATGTTTATGGTTCGTTTTAGTAAGTAACACTGGCACAAGCATCTAGACTGCAGACTTTCCAAAACAAAGCTACATTAAACGCTATTATGTCTGACATATAGCGTAATATTTGACCTATATAAAGGAAGACTCCTCGACCGCTAAAAGTGGCTATGTAAATGGTATGGCTGTCTACTACTTTACGCTATTGAGTCTTGCAAAAAAATGTAATGCACACCTAGCTACTAGTTATCCACATGGACGTCATTTAGGGGTCGTAGTTGCGACCCCTGGCTTGGCCCTTGCTACCCCTGGCAATGTTTTTGCTACCCCTGGCCTCAGAGGTGGCAAAATCAGTGCCTGGAACACAGGGGCAGCTCTTCCTAATGGACGCTGGTAGGAGCATCAGTTGCCTAGGTTCTGTCAACTTTTTTATTATACAAATAGTAAATATTATTCACTATTAGTGTAATAAAATATTGAGTTCATTAGCTGGAATATGCCCCTATCTGGAAGCTAAAGTAAGTAAAAGAAAAATGCTGTTAAATGTAGTTTGTATGCATGCTTGCGGGTGAGAGTGTGTTTATGTGAGTGAGTGAGTGTGTGTGAATGTGTTAGTATGTGTAAGCATGTGTGTGAGCCAAAGTAGAGGTCAAATAGAATGCAATGTTACTTCTGCTTCCCCAGGCATTTTGGTGAATTGACGTCCATGGTCATTTGGGTTCTCAAAAGTTTAGTAGGCTTCAATCGGACACCGTTTTACAAAAAGGATCACGGAAATAGATGATGCTCCCTTGCCAAGGAATGATGGCATCCAAACAAGAGTGTCAGCTCTTTAGATTGCATGAAATCTGTGTTCCACGTAAAGTGAAGGACCTTATCCCTTTTCAACAAAGGACAAATGCCCACATTCATCAAAGTCAATTGCATTCGCAAACGGTGCGAATCGCAATTTTCGGCCGTTTGTGAATGCAATTGACTAATTTGGAATGCATCATGTATTTCGCAATTTTAGGAATCGCAACCATGTTGTGATTTCTAAAATTGAGACTGCATTTAAGAAATCGCAATTTCAGATTTCTTAAATGCAATGCATGGCCATTTTTTAATTGCGAATTCGCAATTTGGAAGTGGTAAATTAGCATGAAGTTGAACTTCATGCTAAATTACTGAAAACTTTCAAATATGCACAAATTGCATTTTTGAAAGTTTAAATTTACACACACACACATGCCCTTGGGGCATGTGTGTGTGTAAATTGCATTGAAAGTTACATTTTAGGGGTGCAGGGAGGTGTTCTTTGGACCCCCCTGCACCCTTGAAATTGCATTCACATTTTGCGAATCGCAATTTGAAATTCGCAAAATGTGAATGCCTTCCCATTCAGGCCCATAGGAATCAATGGGAAGGGTTTTCCTTAATTGCGATTCGCAAAATGTGAATTGCAATTAAGGAAATATACCGAATCGCAAAAATAAATGCAAATTGTTCATGCATTGCCGTTTGTGATTTCTAAATTGCGATTCCTTAATTTTCGCAATTTAGGAATCGCAAACAAAAACGTTGATGCATCTCCCCATATATGTGCTGGATGCTACGTAACCACTGGCAAATACTGAATTTTATTAAGACTCCGTTATCTGACCTTAAAAACCTTCCAGCAGCAAGGCAAAATTACAATGAAAAAAACAAACTATTATTGATGCCAATCTTTTTTACCCTGAAAGATGGCTTCTGGTGACACTTAACGCTGCAGTACATTGGTGTGACATCTCTGCAGTGCACAATGACTTGCCTCCGGCACCTACTGGACAAAAAGGTGGGCGGGTTGCCTTTCCACACTGCCTCTGGGTCTCCAGAGACCAAAGCGAGATGGAAAAGCAGCAGCACTTGCGACTAGTTCTATCAATGCACAGACCCACTATCCAGTACGTTGTGGGCACACCTTCTCTGCAGCAGAGGGCATGGAGGGGCAGAGAAACACACTCTGGGGTGAAGGATTAGACCCGGCGGTGATGGATGAACTTTTAAAGAGGTGAGAACTTTTCAACAAATTAAAACAAATTGGAGCATTTCACGGAACAATTTTCACCCAACTTGGATAGAAATCTAGGCATAATTATCCATCCATCCTTCATCAACCTCTAGATGGAGCCCCTTAGGGCTCTGCTCACAGATACAAGCATCAAAATTCACCAATATGCTGACAGAACAACTCTACTTGAAAGTCTACTTTTCCCCACACATTCAACACCTGCATGTCATCCAAGCCTGGACGTTCAGTGCCTGCTTAAGGCTCAATGCAACCAAATAAGAATTCTCGGTATTTGCTAAGAAAACAACCATGAGCTAGTACAACTTGGCTCAATGACATGAACCATGATGGTTTCCAACCCCAGCTTTCACTGAATGCCAAGTTGCATGGATTCACCTTGAACACCAGAACAAAGTGGGAACTGCTCTTCAAGCCCTCACGCTCTTGCATTAGAATGGAGATAACACCCGGCCTCATGGCTTCCCAGACTTCACAACGCCCCTTAGACCACTGTAGGAGCATTCTACATGCCGCAGCAGGTCTCCACCAGAGCCTTAAGAAGTAGGATCACATCAGCTCCATCCTTATGGAACTCAATTAAGACAAGTTCACCATCTAAGGTGGCTTTCGGGATATTTGCAGCCAGGAAACAATCAGACTGGAGACTAAGATGTGTAAAAAAAAAAAAAAAAAAACAAGGCAGCAGGCATTTTACACCAATAGACCTAGGATCCATTAGGACCACCCCACCACCGCTCCAGTTTAGGAAAGAGTTGATAACCACTACAACACAATGCAGTAACAGTGCACTTCTGCTTGCATAAGTCAGCTACCTCTTATATCACCCACTGACTGAATTCTGCCTTTGACCTTGAACCCACACTCTGCAGCCTTTTGGCCGGGTTTGCACTGTAACATACCGCATACATACAGCTGTAGCTGAAAGTGCCTTGTGGTACCAAGCAACCAAAATCCTTAATAAGCTTCCGGAACTCAGACTGAATTATGCCTTAAATATGAGCTTTTTAAAAACAACATGCCTTTTTAATGGCTATACTATAACTACGATAACTATACATTCAACAATCAGAAGGAATTACAGGACAGAATGTCTGGTCACATACATAAATGCATAGTCCTTCAGTAACAATAATGCATTTCTCAGTTTTAATCATTTTATCCGGAGGCATCACTGAGTGGTCCTACATCAAGGATCTCCTACATTGAAGTGTATCTGATCACCTCCATATACAGCAACTCCAACCCTCAACCGAACCCCGTCACAACTCAACTTCCCGTCACGGCCGTTAAACAAACCCTGACCTCATGCTACCATGAAGACCATCCACTTGGGGCTCCATCTGACCCTTGCCCCACTGCACTTGCACCAAAGGACTCCTACTGATCAACGAAGCAGTAACACCCATCCTCAACACCTCCATTGACTCAGATACATTCCCGGACACCTGGAAACATGCCATCATATGCCCCTGCTCAAGAAATCATCCACTAACCCAGCCACGTTTTCCAATTACAGACCCATCTCCCTCCTACCATACACAGCAAAGGCCTTAGAGAAACTAATCAACCGATGCCTAACCAACCACCTCAATGTCCCCCAGCTCCTTGGATGCCATGCAGTCAGGATTCAGGGACAATATCAGTATAGAAATAGCCCTCATTGCCGACACATACAACAGCTGCATGATCCTTGACTGAGGAGACCCCGCAGCCCCCATTCACATGAGTCTCTCTGCAGCATATAACACGGTCTCACACCCCGTCCTCATCAGGTGCCTGCACAAGATTACCATCCAAGGACCCACTATTCGCTGGATGAGCTCCTTCTTAACAGTTAGAAAAAAAGCTGTCAGCATGGCACCTTACTCCTCTGAAGCCCCTCAAACTCATCTGCAGAGTGCCTGAAGGTTCCTCGCTGAGCCCCACTCTCTTCAACGTATGCAGGATTCCAGTGGCCAACGTCATCCGCGTACATAACATCAACATCCTCTCCTATGTAGATGACACACAACTCTTCTCCTCGGACAAAACCCCAGACACAAGAAACAAGTTCACCGGAGAGCGTGGCCTGGGATGCATGGAGGCAGCAGTGTAACCGCTGAGCTCCAGCACCCAAGGTCAGATTAGGATCTTTTCTCCTGTTACCCCAGGCTCCACAAACCGAGGGGAGTGGCTCTGGCTGGGGGGGAACCTGCTGATGGCTCTCACTAGAGGAAAATGTTCCAGAGAAAAGCGCGGTGGCCTCCGAAGGTAGAAGGACTGCAAAAACGCAGCCAAGGCAAGTTGTCACCGGCGGACCGATAGTGCTGGTTGCCCCAGTGGTGAAGTGAGCTGCAAGTGAACTGGTGACTCCCCGACCGCAAGAGGGTGATTGGATGCCTTTGGTCTCCTCCTGCCTTGTTTGAGGGGTGGGGGTTGGGAAAATTGTTGATTATTGTAAGAGAACGTCATGAGGTTTTGAAAAATCAATAAAATACTTTAAAAAAAAAGAAAAAAGTTCATCGCCTGCATGACCAATGTCATTAACTGGATGAAAGCCAAATGTCTCAAACGCAACACTGCTGACAAGACAGAAGTAGCGATCTTTGGCAAGAATACTTCACCATGAATGCTGAGTGAGAAAAGCAGGGGCCAGACTATGCTATCTAGCCACTGAGAGACTAACTAGGGGATTGGACCATAGTTTCATCGATGACGCCTTCAAATTGCCTGCTAGACGACTAGCATTCTGCAAGTCCAGCAGCAATCCAGCATCAGTATAGGGAGTGGAGAGTAAGTTATCCAACTTATTGTTGTTATCACCAAGTGGTACATTTTGAAGCTCCTGGACTGCAACTGAATCTGAGCCACAAAAGGCCTCCAGCCACCTGTGGTACTGGTGTTAAAGAAGAGAATGAGGATCACCTAATGCACAAGTTACTACTTGTGTAACGATATATCTGTAAGAGACATTAGTTAGTGATAGATTCCTTACCTTAGAATATCCCCAGGCGTCAGACTGGACCCGGAAATTCTTGCGTAGCAATACCCCTGCGTGCCGGTAGGCGTCGTCCGCAGCTCCGCGTCCGTCGTCGACGTCGTTAGCGCCGGAATGAAGTCGTCGGAGTACTTAGACACCGCACTGACGTCAGTTCTGATACACAGCTATTCCACGCCAGATACGCAGAGCCATGATAGAACCAACACTGGTGCCATGAAACTAGGGCCCTGAAAGGGGATGACCTTAACCCTAGATATCGGTTCGCAGAACGGGGAGGATGGGTGGGTCGGTAAGGAATCTATCACTAACTAATGTCTCTTACAGATATATCGTTACACAAGTAGTAACTTGTGCATCTGAAAGAGACAAGTTAGTGATAGATTCCTTACCTTAGAATAGATACCCCAGCAATACCAACCCCGGTGGTGGGTCTGCGAACCAATAATCACACCAGAAAGTCCTGGAGGACGGAACGGCCAAAGAAGTCATCCATCCGGACTTGGCTGTCCAGGCAGTAGTGTCTTGCAAACGTGTGCAGCGAGGCCCACGTAGCTGCCTGGCAAATGTCCTGGAAGGGCACTCCCCGGCTCAGGGCAGTGGTAGTCGTCGTGGCCCAAGTGGAATGAGCCCTTAATCCAACAGGGGGCTCCTTCTTAGCCAAGGAGTAGCATGCCTGGATACACAAGATGATCCACCGCGAGATGGTTCGCTTGTGCACCGCCTTTCCCTTCTTAGCGCCCACGTAACCAACAAAGAGTTGGTGATCCACCCGGAACAGGCGTGTGCGATCCAAGTAGTAAGAGAGCGCACGTTTTGGGTCCAGACGGTGGAGCCTCTCTTCCTCTTTTGAGGGATGCGGAGGCGGAAAGAAGGTGGGCAAGGTAATGGACTGCCCGATGTGGAAGGCCGTGACAACCTTGGGCAGGAAAGAAGGTCTTGTCCACAACACAACCTTGTCCGATGAACAGAGAGGAAAGGAGGTGTGGAAGAAAGAGCCTGGAGCTCACTCACTCTCCTGGCAGAGGTGATGGCAACCAGGAAGGCAGTCTTCAAAGTAAGAAGACGGAGAGGACAGTTATGGAGCGGCTCAAAGGGAGCACACATCAGGAAAGTTAGAACCAGGTTCAAGTCCCACTGGGGCATCACGAAAGGAACAGGAGGAAACATGTGTGTGATGCCCTTTAGAAATCTATTTACAATAGGGGACTTGAACAAAGAAGGCTGATCAGGTAACCTTAAGAAGGCGGAAAGGGCAGAAAGGTACCCCTTGATAGTGCCCAGAGCAGATCCCTGCTGGGCAAGGGAAAGAAGGAAGAGGAGAACCTCAGAAAGGGGTGCAGAGAGAAGTTCCACAGCCTTTGCTGTGCACCATGCCACAAATCTGTTCCACCTGCAGGCGTATACCGACTTTGTGGATGGACGCCTGGCTGCCAGAATGACATGACAGACTTCAGGAGGCAAGTCAAATGGCCTCAACTGTCGCCGCTCAATCTCCAAGCTTGTAGGTGGAGACTGGACAGGTTCGGGTGGAGGACCGTCCCCTGCTGCTGCGACAGAAGGTCCTCCCGAAGAGGCAGACGAATCGGGGGATCTACTGACATGCTGAGTAGCTCGGGATACCAGCATCTTCGTGCCCAGTCCGGAGCCACAAGGATAACCTGGGCCCGGTCGCACCTGATCTTCTTCAGTACTCTGGGCAGAAGTGGTATAGGCGGAAAGGCGTACAACGGACCGCAACTCCACTCGCGACGAAAAGCGTCTCCGAGCGAGTGCCGCCTTGGAAATTCCAACGCGCAGAACTGATGACATTGCGCGTTCTCTTCGGTGGCGAATAGATCTAACCAAAGCTCTCCCATTGCTGAAAGAGGCCTTACGCCACGTCCGAGCTCAGACGCCATTCGTGATCCATCATGCACCGACGGCTGCGTTCGTCCGCCCTGGCATTCAAAGAACCTGCCAGGTGTTGAACCACCAGGGTAACGCCCTGACGTTCCACCCACTGCCAGAGGCGCAGTGCCTCCTGGCATAGGGTCCACGACCCCACCCCGCCATGTTTGTTGCAGTACCACATGGCGGCGGTGTTGTCCGTGAACACCTGCACTACACTCCCCCGGACAGAGGGGAGGAATGCCTTCAGTGCTAGACGAATCGCCCGCAGCTCCAGAAGGTTGATATGGAGCTGGGACTCCGCCGGAGACCAGAGGCCTCTGATCTCCACCTCCCCCATGTGGCCAACCCAGCCCTGGAGGGACGCGTCCGTCACAACCACGTGCTCCGGGTGGGGTAGGGAGAGGGATCTGCCACTGACCCAATCGCGGTCCGTAAGCCACCACTGCAGCTGTCTCACAGTGCCCTCCGAGATCAAGACGTGATCGGACAAGTTGCCCTGATGCTGGGCCTACTGAAACTTCAGGTCCCACTGCAGAGCCCGCATCCGCCATCGGGCGTGATGCACAAGAAGGATGCAGGAGGCCATCAGCCCCAGAAGCCGCAGTATCAACCTGACCGAGACCCGGGATAAAGGCTGAAAGATCGGAATCAGAGCCTGAATATCCCGAACCCGCTGTTCGGGAGGATAAACCCGAAACTGCGCCGAGACTAGAACCGCTCCGGTGAAGAGGAGCTTCTGAGAGGGACACAGGTGCGACTTCGGCACATTGATGGAGAACCCCAGCAAGTGCAGGAGGTCGGCCGTAGTCTGGAGGTGGCTGACGACAGTCTGGGGCGAGCCCGCCTTCAACAACCAGTCGTCGAGGTAGGGGAAGACTGACACCCCTAACCTGCGCAGATGAGCTGCGACCACCGCCATCACCTTCGTGAACACCCGTGGGGCGCTGGTAAGGCCGAAGGGGAGCACGGTAAACTGAAAGTGCTCGTGGCCTACCGTGAACCGCAGGTAACGCCGGTGGGCCGGCAGGACGGGGATGTGAAAATAAGCGTCCTGCAAGTCCAACGCTACCATCCAGTCTCCGGGGTCCAGGGCAGCTAAGACCTGAGCCAAAGTCAGCATCTTGAACTTCTCCTTCCGGAGAAAGCCGTTGACGTTCCGTGGGTCCAAGATAGAGCGTAGGCCCCCTTTGCCCTTCTTGGGTACCAGAAAGTAGTGGGAGTAACAACCACACCCTACTTCCGGCCCAGGAACGCGCTCGATGGCCCCCTTGGCCAAGAGGGCTGTGACTTCCTCGTGCAGAAGTTGCAAGTGATCCCCCGACACGCGGTGGAATTGCGGTGGCATGGCTGGAGGGGTCGCCTCGAAGGGGAGGGAGTAGCCCCTTCGGACGATTTGCAGCACCCACCTGTCCGACGAGACAGTGCGCCAGTGGAAGTGGTGATGGCGACCCCTGCCCCCCACTGGCGTCACATGGGCCTGAAAACTCGGAAGGTTTTGAGGCAGGTGCTGCGGAGGGAGTGTGGACTGGCCTCGCCGCTGTCCCCGACCGCCGTTACGGCGGTTTCCACGGCCACCACCGCGCTGTTGAACATTCTGCGGTGCATGGCTGGCAGCTCGTGTGGGGGCGCCCCTTCCGTAGCCACGAAAGGAGTGAAAGGCACCGATTGCTGGCGTGGGGCCGAGAGGCCCAAGGACTTGGCCGTAGCCCTGGAGTCCTTAAATCGCTCAAGCGCATGGTCTGCCTTGTCGCCAAAGAGGCGACGGCCATCGAACAGCATGTCCAGAAGAGTGGACTGGACATCGGCCGAAAAGTTGGCGGTCCTCAACCAGGCGTGGCGGCGAACCGCCACCGTCGTTGCCATCGCCCTGCCCAGTGAGTCCGTGGTATCCAGCCCACACCGGATGGAATATCGCGCTGCATCTCGACCCTCCGCAAGGGCTTGGGTGAGTTTAGCCCGGACCTCCTCCGGGCATTGTGGCAGCACGTCCGCAACCGTATCCCACAGAGTGTGGGTGTAGCGGCCCAAGAGGCATGCGGTATTGACAGACCGCAGTCCCAAACTGAGGGACGAGAACACCTTCTTCCCGAACTGCTCGTACCTCTTGGATTCCCGATCGGGCGGGGCCGTCGGGAATGCGGTCTGGGAAGTAGAGGCCTGGATGACCAAGCTCTTGGGGGTGGGATGGGTGGACAAAAAGCAAGGGTCGCCCGGTGCCGGGCGGTAGCGTCTGGCCACGTTCTTATCCACAAGCGGGCTTGGACCAAGTGCCCACAAGAACGTCACACAAGGCCTCATTAAACGGCAGCAGTGGCTCACTGGAGCTTGCCTGCGGTTTAAGGACCTCAGTGAGGAGGTTAGTCCTCACGGCCGCGACGGGGAGCTCAAGGTTTAAGGCCTTGGCCGCCCTCGTCAACAATACACTGTAAGCAGCCCCCTCCTCTGTAGCCACGGTGGGAGGGGAGACAAATCCAGTGTCTGGCGAAGTGTCAATACCACTGGCCTCCCCAAGCTCATATGTCCAGTCCTCTTGAGACTGGCATTCCCCTGCCAGAGGGTCAGCAGACCCCTCCCAATCACCTTCGTCACCCATCTCCTGTAGAACAGGTTCAACAGACGGGGCCTCCTCATGGAAATAAAAATCTCCGAAGGCCGTTGGAAGCGGCGCCCAGCGGCGCCGTTCCGGCGCCAGAGTCGGACCGAAGGGAACATTGGGGACGGCGTCCACAAGGGGCGCCGGGGGTGACACCCGCGGGGCCGGCGCCAGTGAGGTCGACCGGTGACGACCTGGATCCGGAAGCGGATCCGGTGAGGTCCTGCGGCGCCGGGACCGAAGTCGCCGGCGGCGCCGGGGCTGAAGCACCCGACGGCGTCAAGGCCGAAGCATCCGACCCGCAAGGGCCTCCAGCCGGGGCCGCTGTGCCCGAAGGCGCCGCGGAACCCGGCTGAGGAGGGAGGAACCTCATGGCCATGAGGTACCGCTCGATCTCCTCTGGCGTCGCTTCATGCCCAGGGACCCGAAGGTGTGGGGCAGGTGGCGACGCCTGCGACTCAGTCGGAGCCGCGTGGGTGGTGTCACCCGAACCCCCGGCCGCATCGCGCGAGCGTCGGGGTGGGTCGGAGGAACGATGACGCCTCTCCGACCTCTCATGCCTCTTACCTGAGGACTTGGATCTCGATGACCAATGTCCACTCCCGGAGCTGCGAGGGCTCCGACCCCGCGACCGGTCCCTCGACCTCCCGTGGGACCGGGACCTGGAGCGGCGCGGGCCGACTGCCGGAGCTCGAGCAGCTTGCGGGACCGCTCCCGCCTAGCTTTCGACGTCAGGGCCCGTCAGTCGGAGCAGGTACGATCGTCGTGATCGAGGCCTAGACACTTCAGGCACCGGCGATGGGGGTCGGTAACCGACATCAGTCGGTCACACTTGGAACAGGGTTTGAACCCGGGCATCCCTACCGGCACCGTCGGAGTCGAAAACTCGAGTAGAAAAATGATCAAAAAGATCAAAGTTAAGTCAAAAAAGACTAAGGGGTAGAGCTTCTCCGGATCTGCGCTAGCTGGCACGGAAAAAAGAAGAACTGACGTCAGCGCGCATGGGCGGCGTCTAAGTACTCCGACGACGTCATTCCGGCGCTAACGACGCCGACGACGGACGCGGAGCCGTGGACGATGCCTGCCGGCGCGCAAGGGTATTGCTACGCAAAAATTTCCGGATCCAGTCTGACGCCTGGGGATATTCTAAGGTAAGGAATCTATCACTAACGTGTCTCTTTCAGATGTCAGAGGTTGCACTTCGGTTATTTTGGAGCACAACATTATTGGTACTATGTCAGAAATCAATGTTGGGACCAGAGCTGAAGCCAGCACAGCTGGAGTCAGGGACAGCCGCGGTATAATCCAGATCAGCATGGAGGCATGGGTTGGTGCCAGCAAAGAGGAGTGAGAAGGCCCAACAGGGTCAGTCAATGACAGGGAAGGGCCTTGAAGCTGAAGTGGTACTGGGGGCCCACAAGGCTCCATGAGGCTCAAAGGCATTCCAGATGAAGCGGACATCGGTTTGAAAATTTGCAGCATGGTTTCTGCCCGATGCAAGATCGATGGCCCAGGGAACTCGGGTCTGTTGGGACCAGCCTTGTAACAAGCACTGGATCGGATGATACCAGCGATGTTGAGATCTTGGAGTGTCAACAACGCAGCTACTTCCCAGCGTGGGAAAGGCAAGAGGAAGACAAATCCCGGTTGGCTTTTTTGCACTTACAGCACGTCTTGGACTAGCATGAGGAATTGGCATGAGCCTGTGACTTACAGTGGGAATGACCCCATGATCTTGAGCAGGAGCAGCCTGTGACTTGGAGAGAGATTTTTTTTAGTGTTCTATGGCATATAATTTTCCTTCCTGTACCCCGATTGCCTTCAGATGCTTCATGTAAAATTTGTGTGAACCCCAAGGAGTTAGGCTTGAAAGAGACACTAGGATCAGTTAGCCTACAATTTTTTTTTCAAACATTTGCCATTTGTTGGCTTATATTCCTCGTTCTATTGAGTTTGTTCATTCATTGATTTCTTTGTATGTAATGGTGTGTTTTTGTAACGATTCTGTGTAGGATTATTTATGTTAGTTTGTAACGTTACATGCTATGTAGTATGAACAATAGTGTAAATATCAGAGTGTGCAGTGTGTTTTGTCTTTTTGCTATTCAATGTGTAGTAGAAATGTAAAGAAAAATTATAAAAAAGTGGCATGAAATAATGATGCCGGGGTCTGGTCATAATAAATAGTCTCAAGTAAAAAAGAATGTTTTCCCTATGGGAGATCCAAATAATCTTAAATCCAAACGGAATTCAGAGACCCATCTTACTCAGTTCACATCACTCATTCAAGTATCAACAATTCAGCTTGGGGAGCACTCACCAGAAGGAAGAAACAATATTCATATAAAAATATACATTTTATTTCAAAAATAAAAAACATATGAATTCCTATGCAATTCTAATTAAAAACACATTCAGTTTACAATAAAAACCACCTAATGTGGAACTGGAGAAAAAATGGGAAAAGACATTGGTATTTATCTTAATCTTGTCAATTCGGACCCCTGCTTGACAACACTGGGAAGGATTTTCTTTCCTTATAACCAATATGCTTGTTGGCAACACCAAATTTGACACTTTCTGATTGCGTTGACGCGTTTCGGAAGCCTTGAGTATTTATAGCCTCCTTCCTCAGGACAGTATCTATAGTTTTCTCCACACTCTGCATATCACCCATGCAAACGCATCTTGGTGAGTTGTATCAATTATTTTGCTATCTGGGATCATTAATTGAAGTTTCACGATTTCCCGAAGTCCTCAATGTTTAAAAACGACGGAAGATGTCAAATGCAGTGTTATTCAAATTTGTACACCCATTTTCCATTTATTCATTAGAAATCCTCAAGATATTGTAATATGACAACAATCTTGTATGTTGAAACGAATATCCTTCCTGCTTCTGATTCTGTTTTCTAGGGAAGGTCTGTGTCTTAGTTATCTTGGTGCCCCCGGGTAGTCAACGCTCGTAGCTTATTTTAATAGACGGCTCGTATTCCCGTGATGCTTCTTCGGCGTCAGTCAGATCACCGTTCCTAATAGAGCAAGAAAGCTTTTTTTTTTTTCTTGGAAAAAATGGGTGTACAAATTTGAATAACACTGCATTTGACATCTTTCGTCGTTTTTAAACATTGAGGACTTCGGGAAATCGTGAAACTTCAATTAATGATCCCAGATAGCAAAATAATTGATACAACTCACCAAGATGCGATTGCATGGGTGATATGCAGAGTGTGGAGAAAACTATAGATACTGTCCTGAGGAAGGAGGTTATAAATACTCAAGGCTTCCGAAACGCGTCGACGCAATCAGAAAGTGTCAAATTTGGTGTTGCCAACAAGCATATTGGTTATAAGGAAAGAAAATCCTTCCCAGTGTTGTCAAACAGGGGTCCGAATTGACAAGATTAAGATAAATACCAATGTCTTTTCCCATTTTTTCTCCAGTTCCACATTAGGTGGTTTTTATTGTAAACTGAATGTGTTTTTAATTAGAATTGCATAGGAATTCATATGTTTTTTATTTTTGAAATAAAATGTATATTTTTATATGAATATTGTTTCTTCCTTCTGGTGAGAGCTCCCCGAGCTGAATTGTTGATAGTTGAATGAGTGATGTGAACTGAGTAAGATGGGTCTCTGAATTCCGTTTGGATTTGAGATTATTTGGATCTCCCATAGGGAAAACATTCTTTTTTACTTGATAGTATACCGGTGCTCAATTTCCCTTTGGGTAAAAACGAGCCCCTCTCTTTGGTTTTCAACATAATAAATAGTCCTCTGACCCCAAAAGTCGCCTTTACTTTCAGTAAGTGTGGTTTAGGCAATTTCTTGTTGTATATCATGTAAAATTTGTGGCACAACTTAGAGTCATCCCTGGAACTTAGGCACCAAAGGCAAATATTGTGAGGATTCATGACTGACACCTGCTCCTTCCAATTGCGGCATGGTTTAATGTCCTTGCTCTTGTGGAGAGACAACTCCCTTGGCACATTGTCAAATTGGTAGGTATTTTGGTGTAGGTACAACCAACGAAGTTGGTCATGGAGCTTGGGATCTGGTTCAAAGTGTGCAGAAAGAGAGGAACTGACGTCAGCGTGAAAGAGTAGCGCGCGTACATGCACCGGTGCTTCCGAGTCTGAATGGCAGTATCTACAAACGTGTGGGAGCAATGGCTGTAGAACAATCTGGACCCAGTCTGGAGCCTGGAGATTTTAAAGAGGCGAGGAATCTGAAGTTAGAAGAAAAAGTTACTTACCTTGAGTAACAGACTTTCTGGCAGACACCATCTAGCTGCAGATTCTTCGCCTTCTGAATATTCCGCTCAGGAAATTACATGCCCACATAGGTGACAATTTGCACGCTGACGTTGGTTGCTTTTGAGAATGTCCGGGCACCCAGATGCAGAGCTCCAAAAGCAAATTGGTGTGCCCTTTGTGCAGATTCCTAGACTTGGGATCTTAATCTTAAAAAGAGCAAGAATGGGTGGCCGCTCGTCTTTCTATCTGGCCCCCTCCCTCTGGAACTCTCTTCCCCTGGCCCTGCGTACTGAATCTTGTTATCTTAAGTTCCGCAAAGAGATAAAAACCTGGTTATTTAACCAATAGTTGACCTCATTATTCCTCAGTCTCTTTTTTCCTTATTTGGTTTAGCGCCGGGAAACCTCCAGGTAGCTGTGCGCTCTATAAATTTAAATATAATAATAATAATAATAATAGATAGTGTCCAATCAGAACTTGGAGGATCAGTGAGGAATCTATGGCCAGAGTCTCTACCAAAAAGAGTGTTAACAAAGATAAGTAACTTGTTCTTCTGATAGAGACTTCTAACTGCCGATTCCTCACATTTCAATAGATAGCAAAGCATTACCGAATTGGAGACTGGACTGAAACCAGAAAGTTCTGTAGAACGAGTGAGCAAATTGCCCTTTTCAACAGATCTGGCTTTCCAGACAATAGTGCTTTGTGAACTCATGGAGCAATACCCCCCGTAGGTGCCTGGCATCTGTCCAGAACAGGGACTCCATGTGCTAATGCAACTTTGGCTCCGGTAAAATGAGAACACATTCCTTCCAGAGGCTGCTTTTTAGGCAATGTGTAGCAGATTTGAATGCATAGCACAATCCAGCAGGAGATGGCTCTCTTCTGCACAGCCTTGCCCATTTTAGCTCCAGAGAACCCCACATAGAGCTGATCATAAACCCGATTTTCTCTGATACGACTGATGTAAAAGCTCAGTGCTCTCTTAAGGTCCAAGTGATGGAGTCCTCCAATTCTTTAGAGGGGTGAGGAGGATCATAGAATGCAGGAAGGTAAAGTTCTGCTCTTGACGGCAAAACCAGTTTCTCTTGGAAGAAAGGTGGTGCACAGAAGATTGACACAAATGGTATATTTTGTTAAAAAGACTTGTAAAGCACATTGCTGACCCAGCAACTGGGCTTCCCATCGCTAGACCAATAGCAGGTGGTACAGGAACAATACACGCACTCACCAAGAGAGTGTTATAGTGATGGAAAAGCTAATTAGAAAACATCCAAATCTTAAGTGAATTCCTGAAGCTGAGATGGTTATGAGTTTTCCTGAGGTAAAGAGAAAGTTTGCTTCACAGGAAAGGGGGCCAAGGCTCGGAAGGAGCACCCTCGCCCATTACGTTCACTCACACACCTCACTGATGTGATGGCAACAAGGAACACTCTCTTGAGGCTGAGGAGCCTTAAAGGAACAGCTGTGAAGTGAGTCAAATTGAATGCACATCAGAAATGTGAGGACTGAACTAAGGTCCCAATGTGGTATGACAAAGGTAGTGGGAGAAAACAAATGTTGCAAACCTCCAAACCGATTAAAAGTCTCTATCAGAAAGTGTTATCACTGGAGGTGGGAGACCGCCCACCCCAAATAATCCCCTTTCTTACAATTATCAAGTGATCACTGAAATACTCAGGGACCTCTAAGAAGGTCAGGAAGATGTGACCTGTATTTTAGCAGTATGAAAGCAATTGGGGATTCCTATGACAGTGGGTAGACCAAATTAAATTGCAGGAGAAACTCCGCTTTGCCTAAAATGTCGCACTTCAGCTACATTTTCAACAATAATTAGTAGTGATTTTATGTATGAGTTGGTAGTATGGAAAGTACAGCTCAGACAACTATAAAGTTTATAGCAGAGGTTAAGCACAGTAGTTGCATGCTTGCTTTTTAGCAAAATTCAATTGTGATAGTTTTTTTTCAGGGTACTCTGCAACTTCATTCTTACTTACCTACCTTCGGTAATACTCTTTTTAGCGGATATTTTATCTAACCACAGATTCTTCAGCTTTAGACTATCTCCAGATGCAAAACTGTATCTGGAGAATTCTTCAGCGATGCTTCTGTATGCTTGTAGGTGGAGCTGTGTGGGTCTGTGGTGACTTTGTACTAACCCAGAAGCGACCGAGCGGAGTGCCACCCCAGAAGCGACCGAGCGGAGTGCCACCCCTGCATGCCAATACCAGTTTTGTGTATATTTTTCTTCAATGCCCTCAAATGCATAGCACTAAACAATTTAGTTGCCACTGTGTGCTGACCTAACTTGGAACATTTTTAGAGGTGAAGGAGGCCCCTGCACAGAACAAGGAGGGTGAAGGTAGTGAAGAATCTGCAAAAGAGGATTCATTTGAAGGAGCGTTTCCAAAAGCAATTTGTTCTTCTGATGAATACTTCTAACCAACATTGACTTATTTTTAGAAGGGCTACCATAGCAGAGCCTGTCAAAAAAGAAGGTTCTGGGAAATGGAATCAGAGCTAACAATCCTGCTTAACATGCGGGTGAAGTGACCTTCCCGCTGGCCCTCATCGTCAAGAAAATAGTGTTTGTGAACCTATGCACAGACAACCACATCATAGCCAAGCAGATGTCAAGAACAAGTACGGTTCTCTCCAAGGCCACTGTAGTAGCATTCGTCTTGGGGGACTAAGCAGGCCAATGAGGAGCTGCTTCTCGGCCAATGTGTTGCAGATTTTGATGCAGAGGACTAGCCACCTAGAAAGAGTCTGCTTTTTACCAAAAAACAACGAAGAATTCTTCATCCACATAATGGTTATTGGATATAAAAACTCAATGCCCTCTTAGGAATTAGGTGAATAATTCTTTCTTCCTCTTTCAAAAGGTGAGGCAGGGGAAAAACGCTGCCAGAGTGACTGACTGACCAACGTGGAAGGGTGTCATGTCCTTTAGTCAGAAAGCTGCCTGGTTCCTCAGTGCCAATTTGCGCAGAAAGTGGTGTAGGGCAGTTGCACCATAAGTGCCCACAGTTCACTCATGTGGCATACTGATGTACATTCCAATAAGGAAGGGGATTTTAAGTGCCATAAGCCTTAAGGAATAACTGTGCAAAGGCTTGAAGGGTGTACACAAGAGAAATATCAAGACAAAGTTCAGATGTTAATGGAGCATAACAAATGGCTTGGGGCAAACATGTCAATCAAAACATTTATAAAACACAGAAAGGCCAACACGCCAATAAATATTCTTTCACTGTGCCCACCTAAAAGCCATTTGAAAGAACAAACAAAAGAACATCAGAAAGTTTGGCTTGTAAAGGGTCAGTGTTTCAGACAACACACCAGGTAAAAAATTAGTCCCAACTGAGCTCGACTTCATGGGTGGGCATCTGGCCACAAGGATGACATCAACTACCTCGGTCCTCTCGAAATGAAAGCCTGATCAGGCGACAAAGGCACAGGCTCAAGAGAACTTGGCACCATACTGTCCCATCTGCGCATTAACAATGACTTGGATTGAGAGGTCTCGATCATTCGCAGAACCTGAAGCAGGGCAGGTAGCGGTAAGAATGCTCACAGGAGTCCTTCCTTCCATCCCAACTGGAAATTTGTCACCTAACGAGCGCCCTTGAGGAAACTCTAGCACAAAAACATGCTGAAACTGCACATTCTCAAGGTTGGTAAATAGATCTAACCATGGCGTACCCCACTGCTCTAAGACACCATTCACGACCTTGGGATGAAGAAGACCCTCATGGTTCACCAATGAATGACTGCGCACTTCCTCCAATCTGGCATTTAGAGACCGCACCAGGTTGCTCACGATTAAGTAGATGTGCTGCTAGTCCAACCACTTCAGTAGTGTTACACCTTCTGACACAGAATCTAGTAACCTACTTTGATAGATAGCAGAAAATGTTTCATAGCCATATGGATTGTTCAAAGCTTCAGAATAGTATTATGGAACTAGGTGAAAACACCAAATTAAATATTGGATCACAAATAGTGGTTTCCTGTTGGTTGTTGTACGATTACAATACACACCTTCTGTCTTTTGCTTGTCTACTCTTTTTTGTGTTTTCACAGATACTCTTTAGGGACGTACGGTGGCCTACCCTCCATCTTTCTGTTTATGTGTTAAAGGTGATATGGAACTGACTCTATGCCAGAGTCCAGAGTCTTCTGATTTCCACCTCTCCCAGGTGCCCCCTCTAACTCAGTAGTGATGTGTTTGTTTCTCTCGGTGGGGGAGGTAGTGTGGCTTTCAGCAGGTCAGATTGGCATTCATCAGCCACCACTGCAGATTCTGTACCGTCTCTGGATGGAATTGGAGAGGCATCCCTGATGCTGGGCCCACATGTGCCATCCAGCATTTGTGATGAAGAGAATGCATAAGGTCGGGAGACCAAGAACTCTCAGAGCAATCCTCACCAAAACCCAGGAATGATCCTGAAACATCAGAATCCCATCATGAATACCTGGAACTTGATGCAGCGGACAAAAGGCCTGGAAAGCAACTATGACCAGAATTGACCCAATTAAATAAAGGAAGTCTCTGCACTGGGTACAGGTGGGACGTGGCTCGTTGATGGTAAAACCAAACAATTACAAAAGTTTGTCTGTCGTCGAAGGTGGTCTATGATTGACTGAAGTGAGCTGCCTTTAGCAGTCAGTCGTTGCGGTATGGGAAAACTTGTACCCTTGACCTCAGAAGATAGGCAGCAACCCCCACCACCACTTTTGTAAACCCTTGAAGGGCTGACTTAAGGCCAAAGGGGAGCATGGTGCATTGAAACTGTTCCTGAGCCACCTTGAACCGTCATTAAGAGCAATGGGATTGCAGGATGGATACATGGAAATAAATTCCCATTCTACAAGTCTAAGGGCACTACTTAGTCGCCAAGTTTCAGTACTGATCAGATATGAGCCAGAGTGACTATCTTGAATCTTTCCTTTCTCAGAAAGACGTTTAGTCGGGAGTGGTCTAAAATAGGTCTGATACCTCACCCTTTTTCAATACAATAAAGTAAAGCAAGTAGCATCATCCTCCATTCTTTGAGTCCAGGACCCGTTCAATAGCACTCTTGGACAATAGCAGGTTGACTACTTGTATCAGAACTGCGCCATGTGGTGGCCATGTAACCAATAAGGCGACCACCCACTGGGCTCTCTGAGCCCCTTTTTCTTCTCCCCCCCACCTCACTGCTGGAGAAGGGGAACACACCATGAAATAGAGGAGTCAGCCTGTGCAAATACCAGCTCAGCAGGATCTGCCATGAGCAAGTGAAAGTAAGTTTGCTATGGGAAGGCAGAGGCTCCTCCCACAAGTGCATCTGTGATCAAGTAGGTGGATCCTATTGAGAGTGCTGAGACAGAACCCGCGTGGGTCTGGCCCTGGATCCTTGTTGGAAGATTGCTGAAGAGGGGCAGTCTAAATCCTTTGCAGGTGACCACCATACCATAGAGAAGGAGTGGCCTTGAGTGATACGCCCATAAAAGCAGAGGAGACAAGAAGGCAAGGCTTCTACTGGGTACCTATGTTGGTGAAGAGAAGGAGCTAGGCCCACGGCAGCCACACATTATTAACAATGCAATCCGCCCTAAAACAGCAACAAAAAATAGAAATCGACTGAAAGATGCCGCGTGAGAGGCTGTTGAGTGTCACCAGAGGCAAGGGCGAAAAGGGACCCAAGAGAATCAGAGTTGTTGGAGGCAGCTGATGTCGCCCCCAAATAGTTCCTTTGCATGAGTTGTTAGCTGAGGGTTGAGCAACTTCAAACCCTATAAGTGGGATCCTACGCTCCCGCGATGACTTAGGCTCGTATACTCAATTAAACACACTGGACACTACCAGAGGGAAGAACCCAAAGTACACTTCTATAAAAGAACGGTTTGAACCTCACAAAGTAGATAAAGCCTACAACTAAGATGCATCATCGTTCAGGGGTAACTTCCAGATAAATCTTGCAGATTCACAAGCACCATCAACCAAGGGAGATATAAACCTAATGCTATAGTATAAAAAGGACATCTCCGATCTCTGTTCCGATTTCGCAAAAACGATGTGAGAATTGTATCGCTCCTTACACAGTGCAGACAAAGCTGGATCATGTGGACATGTGACAGGCAACATAAGCACACACACACAAGGAGCTGTAGTGCAGAGTGGATGCCACTGAAGCTCAACAACCTGAGATCGAAGAAAAACTTGAGGATGGAAAAAACTGGCCACGCCGAAATACCATCCGCGTTAGAGGGATGGGCGAAGAAATCAGCAATTCATAACTTGAGAATCATGTACAGGAATAGGTAAATCATAGACTAGAGGTTTCAGAGGACATAGGATTAGTCCTGGATAGACACACACATATTTCTCAATTTATCAAGAAAACACAAGTTACTAATGGAGGCCAGGCACAAGGAGAAAATCGAACTTAGAGGAGACATCATCACTCCCTTCTAGGACAAATCACCCCTCACATTAATGAGATGCATATTTGCTATGCTAATTTTAAATAGAAATCGTAAATTTGACCTATCTCCCCCTAGTGAGATAAGGATGAGCTATTTGTGGCACTGGGCAAACACACCACACGGGTAAAATGGAGAGAGCAACTGTTCGATAATTGCAGCCATAGAAGAATTATTTCCCAGCCTCATGACGTGATTAGCAAAGAAACTCTCTATGTCTAATTCCATTTACACTAAAAGGTGGGAGGAGGATCTGGGATGTAAGATCTCTGAAGATGTTTGGTCTCATGTACGGATGAGGGACTATAAGACATCTATATGTATTCAATATAAAGCAAACGCATATGCAAGATATTAACTACACAGTACCTTACACCAGGGAGGTTAAGATCAATGATCGGCTGTATGGATACCTGTTGGAGAGAGTGTGAGAGACTCGCACATAAATACACCACAACCACATATACAAGTATTCTGCAAAGTAGTACTAGAGTGGATAAGAAAGATAACAAATATTGAACTACCTCTCATTGCCAACATTGTGCTCCTGGGAGCCCACATTTACTCAAGCAAGCCCATAATGGGAAAACTGTTAACATGCCTCTAACTTGCAGCAAGGGTTACCACCGCCCAAGTGTGGAAGAACCCTAACCCCAGTTTCTAAAGTGAAAACTATTAACTGACAACTATGAAGGGGTCATATGGAGCACCCGTCAAAAAGATCAACATCTGATTCAAATACCTCTGCAGCAAGACAAAAAGAATGGGTGGGATCAGGTTTGTGAGTACCTTCAAAAATCTTATCATTACAAGAGACTTGCACAGAGATGGCAGGTCCAATAGGCAAATGAATGCAGGCAAGGCCGAAATGCGCCCCTTAATGGTAACTGGTCGACCTGTCTGGCCCTTTGCGTAGTCCCTCCTATTATTTATTTATTTTGTCCCCTTCTTGCCCCTCATGCCTTTATTTATTTTTGTGTCCACTAGATTTTTATGGTGTTGGTCTGGGGGATAGGTGTTTTTTTTCGCCCTCATAGTTCTTCACCTCAGGCTTAGAGGCCTTTCCTGACAGGAATTCCCTTGGAGTCACAAAATGGTGGTTTTCAACTGTCACACCTGAGATCCGACCCATAGGATAGAATAGGGCATTCCAGAACCTTCTGGTCCCTTCTGGACCTGTGAGGGTCAGCCTATATAAGGCGGAATGCTGGGCAGCCATTTTGTCTTTCCAGAGTAGGCTGGCTGGAGTTAAGGCTGTGGCATAAGGCGGGGGTAGGATCATCAGAGGGTTGACCTCCCATAGTAGGGACGCTCCTTACTGGTTCACCACCCTTCTCCCCTTGTAGTTGCTGACCTGACCCTGTCTGAGAAAATACTGGAGACCCTGGGCACCTGTTCTCACTTGGTCCCAGAAGAAAGAGGGGGGGGGGCGTGGGAGGTTGCACTGGAGTGAAGCCCCCTGCCTAGTGAGGAAAAGGGTCCTGGTGTGGGTTAGGAGAAAATGATTCCTGTGAGCCTTAACCAGAAGTCACGAGAACAGAGAGGAAAGGAGGACTCATCAGGCATCCAATCGAGTTCCCCCCCCCTTCGCTGTTGTACCTGTGGGGTTGAATCACCGAGTCAGGGGCAGAGGGATTAGATAAGTTGGGGGCTGGAACAGAGTGCCTGGCGCTGAGTCGCCGAGTGAACTGGCCGTGTAGTGAAGGCTGCCTTCCTCCCTCTATGCCCAGTGACTGATGCGGTAGGATCGCTTGTGGAAACTCATTCCCCCCGCACTGCGCAGGCCCTGCTGACTAAACGCGAGTCTCGGAGCGGGGCGGAGCCCGAGGAGGAAGTACCGCGAACTGAGACGACTCCTTCCTTGAGCCACTGTACACCCGCGCATGCCCGGTTGAACCGCTTCGCACACGGAAGGCGGGGTTATCACCGGTGGATGAAGCGGCCGGGAGGCGGGCATCGGCTCTTCTCCGTTTCTGTGCCTCTCTTTCCCCGCTCTAGCTCCAACACGGAGGAGCTGTCTTAGCGGGAGAGGAGGGTCGAGGGGGCCGACAGGCTGAGACGAGTGCCCTGCTGTGGTTTGATTCCTTCCCCCCGGACGATCGAAAACACAGGCCCACTGGGCTCAACACAAAGAAGTAAGGAGTAAATGAGAGGGGGAATTTACAGGCTGTAGAATTTCTGTTAAAGGAGCAGAGACTACCGGTTGGCCACACGAGGATTCAGCCAAACCGAGCAGAACCCTTCCAGACTTCTAACAAGTTTATCCTAGACCTGTGGTTGAAAGCTGACTGTGTAACCTTGGTGAATAAATCCCCTTGAGACAGTTCTAGAAAAGAGCTTGTACAGAATAAGTGGAGTGAAATGTACTATCCATCCCTCCTTTGTGTTATAGATGGAAGGGGGTAAATGGTAATAACCTTTATTAGAAGGGTCAAGTCTAACTAAGTCCTTAAGAAGTGTAGACACTGCTCCCTGAAAACCCATGTAATGTACTTTTAAGCTGAGAAGTCAAAAAGAGTTAAATAATTTTTGCAGTTGTGAAGAAAAGAATATTTTCACCAAATTGAGTGTATTGTATTGAACTGTACCTACTATGGATAAAAGAAAAATAGACAAGAGAACAAAGTAATATTTTTATAAAACAGCACGTATTTTTCTACAAATCTATGGTGTAGTGTCCTTTTTGTGTGGAAGTACATTAAGTTACTGCTGGGTGGTGAGCAACCTTTACACATGTGCCTCTAATGATTGATTGTCTTACCCTAGGCCAGGCTACCCTAGGTGACCTGACATATTTAGGTTCCAACAAGTTGGTGTCTAGCGGTGGGATCTTGACTGTGGTTGCAACTACTCTGTAGTAATTGAGTGTAATCCACTAGCCTACACCAGGAGTTTTCTCCTAGCGGCCCTCCTAATTTTTATTTTGTTTTTCCAAATTTGTTCCTGGTGGTGGGGTGGAGGTAGCTTCAGGTTGCCCTTGCAACTCAAATTTCCTTGTGTGTGTAACTTTGTATTGCCTTTTGCAAAATGGAATTTGCACTGGAAAAACTGGACACTTATTCTGTGGCCCAACTGAAAGATTTCTGCCAACAAATGGGGGTATTTTTTAAGCATGGTGCCAGGAAGGGGGAACTCCAGACCAGTCTAAGGGCTTGGGTGGAAGCACACAAAGAAGGGAAGGAGGAGGATGAAGGGACAGACCGGGACACGGTTGTGGAGATAGATGGATTATTCCACTCGGAGGGGGAAAACCTACTCCCAGGACCAGTGTCCTACTCCAGGAGGGGCAGTAGTGACTCCGGGGGAAGCTTGACCGAAGCAGAGCTCACTGACAGGAGGGAAATGAGAAAATTAAAATGGGAGTTGGCTAAGCTGGAGCAGGAGAAGGAAGAGCGGAGGATGGCTCATGAGTTCAGGTTGAAAGAGTTAGAACTCCAGACCCTGCAACGGGGGTCCTCTCCTGTGATGAATGGTGGCAGCGAATCCAAAGAAACAGCCAGGGAGTCCAGACCCTATTTGCCTAAAGACCTCATTGCTAGCTATAGTCAGGGGGATGACATAGCCAAATGGTTGGCTGCCTATGAGGTCTCCCTAAGAGCCCATGGGGTGCAGGAGAAGCACTGGGGGGGTGGTTTGTATAAGTACATGCCTCCTACTGGTCGGGACACCTTGCTGGCCCTGGAACCAGAGGAGCAAACCAACTACCCCACCATGAAGCTAGCATTGGTAAGGAAGTTTGGTCTTACCCCAGAAAGGTATCGCCAGAAGTTCAGGGGGAGCCACAAGTTAAGCACCCAGAACTGGGTGGACTTCCTTGATTATGCAATAAAGGCATTAGAGGGCTGGGTAAAGGGCAGTGAGGTGAAGGATTATGAGGGGTTGTATGATCTATTTTTGAAAGAGCACCTCCTCGAGAAATGCTTTCCTGAGCTGCGCCAACACCTGGTGGACAGCAAGCTGACCAATCCCCGGAAGCTTGCAGAGGAGGCGGACATCTGGGCAAGTACCCGGGTGTCCTCAAAGGGGACTGGAGGGGATTCCCAAAAGGCCGGACAGGGCGCCCCTCAGAAGAAGGAGGGGGGAGATAAAAAGAGGGAGTTCTCTAAAGGTTCCCAAAACAATTTCCAGGGAAAGGGAACAGGTTTCACCCCTAAGGCAAACCCGCCCAGGAACCCTAATCCTGGCCGAAGTCAGCAGCCAAGGGTTCTCCACTGCTTTGAGTGTGGTAGTGTTGGACCTTATAAGGGAGATGTCAGATGCCCAAAGAGACCACCCCCTCCCACCGGAGGAAAACCACCGGGAGTAGCTAGTGTAGCGCTCGGGGAGGAGTTGCCCTTAGATTAGGGGGGTGAGTGGGTGGGTGTCACCTTAGTGTCCCTGGGAGAACGGGAGATGGTTCCTAAGATCCAGGTGCCCCCAAATACTGTTACGTATGGGCAATGGATCACCATCAATGGCCAGAGAGGGGAGGCTCTGAGAGATACAGGAGCCAGTATGACTATGGTGAGAAGTCAACTGGTGTCTCCAGAGCAGGTGGTTCCCAATGTACTCCACCCCGCCGCGATGGCTGACGGCAGAATGGGCCACTATCCCGTGGCTGAGGTTCCCTTTGAGTGGGAAGGGTTTGCAGGTTCACTTCGAGTTGCCGTAAGCCCTGCCGTGCCAGTTGATTGTCTGCTGGGGAATGACATGGAGCACAATGCTTGGAGAGAGGTGGAATACCGGACGCATTCAGCGATGCTAGGTACACCTGACTGGGCCTGTGTAAGCACAAGGTCTGCGACTGCCCGGAGTGGAAGTTCGCCTGGGTTGGAGCCTGGAACAATGGCCCAACCCGCTGCCAAAAAGGGACAGACCCGAAGACAGGAGAAGCCTGCTTTGGCCTCCACGCCCCATGTGACAGATCGGCCACCTGCGGTGGTGGACCAGGAGTCCGTGGGGGGGGGAGTGGTTTCTCTGGAGGACCTGCCCATCCCTGCTGAGTGGCATGTGGAGGGAGGGCCTACCAGAGAAGAGTTCTGTAAGGGCCAGAAGGAGTGCCCTACCCTTGAGGGACTGAGGCGACAGGCTGAAGCCCAGGCAGCAGGGGACGTTGCGGGACACTACCATATTTACTGGGAGGATGGACTCCTCTACAGTGAACCCAAGGTACCCTTGCCTGGTTCATCAAGGGCCTTGGTAGTCCCGCAACGGTCCCGAGCCTTTCTGCTGGAATTGGCTCATGAAATTCCCTTGGCAGGACACTTAGGTCAGGACAAGACATTTGCTCGGCTTGTCCCCCACTTTTACTGGCCTCAGATGAAAGTGGCGTCTAACACCTACTGTAGGACGTGTGTAACCTGCCAAGCCAGTGGGAAAACAGGGGTGAAGCTGAAAGCTCCCCTGGAACCACTTCCTGTCGTTAGCACCCCCTTTGAAAGGGTGGGCATCGACATTGTAGGGCCATTGGATCCACCAACAACAGCTGGTAACAGGTTCATCCTGGTTCTGGAGGATCATGCCACACGGTACCCAGAGGCAATTCCTCTGAGGACGGTCACTGCACCTGTGGTGGCTAGGGCCCTGATGGGGATCTTTACCCGGGTGGGATTTCCCAAGGAAGTTGTGTCCAACAGGGGGACCAACTTTATGTCAGCGTACATGCGGGCAATGTGGAAGGAGTGTGGAGTGACCTACCGGTTCACCACTCCCTATCACCCCCAGTCCAATGGACTGGTAGAAAGGTTCAACAAGACCTTGAAAGGCATGATCAGAAGTCTGCCTGAAAGCCTGCGGAGGAAGTGGGACGTCCTCCTACCCTGTTTGCTATTCTCCTACAGGGAAGTGCCACAGAAGGGAGTAGGCTTTAGCCCCTTTGAGCTTCTGTATGGGCACCCTGTACGCGGTCCTCTCAGCCTGGTGAAGGATGGATGGGAAAAGTCTCCCAGGAAACCCCCCCAGGATGTGGTGAGCTACATGCTGGCCTTCAGGAGCCAAATGGCGAAGTTGTGGAAGCAAGCTTCTGACAACTTGGAGGCCAGCCAGGCAGTGATGAAGGAGTGGTATGACCACAACGCTCACCAGGTGGAATTGGAGCCTGGCCAGAAAGTGTGGGTGATGGAGCCTGGAGAGCTTAGTGCTCTCCAGGATCGCTGGACAGGCCCCTTTGAGGTGTTGGAGAAGAGGGGTAAGGCCACATACCTGGTGGACCTTAAGACCCCACGACAGCCCCTACGGGTGCTTCACGCCAACCGTCTCAAACCCCACCATGAGAGGCCCGAGGTCATCTTAATGATGGTGACTGATGGGGGAGAAGAAGCAGAAAGCGAACCTCTCCCAGATTTGTTCTCGTCTCAAGAAAAGGATGGGTCGGTGGAGGGAGTGATTCTCTCCCCATCCCTAACTCCTGAACAGCGGGAGGACTGCCGCCAGATACTGGAGCAGTACTCTACGTTGTTCTCCCTTGTCCCGGGAAGGACTCACCTGTGTACCCATGATGTGGACACAGGGGACAGCCCACCAGTGAAGTCAAAGACCTACCGGCTGTCCGACAAGGTGAAGGCTAGCATCCATGGAGAGGTTGCCAAGATGCTAGAGCTAGGAGTTATAGAACCTTCTAACAGCCCCTGGTCCAGTCCGGTGGTTCTAGTGCCAAAAGCCTCTCCACCAGGCACCACTCCAGAACTGAGGTTCTGTGTGGATTACAGGGGACTGAACTCAGTTACAAAAACTGACGCTCATCCGATCCCTAGGGCGGATGAATTAATTGACCGGCTGGGAGCTGCCCAATATCTAAGTACCTTTGACCTCACTTCAGGGTACTGGCAGATCTCCCTGACAGATGGAGCAAAGGAAAGGTCAGCCTTCTCCACGCCTGAGGGACACTTCCAATTTTGTGTGATGCCCTTTGGGCTCAAAAATGCCCCTGCTACTTTTCAGCGACCGGTGAATGAGGTCCTCTCCGGAATGGAGGGTTTCTCCGCTGCTTATCTGGATGACATTGCTGTCTTCAGTAGCAGTTGGGAGGACCATTTGCAACATTTGCAAGCAGTTCTCCAGGCCCTGAAACAAGCTGGATTGACCATCAAGGCCAGCAAATGTCAGATTGGGCAGGGGTCGGTTGTGTACCTTGGACACTTGGTGGGTAGGGGAACAGTGCAGCCCCTGCAGGCAAAGATTGAGGCAATCATGGCCTGGGAACCCCCCAAGACACAGACTGAGGTCCGAGCTTTCCTGGGCCTCACAGGCTACTACCGTCGCTTTGTGAAGGGGTATGGCACTATTGTAGCGCCCCTCACAGAGCTCACCTCAAAGAAACAACCTCGACGGGTAATTTGGACAGAGGCTTGTCAGCAAGCCTTTGTAAAACTGAAGCAGGCCATGTGTGCAGCACCGGTCCTGAGGGCCCCAGACTTCTCCAAGGAGTTCATTGTCCAGACAGATGCATCAGAACATGGCATTGGGGCAGTGTTATCGCAACTGAATGAAGAGGGCCTGGATCAGCCTGTGGTTTTCATATCCAGGAGACTGCTTCCCCGGGAAGAGAAGTGGAGTGCAATTGAGAGGGAAGCCTTTGCGGTGGTGTGGGCTCTGAAGAAGCTGCGGCCATACCTGTTTGGCTCACACTTCCTGGTTCAGACTGACCACCGACCTCTTCGTTGGCTAATGCAGATGAAGGGGGAAAATCCCAAGTTGCTGAGATGGTCCATCTCCCTACAGGGAATGGACTTCAGGGTGGAACATCGGCCTGGAGTGGACCACGCCAATGCAGACGGTCTCTCTAGGTATTTCCGCCTTAGTGATGAGGACTCCCAAGGGGTTGGGTAGCTCTCCCCACTTTCAGCTGGGGGGGACGCGTGTTAGACCTGTCTGGCCCTTTGCGTAGTCCCGCCTATTATTTTTTTATTTTGTCCCCTTCTTGCCCCTCATGCCTTTATTTATTTTTGTGTCCACTAGATTTTTATGGTGTTGGTCTGGGGGATAGGTGTTTTTTTTCGCCCTCATAGTTCTTCACCTCAGGCTTAGAGGCCTTTCCTGACAGGAATTCCCTTGGAGTCACAAAATGGTGGTTTTCAACTTTCACACCTGAGATCTGACCCATAGGATAGAATAGGGCATTCCAGAACCTTCTGGTCCCTTCTGGACCTGTGAGGGTCAGCCTATATAAGGCGGAATGCTGCTGGGCAGCCATTTTGTCTTTCCAGAGTAGGCTGGCTGGAGTTAAGGCTGTGGCATAAGGCGGGGGTAGGATCATCAGAGGGTTGACCTCCCATAGTAGGGACGCTCTTTACTGGTTCACCACCCTTCTCCCCTTGTAGTTGCTGACCTGACCCTGTCTGAGAAAATACTGGAGACCCTGGGCACCTGTTCTCACTTGGTCCCAGAAGAAAGAGGGGGGGGGGCGTGGGAGGTTGCACTGGAGTGAAGCCCCCTGCCTAGTGAGGAAAAGGGTCCTGGTGTGGGTTAGGAGAAAAGGATTCCTGTGAGCCTTAACCAGAAGTCACGAGAACAGAGAGGAAAGGAGGACTCATCAGGCATCCAATCGAGTTCCCCCCCCCCCTTCGCTGTTGTACCTGTGGGGTTGAATCACCGAGTCAGGGGCAGAGGGATTAGATAAGTTGGGGGCTGGAACCGAGTGCCTGGCGCTGAGTCGCCGAGTGAACTGGCCGTGTAGTGAAGGCTGCCTTCCTCCCTCTATGCCCAGTGACTGATGCGGTAGGATCGCTTGTGGAAACTCATTCCCCCCGCACTGCGCAGGCCCTGCTGACTAAACGCCAGGGGCGGCTGGTGACATTTGAAAGTGGTGAGGCGTAAACTAATTTGCATATTGCACCGCAGCGAGCGCAGCGAGCCCGAACCACCTTGCATCCATCCATACATCATTCATGCATCCACCCATCCATCCATCCACCCACCCACCCATCCATCCACCAATTCTGCATCCATCCTGCATCCATTCATGCATCCACCCATCCATCCAGCATCCATCATTCATTCATGCATTCACCCATCCATCCATCCTGCATCCATCATTCATTCATGCATCCACCCATCCATCCATCCACCCATCCATCCTGCATCCATCCATCATTCATTCATGCATCCATCATCCATCATCCATCCATCATTCATTCATGCATCCATCCATCCATCCATCCACCCATCCATCCACCCACCCATCATCCATCCTGCATCCATTCCTGCATCCATTCATGTGTCCACCCATCCATCCACCCATCCTGCATCCATCATTCATTCATTCATTCATGCACCCATCCACCCATCCATCCTGCATCCATCATTCATCCATCCATCCATCCTTCATTCATGCATCCATCCATCCATCCACCCACCCATCCATCCACCATCCATTCCTGCATCCATTCCTGCATCCATTCATGCATCCACCCATCCATCCATCCTGCATCCATCATTCATTCATGCACCCATCCATCCACCCTGCATCCATCCTGCATCCATCATTCATTCATCCACCCATCCTGCATCCATCATTCATTCATGCATCCACCCATCCATTCATCCACCCATCATTCAGCCTGCATCCATTCATGTGTCCACCCATCCATCCACCCATCCTGCATCCATCATTCATTCATGCACCCATCCTTCATTCATGCACCGATCCATCCATCCTGCATCCATCCTGCATCCATCATTCATTCATGCACCCATCCATCCATCCACCCATCCATCCATCCTGCATCCATCATTCATTCATCCACCCATCCATCCACCCACCCAGCATCCATCATTCATTCATTCATGCATCCATCCATCCATCCACCCACCCATCCATCATCCATCCTGCATCCATTCCTGCATCCACCCATCCATCCATCCATCATTCATTCATGCACCCATCCATCCACCCTGCATCCATCCTGCATCCATCATTCATTCATGCACCCATCCACCCATCCATCCTGCATCCATCAGTCATTCATCCACCCATCCATCCATCCATTCATTCATGCATGCATGCATGCATCCACCCACCCACCCACCCATCCATCCATCCATCCACCCATCCATCATCCATTCCTGCATCCATTCATGCATCCACCCATCCATCCATCCTTCCTGCATCCATCATTCATTCATGCACCCATCCATCCACCCTGCATCCATCCTGCATCCATCATTCATTCATCCACCCATCCTGCATCCATCATTCATTCATGCATCCACCCATCCATTCATCCTGCATCCATTCATGTGTCCACCCATCCTGCATCCATCATTCATTCATGCACCCATCCTTCATTCATGCACCGATCCATCCATCCTGCATCCATCATTCATTCATGCACCCATCCATCCATCCATCCACCCACCCATCCATCCTGCATCCATCATTCATTCATCCACCCATCCATACACCCATCCAGCATCCATCATTCATTCATTCATGCATCCATCCATCCATCCATCCATCCACCCACCCACCCATCATCCATTCCTGCATCCACCCATCCATCCATCCATCATTCATTCATGCACCCATCCATCCACACTGCATCCATCCTGCATCCATCATTCATTCATCCACCCATCCTGCATCCATCCTGCATCCATCATTCATTCATGCATCCACCCATCCATTCATCCACCCATCATTCATCCATCATCCATCCATCCATCCACCCATCCATCCTGCATCCATCATTCATTCATGCACCCATCCATCCACCCTGCATCCATCCTGCATCCATCATTCATTCATCTACCCATCCACCCATCCTGCATCCATCATTCATTCATGCATCCACCCATCCATTCATCCACCCATCATTCATCCTGCATCCATTCATGCATCCACCCATCCTGCATCCATCAACCCATCCTGCATCCATCATTCATGTATTTTTATGACCATATAACTTGCACACAGCTTGTCAGTGTTTAATACCAGTCTCGAACCTTGTACTCCAGCACCAATGATACATGATTAATATTAATTGTTTTTAAAAACATGTATTTATTAGACACCAATTTCACACCTTAGTCGGAACATCATTTTTATTTGTTTTTTAAAATATCTATTTATTTAACACCAAAGTAAGTCATGTATACATTTTTATGGTTCGATAAGAGGCTCGAACCTGGTTTCCCAGCACCAAAGTCGGCCGTGCTATCCGTCAGGGGTTATGTAACCGGGCTATGTAGTGACCAGCCAATCCTGCGCCAGGATTGGCTGGGGGGGCACCATGACTCCTCGCCCAGTCGCCCTGTGTAACCCCGGGGGCTGCGGCCCGCCCCCTGGTCCTCCCTCTAAGGGGGAATTCACAAGAAAACGATCTGCGCATGCGCGGGCATGTTTGTGCCCAAAAATACACTTGCGCAGCTGCAGCAGCCCGATCCTTCAACCCCCCCCCCACCCCCCTTGCGCACTCCGGGAAGGTCGGGTGTCTCTCGGTTTCCCGGCCGGCAGATAGCGCGATTTTTAAAAATAATTGTGTTTGGCTTCTAGTGAGGACGTGGTGGGTCCATGGGGCTTAGTGGGGCTTCGCCCCTACGCCCCAATGGACGCACCGCGCCTGCTAAACGCGAGTCTCGGAGCGGGGCGGAGCCCGAGGAGGAAGTACCGCGAACTGAGACGACTCCTTCCTTGAGCCACTGTACACCCGCGCATGCCCGGTTGAACCGCTTCGCACACGGAAGGCGGGGTTATCACCGGTGGATGAAGCAGCCGGGAGGCGGGCATCGGCTCTTCTCCGTTTCTGTGCCTCTCTTTCCCCGCTCTAGCTCCAACACGGAGGAGCTGTCTTAGCGGGAGAGGAGGGTCGAGGGGGCCGACAGGCTGAGACGAGTGCCCTGCTGTGGTTTGATTCCTTCCCCCCGGACGATCGAAAACACAGGGCCACTGGGCTCAACACAAAGAAGTAAGGAGTAAATGAGAGGGGGAATTTACAGGCTGTAGAATTTCTGTTAAAGGAGCAGAGACTACCGGTTGGCCACACGAGGATTCAGCCAAACCGAGCAGAACCCTTCCAGACTTCTAACAAGTTTATCCTAGACCTGTGGTTGAAAGCTGACTGTGTAACCTTGGTGAATAAATCCCCTTGAGACAGTTCTAGAAAAGAGCTTGTACAGAATAAGTGGAGTGAAATGTACTATCCATCCCTCCTTTGTGTTATAGATGGAAGGGGGTAAATGGTAATAACCTTTATTAGAAGGGTCAAGTCTAACTAAGTCCTTAAGAAGTGTAGACACTGCTCCCTGAAAACCCATGTAATGTACTTTTAAGCTGAGAAGTCAAAAAGAGTTAAATAATTTTTGCAGTTGTGAAGAAAAGAATATTTTCACCAAATTGAGTGTATTGTATTGAACTGTACCTACTATGGATAAAAGAAAAATAGACAAGAGAACAAAGTAATATTTTTATAAAACAGCACGTATTTTTCTACAAATCTATGGTGTAGTGTCCTTTTTGTGTGGAAGTACATTAAGTTACTGCTGGGTGGTGAGCAACCTTTACACATGTGCCTCTAATGATTGATTGTCTTACCCTAGGCCAGGCTACCCTAGGTGACCTGACATATTTAGGTTCCAACAGTAACCATCACACAGCATTGTGTAATTGTGTGCAGAACATTATTGGTCAAATGAGAGGAAAGGCCCATTCAGAGAGGATCACTGAATGGGGCAAACAAGGAGAGGTGCCTATCACACTATTGTAGGCCAGAAGGTGATGATTAAGAAGGCTTGATCCAGTCGTGGTGAATCTTCCTCAGGACTCGAGAAATCAAGAGAGAGTGTGTGTGTGTGTGTGTGTTGGGTGGGGAGGGGCCAGGGAGAGGGAGGAACACGTAATGAAGCGGAAAATTCAACCTCAATTGAAAGGCACAAATCCCTAATGTTTCCTGCAGCGGACAACTGGAACGCAGAGAACTGAGGGGCAATGGGAACAGCTGTGAATGGCAAAGAGATCCTCCAGAGGGGTGCTCCAAAGGACAAAAATGTGCTGTGCCACCTTGGGGTTGGTGATACCACTAAGGCTCTCGGTCCTGGTGTTCATAGAGCCCACCAGAGGGTTGATAACATGCCAGATCTCCAGCTAGTACAAGTAGGAAAGTGTCCCTTTTTGACATGGTCACGCCCACTTTTGCCTGGTATCTGATGCAATTTTGACAAAAATGCACTGATTTCCTGCTATCCAGGTCCCCAGTACCAGATCGATTTCCATAAAACTGTACAATTGCTCCCCAGTTCACAAGATCTTTAGCACCCCTGGAAGTCACTAATAAATAGTACCCCTGGTAATTAGGGCTTGGGTACTAAAGAGGGTCCCTAAGGGCTTCATCATGTATTGTGCCACCCTAAGGGACCCCTCAAGACACTCATGCAGACTGCCAAACCAGACTGCACGAAACGGTGCAGACAAAAAGTGAAAACACGACATGGTACACATCCTGTGTGCCATGCCTGCAGACACAATCAATATATGTAAGTCACCCCTACAGCAGGCCTTAGAGCCCTAAGGCAGGGTGCATTATATTACATGTGTGGACATACCTGCGAAATCAGATATGCCCCTGTGATGTCCAAGTTGATTATTAGACATTGCAAGTGACAAGGGAAGCCATCTTGAGTATATGTACTGGGCACTGGTGATTAAGAGTTCCCCCAACTATATGATGGCTTTACTGAAACCAAAGGTGCTTGGCATCAAATACCTCAAATTAATAAACCCACACTGATTCCTGTGATGAATTCATTAATACATACACCCAGAGGATACCTTAGAAGTATCCTCTGAAACCTACTAGTCCTCTAGTGTGCTGGTTGACTGGGACAGTCCAGCCTGCCACCACAGACGCGCTTCTGACTACCTTGGATGTGAGAGCCCCACTCTCAGAGGTCAGAAACAATGCCTGGTCTGGCAGGATGGGTTTACACCTCCTCAAGCAGGATGGCTAGTAAATCAGCATACCAAGACCAGAGGCTTCAAAGCCTCTGCCACCTTTAATATGATCCCCAGCTTCCCCCAGACCTTGGGGATGCCACCCCCCGCCCTGAGGACCATTTGGCACCAGAACTGGCAGGATATTAGTATGCGAGGAGGCGTAGAGCACACCCAGGTCAGACTCCCTGCTAAGGAGACATGCATGATGTGCCACCCTCTAGGAAAATTCCGCCATCTTCTTGATGAAAGAATTAGGAACACTGGGACAAGGTTATGCCCACGTCCCACAGAAAACGGTCATATAGAGGGCGTAGGGATCCCTAGGGTAAGTAGCCCATTTGCTACTAATATATCCTCCCCTAAATTGAGTATTTAGGTGCCTCCCTGACACCAGAACTTTAGAGTCACCTGGTTACAGAAGAAGAGGACACGGAAGAGCCGATCAACATGAGAACTGAAGACTGCTGTGGCCTTTAGGCACCAAACCCTGCCTGCCCGCACCAGACTCGACAATTGCAAAGACCCGACTCGTCATACAGCTTTGTACTTTTCAAAAGCCTCAGAGGGTTGCCAGTACTTTGAAAACCAGCCAGCATCTCCCTTGGAGTGGCGGGCCACTTTCCTGCATCCAGCAGGCACTGACAGTTGGGTTTGGTTCCAAGAAGCTGCTGACCACTGGGGTACACCAACGCAGTAATCACCCAGGAGGAGGTCAGCATACTCAAAGAGGTTAGATCTATCTCCTTACCAAGCTTGGGAGATGCCAGGACCCATACGAACCTCCCCGCATCAATACCCGGGGTAGAGGACCCCTTGCCGCAACCAACGCTTGCTTAGAGTCCTATCTGGACTAAAACAATCCAAAGACTGACCAGTCAACGAGGGGCGTCCGCTACTTAGAGGCCAGCACTGAGAGTGGCCCAGCTGTCCTGTTTTGTCCCCCTTTTCTGGTCCAGACCGAGAACCGTGACCATCTACAATGCACGAGGGCCAGTCGACCAAAACCATCTGTCTGCACCAGAGCTACCTCGCCTGGGTTCGTGAACACCCACTGCTACCTCTTGCTCCCAGGTCCCTCGTGAACTGCGCCACCCCTCCCCCTTCACTTGGAACTCCCCGTCTTGTCCCCAAGTTCCCCTTGGCAGCCTATATCTAGGTGGACCGCCTCTTTGCCAACGATGTAGTGTGCAAGGCTACCATGCCATTAAGCACCTCTGCACCAGGGCAGGTAAAATAGCGCTGCTGGTGCAACCTGGGACTTTGGCCCCCTAATAACTCACACAACCTAAAGGGGACTCTAGGAATCCTAGATCAAATACCTGTATGCAGCATATGTTCGGGTCTCCGTAGGAAAGCATTACAGCGTAAAAACACACTGTTTGCTAACATTGCTAAAAAACTGTAAAAGTAATAATTTCTAAAATACTTACCCAATTACGAAGATCTTGGTGTTGAAATATATATAAAAATACGTTTTATTTTTCTAAACTGGTGTGAATCTCCTTCTTGAGTATCATTTATTGAATCTGTGAATGCAACAAATGCCTAACACTCCCTTCTGACAAGCCTAAGTCTACTCGACCACCCTACACAAATAGAGCACCTTAGGATTGTTAAAGCAAGCCCCTGTCCACTTATAAGGGATACCTGGACTCTCTACACAACATACCTCTTTTTAGTATACTTTATAAAGAGCCAGCTTCCTAAAGTACGCCCAAGCCCAGCGCTTCTTGACAGAGAAGCTAAGACCCTCAATCCTCCCTGCTTGTTGACGTTCCACATCACAGTCACATGGCCTGTCAATATCTGAGAAACTAATCTGAAAAGAAGTAAGGAAGGCACTGAGCGCCTGCCAAACTACTTTCAGTTCAAGCACATGGATATCTAATACCTGCTCTTTTTAAAACAATTTTTTAGACCAAATGCCTCTCATCTTCAGTTCACTACATTAGCCACATCTGGTGTTGGGTAGAAGCATCCCTTGAGACAAGAGCACATCTACTGACCACCAAGTAAAGTCTGCGGCAGTGTCCCAGGAGATCACAATAGTGTGCACCAGATCGCCCCTGTATTTGACCCACTGAACACACAAGCACTGGAGAGCCCTTATGTGCACGTATGCATGCGTGACCAGGAGGATGCAGGAAGCCAATAGACTCAGGAGGTGAAGCATCATAAGGACCTGCAATCCAGAATTCTAACAAAACACTAGTCCGAGCCAGAATGTCTCCGTGGAGGAGGGAAAGTCCGGAGCAAAGTTCTGTCCAGTACTGTCCCTATGAGAAAGCTCTAGGTGAGACTTAGTCACAGGTGAGACTTAGGCACATTAATCTGAAAGCCTAAGTTAAACAGCAGGGATGCTTTTGCCAGCAGGTATTGTGGTACTGTGGGAAACTGCCTTTGAGCAACAAGTCGTCCAGGTACGCGAATACTGAGATCTCCAACCTTCTGAGATAAGCTGCGACTACTGCCCATCACCACTGTGAAGACTAGATTTACCAATGTCAAACTGATAGAAGTACTGCAAACTGGAAGTGAGAGGACCCTACCATGAAACATACATTCCTCCTGTGTGACCACAGGATCGGTAAGTGGAAATGTGTGCCCTGCAGGTCGAGGGCCACCGTACAGTCTCTTGCTTACAGCACCAAAAGTACTTGAGCCTGGGACAGCATGTTGAACTTTTCCTTGCGGGGGTAAAAGTTCAAGTGCCTGTGGTCTAGGATGGAAAGGAAACCTCCGGACTTCTTGGGAACCGAAAAGTACCAAGTGTAGCACCCCTGCCTAATTTCCTGCTCTGGGACCAGTTTCACCCCTCGGTTCTACAGCAGGGCTGCCACTTCCTGTTGCATGATCTAAAGGCGATTCTCCAAATGAAAGGGCTGAGCAATAGGTCTGTTGGGATACTAGGGCAAACCCCCCTTCCTACAATTTAAAAGGACCCCTGGTGCACAAATTACTACTTGTGTAACGATATATCTGTAAGAGACATTAGTTAGTATTAGATTCCTTACCTTAGAATATCCCCAGGCGTCAGACTGGATCCGGAAATTTTTGCGTAGCAGTACCCTTGCGCGTCGGTAGGCTTCGTCTGCGGCTCCGCGTCCGTCGTCGGCGCCGTGATGACGTCGTCGGAGTACTTAGACGCCGCCTCCGCGTGCTGACGTCAGTTCTTAGACACAGCTTTTCCGCGCCAGAAACGCAGAGCCATGTTAAAAACCAACACTGGTGCCATTGAAACTAGGGCCCTGAAAGGGGACAACCCTAACCCTAGATATTGGTTGGCAGAACGGGGAGGATGGGTGGGTCGGTAAGGAATCTAATACTAACTAATGTCTCTTACAGATATATCGTTACACAAGTAGTAACTTCTGCATCTGAAAGAGACACATTAGTATTAGATTCCTTACCTTAGAATAGATACCCCAGCAATACCAACCCCGGTGGTGGGTCTGCGAACCAATAATCACACCAGAAAGTCCTGGAGGACGGAACGGCCAAAGAAGCCATCCCTCCGGACTTGGCTGTCTAGGCAGTAGTGTCTTGCAAACGTGTGCAGCGATGCCCACGTAGCTGCCTGACAGATGTCTTGTAAGGGCACACCCCTGCCCAGGGCAGTGGTAGCCGCCGTCGCTCGGTAGAATGAGCCCGCAGTCCAACAGGGGGCTCCTTCCTAGCCAAGGAGTAGCATGCCTGGATACACAGGATGATCCACCGGGAGATGGTCCTCTTGTGCACCGCTTTCCCCTTCTTCGCGCCCACGTAACCAACAAAGAGTTGGTCATCCACCCGGAACTGGCGTGTGCGATCCAAGTAGAATGAGAGCGCACGTTTTGGGTCCAGACGGTGGAGCCGCTCTTCCTCTTTAGAGGGATGCGGTGGCGGGAAGAAGGTTGGCAAGGTGATAGACTGCCCGATGTGGAAGGCCGAGACAACCTTGGGCAGGAAAGAAGGTTTGGTACGCAGCACCACTTTGTCCGGATGGACAGAAAGGAAAGGTGGAGTACAAGAAAGGGCCTGGAGCTCACTCACTCTCCTGGCAGAGGTGATGGCAACCAGGAAAGCAGTCTTCAAAGTCAGAAGGCGAAGAGGACAGTTGTGAAGTGGCTCAAAGGGAGCGCACATCAGAAACGTAAGAACCAGGTTCAAGTCCCACTGAGGCATCACAAACGGAACAGGAGGAAACGTGTGTGTGATGCCCTTAAGAAATCTATTTACAGTAGGGGACCTGAAAAAAGAAGGTTGATCAGGCAGCCTGAGAAAGGCTGAAAGGGCAGAAAGGTAGCCCTTGATAGTGCCCAGAGCAGAGCCCTGCTGGACAAGAGAAAGAAGGAAGAGAAGGACCTCAGAAAGAGGGGCATTGAGGGGATCCACAGCCTTTGCTGTGCACCATGCCACAAATCTGTTCCACCTGCAGGCGTATACCGACTTCGTGGAGGGATGCCTGGCTGCCAGAATGATGTTACAAACTTCAGGAGGCAAGTCAAATGGCCTCAACTGTCGCCGCTCAATCTCCAAGCATGGAGGTGGAGACTGGACAGGTTCGGGTGGAGGACCGTCCCCTGCTGCTGCGACAGAAGGTCCTCCTGAAGAGGCAGACGAACCGGGGGATCGACTGACAGACTGAGTAGCTCTGGATACCAGTACCTTCTCGCCCAGTCCGCAGCCACATGGATGACTTGGGCCCGGTCGCGCATGATCTTCTTCAGCACTCTGGGAAGAAGTGGTATAGGCGGAAAGGCATACAACAGACCGCAACTCCACTCACGACGAAAAGCGTCTCCGAGCGAGTGCCGCCTTGGAAATTCCAACGCGCAGAACTGATGACATTGCGCGTTCTCTTCGGTGGCGAATAGATCTAACCAAGGCTCTCCCCATCGCTGAAAGAGGCCTTGCGCCACGTCCGTGATCCATCATGCACCGACGGCTGAGCTCGTCCGCCCTGGCGTTCAGAGAACCTGCCAGGTGTTGAGCCACCAGGGTCACGCCCTGGCGTTCCAGCCATTGCCAAAGAGCCTCTTGACGAAGGGTCCACGACCCCACCCCGCCTTGTTTGTTGCAGTACCACATGGCGGTGGTGTTGTCCATGAACACCTGCACTACCCTCCGCCGGACAGAGGGGAGGAATGCCTTCAGTGCCAGACGAATCGCCCGGAGCTCCAACAGGTTGATGTGGAGCCGGGCCTCCGCCGGAGACCAGAGGCCTCTGATCTCCGCCTCTCCCATGTGGCCTCCCCAGCCCTGGAGGGACGCGTCCGTCACAACTACGTGCTCCGGTTGGGGAAGGGAGAGGGACCTGCCGCTGACCCAATCGCGGTCCGTAAGCCACCACTGCAGCTGTCTCACAGTGCCCTCCGAGATCAGGACGTGGTCGGATAGGTTGCCCTGATGCTGGGCCCACAAACTTCAGGTCCCACTGCAGAGCCCGCATCCGCCACCTGGCGTGATGTACCAGGAGGATGCAGGAGGCCATCAGCCCCAGCAGCCGCAGCGTCAACCTGACCGAAACCCGGGATAACGGCTGAAAGATGGGAATCAGAGCCTGAATATCCCGGACCCGCTGTTCGGGTGGATAAACCCGAAACCACGCCGAGTCCAGAACCGCTCAGATGAAGAGGAGCTTCTGAGAGGGGCACAGGTGTGACTTCGGCACATTGATGGAGAACCCCAGCTGGTGCAGGAGGTCTGCCGTAGTCTGGAGGTGGCTGACGACTGTCTGGGGCGAGCCCGCCTTCAACAACCAGTCGTCGAGGTAGTGGAAGACTGAAACCCCTAACCTGCGCAGATGAGCTGCGACCACCGCCATCACCTTTGTGAACACCCCTGGGGCGCTGGTAAGGCCGAAGGGGAGCACGGTAAACTGAAAGTGCTCGTGGCCAACCATGAACCGCAGGTAGCGCCGGTGGGCAGGCAGGACGGGGATATGAAAATAAGCGTCCTGCAAGTCCAACGCTACCATCCAGTCTCCTGGGTCCAGGGCAGCTAGGACCTGAGCCAGTGTCAGCATCTTGAACTTCTCCTTCCGGAGGAAGCCGTTGACGTTCCTTAGGTCCAAGATAGGGCGTAGGCCCCCTTTGCCCTTCTTGGGTACCAGAAAGTAGTGGGAGTAGCAACCACACCCTACTTCTGGCCCAGGAACGCGCTCGATGGCCCCCTTGGCCAAGAGGGCCGTAACTTCCTCCTGCAGAAGTCGCAAATGATCCCCCGATACACGGTGGTCCTGCGGTGGCATGGCTGGAGGAGTCGCCTCGAAGGGGAGGGAGTAGCCCCTTCGGACTATTTGCAGCACCCACCTGTCCGATGTGACAGTGCGCCAGTGGAGGTGGTGATGGCGAACCCTGCCCCCCACTGGCGTCACATGGGCCTGAAAGCACGGACTAGGAGGGTTTTGAGGCGGATGCTGCGGGGGAAGGTGTGGACTGACCTCGCCGTTGTCCCCAACCGCCCGGACGGCGGTTCCCACGGCCGCCACCGCGTTGGGTATTGCCCTGCGGAGCGTGGCTGGCGGCGCGTGTGGGCGCACCCCTTCCGTGGCCACGAAAGGAGTGAAAAGCAGCCGATTGCTGGCGCGGGCCCGAGAGACCCAAGGACTTGGCTGTAGCCCTGGAGTCCTTAAAGCGCTCAAGCGCATGGTCTGCTTTGTCGCCAAAGAGGCAACGGACATCGAACGGCATGTCCATTAAAGTGTTCTGGACATCTGCCGAAAAGTTGGCGGACCTCAGCCAGGCGTGGCGTCTGACTGCCACCGTCGTTGCCATCGCTCTACCTAGCGAGTCGGTGGTATCCAGCCCACACCTGATGGAATATTTGGCTGCATCCCGGCCCTCCACAAGGGCTTGGCCGAGTTTGGCCCGTACCTCCAACGGACACTCTGGCAGCACCTCCGCGACCTTATCCCACACAGAGTGGGTGTAACGTCCCAAGAGGCAGGCGGTGTTGGAAGACCGCAGGCCCAGACTAAGGGATGAGAAGATCTTCTTCCCATACTGGTCATACCGCTTGGATTCCCTGTCCGGCGGGGCCGACGGGAACGCGGTCTGGGAATTGGAGGCCTGGATGACCAGGCTCTCGGGGGTAGGGTGGGTGGACAGGAAACATGGGTCGCCCGGGGCTGGGCGGTGGCGTCTGGCCACGTTCCTATCTACGGGCGAACCCGTAGCGGGCTTGGACCAAGTGCCCAGAAGAACGTCGGTCAAGGCCTCATTAAAGGGCAGCAGAGGCTCGGCCGAGCTTGACTGCGGTTTAAGGACCTCAGTGAGGAGATTAGTCCTCACGGCCACAACGGGGAGCTCAAGGCCCAAGGCCTTGGCAGCCCTCATCAGCACCACACTGTAGGTTGCCCCCTCCTCCGTAGCCACGGTAGGAGGGGAGACAAAACCAGTGTCTGGAGAGGTGTCCAGGCCACTGGCCTCCCCAAGGTCTCCTGTCCAGTCCTCATGAGACTGACATTCTCTGGTCAGAGGGTCCTCAGACCCCTCCCAGTCCTCCTCAGCACCCATCTCCTGAAACTCAGGGTCCTCAACTAATGGGGCCTGTTCATAGAAGTTAAATTCTCCAAACGACGTCTGGAGCGGCGCCCATCGGGGCCGTCCCGACGCCGGAACAGGAACGAGGGCAGGACCGGGGCGGCGCCGCCCGAGGACGGCGCCTGACGCGACACCTGAGGGTCCGACGCCGGGGAGGTCGTATGGTCCACCGGCGACGAACCAGATCCCGAAGGAGGTCTAGCGGCGTCGGGCCCGAAGGCGCCGGCGGCGCCGGAACAACTGAACCCCTCGGCGCCGGGATAGCGGGAACCTGCGGCGCCGGGCCCAAAGGCGTCTGGGCCGTAGCACCAGACGGCGTCGGGGCCGAATCCCCCGACCCGCTAGGGTTCCCAGACGGGTCCGAAGGCGCCGCGGAGCCCGTCGGAGAGAGATTCCTCATGGCCATGAGGAAGCGCTCAATCTCCTCTTGCGTCGGCTGAAGCCCAGGGACCGTAGGGTATGGGGCTGGACGCGGCGCCTGCAACTCCGTTGGAGCCGCGTGGGTGGTGTCACCCGAACCCCCGTCCGCATCGCGCGAGCGTCGGGGGGAGTCCGCAGAGCGATGACGCCGCTTGGACTTCTTGTGCCGCTTACCTGACGACGACTTCGACCCGGAGGAGTGCGGCCTACTCTCGGAGCTGTGGAGGCTCCGAGCCCGCGACCTGTCCCTCGACCTCCCATGGGACCGAGACCTCTCGCGGCGCGGGACCGACTGCTGGAGTTCGAGTCACCTGCGGGACCGCTCCCGCCTGGCTTTCGAAGAGAGGGCCCGGCAGTCGGAGCAGGCCTTGTCGTCGTGATCGACGCCGAGACAAGTTAAACACCGTCGGTGAGGTTCCGTGACCGACATCAGACGGTCGCAATCCTCACAGTGCTTAAAGCCGGGCATCCCTACGGCACCGTTGGAGTCGAAGACTCGAAAAAAGATCAAAAAGTGATCAAAAAGGTTAGTCAAAAATGACTAGGGTTACTGCTTTTTCCAGATCTGCGCTTGCTGGCGCGGAAAAAAGAAGAACTGACGTCAGCACGCGGAGGCGGCGTCGTCTAAGTACTCCGACGACGTCATCACGGCGCCCACGACGGACGCGGAGCCGCAGACGACACCTACGGACGCGCAAGGGTACTGCTACGCAAAAATTTCCGGATCCAGTCTGACGCCTGGGGATATTCTAAGGTAAGGAATCTAATACTAACGTGTCTCTTTCAGATCTGATATTACAGCATACCAAGTATGTAGACAGGAGGTGAACTGTGCTACAATAGGTTGAACATACTACTGTCAGGACTAACTACTGCAAGGGGTGCAGGAGAGGAGGTAGGGGGCTGCAGGGTCACACAACTTCTGCTTTTGCCTCTGCCCCTATATGTCCTTAAGTGCTGAATCTGCTGTTGGGGAGGCTGTGATGGCCAATGCTTGTGAAAATTATACCCTCTTGGAAACTCCTGAAACTTTAGAAACTGGTGGCAAACTTTCACTGGGATTTAAGAGCCAAAAGAATTGAGCTTTCATTCTGCCTCGAACCCTAGAATACACTCTCAACCATCAAATGACATGCTCATCAAGGTTGACTGAACATCTCCGGAGAAGCCAGTCAACCGGAGCCACGCATGCCTCCCAGGAGCCACAGAAGATCCCGTGGCCTTGGCAACAAAATCTGCTGTGTCATGCTCCACGCTAATGACATGGCTTGAGGCATCTTGGCCATCCTGATCCAACTCAGCAAAACGGCTATGAAGATGATCGGGTAAGTTAGGGACCACTATTTGAGCAATGCCTCATAAGGCGTGGTAGTATCTTCCTAGCAAACAGACTGCATTAAGAGAGCACTAATGTATGTTGCACATTGAAAAAACGTTCTTACTCAGTCTCCATTGTCTTCAATTCCGCATCCAGGGACGCTACCAGAAAAGAGCTTAGATTCTGCTTAGTGTGGGAAGCAACCTGAAAAACTAAGGTTACAGGGGATGAATAGACCAACAGAAAAAATGGGTCTCCTGGTTCCGGCTGAACCACCCGCAACAAATCTATTACCCTCAGCAGCAGTGGTGGGTTTCTCTCATGCTGCTTAAGCTTGGGTGCATTTTGGCTTCATTAAGGAGTAGTAAAGACTCCGAGGTACTACATATATGATCTAGGACCTCTGTCAATATGCTGGACTTAGTCTCCAGGCAAAGGATGCTTGAGGGCATCATCTGGTTCCCTTAGCGCCATATAAAACAATGCAACCTGAGGGGAGGTTGGCCCTGAGGGGCAGTCAATTTCGACCTCTGGAGAGGTAAAACATTTTAATCCACTATTTGTAAAGCGCGAACAGCTACCCAAAGGCATCCTGCGCTGGGGGCCATCGGGAAGATTAAGCAAGCTATTGCCCAGAGTCACATGGTGCTGGGCTGCCGCCGGTGCCGGTGATCGAACCGTGAGCCCCAGATTCCAGCGTCAGTCGCCCAGGCCACGGCGCCACACCTCTTCCCTCCCTAGGTATCCAGCCCACTAGCCTGCTGCAGGGCCATATATATATATACCCTATCAGACAACAGAGGTGGCAGAAGGTTGGCTGCCTCAATTTTACCGTCCATTTTGTGCAGGATGACATCTGGCATCTGGATTGGGTCGGAATTTGAGCCAAAGAGTTCATGCATACTCTGCCAGTAACACTGCTGACAAAAATGTACTTTCTCTGATCATATCTTTTGTTCCTCAAGTGTCAATTGGGCTTCACTCCTGGACCTTTGCAGTATTGCTTTGATTTTAGGCATAGGCTGCAAGGCGCTCTGGTTGGCACCGGTGCTGGAGGAATGTCAACTGGTCAAGGACTTGGCGTAGCAAACTGTGCTATATGTGTTCCTGGGGGGAACTGAAGAGATGAATGGTGCTGAGGGACAACTTGCCAGCTTTACCTTGAATGGAGCCCCAAAATGACCCATGGGGCCAAGAGGCACTCCACAAGAGACTGTGACATGCCCAAGTAGCTCTAGCATGGAATACATAACAAAAAAAGCCAGATCAGCTCCTGGAACTGGGAAAGCCGGGTAAGCAAGAGGTGGCATCGGTGTGGGTCCCAGAGACACTGGACTTGTACATTGCAGAGACACAAGTAGTTCCACCAATATAGATGCTCTTCAAGAGGCTAGATCTTGAACAATGTTGGTTAAGAAGGTGACTCCTCAGGAGTCAGAGACCACTGAGGGGACTTACCACTCGAAAGAGAGTGATGGTTTGGAGACACGTCCCCATGGCCCTTATTCTTTCCCTTCCTTTAAAATTTTTTTTTTTAGAAAACTTGGAAGAGGAGGAAGAACCAGATTGAGATTTGAATTTAGAAAACAACTGCCGTAAGCCCAACACACACAGCAGACGCAAGCAATAAACAGCTTGGCTTTGTGCCCTTTTATGGCTTGGGATCATGCCGTGGCAAAGTTCACAGGTCTTCAAATGACTAACCTGTGAATGAAGGGCCAGCTGGAGTGATGCCAGTAGATTAGTCAGTTATGCTCCCTAAGGCCTTCCAGAGTGAGTGACATCAACACTCAATCCAAGAAGCCACCAAGCGGAATCGGGAAGTGGGGGAATGAGATAAGAGAGAACAGTCAGACTGTGACTTCTCTGATCTGACAACATTAACTCTCTCCAGTCGAGCTTCTACCCTTGGTTGTGACTACTTTCTCCTCCCTCAACTGCTGCGTGGTAAACAATTACATAGATATTAGCGAGAAAGCACCTCCACGCTCCACACGCCTTCTCACTTAGTCAATGCAGTTGTTATAATAAATACCTTGTCACTTGTCAAAGGCTCCTTTGCTCGTTTTCTTTAGACACCTTGAAATGGGACACTAGATTGTTATCACCAATGTTACAGATTCTTTGTTTGGGTCTATGAGTAACAAATAATCTTTGACCACTTATGTACATGCTTGATTTTCTCCCACAATCTGTAGAAATGATTCTTTACTCAAAAGCACTCACATTCGGCCTCTACTTTACAGATCTATATTGCATTACTTCTCATGCAATTAGTTAATCCATTCATAACAGTGCGCCAAATATCTTGCGTAATCTTTTGTTTCAGATCTGAAAGTCTTTGGGCACAATTACATTTGAACTAAGGCCTTGTCTTTTTAAAGCGGACTTAGAGTTTGTTGCAGTGCTCTGCGTGGCGCTAAACAAATGCTCATCTGTGTTCTAATGAGTTGTCTTTTCTTGTCAGGTTGTTTGAGACGTGCGGGAAGCACTGCTGCAAAGAACAGGAGCTTCTCCTGTGCTGTCAACAGGTATGTGGACCGATGTCATGCTAAGTTCTGGGCTGCCGACAGATGGGTGAGTGAGTGGGTTGAAGCAGCAGTAAGCAAATGCCCACTGAGCTCCTGAAGTCTTGCGCAGCTTCACATTGGAAGTTCTAGTTCTAATCTATAGCAAGTGTAGCACAATGTGAGTATGTGATGAATGAATATCCAAGCATTGGTTCTTGACTTTCTGGAACTACAAATTAACATACAGTAATCATGAATTCCCCTCTTTGACAACAAATTTATACACAGTTGTCATGATGTGCTTTATAGTTCTGAGACCTTAGATGACAGGGTTTACTTAAAGAATCTTCTCCATGCCTGAACTCTGGCTGTCCTACTGGGGCCAGCGTGTCTTCCCTTAGGAATACTTTTAAGCAGCAAGTAGGTTTTTGCCGTGGTCATGACATCGGCATTTGCCCATTACTTTTGCGACAGGACTTGAATCCAGACTTTTTATGGGTTATAACCCTAGACACTGATGGGTAATTTGCAAGGAATTATCTGAGGAGAATGTCATAAGTCATGGAGAGAGAACTCAGGATGATAATCAATAGTCCCTGAAAAAATAAACAAAAAGATAGCAAACGGCTGCAGCCATTGAAGAGTATGTCCATTAAACATGCTTGCATGTTCAAGAAAATCTTGTTGATCGCATCCAAATGTGTCTTAGGAGCACAACGCTTGTGCCAATAGCTCTACCCAATGCAGACCATAGTATCCAGGCCAGCTCAGAGCACATACTTGGCTGCATCTTTACCATACTGTATAGTTTGGCCTAACAAGGCCCTGATGTCCTCAAGGATGGCCAGCAAGATGTTGCTGTGCCATAGTGCATGTGTGTACCAATCCAGAAGGCACACTGTACTAATAGATCGGAGTTCCAAAGAAAACATTCTCTTTCCAAAAGCTTCGATTCTTTTCTATTCTTTCTATCCAGAGAGCTGGTCGGAAAGGAATTTCAATTAATTTTACTTATTGAAGGTTGAAAAATCATGTTCTCCTGTGTCCGGTGCTTAGGTCCGAGGCTCAGGTCAGTGCAGGACAATCAATGTCACCTACCCATGGGGTGACTGGTGGACATTAGTACGGCTTAGCTCAGACAATGTAGACACAAGGGCATCAGTAAAAACATCCTTAAATGACAATAACAGCTCAGAGGAGGCTGGCAGTGATTGAAGAATCTCAGTCTATAGAATTGTTTTCGTCTCATTAGTGGGCCACTACAATTCTAGTGTTCCAGCTGCCCTGCAAATTACCACCACAAACAAGGTACATTCTTCCTTTGCTGGCCCAGGTGGTGAGTCTAGCTCCAATCTCAGAAGATGTACCCCACCCGTTGCCATTCTGTAAGTCTATATACTATGAATCCTCAGAGTAATGAGCAGGAAAGAATCTGTCTCCTTCCTCATCATTGGTGTTTTGAGGGACATTGGGTGCCTCTTGCACTGCATCTGAATCAGAACAAACAATGATGTGAATCCTCTGCTGGTACCAATATTGGGGCAGAGGCACTGGACTGGAGTCCAGCTGCATGACCATCGGTTGTGCTTTTGTGACTCATAGTGTGACATATGCCTGGATCATCAATTTGTGCAGGTGAATTTTGTGCTGGGCTGGCTCTAGTACGGAAGGAACTGGGGTGGACTTTGGTGCCAGAGTAGAAGTCTGTGTCAGCAATGGCGAGGTAGCAAGTACCACTGACAGAACAGAGACCAAAGTCGGACCCCACTAGCAGAAGTCTGACTGGAGGCCACTGTAGCATTGTGGCGTCCAGAAGAGCACCAGAGGGAGGCGGAACTGTGCCACAAATCTGCAGCATGACCTCCTTGAAGGCTACTATTTGCTGCGATGTCGATAATGGCCACAGAAAATAGAGGCATGCTGGGACAAATTGCAGGATGGGTTCAGATTCATTGGCCTTGGAGGAGTGCAAACGATATCTTGGCACCCTGGCACCTACCCGCTAAGCTTCGATTGGTTGGATTCTAAATACTCTGTGGGCTTGATTGAGTATGCCCTGCTCTGATGACTCATGTTGGAATATACACTGGAGCCTGCCAACCCTGACCCCTTGAAGAGTCACAATCTCAAGGAAGCTGTAGGCTTATGCCAAGTAGGTGAAATACCTGTAGATGTGTAGCTGCCCAATAGCTTTAGTCTTTCAAACGAATGCGCATCAACACAAACTGCATAGGGTAGTACAACCTAACATTTAAAACACTGAAAGCAAAGAGAAATATTTTAAATGAACTACCAAAAAGATGCTATATATAGAGTTTAACAAACTGCATTATAATATAGTTATATAGCGATCTTTTCCCTCTTCATTCTTGCTCTCCAGTGGGTACAAGTGCGTTTGATTAAACCATTTAGACGAGCATTACCTATTCCTTCTCCTAATAAACCATTTAGACTAGCATTACCTATTCCTTCTCCAAATAAACCATTTAGACGAGCATTACCTATTCCTTCTCCTAAAAATGAGGTGACATTTATATCAAATGCAAATAAATTTGAGTTGTTTTAACAAATATGCACTTCAGCACACACAAATCGAAGAAAATATCTATGATAAATACGGTGGCAGTGCACAAGTAAACTTGAGCATGTGAAAAGGCAATTTCATCAGCCCTGCACCAGCACCTCTATTTACAAAATATTAAAAGGAACATTAATTAAACCCTTCTCCAGAGAGATCATTGCATCCACACTGCCATTAACTTCCAGAGTTCCATTTGTTGCTTTTATGGCTATATTTTTTATGCTCATTGCTTTGATGTTGGCGCTGCGCATTTACTCAACCACTACCACAAGTACAGTACACCCCGAAGCAGAAAGACAGTGTTTGCTATGCAAAAGACAAAGCCAGTGATTGGCACCTCAGACCAATTGATCCAACCATTACCGCCATCTCACAACCCCCCACAAGCACAACTATAAAGCTATCGATTTCCATTTTCTGATTCTGGGCAGGCCAATTAAGAAAGTGAGTAATTGTGATTACACTGCTTCATGATCAATTACGTCTGATGCAAGACAAAGTGCTCCTCCAGGAGCAACGTAAAGAAAATAATTATGATCAGGGATGCTTTAGTGCTGAACCTGGGCCCTAGAAAAACTGAAAATAAATGACACGTACTTCCTTGTGCGATCCCCGGGAATAAGGGAAGAATCACAGCTGTTTCGAAGTTGGACTGAAACCTGAAGCAACCGCTGTCGTGTTTTAGGAATTAGCCTGTGCTATGCTTTGGAAAAGGAGAGCTGGTCATGCATTCTACTAATTCGGAAGCACGAACTACGAATTTCTACTATATATAACGCCCATTCAATAATTATTTATACTAGCAAAACCAATTTAAAACTAAGAAACATATATAGGGGGGTATTTAGTGTTTTGGGTGGTGTGAGTGAGTGACGCACACTTTGTTGCCATGCCACAATATTATCTGGTGCCACCAGTATAACGTGCTACGGAGTCGCGTAACAAGGGCTGCTAAGGCCTAATGATTACACATACAATTGCTCCTCCACCCATAACTGTGATGGAGCAGCAGACCGGCTCATGATAGCAATGCGCCTAATGCGTTGCCGTATGAGATGTATCATTTAAATGTATACAGTACCCTTGGATCCCACAACTGCCTCTTATCCCACTAAAGCCACCAAGTACATCAGTTTCGTGACATAAATAGGACAGAAATACATCAGTTAGCTGTGTACAACAAGCGCAATAAAAAGACAAAACTAGACGGTGAACTCAAGGTACATGAGAATGTAATAGAAAACCAATAACATCGAGGGGTACAAGAGTCACTGAGAAATGTGATCCCTCAACTTCTGTCTGTGAGATGCAGACTATAAACTATAGATTATAATAGTGATTGATTGATAGATACTACAATCCTCGTTTCTCACACCAACCTTCGCCAGGGAGATTACTAATAACGGACTAATCTGCCACATATTTAGGTATTTCTATTTCAAACAGATAAATGAAAACACATCCGACATCCTTCCCCCTAATAACATGACATAAGGAAAAGTTATCAATTTTACACATAAGACACTGTCTTAGCTAATAATCAAATAGAAGACAATTTCAGCGGTTCATATGGACCACAAGGGAACGTGGTCATGTATGGAAGAAGAATGAGCAAGTATGCACACAACACAGAGAGCACCCAAGGTCCTCCCTTGTTACCCTGCTGTGACGTCCAAGCGAGTGCTCACACCCAACTCAAGAACTAAATAACCCCTGTTAATTTCCAAACCTAGAATGCATAATACCTCAAGTATTTTTGCTTACCCAAGCATGTCTGGTCTCAGGTTCGGGAACACTGTGAATGAACATTCCTGTAAAATATCTCCTTTTCAGGATGGCCCCTCTCAGAATCCGTTCCCTCAGTTCAGGTAAATGCAAGATCACCAAAACCGTTCCATATTGGGCCTATCTTGTCAGAGGAAAAGTCAAACGGATTTTGTAGCATTTAAGAATCGAAGGATGTCTTCAAACCTTTTCTACCTTCAGTAGATCACACACAGCTCCTCTCAAACTCCATCTTGTAGATTAAACCTTGATCAAACCCATCAAACCCATTAAGGGAACGTGACAAATTGTGTGCCCAACAACACACTGAGCCAATAGAAGGCTCGGAGTAGCTATCTCTGGTGGTTTGGCGAGCAAAGTCAATGGGTTCCTGAGAATGTGCGTATAGCTCAGGGACCTAAGTGCCAGAATTTTGACAGCCAGCAATGGTACACCCAACCACACGGAAATGTAGTCACTGCTGAAGGAAGCAAGAGTTGTCACCACACTTGACATGGCTTTGGCTTACCATCAGATTGTTTTGCATAAGAGTCCCGTCCTTTAACTCCATTCATCACCTCATAAAGAACCTTTTGTTGTAAACTAATGGCTTTTAGTTCGGTTTCAACTCTGTCGCCTTTCAGCATTTAAAAGAGATGCTGTTGAAGGGAATTGAAGGATTGATCTGTCTCCAGGATAATCTACTGATTTACTCAGAGGACAAAGACACACGACAAGAAGCTGGTGCAGGGTCTGCAAATATGACATGGGCATGAACTTGAAGGCAGAGCAATGTCGATGTGTAGTGAATAATGTTGACTATTCTAGTTATAAGCTATCCACTCAAGGCGTAGAGCAGAAAGAGAGCCTCATTCATGCCATTGTGGATTCACCTATGCTGAGATGTAAGGAACAGTTAAGATCTTTGCTTGTATTTCTTGAGTTCTATGCATGGTTCATTCCAAGGTGTGCCAATAAGAATGCATTCAATGCACACACTATTAATGAAAGGGAAGAGGCTCCTGTGGGAGAAAGATGCGACAATGAGGTATGTGGCAGAGTCTGTGCCACTGAAACCGTATGACACCCAGGACCCCAGCATTGGGGTCACAAATGCCTGTCAGACTGAATTAAGTGCTGGTTTGATGCAGCATAGAGATGATTAGATGGTGACATTGTCTGTCATAGCATGAGGGGGTGGTGGTAAAATGTGAGGCCTTAGCTTGGTGGGTGGGGGGGGGGTGGCAGCCAGTACAGGCAATATCCCTAGAGCTCTGAATTCAAAATCTGGGTCGAACACACACCTGGATTTGTTTACCACCAAGAGTGAAGAGACATCCATGCCAAGGATTGCAAATGGCAGCATAGCTTGCAGGTATTCCACTACCAGACTGAATATATTCCTGGTGGACAAGTTACTTACCTGTGGTAACACCTTATCTGGTAGAGAGACTATCTAGCTGCAGATTCCTATTCTTAGAATGATACCCAGGCGTCAGACTGGATCCAGACTTTTTCACGAGAAGTACCCTTGCACGCCGGTAGGTGGCATCAATTGGCCCCTCGTGGCGAAGTCTGCATCTTCTGCGCCGGATGAGATGTGTGCCATGCCTTTATAGGCACCACTACAGCATACTGATATCAGTTTCCTTTTGAGACTTTCCACGCCAGGAATGCAGAGCCACAAACACAACTGGCCACTGATGTCGAAAATTAGGCCCCTGCACGGGTAAAGCCCTGTCCCTAGGAATCCGTTCACAGAGAGAGATGAATGTGTTGATTGGCAAGGCATCTGCGGCTAGACAGGGCCTCTACCAGATAAGACATTACTGAAGGCAAGTAACTTGTCCATCTAATAGGGACTTATAGCTGCATATTTCTTACCTTAGAATAGATTCCCAAACAATACCTCCACAGAGGTGGGTCTGCTGAAGAATTTCATACCAAAAAGTCCTGCAGGACCGAACAGGCAAAATGCCCATCAAGACAGACCTGACTGAGGCAGTAGTATTTAGTCAATGTGTGCAAGGAAGCCCACATTGGAGCCTGGCAGATGTCCAGGACAGGGACTTTGCATGCTAACGCGATAGTCATAGTCGTGGCTTTGGCTGAATGAGCACGCAAACCCTCAGGGGATTGCTTCTTGGCCAATGCGAAACAGATTGTAATGCATAGCACAATCCATCGGTAGATGGTCAGTTTCTGCACAGCCTGTCTCTTCTTTGCTCTGACATACCCCATAAAGAGTTGGTCATCCACCAGGAACTCTTTCATATGGTCAAGGCAGAACAAGACTGCTCTTTTTGGGGCCAGTAGGTTTAGTCACTCCTCTTCCTTAGAGCAATGTGGCAGAGCATAAAAAGTAGGCAGAGTAACAGACTGCCCTACATGAAAGGGAGTGATGACTTTCGGTAGAATGAAAGCTCTAGTTTGTAGAACCAGATTGTCTGCGTAGATCTTCAGGTATGAAGGCTTAAATGAAAGTCTGAAGCTTACTGACCCTCAAGACAGATTGTATTGCCACCAGAAAGGCTGTCTTGCTGGTAAGGAGCCTGCAAGGACAGCTGTGAAAAGGCTCAAAGGGAGCTCACACCAGGAGAAGATTAAGGTCCCAATGAGGCATGATAAAGGGATAATAAAGAAACATATGCTGCAAACCTTTCAAGACCTATGTACAAGAGGGGATTTGAAGAGGGATGGTCGATTGGGCAACTGCAGAAAGGCTGAGATAGCAGAAAGATAAACCTTTAAGTTGCCCAGAGCAGAGCCCTGCTGGGCAAGGGAAAGAATAAAGAGAAGAACCTGAGAAATGGGTGCAGGAAGGGGGTCAACTTACTAGTCTGCAGACCATACCACAAACTTGCCCCAACAACAGTTGGGTGGAGGTTTGGTGGAGGGACGCCTGGCTGCGATAATAACATCACAGACTTCGGGCGGAAGGTAGAAAGCATTCAATTGTCGCTGCTCAATCTCTCAATCTCCATGCAAGAAGGTGGAGTGTTGACAGGTTCGGATGGAGAACCCTCCCATGCTGCTGCAACAGAAGATCCTCGAGAAGTGGCAGTCTGGTCAGAGGACCGATAGCCCTGTCAATAGCTTGGGATACCAAATTCTCAGAGCCCAGTCCAGAGCCACAAGGACAACTTGGGCCAGGTCGTTCCTGATCTCTGTGAGAACTCTGAGCAGGAGTGATATAGATGGAAAGGCATACAGGAGGCCTGAGCTCCACTTGAGAAGAAAAACGTCTCAGAGCAAGAAACACCAGCATGCAGAACTGCTGACATTGTGTGTTCTTGGTGAACAGATCTAACCGACGCTCTTCCCACTGCTGAAAGTAAGCTTGCACCACCCTCTGGACGGAGATCAGCTAGGCATCTTCAGCTAATTACTCCGCCTTGGAGTTCAGAGATCTCACCAGGTGTTGACCCAACAGGGAAATTACCTGATGTTCCAGCCATGTCCAGAGATGCAGGGCCTCTTGACAAATGGGCAACGACCCCACCGTGCCCTGTTTGTTGCAGTACTACATGGTGGTTGTTTTATCTGTGAAAACCTGCACTGGCCTTGCTTTGATGGAGGGGAGAAAGGCTTTCAATGTCCGCTGGATCGCCCAGAGCTCCAGAAGTTTGATGTGGAGTCCGGATTCCTCCGGAGACCAGAGGCCTCTGATCACCACCTCTCCCAGATGGGCACCCCATCCCAGGAGTGACGCAAATGTCACCACTGTCAGATCTGGTTGGGGAAGGGAGAGGGATCTGACACTGACTCAATCGTGGTTCTTTAACCACCACTGCAGATCTTTTGCAGTTCCCTCCGAAATCTGGACCTTGTTGGGGATATTTCCCTAATGCTATACCCACTGGAACCTCAGGTCCCACTGCAGAGCATGCATGTGTCACCAGCAGGATGCAGGAGGCCATAAGGGCCAGCAGACTCAGAGACACTCTCATCGAAATCTAGGATAGAGGCTGAAATCTTGATATCAGAGCATGAATATCCTGCACTCGTCGTTCAGGAGGATAGGCCCAAAACTGCAGCGTGTCCAGAACAGCTCAGATGAAAGGGAGCTTCTTAGACGGAGTCAGGTGTGACTTTGGCATGCTGATAGTGAATCCCGGCAAATGCTGGAGGTCGGCTGTCATCTCGAGGTGGGAGAAGACAGCATGGAGGAGCCTATCTTTAACAGCCAAACGTTGAGATAGGGGAAGACTGGCTCTGCTGAGCTCTGCAGATGAGCTGCAACCACCGCCATCACCTTGGTGAACACCCAAGGGATGCTGGTAGAGCCAAAAGGGAGCACAGTGAACTGAAAGTGCTTGTGGCCCACAGTGAACCACAGGTAATGCCTGTGGGCAGCAGAATGGGAATGTGGAAGTATGCATTCTGCAAGCCAGCACTAACATTACGTCTCCTGGGTCTAGGGCAGACAAGACTTGAGCGAGCATGAACATTTTGAACTTCTCCTTTTTGAGGAAGAAATTGAGAGGGCACAGGTCTAGGATAAGACAAAGGCCTCTGTCCTTGTTGGGCACCAGAAAGTAGCTGGAATAGCACCCCAACCTACTTCTGGCATCAGCACCCTCTCTAGGGCTCCCTTGGCCAGAAAAGCTTTCACTTCCTGATGGAGCAGAGAATGATGGTCCTCCGTCAGCCTGTCCCAAGCAGATGGTATGGGTGAAGGGGTAGGCTTGAAGGGGAGAGAGTAGCCCTTTTAGACAATCTGCAGAACCCATTGGTCTGACGTTATAGCTCGCCAGTGGGGCAAAGTGATGGCAGATCCTGCTGCCCGCAGCCTGTCCATGATGGTAAAGTGGTATAATGGTTTGGAGGTTGTGACTGCATGTGGGATTTTGGGGGTGGGGGCATGGGTGGACTGGCCCGACTTCTGGCAGCTTGACCTGCAAGGCCTGCACAACTTTATTTCTTAAAGAGTGTGAGAGTGGTGGCTCAAAAGGCACGTGGTGTTCACTGATCTTAGTGCCAGGCTGGTGGTAGAAAACATCATCTTCCCAAAGGTGTCCCGCTTCTTTGATTCCAGGGAGAAGCAATTCGGAGGGGTACACTCCCGGCTGATGCACCTCTGTCAAGACATTTGTCTTGACTGCAACTGACAGCAGGCTAAGGTCACGGACCTCGGCCGCCATCCTTACCACCACTGCAAATGATGCTCCCTCCTCTGTAGCCATGGTATGGGAACAAAGCATGCCAGTTTTTGGATAGGTGTTCAGTCCACTGGCTTCTCCCAAATCCTGACACCAGTCCATGATTGGGTCAAAAAGCGGCTATTCTTCAGGGTCTAGCGATCCCTCCCAATCCTCTCTGAATCCTAGCTCATAGAAATAGGTCTCAGGCTAAGGCCTGAAAGGCATAGCTCCAGTCAGTACTGGAGTCAGCGCTGGGCGACACCCATCCGACTCGCGTCAGAGTTGGGATAAGAATGGGGGCAGTGGCATTGAGACCGGTGTCGAGGAAGGCCGAGGTGGGACGACCGGTGCTGTTCTGTATCCATCTGTGGATCCAATGGGCCAGATTTGTGTCGGGCCAGAGCTGTTACTGTGGATCCAGTAGGGGCCCCTCCCGAACCCACGGGGCCTGAAGGAGTGGGACTGGATTACTCAAATATGAGGTGGATATGCTACCCTTGCTCTACAGAGCGCTCAGAGGACTCGCATTTGTTTGCGCCGTGCTGTAGGCGCGCTGCGTCGCGCTTTTAAATACCCGTTTTTCGATTTCCGTTGTAATTATTTTATTCTCCCCTGTTTTTAAACTTTGTGCATCATCTCCTCATACCTGCATCTTAATAGTGGAATCACCGCTGCTTTAGCGGGTCCGGTCCTAGGGTTTTCGATACCTGGGGGAATCGTCCGCCATCTTGGATGTGGTTGTGACACTTCTGGGCGCCTTTGTGAGCGTTCTAGTGGTTTGTAGTCACGCGCTCTCCCTTCATAAGGCGGTTCTCTTAGGGGGGGTCAGCCTGGATATGCTACCCTTGCTCTACAGAGCGCTCAGAGGACTCGCATTTGTTTGCGCCGTGCTGTAGGTGCTGTAGGCGCGCTGCGTCGCGCTTTTAAATACCCGTTTTTCGATTTCAGTTGTAATTATTTTATTCTCCCCTGTTTTTAAACTTTGTGCATCATCTCCTCATACCTGCATCTTAATAGTGGAATCACCGCTGCTTTAGCGGGTCCGGTCCTGGGGTTTTCGATACCTGGTGGAATCGGCCGCCATCTTGGATGTGGTTGTGACGCTTCTGGGCGCCTTTGTGAGCGTTCTAGTGGTTTGTAGTCACGCGCTCTCCCTTCATAAACCAGTTCTCCGCGCGCAGCGGTATCGCGCAGTGGGAGCGCCCTCATCGCGCCTGAGTCAAGCCAGAGTCCTGCCCGTCTGCGCCCGTCAGCGTTACGGCGGCGTTAGGCGTGGCGGTACTCTGCTCGTCGGTGTCATTTCCAGGTAATGTCGTCGTCACACGTATATTCCCGGGATGAGTTGCTCGGCTTCAGGCGTAATGTTCCATGCTGTACACACGGGCCTGTCAGTCCTCTCTGCGGCCCTCACACGTGTGCTTGTGGGGAATGGTCTCTTTCAGTCCCCTCTTCGATCTCTACCTAACGGAGTCTTCCCCGGTAAAGCCCCCTTGTAGCAGACTGCCGGTCCCACGAGACATTACTGTCTGGAATCTAAATATTAGATCCCTTCCGAAGCATTATGCGGAACTTTATGATCTTATAAGTGATGAGTTACCTGATGTCTTTTTTATGACGGAAACATGGCTGCAAGAAGCCGACTCAGCAGTCGTGAATCTTGAATGCCCCCCTCAATACTCCATTTTTACACACAATCGGGCATCTAGGGGTGGTGGCATTGCTGTTGCCGTTAAATCTTGCTACCCATGTGAATGGAGGGTGGTGGATCTGGCAGGGTGTGAAAGCGCTTTTTTCAGAATCTCTATCAGCCATCAGTTTACGTTGTCCGGTCTTTTAATTTATCGCCCTCCTGGCTGTGACACGGCTGTTAGAAAGGCTCTTCCGGAGTGTGTTAGCTCTTTTGCCTTGGGCTGTGCTAACTTTTGCATCCTGGGCGATCTTAATTTGCATTTTGATTCTGGCCACCTGCCCGCTGTCAGCAGTACCCTGGCTGATTTGGAGGCTCTTCAGCTCACTCAACTGGTCACCTTTCCCACTCACGTGGGTGGCCATATTCTTGATCCTTTTTTTACAAATCTAATTGGCGCCAAGGTAGCCAGGCCCAGTCCAGTTGCTTGGACTGACCACTTTTTAGTGAAAATTTCTCTCGTGACTAAGGAGCATCCATTCAAGCCCTTGGATAGATTAGTGCTTAAACGCCATTGGCGGAAACTCAATTTGGAGGAATTTCCTCATCTCCTGGAGGTCAACCCATTAGGCTCTACCTCAGTGTAGAATCTGGGTATGACGCATTTTGTGATTGGGTCTCTTGCGCTTTAGATGCTTTGATCCCTGCGGCCTGGACCAAATGCCGTTCTAGAGAACCCAGCCCTTGGTACGACAGTTCCCTGGTACTGTTAAAAAAAGCTTGTAAACAGGCTGAAAGGGACTGGCGGAAATCCTATGATGCTGGGAAAAAAAATGTTTATTTTTCTAAAATTAAACTCTATCACAGAGCGGTATGTAGAGCTCGGGCAGCCCACTACTCCCAGGAATTTAGAAACAGTTCTAATCCGTCCAAGCTTATCTTTAAAGTTCTCAAGGACCTAACGGCGAAAAAAGCTACTGCGGCAGAAATCTGCTCTGCTGAGCACTGTGAAAAGTTGGCTGCTTTTTTTATTGATAAAGTTCTAACAATTTACCGTGCCTTTCCCATCGTTGAGCAGGTTGCTGAGCTCTCCAGTCCTACCCTAGTCTCGGATGTAGTCTTAGACTCACTGCCTAGCCTGCCGTTGGAGTCATTCTACAAGTTGGCTTCTAAAATTAAATCGGGCTCGCCGGATGATCCCCTTAGGCCTACTCAGTTTAGGGAATCCGCTGCTGTCTGCCTCCCTTCAGTGTGCCATCTTATCAATCTTTCTCTCGCCTCGGGTGTTGTTCCTACTAAGTGGAAAAAGGCGGTTGTGACACCTATTCTTAAAAAGGCGACTCTGGACCCCTCTAAACTTGAGAGCTATCGTCCGATTTCTCTCCTTCCCTGGGCCGCCAAAATTGTGGAGGCCCATGTGAATGGGGTGTTGTCCGAACATCTTGCGAGGGCCTGCATTCTTGACCCTTCTCAGAACGGGTTCCGGGCTGGTCACAGTACGGAAACTGCCCTGCTCTCGATGACAGAACATCTTCGCTCTGTGCTTGATTCTGGTCAGACTGCGGCACTAGTACTACTCGACCTTAGTGCCGCGTTTGACACGGTTTCGCACAGAATTTTACTCCAACGTCTTCGTGAAGCAGGGGTTGAGGGCACAGCCCTTGACTGGTTCCGTTCCTTTCTTGCTGATAGGACCTTCAAGGTTGCCACGCCGCCGTTTGCTTCCAATTTATATCCCCTGGAACTGGGCGTGCCCCAGGGCTCGTCTTTGAGCCCCACACTATTTAATCTATATGTGAGGCCGCTGGCTGCTGTCATCAAGCAATGGTGTATGACTATGGTCTCCTATGCTGACGACACGCAGCTGGCGGTCGCCTTGAGTGGGGACTCCGACCTTGATGCCCCCAGATTTCGGGATGGACTCTTGGCAGTGGCTAGCTGGATGAATTCTAACTGTCTCCAGCTTAATGCTAAAAAAACGGAGGTCATGATAGTGGGCAAGCGAACGGATCTTTGGGGTGATATGTGGTGGCCCCCTGAGCTAGGTACAACCCCTACTCCAGTCTCCGAGGTCAAAAACTTGGGGGTTTGGTTAGATCCAGCCCTCAGTTTTTGTGGCCATACAAAGAAAGTAGCGGCCACCTGTTTTGGCATCCTAAGAGGGTTGAGACCTATTTTGAGGTTCTTTGATGCCTCGACTAGGCAGTTGATCATACAAGCATCCATACTATCCCGGCTTGATTACGCCAGCTCACTATTATTGGGGGCCAACCTGGCTGAAATCGCCCGGATGCAACGTGTCCAGAACGCTGCTGCCAGAGCCTTGGTGGGACTACCTAGGTTCTGTTCTGCTGAGAGTACCATCCGTTCCTTACATTGGCTGCCTATGGCACAGAGGATTCACTTTAAGACCTTGTGCCTCTCTTTCAAGATCCCCAAGATGGCCTATCCCCAGATCCTTGACAACCTTGTGAGGCCTTATGTGCCCTCGCGCCCTTTGAGATCTCTCGGCCAAAACCTGGTCATGGTCCCACGGTTTAGACTATGTAGAGCGGGAGGTCGCTCCTTCCGGGTCTTGGCTGCAAAACTGTGGAACTCTCTTCCACCTCACATTCGTGAAATTGATTAGCTACTGAAATTTAGGAGGGCTATCAAAACGCATCTGTTCCCTCATAGTTCTTAGGTTCCTGCTCTCTGCGCTTCCGCCCTGTACTGCTGTGTTGTGTCTGGGTACTCTTCCTGAAGCGCCGGGACGCCCCTTGGCTGGGGCAGCTGTGCGCTATAGAAGTGTTATTAACATAACATAACATAACATAAAACTCAAAAGGGTGAGTAGAGTTTGCTCCGGCTTCCGGAAGGTGCAGAGTCGATCCAGGCACTGGCTCGACTACAGAGCCAGACCTGTAAAGTTGACGCTCCCCTCGTCGGCCGACGGACAAGGTGAAGACGAAGTCTTCTTGCTCTTCTTTTTGCAGTGTGACTTACCCAAGTGACCAGACGACTTTTAGTGTGATGAAAACTTTGGGCTCCACAACCGATCTCAGGACCTTCCACTCGACCAGGATCAAGAACGCTGCGGTGTCGCACATCGAGCTGCCTGGAGCTTGAGGGACTGCTCCCTCAAGGCCTTCGGGTTCATGGTGCGGCAGTCGACATAGGCCCTAACATCATGGTTGAGCTTGAGGCACTAAAGGCAAACAAGATGTGGGTCTGCCACCGAAATCAGTTGGTGCCAGGTGCCGTAGGACTTGAAGCCAGCCTTCCTAGAGGACATTCCTACCATGCTAGGAGAAAAACTCTCAAAGAACTCAACAAAAGTTTAAAAAAGCTCATTCAAAAAGTGACTGAAGGGGTAGCTCTTCCCCGGATCTGCGCTGCCTGGAGTGAAAAGAAAATAACAGACATTAGCGCGCTGAGGTGCTGCCTATATAGGCACAGTGCACGCCACATCTGGCACGGACAATTACGACAACACAAAGAGGAGTCGATTGACCCCACCTACTGGCGCGCAGGGGTACTGCTCACAAAAAAAATCTGGATATTGTCGGACATCTGGGATAATTCTAAGATAAGGAATCTGTGGAAGGAATTCTGTATCAGATGACGGGAACATAATGGCGGATTGCCTTTCAAGGTCCCCTCAGGGTCAGATGATACGGATGAGAGAGAACAGGTGGGCGATGAGTTTTTTTGTTAGTGCTCTGTCCAACTTTACCAAAGGTGTCATTGTGGTGGACCAGTGGTTGGTGGCATTTGATAGATGAGTCTCCTAGGAAAATAGTGCAACATACTAGTAAGGTGTGGCCCGCTTCCAGGTGTTCGAATACTGATGTGAACGCTTATCGCTACATTTCATCAGAGGTGCCAATTGCCAATGGCTTTCTGAGGAGACTGAGTACCTTAGTTGTTCCTTTTTCTTTGCGTGGTAACATAGTTGAATTACCAAATGAAGGCCACATTGGCACGAGATCCATAAAGGTGAGAATTGAAGAGTTATATTGGTTGCCGGGCCTAGATACATCTGAGGAGCACTCTGCCAGGTAATGTGTTTCATGCTCAGTCACTGTTAAGATTGAGGTTACCCTCCAGAGTTCTACAGAGTCAGTTAATGATTGCTTGGTCTAAACCTGGTATTGATATTATTGTTCCCCTAAAAGGCTTGAAGGACGTAGTCAAATACAGGGTATTGGCTGTGGATTTTTCTTTCCCTTGTCCAGAGATTTGTTTTGTCAACTGCGTTACTAGTTTCTGGATCTGGGAATTCCTAGAATGTTTGATTGCCCAAGAAGCTGTGCCAAATGAGCTTGTTACACACAACAGTACACAGTACCCAGGACATTTAAGAGAAAGTTTTGAATTCATCCAAAGCTTCGGTTTCAAGCATATTATCACATCCCTGTATCACCCCAGAAGCAATGGGTTAGTAGAGCGATGTAACAGTGTCAAATACAATATTCCGTTGTCTATGGCTACTAGGGTGCATTGAAATCACTAACAGAAAAATCTATTGTGGTCCATACGCACTACTCCTCATAGAGACATAACAATTTCTATTTTAGTGTTGTTGAGTTGCAGAGCACCAGGCTCTAAACTGAACAGGTTTTGGGAGGAGAACAGTGATCTTCTTGAGGAAAAAATGCATAATGTGAGTCATTGTAAGAAACAAGTCCAAGATGAAGTATGAAAACAATCAGAGTTAAAAGTGGGTGATATGGTGAAAGTCAGGATTCCAGTAGTTTGCTCAAAGATGGTTCTCATTTTTTGTTACCTAGGAGAGTTGTGCATGTTAAAGATTACATGGTGAAGATGGAAAGTGTTGGCTAAAGAAGAGATGGTCTATTTCTTTTGAATGACGGTTTGGTGAAAAAGGAATTTTCCAGCGGATCATTTGCCTCAGCACTCTGGGTATGCTAGAGGTTCCGACTCAGTGGGAGGTCTTGTAAAAGCAGGTTATTCTGCGTAGTACTCCAAAAGGAAGTCATCCAGGAACTGTGTTCTACCCAAAAAGCTCAAAGATTATATGCCAGATGTACGAAAGCTTTTTCCATTTCTTAAAGGGCTGAATCTCAATTCTACACAATAAAAATCGCAAATTTCGACCATGATTTAGCAAACATAAATTGGGATTACCCATTTGTGATTCCTAAACCACCTGTACAAAGCATTTCCTAAATGCGATTGGGCATTTAAGAAATGCTATTACTATTGACTCAAAGTCAATGGTAATCATGTGCAAAATTAAAAAATTCATTAAAAATGCATATTTACTGCATCATGAAGGGCAAATATACCCCCAGGGCATATGTGCACTTACATGTGCACTACAAATGTTGGGGTGCCCCTAGGTGGCCTTAAGCCCAGAGGGCTTGAATTTCCTAAATTGCAAATTCGTATTAGAAATTCACAATTTAGGAAATGCAAACCATTTCCTATCTAGCCCATAGTCCAAAGGTGGGAATGCAATAGCATTTCCGAATTCCTAAGAAACTCGCCAGACTTTGTACATAGCATTTTGCATTTCTTAAATAGCGATTTCCAATGCTAAATTATGATTTCATAAATCTGGCTCCAAGTGCTGTAAATATTTTGTTCTTTTGTGAATATACATATGCATGCTGAGGTGTTTTTGTCTCTTACACTGGGTCTGGTCTTATAATTTGTAAAGGTAGGTAGATGTGTTGGGTATTGTGTCAGTGTAATATTTTTTATGTTTCTCCTTATCCAAATAGAATTACAAATATAGCATGTTTGTTTTAACATCAGTAGTGACAGTTGCTTCTCTCCCTTATTTCGGCCGATCGCACTTATAAGCGCTCAATAAAAGCTCACCTTCAATGGCGAACATTCTTGTCCTTTCACTAATCAGTTCAACTTTATTCGGATACAATAGTACCCATAAAAGCACAAAAACATAAATACATCACAATAATTAGTACAAGAATTAAAATTCCATATATATATATATATATATATATATATATATATATATATATATATATATATATATATATATATATATATATCTATCCAAGGTGCCTTGTACAGAGACAAGCCATCATTTTAACATATAATGGTTAAAACAATTCTCAAGTTGTGTCACATATAATCAAGGGTCTATCATAGACCTACGCGCCCTTATCGCAGTCTTAAGAAAAGTGCCAGTGTGAAAAATCTGTTCAACATCATCTAAATTTAATATGCGCGGATACGCTACATCCAAGGTGATTGGTCTTCTCTTATTAAAATATGGATAAAAAAACTGCTTAGAGTGTTTAAGATAATATTTACAGAAGAATATAAAGTGCATAATAGATTGCTCACTCCACCCATCACAGGAGCACACATTTTGGTTAAAATTTGGGGTATAACCCAGTGGGAAACAAAGTGCAAATCGTATTGTGCCAGCTCTTAATCTAAACAAAAGGCTCCTTTCCCATCGACTCATCTGTAAGGTCAAATACATATGAAGCGGATAACAGTTCTGTTCAATGGCCATGTAGTTGCGCACAATTGTTTTCCTAGACTCCACCACATCCGCTCGTTGTTATATAGGGAGTACAGAGCATTCCGCAATCAACTAGAGTCTCAGCCTTTAAGGCTGAGGGTACAGGTGAAGCACTCTACACCCCTTATCAGTTTAGAAGGTATACACTTTGAATAACAGATCCATCTAGAAAGTGTTAAAAATTCACCTTAGGTCGAAACGGATCAGATTCAATTGATCAAATCTAACAAACTTAACAGCATATTTGTGAGTGCTTGTTCGCCCCTGACAAGGGTTAGTGAAGCTTTTGACAGACGTTCATTTTTATTGATCTGAATAGCACTGCTTTTTATCAATCTCAAAATGATGAACGGCTAAATGAACCCACCAATATTTGAATTTGTGACCACAGCTGGCTTTAATTGGTATGATCAGGTTGTGATGTGCTGTCACCAGTACTAGATTGGATCACGGTGCTAGAGTGGAAACATTAAAAGGTGCCAGACCGGGCTGAGTTCCCATGGGTCAGTTAACACTGAGGGAAGGCTCACCAGCGGAAGTTCAACTAGGGCCCCATGGGGCCAAAGTCATACCGAAGGGAGCTAGAAGTGTTTGATCAAGATTCAGCTAAGCCTCGGAGAAGACCACAATTTGCTGTGGGCTCAACTATGCCTTCAGGAATTTGGTGCACACCGGGTCAACCCTGGACTGGAGTTGGAAGATATTTGCGGGGAATAACCTTTAGATTGGCACCCTTCCACCTTCGCATTGTATTTTGAGTGGCAAAATGGGGTTGAGTCTTGCTTGGCCTTCTTATGCTTATTCACCCAGGCAAAGCTTATTAAATGGCATAACTCAACTAATAGATTATCACAATGCCACTGAAGGGCTGCAGATACATTGCATATGTTAGTTGTCCGAACTTGAGAGAATTCTGGACCAACATCTCTGCAAAATTTAATTAAATGTACCTAGCCACATTCAAATTAAGGTTGATGATTTGTTTTCCAACTTGGGTTTACCGGAAGACTGAGTGGTAAGGGACTTTGTGGAGGAAGCATTCCATGAATGGAAATGGCCCTCGACTTGGGAAGGGATCTATTTTTCGACTACGACCTCTTCTTATATTTAGAATTACACCATTTTGCCTCCCACATCACCTTCAGGCACATTTACTGCATGTCGGATTCGTTACTTGAGCCCAGGTCCCAGTTGTACAAGCCACACATGTCTGTGGCCAACATCATGTTTCTGCAATCATGGCTTAAATCCTGTAATTTTCAGGGGAGACATCATCCCTGGCACACTGTTTGTAAAGTTTTGAAAGTCATCTGAAAATCAACAAAATTGGATGGGGAAATCCTGATTCGCGCTTAAGTGCGCAGAAGGTTGGCACTTATATGCGCCCCGCTCAGTCATTTCCAGGGCAGAACAGATTAACTGTGGAGCCACATGGAATCAACCATCGTGCCAGGGAGCATAGCTGAGAAAATTCTCTGGCAACTGAGAATATTCTTAAGGTGAGGAATCTGCGGTTAGATGAATCTGTCAGAATTGAGAAGTATAATCACAATGTCCTAAGTCATCCATGGCCCACAATATAGCCTGGAAGTGATACAGTGAGCAACAAGGAAAATTAACAGTGTCCTGTTAAAGTGAGTCATCGGATAGCAGTATTCGACCAGAGTTCACCTACTGGCTCTAATGACTTGAGCTACCTAGATTACTAAAATAAAACCCCAATAGTCTAAGATTTTGACAAAAAAAATAAAAATGCTGCTTTATCCATGACAAATTGCCAAGACACTGCATTTCTGCAGTGATACTGAAGATGACTTTTACAATACACTCGAAAAGAAGCCAAAAGAGACAGTATAGAATCATACACACCTATGAATGGCAGTACTGGAAGGCCTTCGATGTGATGGACATTTGTTACAATCTGCGTCAAGGCAGGGGCATAACTACCATTGGTGCTGCAGGAACAGTGGCACCAGGGCCCAGAGCCCTCTGGGGCACATTGAGCCCTGATTAATGCTGTATGTTACTAACCCAACAGCAGTTAAAGGGGCCACTTTCTTAACTTGCACCAGGGCCCTGGCATCCTTGCTATGCTACAGCTTCACAGTTTTGTTAAGATCATTAATAAACAGACTGAATAATCTTTAATATCCTGACAGAAACTAGCTGAATGCCACTCACCACTTTGATAATGTCTTTTAATTCACCTTTAACACGTCATAATTATGAAATAATGTATTTGTTGTGAAGGCAAGGCGTATAAATGTTAGATAAGTAAATAATGGTCAAGGCATGATACCCAACGCTTCCTTACACATCATGGAGAGCAAGAAATAGAGACCCCTTTTTCAATATTTTGCATTTTAGGATAGCTGCACGAGCCTAAAGATGTGTTCAATGTTTCCTTGTCTATCCCTAAACCTGCCCTACTAGAGGTACTAGTAACATGTTCTCCTACTCAGTGGCCTTCGACAATTAGCAGAGAAATTTGTTGAACATGTTTTGAGTGTTTTATTCCATTTTTTGAAGACTGCAATAATTTTTAAATTGTTCCATGAAAATAATTCTGTCAACAAAAGCAACTGTATTGACTACTCATGTCAATAAGGATGCCCAATTATCAGATGAATAAATCCAACTGGATCTAATTTGGTCCCAGTGCTTTTGTCTGGCCCTACTGAGTTTGATCACATTTGTGTCAGTCATATATGGCAGGAAACACAGAGATAATATGTCATGTTCTGAGTGGTCCTCTTCAATTTGTTGTATGATTAGAGTAGCAGGCAAGGAGTAAACATCTTTAAGAACAGTACATTTTGGGTGCCTGCTAGATTGGACTAAACACCCATATTAGAAGATTCCAAAATTGCTTTACATTTTGGCCTTTGAGTAACTGGTAAACATCATCCCTGTTGGACTTGAAAACACTTGTCTTCATTTGTGACATTTGAGATAATTGGTTTACAAGTATATCTCTTCATATTCACAGTGGCCAAATTATTTGCTCTGTAATCTTTAATGAACTATACTAGAATTGATTTTGAGAAAGCTCCAATTCATTTACAACTTCAACACTAAAGTATTTGGTGAACAGCATCTACCAATGGCTATTTTACAGATTTTCTATTACTGCATATAATAAGGAAATCCTAGACAAGTAAGTGATCAAACTAGAATTATTAATCTAAGAAAAAGAAATTGAGAGTGCTATCTAGTTTTGGGAGTATACTTAACCAAGCAATCCATGAAATTGGAGATGAGGTTTTAGTGAATAGCAGATCTAAAGGTGTATTTACCTGAATATCTGCCAGAAAATTTTCCATTAATAACTGAAAGAACACCCTTGGCCAAATCATCACATTTGCTAGCACTACAAAATGGATTAGATACACAATTGGAGGTCATTTTGGGATTTTGCCTGAACCATACAATTAGATAACACATAACTGCATAGGGTATCCAGTGCAAATGAATCAAGTTTTAATTCCAATAGGAGGTTTACATGTTAAATAGTTCTACAAACTGTGGTTAATTCAGCCTAACAGCCTTTTATTTTTACTCTGCTGTTATAAAAATGTTAGATAGCCTTGCCTACTGAGTCTATGGCCCATGCCAGAAACAAAAGATCGAGAAAGTTTTAATGAAAGAACGCCAGTCAAGTTCGTCTAAGTCGGAAGTAAGACTAATAGCATTCCATGAGTGTCAGTAGTAAATCTGGAATTAGAAAGAATGAACAGGCGAAACGTAGCATCCTCAGTGAACAGTTGTTTGTAATATGTCAATCAAATTCATGCAAAATAAAAAAAGACTGACAATAAAAAAGAGCTTAGCTGGAAGACACTGTGAATAAAGATTATTTTGATCGTCAATGGTTGGCATCAATTTGCTTGACTCCCATAGATAGTGACGTTCACGTAGTTTAGTTGTAAAACCATTGTTGTTTGACAAAGTGTTAGGTATGCCAAATGCTGGATGGCCATTATTATTAACAAGTGGAATGTAATCACTTGAAAGACTCGGATGAATGTTATTTGTGAATTGGACCATTGTTATTTAGAACAATGTCCCCATTTCGATTTCCTTTATCACCAGAGGAACTTGCATAATGGAGGTCCAGCCAGAAAATGTGGACAGCCAATCCACAAAGAATTATGTCATCTAAAGTATACATATATATTTCAAGAGGGGTCTATACAAATAAATCGAGGAGTAACACTGTCCCTGTTCTAAACTGATCAAGACTTATAAAAGGCACCACAACAGTTCAAATGTCCCAACTGAAAGAATCCCAGTTTGTTTTGGTATAGCACTGTTTCATTTTACCTGGTAAAGTGGATAACTAGGTTATTTGCGATACGCAAGTGGGAGACACTTCAACATATTTTCTCCATCAGTTCAACCAATTTAATCCAAGCCCAGTTCACGGCTCCCACTGGGCCAATTCTGTTCCTAATTCTGAGTCACTATATTCACCAGTGCTGTCTGCAATGCATTTCCATCTACTCTATCATACTCTGCCACCAGGTCTGGTACACCTGGTACAGGGTAAAATCAAAACCTTAGCCCTTCCACCCACTTTACTGCCCCATACCAGTATACGCAAATACAACTTGAGTGGGACAAAAAAAGACCGCTTGAGAGAAATGGTGTATATTTATTAATAGACACATGAATCTCAAATATCTTAAATCTGACAATCCTGTCTGCTTTTCAGAGAGGCAGTCATATCCACCTATCTATTTGTGCAGCCAATTTGTCCATTACTGGTCCATAGTTGTTAGTGTGAACTAACTCCCCCGCGGGATCTTGTTCGCGCTGTATAAAACTTTATAAATAAATCTATGGACCTTCACCCATCTAACTCCCTTGATCTATGGACCTTCACCCATCTAAATGGGTATTCCGCCATGACCAGCTACACAGCTTCAGTCAACACAAACATTTCTGATTTACTACAATTGATGGAGATCCCAAGGTAAAACCCCTATTTTACTATTTCTTTGAGACCAGAGTTGAGAATTACATGCCCCTGCATGAATGTAGCCCCTGAGGTTCACATGCTACAGGCTCCATTGGCACAGCTAATGGTAGTAGGAATAAGGGAAAGCCTTACCAGGTTCCCCAGCCGATTTGTAGGGGAAGAGACATGCAACCATTAATCTTTATCCTGGCAGCTGGACTGGAATGCAGCATGGAGAACAGTTTAAAGAAAAAAGCACCCAAACCCATCCTTTCCAGGACCACTGTGAGAACTGAGAAATATTCATTCCAAGGAATTAAATGTCTTCTCTGGGCCCAGAACATAGATACAGTCTGAACTGATGCATTACTGTGAACAATGATTAGACTGTAGGATATTGTACATCCCAGTACATATCTGGATTGGCCAGGCAACACCTTTAATTTCCACATAGGTGCCAGCTGACCGGCCACTATGTGTGGCAAGATCCTGCAGTCTAGGTCAATCAATGGCATAGGAATTTATCCATGCGAGGGTTCACAAGTGTTGACATAACAGCATCTCCGACTGTTGATGCGAGTATGCCATGGTCCAATGATTCCTTATACAACTTCAGGAGTTGTAGCCCTAGGTCTGTCTTGTATATTGTTTTGGCAGTCAGTGCTGGGAGCCTTTCCAGGGACCAGCCCGCTTTTGGCCACGTACCGCTCAGTTAATTTTACTGATGAGTTTAAAACCCACCTATGTTCCCCCTTCAAAACAAGCTAGAGCCCCATCTTCTAAGTATAGTCCTGTGGTTCCTGAACTCTAGGCGAGAACCAGCGATTTTACAAATACCTAACTTGTAATTCCGACTGACTTCAGGGTTTATGCGCTCAATTGTCCATGTGGGAAACGATACATCAGGAGAACAAACCACCCTGTAGAGAAAAGGGTACTTGAACACTTGAGAGCGATCACCCATGGGTATAGACATTACCCTGTAGATAGACACTTCGCTCAGTTGTACAACAGTAACACCAGTTTATTAAGCTGTTATACCATAGATAGGGTGAACCCTACACTAAGAGGGGGTGATAGGAAGAAAGCTCTGAGATTACTGGAGTTGAGGTATATCTTAGAGTTAGACACTATGGTACCAGTGAGGCTTAACGCAGATGAGGAAATGAATGTACATTTGGGTTCAGTGCCTCCGGTCGGGGGTCAGGGGGTATATGTCCATCAGTGTTGGTACTGTACTGTCATACCCTGGAATCACAAGCTGGTCGGTATATTTTAGAGAAATGTAAAGCTGTTAGAACTGCTTGATTTTAAAGCACATATTTTGTTTTCTTCTTCCTTATCTTCCTGTCTCTTGCCTTCTTTGTTCTCTTCACTTTTTCCTCACTTTGAAATTGAACTATATTTTAAAGGGCTAGAGGGCATGTGGTGCTGATTGGATAGAGTACCTGCTGTTGAGTATAGAGGTGTTGATGGACCTAGGATTTTCAGGCTGATTTGAGAGCCAATGGGGCGGGCTAGTGTGAACTGACTCAATCAACTCTGATAGGGAACTAGTAATATTGAGCTAAGTTTGCCCACAGGAGCTGGATTAAGAGCATGAATTTGTGGGGGAACACAGTGCTCATGTTCATATTAGGTAGGAGATGGACTACCTCCCTCGCAACAAAGTAATGTTTTCTGTTAGGATTTATTATTTAGGATAAAAATGTTATCTTCAATTGTATTTATGTTTACAGTATTTGAACTGAACCGTTCCAAAATATTTTGTTGAATTTGTGAATTATTGGAGTCTGGTCAGATGCACCTCTTCGGCTTCCTGCTCAGAACCCACTGCTCAAGTATTTGCATGCATAACACTGCATATCACCATATGTCCACATCACATATTCAGCAAGCCCACTTGAGCGATATACTTCTGAGGGGCTTGGTGCACAACTCTTGTTAATTGTTATAGATCACACTGGTATCAGACTTGTATCCATGTTTACCAGGCAGAGCCCTATTGTTTTCAGATAGTCGTGGATTGACAAAATACAATGCACATGACCACTATGAATGTGTACAATATTATTATTACTTTTGTCCAGTACAGAACTTTGTGGACATTTAATGTTAAGATCCGATCTGTGCCCATCATGTCATGAAATGGTATTCTCAATGGGGATTGTGCCATTTATGTGCCCACTTTGCCAATATGCAATGTATTTATGACGCACCAAACTCCATCACAAAATGGCGATCGTGTGTACAATGATGACTGCTGCCTTCGGTAGGCCCCCATGTACATCATTATTCTTGCTCTGCACAGCACTGCATGGATATTGAGTGCTATGATTTGATCTTGTGTCCATATTGTTATGAAAGGTTAGTCCAAAGTGGGATCTTACTACTTGCTTGCCGTATTTGCCAGAAATGTATTTATGTTACACCAAACTCCATCACAAAATAGCAATTGTGTTAACATGATTATTGCTACCTCTGTTAGCCCACTTTCTGTGCTTGTGTCCTGCACTGTTGAATTCATTTCAACCTGGAAGGGGGAGGCAGCTACCCCACCTGTGAACAAATAAACTTGTTCACCAAAATGCGGCGGGTGTTGCTCTGCTCATACCTGCCACTTTCCGTTGTGATTAAAAATAAACTTCTTTGATACAAGCGGTTGGGAGTGCGTGTAGTCCCTTCCAGCGGGGAAAATTATGCTTTGAAATGGTATTAGGTCTTATGACCGTAAGAGAACCACGTGGGATGTTAAAATATGTGTGTGTGTGTGTGTGTGTGTGTGTGTGTGTGTGTGTATATATATATATATATATATATATTACTTACACTTTCGTTGTAAAGGTTTGCGTGGTAAAGGCATGCATGGTTCTGTCATACATCTGCTCAGAAGTACATGTTCAAGGCCTGTATACCTCAATGGTAATGCTCGAGTACCCCATATGGCCCTCAAAAGGCAGATGTTGCATCCTCATGTTTTATCAACTATATCAGCACAGAGTTCAAGTTCAAGTTCTGGAATTTGTATAGCGCACTGCTCACCCAGAGGGTCTCAAGGCGCTTGGGGAAGGGGTTCATTATTTGTCAAATATCCAAGTTTTAAGATCTTTTCTGAAGGCGATGTGATTTTGAGTAAGGCGGAGGTGAGTGGGGAGTGAGTTCCAGGTCTTGGCGGCAAGGAAGGAGAAGGATCTGCCACCCATGGTGGATTTTCGGATGCGCGGGACCGCGGCACGGGCTTGATTGGACGATCTTAGTTGGCGGGTGGGTTTGTAGAAGGACAGGCGAGTGTTTAGGCATTCGGGTCCTAGGTTGTAGAGGGCCTTGTGTGCGTGGGTGAGAAGGCGGAATGTAATTCTTTTGTTGACGGGAAGCCAGTGGAGGTCTTTTAGGTGTCCGGTGATGTGATCTTGGCGAGGGATGTCTAATATGAGTCTTGCTGATGCGTTTTGGATGTGTTGGAGTTTTTTCTGTAATTTTGCTGTGATTCCGGCGTATAGAGTGTTGCCGTAATCCAGTCGACTTGTAGCCAGTGCGTGGGTGACAGTCTTTCTGGTCTCCAGGGGGATCCAACGGAAGATCTTTTTGAGAGTGCGAAGTACGTTGAAGCAAGAGGATGAGACTGCGTTGACTTGTCTGGACATCGAGAGAGAGGAGTCTAGGATGAAGCCAAGGTTACGTGCGTGGTCTGTGGGTGTGGGTGCTGTTCCCAGAGCGGAAGGCCACCAAGAGTCGTCCCATGCGGAGGGGGAAGATCCTAGGATGAGCACCTCCGTTTTGTCTGAGTTGAGTTTTAGGCGGCTATGTTTCATCCATTCAGCTACTTCTTTCATACCTTCGTGAAGATTGGTTTTGGCGATGTTGGGGTCTTTGGTGAGGGAAAGGATTAACTGGGTGTCGTCGGCGTAAGAGATGATGTTAAGGTTGTGTTGACGCGCGATGGAGGCAAGTGGACTCATGTAAACGTTGAAGAGGGTGGGACTGAGTGAAGATCCTTGTGGTACACCACAGATGACTTCGGTGGCCTCAGAGTAGAAAGGGGGAAGTCGGACTCTGAGTTCTCCCAGCGAGGAATGAGGTGATCCAGTCCAAGGCTTTACCTTGTATTCCAATGTTGCTGAGGCGTTGTATAAGGGTACTGTGGGAGACTGTGTCGAAAGCGGCGGAGAGGTCGAGTAGAATGAGGGCCACTGTTTCACCGTTGTCAATTAGAGTTCGGATGTCGTCAGTAGTCCCCAGAGAGTGGGCTAACAGAGGTAGCAATAATCAGGTTAACACAATTGCTATTTTGTGATGGAGTTTGGTGTAACATAAGAGTGTTTTGATCCTTAATGTTTTCTAATCATCCTAGCCCATCGTACTTTAATTTCTGTATAAAAAACAACATTGAAGTAGAAAGGTGAAGAATCCCTAAAGAGTGTTCTTTAAATACTCATGTTTAACTGAATGTGTTTCATAATACCCCATTTTGACTCCTTGTTTCCTCAAAACCCTTTAGACAACAAACATCACAAAGTAAATAGCAGCCCAATAATGAACGACAACATTAATGTGGTAAACCTTTTCCATTGTTAATTGAATACTACTGAAATTGGGGTGCTCAAATTAGGACTTTATTTTTGTCCGACTAATGCGTTTAACTTTGCACGTAGTCGCAATGAATTATTTCACTTCACGCATAAGTTGAAATTGCATAAATGGTACGCTTTAAAGGGTGCTCCTGCACCCGGACCTCCCATGAGGGAGAAAGTCAGCAATTGACCATAAGAGACATTGATACTTTATTAGCTTTGACAGAGCTAGACACTGAATCCACATATACTGGTGATGCTGTATTAAATTTTGATGATATGGGCATGGATGTGGCAATGAATTGCCCTACCCACTTTAGAGCCAAGTCCACTAACCCTAAAATGCAACCGGATGCAATAGATATATTTGAGGACTTGTTGTTCAGGACCTCAAAAGTTATAGTTGGCTCAGGTAACTATACCTGCTGAATTTCAATGGTTTTGTACAAATGAAATCTGAGCCTAACTATAACGTCCTTGTAACCTTTGTTTTTTCCAATGAATTCCAACGTTTTTTAAATTTGGCTTCCTAACTATAACGTCCCTGTAACCTTTGTTTTTTTCAGTGTATATATATATATATATATATATATATATATATATATATATATATTTATAAATATATATATGCTGCTTGCTGCTAACACTTTGGGCAGTATTTCTATTATGTCTACTGTTTTAATATGTTACACAGCTGCTGTTGGTTTGAATTAATTTTGCTATATATACCCTCATCTATGTCAATGACACATCATGTGATCAAGCCTCTACGAGAGGCGAAACGCGTCATGACAGTTGCTGGCTGGAATTTAGAGCACGAATAAAGCACTGAAAAGACTTGCACTTATTTGTGGTTTCGCTCTGACGTTATTTTGCTACCGTGGTGAAGGAGCGTGATGGATGGCGTCTTTGAGCATATATATATATATATATATATATATATATATATATAGAATACATTGGGCAGGTTGTTTATGTTCAGGAAAACATTTATTAATGCTACGAAAAAACAATCTTATACGAGAGTCCAAAGAACATTTTATCCTTATTGTTTAATCATATTAAAGTTAAGGTGTCCAATATTTCTATTTTATGTTGTCCAACCTGAAGATTGAACTCCAACCAAATTTTAAGATATGTGCAAATCCACAAAATGGTACTATACAATCCAGTTATATGTCCTTTGAGTTTCTATGCGTAGATTGTGGTGCTCCTATTGCCACTGGCAATAAGAATACTAAAACCTACTCATAGGAAGCCCACTTTCTTTCAACAGCTATCCGCAGTTGGCACTTCGTGCCTCTTAGCTCTATTTTTACATTAAATTTAGAAACTTATGACTCCAGTTCTGCTGATGGAGTTTTTATTGTTTTGGTTTCATTTTTGTAATTAACTATTCTATATGTTTCTACAATGTGTTGTGCTTTCATGTTATTACTGCTTGATTATTGCATACATGATTTAAACATTTCCTCTGTGATACGCCTGACTGCCTAAGCTTTCAAATGGTTAAGCACAGGTTTATTTAGTGACTTTTTTTGGGTGACCACAACAAGGATTGTGCTTATTATCGGAGGTTGTTCTCACCTCTCTCAACTACATGCAGAGTGAACACATACTCTCCCTCCTTATGACATGGATGGTGAGAAGGGCCTGGTTGAGGGAGACAAGCATAAAGGACCCGATACTTCTATTACATTTAAAGGTGAGGAATAGTGGTCAGTTTGAGAAGGCGTAGTGCTCTAAGGGTGCCCCATCTGACTTCAGAGCCATGCTCTGGCATCTCAATCCATTACTTGGAAGGCCCTCAGTTAACATACTTGATTGTCAATGCTCACTGATGTGAGCATAAAAAACCTGAAGAGAGTTATAATGACTAAACTATGCAAAGAAGGGGCCCATGCTTTCCAGAGTCCTGCAGGGGACATTTCTGTCCCAAAAACCAGTAAACAAGGTTAGTATTACAAATAGAAGACAGTGTGGGGATTTCATTTCTTTTTAAGAAACAAGTAAAAAGGATGGATTATTTTGCATTAGGGGATATAAGTAGATCACAAAAAAATACATTGAAAGTGTTGTTCGCTTCAAGTAGAAGAATGCAACATTTTAATAAAATAATAATTCCAGAGACCCAATACAATAGAGTATTCAGCCAGTATTGTTCTTGCTACTGCTTGACACCATCTGCAAGTCAAAGGCAGAGCGGAACCTGACAGCACAAATCACAACTTGGCCGACATTGGACCCAACTAACTTCTGGATTAGCTGAACAACAATACCAACAACTAGATTCTGCACCCTCAACACTAAGTACCACAGCTTCAACCATCTCCTGTACCCAGGTGTCAGGGTTATATCATGGCAGAATCTCAGGCATACTTGTATTAATAATTATACCTGCATGGCTTTGTTGTTATAACCGTGTTTATTTTTCATATGTTCATGGAGTCAGTATTCATCACACATAAATTCTTATGTTATGAAGTTAGCATGAGGTAACATGTCAGCACTGCACAGAACAGCTCAGTGCTGTATTAGGTTGCTAACTTAAATATAGCGGCCATCTGCCCCTGGAGTACCAAGGCAGTGCTTTGAAAGGTTAATCAGATACTGTCTGCTTGAAACGAATTGCTGTGTGTGTGGCGGTCAGACTGAACTGCTCTTTTTTGCAACTACAGTGCATGCTACAGTCTTCTGGTGTTCTGGATGAATGGCAGTGACATCCCCCACCCCGCAGTCCACACATCCACAAGTCTCAAAAATAAATGGGGGTTTTGCACAATTAGTCTTGGCAGACTGTTGGGGCCCTTTGTCCATGGTGTTGCTTGCCTAGAGCTCTCCCTGTACTCACGATGCGTAAGGTTTCCCCCGGCACATTCTGTTTGGAGCGGTGGGGGCGGGATATATACATCATCAGGTCTATGAATCGGTGGTTGTCCTGGGGCACCTTGTGGACTTTGGATGGCACCTTCTTTGCCTGCTCCTCTGATGTCTCAAGGACCTGACGGTTGTCTTGACGAACAAGTTACTTACCTTCGGTAACGATATATCTGTAAGAAACAGTAGTTAGTATTAGATTCCTTACCTTAGAATATCCCCAGGCGTCAGTCTGGATCCGGAAACTTTTGCGTAGCAGTACCCCTGCGCGTCGGTAGGCGTCGTCTGCAGGCGTCCCCTGCGGCTCCGCGTCGTCGGCGTCGTGCGCCGTGATGACGTCGCTGGAGTATATAGACGCCGCCTCCGCGCGCTGACGTCAGTTCTTTGCACACAGCTTTTCCGCGCCAGAACACGCAGAGCCATGTGAGAACCAACACTGGTGCCATTTGAAACTAGGGCCCTGAAAGGGATGTCCCTAACCCTAGGTATCAGTTCGCAGAACGGGGAGGATGGGCGGGGCGGTAAGGAATCTAATACTAACTACTGTTTCTTACAGATATATCGTTACCGAAGGTAAGTAACTTGTTCATCTGAAAGAAACAGGTTAGTATTAGATTCCTTACCTTAGAATAGATACCCCAGCAATACCAACCCCGGTGGTGGGTCTGCGAACCAATACAACCTACACCAGAAAGTCCTGGAGGACCGAACGGCCAAAGAAGCCATCCCTCCGGACTTGACTGTCCAGGCAGTAGTGCCTCGCAAAGGTGTGCAGCGAGGCCCACGTGGCCGCCTGGCAAATGTCCTGCAAAGGGACTCCCCGGCCCAGGGCAGTAGTAGCCGCCGTGGCCCGAGTGGAATGGGCCCTCAGCCCAACAGGAGGCTCCTTCCGAGCCAAAGAGTAGCATGCTTTGATGCACAGGACGACCCACCGAGAGATGGTCCGTTTCTGTACCGCCCTTCCCTTCTTCTCACCCACGTAGCCAACAAACAGTTGGTCATCCACCCGGAACTGGCGTGTGCGATCCATATAGAATGAAAGCGCACGTTTTGGGTCCAGACGATGGAGCCGCTCTTCATCCTTTGAAGGATGCGGAGGCGGGAAGAAGGAGGGCAAGGTGATGGACTGCCCAATGTGAAAAGCAGAGACTACCTTGGGCAGGAAAGAAGGTCTGGTCCGAAGAACCACCTTATCAGGATGAACAGACAAGAAAGGAGGTTGAACAGAAAGAGCCTGGAGCTCACTCACTCTCCTGGCAGAGGTGATGGCTACCAGGAAGGCCGTCTTTAAGGTGAGAAGACGGAGAGGACAGGAATGAAGGGGCTCAAAGGGAGCGCACATCAGGAAAGTCAAAACCAGGTTCAAGTCCCACTGAGGCATCACGAACGGAGTTGGAGGATACATGTGCGTGATGCCCTTTAAGAATCTTAACACAATAGGGGACTTGAACAAAGATGGCTGATCAGGTAGCCTCAAGAAGGCGGAAAGGGCAGAAAGATAGCCCTTGATAGTGCCCAGAGCAGAGCCCTGCTGGGCAAGGGAAAGGAGGAAGAGGAGAACCTCAGACAGAGGGGCAGAAAGGGGATCCACAGCCTTTGCTGTGCACCATGCCACAAATCTGTTCCACCGGCAGGCGTATACCGACTTTGTGGAGGGACGCCTGGCTGCCAGAATGACATCACAGACTTCAGGAGGCAAGTCAAATGGCCTCAACTGTCGCCGCTCAATCTCCACGCATGGAGGTGGAGACTGGACAGGTTCGGGTGGAGGACCGTCCCCTGCTGCTGCGACAGAAGGTCCTCCTGAAGGGGCAGGCGGATCGAGGGACCGACTGTCATGCTGAGTAGCTCGGGATACCAGTACCTTCGAGCCCAGTCCGGAGCCACAAGGATAACTTGGGCCCGGTCGCGCCCGATCTTCTTCAGCACTCTGGGCAGAAGTGGTATAGGCGGAAAGGCGTACAACAGACCGCAACTCCACTCGCGCCGAAAGGCGTCGCCGAGCGAGTGCCGTCTTGGAAACTCCAACGCGCAGAACTGATGACATTGCGCGTTCTCTTCTGTGGCGAATAGATCTAACCAAGGCTCTCCCCATTGCTGAAAGAGGCCTCTCGCCACATCCGAGTTCAGACGCCATTCGTGATCCACCGAGCACCGACGGCTGAGTTCGTCCGCCCTGGCGTTCAGAGAACCTGCCAGGTGTTGAACCGTCAGAGTCACGCCCTGACGTTCCAGCCATTGCCAGAGGCGCAGAGCCTCTTGGCAAAGGGTCCACGACCCCACACCGCCCTGTTTGTTGCAGTACCACATGGCGGTGGTGTTGTCCGTGAACACCTGCACTACACTCCCGTTGACAAAGGGGAGGAATGCCTTCAGTGCTAGGCGAATCGCCCGCAGCTCCAACATGTTGATATGGAGCCGGGACTCCGCCGGAGACCAGAGGCCTCTGATCTCCGCCTCTCCCAAGTGGCCACCCCAGCCTTGGAGGGACGCGTCCGTCACAACCACGTGCTCCGGTTGGGGAAGGGAGAGGGATCTGCCCCTGACCCAATCGCGGTCTGTAAGCCACCACTGCAACTGTCTCGCAGTGCCCTCCGAGATCAGGACATGGTCGGATAGGTTGCCCTGATGCTGGGCCCACTGAAACTTCAGGTCCCACTGCAGAGCCCGCATCCGCCATCTGGCGTGATGCACCAGAAGGATGCAGGAGGCCATCAGTCCCAGAAGCCGCAGCGTCAACCTGACCGAAACCCGGGATAACGGCTGAAAGATGGGAATCAGAGCCTGAATATCCTGGACCCGCCGTTCCGGAGGGTAAACCCGAAACTGCGCCGAGTCGAGAACCGCTCCGATGAAAAGGAGCTTTTGAGAGGGACACAGGTGTGATTTCGGCACATTGATGGAAAACCCCAGCTCGTGCAGGAGGTCTGCCGTCATCTGAAGGTGGTGGACGACTGTCTGGGGCGAGCCCGCCTTCAACAGCCAGTCGTCGAGGTAGGGGAAGACTGAAACCCCTAACCGGCGCAGATGAGCTGCGACCACCGCCATCACTTTCGTGAACACCCGTGGGGCGCTGGTAAGGCCGAATGGGAGCACGATAAACTGAAAGTGCTCGTGGCCTACCGTGAACCGCAGGTAACGCCGGTGGGCCGGCAGGACGGGGATGTGAAAGTACGCATCCTGCAAGTCCAACGCTACCATCCAGTCTTGTGGGTCTAGAGCAGCCAAGACCTGAGCCAAAGTCAACATCTTGAACTTCTCCTTCCGGAGGAAGCCGTTGACGTTCCGTAGATCCAAGATAGGACGCAGGCCTCCCTTGTCCTTCTTGGGTACCAGAAAGTAGTGGGAGTAGCAACCACACCCTACTTCTGGCCCAGGAACGCGCTCGATGGCCCCCTTGGCCAAGAGGGTCGTAACTTCCTCCTGCAGAAGTGTCAAGTGGTCCCCCGACACACGGTGGTTCTGCGGTGGCATGGCTGGAGGAGTGGACTCGAAGGGGAGGGCATAGCCCCTTTGGACAAGCTGCAGCACCCACCTGTCCGATGTTATCGCGCGCCAGCGGGAGTGGTGATGGCGAACCCTGCCACCCACTGGCGTCACGTGAGCCCGAAAGCTCGGACTAGGAAGGCTTGGATGCCGCAGCGGAGGGAGGCGTGGACTGACCACGACGCTGGCCTCTACCGCCACCACGGCGGAAACCACGGGCGCCACCGCGCTGGGGAGCGCTCTGCGCCGCGTGGCTGGCAGCACGTGTGGGACCTCCTCTCCCTTGGCCACGAAAGGGCCGAAACGAACCCGTCTGCTGGCGCTGGGTCTGGGTCGAGAGACCCAAGGACTTGGCCGTGACCCTGGAGTCCTTGAAGCGCTCCAGCGCGTGGTCCGCTTTGTCACCAAATAGGCGACTGCCATCAAATGGCATGTCCATAAGCGTATTTTGGACGTCTGGTGAGAAGTTGGCAGATCTCAGCCAGGCATGGCGACGAATCGCCACCGTAGTGGACATGGCCCGTCCCAGTGAGTCCGTGGTGTCCAGACCACAACGGATCGAGTACCGCGCCGCATCCCGGCCTTCAACAAAGGCCCGGGTGAGCTTGTCCCGCACTTCCTGGGGGCATTGCGGCAAACACTCCTCGACCGTATCCCACAGGGAGTGGGTGTAGCGGCCCAAGAGGCACGCGGTGTTACAAGACCGCAGTCCAGCACTCAAAGAGGAAAACACTTTTTTTCCAAATTGGTCGTACCTCTTTGATTCCCGGTCGGGCGGAGCCGACGGAAATGCGGACTGCGAAGTGGAGGCCTGGATCACCAGACTCTCCGGGGAGGGATGGGTGGACAGGAAGGCAGGGTCGTCCGCGCAGGGACGGTGACGCCTGGCAACGTTCCGGTCAACCGGCGCACCAGAGGCGGGCCTGGACCAGGTGCCCAGAAGGACATCCGTCAGGGCCTCATTAAACGGCAGCAGAGGCTCCTGGGGGCATGACTGCGGTTTAAAAACTTCCGTCAGGATATTCGGTTTGACCTTCGCGACGGGGAGCTCAAGGTGTAAGGCCTTGGCAGCCCTCATCAGGACCACCGAATAGGCAGCACCCGCCTCGGACGCCACAGGGGACGGAGAGACAAACCCAGGGTTGGGCGACTCGTCCAGGCCACTGGCATCACCCAGATCACCTACCCAGTCCACATCGTACTGGCAGGCACGGGATAGAGGGTCCTCAGACCCCTCCCAACCCTCTCCATACTCCTCCTCGTCATACCCATATTCTGGGTCGACGATATAGACATCGGGGTCAACGGGCCCCATCGGCGTCGGGTCCGGCGTCGGCCGACGCCGGTCCGGCTCCGAGTCCGGAGTCGGGGAGGAAAGGGGGGTGGCGCCGCGCGGCGTCGGTGCCGGGGACCCGACGCCGGCCGGAGCCGACGGCGGAGTCGCTGCACCACGCGGGGGCGGTACCACGGGCTGGCCCACAGGAACCGACGCCGGAGAGGCCGGGAGACCAGCCGGCGACGAACCAGAGGGAACCAGCGGCGCCGGGGCCGGAGCCACCGGCGGCGCCGGGGCAGGAGCACCCGAACCGCTCGGGCCCCCAGACGGGACCGACGGGCCCGCAGGCGCCGAAGGCCCCGCCGGAGAAGACCTCGCCCTCATAGCAATGAGGAAGGCCTCGATCTCCTCACGCGACGCGCCTTCCCCAGGGACCGACAGGTGTGGGGTAGACGGCGTCGGCGACCCATGCGGGACCGCGGGGGTGGGGTCACCCGAGCCCCCGGCCGCAGCACGCGGGCGTCGGGGGGAGTCGGGGGTGCGATGGCGACGCCCCGACTTCTTGTGCTTACCTGACGAGCCGGAGGAATGGTGGCGACTCCCGGAGCGCCCATGGCGGCTCCGCGACCGCTCCCTCGACCGCTCCCTCGACCTCCGACCGGACCGGGACCGCTCTCGACGCGGGGCCGACAACCGGAGCTCGAGAAGCTTGCGGGACCGCTCCCGCCTAGCTTTTCCAGTCAAGGCCCGACAGTCGACGCAGGACTCCACGTCGTGGTCCGCGCCCAGACACCGGAGGCAGAGTCGATGGTGGTCGGTGACCGACATCAGGCGGTCGCACTCGTCACAACTCTTGAAACCGGGCATCCTACCGGCACCGTAAAGATCAATCAGTTAACAAAAAACTTGGTCAAAAGACCGGAGTACTGCTCTTCGGATCTGCGCTAACTGGCGCGGAAAAAAGAAGAACTGACGTCAGCGCGCGGAGGCGGCGTCTATATACTCCAGCGACGTCATCACGGCGCACGACGCCGACGACGCGGAGCCGCAGGGGACGCCTGCAGACGACGCCTACCGACGCGCAGGGGTACTGCTACGCAAAAGTTTCCGGATCCAGACTGACGCCTGGGGATATTCTAAGGTAAGGAATCTAATACTAACCTGTTTCTTTCAGATTGACCCACCAATCATGTCCCTGAAATTGGTGTGGGGTAACTCTGTACTCAACGGGTAGAGTACTAAAATGGTGTTAATTTGCTCTTTTGTCGTAGCAGGAGGTGGGGTTAGTATTGCTCACAGTTTGATACATGAATGCCACGCACAAATAATTTTGCCCCTACCGTGAGTCACTGAGGGGGTGGGCAGTTTTTGGGGACAGGGCGCTGGTGCTTCTGATCCATGTGTCCCCACCATTAACAGCACAAGGGGACGGCGGACTGGGACAGAATATACGCCCAGGCGCAGAGAGAAAAGTCTTCCTACCCCCCCCCCCCTTTAGTGAATTAAGATAGTTAAAAAAGGCTGCTCACGTTTTGCATATTGGGAAATTTTTAACTTGTAAAAGACACGCAGTATGTGCTTTGCAAGGCATGGAAGACTGCTTGCTGGAGGCAATGTTTGTGGTAATAGCATGGAAATCAATGTAAAAAAATAGCCCACCAGACCACAAAGCAGGCTCACAAAGATCCCAAAAAAAGGTCCTACCCACAGACCTGTCAGACCAGCCCTTCTGACACTGCCAGATTGCCCAGTAGGCCAGTGCTTCCTTGCCCATGAGGCAAAAAGAAGGATCGTTGTTCAGGACTACTGGTATTTTCCTTAGGGCGATCGTAGAATGTGGTGGGTGTTCGAGGTCGGCAGGGGCACTTAAACACGTTGACAAAGTTGCCATCTCAGTTTAGCATTTCGCAAGCCATGCAATGGGCTAGACATGTCAGCAGTTGTGCTTGGCGAATTACTAAAATGGGCTTTAAGCTGGATCAATGTTGACCTAATTTTCTTTTTGCTGATACATACATTTCTGATGAAAATATTGTATGATGATTTTGCCCAGTTTTATCTCGGCCTAAGATGTTCTTGTCAGAGGCTAACAGGTACACTGCAGTCGCCAAACGTAGCCAAGTGTTATTTGCAAATAAATACTACCAAACGTTTAAAAATCACTATTTGCTTTGTGAAAAAATGATTGGGAGCGAGGGGGCACGGCTTTCCAGGCCTCATTCTAGTAAAGCCTGTCATCTTCAGTTAGCCCTCTTGTTCTCTGCAGGCATAGCATCAGCTACGGGATCAGTCATGCTCTATCCAGGGTGTGGCAGACCATGGTGTGGGGTCAGTGGGTCACTGGTCCCATCCTTATGGGCACACTTTAATTCCTCTATGGGTGATAGAGGTTTCAAAAAGGACTTTCAGGCAAAGTTCCGTTTGGTTTTTTTATTCATAGGTTTCTTTCTTTATCAAACATCATTAATATTGTTGGTTATTCATTTCAATTCAACATAACGTAGTGCCATCCTTATGTATCCAATGCATTTCGGGGTTAACATACACCCCTTCATCAGGGAAAGGACACTGTAAACAAAAACATTACAATCAAAGAGTATCTAACTGAATCACGAAATTTAAGAAAAAATGAATACATTCATGCACAGTGTTGTGGCCTGGGTGGTGGGGAGGGGGAGGGGTGGGGGGAAAACTATGGGGTACACCGATTGTTATTCCAAAGTAGTTCCATGTGATAGGGAATAATATACATGCACATCGCGCATCGGCTTACGTGCGTCTTGCAGTAAGTATGCTGGTTGTTCTGAAAGGAGAAAGGGTAGGAGCGCGTCAGTTACCGAGTGACGGTACTAAGGAATTGTTACATCTAACGCAGTGCAGTGGGGAGATGTGAGCTCAGACTGACCTGGTTATGTTGGATAAGGTCCTCCTTTCTTTCACGCTGGTTCAGGCGGAACGCCATTGACCGCGTTTCGTTGCCTTAAGGGAACACCGTCACGTGGGGCAGTAGGGGGGCGTGTTCAGGAGAGTGTTAAGGGACCGTGTAAAAATGGAGAGGATCGTGGTGTGGGTTGGGAAATGTAGTAACCTAACGGTACGTGGACTACCTGGTAACCTGGCTGTGGGGCGGGGTCAAAAGTGACATGGGTTAGGTAACAATAAGCAGGGGAAAAAAGGAGACTAAACCCTGGAATTGTCGGGACTAGGGAAAAGACAGGACTCGGAAAAACAATGCCTGAGCATTTAACAAATGATAGTAAGATAAAAAATGATAGTAAAATAAAATTTAAGATTATATTCAGTCAGTGTTCCTTGAATTGTTCAGGAATCACTGCCACAGTCCGTGAGCAACTTTACAGATAGCAAGAGAGTTCAATTCGTTCATTAAGCCCCAGTGGCTTCTGGGTTGACAATTTTTGGATCCATTCATTTTCTCTTTGGAGAAGAAATTTAGTGTTGTCTCTGCCCTCCTGTTTTGGAATGGTTTCCAATATCGTGAACTTTAATTGAGAAATGTTATGCTTCGCTTCATGGAAATGTACTGCTACTGTTGACTTGGTACTTTTCAGACGAATGTTGGACTTGTGTTCAACGAGCCTAGTCTTAATCTTGCGTTCAGTTTTCCCGATGTAGAGTTTTCCACAAGGGCATTTTAGGGCGTAAATGACATTACTAGTGTCGCATGTAGCGTTAACTTGCAATTTAATCTTGTTACCCTTCATTGGATGATCGATGGTATTGCCTCGAATGATAGAATTGCAGTTTCCACAGTTAAAACATGGTTTGGTTCCCGAATAACAGACTGGTTTGGTGGGTTTGTGTCGTACTATTTCACCCAAGTTGCGTGATCTGGTATGTGCAAATAGGGGGGGTTCCTGAAAGATCTGGTTAAAGTCTGGTTCAAGATTCAAAAGTGGCCAATGTTGATAAATGATCTTTTTGAATTTGTTGGTGCTGGTAGAAAACTTTGAGACAACTACTATGCGTGTCTGTTCTTTTTTTGCACTGGGTTGTAAAAGTTTCTGTCTATCAGTGTTATTAATTTTCTGTATTGAACTTTCGATGATGTTTTCAGGGTACCCTCTGTTGCGAAATTTGCATGCAATTTCTTTGATCCGCTGTACAGCCTTCTCCGGGTTGGATGTAATCCTTTTAGCCCGTGCCATTTGTGAGTATGGTAAATATGTTTTTAAGTTAGATTCATGGAAGCTGCTGTAATGAAGCATGTTGTTTCTATCAGTGGGCTTGGTGTACAGGTCTGTCTCAATTGTTTGTCCGCTGATGGATACTTTCACATCCAGGAAGTTAACACTTATATTTGAAATTTCCCAAGTTAGTTGTATTCTTTGATCGATCTTATTGAATTCCAACAGTCTGTCTTGTAATTCTTCTTGTGTGCTTTTCCAAACGATAAAGATATCGTCTATGTATCTTGTGAACAGGATGAGGTGATCAGTCCATTGTCTGTTGTTGAGTATGTGATTTTCCTCATAGTATTCCATGAAAATGTTCGCATACGCGGGAGCCGCTGAATTGCCCATAGCCATTCCCACGAGTTGCTGGTACCATGTTTCTTGATGTTTAAAATAGCTTTGGTACAGCGTGAATAACATGAGTTCCATTAGGAACGTTTGAAATGGTCTTTCCAAGTCAGATTTAAGCAGGCATTGTTCATTGTTCAATTGCTTCAATCCCCAAGGAGTGGGGTATTGACGTGTACAGGGACCTTACATCGGCTGTACATAGAATCAGTTCCAGGTTAGGTTCTAGTTGTAGGTTCCTTAGTTTCGAGATGAAGTGTGTCGTGTCTTTGGTGTATGTCCTCATTATTTGTACCATCGGTTGTAGATATTTATCCAATAGTTGTCCAACGGGTTCCTGCAGGCTCCCACATGTAGAGACGATGGGTCTCATAGGGGGGTCGTTCACGTTTTTATGAATCTTGGGGAGCATTCTCAAAGTCGGACTCTTGGGATTGGATTTGGTGAGGAAATTCTTAGTTTTCGTATTGATTATTCCCATTTCCAATGCTCTATCCAATATGTTGGTGAGGGTTTTCATATATTCCATAGTGGGATTTCCATCCAGTTTCATATATGTCGTCGTGTCGCTGATGTGTTCCAACACTTTCGCTTCATACATGACTGTGTTCATAATTATGAGGGCACCGCCCTTATCGGCTTTGACACATGTTATGGTTTCATTATTAGATATTTTCTTCAACGTGGTTAAATCCTTTTGTGTGATATTCTTGGTTTTCTTGTGTTTATGTTGAATTTTCATTAGATCCTGTTTAACTCTATTTTCGAACAAATCCAATGTTTTGTGACTTACAGGTGATTGAAATGTACTGTGTGGTCTCAATCCGAGAAGCTGATCTGGTTCTACCCCTACTGCCCCACGTGACGGTGTTCCCTTAAGGCAACGAAACGCGGTCAATGGCGTTCCGCCTGAACCAGCGTGAAAGAAAGGAGGACCTTATCCAACATAACCAGGTCAGTCTGAGCTCACATCTCCCCACTGCACTGCGTTAGATGTAACAATTCCTTAGTACCGTCACTCGGTAACTGACGCGCTCCTACCCTTTCTCCTTTCAGAACAACCAGCATACTTACTGCAAGACGCACGTAAGCCGATGCGCGATGTGCATGTATATTATTCCCTATCACATGGAACTACTTTGGAATAACAATCGGTGTACCCCATAGTTTTCCCCCCACCCCTCCCCCTCCCCACCACCCAGGCCACAACACTGTGCATGAATGTATTCATTTTTTCTTAAATTTCGTGATTCAGTTAGATACTCTTTGATTGTAATGTTTTTGTTTACAGTGTCCTTTCCCTGATGAAGGGGTGTATGTTAACCCCGAAATGCATTGGATACATAAGGATGGCACTACGTTATGTTGAATTGAAATGAATAACCAACAATATTAATGATGTTTGATAAAGAAAGAAACCTATGAATAAAAAAACCAAACGGAACTTTGCCTGAAAGTCCTTTTTGAAACCTCTATCACCCATAGAGGAATTAAAGTGTGCCCATAAGGATGGGACCAGTGACCCACTGACCCCACACCATGGTCTGTTAAATGCTGATGTCGAGGGACGCCTGACATCACTTGTGGAGCACCTTAAACAACTGAATAACTTCATTCGAAACTAGCTGTGCGCCAGCCCTACCCACCTCATAGTTCTATCCAGGGTGTGTTCATTAACTCTCTGTGGCACACCGTATCCTGAAAAGGCATGCGCAAAAGGTGCTGAAATGAAAAACATCATGGACAAGGCTGTAGCTTCCATTGGTACAGCTGGTGTTGTGGCGCCGTGGCTCAGAGGCTCAATGGGCCAACTAAAGCCTGAATGAAGCTATATTTTATTATTCAAACACCAGCTGGTTGGGTGGGGAGAGATGTCCTTCCTTGCACTTGGGACCATGACACACTAGCTATGCTACTGAGGCTAGGAGGGCAGACTAAACGATGAATGAAATGCGTTGTGTGCCTCAACAAACTTCTGTTATCGGATGTCCATCACACTGCCTAGCGAGGGGCGACGCATGATTTCTTATCAGTCGGCATCACAGCTCCTGAAGAGTCATCTCAACTGCTAGCGTCTGATACTGATGTGCTGTTACATGTTTTTTTGTGACGCTAGAGCATAGGTCTTCAAACTGTAGGGCGCGCCCCCCTAGGGGGGCGCAGCATCCCCTGGGGGGACTCCACCCCACCACTCCTCTTCCATTGTTGCTTTGAGCGCGAAACACCACGTAAGGATCGAAGTGCTTAACCCCTCGCCGTCGTGTGTCTCAATTCGAGCTGCTGCGAGCAGGTGGGGGCTCGGCAGGGCAGTGTCTGGAGTCTTATCTCCAGCACGAATAGGCTGAGCCTGGCTGGCTGGATTTCCACAACACTTACAAATTTATTGATTAATATGTGCATTGTTATAAAGTGCAGACATTACCCAAAGGTGTCAGAGCGCTGTACAATAGAGCCCGTTACATTACAAAAGAACCGTGGAACATAAAAAAACATTGCAAAGTAAAACAGAAGACTAAAAATGAAGGTTACATAGACACAAATTCCGATAAAGCACGCAGGAGAGAGCAATATACAGGATAAAATAAAACATTTTACAATGAGGAGCGAACTTCCAAGAGGGGGCCTGAGAATGAAAGTATTAGAGAGTGTGGAAATACATGTTTTCCAGGGAGGAAACATTCCTAGCAGGAAACTGTACCAGGAAGGCGATCAAAGGCAGGATTCAGACCAGTGGGGCTGAAATCTTGCAAACTATTCAAGAAACGTTAGTCTTTCCTTCTTGCCGTTTTATCATCTGCACCATTCGATTTTCTTAAAGGGAGAATCTTACAAGGAGACATAAAAAATGTTACCGGGTTCCCCTCAATCTGGGAACTGATATTTGCGTTAAAGGGACTGATATTTATCAGGCATCATTAAGCCAAAAAAAGTGGCTTAGTGCTGCCTGATAAATATCACGCAGGCTTCTCCGCCACGGAACGTCACAAAAAGTGACGTTCCCATGGCGCAAGGTGACTCATAAATGAGGCCCAATGTGGTTTGGTGTGGAAAAGGCGCACATAAAAAATATCAGAGACATTATCTAGCGTTCACACACACACACACACACTTGATCAGCTGTGTAATTACTTCTCTTAGGCTCCCACTTAATTCCTCAAACTGAATTGTGTGACTTTGTTTCATTGTCATGTCCCTAACAAAGTCTATAAGTGGCATTATAGTGCTTCTTCTATGTCCCTGACAGTATGTGTCATTGTGGTCTTTCCTCAATGTTGCCGGTTGAACGTGCCACTGCTGTCCATCTATAGCACTTGTGCTATCCCCCTTTATTCTACTTCTTTTACATTGCTGGGTCTGTGTGCCACTCTGGCCCCTCTTAAAAGTTGCTGTTTTTATGTGCCACTGTAGACTTTCTTCTATGTTTCCGATTGTTGTACTTCTTAAATATATTACTTTCTTAGAAACAGTAAATCCAGTCTTGCTAATATAAGTACTGCCACATTTATTATTATTCTTGGTATTTACATCACAGTTACTTTACAGTTGCCATAGGTGCTGACTTTGGTTCTGGGGACCTGGTTCTGAGTCCTGGCATTGGCTCAACATCATGTGATCCTGGGCAAAATCACTTAATTTACCAGTGACTTACAAAAAATGAATTTGACCTTGATTAAAGTGCTTGGTTAACATGTTCCAATCCCTAGAGCTGAGTCCAGGAGCTGATTCCACAAGCCTAATATAACAAATATTGTGACGTATGCCTACCATCTGTCCTCACTTCCTTCGTAGACCAAATTTAAATGCTTTCTTGGGTAACTATTTCTGAAGCTTTGTAAGGCAATCTTCTTTATAAGCCACTATGCTAACAAATTGACTCTTGATGCTGATCGAGAATACAGCTGTATATATCCTCTCGAATCACTTATATCACATGTGTATGTAAATGTCTCCTAGGCCTTCATAGAAAACTGTGGCTGGCCTCCTACTGGCATGGCAACACCACAAGATCACAGATTTTTCAATTGCATCTGAAAGCATGTTTTGTGGAACCCCTTTTTCTGATATCTTGTCAAGGGGCATGGATGTGGTGCAACAGCCAGAGCCGATGACCGTGGAGCTGGGGAACCAATTCTTGGTGTTTGCTCAACATCCTGTGATTCTGGGGAAATCATTTAATCTCCGTGTGTTTACAAAAATTAATGTGTGTCTGTGTAATGTAAAATATGCTCCTGTAAAGCGCTCCAATACCTTTGGGTCATGTTCGCTCTATATAAAACTGAAGAAAATATATTACAAAATGTTGTGAGCACTCCCGTTTCCAGGTATTGCTCAAGACTGGAAGTGGAGCACAACCTGAGGAAGGCAAAAGGTAGAATACATCCACACATTGTCCGTCTCTGTGGAGAAAAACAGGCACACCTCACCTGTGTTTTGGGCGTGTTTTTACTAATCTATCCTAAATGTTGTGTTGTATGTGGAAAATAAAGCACCAATGTAATTTTTTGTGCAAATTGTGCACATTTTTTCTTGGAGACTTTTTAGCTTGAACTTTATATTATGCACAAGCACTACAAAAACTTTAGTTTACTAAACACTCTTACTTTATTTAATATTATTTGCCCTCTATGACTTGGGCTCTGCAGGAGGGAATGACCATCAATGATGCAGAGTACCAGCTTCCAGATTTTTTTTTCCAGAAGGTGGTGGGGGGGGGGGGGCTCGGTGTGTAAAAAGGGTTAGATGGGGGGGCTAAGACAACAAAAGTGTGAAGGCCTCTGCGCTAGAGAGATTAATTTAAAGCTGTGTGGGTGTTAACTAAGATGTGACTATGGAGGCACAATCAAGCATGTAATATGATTCATAGTTCATCTTAAAATTAAAAGTATATTATACATTTTGGTCAAATTTATAATTGCCATTACATAAATGTCACATACATTACTGTGTTTAACACATTATAAAGAACACGGATAAATTACTGCATTTAAGACCATGTGCAGTGTTAAGTTTTTGGCGCTGTTATAATCTCCAAAATATGCATTGCACAGATTAAGTGCAGATCGATACGGCCATCATCTTTGAGCATGCCTGTTCGCATGCCTGTTCGCCCACAAGTAATGCAGGATTTACAGACCCAACAATCACACCCAAGAGGGTACAATCCTACGATATGATATTTAAGGGTCCATAGTTCAACAATTCTGCCCAAGTGGGCAAAATCAACACAAAACACAAAACACCAGATTTTCTCAAGACACTGTTGGACCATCTCAATTGTGTGTCCATCGTTGTCCCCCTGATGACCTCTCCTGCACCATGTATGTTACAATGCACCGTACTTAATGTTCCAAATGGACAATTATAGTTCCAATAATCATGTGTCCATGCGAATAGTGTTCTTTCATCATATATTAATGTTCCGACAGTTGCGAACAGAAGTGCCCAAAATCTAGAATAGAAACATGATTTAAAATATAGAAATGAACTAACTGAATACATACATACAAATACTCTACTCATACAAATAAATTGCCAATTCTTCGCTTGCGTTTAACCCCTCTATCCCAGACATCGCTATCGCCCTGCCCCATGACTACACATTACACAGCCTCGACAGGCGCGGTAAAAAAGGAGGAGGTATCGCCATCATAAACAAATCCTCCATTAAACTCCATCCCCATGACTCCTAGTTAGAGCCCTGGGGCGAACTGGGCATTGTCACCCTGACCCTCGGGAACAAAGAGGCATGGAAAGTGGCCCTTATTTAAAGACCCCCAGGAGTTAAAACCCACTTTGTAAATAAGCTGATTGAAGCTATTGCTCCCTACTCCCTGGCCACAGGGAATTTCCTGCTATTAGGGGATTTTAACTATAACTTGGAGCTAACCTGTGACCCTCATACTGTAGATCTAGTTAACAACTTGACCTCTCTTGGACTCTACCGAATACCGACCGGCCCAACGCACAACGCTGGCCACACACTAGATCTTATCTGTACCAACTCGACCAAAGTAGAAATCAATCAGATCTCCCCTGTGCTCTGGACTGACCACTCTGTAATAACATTCTCTATCACAAGTCTCCACCCTGAATCTCACAAAATCACCCAAGAAAAACTAAAAACTGAGCAGGTCACTTAACAAAATTACCCAGACTGCTTTTGCCACCCATTTTTCCCCGCCCCCTATCACAGATAATACCAATCCTAATACTGCAGCGATCGACCTGAATTCTGCCATCTCCCTGGAACTAGATTCTATAGCCCCGGCACGAGCCTCCAGGCCTCCCTCTAAGATCTCACCATGGTTCACTCCGGACCTGAAAATAACCAAACACTTGGTCAGGGTTGCAGAAAGAAAATGGCGCCAAAGCCGTTAATGACAGGCTACACTATAAGGCAGCTCACAGGTCCTACATACGGCCAAAAAAGTGTATCTCGGAAACAGGATCTCCCAAGCAGCCAACTCTCAGAGAGAGCTATATAAAATTGTAAAAGAGTTCACCAATCCACCTGCCTGCCAGCAAACACCCAACGAATCTAAAGAGTGGGTTGACACCGTAGCCCTGTATTTTCATGAAAAAATCAATGACATACACAAACTCTTTCCTCAATACCCCCCCGCCTCAGACTACTCTGCCACCCACCAACTACTCCAGGGATCCAATAACCCACATTAACAGCCTAAGGGAATTCTCAACCTGTTCTGAAACAGAGGTGGAGACAATCCTGCATAAAATGAAGTCAGGAGCCCCGGGAGATCCCGCCTCCCCTCAAATCTTAGCAAACATCGCCCCTGTCGTGGTCCCTGCCTTAACCAAAGTCCTCAATCAGTCCCTCCTGCACTCCTCCGTCCCCACTCACTGGAAGGAGGCGATAATTAGGCCAATCCTAAAAAAAAACACAGCCGACCCTAAATTACTCTCAAACTATCGACCCATTTCCCTCTTGCCTTTATTTGGCAAAATTATGGAATCTCTAATAAATAGGCAGCTCATCACCCATCTAGAGTCTAACAGACTTCTGGACCCATCACAGTCGGGTTTCAGGGCATCCCACAGTACCGAAACAGCCCTGCTTGAGATCATTGACAATATCAGAATGACCCTGGATTCTAAACAGTCGGCCATACTTGTCCTACTTGACCTGTCCGCAGCCTTCGACACCATCTCGCATCACATTCTTTTAGAACGTCTTGCTGAGGCTGGTGTCGAGGGCTCTGCGCTATTATGGATAAAAAGCTACCTTACCAACAGACGGTCAAAGGTCCAAGTTGGCTCCCACTCCTCCTGCTATCATGCTAATGACAAGGGTGTCCCACAGAAGTCAATTTTGAGCCCCACCCTTTTTAACCTTTATGTCTCCCCCTTGGCAAAGGTTATTCGAACACACGACTTTGAAACCGTGTCCGACGCAGATGACACCCAAATACGGATCACAATTAACCATGATCCAGATGAGACCAAACAGATTTAAAAAGTGCATGGTTGACGTTCAAAACTGGATGACAAAGAACTTCCTGATGCTGAACGCCAGCAAAACGGAGATTGTGCTATTTGGAAAGGCCGATAAGACCTGGTCCGATGACTGGTGGCCAGTTACCCTCGGCCCCTGCCCCGCTCCCAAATCTTCAGTCAGAAATCTTGGGGTGATCATTGATAACAAGTTATCAATGACTGAACACGTCAACAAAGTAGTTCAGACCAGTTTCGGCTTTATGCGCAGCTTGAGGAAGATTTTCAAATGGATCCCTCTCCCATCTCGCATGCCCGTTGTCCAGGGACTCATTATAAATCGGATAGACTATGGGAACTCGCTACTGTCCTCAGTCAACTCAACCCTCTTGGCCCGCCTGCAGGTTCTCCAAAACACTGCGGCTAGACTGGTGTTAAATCTCCCCCCGCGCACCCCATCTCTGCCCTGCCTTAAAACACTACACTGGCTCCCAATAAAAAAGCGCATACAATTTAAGCAATGCTGCCTAGTCCACAAAACCATCAATGAACATGGACCAATGTATATTGAACAAAAGCTTAAACTCCACAACCCGTTAAGAACCCTCAGATCCACTGGCAATTCTCTGCTGACAATCCCCAGGGTACGCACAGTCAGAAATGGCGATAGGGCCTTCAGTAAAACTGCCCCCGTAGCCTGGAATTCCCTTCCCCTCCAGATTAGGACTGAACCTAACCATCTAAGGTTCCGTAGACACTTAAAAACCTGGCTCTTTTTGGCTGCTAGCCCGTAGACCTGCTCTGTCTATCTGCTCTGAGGTATCTGCCAGCGCTCTGAGACCATTGGGTGATTTATGCGCTTTATAAATTTATTTTACATTACATTACAACCCTATCGGTACTAAACTTTCCAAATCTTTAATGTAACGTGACTCCAATTTCCGCAATGATACCTCGCGATTCCCACCCCTCACACCAAGATTTACAGTATCAATAACCACCATTCGTACCAAAGTCTCATCCTGTAAATGTTTGTCGGCAAAGTGTCGGTCTATGGGGTACTGTTTGTTGTACCAATAATCTATCACAGTCCCTGCTTCCCCTACATGCTTTACATTTTCTGCAACATCTGAATCTGGGTGGCCTGGAAGCTTCTCCTATTTTGTGTTCCATGACATGATTATGGCTGAGGTCATCTCTCAGCGACTTCCCTTTTCTGAAAGTAATCTGGGGATTACTCCCTAGGTTCATTCTGAGGTGGTCATCAGTCAGTAGTACATGCCAATGTTTTTTAAAAAACTACGTACCTCCTTCGCCTGTCCCGATAACGTGTTAATGAACCTAATACATTCATCCCCATCCTCCTTTCTCTTAGGGTACAGTAATTCATTTCTAGTTTTTAGTTCTACTCTTGACACTGCTTCCTGGATAGTCTTCTTACTGTAGCCCCTCTCTTTGAACCTTTGACACATAATGATCTTTTCATGTTCATAAGTTGTCTCAGTGCTACAGTTTCTTTTAGCGCGTAACAGCTCCCAATAAGGGCTGCTGTGCACCAAATATGCCGGATGGCTACTATTAGCATTCAAGATGCTAGTTTATCATCCTTAACCTCTAAGAGGACATTGAGAAATTCCATGGGCCGACTACTAATGTGACCATTAAACTGTAAGTTTAAATCGTCCAAATTTAATTTCTAAACAAAGGCTCTAGCAGAGTCCTCGTCTCCACAGCAAACAAAAAAAATATCAGCAATATAGCGCAGGCACTGGGCAACGTTGGCAAAATCTGTCATCTCTGTGACAACCTGCTCCTCCCACCAGCCCATGAATAGATTCGCGTAGCTGGGGGCGAGCAGGTTTCCATGGTCGTGCCCTGCGACTGTCTATAAATGGTGTTGTCAAAGAAAAAGAAGGTGTTGGCTAGACAAATTTGAATCATCCTTATGATCATTTGTGAATGATGAAAAAGAGTAATAGATCTAGTTTTGAAGAAATGCTGAATGGCCTGTAAACCTAGATCGTGCCAAATACACGTATAACGGCTACCAAGATCAAGGGAAACCAAGATGTAATCTCTTTCCCAATGTATACCGTCAATTGCCGTAAAAAAATGTGTCGTATCCCTGAGATAGGTAAAGCCACTACATACGGCCTCAGATGATAATCAATGAATCGAGAAGTGTTCTCCAATAATGATCCAATTGAAGAAACTATGGGACGACCCGGTGGGTCACAGATGTTTTTGTGCAATTTTGGGAGTAAGAAAAGAATGGGAATTCTAGGGTGGGCACAATACAAATACTTGTACTCCTCCCATTCCATCAGCCCCTTATCTCGCCAGTCTGTCAATAACTCTCTGTACTCTGTGTTAGATTTTAAAACTTCAGCCATATTGGATTTACAATAACAGTTGGTGTCACTCAGCTGCTTCAGCCCCTCCGCCAAATATTTTTGTTTATCAAGGACAACAACATTGCCACCTTTATCCGATTGTCGGATGACAATGCTTTGATCTGCTTTTAGGTTGTCCAGGGCGGTAATCTGATCAACTGTTACATTTTTCTTACTACAGGGAATTTTATTGTATCTGATTTTATGTAAATCCCTCACAACTCACTTCTCAAAAACATCAATGGCCTCACATTTTACATTCGGGAGAAAAACAGACTTTGGTTTAAACTTGCTCCCTGGATTCCCACTCAGTTCATCAACCCAACCTTCCCACTCAGGAGTCACATTGCCCGTATTACCCACATCATCCGTCATAGTATGCAATTCATTTAGCATCTCAATGTCCACCATATCAAGATTACTAACAAAATTAGAATTACTTACAGTCAATTGCCTCGGTGATGAGGTGTTAAACCATTTTTTCAATTTCAATTTTCTTGCAAACAGGAAGAGGTCAATTCTAGTTTGGGCATAATTTATATTGGATGGGGGACAAAATGATAAACCAAGTGCAAAAGTCTCTATTTCCTCATTGGAAAGACACCGCTGGGAAAGGTTCACCACCGTCATACTTTCTGTTTTCTGCCCTGTTTCCATTCCCACTGGAACTTTGTTTGCATTTGATCCTCCTCTTTTTGGCCTGCTGATTCCTCCTGTTCTTCCTCGGTTTCCGCGTCCCCGTCCTCTTTGTGCCCCCTCTCCTGTAGAAATTGTCCGATTCTGGCTCATCATGTGAAATTGTAATAAAAAATTATTTGTTTTCTTTTGCGGATCCTGTGTTATTTCTTGATTTAGGGCTGACATTGAGGCATCTGATACATTTCCATCCGAAACATCACTTTTGCTGATCTCTCTTGTGGATCCAACGATACCAGTTGGTGTATTCACTATTCCTCTTTTCTCAAATAGATGATCATATTTTATTTGGAATGTTAATGTCCGCCTGACTGATAGAGTTTATAATCACGCAGAAACTTCCTTTGTTTCTTCGCAGTTATTTCTTCCTCCCATTTGTCCATTTTGGCCATTAAGCTTTTCATATGTTCTTCAAGTGCCTCTTTCGAAATAAGTTGCCCAATTTCTTGCAAGATTTGTCTATTTGCAAGAGCAGTTTTGCACGATCTTTCAACGCGTATTTCACCAGAATCTGCATCATGATCATTGAACAAGATGAGGAGTTATTGGACCATTCGTCCAACATAGCCATATCTGGATCTTCATAAGTGGAAATAGTGAAGATCCGAAGACCTCTTGGTACACTTCTGACCTCAATATAACGTAGAGATTCAGCTTCCCACCATTTAGATAGCTCTTTCTTGCGGAGGTTTTCTAAGGTATTGAAAAGTGCTTGCAAATTGATTTAATCAGTTATAGTTGGTTTGGGATGTGACACACTGCTATTGGGTCCAGGTTGCGCAAAGAACAGCTTGTCTGCAGTTAGTTTACGACAAGCTTCCAATCCACTTGCCATCGTGTAAAATAAATGTCTTTGTAAGCAATTGGTGCATAGACTCCGACCCTATTATATGAATACTGAGCTATGCTCCCAAGCCCCTAGGCATGCATACTTCCCACCAGGGGTGCTCCGCTTAGGCTCCGAATGCTCAGGAACGGAGTACCAGAGCGCCACTACCACACCTCCAGTGCGCACTCCTTACCTCCGACCTTCGCAGCCTCCGCTCGTACAGCGACGGTTAGTGTGTAATTTACTTCTGTATACACCGGTCTCACTAGCGTGTAATATATTCCAGCGCTCTTCACCACGATCCTCCAGACAAAGAATGCCCAGTGTTACTGCCAAAACAGGGTCAGCCCAGCCTCCAAACAAAACTCCACTCTTGCCGGTAAAGAGGTATCGGGCTGTCGCGGGCGGTCCGAGTTCAAATACTGGCACATCAGAGCCAAGTGCAAGAGAGCAGATCTATATATATATATATATATATATATATATATATATATATTACCTACTGGCAATAGCCAGTAGGTATATATAGTTAGGACCTAGCTACCATAGGAAATCCGCAACATTCTATTGGGAATAACTTTGCCGCCGGTTAAGGAATTTGCTTGTAATTTTCCAAAATATTGGCCAGCTCCACTGCGCTCCTTCCTTGAAAGTTTCGGGGAGATTCGTGAAGTGGGGGCTGAGAAAAAAGGGGGGTTCCAAAACGTGTTTTCCCCATGTTAATTTCCATAGGACGTTCTGACAAGGCTACAGCCCGAACCGCTGAACGGAATTACACCAAACTTGGCAAAATTGTAGGGACTGGTACGCAGAAGTGCCTTTGCTATATTTGGTGAAAATTGCTCAAGTGGGTTTTATGAAAACTAACTTCAAAAACACATATATATCTGGGCGGAGCCTAACCACACTTCTCATTGTGAGATCTGATTGGCTGTCAGCACTTCATCCAAGAAGTGTTGGCAGCCATCTTGGGACCAATATACATGATAGCACCTCATGAAAAACCATTGTAGTTAATAGAGGGTTTTAGGACTTTAGTTACATTATAAATCATTTGTTGATGGTACCATACTCCTTTTAGGAACTGTGGTGTGTTCTAAGGTGATTTTACCATGTGAAAAAGCCTTCTGCTGGGATATCATGAATCATGTTTGAAAGAAAACTATTATCTCATGCTTTTCCCACAGTGATTTGGAAGGGGATCTATAAGCTAAACTGAAAGCATATTTTCTGTAAATTCACGTTATCTTTCTCAGTCATGTGAGAATGAAGTCTGACATTCTCAGTAAAACATGTACATCCAACAAGGACAGAGACTGTCAGTTGATTCCTTTGTGTTCTACTGCAGCCTCCTAGAGTGTTCTAAAGAACAACTAGAGCGCTAACAGTCCTACTTATTACAAAGGTATGGCACACCTGAAGCCATCTTGATTGGAATAAAGTGGTAACTCTTAAAACATTTAATTTAAAAAGGAACAAAATGAGGGGGTATATTTTGCCCTATAAAGTATGATTAGTGCTGCAGAAAGAAAAATGAGGGCACATTTTGAGTGACTTCCCAAATCCTCTTCTATTTCATTAAAAAATTCTGACATGCAGTCTCTCAAGATGGCCACCAGAGACAAAAGAGCCCAAATGTAGCCCAAATATCACCCAGATGTAGCCCAAGTATAGCATGTCCCAGAGTGTTCTAAAGAACAACTAGAGCGCTAACAGTCTTACTTATGACAAAAGTATGGCACACCAGAAGCCATCTTGATTGGAATGAAGTGGTAAGTCTGAAAACATTTAATTTAAAAAGGAACAAAATGAGTGGGTTCATTTTGCCATAGAAAGTATGATTAGCAGCAGACTTCCCTGGTGAGCAGTAGCTTTATTACAGTGATCTAATGAGCAACTAGAATTTATGGCAAATGTGTGACACATCTGAATGCCTTCTTGATGGAACCAAAGTAAACAAGCATTGAAAATGCAATAGATCTCGCCCTCGTTTAAGTTAAAGCCATTCTGTTTGTAATGAGGTGGCTTTTTAGCTTTGCTTTTATTAGTGTTTTTAAAACTTTCATGTAAATAACATGCATATGTATGCATATATGTATATGTATGCATGCATTTATATTTGTATTTATATAGATATGCAGATTATATATGTTTATATATGTATGTATATATATATATATATACACACATATATAAATGCATATGCATATATATATGTGTATATGTGTGCGTGTAGAGAGAGGTAGAGAGGTAGAGGTAGAGAGGTAGAGGTAGAGAGGTAGAGACTAGTAGAGAAAGAAGTAGAGAAAGGTAGAGAGGTAGAGAGAAGAGAGTGAGTAATAGAGTAGAGAGTGAGTAGTAGAGAGTAGTAGAGAGCAGTAGAGAGCAGTAGAGAGAGTAGCAGAGAGTGAGTAGTAGAGAGTAGTAGAGTGAATAGTAGAGTGAGTAGTAGAGAGTGAGTAGTAGAGAGTAGTAAAGAGTGAGTAGTAGAGAGTAGTAGAGAGTGAGTAGCAGAGAGAGAATAGTAGAGAGTAGTAGAGAGTGAGTAGTAGAGTGAGTAGTAGAGTGAGTAGTAGAGAGTAGTAGAGAGAGAGTAGCAGAGAGTGAGTAGTAGAGAGTAGTAGAGAGAGAATAGTAGAGATTGAGTAGCAGAGAAAGTAGTAGAGTGAGAGTAGTAAAGAGTGAGTAGTAGAGAGAGTAGTAGAGTGAGTAGTAGAGTGAGTAGTAGAGAGTAGTAGAGAGTGAGTAGTAGAGAGTAGTAGAGAGTGAGTAGTAGAGAGTAGTAGAGAGTGAGTAGTAAAGAGTGAGTAGTAGAGAGTAGTAGAGAGTGAGTAGTAGAGAGTAGTAGAGAGTGAGTAGTAGATAGTGAGTAGTAGGGAGTGAGTAGTAGAGAGAGTAGTAGAGAGTAGTATAGTAGTAGAGAATGAGTAGTAGAGAGTGAGTATTAGAGAGTAGTGGAGTAGTAGAGAGTAAGTAGTAGAGAGTAGTGGAGAATATTTCAAGGTTTGGCACAGCACCACTTGCACAATAAGTCCAATCAAATCATATCACTTAGAGTCCTTATTGAAGCGCTGAATCTTGGTGTATATTCAAATGCTTTTATTTTCCTTAAGTTTATGTACCACAGCCAGCTGACGCGTTCCGTTCTGTACAACAGAACTTCTTCAGGGCGTTCTTATTTCCTTCAAGTTATGTCGGTATCCTGTTGTTATATAACTAGATATTTCTTCCAAATGTTAGACGAGACGCAAGTACATTCTTATTCAAAGTGACTAGGTATCAATTTTACCCACATAATTCGGGCAGACTTGAGTAATTTATAGCATCCTCAAAGTCAGTCTTTCAAAAATTCCAAAGTATAGGACATGATAATCCAAATCCAAATGTTTCTCAAGAAAAGTCATTTTCAATCGTTCGGAATTTCGGCGTTTGGGCAGATATGACCCAGGGACCCCCAGTATGCAAGGGGAATTAGTCCTCCCTCTGCAAATGCGCCAGTGGCCTGCGTTGCAGAGAGGTGGCCTCATTACACCTCTGTGCAATGCAGCCCCCTGGCGCATACTGGAGGTTCCAGGTGGGCTAGTTGGCCCCCCCTGGGACCCCCAGTATGCAAGGGGAATTAGTTAGCCCTCTTCAAACATGCACGGGGGCTGAGTTGCAGAGGTGTAAAAAAGGGTGTGGCCTCATTACACCTCTCTGCAATGCAGCCCCCGGCGCATACTGGAGGCTCCTGGTGGGCTAGTTGGCCCCCAGGGACCCCCAGTATGCAAGGGGAATAAGTTCCCCCTCTGCAAACGCGCCAGGGGGCTGCGTTGCAGAGAGGTGTAACAAGGGGCATAGCCTCATTACACCTCTGCAATGCAGCCCCCTGGCGCATACTGGAGGTTCAAGGTGGGCTAGCTGGCCTCCAGAGGCTCCCAGTATGCAAGGGGAATTAGTTCCCCCTCTTCAAACATGCACGGGGGCTGCGTTGCAGAGAGGTGTAAAAAGGGGCGTGGCTTCATTACACCTCTCTGCAATGCAGTCCCCTGGCGCATACTGGAGATTCCTGGTGGGCTTTCAGGTCTTATATAGTTAGGAATTAGCATTAAAAAAACCTTTGAAATTCACTGAAAATGTCATCAGTGATGTCACTGACCATGTCATGAATGATGTAATATGTGACATCATCAGCAGTGGATTGCGGGTGCGCGAAATATAGTTAGTACAACTAACTATATAGGAGCAATTTCAATGGTTTTGTATGAGTGAAATGTCCAGCTAACTATAACACCCCTAAAACTTATAGTTTTTGGAGTGAATTTTAAAGATTTTTTTAAATGCTAATTCCTAACTATATAAGGCCTGAAACCTATGGTTTTTTCAGTGAATATATATATATATATATATATATATATATATATATATATATATATATATATATATATATATATATATATATATATATATATATATATATATATATATATATATATATTCCTTGTACTCGTCCCACCACTCCACGATGTCTTTGGTAGAGACGAAGCGAACCAAAAGATAGTGCTTATTTGGAGTTTATTGTTTGCCCAGCACCGCCTCCATTACGCGTTTCGGTCCTCGTGGGACCTTGCTCATATGACACGCTACATGGTACAGGCCACCCATTTAAAGTGACAGTGCAATTTTTCAAACCATAACCATGGAAAACAGACTACGTTCAATACACTGCATAACATTTTCTCTTATAGATGTAAAATACATGTCGAGAATGTGCAAATAGCGCCAATAATTCAGTGCAATTTTACTGTTATCAATAAATAATATTAATAAATATCCCCCACAAACTAGACCATTAATTTTTTGTCTAATTCCAAGATTTAAACACGATCTAATAAAATCTGTGTTAAAAACCTGAGGATAAAACCAATTGTGCATCATTATAAATAAGGAGATTAAAATTTAAATACAATTGTTAATAAAATCACAACATACTAGAATTATTGCAGAAGAAAAATGAATGTTTAGGATTAAAATACTTCCCAGTCACATTTCATTCAATATAGCAACATGTAATTGCTATTCATTGTGCATTCTCCAAATGTATGTTAACAATAGCAATGATAATTGAGCGCCAAGATACAGCCCAAGTGGGCAACCTATCATGCAAAAAGTCCATGATTAAAGTGCATATGTGCTATAAAGTATCTTCCTACCATAAACCATAACTGTGTAAAATAGTGACGAATTAATTAGAATAAAATACATATCAGTTTTCTGCAGCGACAAAGAAACAAGTAAACAGACACTAGCGAAAATAAATATCTAAAAAACAAACTTCTTATACTTTTCATAAGTATGTATACAAATCTTCGCTGGAATTCAATCCATTTGGAGTTTTAGTATCCATTTCTAAAATATATTTCGTTTGCAGTTCTCAGTTTCATGTCACGTTCACCACCTCGTCTCAATGGGGGGATACAGTCAACTACAAAATAGCGCAATTCATTGGATTTTTTCGCATGTACTGCATCAAAATGACGGGCAACAGGATATGACTCATCCCCGTTGTTGATTGCGCGTATGTGCTGGAGTATCCGCTTGTGGACCTGTAACCTGGTTCTACCCACATACCGCAGGTCACAGGGACACTCCAGCACATACACCGCTAACTCCATCTTACAGGTCAATTTCTTATCTATCTTGGTAGGCCTGTTTTTGAAAGGTGTTTGAAATTCTGTCTAATTCACACCATGCTTACATGCTTTGCAGGATGCACATTTGATGAAACCCTTACTGCCCATAATCCATGAGGTAGTTGTATTAACCTCTGGACTACTAGAAACCAGCGTATTGCTCATAGAGCTGGCTTTTCTAAAAGTTAGATTTGGAGAGCGGTTTAGTCTCTCTCCCAGTACCGGATCATTCCTTATGAGAGCCCAATTTTTATTGATTATTTTTCTGATAGTATGTTGATTACTATATGTTAAAATCAGTCTCAAAGGCTGCTCAATCATAGGGATGTTATTGTTCGTTATCCTGCTAACCAATACCTGAGCTCTACCCTGCTCATTTGCTCTGATCATAGCTTTGTCAATTACACAAGGACTGTACCCCCTAGCGATGAATCTGGGACGCCATTCTGATTGGGCTTTAATACAGTCATTATCTAGGATATATATATATATAGATATATATATATATTTATTTTTTTATTTTTTGCCGTTCCTCTGATGCCCGTGCCAGTGATCAAGGGAGAGAAGACACCCAAAGAGTGAATGGACAAGTTGAGGCAAATACGAAGCGTTGTTCTAAAGGACTTTGCTTTATCCTTTTGAAGTCACCAATAAAACTGTATTTATACACGAAGTGAGAGGCCCTCAATTTGGGAGCAGTGACATTTGGATATATATATATATATATATATATATATATATATATATATATATATATATATACACACACACACACACACATATATATATATATACATACATATGTGTATATATATATATATATATATATATATATATATATATATATATATATATATATATATATGTATATATAATACATTCACTGTAAAGGTATGTGTGGCATTGCGTGGTAAAGGCACTGGGTGGTAACGGCATGCGTGGTTCTGTCATACATCACTCAGAAGTACATTTTCATGGCCTGTATACCTTAATGGTAATGGTCCATTACCCCATATGCCCCTCAAAAGACTGATGCTGCATTCTCATGTTTTACCAACTATGTTAGCCCAGAGTGTTTTAATCCGTCAATGTTTTCTAATCGTCCTGGCCCATCCTCCCTTAAAATACATTTTCTAGACCAAACACATCATTGGAGCACAAAGGAACCTCTACATAGGGTTCTTTAAGTATTTATATTTAACCAAATGCGTTTCATAATACACCCTGTTTCCTAAAAATCCTTAAGGCTGAAATCAAAAAGTTTCTCTTAAAGTGGCCTTCAAACCCTTCAATGTTTTTGTCAAAATTGCGCAGCGCGTTTAAACCACATTTGAAAATCTACTGCTAACCTTGAAGAACAAATAATGCGTTTGAACAAAGCGTTTTGTTTTGGGTGGTGAGGATAAGGATAATACCCGCCAGTCAATGTGGTCCTTCATCAAACACAAAACCATACTTTTGCCCCCACCCTTAAAAGAGACTGAGTGTACACCTAGTGCAGAATTAGACGTGATTTCAAACAAGCAGTTGACAAAGGCATTTTAGGCGAAAATTAATAACAATCCTAAACGACCATACATAGGTTGGAAATGCACTTACCTAGAGTACAGCATCTTGAGGAGTGTGGCAGGAGAAGGGTAATGAGAATAATAACCATTAAAAATTATGGTATCATGTCACACAATTATCACCCATCAATTATTTCATCTAAACCTGACTCTCCAAATGTAAATCACTGTCAGCTCTGCGCCATATTTACCAGTTGGTCCAGAAAAGTCAGCTTAGACAGTAAGGATTTAAGAACTGGTGTGAACTGTTAGGGATAATGAGCTTTATGGTGCAACAAAATAGTAAACTTTAATTCTGTTTCATTCTACACACTGCAATAGCATTCTGGGCACAGCCGTCCTAAAATAATTATAATACAGGTTCATCCTGAAAGATGTGGGATACCAAACTGAGGAAAGAAAACACATGATCTTGTAAGATGATTAGACAGCACTATTCTTCTACATCCTGCATCTACCATTTCTGCTTCTTCGGCACACTTACAAATCTTGGGCATATTCAGGTTAGCTGAGTAAGTTTGGTTTTCAATATTCTCTCTTTTATACAGTGCAACCATATATCTGTTCCTCGTTCTCATGCCCATTTTTAGTGACTTTAAACAGATTCATGAGTTGTCCTTAATCCACAACCATTAAAACCATCTGTGTTCCCTCCTCAAATGCCAGAAACTGAGCAGCAATCAATTTCAATACCTGTGCATTGATGGTTACATTCTCCTGATCAACATTTCCTAAGTTGAAAAGGGTAAAGTGCTATTTGCATATCAACCTATTTTGCCCGAATATTTTAATTAAAACTTCCCAGCAAAGAATCCCGTAGCCACAACCAACCCATGTTTTTCTCTTGTTCTAACTGCTCTGCCTGCAGATTTCACTTTCTGCTCATTACTATGAAGAAAAGGGGATCCCTTTTCTTTCCATGCTCTCTTGCCTCTACCCTTCCTACAGAGGGTGATCCTGCTGTTGCTTGGTTCTCCACTGTCCCTATTGTTACTATCCTGACGAAATGTCACTTTCGGCTTCCCCGGAATTTGACTTCCCTAAGCCACATATTTTCCACTCTCCCTCAACACTTCCACTGCCTTCAGTCTGCTTGCCCCATTCATTACATCTCCACTGAAGTGTCTCTCTCCCCTCTCATGCTATTCCACAGTACTGTTTTTTCGTTTTTTTAAATACACAATGGGGAAGAAGGAATCAATCCCTGAACTGTGTTCTCGGATAGCCATCATTTACTTCACAGTTTTTCCCCGCTGTTTTTCATACTATTTCTTTCAGTGTTTTTCAATCATGCTAAATGGAAATCTATGTAATAAGCTCAAGTTAAACTGACGTTTGCTTTTGAGCTCAACTCGATCCCTTCATATCGGTGTGGAAGTTACTTTCACTCTTGTCCTTTATGAGCAGATCTCAGTCTGCTGAAGCTGGTTTGTGATTGTGAAGAGGCGGAGTGTACGACTTGTGCAGCAAGACGTACTCATTTTACTGATGTGACATGCTATCTTGACTTCTGAGCTTCAAGGTATTTTTCGAGTAGGCATTGTGGCCTCTTCCAAGTCAGCATTAATACCAGAAAAGAGTTGGCCTCAAAGTAACAGCTGTCAGTTCACCTTCTCGTACCTTTCCCTCAATTCATTTAGCTCTATCTGATATATTCTCGTGTCCTTTTCTACACTCAACTGTTTGCCAGCAAAATACATTTCCCAATTTCCTTTACTTCTAGATGACTGAAGTCTATTTAGGAATGTCTTCTTTCTGGGACCAGATTACAAATAAGAGCTGGTCACTCTGTTCGATTAAACAGCTGGACGGCACAGCTGAAGCTGGCCCAAAAACGTCAACAGTGCTGAATCCTATGCAGGAAACCCAACCGCCATTCTCTCTAGTTCAGGCATTACTCAGTTACCAGTCAGGTTATGTTCGCCCTGGTGGTCTCCGAGGAATGACTGTCTTTTATTGGTTTTCAATGGAACTGGGAGTACATAGCAAAAGGCATGTTGGTGATCACTGTACCCCTTGATCTAAAGCATTGGTCAACTTGCTCTGCTCAATGACTAATGTTCAGGATAGTTACACAAAATACATTTTCATACAATCAATCTAAAAAGTAAGAGTTAACATAGTCACTAGTTGAGTTGAAATTCTGAAGTGATTCAATCTTTAACCCCTTGTTGGATGACAGTCTGGTTTCATCAAGAGATAAGGGGAATGCTGCCGTGGGGAATTCAAAGTTAAAACCTGGTGCATATGTGAACCAAGGTTATGGAGCCATGTGGCTCATTTCTATACCACTGCTAAAAACATTAGTGCAAAAAGATCTGGCTCGGTCTGGCAACAAAGTCGTCAGTATTTTCTTGAACCTCGTAATTATTTTTTTGTTCTGAAGTGACACCAGGTCTTTTGCTTTTCACTGACAGAAAAAGAGAAGATGGCTCTAAACGCAGTGCGCCAAACATTTTCATTGCTAAATTCTGATACACACGTGGTAGCTTGAGGTTTGTCATTGAGCTCACATTGTACAAAATCATTAAAATGAATAAACCTCCGGTGTCCGAGGTAAATCTATTTACAGTGACGTTAGTCATAGTCTGCTGTTCGGTAATATTGATCTGTCATGTTTGTCTAATAGGAAAATAATAAACAATTACTTGGCAATATGGAAGAAAGCAATCACTTTTCATAGAGCACTAATGCAGCAGACCTCCCAAAACATAAAAGGTGACGATTTACATAGAATCAATGTGTTGGGCTACACTGCTTGTATTCATCATGCTCGAGTATATCCGGCAATAAATATTTTAATAGCAGTGCACTATTCATATTACAATAAACTCAACAGGATGTTAATGGATACTAAGCTTTTGTTTGTTTTAGGACCTTTTAAAGTAATCTGCACACTTTTACTACCTTTTTTGAAAATCTGCAGATATTAAGTTATTTTAGTATCGTATTATAAAAATAAACAAAAAGCCCCTATTTTATCCTCAAAATACCTACAGTTTGCTTAAAGGTCAATGTGTTAGTACTGATTCCTCACTTGTAGTAAAAGGTAATCTAAGAATTCGTCCCTTTGCTCCTGAACTTTATTTTGCCGCACATATGTACAGGTAGATGCTAGGTTTATGAAGACTTGGTGAGGGCCACAGGTATATGTTGACGAGGAGCAGGAAGACTGAGGAAACATGCGAATGGTTAAAAGGCACACCTCTACTTGCATACAGATATTCTCATCAAGCCTCCTAACATCCACTAGACGCAAACAATGATACGCGCACAAGGATGGCACAGCTGTAACCTATGTCCAACAGTTAGTGATCAGAATAACAAGGTCACCTACGATGCAAGGTAAGCCATTCTGAATGAGATATGCCAATTACCCCCTAAAAATAAACCGCTGATGTCCAGGAAGGGCTACCGATTCGGAGATTTAATCCAATGCTACAGTACATTGAGTCAGTGTGCATGTTACTCCAAATAGATGCACATCTGCTTGGTGGTAATGTCTCCCAATGCCTTCACCAGAACTGGCAAGTTTGAAGTCAACTGCTGATTACTAAAAAGCCTTTAGATAAGCATGTTTCTAGCTGAAGCACATTTCAATTTTAAAACCATTGAACCTCAAGAAAAAGATGCTCTGATGACCTCATTCCAGTCATCAGTACATGTTTCAATAACCAAAGTAAAGAATTCCCATGTAATCAAAGCCATAATAGGTTTTACGACTGATGCACATTCACCTGAATATCACAAAATAGTTTACCTCCTTTAGGGGATCCTGACAGATGGTGTAGGATGATGTCATTGTATAAGGTGTTTTATGAGGAGTATGCTAACTCAGAAGAAAGAAAAGTTACTGTAACTATCTTTGACTAAGGAATCACTACCTTCGCGAACAAGTATTGCTATGTTTTTGACATTTGCCCGATTGATTTATCACCCAGACATTGTCAACTGTTCAGCGTGTTATAAACTTGACTTTTATTGGGACTTCAGCTTTTGCTGTTTGGTTTGCTCGTGTTCCGTTTACTACTTAGTCTACCAGTAAACTAGTATAATTATCCCCTATTTCCCAAGTTATTTGCTATAATTAACTTGGAGGAAAAAAAAGAGTGCTGGCAAACTTGCTGGAGAACAAACGGGCAGAAAAGCTATTCATTATTTCCATATTACTAAATTATGTGACATAGACACGCTCATCGAAGAGGTGGAACATATTTTACTGCTGGAAAATCCTTGCACCTTTGTTGCAATCCAGAAAAAGATACAAGTAGCTACCTTGTTCAAGAAAAAATCTGGTACACCCAAGTCTGTGTCACTTTCTGCAATTAAAACGGGGGGTACACACTGAAGCTAGTCCCCCTCTGTGTAGTACACACATATCCCAAGTCTCACCAATGCCCTTGGACCCTGTGGCCACTTGTTCCAATCGCTTCTCTGCATTAGCTTTTGGTGATATGCCTCCTTGCAACACAGAAACACTGTTGCCCCTGTCCAGCAGGTCGCAGAGGTGGAGAACCATGGCACAAAGATTAATGATCTTTGGGCTGTCATTAACTCTCTGAGGGCAGAGATTATCCAGCAGCTTGATCCTTCCTCCGAAGGTGGGGCCGGGGGCCGTAAGGGTAACTGAAACAGGCGTTCGAACTTCACTTCGACTACAAAGCCTAAATTGCCTTCTTCTATGCCATGTACATTAGATACTCCAGGATCCTTGGCCAACTTGAATATTCTTGGAGCTCGGACCTAACAATCTTTCCCTTCCCAGGTAGAAAGTAAGACCCAGAGTCATGGTCCTGTCCAATCTGTCGACCACCAGAAGCGTTTTAATGGAGAGGAAGGGGCGGGGAGCAGAGGGGGTTTGTGTCTAAATCAGTTTACTCTCGCTTTACACCCACTAAACTTCCTGTTGCTGCTTCAATAGCTGTCCCTTCTATTGAGCCACATATACCTACATGTCCATTGGCGAATACTTAACACAGCTCAATTAATTAGTCTTAAGCCGATCTTGAACTGGTTTAAAGTTTGGCCGACTCACAAGTTCTCTCACTATAGAAAGGGACTAAAAGATGTTCTGGATAGGTCTCAGGGTGAGGAGAAGCTTCCATGGCAAGCCTTTGTAAAACAGATCTGCAATCCATTAGGTCTGCATGAGTATTGGATAGATGCATATACCAGTTCCTCATTTGCAATAAAAAAGTTGGAGGTTACCTACTGGGAACAGGTTTGGGGAAACTGATTGAATCATTTATTGAATTTAAGCCGTTCTCTTCTTTTGAGAACTTCATGGATTAAATTGATCCCCCGTTTACAAACACATTGTACATAAGGTTTAGGTTGGGTACTCTACCTTTAGCTACATTCACTGCTAAATGGAAAGCCAATCGTGGTGGTACTAAATTCTGCCCTGTATGCGCAAAGACTGAAGAAATGGTAGATCATCTATTGTTTTTCTGCCCAAAATACAATAAGCAACAAAGGCACTGGATAGTTCCCCTTTGCCGTTTTCTAGGTATTCAACGCTACAGGGTAGCATAGAGAAGAATGTGGCCTAACAGCTAGGGAAGTTGACCTCGGAGGTGGGGAACAGGGTTAGAGTCTCGGCAGGGAAGCTCAACATTCTGAGCAAATGACTATATCTCCCCATGCCTAACAAAAATGAATGTGTGTGTCTGTAACGTAACTGGTGCTCATGTAAAGCGCTCTGATACCTTCAGGTCTAGTTCGCACAATATAAAACTCCCCCCCCCCCCCGGCCCAAAAAAGAAAAGAAATAAGATGCAGAGCTGATGAGTCTCCCAGTTATAGTCTTTTCAATTGCTAAGTTCCTAGACCAGTGATTGAGGATATCTAACTTCATTTTTAGAACACGGATCTGTGAGATTTTATAGTTTTAAATCAGTACTATTATTGTTGTAGTTTTTAAATTATTCTCTTTTAATATACTGTTTTGTAATCTGATATGAAGTAATCTATTTGTATTGTACTTTAATTTGTTTGCCTTTATGGTCAAAGACCGAAATACAGCGTACAAATGAAGGAAATGTAAACTAAAGGGAACTTACCATAGCAGAAAACTGGCAGTTTGAGTGGAATCACAGAAGTCAATACCCATTGAGACAGTAATGGACATCTCGGGCTCAAGAGACTCTAAGGGATTCAGTAAAGAGACAACATAAGTAAACTGTAATGAAACAAAAGCTCAAGCAGCCTTACATTGACAAGAATAAAGCAGCACGCGGTATACCTAAACACATGAACACTGGTCACAAAATATTTTGTTTACAGTTGATCTAATACGATCATTGCATTTTTGTAGCTTCGCTATCATCTCCCAGAAGCCAGTGTCACATCCCACAACACTTGTATAATCCAGAGAGTAACAGCAAAAACAAACCATGAAGCAGGAATGATCCAAATGTTTTCTTCAGTAACACTTTTTCTGGTAAATAATTTATCTTCCTGTGGAATCCTCATCTAGTAAGTATCCTAAGGTGGCAGACTGCAGTTTTCTATTTATTTATCTGTCAACATTTGTTTTGTATGGCATGGATTTGATTCAGCTGTGTTTCAAAGAGCTATACAACAAAAGGAATTTACTTGAAACGGGCAAGTTCAATATAAATATTTGTTTCTTTGAGTACACACAAACATTTTGACAGATGTAAAACAGGGTCACTACTATGTCTAAGTGCTAACATTCGGAAGACATGAAAGCAGAGAGAGCCAATATAGTTCCTTTAAGAATACATATAACAATAGGCTGAACAAAGGTGTCTGTGGGAACAGGCAAAAATGCTATGCAATGGTTTGGAAAGTTATGTGAATGGTCAATCTAGAGTGGATACTTCATCTTGTAATGAATTTTCTGAAGTGTTTTGAACACGTAATGAAAGACAATTATGATGCCATTTGGGAAAAAAGATTCCAGATTTTGGGTGCCTGAACTAAAAAGGATCTATAAAGAGCACTCTTCATTTTGACATGAAGAGTGTCAAGTTTGTTCTCCTTCCAAGAAGTCTGGGTCTGCCTGATACCTTAATTTCTGTCTTACGCAATTGAGGGTGTTAATCTACAGTCCTCCCTAAGTTAGGTAGGTTGTTTTGCATAAGAATTCATTGTCAATGGGATCTTGTTGATTTTGCCAAGGCCAGTATGTGGTCTAAAAATGAGAGGTAGTAGTAGAGCTATTTTGTGTGTAATGTCAGCAACTTTTAGTACTATCATACACGAATGTACAGGAATTCAGTTCTGACACAGACAGGATACATTATTTTTTTAATGTACCCATCTTTAGGTATCTTTTTCAATCAAAGCAGGATATGGTCAAGTTGGGAGTTATACACATTAGAGGTAGTAGTAGAGCTGTTTTGTGTGTAATGTCAGCAACTTTTAGTACTATCATACATGAATGTACAGGAATTCAGTTCTGACACAGACAGGATAAAAAAAAATTTATGTACTCATCTTTAGGTGTCTTTTTCAATCAAAGCAGGATATGGTCAAGTTGGGAGTTATACACATTCAGGTGTGTTTATCTTTATATATAAATGAGTATTGAAACAAGATATCAAGCTCAGCTAGCAGTTTTCCAAGAGGGTTCAACATAGGGGATGTGTCATAAAAAGTATCACTAGAAGACACCAAAAGGTGCAGGGATGGTGCCTGGAAAAAAGTTTGCAATAGAAGACACCAAAAGGTGCAGGGATGGTGCCTGGAAAAACGTTTCCAATGTCTACATGCCAAGAGAGGTCAGTGAGGTAAGGCTCGAACTATCAAGGGCAGTCCCAATAGTGGAGCAGGATATTTTCACTACACCAGCAGTAATCAGAGTATAGGATTACTCTCACGCAAATAAAACAATTCCATAACTGTAAAAACCTAGGCCTCAAACTCCAACAAGAAGAATAAAGCTACCTCAACACTTGCAGCTGACATTACAGGCAAACCTAATGCCTCTAGGTTAGGTAGCACAACTCATGACTCATCACCCCACCTCAAGAACCCACTTCCACTGATACAAATAAACTACAGCATCAAGCTGATACGGGCTCTGACAATTGCCCAAAATAGACTAACGCTACAGAGTATACACGGACACCAAATCTACAACAGACAACAAAGAGTACATCACGCAGCCGCAGTATACTTGCATGCTCAGAAACAATACCATAACAAGCCTGTCCTGATGGTTCTCCACTTGCTCATGGCTAAATTTAGAATTACATTTAAAACACTTTAGATTATGCACAAGGCATAGCTGGACAAATGTCACGGATATAGCAGCCCATTATATTTAATCCAGAAACCAATGATTCTCCTCGACCAATCTCATTCAACAATGAGACTAAAGTAGGAAGGAGGGACCTGAACAGTGCAACAGCCTCAGTCCTAAACTCCCAACAAAAGCTTGTAACCTCCCGTTCAGGCAACTGCAACCGTACAGCTAAACATGCTTTCTATTAAACGTTACTAAGAATCCAGGAATTACAGGTTTATTGAGAATGATTTATTGTTGACACAACGTGTACAGTAGAATATAAAGGAACACAAAACGTGCTAATTCATGTTTTGAGAGTTTTATAATGAATTTGGAGGCGTGCTTAGAGCATGAACTTTTTTTACATGATATCATTTGAAAATAGAAACTGAGATGAGCAATTGATACCATAATTCACAATGTGAAAGAAAGAAGTCAAGCGCAAATCACTGCAATGAGTGAGAAGGAAAATAAGACAAAAATGCGAAAATACGGCTGAAAACAAATATAATTATTAATAGATTAGTTACAGCTATTAAAAAGTAGTATACATATATTTTTCTTTCATAATTCATCAATTACACTGAAAGCATCAGGATTATTTCAAAAGATTCATTCAACATTCTTGCTACATATTGTATTAACTGAAAAAGTATGTAAGCATTTAATAAAAACAATCTTTAAAAATGTAATTTAATAAGATAAAAATATAGTTGAAGATAAATATTATTATTCATTGCAAACTCCAGACTTTGGGATATAATCCAGGGATTTGTTGACCAATCTAACTATGGGTTGCACTGTTGTTTAATATCTACAGAAGAATAGCTGGTATTGGCCAGCAATTAGTTAATACAAGAAACTAGCATGCGAGAATATATGCATCCACGGAGCACTGCCCATGAACTGGGTTGTGGAAACCTGAGCGGTGAAGTTTGGGCATTTTGTGTTTTCACACACGGGAGAGGTCTCTGTCTGGAGCCCCTCACAGGCTAAGCTATGGAGTAGTCGTGGGTGGAGTTCCTATCAATGGACTTGTTTCCTTTTGTAGATAAAACATGACGGTTATGTTATTGGTCTGGACTAAGACCACCTTTCCCTGAATGCTGTGGGAAAAGCTTTGAGGGCTAAATGGCTAAAAGTTCCATACAGTTGATGTTGACGAGGTGGTCACAGACCATGGGCTCATGTCGTTGAGATGCACCTTTTACCTTGCCAATGGTGTGTGAGAGAGGTTACCCGCAAAACTGGCTTTGCGAAATGTCTGCTCTGCAACATGTTTTTGCTGTTCCATCACTGCAGAGTGTGATGGGTGCCGACCTTTATCAACAGTAGACCTTCCTAACAACCCTCTGCTTTCGACAACAGTCCCGAAAGGCATTCCTGGAGTAGGCATATAAGTCTTGGGTGAGGGACGATCGCTATGCATGAGGCCATAAGAAACAGGAGGCGCATTACTGTTTAATCTGTGGCTGAAAAAGAGCCAGTAGCTGCTGAAATGCAGCCACCCTTTGGGCGCTTGAGTAGTCTTTGCCGAAGAAAGCATTTACGATTGAACCCCGGAAGAGATGGAAGGGATGGATGTGAAGTGGCTCGAAGTGGGATTTTTTGTGGCTGACTGTGAACTCCAATTTGTGGGGAAGAGAGATGGTGGCCTAGGTGTGAGTTTAGCAGTCTTGACTGCTTACACTCTGAGCAGCCAGTCATCTAAGCAGGGGAAGAGGAGAGTCCTCCACCCCCCCCCCCATCTGAGGTGGGCTACTATCACTGGTAGACATTTGGGGAAGACCCTTGGGGCTATGGTGACCTCAAAGGGTCAGACTTTGAACTGGCAGTGCTGACACTCACCATGAACCGTAGGTAACACATTTGGGCTGGTTGTATAGGATGTGATATTAGCTGTTCTTCAGATCTAGTGTATCCGTGATGTCCCCTTACAGCAGCAGAGGAAGTCATCCCGTAGGGTGACCACGTTGAAATTTTGCAAGAAGATGTACCTGTTAAGAACCCAGAGGTTGGCTTAAGTAAGCCATCCTTTCTTCGGATGGGAAAGAACATGGTGTAGACGCCTTTACAGCACCACTGGCTCTATGGTTTCTTTGAGAAGCGCCTGGACCTCCTCTTGCAGTAGGGCGAAGTGTTCTGGGTTGTTGGTTTGTGTGAAGGGAGAGGTGTTTGGTGGGGTTGAAATGAGATTGAGCTAGTAGCTGTGCTCTATTATGTGTAGAACCCATCAGTCTGTGGTGATCTCCTCCCAGCAGGGAAGAAATATCCTGAGTCTCCCCAACAACAGATGTGGTGTGATCGGGGGCATGCTTGGCAAGTCAGTGCTTGGAAGTAGGAACTTCCTTGGAAGGAGTGCCTCTGCCTTGAACTGTAGTACCATTACCTTTAAACGCGCCTCATGCATAACCTCTACCTCCCTGTTGGTGGAACAACTGTTGCTGGTCCTGGCATCACTGCATTGGTTCAGGGGAAGTAGCCTTGGACACACCCCTTACTTGCTGCCTTTGAAAGGGAGCCCCTTCCTCATGGAACTTGAAGAGTGCCCAGATCCCTACCCATGTCAGATTCTTTTGTTATATTTTCCCACATCTCATCATCCTGAACGCTGACAGGTGTTCACCATCGAAGGGCAGGTTGATAAGATGTTACTCCACCTCCATTTTGAAGCTAAAGACATGCAATCAACAGTGGCGGTGGAGGATGGAGGTATTCACACCACTGGCAGCTGTATCAGCTGAATCCAGTGCACACCTAATGATGGAATTGGTTAAGACTTTACCCTCTTTGACAATCTCTTCTCTCCTGTTAAGATACTGAATGGAAAGATGTTGGAGTAAGGCCTCCATCTCTTCCTGTTGTGCCCTGTTACAAGGCAGGAAGCTTACTGAATTGGTGATGCACCAGTATGTGGCAGTATCAAGAGCTACCCTCTTGCCAGCAGCATCAATTAACTTACTCTCCCTACCAGGAAGAGGGGTGCCGCCTGTGGTCTTGGCTGCTACTCTCTTCTGGGAGGTGGTCAACCAGGTAGAGGGGCTCAGAAGGTGCAGCTGGAATTTCTTTTCACTTCTGGCTGCTACCACCTGAGATTTTACAGGCTTCTTAAAGATTTCTTGGGAAGATTTCATCATCCCAGTTAGCATAGGGAGAAACTGGAGAGAGCGCTTCGTTCTGAGGAACATCTTCACCAGAAAGTCATTATCCTCCAGGGTAAGGCACCCAGGCACCTAGAGGTAGGCAGCTGCATGTTGGAAGACACTGTGTCATGCAGTGGTATCATCTGGAGGGGAAACCCCAACAGGGATGTGACCAAGGTCCAGGTCCCCAGGGGGTCCATGTCATAGTCCTCTCAAGGATCATTTGTGGAGTATGGGTAGATTGGGATACCAAAGTCCTCTGCTGGGGAGAAGGAACCAGGCCTACCTGTATTTGAATAAGACTCCCTGCATGAGTTGATGGAAGGCCTGCCAATGTGTGAATTTATTTTGCGGTGCGAAGAGGGGGCGTGGCCATGATGGGGTGGGGCTTAGTGCCAGGCACAGCCCAAAGCACTTCTAAATCCACAGGCTGTTGCAGAGGAATGTCCGGTGCTGTAGTGTTCTGAAGGTAAGTCTGCGCTTTTCAGGCAAAGACTTTTCTGCAGAAGAGATCTTGCCTATGCGTGGGTGGATAATGATGCACCACTGCCATTTATGCAGCTTCTTTTGGACCTTTTTGAGGAAGGGCCTCTTTTCGGGGCCAGTTGTTGATGGCCTCAGAGCCAATGGTGTTTTCAGTGTGACTCGTGGTCTCGGACTCAAAGACCGGAGGTGTGGGTAGATGGTAGGGGGTTAAGGCACTTAGTTGGATCCAGTCTGCTCTGACACCTTGACTCTGTGTCGACCAGAGCCCAAAGGCAGTGGCACATCTGGAGGCAGCAGTGGCTTGTACACAGGTTTCGATGCCTGATCCTCAGAAGGGTGGCGTTTAGCCACTTACGCATCTCGAATGGATGTCTACCGCACTCCAGTCTTGGTGTGGTCTTGATGCAAGGTTGACAGAGGTAAACAGGCTGTCATGGAGAGCCTCTTACGACTTTCATGCTCTGAGGAATCAGATCAGATTATCTTGGGCTGGGTTGATGGGCCAGTATGTCAGGTAACTCCCCTAATTCCTCCTCTTCAGCACCGAGTAAGTCTACCTTGCCTAAGATGTCTGGCATCTCTGAAGGTAATCTGTACATTTTGTTGTGGTCACTGCCTAATGCCCAGCTATTGAAGACAATTTATGTACCTGAACGCTGAGAAGAAATTGCAGTGGGTATCAGCATGCACCAGAGAGAGGTGAACAGGTTACAGACAGCGTGGAGGTCGGCCCAGGGGTACTTTTTAGTGGCACTGAGGGCATGTCTTGAAAGGCGCTCATTCCATTATCCTCTGCATGTCTTCATTCTCCAGCATTGTAAGGAAAATGCAAGACCCTGAAGGCCGGGCAGCCCGTTTCTACGATGATATCTGAAGTCCAAATGCGATGGCGGAGAAAAACAATCTAACAATGGAGTCGGTGCCCAGGCGCGATTATTACAAAAGGATGAGTCACCGAGACCCTGTGACACAAAAGACTTCTTCAAAGAAAAACATGTTGCAGCAATCCAAACCCACCCCTAGAATACAGGATAATGCAAATCATGTGTATCTACAGCCACACATGCTACAAACATATGGAGCCAACATTCTATTAATACAATGTTGATAAATAACCTAGTAAATCTATCACGGCGTCTCTCTGAACAGTGATTTAAGTTTTCTTATGCATATATAAGAACGGCATCCCAAAAAGGGACTTGTTTTGGCAAAGCCACAATATGGATCCAGCTCCCCATTTCAGTTTGAAAGCTCCTAAAACAGTCCGGTTTAATATTAACATTCATTCCACTGAGAAACCTTGTGATCCAATAGAGCATCTATTTGGCAAAATACTGCATATGTCAAAAAATTTGTGCAGTGTAATGTTCTAAAACTAACAATTTTCCACTGCACTTGTTCTGATAGAATGATGTGTTTCTCTTTGTCATTTAGCTGTTACTTTCTCAAAAGATCTTTCTGGCCGATTCTGCAACAGTAATCTATACCATGAATCAATCCCTATTCTTTGTGGATGCTCCAAATATTCCTATCTAAGTTATCATAGCTATCCAATTCCGCCAGTTCAATGCAATTCAAATCACAGTTTAATTTATGGAATATCCACCACAGAGTTTGATGCACAAGTTACTACTTGTGTAACGATATATCTGTAAGAGACATTAGTTAGTATTAGATTCCTTACCTTAGAATATCCCCAGGCGTCAGACTGGATCCGGAAACTTTTGCGTAGCAGTACCCTTGCGCGTCGGTAGGCGTCGTCTGCGGCTCCGCGTCCGTCGTCGGCGCCGTGATGACGTCGTCGGAGTACTTAGACCCGCCTCCGCGTGCTGACGTCAGTTCTTAGACACAGCTTTTCCGCGCCAGAAACGCAGAGTCATGTTAAAAACCAACACTGGTGCCATTGAAACTAGGGCCCTGAAAGGGGGTAACCCTAACCCTAGATATTGGTTTGCAGAACGGGGAGGATGGGTGGGTCGGTAAGGAATCTAATACTAACTAATGTCTCTTACAGATATATCGTTACACAAGTAGTAACATGTGCATCTGAAAGAGACACGTTAGTATTAGATTCCTTACCTTAGAATAGATACCCCAGCAATACCAACCCGGTGGTGGGTCTGCGAACCAATAGTCACACCAGAAAGTCCTGGAGGACAGAACGGCCAAAGAAGCCATCCCTCCGGACTTGGCTGTCCAGGCAGTAGTATCTTGCAAACGTGTGCAGCGATGCCCACGTAGCTGCCTGACAGATGTCTTGTAAGGGCACTCCCCGACCCAGGGCAGTGGTAGTCGCGTGGCTCGGGTAGAGTGAGCCCGCAATCCAACAGGGGGCTCCTTCTTAGCCAAGGAGTAGCATGCCTGGATACACAAGATGATCCACCGTGAGATGGTCCTCTTGTGCACCGCTTTCCCCTTCTTCGCGCCCACGTAACCAACAAAGAGTTGGTCATCCACCCAGAACTGGCGTGTGCGATCCAAGTAAAATGAGAGCGCTCGTTTTGGGTCCAGACGGTGGAGCCGCTCTTCCTCTTTAGAGGGATGCGGTGGCGGGAAGAAGGTTGGCAAGGCGATAGACTGCCCGATGTGGAAGGCCGTGACAACCTTGGGCAGGAAAGATGGCTTAGTACGCAACACCACTTTGTCCGGATGGACAGAAAGGAAAGGTGGGGTACAAGAAAGGGCATGGAGCTCACTCACTCTCCTGGCAGAGGTGATGGCAACCAGGAAAGCAGTCTTCAGAGTTAGAAGGCGTAGAGGACAGTTGTGAAGTGGCTCAAAGGGAGCGCACAACAGAAATGTAAGAACCAGGTTTAAGTCCCACTGAGGCATCACAAACGGAACAGGAGGAAACGTGTGTGTGATGCCCTTAAGAAATCTATTTACAATAGGGGACTTTAACAAAGAAGGTTGATCAGGCAGCCTCAGAAAGGCTGAAAGGGCAGAAAGGTAGCCCTTGATAGTGCCCAGAGCAGAGCCCTGCTGGGCAAGAGAAAGAAGGAAGAGAAGAACCTCAGAAAGAGGGGCAGCAAGAGGATCCACAGCCTTTGCTGTGCACCATGCCACAAATCTGTTCCACCTGCAGGCGTATACCGACTTTGTGAAGGGACGCCTGGCTGCCAGAATGACGTTACAGACTTCAGGAGGTAAGTCAAATGGCCTCAACTGTCGCCGCTCAATCTCCAAGCATGGAGGTGGAGACTGGACAGGTTCGGGTGGAGGACCGTCCCCTGCTGCTGCGACAGAAGGTCCTCCTGAAGAGGCAGACGAACCGGGGGATCGACTGACATACTGAGTAGCTCTGGATACCAGTACCTTCGTGCCCAGTCCGGAGCCACAAGGATGACTTGGGCCCGGTCGCGCTTGATCTTCTTCAGCACTCTGGGCAGAAGTGGTATAGGCGGAAAGGCGTACAGTAGACCGCAGCTCCACTCGCGTCGAAAAGCGTCTCCGAGCGAGTGCCGCCTTGGAAATTCCAACGCGCAGAACTGATGACATTGCGCGTTCTCTTCGGTGGCGAATAGATCTAACCAAGGCTCTCCCCAATGCTGAAAGAGGCCTTGCGCCACGTCCGAGTTCAGACGCCATTCGTGATCCATCATGCACCGACGACTGAGCTCGTCCGCCCTGGCGTTCAGAGAACCTGCCAGGTGTTGAGCCACCAGGGTCACGCCCTGGCGTTCCAGCCACTGCCAGAGGCGCAGAGCATCCTGGCAAAGGGTCCACGACCCCACCCCGCCCTGTTTGTTGCAGTACCACATGGCGGTGGTGTTGTCCGTGAACACCTGCACTACACTCCCCCGGACAGAGGGGAGGAATGCTTTCAGTGCTAGACGAATCGCCCGTAACTCCAACAGGTTGATGTGGAGCCGGGCCTCCGCCGGAGACCAGAGGCCTCTGATCTCCGCCTCTCCCATGTGGCCTCCCCAGCCCTGGAGGGACGCATCCGTCACAACTACGTGCTCCGGTTGGGGAAGGGAGAGGGATCTGCCACTGACCCAATCGCGGTCCGTGAGCCACCACTGCAGCTGTCTCGCAGTGCCCTCCGAGATCAGGACGTGGTCGGATAGGTTGCCCTGATGCTGGGCCCACTGAAACTTCAGGTCCCACTGCAGAGCCCGCATCCGCCACCTGGCGTGATGCACCAGTAGGATGCAGGAGGCCATCAGCCCGAGAAGCCACAGCGTCAACCTGACCGAGACCCGGGATAGCGGCCGAAAGATGGGAATCAGAGCCTGAATATTCCGGACCCGCTGCTCGGGTGGATAAACCCGAAACTGCGCCGAATCTAGAACCGCCGATGAAGAGGAGCTTCTGAGAGGGGCACAGGTGTGACTTTGGCACATCGATGGAGAACCCCAGCTGGTGCAGGAGATCTGCCGTAGTCTGGAGGTGGCTGACGACTGTCTGGGGCGAGCCCGCCTTCAACAGCCAGTCGTCGAGGTAGGGGAAGACTGAAACCCCTAACCTGCGCAGATGAGCTGCGACCACCGCCATCACCTTTGTGAACACCCGTGGGGCGCTGGTAAGGCCGAAGGGGAGCACGTTAAACTGAAAGTGCACGTGGCCAACCGTGAACCGCAGGTAGCGCCGGTGGGCCGGCAGGACGGGGATGTGGAAATAAGCGTCCTGCAGGTCCAACGCTACCATCCAGTCTCCTGGGTCCAGGGCAGCTAGGACCTGAGCCAGTGTCAGCATCTTGAACTTCTCCTTCCGGAGGAAGCCGTTGACGTTCCGTAGATCCAAGATAGGGCGTAGGCCCCCTTTGCCCTTCTTGGGTACCAGAAAGTAGTGGGAGTAGCAACCACACCCTACTTCTGGTCCAGGAACGCGCTCGATGGCCCCCTTGGCCAAGAGGGCCGTAACTTCCTCCTGCAGAAGTCGCAAATGATCCCCCGATACACGGTGGTTCTGCGGTGGCATGGCTGGAGGAGTCGCCTCGAAGGGGAGGGAGTAGCCCCTTCGGACGATTTGCAGCACCCACCTGTCCGAAGTGACCGTGCGCCAGTGGAGGTGGTGATGGCGAACCCTGCCCCCCCTGGCGTCACATGGGCCAGAAAGCACGGACTAGGAGGGTTTTGAGACGGATGCTGCGGGGGAAGGTGTGGACTGACCTCGCCGTTGACCCCTACCGGCAGGACGGCGGTTCCCACGGCCGCCACCGCGTTGGGTATTGCCCTGCGGAGCATGGCTGGCAGCACGTGTGGGTACACTCCTTCCGTGGCCACGAAAGGAGTGAAAAGCAGCCGATTGCTAGCGCGGGGCCGAGAGGCCCAAGGACTTGGCCGTAGCCCTGGAGTCCTTAAAGCGCTCAAGCGCATGGTTGCTTTGTCGCCAAAGAGGCGACGGCCATCGAACGGCATGTCCATTAAAGTGTTCTGGACATCTGCCGAAAAGTTGGCGGACCTCAGCCAGGCGTGGCGTCTGACCGCCACCGTCGTTGCCATCGCTCTACCTAGCGAGTCGGTGGTATCCAGCCCACACCGGATGGAATATTTGGCTGCATCCCGGCCCTCCACAAGGGCTTGGCCGACTTTGGCCCGTACCTCCAACGGACACTCTGGCAGCATTTCCGCGACCGTATCCCACAGAGAGTGGGTGTAACGGCCCAAGAGGCATGCGGTGTTGGAAGACCGCAGACCCAGACTAAGGGATGAGAAGATCTTTTTACCATACTGCTCATACCTCTTGGATTCCCTGTCCGGCGGGGCCGATGGGAACGCGGTCTGGGAATTGGAGGCCTGGATGACCAGGCTCTCAGGGGTGGGGTGGGTGGACAGGAAACATGGGTCGCCTGGGGCTGGCATCTGGCCACGTTCCTATCTACGGGCGAACCCGTAGCGGGCTTGGACCAAGTGCCCAGAAGAATGTCGGTCAAGGCCTCATTAAAGGGCAGCAGAGGCTCGGCCGAGCTTGACTGCGGTTTAAGGACCTCAGTGAGGAGATTAGTCCTCACGGCCGCGACGGGGAGCTCAAGGCCCAAGGCCCAAGGCCTTGGCAGCCCTCATCAGCACCACACTGTAGGTTGCCCCCTCCTCCGAAGCCACGGTAGGAGGGGAGACAAAACCAGTGTCTGGAGAGGTGTCCAGGCCACTGGCTTACCCAAGTTCTCCTGCCCAGTCCTCATGAGACTGACACTCTCTGGTCAGAGGGTCCTCAGACCCCTCCCAATCCTCTTCATCACCCATCTCCTGAAACTCAGGGTTCTCAACTAATGGGGCCTGTTCATAGAAGTGAAACTCTCCAAACGACGTCTGGAGCGGCGCCCATCGGGGCCGTCCCGGCGCCTGAACAGGAACGAAGGTGGAACCGGGGACGGCGCCGCCCTCGCCGGAGGCGACACCTGAGGGTCCGACGCCGGGGAGGTCGTAAGGCCCACCGGCGACGAACCCGAACCCGAAGGAGGTCTAGCGGCGTCCTGCGGCGCCAGGCCCGAAGGCGCCGGCGGCGCCGGAACAACTGAACCTCTCGACGCCGGGTCCGAAGGCGCCGGCGGCGTCGGGATAACGGGAACCTGCGGCGCCGGGCCCTAAGGCGTCGGCGGCGTCGGGGCCGCAGCACCCAACGGCGTTGGGGCCGAACCCCCGACCCGCCAGGGGTCCCAGATGGGTCTGCTGGGCCCGAAGGCGCCGCGGAGCCCGTCGGAGGAGAGAGTTTCCTCATGGCCATGAGGAAGCGCTCGATCTCCTCCTGCGTCGCGTTTAGCCCAGGGACCGGAGGCTGTGGAGCTGAACGCGGCGCCCGCGACTCCGACGGAGCCGCGTGGGTGGTGTCACCCGAACCCCCGGCCGCATCGCGCGAGCGTCGGGGGGAGTCCGAAGAGCGATGACGCCGCTTGGACTTCTTGTGCTTCTTACCGGACGACGACTTCGACCCGGAGGAGTGCGGCCTACTCTCGGAGCTGTGGTGGCTCCGAGCCCGCGACCTGTCCCTCGAACTCCCATGGGACCGAGACCTCTCGCGGCGCGGGACCGACTGCCGGAGTTCGAGTCGCCTGCGGGACCGCTCCCGCCTGGCTTTCGAAGAGAGGGCCCGGCAGTCGGAGCAGGCCTTGTCGTCGTGATTGACGCCTAGACAAGTTAAACACAGGTGGTGAGGATCCGTGACCGACATCAGGCGGTCGCAATCCTCGCAGTGCTTAAAGCCGGGCATCCCTATGGCACCGATCGGAGTCGAAAGACTTCGAGAAATGATCAAAAACGATCAAAAAAGTTAGTCAAAAAATGAATAGGGTTACTGCTTTTTCCAGATCTGCGCTTGCTGGCACAGAAAAAAGAAGAACTGACGTCAGCACGCGGAGGCGGCGTCTAAGTACTCCGAGGACGTCATCACGGCGCCGACGACGGACGCGGAGCCGCAGACGATGCCTACCGACGCGCAAGGGTACTGCTACGCAAAAGTTTCTGGATCCAGTCTGACACCTGGGGATATTCTAAGGTAAGGAATCTAATACTAACGTGTCTCTTTCAGATACAGTTGAGCACAGGGCATCTTTTTAATTCACCCAAATTAGTCTGAATGTGAAATTCAATCACATAACATAAATGTAGCACTGAAGTTTCAATCCCCTATCATTCACAAGGGTCTATCAAACATTCGTGTTTGTATTCTTGAAATAACAAGCATTGGAAATGCAATAGGTCTCGCATTAGGAAAGTTTGAGCTATTGGTCTTATAAATTACATTTTTTTTATTTATGTATTTGTTAAAATAGCTAAATTAATAGCTCTGTCATTTACAATGCCAATAGTTATAACTTTCGCAAATGTGACACCTATAGCATTTGTAATGCAACATGTTTTTTATTTACGTGACTTAGATGTATTAATATTACAAATAGCAATGTTTTTTATTTTTTTTGTTAAATTGTTAAATACTGTATTTAATTTGTAATGGCAATAGCTTAAACTTTTGTAAATAACTTTTGTGAAGATTATATTCAGTGTTTTTTTTATTGTGACGAAAATCCAAGAACAGAAGTGAAATATTAACATCTTTTTTGTGATTTGTAATAAGGCTTGAAAGCTTGAAAACAGCTTGAAACAGTGTCGCCTGTCGTGAACTGAGGGCTATAACTCACTGTGTAATGCACTATGTAAAGGCGACCACAAAATACAGAAACTGTGAATTGAACTTTACAGGTTTGAAATTTAAATGATTCCTTTCTGAGGCCGTACATAAATAATTCATATGTGGGAAAGAAGGGTGGTGGTTGGTGTGGTGTTCATGTATAATAGAGATTGTTTGGAATGAATACCGGGAACGCAGCAATTAATTTGAACCGGTGGTTTCCAGGGCTCAGTACGGGCACTTTATTCTCAGTGTCGGCGCTAATGACAGTTCACACATGGTGGCGCTGTCTGTTTAATTATAAGATGAGAGCAACAACAGTATTTAATAATTCAAAATACATTGAAAATGGCAATTGAGACTATTCCATGCCATTCGTATTGGGAGTCCTGGAATAGTTTGAATTGTTACACTTGTAACATTGCAATGTGTTGTAGTTGTACTGGTACTTTTATTGGCAGTGCAGGCTGCAGTGGCATCCAAAGAAGGGCCCTGACACTTACTTTTTTTTCAAATATAAATTACGCACTAGTTTCAATAACAATATAGAATTATGCAGAAAAGGAGGCATCTGTGTAAATTTAAGATGATACAGGGGAAGCAGCGAGGAGAGTGCTCTGATTGTGGAAAACAAGCAGCAAGGAGAGAGAGAGAGAGAGAGAAAGAGAGGGAGTGGGGGAGAGAGAAAGAGAGAGTGGGAAAGAAAGAAAGAGAGTGGGAGAGAGAGAGAGTGGGAGAAAGAGAGAGTGTGAGAGAGAGCCAGTGGGAGAGTGGGAAAGAGAAAAAGAGAGAGAGAGTGGGAGAGAGTGAGAGAGAAAGAGAGTGGGAGAAAGAGAGGGAGAGTGGGAGAGAAAGAAAGAGAGTTTGGGAGACAGGGAGAGAAAGAGAGGGAGAGAGAGAGAAAGAGAGAGAGTGGGAGAAAGAGAGAGTGGGAGAAAGAGAGAGAGTGAGAGAAAGAGACAGTGGGAGGAAGAAAGAGAGACAGTGGGAGGAAGAAAGAGAGACAGTGGGAGGGAGAAAGAGAGAGAGTGGGAGAAAGAGAAAGACAGAGTGGGAGAAAGAGAGGGAGAGTGGGTCAGAGAGAAAGAAAGAGAGAGGTTGGAAGGGAGAGAAAATGAGAGAGTGGGAGAGAGAGAGAAAGAGAGAGGGTGGGAGGGAGAGATCGAGGAAGAGAGAGTGAGAGAGAGAGAAAGAGAGAGAGTGGGAGAGAGAGAGTGGGAGAAAGAGAGAGAGTGAGAGAGAGAGAGGAAGAGAGAGGGTGGGAGGGAGAGAGCGAGGACCCTTTGATCGCTGGTGCACGGGAGTATCAGATCTGAGCTGAGACTTTACTCTGGAATATATTTGTTCATTTTGTCCCGGTTTTTAGATCCCGATCTTTACATTCAGATATAATTACAGCAATATTTCATGCACTTTGTCTCCGCACTTCAAGGATAGCAGTGGTGATTTGATGCATCTGATATTTGATGGCACTTTTTATTCAGATGGTTCCAGGAGACGACGTTGGTATTATGTGTGATTTCTTCTAATATTGAACAGGGGTCGCATCGCACTAATCCCGGTCTCAGAGATGAGGAGAACCTCAGGTATCTGACTGGTGACAAGATCATTCATGAGTGAACTATCGGTTCTGAGACATAGAACAGAAGGAGAGCCAAGATAGCGCTGTTGGTCAGAGTGCACGGGTGCATTTGAACGGCGCTATGCGCAGGGCATGGCCGTGCCTGTGAAAGATGACAAACAGGTGACAAGATCATTCATGAGTGAACTATCGGTTATGAGACATAGAACAGAAGGAGAGCCAAGATAGCGCTGTTGGTCAGAGTGCACGGGTGCATTTGAACGGCGCTATGCGCAGGGCAAGGCCGTGCCTGTGAAAGATGACAAACATGCAGATCATAGATGGAATCGAAGCTGTACCGAGGTGGGGGCTAAAGGAAACCAAAAGAAGTGAACAGTTGCAAAGGGACAACAAATACAGTCAGATGAAGGGCAGGACGACAAACAAGAAAGGAAACAAGACGGAGGGCATTGCTGTGGGGAGGGGGGGAGGAGAAATGCACACGGCGGGCAGGGGAGGGGGCGGAGCGGAGCGGGGAGAGCGGCATGAGGGTGTGAAGCAGCCGGGGCCTTTGAAGTGAAGCTAAGCTTCACTTCAAAGGTGTGGGAGGAGTGTGGCTTTGGAAACAGATGGCGATTTGATGATGTGCACGCGCATTTTAGGTCAATGCGCTTGCGCATTGACCTAAAAGCGCACGGGCACAGCACCAAATCGCCACAGTTAGTTAAACTTTGTTTAAAGCCCTATAGTCTCGCTTCTCTCAATGCGCATGCGCATTGATCGGTCACGAGACCTAAAAAAGGAAGAATAGGGTCCCCTTCTTACTATCGCATTGTGCCCTCCTCTTCCCGGCATCCAACACTCATCAGGAGCCTCACCCATTTAAAACTCCTGACTACCTTCAACTCTATGACATCTGGGACCCCCTCTGCTACTAATCCCTTAATACACCTATTTTTCACGATATACCTGGTACCATGTTGGAGTACCTTACCTGTGCCGAGACCCTGTACCATACACAGTTCTACAATTTATCAAATAACGGCATTCTATTTCTTCTCTCTACTATATTTCCATCTCTCTACTATCTTTTCTAACCAGAGGTAACACTCTGAAGGAGTTCTCTAGCATCTTAAAAGTCAGACAAAAACATTACATTTTCCTTTATAGCGCACTTTTAACTTTGCTTGCTGTATTTTCATTGTTTGTGACACAAAATTGTGGTATCATTGCAACGAATTCTCTCTGTCATTGTGCGGATTGTCATGTCAGTGAACACACATCTATTTGATGTTTTGAATGATTTGACTGAATCTGGTTCCAAAAGAATATGTTCCTCAAAGTCTATATTCTGCTAAATTCACTTAAATTGCACATGTGTATTTTGCCTGCAAGTAGTGGTGAAACAGGGGGGTGGGGGCTGGGGGGGGGGTGCTAGAGTGCGCCGGGCAAGATGGACGCATTTTAGTGCAGTTCCGCCCGGCTGATCCGCCATCCGCCTAATATCAGTGAGTTATTGATGCATCCACGTTTCTTTTCTGCTGGACGGTGTGCAGTAAAATCCCTGCTCTACATGGAGTCGGAAAGGGAGGCTGGCTGGCATCGTGGCACCTTCCGGGGCGGCGAAATGTGCTCCGCTCACTACCGGGAAAAGATGGCGGCATGACATAACTGCGGGGGGAGCCTGATCGCTGACTGGCGCTGGAGAGAGGAAGTGCAATCCAGCGGAATCTGGGCCTGGTCCCGGTCATTGAATTGGCCGGCTGACCTGGGGACTGACTAAGCGGTGTGCCGGCGGGGGAGTCGGGCCCGCTGTGTGGTGAGGCGCCGCGATCCATCTTGTTGCTGCCCTCTCATTACCTTGGTGCTGCCGCCTGGACTATGAGCCGCGGCTGGGGGACTCTGCAGAGCACGTCGGCGATATCGGAGCCTGGAGGTGCATACCCATCGGCCCCTGCCGTGGGCTGCGGTAGGTGGGGCGGCCCAGGCCTTGGCCTGCGGCTACGGAGGTGGGTGTGGGCCGGGGGTTTTGGGCCGCATCCTGCCGCCTGTGGTCTGCGTGTGCGGCTAGTGTAGATCTGTCTGCGACCTCCGCGAGGCATATTTGGGTGCTGAGTTGACCACGGCAGTGGGGAGGATTTATTGTCGAGCTCTGACAGGCTCCTGATCCCTCGATTCATGGGTCTGGAGGGGGTGGCATCGTACTGTCCTGCGTCTGGTGGCTGCTTGCTGTGTTGACTGGTCGCGTGGTGGCAGCAGCCTGTGGCCCCGCGTTCATCTCTCCAAGGGCCTGGGGCCCTGCTTACACCTGCTCACCTTCATTTACCTATACTGCCGTGCAGATGCTGTGGGGGTCTGACTGTCTCCCTACGATCCTGTGGGTGCGCACAACTGCTCATTAATATCACTTGGGGGCCTGCTGTAGAGCGGACTTGCCTCTACCAACCGCAGTTGTATTAGCCCTCTGTGCTGTGCCCGGTCTGGCGAAGGATGTGACTATGCTGTGGGCGATTGCTAAAGGGCCAGGAGAGGTTTCTTGAGTCCCTCTGATTCTGCTTGCCACCTGAAGGATTGTACCATTGGACTTCTGCTGACTCGCTGCTATAGGATAGCATTGCATTCAGGTCTGCTGTGGGTCCATGGTCCCCTCCACGCCTCAGGAGAATAGCATTGGGTATTTGGCGCGACTGTGGTAGCCAGAGGGCAACTGGCTTCTAGGTGTACTTTCACTGCCCTATATCAGTCCAGAGCCTGCTGTACTGGAACACCCTTAGGTGGCTGTTGTTATCTGATACATCTTTTCATGGGGAAGCTGGGCAAGTCGCAGCCCAGTGTCACGTTTGAGGCGCGAAAGTCGGGCAGGGCTCAGCAGAAGGCAGCCTCTGACTCTGAAGCTGATGGACAGGGAGACACGCAGCCTAATCAGGAGTCCACGCTACTGGGAATGCAGAAAAGTCTACAGGCTATAGAGGGAAGCATGTCTACTATAAATCACCGGCTGGACCATATGTCCTCTCAACTGGAGAAGCAATCCACGAGAATGGGTGAGGTCGAGCAGAGGGTCTCTAATGCTGAGGATGGGCTCGGCAAGGTAACGGGCAAGGCCCTAAATATGGAGAAGATACGGTCTCTCATTCAAGCTAAGAACGAGGATTTGGAGGCTCGGTCTAGGAGGAACAATATTCGCATTACGGGCCTGCCAGAGTCGACGAACACTGGTAGAATGGAGCACTTTATAGAGGCCCTACTCACGGAAATATTTGGTCCTGAGCAATAATCCTCCATGTTTGTTGTGAGCTTCTTGGCTGCCCACCCTGTCCCAGGAGCCCCACCTCGTCCCATAATGAATATGCTACTTACCAGTATGCATCTGTTCTTGGCATGTAGGGCTGCTAACATTCATATCTTAGCATTAGATCGCCGCCTAGTGTTGGGTCCGGATGATCGCACATTGTTGTCCTGGAAGAGTCTTCGAAGTATCCTGAGATAGGTGGCTCCTCCCCTGGACTACAGTGCGCATGGGCATCGGCTCCATCCCCAGATTGTTTTTCGCCATTGTGGCAGGAGATGGAGTGAAAAGTGTAAAGGATGTCCATGCTAATGAATAAATACAATAGTATATCTGCAGCTGCGACAGGCACCGGGGAGGAGGGCGGGCGATATGAATGTTAGCAGCCCTACATGCCAAGAACAGATGCATACTGGTAAGTAGCATATTCAGTTCGAGGCATGTGGGCTGCTAAATTCATATCTTAGCATAGAATACATAGCAGTCCCTCCATCAGCGGCGGTTGCCCGTGCCAGCTGCAGAAACCTGAAAAAGTGTTTTGAGAACAGCCTGTCCTACAGCAGCTTGCTGCTTGGAATGCACATCAACACAGTAGTGTTTTGTAAAGGTGTGTGGTGTAACCCACGTGGCTGCTCTGCAAATATCCTCTAAAGGAATGTTCCCTAGGAAAGCCATGGATGCCCCCAGTTTGCGTGTGGAGTGCGCCCTTGGGGGTATTGTTAAAGTGCGCTTGGCCTTTTGATAACATATCTGGATGCACTTAACAATCCATCTGGCTATCCCTGCTTTGGAAATAGGGTTGCCTTTGTGTTGTGGTGCGAAGGCAACAAAAAGTTGTTTTGTCTTTCTAAAGGGTTGTGTTCTGTCTATGTAGTACATCAACGCCCTCCGTACATCTAAGGTATGGAGCATTCTTTCTGCCACCGTTTGCGGGTTTTGAAAGAATGCTGGCAAGTCAATAGTTTGGTTTAGATGAAACTGTGACACCACCTTCGGAAGGAATTTGGGGTTAGTGCGTAGCACTACCCTATTTGGATGAATTTGAATGAATGGCTCTTGGATTGTGAGCGCCTGCAGCTCACTGACACGCCTCAGAGACGTAATAGCTACCAGGAAAGCCACTTTCCACGTAAGGAACTGTAGTTCACACGAGTGCAGTGGCTCAAATGGCGGTCCCATCAGTCTGGTGAGAACGACATTGAGGTTCCACACCGGAGCTGGCGGTGTCCTTGGGGGAATGACTCGTTTCAGACCTTCAAGGAAGGCTTTAATGGCGGGCACTCTGAAGACAGAGAGATGCTGCCTGTTTTGAAGATAAGCCGCTATGGCGGATAGATGTATCCGAATGGAAGTGTACGCTAGATTGCACTTGTAAAGATGCAACAGATAGCAAATGATGTTGGGGATAGATGCATCTAGCGGGTTGATGTCATTGGCTGTACAGTAAATGACAAAACGCTTCCATTTCGCAGCATAGCATGCTCTGGTAGTTGGCTTCCTTGCCTCCTTGATGATGTTCATGCATTCTGGAGGTAGGTTAAGGTATCCAAACTCTAGGACTTCAGGAGCCAGATCGCCAGGTTGAGCTGTTGCGGATCTGGATGCTGAATTTCTCCATGGTTCTGCGTCAAAAGACTGGGCGTGAGGCGCAGTCTTTGATGCGGCACCACTGAGAGTTCGAGGAACGTGGTGTACCAAGCCTGGCGCGCCCACGTTGGAGCAACTAGGATGAGAGTCATCGCGTGTTGCCTTAGCTTTCTCGCGACCAGCGGTATCAGAGGGGCTGGCGGAAAAGCGTACGCAAATTTGCCTGACCAGTTCATCCATATCGCATTCCCCTGCGACTGTGGGTGAGGGAACCTGGCGGCAAAGTGTTGGCATTTTGCGTTTTCTTTTGTGGCAAACAGGTCTATCTCCGGATGACCCCACTGCTGGAAGTACGGGTGGAGGACAGATGGGTGTATCTCCCACTCGTGCATTTGATGGCTGTACCTGCTGAGCAGATCCGCCATCTGGTTGTCCTTCCCTGGGAGGTGTTCTGCCATGAGGAAAATGTTCCTCTGAATGGCCCACTTCCACATGCTCTGAGCCAGATGAGACAGCTGTGGCGAGTGGGTGCCTCCCTGCTTTTGAATGTAGTACATCGCAGTCATGTTGTCCGTCCGGACTAACACTACCTTGTTGCACAGATGTACAATGAAGGACTTGATCGCCATGAAGATTGCCATCAGTTCTAGATAGTTGATGTGCATCTTTTGCTGCCGCGTCGTCCATAGTCCCTGCACTGTGTAAGTGAGCAGATGAGCTCCCCATCCCTGGAGAGATGCGTCCGTTGTCAGGATAATCTGCGGCACAGGCTCTTGGAACAGTCGGCCCTTGCAAAGGTTGTGTGGAGTCCACCAATGCAGAGAGTCGTATGCCCGACTGGTAACCAACACTAGGTCTGTCAATTGCCCCTGAGCCTGTGTCCACTGATTCGCTAAGCACTCCTGAAGCGGGCGCATATGTAACCGTGCGTGAGGGACTATGAAGATGCAGGAGGCCATCATGCCTATCAACTGCATGAATACTCTCGCCGGAAGCGAGTGTTGTGGTTTGAACTTTTGGATCAGAGACTGCATGCTGTCTATCCTGACCTGGTTTGGCTGAGCCATGGCCGTCAGGGTGTTGATCGTCGCACCTAGGAACTGCCGGACATGTGCTGGTTGTAGATGCGACTTTGGGTAGTTCAGCGAGAAACCCAGATCGTGAAGAAGGTGAATTGTAGTTGACATGTCCGCGGCGCACTGTCGTTCCGACTTGGCTTGCACGAGCCAGTCGTCGAGGTAGGGGTAGACATGGATGTTCTGCCTCCTGAAGTGCGCTGCTACCGTCACCAGACACTTGGTAAACACCCTTGGGGCTGTGGTGACTCCAAAGGGTAAGACCTTGAACTGGTAATGCTTGCCTTGAATAGTGAACCTGAGGTATTTCCTGTGGGACGGGTGTAGTGGAATGTGGAAATAAGCATCCTTGAGATCTAAGGTTGCTAAGAAGTCCCCTTGGTTTAGCAAGGGAAGAATCTGCTGCAGTGTGAGCATGTGGAAATGTTCTGACAGTATGTACAGGTTGAGGGGGCGTAGATCTAGAATGGGTCTGAGAGATCCGTCCTTTTTTGGAATAAGGAAGTACAGGGAGTACACCCCTGTGCCTTCCTCTCTCACCGGCACGAGCTCGATTGCTCCTTTTTGCAGCATCACCACCACTTCCTGCTGCAATAAGAGCAAGTGCTCTGCGGACATAGGCCTTTGCCTTGGCGGGATGTTGGGTGGAGTGGATTTCAACTCTAGGCAATAACCATACTGGACTAGTTGTCGCACCCACCTGTCTGTGGTGATGTTTCTCCAGACGGGCAGGAACTGCTGCAGTCTCCCCCCGACAGGTGTTAAGTGGTCGGGGGGCAGTGACGGAGAGTCACTGTTTGCTTGGGGTAGAGGAGCGGGAGCTGTTGTTTCCTCTGCCGCGACCTCTGTTGCTGTTATTTCTGTAACCTCCCTTGTTCTGCTTTTGGAACGAGGTTTGTGCTCCACCTTTTGAGAACTGAGACTGTTGACCCATTTGTCCTCTGGTGACTCCACGTGCACCTGAGCGACGAAAATTGTTGCCACGAAACTGTTGCGACTGGAGGGCCCCCATGGACTTAGCAGTTTCCGTGTCTTTTTTTATTTTTTCTAGGGTGGTGTCAACATCTGGACCAAACAGACTATCAGGATTGACTGGCTGATTAAGAATGGTTGTCTGTATATCTGGTTTAAACCCCGAGATGCGGAGCCACGCCTGTCGTCTCAGCATAACGCTAGTGTTGATAGCTCTAGCAGCCGTGTCCGCGGCGTCAAGTGCACACTTGATGGCTGCGTTTGAGATTAGCTTCCCTTCCTCAATAAGCAGTTTGGTGCCTTCTTGGAACTTTGGAGGCAGGTGTTGTATAACCTGTTCTAGGGTGTCGTAATGCGCCCTATCGTAACGTGCTAAGAGTGCCTGTGTATTGGCAATGCGCCAAAAGTGTGCGGCCTGCGCAGCTACTCTTTTGCCCCCTGCCTCTAGCACTTTGGACTCCTTATCCGGGGGAGGAGCTTCACCCGTTGTCTGGGAGTTGGCACGTTTCCTGGCATTGGCGACCACAAGAGAGTCCAGTGGCAACTGTCCCCGAATGTATGCGGGGTCTGCAGGTGCAGGTCTGTACTTCTTCTCAATGCGTGGATTGACCACTCGTGCCCTGGTAGGCTCCTTAAAGATATCCCCCGCATGCTTGAGGACTCCCTTAAGCATAGGCAGCGTTTTTACTGTCCTTTCAGAGACTGAGAATGTGTCGAAAAGGAAGTCTTCTTCTATCGGGTCAGCATGCATGTCCACATCATGATTGGCCGCTGCCCTCTCAAGTAGCGCATGAAAACCTGCTGAATCCTCAGTGGGGGATGCACGTGCATTAAAAAGCTGCGGGTCCTGCCCCACATTTTGGGTGCCCTGGTCACCAGTGTCATCATATGAATCCGGTTGTGCATCTGGTTCATTGATAGGGAAATTGTATTGTTCATCCTCATCATACCCCTCACCTGCAGAGTGTTCTGGTGAGGGAGTAGGGCTCCGTCTTGGAGGAGGCAGGATTGGTTCTGTGAGGCCTGAAGCATCAAGGGGCACCCTTTTCTTTTTCAGTGGGATGACATATGAGTCCACTGACTCTGAAGTTATTTTCCTCTTATAGAGGGTCAATTTGCCTGTGTCTGCGTCGATGAACTGCTCTGAATCATCCTCTGATTCGAGAACCCGACGTGGAAGTGGGCCAGCCGTTGAAGAAACCGTCTTCTTCGGTGCCGATTTTGTGGAAAAGGCTTTCGGCGCCTCCTTTGGCGGCAAAACAAAGAGAAGTTTACCAGAAGGCTTCGCTGGATTGTCAGTTTGTGCCTTCGGCGACGAAATCGGAGCCGACGGAGCAGAGGCCTTCTCCCTAATTCGCTGTAGTGATGCGGCGACGAGGGATGCCTCACTCTCAGTTGTTTGGGAGCCGACGAGGATGTCTTGACCTTTCCTTCGGATCCGACGTCTTTGTGGGCCTTGTGGGCTTTCGACGCGGAACCCGCTGCCACCGACCCCGAGTCCTGGGACCGGTGCGCAGACGTGCCAGTCTTCGTTTGCATAGACTCCGTGGAGCCGGCCTTTGCGGGCTTGGACGGCGGCGCCGATGCTGATCCGTGCCGACCATCTTTTTTAGAGGACCCCTCCTCAGGCGTCGATTTCGAATGAGCAGCAGCGGAATCGACGGACTTCTACGACTTCTGCGGACCGGAGGTCGACGGAGTCGATGGATTAGCGGGTACAGTCGTTTTCGCTGGCACGGCAGCCATCTTAGGGACGCTCGAGTCCTTAAGTTTCGGTTTCGTTTTCGGGTCGGCCATTTTAGATGGAGTCGATCCCGATGCTTTCGGTTTCGGTTTCGATACAGTCTGCTCAGCAAGTAAGTCCGTGGCCGGGCCAGAAGGCGGGGCTGTGGCTTGCGGCATGGGGTCGTGGGTAAGGCCTACAGGCGATCCCGTGACCCGGTCGGTATCCTCGAAACCTTCGGGGCAGAGCTCGTCCCCTGAGCTATCCGCCGCGGCCCCATAAATCTCTTCGTCGTCTCCTACCTCTTCGACGTATTCAAGGCCTTGACCCACGACACCGTCGTCGTCTACCGGATCCGCCTCGACCTCAGTCTCGGGTGGGGAGATCTGAAGATGATGACCCTGGTCCTCTTCATCTTGGTCGCCGAAGATGTTTTCCGGATCCGGGGCCGCTTGTCTAGCTTCCATGCGCACCGCGCGCCGAAGCTTGAGAGTCTTCTTAGACCGGAACTGTGCACAGGCCTTGCACTTGCCGTCGTCGTGGTCAGGCGAAAGGCATTTGTTACAAACGGGGTGTAGATCGATGTGTGGGTACTTGGACCCACAAAGCGGGCAGTATTTAAACGGGCTCCGCTCCATGTCTGAAAAGTTTTGCAGTCGAGTCGCGACGAGAAGGCCTCAAAGTTCGAAAAGCGAAACAAGACTCCGCTTATTCCGGCTCCAAGAGACGGAAGACTCGAGACCGTGCGCAGACAATACCGACGCAAACAACGAGGCCTTTTGGCCGCTAAAAGATAGTTTTTCTCGGTTTCGACAGAGAGACGTCGAGACCACATCCGAACCCAATGGCGGAAAAAAACAATCTGGGGATGGAGCCGATGCCCATGCGCACTGTAGTCCAGGGGAGGAGCCACCTATCTCAGGATACTTCGAAGACTCTTCCAGGACAACAATGTGCTTTCATCCGGACCCAACACTAGGCGGCGATCTAATGCTAAGATATGAATTTAGCAGCCCACATGCCTCGAACTAGCTCAGATATTGAACTACCAGGACCGGGATACTGTCTTGAGGCTGGCTAGGGAGAAGGAAACGATCAACCATCAGGGGAACACCAAGTCCTTCTTTCCCGATTTTACTGTCGCTGTCCAGGCTGTCAGGCGCGAATATGGCGAAGTCAAAAAATTCTTGCAACCTGAAAACATTGACGCCATGCTATATCCTGCGTGACTACTTGTGTGGGGTCAGAGGGGAATTTTAAGATCTTCTCCACTCCTAAGGCAGCGATGGAGCACGCTAAGCAATTAAAGAGGCACCGGCATTACTGGTTCCGGCAAACTCTAATGTGTTATATGTATGCTATGGGAAGTCTTCTGATTTGCTATTCGGCTTTATATAGTAACACAGGTTCTAGACCTGATCAGTCACCTCCGACGTAGTGGGAGGACAGCAGCACTCTGAATCCCCCCCTAGTGGGAGATCCCGACACTATGCTATTTTGTTGTTGTTCGAATGGGGTTTGTTTTGGCATTTTTGGGATGGCTTTGGCTTGTTGGTGGTAGCCGAAGTGGGAGGGAGGGGGCACACGGGGAGGGAACTGGGATTCAGCGGCATGTGTTGGATGATTTTAATAACAAATATATGCTTAGTCTACGGTACGTCTTGCTTTGCTCCATTAGTATAGACTATGTATAGGTAGTAAATTAAGGCTTTTTACTTGGAATGTCTGTGGCCTTAATAGTCCCAAGAAAATTTGCACTGTGATAGCATGTTTAGATAGGTTGAATGTTCAGATCGCCCTATTACAGGAGACCCACCTTACTAAGATCTCTGAGAAGACGGTGGGTACACGCTGTGCCGGGGTAAGGGTGGCCTCCTCTTATTCTTCATACTCACGCGGGGTGATAGTACTTGTGAAAAAGGGCATTCCATTTAGAGTGCATGGAACAGATGTGGATGAACAGGGCCGACTGGCTATGGTACACAGGACAATTGGGGGCATAACTGTTCTTTTGGTGAATGTGTATGGTCCCAATGTGGATGATCGTTCCTTTTTTGATGAAGTATGGTGCCATATTTCTGCGTTTCCTACTGCTGATATTGTTTGGGGGGGAGACTTCAATACTTAGTTGGATGTTACTGTGGATAGGGATGGTTCTGGAGTTACAAGACACAGGTTGGCTACGGATGCCCTTCTGGGTATAATGGATGCTGGCAATCTGCATGACATTTGGCTCATGCGTCACTCTGGTGTCAGAGAACACACATTTATAGCCACTGTGCATGGTACTTGGTCACGCCTGGATTATTGTCTTTTGTCGGAGGTTCTGTGTCCCTATGTGGTGAATGTTCAACATTTGGCCAAAACTCTATTTGATCACTCACCAGTCCTGCTCGAGATACAGGTGCCCGAGTTAGATAGACCTCCCTTTTCCTGGCGATTGCAGCCTTCGTCGCCCAGGTATTTAAACTTACTGTAAGTGATGCTATAATTAACTACTTTAAGGATAATGTGGGAACGGTCGAAAATGTGTGAGTGCTGTGGGATGCTTTTAAAGTTACGATTAGGGGAGTGCGTATTGGTGCGCAGGCCGGGGTATTGAAAGACTTGAGACGTAGAATTGGTAGACTAGCTGGGGAAATAGTAGCGCTGGAGTGTAAATATGTCCAGGATCCTGCCCCCGAACTCGAGATCCGCAATCTCGTTACAGAGCATAAGGAAACGGTGGACCAGGAAATGTTGCATAGATCTTGTCGAAGCACTGCTCGGTATTATGGGGAGGAAGGACGTCCTGGTCGCTCGTTGGCTCAGAAATTAGCGGCGCCGCGCAGCCAGGCCCACATTACTGAATTGTTGGACAGGGAGGGAGTGACACATTACAAGACCTATAAGTAGGATTGTGCTGGCCTTTTATTCAAACCTGTATAGCATGCGTACTACCCCACCCGCCGCTAATATAAATGATTATTTAGAGGACGGGGCACTGGGCTGGCTATCATTGGCTCAGTGTGAATATATTACACAGCCCTTTCACTTAGTGGATGTGAAATTAGCCATCATGTCCTTCCCCACCTGCAAAGCCGCAGGATTAGACGAACTCCCTTGGGGGTTTTATAACGCGTATGTTGATGAGCTTGCGCCATGGCTGCTTGAGGTCTTTGCGGAGGCGTATGACTCGGGTACTTCCCTCTTGGTGCTACTTTTGAAGCCCTACAAGGCGGCAAAAGCTTTTGACGCCTATTGACCGCTCTCCATTATAAACGTTAAAGCCAAAATTCTGGCTAAGATGATAGCCACCAGACTTCAGCCATTGGTACCTAATCTCGTGCTTCCGGACCAGTTGGGGTTCATGCCCTCTTGCTCCACGTCGCATAATCTTCGCACTGTTTTTTCTACACTACATTATTTTGAGCATGATTTTCAGGCAGTGGTGGGGCTTTTAGATGCCGCCAAGGCGTTCGATTCACTTCAGTGGGACTATATGTTCACTGTCTTGTTGCAAATGGGTCTCCCACCGTTCTTTTTAAAATGGATCTATCTATTGTATAATGCGCGAGTGGCCCGGATTCGTGTTAATGGCTGGGTGTCTGATGCTTTTTCCATCCACTGTGGCACCCGACAGTGGTGCCCCCTCTTGCCCATGCTTTTTACGTTAGCTCTTGAGCCTCTAGCGTGTAAGCTATGCCAGAGACATGCAGAGGCTGCACTGCGGTTCAGACAGCGACCCCTAGTGGTGTCGCTGTAAGCAGATGATATGCTACTCTATGTCAGGGACCATGCACTACATCTCTCCGAACTATTGCATGAGTACTTCAGGTTCGAAAGGTACTCTGGCTTGGGCATCAACTGGGCCAAATCTACTGTTTTCCCGCTCACAGTGGGCACTAGGGAAATTGATCTTGAATTCCCACTGAGGTGGTCAACTGACCCTGTTAAGTATCTGGGCGTGAAGCTGCACAGGGACCAGGAGGTTGTGATTACCGAAAATTATGGCCGTGCTATTACCACAATTGTGGAGAGGGCTGAACGACGGTCTAAACTCCCTCTTTCACATGCGGACCGCATCGCGGTCATAAAAATGACCTTTTTGCGAAAGCTGCTTTATTTGTTTGTTAATGTCCCCATTCGCCTGAATGTTGCGCTGTTCAATACTTTACAATCGTCCATGTTAACGTTTGTGTGGGGGGCAAAAAGCCATGCTGCAGCTGGAAAGTACTGACTCAGCCGTTTGAGCGTGGTGGATTCGAGGCTCCTGATTTGCGGCTATATTATTTATGTGCTCAGGCACAGTATGCGCACTTTTGGTACTGTCCGCAAACATTTCAGCCACACATTGCTATTGAGGCAGACTTGGTGCTTTTCCATTGCCTTTGGATGCGGCGGCTTTGTCGGATGGAGCGGGAGGTGTGCGTGGGGAAATCGACCCTGTGCATTGTGCGGCCTGGGCATGGAAAACTTTGGCTAAACAGGCGGATCTGGATAATTTATATGTCCCGATGCTCCCCCTTGCTACACATCCGGGTATATTGGTGGCGCAAGAGCCTGCGGCTCTGAAGGCACTAAGTGATGTTGGGGTTAGACTTTTGGGCGACTTATATAGCCGGGGTAGCTTTCACTCACTGCCGGACCTCCAAGGTGAGCGAGATACCGGACTGATGCTGCGCTTCACGTATGTATGGGTGAGACAGGCAATTTGCGCGGTATACCCGGCGGAGCCAAGCACTCTGCTGGCGCTGCGGGCGGTACTGGGGAGTGCAGAACGCAGTGGACTTTTTACCAAATTTTTCAATGCATCCCTAAGAGAAACTGATCTTGCCGATACACATTCTTACACTAAATGGAAGACAATCCTGGGATACGAATTCTCGATTGACTCCTGGAAGTTTTTAACTGGGCGATTGACGGCGAACTGTAATCGTATTTTTCATTTCAAATACATACACCAGCTTTATTACACGCCAGTACAGTGCATCTTTCCTGGAACTGCATGGGTGTATAAAACCTCTGGGTGAAGTTCACACGCATCCTTACGGCTGTAGTTCTGGAGACAGTGGAATGTTTGCTTGAGGTGAGCTTGTTGGGGTTGGTACAAAAACTCAAGCCCTGTAATAGGAGACTAGTAGCCATCTCTACCCAAACTTGTGGTGAGTCACTATACGTTCAAAGCTGTTAGGTGCCAAAGGATTAATAAGCTGGATGGAGCGAAATGTCACATTAACAATGTAATGTCAGTAGATGTAACCACTCTATGGAACCATGCCAGGTTTTTGGGGGAGGATGGGGTGGAGGGTTGTTTGTTGGGGATTACAGTTTGCTATAAGTTATGACATTAAGGAAAAATAAGCTTGCACCAGGCTATTGTACAGTGCCTTGTTTTCCCTGTGATCAGGGAGATGTATAATCCTTATGTGCAACTGCTCAATAAAAAGTAAAAAAATAATAATGGTGAAACGAACAAGTTACTTACCTTCGGTAATGATGTATCTGAAAGAGACATATGTAGTTATAGATTCATTACCTTAGAATTACCCCCAGGCATGAGACTGGATCCGTAGAATTTTTCTGTGGCAGTACCCCTGCGAGTCGGTAGGCGGTGTCGATCGACTCTGCGTCCGTCGTCGGCCTTGTGGTCACCGGGATGACGTCACAGTGTCTACTTAGACTCCGCCCTTGCGCACTGATGTCAGTTCTGACATGACTTTCCACACCAGAAGCGCAGAGCCATGCAAGACACTGACCACTGGTGCAAAAAAACTAGCAGTTGACGTCCCTCAGATCCAAGATAGGAGGCAGGCCTTTGTCCTTCTTGGGTACCAGGAAGCAGTGGGAATAACAACCCCGACCTACTTCTGGCACAGGGACTCACTCAATGGCTCCCTTGGCCAAGAGAGCTGCAACTTCCTGACGGAGAAGGGCCAAGTTATCCTCCAACATGCGATGGAAAGCAGGTGTCATGGAGGGAGTGATAGTCTTGAAGGCGAGGGAGTAGCCCACGCGGACTATCTGCAAAACCCACCTGTCCGACGTAATGTTGGGGGAGGTGATGGTGAATCATGCCGCCCACTGGCAACTGGTGGCCCAGAAAAGTCAGACTAGGAGGGTTTGGAGGCTGCTGCAGGGAGGGCATTGGTGGACTGACCCGCCTGCTGGCCCCCAGACCAGATACGCTGGGTCCTAAGTCCCCAGCCACGCGTAGGCTGGGCAGCCTGCACAGTCCTATGGTTCTGGGTGGAACGTGGTGGGGCACCCCTTCCATAGACACGAAAGCGGCGAGCGGCAGGCTGCATGGGGCAAAAAGTTGCTGCGAGGCCCAAGGCTCTGGCCGTGACCCTAGAGTCCTTGAAGCGCTCAAGTGTGTTGTCAGCCTTTTCACCAAACAGGTGACGGCCATCAAAAGGCATGTCCAAAAATGTGGAATGGACATCCCCAGAGAAGCAAAACGTTCTAAGCAAGGCGTAGCGCTTCAGGGCTACAGATGATGAAATTGTCCTGCCTACCGAGTCAGCGGTGTCAAACCCAAATCGTACGGCGAACTTCGCTGCATCTCTATCCTCATCAACTGTGGGAACGCCTAGGGCCGGGCAGTGGCGTCACGCAATCATATACGCGCAGGGGCCCCTGTACTGGGCTTGGACCAAGTGCCCAGAAGGATGTCCGTGAGAGCCTCATTGAACGGCAGCAGGGGCGCCGAAGAGGCCACTGCCGGCTGAAGCACCTCGGTCAGGAATTTAGTCCTGACCGCCACAGTAGGAAGCTCAAGGTTCAAGGCCTCAGCCGCCCTACGCAACACCACAACGTAAGAGGCTCATTACTCCGTAGCCACGGTAGGGGGAGAAAGCATGTCAAGGTCTGGAGAAGTCCTGTTCTTCCAACTGGTCTGCCAGAGGGTCCACAGACCCCCTACCAATCCTCCTCTGGTTGCCACTCAGGGCGATAGGGAACACCAGGGTAGAACAGAGGTCAAAAGTACCAGTCGGCGCTGGTAGCGCCGTTGCTTGGTATCGCAAATGGATTAGGAGCCGGAGGAGGTATTGTAAGGCCAAAGCCGCCTTCATCGAAGGCCTAGAACCCCCAGCCGAGTCCGCGGGGCCCAAAGGCGCGCTGACGGAGTCTGGCTGCCCAAAAATGGAGTGGAGGGCTTTGTAAAAACGACAAAGTTGGGCAGGGGTCGCAACGGCTCCCAGAAAGGGAGGGAAGCTCGGAGCCGACCCAACAGGCTCCTACGTCAGAGCCAGACAACTACCTTCCGCATTCCGCGTCGTGTCGGCCGACAGGGAGAACGTGTAGAGCGATGGTGCTTCTTTGCCTTCTTTTTGTGCTTTGACTTACCCGAAGACTTCGAAGAGGAGTGATGGTGGTGACTCTGCGACCGGTCACGCGACCTCCCTCTCAACCGGAACCTCATGCAGCGGGAAGCCGACTGCCAGGCCTCCAGAAGCTTTCGTGACCACTCCCGCAAAGACTTCGGATTCATGGCCCGACAGTCGGAGCATGACTTCTGATTGTGGTCGAGCTCCAAGCACCACTGGCACACAAGGTTTGAAGCCAGTTCACTGATATGACATCCCTGTGCACCAGGAGTCGAATGACTCGAAAAAGATGTCGACAAAAGTCGAAAAAGTCAGTCAATAAGTGACTAGAGGTACTGCTCTCTCCTGAGCTGCGCTGGCTGGCACGGAAAAAGAAAAAACTGACTTCAGCGCGCAGGGGCGGCGTCTAAAAAGATACAGCGATGTCTTTCCGGCGATAACGATGCCAACGACGAACGAGTCGTACGACACCACCTATCGACGCACAGGGGTACTGCTGAAGAAAAATTCTCTGGATCAAGTCTGACGCTTGGGGGTAATTCTAAGGTAAGGAATCCATAACTAATAGTCTCTATCAGATACCCCACACATTTCTTGGTCTACTGTTGTGCTGTCGATCCCTGCTGCGCTATCTAAACCATCATCCAATGGAATGCAATACTATTCCTGCAGTCTTAGACTTGGATTTCACCAATCTCTACCAGAGCTGACTTCTTTAGAGATCAACTCTTTCTCACTTTGTTAGTGTATGCTTTTTTAAACTGAGCTTTATGTCGTAAGAAAAAGAGGAAATAATTTTTCCCCTTTCCTATCTGGTGATTCAGGTTGAATGATTGAGGTGTTTTAACTAGAGCTTTGTTTCTTCTCATCTCTGTTTTCCTCACCTACCTCTGTTTCACATTGTTCTGAATTCTTTGGTGAGCGTATGGTCAAATTGCCCAGTTGAATATACATGTCTCCATGTTATTTGTTTCTAACTATATACTTTCTCTATCTGAGGAGTCAAGTAAATCCCTTATAATATTCCGATTATACTTCAAATGGAGTTTCAGAGCTAAATAAAAGGTCAGGATTTCTATAATTACATTTTTGGGGTTCATTTGTTAGCCCCTCAGTTTTACTTTCTCCGACATCGCCCCTTTGTGCATTTTATGAGCTCAAAACTGAATTTGCACCAGGTTTCAAAAACAGACTCAAAAACGATACCTCAAAATAACTTGCTTTCTATAGGCACTAGGGCAAATTCAATGTTGCAGACTTATTTACTTCCACTCCAGTGTGTTTGATGCTTCATCTTACATCTGCAATATGACTCCGGCACAGGCCTCCTTCTGCAAGGCGCCCCAATGCACAGGGATAGGAGACTCAGACTCTCACTACCAGAACGCTCTGTTGTGGGTGATTCCAACAAATGTACCCGCTCGTCCTGGGCCCTCCACCCTGCTCACTCTTCTCCTCGGATTACGTTCAAAACTTTAAAAAGGCTCCTACTGGCTGACAGATTCAATTAGATCTCCTCAAGTGACTCTGCTCCTCATTTGAGTATCCTTGCAACCACCATGAGCTTCAATACACGCTGGGTAGCACCTGGATCCATGTTCGGATTCTTTTCTCCCTTACATGTGATCCCAAGCAGTTTTCTTGTTGGCTATGGCAACCACCATCAAATGCTTCTCTTCGTTGCTGGGGGCTCGGCTTGCCAGAGTAAGCACAGTTAAGACACAGCACAACATAGTGCCTGATCTCATACCCATCAGCCTTCAGTTCATGTTTACATTTGTGTACCTTTTTATCATAAAAGATACATTTTGTCATTGAATAATAAAGCACTCAAAATGGATTCTTAGTAACCTCTACCTGTGTAATAATTCATTTTTTGACCCTAAATTGTCTTATGTACAAACAATGTAGCAGTGTTAGACAGTGAGACACTGAACCTACTGAGGGTATGCGTTGTTTTCTAGTTAATCCAGTTCCACTCTCACATTTTTTGGGTTCCCTCATGCTTTCAAGCAAGTTGATCATGTTCCAAGAAGTGGTTAAACAATGTTAAATCTTTGCATCTGTGTGGACTAATTCTAATGCTTTTATAACTTTGCGTATATTGTGTCTTTGTGTTCTAGTGCTTTGAAATGGCACGGCTGATGTGCAGCGCTTTACAAACCTAAATAAATAAACCAAAGCACTGTCAGTGTTACTGCTATCAGTTCTACTTAATTTTCCAGCTCCACAAGGGTAAGGACAAACTAACCGAGCCAAACGTAACCAAGGATAACTAGCAACTTCTTAAGAAGGGAGGTAGGAGGGCGATACAAAATACTACAGGAAGTTAAACAACCAAAAGAAAATGGTTACTTACCCTTTTTTTTTAAAAACAGTTTTTATTGCAGACTTATGATATACAGGGTACATGTGTGTAGGTACCGCTCTCCTGTTGTCAGCGCCCCTCATCATTCGTTGACTTTCGTACACGGCCTTTAAGCCCACAACCCGGAGGTCGGGCGGCGTCAAGCAATATAACACTAGTCCCATTAGTGCAGTGACAGGCGCAGCGGTTTCGCAGGGAATTCACTTGTCCGCTTTTACTTTTCTCCCCCCCCGAACCACCCCCCATATCAGCTTAACAATCCGATTCCTCTCTCACCCCCCTCCCAACCCCCTCACAAGTCCCTCCACCTACACCTGAGCTCTCGGTTAGTCTGTGTTCATGAATGTAGTCAGGAGTCAATAAATGTCTAAGTAAGAGATGTATCCTGTGTGTTTTTGGGAGCTGTAGCATCTAAGTTGGGAGTACCCTCTTCTTCTAGTGACGTGCTGTCTCGTAAGGCCTGCACTAGCGCTTCCCACGCAGCTGCTGCATCCAGTGCTTTGTCATCTGAATTACGGAGGGCCAGTTGATATCGGAGTGTACTCTCACCAGCTGCCCATTTCAGGAACTCATTAACCCATCGCCTGTATATAGGGCCCGTTCTCGATTTCCAGTTCCTCGTTATTTCTCTTTTGGTCAAGAGAAGGCCCATATCTATAAATTTACTTGTGAGTGTGAGGGAACCAGTGCAATATACTAATGGCCTTATCATACTGTAACCCCCTGGCTGTTACTTCGTTAAGTGTCTCGCCAATCTCCTGCCAGTATTCCCGCAGGTGAGGACAATCCCATAGCAAGTGGCCCAGTTCCACTCCCCCACAGTGCATCTGGGGCATGCCGCGTCAGCCACCCCAAAATATTTCCCAATTTTACCAGGTGTTAGATAGGCTCTATGGAGAACATAAAAGTGTATTAGCTGGAAGCGTGCATTTCTCGTGCTCTTTCGCGCTCGTCGCACTATTTGTGCCCAAGTCGTGTCTGGGATCTCCGTATCGAGATCCGATTCCCATTTAGCTTTCAATACCGTCAAGGGCTGTAAAGTCTCCCGTAGCATCCTAGAGTAGAGGCATGTTTCCGCCTTATAAGTGCCTGCTGCCATCATGGTAATGGTTACTTACCCATACTCAGTACCATTTTCTTCTGATGTACATTTCTTCCATTCGAGAAGGGGAGGGAGAATGTAGCATGGTCATTGTGTAACAATCAGAAATTTTCTTTTGGTAGAAGGATGGTTTTACTCTAAAGATACTTTATCAGAAAAGAATAGGAGGGTTTTATCGACAAAGCTTGGATTGCCCTTATTCTCCTTACAGATCTGAACACTATCTGAAACAAAGTCTTTAAAGTCAGAAGTCTCAAAAGATGTAAATGGAGTGGTTCAAACTGAGCACCCATGAAGAAATTCACAACCAAATTAAGATACCACTGTGGTGGAATGAATGGCTTGGTGGACATCCATAAGCAACTGAAAAACACAGCCTTGCCAAGATGAACATAAGGCTGAAGAAATAGCCCCCCCCACAGCCTTTAACTGTGTTACTACAGGGGCCATTCCTGGCTTAGGATAAAAGAAACTGCAAAACCACAAACATAGGTTGACAATCGATCTCCATCTCTATGCTTGCATCATAGAGTGCATTTCTCCCAGATTTTGTTAACGACTGGTGTTCAGCTGACAACATAGCTCCCACCGCTTTTCAAGCACAGAGTAACAAAGGAAGGTTTTCATCCATGACTGGACACAAAGTCTGCAGATCTGGATCAAGTAGAATGCTCTTCTGTTGTGGCTGCTGCTCTTTGTTCTATGGGATTCTTTATAGGTGTACGTATTCCGATCCAGCAGATTTAGAAACCAAATTCACCTGACCCAATCTAGGGCTACCGAGGATGCCTGCTTCGTGTTTTCTGATTTTCTGCATCTGTTTGGAAATTAATGGCATGGAGGGAAATGTATTCTGCAAACTAAAGTTGGAAAGTGGAGCAAAAGCCATTCACAGTGATTTCTTTGTGGCAGAATTATAAAGATCAAAACCGCTTGCTAAAAAGTCATGGCTGAATCTAGATGATCACAGCCTCGATTGAGAGAAGATGGTGACTCTAGTTAGTGCCAATTTGTGGGCTACCACACCCCCCACATCGTAGCTTCTGCTTTGAAATATCTGAACATTTAACTGTTGAGGGAATTACCTTTTTAATTTGTTCAGGAAAATTCCCAGAAATGCCATCTATGAAAGAATGCAGGAGTAATTGTATAACATGGAGAAAACACGGACAAAACCAGGATGCCTCAGAATAAAACGTTCCTGCTAAAGCTAGCCTTTGTCTTTGCTTACAATGGGTGCTGGGAAGCTTGGAGTCTTCAGGTGCAGCAGGTGTTCATGTAGAATATCGAGTAAAAAATATCGAGTTGCACAAATATCGAGTAATAGTTATTGTGGTTCAGAAATATCGACAGCAAGAATATTGTGGTCAAGAATATCGACTCAAGGTAAGTAATATCAATTTGAAAAATATTAAAGTGTTTAACAGTTTTGCAAAAATATAGTTCTTAAAAATATCTTTTTTTAAATTAATGTTATGTATTTTAGTATATATATTCTACATGTATGTGATGTATGTTTTTTTGTATAAGAATTGTTTGGTTTGTATTTTTAATATAAGTTACATTTTTAGTAGTTATTCATTTTTTTCAATTTGAATTTTGTGTTTTTAGTTCTGTAGCGGGATGTAGGATTATAGGGGAATAGGGGGGAAGTAATTTAATTATATTAAATTAATTGATTATTTTTTATATATTAATATTTGTTTAATTGAGATTTTATAGTTTTATATGTGTAAAGAAAAGTATTAATTAATAAATAATTGGTTGTTCATTTTAATTAATTTGTAATTAATTATGGTAATTGTGTAATATTTTTTAGGTGTGTGTTGTGGTGTTAATTGATGCAAAGGGTGGGAAGTAATTTATTTTTAATTGATTAATTAATTTGAATTCATTGGTAATTAATTATGGTATGTGTGTAATTAATTTTAGGTGTGTATATTGGGGTTTATAGGGGTAAAGGGTGTTAAGTAGTTTATTTTTATTATGAATTTTTTGTTCATTGATACTAATTAAATGAATGCAATTAATTTTAGGTGTGTGTTGTGGTGTTTATAGGAATAAAGGGTGGGAAGTAATTGGTACAAAATTAACCCTGCACCAGAGAAGAACGAGTAATTTGTGTGTGAATATAATAGTGCATCATATTTCAACAACAGAACAAAATATAAGTAGATGGCTTCCCAAATCAGGATATCAAAGATCATTGCGCCCCTCGATACTAAGATCGTAAACAGGATAAAGTACGGACATTTGTATGCAAAACGGACAAATCAAAATAATAGAGCTCGCATCAGCACCTTAATACTAAGAACAGGATCAGGATATCCAATAATTGAAGAAAGAAAATAAAATAAAAAACGCAACGTGCGCAACACCCCACCCCCCACCCTGCACCCCTGCATGTAGCTTACGCCAATCCCCAACTAGCAGTGTGCCTGTCGCCCCATCTAATCTACAAATACTAAAAGAAGTATGTGGAGGAGGGCCTTCGTACAGGTTCCCGGCCTCTCCCCCCCTGCCAGTTAAGTAGTGTATTTTTATTATTAATTTTTTGTTCATTGATACTAATTAAATGAATGCAATTAATTTTAGGTGTGTGTTGTGGTGTTTATAGGATTAAAGGGTGGGAAGTAATTGGTACAAAATTAACCCTGCACCAGAGAAGAACGAGTAATTTGTGTGTGAATATAATAGTGCATCATATTTCAACAACAGAACAAAATATAAGTAGATGGCTTCCCAAATCAGGATATCAAAGATCATTGCGCCCCTCGATACTAAGATCGTAAACAGGATAAAGTACGGACATTTGTATGCAAAACGGACAAATCAAAATAATAGAGCTCGCATCAGCACCTTAATACTAAGAACAGGATCAGGATATCCAATAATTGAAGAAAGAAAAGAAAATAAAAAACGCAACGTGCGCAACACCCCACCCCCCACCCTGCATCCCTGCATGTAGCTTACGCCAATCCCCAACTAGCAGTGTGCCTGTCGCCCCATCTAATCTACAAATACTAAAAGAAGTATGTGGAGGAGGGCCTTCGTACAGGTTCCCGGCCTCTCCCCCCCTGCCAGTTCTAAGCCTCCCCTATTACGGATATATTATCATTATACTATCAAGTAAAAATCGGGGGATACATTACTCGCCTACACTGCCTCCCGGTACCAACATTAGAAAGTGAATCCCGCACTACCACCATTTAAATAAAAGTCTTGAAACAATAGGCCGTTCTTAGCCTTGACCCGTTCGATCAATTACACAAATGTTCTTAAACCGGACAGCCGTCATCTTGAAAAATTCGAAAGAACAGTAGCAAGCCGGAAACAGCTGGGCTTTCTCAGTCTCATTGTCACTGGGTCCCATCAGTGTCGATAAGAACCACGGATATTGTTTAAAGTCCAGGTGCACTGAGTTCGGAAAGGGAGAAAGGGCCACCCTGTCGAGCCACTCCTGAGTCGTCACATGAGTCATCCGATACATTGCCTGGTGCGATTTGTCCTGAGTCGAAAACAATATTGCATGCACTGACATAACCGGGACCTCCAATACACGGGCCTTAGCTAATTTGCAATCCAGGGTCTCCTGCATCGCTCGTTTTATGGGATTATTGGCCGCCATTAGTCCGGGTAGTGTGGATGTTGTTACTTCCGCAGTGGCATTGAATTGAACAAAAGCTATGTCGCTATGTCCCAGTCCAAAAGCCACGGCATCCAATTTGTGCTCCAAGACTTGGGCTTTCCAGTTCAGAGAAAGATGAAGACCCTCGATCGCCGCCATTATAGCCCCAAGCGTAGGTTCAACCCTGGTCAGCACTAGGTGGCCCCCCTCGATAGGGAAATTCTGGTCCGGTCTCGAAGATCCGTTAGATAGGATATGTCGTCCCAGGTCATCCGCTCGAATTTTCCCAGACCTCTCGGAGGATCGGGTCTGATTCGCACGAAGGTCGATATTGAGCGCCATTTCGTTCACGGTCCACCCCTGAGCCCTCGGGATAGATCAGTAGAATTAGAAGCAAAGACACACGTTCCAACCCCTCTGCATACAAGGATATTGATGAGCTGTCTTCAGAATATGCCCGGAACCATCGCAGTTTAGACGGCACCAAGCCGTTTTATTCCGCTCGCATCCGCAGTGTCATTGAGTTGCCCCATTTCGGCGCTAATCCATACGGATATTTGATGTTAAGATCGGACAAAATATGCTTCCATTCCGGTGGACCGGCTCCTCCCGAACTCTTATGGCCGATGTTGTTCAACTAGAAGCCGGCTGAACTCCTACTCGAGTCCCCGGCTTCAATGCTGATGTAGGCCGCAAACTTCAAGGCGACGTTTATCCGTTCTCAAAGCAGGTGGAACTTCCGGGGTCACTCGGTGTAGCGTTATTTCGTTTCATCTACCCGGGAGAGTTGCGTAGGCACAGGATAACTGGCAGGATCTTGTAGCAGGATGAGGAGGTCTGCGGAGCCGGGAGCCTAAGCGGCCATCTTGGTCGCCAGCTTGGCTCCTCCTCCAGTTGATTTATTTTTATGATTCCATTTATTTTTAATATATATATATTTTAACTGTTTGAGTGCGAATAGTAATTTTTGTGTCTCCGCTATCCAACACTATCCCTACTGTTGCACTCACTGGAGTGGGAATAGTTAATTTTACCTCTCTACTATCTAACAGTTTCTGTAAGGTTGCACTCACTTGAGTTGGAATAGTAATTTTTACACCTCCGCTATCCAACACTTTCCCTACTGTTGCACCCATTGGAGTGGGAATAGTAATTTTAACCTCTTTGCTATCCAACACTTTCCATACAGTTACACTACCTGGAGCGGGAATAGTACATTTAACCCCTCCGCTATCCATTACTTATCCTACTGTTGCACTCAGTGGAGTGGGAATAATAATTTTTACCCCTCTGCTAGCCAACACTTTCTCTTCTGTTGCACTCTTGAGTGGGAATAGTAATGTTTGCCCCTCCGCTATATAACACTTTCCCTACTGTTGCTCTCACTGGAGTGGGAACAGAAATATTTACCCCTCCGCTATCCAACACTTTCCCTACTGTTGCACTTACTGAAGTTGGAATAGTAAATTTAATTCCTTCGCTATCCAACTTACCCTACTGTTGCACTCACTGGAGTGGGAATAGTTATTTTTACCCCTTTGCTATCCAACACTTTCCCTACTGTTGCATTGATTGTTTTGTGTAATCTAATTTTAAATATTTTTTAATACTTCAATGTTTTAATTGGTTGTAGATTTTTGTATTTTTATATTTTAAATCATTAATATATTGTTATTTTTTATATTATTTTAAACTTTAAAAAAATGTAAAATAATAGTTTATTAATTGTTTTAAAGTAAATATATATGTATAAATGATTATGTTTGTCTATTTTTTATTGAGTTTATTTGTTATATTTTATTAAAATGTATATTACATTTATTTTGTTAAAATTATATTTGATATATATTTTATATTTAAATAAAAGTAGATATTTTATACAGCTATATGTTTTACATCAATATTTTTTAGTCAATTGTTTTGTACTTACCGGTTTGAGTTTAGGATTAGATATTGTTTTGTCTCTATTTTTTACTCAATATTTTTAACATCAATGTTTTTTACATCGTTGCTGTGTCAGGGAACCGGTGCCAAATATACTTCCTCACTGCCTGTCTTTCAGCTGCTTGACGCGAGTCGGGTTTTTTACATGTTGTCTGATCTATGTCCAAGTCAGCCTCACTGAAAGACAGAAAGGTAACAGATGCTTGTTCGCTGGCATCCGAACAAGAACTTATTGGAGTACTGAAGTTGCAACTTCAAGATCTCTGCAGCATTCCGGACTGCTACAGCAAAGTAGATAAATACCTCAGAAGAAGGCACCTATGTTTCTTGAAACTTCCAAAACTAACAATATTGAATATTTTACGGAGAACCATATCAGAGGTAAGGGAAGTGAATTTTTTGCTTCTGAATCCTGATCTTCATTAAGAACAGGATATACTAATTAAGCCATCAAACGTTCAGGAGTGAGAATCTATTTTAGCCTTTTGTTCTCAGACAGTTGACATTTTACTTGTCACCAACTATCCAGTTGGAGAAACTTGCAGGTAAGAATTTGGGAGACACGATGTACAAGCCATCACTGATGGAGCCGAGGAGGGGGCAAAACACAGGCGGAATGCAGGAGCAGCCAGTCTGGACAGTGTGGAGCTCTGTCACTTCAGTCATGACGGGTGAAGCAGCAGCTCCAGAAGGTATGTCAGATTTTTAAGCATCGTGGAAGGTAAGGCCTCCAATTGTGCCATATTCAAAAAAGAAAAAGGAGAAACTCACCTCAGGATGTGGAGACAGTCAAAGTATGGTCTTGCATTGCATCAACACCCAAAGGTCAAAGGGCTTGCAGGAAGCACGTGGGTCAGTCCCAGGCTAGGCCCCAGACATGTCCAATAGTGCTTTCATGCAGAGCACTTTGCAAGCCACAGTTATTTGGTTAGAAAACGTAAACAAACAAGTTGTGCATGGAAATAGTGAATTGACAGAACTTGCATCATGCCTTTATGCAGCTATTGTGTAACTCATGGTAGTGAATCCAGTCACTACAGAGCTGGTGGCACCTGGCACTGGTATGGTAAACTGCAGTAAAATGTCAAGATCCAGCCTGATACCTGGGGTACTCTTAAGACAAGAAATCTACACTAAGAAGCTTTAGTTAGAAACACAGAAAAACAGCGACCCTCCTGCTGTACTCTTACGGCATTTCAGAAAGTGGTTCAAAGCTAGCCTTGCATATCGCATACACATAACTGAAGCTGTGTATATGCTGAAGCAAAAATGATTACCAGTTGCACAACACACAAAGCTTTGACTCAATGTCATCACCCCCAAGAGAGGACGCAAGAGTAAAAGCTTCCTGATAATTGTATGAAAACACTTCAATACTTGAGTTGTACACTATACAAATATTTACGAATTCTCGCTGGGTGACCCATTCAACCAGCAAAATATGCTTATCACTACAACTTGCAGAGTGGGAGCAGTGATCAGAGGGCCTATTCTTACATGCCATCTTTCATTCTCTCTCACCACTCCACTATAACTCTTCATATTGGTTTCATAGGTGATACTGCCAGTCAACAAAACAGGATAGTGTGGATCAATGAAAAAATACAAATTATTGAAAAATGTTAACTGATCTGTCATCATCAATACATAATGCCTTAAATAAGGTTTATTTCACTGTGAGGATGTTTTAAGAATTAGGAAATCTTTACAAATGGAGCAAGGCACATTAATGTATTTTGCCGTCTGTGATTCTAAGAGACCCAAATCAGCAAAGAAAGAGAATATGTACATTTTCTGTAGGTACTATCATCGTGCCTCATAAAACTACAAGGCAAGTTTAAGAGGAGGTCGCTTTTTAAATATTAACTTGCATTTTATCTGCACTTTAAGGCAGGCTCAGCCAGTTCCTGAACCAGACCAAATGGAAATGATGAAGCAAGCATGGAAATGCTGCACAATCATGTCTATTTAGTACCACTCACTACAGCTTCACGCACGTTACTGAAGTAGAGATGAGCTTTAATTCGATTACCACATTGTAATCATGCTCTTAAACATAGCTACCATCAGTCCCTCCTGTTAGCACCTCTCATTTCAAACAGCAACAAACAGTGTCAACTAAGTTACACTATCCCTTGTGTGACATTTTGATTAATGGTAATATACTTGTTCTACATTTAAATCTCAGGAGCTTCCAGAAAGATTTCTATTTACTGAAGCACTTGCAACATTCCCAGATAAATATACTGTGTTAATGTCAAAGATTATCTGCTTACCTACTGGAGTAAATCTATGCATCTTCATACCAGATGGTAGCTTGCTCTCTCCTATGTGAATGTTTTCTATTTTCTGTTCAGTGTTGTTCTTCAGCGTAACTTGCACAGACAACATTTGAGGTCCAAAAATACAAGGATGTCTTGGAAAGTGATATTTGGCTGACAAACCTTTGCCACTCATTCTATGTAGAAGTTCATGAGTCGTCATAGGCACAAACACTGGATTACTAACCTGATAGGGAGGAATAAAAAGACACCATTAAGCACCCATGGAAAAAATGTTGTTAAATCATGAAACAGTTCATGGTATACTTTATATTTTCAAAGACAAATAAAAACATTTATCAAATTTCTGCCACTGGCAGGTGTACATAGTCTTAGTAGGAATCACATCAGACTTCTGAATGCTGTGAACTGCCACCACTCAATCTCCATGCAAGAAGGCGTAGAGTTGTCCGGTTTGAATGAAGGACTCTCCCCTGTTGCTGCAAAAGAAGATCCTCCGAAGGGGCAGCCTGATCGGGGGATCGATGCTCAGTTGGAGAAGCTCGGGATATCAGTCTCTCCATTCCCAGTCCAAAGCCAGAAGAATAACTTGGGCCCGGTCGCTCCTGATCTTCTCAAGCATTCTTGACAGGAGTGGTATTGGCGGAAAGGCGCACAGGAGTCCTGAGCTCCACTCTAGACGGAAAGCATCGCTGAGTGAGTGCCATCTTGGAAACTCTTGCATGCAAAACTGCTGACCTTGTGCGTTCTCGATGGAGGCGAACGGGTCTAACCAAGGATCCCCCCACTTCTGAAAGAGACTTTGCGCCTCCTCTGGATGGAGTGGTCATACGTGATCTGCTGGGCATCGACGGATGAGTTTGTCTGCCCTTGAGTTCAGGGAACCTGCCAGGTGTTGAACTACCAGGGATATGCCAGGCTAATCCAGCCATGTCCAGCAGCAGGGCCTCTTGACAAAGGGTCCACTACCCCACCACACCTTGTTTGTTGGAGTACCACATGTCAATGATGTTATCCGTGAACACCTGAAGCAGCTTTCCCTTAACGCAGCAGCTTTTCCTTGATGGAAGGAAGAAAAGCTTTCAATGCCAAGCAAATCGCTCGGAGCTCCAACAAGATGATGTGGAGGCCGGATTCCTCCGGAGAACAGAGTCCTAGGATCTCCACCTCTGCCAGATGACTGTCCCATCCCAGGAGTGATGTATCTCTCACTACTATGTGGTCTTGTTGCAGAAGGAAGAGGGGTCTGCCTCTGACACAATCGCGGTTGGTCAGTCACCACTGTAGATCTTGAGCAGTTCCCTCCGAAATCTGGACCATGTCCAAGAGATTCCCCTGATGCTTCGCCCACTGGAACCTCGGGTCATACTGCAGAGCCTGGATATGACATCTGGGATGTGTCACTAGCAAAATGCAGGAGAGTCAGTCTCGCCGAAACCCAGGATAGAGGCTGAAACATCTGTATCATAGCCTGAATCCTGCACTCGCTGCTCGGGAGTATAAGCCCAAACCTGCACGGTGTCCAGAACACCTAGGATGACGTAGAGCGTTTGAGAGGGAGTCAGTGTGACTTTAGCACATTGATAGTGAACCGCAACGAAAGCAGGAGATTTTCCGTGGTCTGGGGGTGGGAAAGGACAGTCTGGGTTGGGCTCGCCTTCAACAGCCAGTTTTGAGATAGGTGAAGACTGGCACCTCTGATCTGCGCAGATGAGCTGCGACCACCATCATCCACTAGGTAAACACCTGAGGGACGCAGGTAAGGCCAAATGGGAGCACTGTGAACCGAACGTAGTCGTGGCCTACCATGAACAGCAGGTAGCGCCGATGGGGAGGCAGGACAGGAATGTGAAAATAGGCATCCTGCAATTCCAATGCTACCGTCCAGTCTCTGGGGTCCAGGGCAGACAAGATCTGAGCCAAAGTGAGCATTTTGAACTTTTCCTTTTTTAGGAAGTACTTGAGAGCTCGCAGATCTTGAATTGGACGGAGGCCCTTGTTTTTTCTCAGGACCAGGAAGTAGTGGGAATAGCAACCGCAGCCTACTTACGGCACCAGAACGCTCTCTATTGCTCCCTTGGCCAAGAGAGTCCTGACTTGCTCCTGAAGCAAGTTCAGGATGTCCTTCGTCAGCTAGTTTTAAGTCGCAGGCATGGAGGGAGGGATAGTTTTGAAGGGGAGGGAGCACCCCCTTCGGACTATCTGAAGGACTCACTTTGCCGATGTGATGTTTTGCCAATGGTGGATGCGATGGCTGATCCTGCCAATAACCGGCACTAACTACTAACATGATCTTGAAGGACCGGACTAGGCAGGTTTAGAGGCTGCAGGGGGAGGAGTGGACGGACTGGAACTCTAGCCGCCACACCCTCGGGGTCGAAAGGATCCACATACGGCCGCACAAAGGTTGCTGAACTTGCAATGTCTTGTGGCAGGGATATGGCTGGTGCAGCTGAAAGCCCCTTCCATGAAAGGGGCGAAAAGCAGACAGGGGTCGTAGCCGGCAAGTCCTTAAAGTACTCCCGGGCCATGTCTGCCTGGTCTCCGAAGAGACGGGTGCCATCAAAGGGCATTTCCATAAGGGACGCCTGGGTATCCCCAGAAAAGCCAGAAGTTCTAAGCCAGGCTTGGTGTCGAATAGCCACAGTCGATTATTTTGCACTGCCCAGCAAGGCGGTGGTGTCAAAGCCCACGACGAATGGTGAACTTTGTTGCACCTCTCCCATCTGATTACGTTTGGGAGAGAATGGCCCGGACCTCCTCTGCATTAAATAAAGGTTTATAGCTAGTTTAGATCAAACAATTGACAGAACCTATTCTGAGTCTCTCTGTAGCAAGTAACCACTAATACACAAAAATATATATATACACTAATAAGTCTGATAAAATATATTTCATTTTATTGTTCAATGCAACTTGTTATTGTTTTATATTCTCGTATTTTCATTGTTTTAATTTGAAAAGAGTTTGTTCATCTCACATTACACATGTAATAAAATTCACATAAACAAATTGTTTCCATAGGTAAATACGATAGACGTAGAATTGATGGAGGCAATGCGGTAGATGTGGACAACGCGCGTTTCGGCACTGCTGCCTCCTCCGCAACCTGTGGCAGCACTTGTGCAACTGTGTCCCACAAGGAGTGGGCATAATGGCTCAAAAGGCATGCAGTGTTTACTGACCGCAAGGCTGGTGGAAGAAAAAACAATAATTTTGCTGCAACTATCCAGCCTCTTGAATTCATTGTCCGGGGGTGCGGAAGGGAATGTGCATTGTGAGGTAGAGCCCTGGACCACCAAGCTCTCTGGGATACAGTTGTTGGTGAGGAATTTTGGGTTGGCTGGTGCATGGCGATGGTGGTGGGCAACTGTCCTTTTTACAAGAGTCCCTGTGCTGGATTTGGACCAGGTTCCCCGAAGAACATCAGCCAAGGCCTTGTTGAAAGACAGGAGGGGTTCCGAGGAGGAGACACTCGGCTGTAGGACCTCTGTCATGATGTTCGCCTTGACTTCCAGTGTAGGGAGCTGAAGGTCTAGAACCTCAGCTGCCCTTCTTACCACCATAGCATATGAAGCTCCCTCCTACATAGTCACGGTAGGGGGATAAAGCCTTCGCAGCCGAGGTCTGGAAGTTGGAGCACGAGTTTGAGTCATGGTCACGCTCCAGGCACCAGAGACAAATTAAGTGTGGATCAGTCACAGATATGGCATGATGGCAGGTGCTGGGCAGTTTGAATCCAGAAGTCTTCTTTGACATTGAGGAAAAAAACCTACACACCAAAAAATCATCAACAAAACATCAAACAAAATCCCTGTCAAAAAGAGGGTACCTTTCTTCACAGATCTGTGCAAGCTGGCGCAGAAACAAAATAAGTGACGTCTACAGAATCATTAGAAGTGAATTATGTGAATATGAACTTGTAATCATACTGTTTATAAACTGTCACTGTGTGCTGGCAAATATACGATGTCTTACAATTACTTTGTATGCTGTGCAGTTTAAAAAAAAGGTAATAAAAAAAAAAATATATATATATTTTTTAAACGACGCCATCTACCAGCGCACAAGGGTATTGCTCAAGCAAAAGTCTTCCGGATTCAGCTTGGGATATTCTAAGGTTAGGAATGAGCCACTAGATGTCTCTATTAGAAACACAAGAATGGAAGGGTCACTTAACCTGAACGAGCTGGCCGGTAGGGACAGCTTTATCCCCTTGCACGCTGATGACGAGCTGGGCTCGTCATGAGGTAGCCTCCTGCTACGCTGATGACGAGCCCAGCTCGTCACGTAACTTGCGGTTTCGCAAAAGTCAGCGTACGAGCGGAATTCCGCCCGCACGCATGCGGTTAACTAGAAGCTTTTACTTTCTCCTGGACGAATTTTCTTCTAATAAGGGAAACGAAAAGCATCTGCCTGGAGACAAGCAGGCACATGAAACAGGAGCTGGAAGTTAAGGGTGTCGGGTACAGTCTAGTCAAGTTCTCTAATAAGGCATACAGAAGTTCGTGGAAGATACAGAAACTTTACCACCTGTGGCCTCCATCTACAATCCTTCAACTTCACCAAACTTATATCAAAACTAGGAGACTTTTGAAAATAAAACTATGAGTATAAACTTTGGATCCTTGTCACAGCTAAGCATGAGTACCTTTCAACGTGGAAAATGGCCCAACTCCCTATTAGATGCTCAGCACACTAAATCTAGCATTTCTGTTCCCCAGCTTGCCTTCAAACATATTGCAGAGATGATTCTGTGCCAAGGAACAAAATCAAGCACATCAAATTGGTAACTCACCCTATGGTGGGGTGAATTCAAACATATTGCAGAGCTGATTCTGTGCCAAGAATGAACAAAATCAAGCACATCAAATTGGTAACTCACCCTATAGTGGGGTGAATCTACACTCTTACCCCTTTTCACTATCATTTTTCATCTAAAAGATCCCAAATGTATCTTTAGCAAAAGGTGGTGTATCCTTAGGTGTGGCACATGGTCAAGAAAATCTTTTCGTTAAGACCGCAACTTTTGATGAAATTGTTCTTGGAACTGTGACCTATCATCATTTTCCAATCACTATCTGAAAGTTTAGTTGAGGTAGAATCTCTCCAACTACAGAGCTAACATGAGAGCTGGCATTCAATTAACACACTCCAATAGAATCCATAAGACTATTTTAAGAATCATAAAAGCACCTGTAGTGGTTAGGCATAATGACCGTGTCAGTTGTTGATGGGGGCAGGTCGCTTTGCTTGTATGACTGATTGTTCCACACTGTGGACTACAGCATTTTATCGGTTGGTTGAAGCTGGTGTGGTTCCCCCTGCCTCAATGACTTGGTCTAAAGGTTTTTAAAAAGCTATGTAAAAAGGATAGTGATTGAAAGATTTTACTATTTTTCCACCAATATTTCTTTTGGGACAACTTATGGTCCTTTCTATCTTTCACCTGCTTATCACCTTGTTTGGCTGGGTTGCTATTATTAAAAAGACACCCAAATAAATCTTTGTTGCAGCATATGAATAGCGTCAGTACAATACTCTCTTAGAATGCTTATTCCATGTACGAAAGTGGCTGAATGCCTAATATATTCGGCCAGGTTAAATGTTTTTAGGTCTCGCCTATCCCATTCCGCAAGGAATGGATAGTCGAGAATTATAGCAGGCAAAATAAGTTCTCAAACCATCGGGCGGATTTCAAACAGTTCATGTGAACACAAGCACGCGCATTTCCCCACATCAAAGCCATCAGCCTCCCTCCCACAGGCTTCCCCAGCGGGCGCAGTGCGCACTGGCCTCAATTCTCCTCCCCCGTAATTGCTTTCACTTTCACGGCCACTTCAAAGGGATCCTTTCCCGGACACTTTTTTTTCTTTCGGCGATGTTCTTGTTTAGACGTGTGCCCTGTTGAGGGCGCCTTCCACTCCTTAGCTCTGCATTACTGTTTTCACTTTCATGGCCGCCAGGCCGTGTCTCGCATTTCTCCTCTCACCAGTAACATTGTTTTCAAATATGTTACACATGCCGTGCAGCGCTTTGTTTACTACTTTGTTTATTGCATGTGAGGTAAGCTCTAAATCTTTGATACAAAAGCAGCATGTTTTTGTCCGTTACAACTTTGTCTGCAATCTGCTTGCTTTTATATTTATTTGGCTTCTTTGAACACATCGCAAAGTTAATTTTTTATAGGAGTGCCTTTCCCGAACTTTTTGTTGCTTTTGCTTGCCCACATCGCATAGTTTGATTTTGAGTTTACTGAATACGTTTAGCTATTATCTGTGCGTCTTCTATACTATGCAAAGCTTAGCCAGTGCTCACTACACTCTGACTGGCAGCACCAGGACATGCAGAATAGTGAAAGAGAGAGATAGGCTAATGTGCGGAGCGGCCGACTGCAGGACTTGTTAAAACGAACTGTGAGCTGTGTGTTGTTTTATCCAGAATGCCTCCTCTCCCCCTCTGCGCAAATGTCTTCCTCTTTCATTCTTTCCTTGCTCTCCCCCGCCCCCCTTTGCGCTATCCCTGCTTAATTTGTGACTGGAAAGTGCCGGGACTTGTAATTTAACATCATTTCTATTGCGCAAACTCGACTCCAAGGTATCAGAGTGCTTTGCATGAGCACAAGTTGCATTACAGAAGGACACAGTATATATATTTTTTAAGGCACGGGCAGATTTGCAGAGAATCACAGGCTCGAACCTGGTTCCCCAGCTTCAAACTCGGCTGCTCTGATTGTTAAGCCACATCCTCTTGGGCATGAAACCCCTGAACACGCAGCGGCGAGCACCCTGTTATCCTGGACACACTTCACACAGATACCACATGAAAGCGGCCGCAAAAGTGAATGCATTTTGTTTTTCGCATCGTTGAGGAGTACATGTTTGGGACCCGGACTATCTATATGGTGCATTGAAGCCTATCAAAATATTATATTAGGAGTGGTAACCAGTGCGACTCCTCTCCAATCTGGCAGCCATGATTATATAATGTTGCAGTGAAAAGGTCGCAGCCCTTGCATTTTTAATCACGAGTGACAACTGACCAATGACTCCTTTTTAAAACGAACTGTGAGCTGTGTGTTGTTTTATCCAGAATGCCTCCTCTCCCCCGCCCCCCTCTGCGCAAATGTCTTCCTCTTTCATTCTTTCCTCACACACCCTCACAACCTCACACCCTCACAACCCTCTCACCCTCACTCACCCTCACTCACCCTCACCCCCTCACACTCCCACACACCCTCACCCACCACATCACTCAGGAACACCACCACATCACTCAGGAACACCACCACATCACTCAGGGGCACCACCACATCACTCAGGGGCACCACCACATCACTCGGGGACACCACCACATTACTCGGGGACACCACCACATCACTCAGGAACAACACCACATCACTCAGGAACACCATCATATCACTCAGGGACACCATCATATCACTCAGGGACACCATCATATCACTCAGGGACCCCACCACATCACTCAGGGGTACCACTCAGGGGCACCACCCCAGCACTCAGGGACACCACCACATCACTCAGGGGCAACACCACATCACTCAGGGTCACCACCACATCACTCGGGGACACCACCAAGTAATTCGGGGACACCACCACATCACTCGGGGATACCTCCACATCACTCAAGAATACCACCACATCGGGGGCGTGGCTAGCCAACAGCCAAGATGGCCGCACTCTGAGAGAGCTCTGTGACTAAAGAGCCTTCCTCTCCAAATCCGTCTACTTATCCGTAATTTTTGCAGTTGCCACCCGGCATAAGTAGAAGCGTCTAGCTGTCCTACACACTCGACAGTCATCCGCATCTCCCGGCGGACTTCCCCGGGGGAGCTACACCGTGTGGAACGCCGCGGCCTGAATTGGCGCCTGAGGCAGGGGACTCGAGTGCGGAAAGAGCCCGACGTGGCGCCGGCGTTGCTGCGACCGTCATATCCCGCAAGTGAGCGGCTCCCGGAGAACAACGAACAGAGGTGTCTGTCGCCTAAATCCCCGGAAGGGCACTCCGCCCAGGCTGAGTTCTCCTTCACACGCGCTCCGGAGAGCGCCGTACGGACCGCCGTGGCCTGATCTGGCACCTGAGACCCGGGACTCGAGTGTGGGACGAACCAAGCACCATCCTGGTCCGGCAGCGGTCTTCATCTCCCACAAGTAAGCGGCGCCCGAGGACAAGCCTAATTTCTAGCTGGACACTCTACCCGGGCTCAGCCCCCACACACACGAGCTCTGAAGCAGGCCAAGGGAACACTTGCAGGTACCGGCGCGACCCCAGCGGGTGCGTGAGAGCGTACCGGAGGGGGGACATAACGTACAGCACCAACCGGACTAAGACAGACCGGAGATCCTCTCGACCCTTGTCTAGAACCCCTGCTGACCTCGCATGGCTCAACCTTTGTCCAGAGGCCCTGCCAAGCACCGGGAATTACCTACCACTCTAAGAATATAAGTGACAGCATAACGCATTCTGCGACCGTTCCACGCAGTGCTTCCAACCACAGGAGGGATATAGGCCGGCTAGGGGTGTGTGGTAGAACTGGAAGGAATACACCCCCGAACAACGCACATCCCGCGATGAGTGGTAGGGGAACGAGAGGCCAGCAGGCCTCGAAACTAGAAAAATACGCCTACCATAAGGACCCACCAGACACTGGGAGGGGAGACCCTACCCGGACACCGCCCCCACCCACGGGGGACGCAAATGCCACGGAGAAAGTCACCCTTTTTGACGTAATGGCGGCCCTGAAGACAATGCAATCCTCAATGGGCACGATCTCAACGGAGGTCTCCTTGATCAGGGCCGACTTTGCAAAAATGTCGGACCGTATGGTGGAGGTGGAAAAAACGACTACTGACCTCGTGGGGGACACCTCTGACCTACAACGTAGAGTCCAGAAACTAGAGGCCGACAACCTCCTGCTAATAACGAAGCTGGACGATCAGGAAGGCCGCTCGAGGCGCAACAATATACGCCTGATTGGCGTACCGGAATCCGAACGCGGCCCTGCCCTAGACCTCTACGTGGAAGACCTAATCTACAAACAACTGCAACCCAAAGGTCTCTCAAACTATTTCTCGGTGGAACGGGCCCGCCGCGTACCCGGAGGACAGCCAAAACCCGGGGCCCCGCCCCGCCCCGCCCAATACTAGCCCGCATTTTCAACTTTAGGGACCGGGACGCCATTTTACAAGCAGCTCGCACTCGCCCACCGCTCAAGATCAGTAACTCGGAAATCCACTTCTATCCCGACTACACTGCAGCAGTAGCCCAACAGCGACGGAGCTTCACGGAGGTTAAGAAAGAACTACGTGCTCGGGAACTCAAGTACTCGATGATTTTTCCAGCGAAATTGCGTGTGGAATCTGAAGGGAAAACATGTTTTTTTGATTCGCCGCAGGAGACCCAGGACTGGCTGGAAGGATGGAGACCGGCAGGAGGGCCCAGGAATTGCGACATGCGCAGGAACCACGAGGACAGAAGCTCCCAACTAACAGAAGTGGCGGAATGAGTACAATACGACACAGTATGGAAACTGGTATCGCTACCCATCCCTTTGGAGCTACGTCATTCGCCCGCTCCACTTTATGTAAGTTACGATCTACAGGGCCCGCAGGGACGAGCTGACTCGGCTAGCCACAAACCAAGGCTGGCCAACTATGGTGGGACTCTGGTCACGCAAGAAAGGATCCATGCAGGTAGGACTTTTGGCTACGGCTGACACTGCATGTTCGCTCTAGGAGGGGAGGGCTCGACAATGGACACAGCAGTCTTACCCCCACAGACAATTTTCCTCAGTTGGGACTACAAGCACTCTGCTCAGTTGGGGAGGTGGAAGGTTTATTGTCCGCCGGGCAGGGAGGCAGGGTGGGGGGTTTGGGATTTATAGGTTTTGAGTTTACTTAGTTTTAGTTTCTTGTTCCTAACTTGGTTAGCTTTTCCTCTACACACACCACATACGCACTGGCTCTGCGCCACACACTCAGGCACTCAGACCGGACTGGGGCAACCGCGGTCAACGCAACGTGACATAGGCTATGACAACAGACCACGACAAGCCTCGAAAGGCACTCTAGGCTCGGACACGTACCACACCCCTCTCCGAGGGTTTAACCAGAAGGCATTCATACACTTGCTTCCCGGACACTATGGCTGACCATGACCCTTCGGCACTCGACCCCCAATCACAACCTCTGATATCCCCCCCATTGACAGTCATTTCTTGGAATGTAAACGGGCTGGGACACAAAATTAAACGGGGACTTGTCCTCCAATACTTAAAGAGAAAAGCGCCCACCTTGGCATTGCTGCAAGAAACGCACCTAGTAGGGACAACATGCAAGGCGCTTAATCAATGGGGCTTCAAGATGATCGCCCACGCAGAGTTCTCTTCGGGCTCCCATGGGGTGGGTATTCTCATCCAAAAAAGCACGCCGTTACTGGTCAAACATACCTGGGCTGATGACAGGGGGCGATTTGCGGCGATCAGTTGTCAGTGGGAGGGCAAGCCTTACAATATAATATCTGTCTACATCCCCCCAGCATTACACCAAGAGACTCTCCAGGACCTGGGCAAGCTAATGCTTGAACTCCCAGAGGGAGAACTGATAGTTGGAGGCGACTTCAACGCAGTATTGGACACAACTCTAGATCGACAGCCTCCTCGGGATACTACTAGGTCGAACCACGTATTTAAAGACTTCCTAGAAGCACTGGGGATGGTGGACATGTGAAGACTTAAACATCCCCACGAACGTCAATACACATTTCATTCGGGAGCCCATAATAGTCTCTCCAGAATAGACTACATGTTGACACTAGCGGTCCCCCCTGAAAAGATAACAGCCATTGAACACCTCCCCCGAGGGATATCTGATCATTCCCCGATACAACTCACCTACACAGCACAGCCCACTAGGCGACAAAGGATATTCCCGATATATCCTGGATATCTCAAGAATAGACCAATTTTAAAGACACTGACGGCCTCCACCATACAGTACTTTGATGAAAACTTGCACTCTGTAGACTCACCCTCAATCCTCTGGGAGGCGTACAAGGCTGTGATTAGAGGACATGCCATCTCTGCTATCACTAAGCACAAAAGAGAACAAAGGGCGGACATCGAGGCACTAGAAACAGTAGTCCAGACGGCAGAGCTGACCCATGCATCAGATAACTCTGAGGACACGGCACACACCCTGGCGCTGGCAACTCGGGAATACCGGGCATATGCAGAGGACATGACCAAAGCGAGACTGACACATTACATAGGGTCTACGAACTGGGGGACAAGACGGGGAAAATGTTGGCCTGGCTAGTACGAAAGGACAGGGCAAATAGATGGATCGCGAATTTGAAACTTCCGGATGACACACACACAACTTCTCCCACACGCATAGTAGAAGAACTGGCAACCTACTACGAGACCGTATACACTGCATGCTCTGGGGTGACGGAGGAGGACAGCCTGGTGTTTCTCCGAGACATACCCTTGACTACACTGTCCCTAGAGGACGCACAAACACTGGAGGATGACCTAACAGGGGAGGAATTAGGGAAGGCACTGGCATCTTTACACACTGGAAAGGCCATGGGACCAAATGGGTTACCTGTTGAACTCTATAAAACACTGGCACAGCAGCTCATTCCATACATGCTCCCTATGTATAATGATTGTCTAGAGAATGGTACACTCACGGCTGACCAAAGACTGGCAACTATTGTTTCAGTGCATAAACCTGGCAAACCACCTGACCTCCCGTCCTCTTATAGACCTATCTCCCTAATTAACATAGATGCAAAAATACTAGCAAAGCTCCTAGCCCTCCGACTGCAACCACACCTCACAACTCTAATCCACCCGGACCAATCGGGGTTTATGCCCGGTAGGAATACATCTCTTAACCTACGTCGCATTCATGGAGTCATGCATCGCATCCCCATAATTAAGGAGGATGCAGCAATTCTCTCCCTAGATGCGACCATGGCATTTGACCTTATAGAATGGCCCTTCCTCTTCGCAGTGCTTAAAACAATGGGGTTTGGCCCAAATTTCTGTGGCTGGATTAAACTCCTTTACACTTCACCCCTTGCACAAGTGGTTGCAAATGGCCATACCTCACGTACAATCACACTAGGGCGCGGAACGAGGCAGGGATGTCCCCTGTCCCCGCTTCTATTTGCACTCATCTTGGAGCCCTTAGCGGTGAAAATCCGTCCTGCCCCTCAAATCAGGGGAACGGGTTGGGAGGACCGCATCTCTCTCTATGCGGATGACGTGTTGGTATATATGATGTCCCCTACCGTATCCCTGGCAGCTCTGATGGACATACTCAATGACTACAGACATGTATCTGGATATACCATTAATTGGGCGAAATCACTCCTATATGTCCTATTGGGTCAGCCACCCATATTGCCCCCAGTCTGCGCTCTCCGAACAGTCATTAGAGGTTTCAAATACCTGGGAATATACATCACACCTCAGGACTCGATTTTTACGGAAGAAAACTTGATGAAACCTTTACAGAGGCTGAAATCCGATGTCGCCCACTGGCGCTCCTTACCACTAACACTACTGGGAAGGGCGGCACTATTTAAGATGTTATCACTCCCAAGATTCCTCTATGTTTTGCAAAACACACCCTTCCCGGTCCCCCTCACATATTTCAAGTCAATAGACGCAGAAATTTACGCCCTCCTTTGGGACGGAAAACCAGCCCGCATTGCACACTCCAAACTCTGGCGCTCCTGGTATGATGGGGGAATAGCCCTACCCAGTGTTAAATTATATTACTGGGCTGCACAGCTGATAGTAGTAAATCAATGGATACATGCCCCACAACAGGACCCTGCCTTCCGCCTTGATAGGACTCTCCTGCCCCCAGACCAGCTTATGAAAGCACTCTATACTAACAAACGACGACACACACACTTACAGGCCCCACAGCTCACACAGTCAAGATCTGGCACGCAGCACAGAGGGCCCTGGGATGGGAGGGACTACTCACACAAGCCACACCGCTGTGGAACACACGCCGTCTGGGTACCTTGATGAATACTAAGGGCTTCAGACAATGGGACCTCATAGGTATCTCAAGGATCGGTGACCTCTGGAAAAGGGGTGAAGTCGTTACGTTTCCCAACCTGCAAGACCAATACGGAATGGCGGACACTGAACGCTATAGATATATGCAAATTAAGCACGCCTAGAGGGAGCTATCCCTACAGGTACAACGCCCCCAGAATCCTCCCCCCTTGAGGACAGACTCCTCACGGACTGCTTAGACAAGAAAGCGATCTCGCTCACCTACCAGAAACTAATTAACAATCTCCCAGACCCCACGGTGGTTCTCCGTAGCAGGTGGGAGGTGGAATTGGGAGACATTGAGGATGAGGACTGGTTACATGCACTGGCATCGGCCAGAGAGTCATCCATACCTTCACGGCTCAAATTGATACAGTTAAAAATAGTACACAGGATATACTACTACTGCACGCTCTTACATAGACTGGGCCGCCTCCCGGACCCCAGTTGCATAAGTGGTTGTGGCTCCCAAGGTACATTCTTCCATGTCCTCTGGGACTGTCCAAGAATACAGTTATACTGGGACCGGGTTCTAGCTGAAATATCGGAAGCGTCTGGGGTGGAATTGCAAAAAGAACCGAGATGTTGCCTATTAAATATTTGGTCCCCTACTGACATGAATCGAGCTTTGCGAACTTGGGCAACACTGGGTCTAGCTATTGCGAAGCATAACATTGCCAGAAGGTGGGGGTCCGAAGCAGTGCCCACATGCACACAATGGGGGAATGACATGGATATGGCTATGGTAGCAGAAAAGGCTGTCTATGTACATAGGTGCTGCCCCAAAAAATGGTCTACGATCTGGGGAAACTGGAACGAACACCGAGGACACTTATGTGACCCACCACGGGAACTGTCTGACTCGGAAACAAGCCCTTGAAGGTCGAGGCCTGTGACTTCCGTTGTCCCATTCTACGAACAATTCTCAATGGAGGGGAAGTACAAACCTATTTTATCATTAAGCATGTCAGTGACGGTGGGGTGGTATGAATAAGGAATTATATGACATCACATCCAACCCTGAGGATATAAAAGATTGCAAAACTCCCGCTATTAGATGCTAAGAGAGCCACACGATTGTATGAATAATAAGTTAAACGAAATGTTAATGATTGAACGGTATTGATATGTGTAAAGCAAACTGGTTATGTAATTCTACGAACTGCCTTTAAATGCCAATGGTGATGTGTACATTGATGAAAAGCTCAATAAAATGTTACATTTAAAAAAAAAAAAAAAAAAAAAGAATACCACCACATCACTCAGGGACACCACCAGATCACTCGGGGACACCACCACATCACTCGGGGACACCACCACATCACTCGGGGACACCACCACATCACTCGGGGACACCACCACATCACTCGGGGACACCACCACATCACTCGGGGACACCACCAGATCACTCGGGGACACCACCACATCACTCGGGGACACCACCACATCACTCGGGGACACCACCACATCACTCGGGGACACCACCACATCACTCGGGGACACCACCACATCACTCGGGGACACCACCACATCACTCGGGGACACCACCACATCACTCGGGGACACCACCACATCACTCGGGGACACCACCACATCACTCGGGGGCACCACCACATCACTCGGGGGCACCACCACATCACTCGGGGGCACCACCACATCACTCGGGGGCACCACCACATCACTCGGGGGCACCACCACATCACTCGGGGGCACCAGCACATCACTCGGGGGCACCACCACATCACTCGGGGGCACCACCACAATACTCGGGGGCACCACCACATCACTCGGGGGCACCAGCACATCACTCGGGGGCACCACCACATCACTCGGGGACACCACCACATCACTCGGGGACACCACCACATCACTCGGGGACACCACCACATCACTCGGGGACACCACCACATCAATCGGGGGCACCACCACATCACTCGGGGGCACCAGCACATCACTCGGGGGCACCAGCACATCACTCGGGGGCACCAGCACATCACTCGGGGATACCACCACATCACTCAGGGGCACCACCACACCACTCAGGGGCACCACCACATCACTCAGGAACACCACCACATCACTCAGGAACACCACCACATCACTCAGGAACACCACCACATCACTCAGGAACACCACCACATCACTCAGGGCACAACCACATCACTCAGGGCACCACCACATCACTCAGGGCACCACCACATCACTCGGGGGACACCACCACATCACTCGGGGACACCACCACATCACTCGGGGACACCACCACATCACTCGGGGACACCACCACATCACTCGGGGACACCACCACATCACTCGGGGACACCACCACATCACTCGGGGACACCACCACATCACTCGGGGACACCACTACATCATTCTGGGACACTCTGGGACACCACCACTTCACTCAGGGACACCACCACATCACTCGGGGGCACCAGCACATCACTCGGGGACACCATCACATCACTCGGGGACACCACCACATCACTCTGGGACACCACCACATCACTCGGGGACACCACCACATCACTCGGGGACACCACCACATCACTCGGGGACACCACCACATCACTCGGGGACACCACCACATCACTCGGGGACACCACCACATCAATCGGGGGCACCACCACTTCCCTCGGGGGCACCACCACATCACTCGGGGGCACCACCACATCACTCGGGGGCACCACCACATCACTCGGGGGCACCACCACATCACTCGGGGGCACCACCACATCACTCGGGGGCACCAGCACATCACTCGGGGGCACCAGCACATCACTCGGGGCACCAGCACATCACTCGGGGGCACCACCACACCACTCAGGGGCACCACCACACCACTCAGGGGCACCACCACACCACTCAGGAACACCACCACATCACTCAGGAACACCACCACATCACTCAGGAACACCACCACATCACTCAGGACACCACCACATCACTCAGGGACACCACCACATCACTCGGGGACACCACCACATCACTCGGGGACACCACCACATCACTCGGGGACACCACCACATCATTCTGGGACACCACCACATCACTCAGGGACACCACCACATCACTCGGGGACACCACCACATCACTCGGGGACACCACCACATCACTCGGGGACACCACCACATCATTCTGGGACACCACCACATCACTCTAATACACCACCACATCACTCTAATACACCACCACATCACTCATCCCAACAACATCATCACTCAGCACCACAACAGCACTGTCCTTGCTTGCTACCAACAAGCATTGCCATAGCCAATAGGACTCGCATTAGGAAAGTGTAAGCTATTGGCTTTGTGAATAACAATGCTATTAATTTATATAGTTTCAAAGCCAACACATTAAAAAAAATTGTCATTTAAAATACCAATAGCTCACACTTTCCTAATGCGAGACCTATTGCATTGCAAATGCTTGTTATCATAAAAGCTGCACCAGATAAAAAGAACACTTCTCTCCTTTTTTGGAAGAAAACAATGATTACTCCTGCTGCTAGAGACCACAGATTGTTGGTGGTGTGGGACAGTAAATTGTCTCTCAAGCCACATTTGGGAACCTGTTTCATAAGTCTTTTTTTTTGCTTCACAAACTCGAAAAAACTTCATGTAAACTTTTCAAAGAGGATAACGCCTTTGATCTGGGAGCGTTATCTAATGGCTGATCAGACTACTTACCCCAGCCACTTATTCTGCATTTAAGAATGGTGTGAGCGACTGTAAAGCATTATCATGTCTCATACCTCAACAGGGCAATATACAAGCTTGATGAAAAGAAAACCAGAGGTTAGAGTAAAAATGTGTATGGCCCAGAAAACAATTTATTGAACTTATTGAAAAGAAAGATTCTGAAACAAATTGCCTGACCTGAAACCTAAAATTAATAGGCCTGGAACAATCTCTGGACCCCCCCACATTTAAGAGGTTACCTTTAAGGAGAAAACCCCTAAGGTTCTAATCTACCGAGGCCAGAAATGTAATGAAAGCTGCTTTAAAGAAACAAAAAAATTTAAACCAAAGGGAATTTAGATGGTCACGTTAAAATCTTTTGTTTGCTTAGTTCCTTAATGGCATAAACCTGTGCATTCCGATGCCCAGTTCAAGACAGGATGCTCTGTAATAGTCCGCTACATAAATATCCTCACTCAGTTACAGACCATGAGGAAGCCTATGAAATACCTTAATAGGGAGGCCTTCTGAACAACCTAATCTAGGTTGAAGAAGAAAAGGTTATCTATCTGTATTCGTACTTCTCCATCATTGGTATGTTCTTTGAACTCAAACAACAAAATTTGCCACCTTATGTGTGGGAATCTAGAAATATTTTAACAGATCCAATGTCAATTTTTCAAAATGATTTACAAAGGGAACCTCTTCGGAGGCAACATCTTCCGAATTTTGTGTGAATTATGTGTAAGTGCTACAAACATATTGACTGCAGCCTTGTTTAATCATCGTCTCAAAAACACACACAAAACAAAATCATGGAGTCATCTTTGATATACATAAACATTACAAGAGATAAAAGCTTATCTCTTCACCCCAGAGGCAAGTAAACCCTGGGACTATGGTGAGAAAAGTTAGAATCTAATCATGCAAATTAGCTGCAGAGGGAGGCTTTACCCACTAAAAGACCTGGAGTCAGGGGCAAAGCACCAATTTTTTTTAAAAAGCTGTCAACTGATCTCTGAGTTGCCATTTGCAAATACCAGCAGTTAGAACATTTTCCAAAATGCATTAAACATCCACAAGCCAGCTTCCTTTCCATTGACTTTAGGATTGTTTTTTACTATGTATAGCACTTAGCTGCCTTTTGGCTAGGTTTGCACTATAGAATTAATATACAACATACATTCTTATGGCTGATTTACCTCTTGTTAAATCAGCGTCAGGTTAAGCTGGGATGGGCTTGCTGTTTCTTTCATAACATGAACATTACTGAATTAGCTAGAGAATATTTGCGACTGTAGATTCATAATTCACAAACATCTGTTTTCATTTGGGATACCTTCAGCGTAATCAAGTTACAGCTTTAAAGATCTTTTAACCCCTTGGCTGCGGGGCCGATTACCCCGCTGTGCTGGGGGCGCGCACAGCGCCCCCGTGCTCATGACGAGCTCAGCTCGTCATGAGTCACGTTTCTCGTGTGCTGAGCTCGTCATGACCACGCCCGTTCCTTAGAACGCCCAGCACAGCAGGGGAATAAGCCCCGCGTCTGAGCGTTCTAACAGTCATGACGAGCTCAGCTCGTCATGAGCACACGAGAACCGTGGCTCATGACGAGCTGAGCTCGTCATGAGCGTGGGAGGGGTTAAAAGCTCACTTCTATATCTGGAGGTAGCACCACCATTATGAATGTTTCTTTTAGATCCATTCATTTGTGGTATTGAAATCTAATTAGGATCCCAAAAAATTTTCCTCTGAATCTTTATCTTTCATCAAGTGTTAGCGAAAGTAGATGAATGCTGATTCTTCAGAGGTTTTTTCTTGATCAGAAGATATACCTTCTGTGCCTAATGATGCAGGTGACAATTCCTGACTATCACGGGTATAAATACCTAGCACCAAGATGTATTCTGTTATACTCTGTCATGCTGGAACATGGTTTCATATATTTCCTACCATCAGGGAGAGATAGTGACAACCAATGATTTCCACTTGTGGAGCATCTCCTTACACTGCCAACGGTGGCTGATTTCCTCTGCCCCTGTTGGGCTACTTTTACCTTTGCTGGTAAAAATCTGACTTTTGATGTAGATGTTGGGGCTTTTGCCACTAGGGTGTATATAACAGCTAGTGGGAGAAGCCATTCCACCCTTGTTTTGAGCTGGATTATTTTTCTAATTCCGAGACTTCAGAGTCCTGTTTTGGACATTGTGTGGATCTCCTCATAAAAGGTGATGCGAAGAGTGTTGACAGACAGATATTGAATTTTCAATCTCAAGAGAAAAATAGAGAGGTGAGGCGCAAACAAAAATAACTGTGTAAGACTACACTACAATAGTACAAATGGGTCACCAGCTCCACTTTACCATTCATAGAACTGATCCACTGATATGAAGTGATCCCCTTTAATCGAAATCTGACTGACCGCATCACTACAGCCCGATGAGGAGGTTTGCTCCTTGCCCCGTTGAGCCTTATACGATGCAGTCATAAAAATTGAGAAGGACTGTGGGCCTTGCTGGTCTTTTTACCATGCCAATCCTACTTGCTTTGAATTAGCTAATGTTGTCGGTGAAGAGAAGGCTAATCTATAGATGTGTATCGAGACTCTAGCTTGGAAGCAATACTGTACAGAAAGACCATCTATGCCATCTATGGCAGGCATAACTCTCCCTATATCTATCAATGTAACACATTGGTTTCAGCACAAAAGGCTGCGTATCTGTGGCACTCCGCGAGGTCTTGTGCCACCATGGAAAGTTTCTCTTCTCTTTATTCTTTTAAAAAAAATACCATACATGTAAGATCGACATAACATTGCCTTACGGTGACATCTTCATTTTGGGTACATTCCACCTCTATATATGGGAGTCTGCTTAGTGCGCTCCGTTACAACATGCTTGCTGCATCTCATTAGGTAGAAGAGGTGTGGTGTAGCGGCCAGGGTGCCTGACTCTGGACTACGGGGTTCACGGTTCGATCCCCGGTGCCGGCGGAAGGTTAGCCCAGCACCATGTGACTCTGGGCAATAGCTTGCTTAATCTTCCCGAGGGCCCCCAGCGCCAGGACACCACTTCGGAGGTAGCTGTGCGCTTTACAAATACTGGTATTTATTTATTAGCGTCTTTGTTCAACTTTACAATATCCATTGCTCAATGTGTGTCTCAACCCCTCAAGAGTTAATGCAGGGGAGGGTGACATTCATTTATCGCTACTAATATCAAACGACAGAAGGATTAACCTACGACTCAGGACATAATGTATTGGCTTTATAACAGGAGGATGTGTATCTGCAGCTCTCCGTGAGTTTAGTGCCACTACATAGGGCTTTTCCCCTGTAAAAACGAACTTAGAAAAGATCAGCAATCACTTAGTGGTGCCGCATGGTCACGACCATGCCCTATATGTATTAGATCCCATTTGCGGTAATCTGCACCATAGGCTTTATGACAATATGCTTGTTATTTGGGCCGTCTTCAAACTTTTAAAGAACCATATAAATGTTTCTATTATCAAAGATACAATGTAACATAGGGTCAGAAACATGTAGTTCAATCGTTATGATATCCAAGGGAGGACTGACTATTAAACAATAAAAGAATACCAACTTGATTGGGATGACCCCCATTCATAAGGCAACTAGCTTATGTAAGCACTCTCACTATGATTACCGATCGGGTTGGGGGTAACCGTCCATATAAAGAGCTCTTTTTCGGTGCGCATGCGCCTTAGCTCAATTCTCGATCTCCGGCTGCACGCGCGGCCCTAGAGGGTAGTGTTGCATGTATCGCGCATGCTCCAAGATCAGTCTTTACTCTGGGCATGCGCGTGAGATTAGTGTGACGCTGGCTAACACAGACGCCGGCCGCGTCATATGCTTGACCTTCCACCAATTAACCGATTAACTTTCAGCCTCACTTTGTGAAGCCAATTAGCGGCTGTATTTAAAGAGGGCCCACCTACCACCTGGTACCTCCCCTTCGGCTTGGTCTCACACCAGAGGTACCGACGCACAGGTAAGGAGCCCACTAAATGCTCTCCTTCACTAATCTACTCCTTCAGTATTTGTAAAGAATATGTAAATACAAGCTTGAGTTCTTGAATCTCTGATAGGTCCTGGGTGGTCTATTTGTTTTTCTCCATAAACCAATCAAGGTTTTATCATACATTAATTATTGTTCAGCAGACCTTGTTTACTCAGGGTGAGGACTAGTTTTCTTTATACAATAAACACCAAGTGCAGACCCATGGGTCCATTGGAATACACTTGATACCTAATGGATGTCTACACTATTTATGGATTTGCCCCCATACTAATCTCTTAATATTTTAAGATCATCTATATCATTTACTATCCTGCCTGATCTCTAGCTGTTTAGTAGATCGTTGGAAACTTACAAACAATGAAGGTTTTACAATAAAAATAAATTGTGTTATACAACAAGGAACAACTTTGAGGTTCTGACCTTTGCTCCTTTGGTTTACTCACAAATAGAGGGGGCCTCATTCACAAAGCAGTTGCCGGGTGAGGTGAGGCGTACTTCCACACAAGGCTGGGTGAGTACTTAAATTATGTATTGGATGTAATCAGGCCCTGTTGGACCTGGTTGTTTTGGCCACTTTTTGGGACTAATTGTTTACTTTTTAAACTATTACTAAACTGTATACTGTGCTCAAGAGGGTTTGTTTTTCATTTTTTTATCTTTCACACTTATACACTACTTCAGGAAAGAAGATGACATACGGACCTACCGGACACCATGGCATAAACCAGGTTCTGGTAGGATGGTTCACTACCATTGAAGTTCAATTTTCTTAAGATAATCTTTTTGATCAACAATTGTGTCACACATTATATGTATTTTTGCAGTAGCACTCCATCAAATTTAGGTCCTGACGAAAGCCGGTCATTGCTACCTTCACGGCTGAAACATGTTGACCTCTCACCTATTGCTAGAGGATAGTGATTTTTTCACACTGTCTGGTTGTTTTTAATCTTGACATAGGGACGATCTCCAATAAACAGATTTTTTGTCCTTATAGTCATTTTTAGTTACTACACTCACTTTGCACGGCACACCATCAGTAGCATTGTTTTGAGAAGCACCTCGGCTAAACTAACTATTGGATAGAAGTCTAGTGTTGTACAGCCATTCCATTCTTTGGTTCTGGCACGCAGATTTCATTCCATTAAACTCCCAAATGACGATGCTCCGCCAAAGTGGTGGGCTGATGGGATTTATTTACTAAGCATTGGGCTAGCCAAACTATCTGTGTCTGATGTTCTTATCCTCTTGAAGCTCATATGATAGTTTTTGTTAATTGACCTACAATCTCTTGTTCTGTATTTTCGGTATCTAAGTAGGGGTGTAGAGATTGAATGGTCATTAAATATTATCCCCTAGACCCCCTTTTCATATTGTGGTTTCGTAATCTATAGATAATGCAATTGAGAAGTTTCACTCATCTGGGATCTTGACCTGCCAATTAGTTTTTTTTGTCTTACCGTTTTCTGGTTCATATGGTAAATGGTGTAAGGAATAACTCCAAAGTGGGTTTTCAGAGGCAGGAACAAGGAGTGCTATGAAGATAAAAATGTTTTTTGTTGCAACTTATCAAAGTGCTAATGATATCTATTTTCAGCGCTCTCTACACTCCCTTTGTAATCTCATTAAAAGCGACTGTGTCAAACAAGAATAATGTTTTAAGCATAGATTCAGGAGAAGGATGTCAATAGATACCCTAGTTCAGAAAGAGTTTGCTCTATCTTAATTCATTGTTATACACCACCTCCTTAACCTTGGACTCTGTCTGCAATAATGGGTTGATTTGTCTACCCCATGAGACCCATTTCTTTAATTTCTTTATACCCGGTGGTTTAGGTTCTCTGTCCAAGACCGAAACCAAATGTATAGCACTGCTACTGGCTGTGGTGGTTGAGGCACTAATATGGGCTATAAATGAGGTTGCTGAGGCACAGGCTGTGGATCATGCCTCTGAGAGGGCAATGGTTGCATGTGTGGACTTGAGGTAGATATTTTCCCTTTTTCCTTACATGCATCAGTGGACTGGACATGGAGACATTCTAAGTAGGAAAAACACCTGAAATATTCGATTTGGAACTTCTAGACTATTTGTGTTTCAAACTTAATCTTATTGCCTGCCTATGGCTGAAAATCAATGTTAGTCATTCCCCTGGCTGACTTCCTGTGGCTCAAACCACATAAAACCTTTTTTCACACCTAATATTCTAGCGGAGGGTGAGGTGTCAGATGGCCAACTGTCTGGCTTTAAAGACCAAGTACATGAAGGACTCAAAAAGGGTAGGAATATTGTAAATTGATACTTGTATAGCGCACTACTCACCCGCAAGGGTCTCAAGGCGCTTGTACGAATACCGCTGTGCAACCCATCCTGGCTTTCCCTGTGAGGTGTCCACTCCTGGGCACCCCCAAGGTGGAGGCCAGGCATCCTTAGCGTTGTGGGGGCCGTTGTGGAGATTAAGCAAGCTATTGCCCAGAGTTGCAGAGTGGGACTCCATGATTGGAATAGGCACCGAGGCGAGAATTATCAGGTCCATGGAATTTTTTAGCCCAAGACCCGCCGAGGCGGGAAATTGAACCCTGGTCCCGGGCTAGACCTCTGCATCAGGGTCTGCCGCTCTAACCATTGAGCCACACTTATCATAGTCACATTACCCTATGAAATTTAGCACAACTTTGAAATTCAGAGTGTCAATGGCTCATGCTCAAACCAGGAGGCAACACACACCAAGAGATAGAGAACAATGGCACATGGAGGTATGGACTGTCTTTGAATCATGAACTGAGGCTGCATTTGTTGAGAGCTGCGAGAGAGGAATAGGTAAACAGGAGGGAAACAGGCAGGTTGCAAATTGCTTTTATGTAGTGCAAAGGGTTCTAGGATAGCTGTTGCCATAAACCATGTCTGTGAAAAAGGTAATGACTCGCTCCCCTAAAAATATTCTGTCATAGCCAATCATTAAACTGAGAGATCTGCTTGGTACATACCTGCACCTTGGTCTAAAGGACTCCTGTAAGTGTGCCTCAGTATTTAGGGAAGTGAACTTGGCATTACATCTAGGACTTGCAGTCTCTTGATGTCTCTAAGCACATAGTGTGGCCAAGTCGGTAAGGAAGCCCGCTTGTCCTGTGTAAATTCTCTTGAGGAGTTGGAAAGCTTAGAAGATGTATACTGTTCAAACTGAAAAAGTAAACCAGTTGTAACTGTTTTTAGCTTGTCCTTGTGAAACCTCTCCACTGCATTTGAGGAGAGATCGGGTCATGTGGACATAGGGAGTTGGAGCTGCTCCACAGCAAATCCTGGAACTAGTCATAACTAGAAATGTTGTTGAGGACTTCTGGTGCTGTGGGCGAAATTTACTTGTAAGTCATCAAGGCAATGACTGGCACTGTGCCAGGTTCACTAGCTTTCTCTCCAGTGTGTCCACTAGTAGGCAAGATATGGTACAGAATTGGCTCCAATGGCTACTAGAGTCTGCCACTGTGTGCCATTTGCCAGCTGGAGCTAACAATCCATGCTCCAGCTCCACAGCTGCTTTAATGATGCTCTCCATAGATGATCCAGCTAAATCTGGTTTTGCCTAAGACCCCGTAGTGAAACTCATGCCTCACTTTTACATCATTATGTTTAAAAGATATCTAATTTTAAGAGTAAGTGGCTTTCTAAATAAAACATAGGGCTGCAAAATATTATGCTTGTTGCCTTTTTTATATTTTCGTTTCAATATTTAAATAAAATAATCATTCAGAAACAATTTTTGGTGGTTTAAAAACGAGACAAACAAATCACGAGTATAAGAAGGACAATAACAAACAAGCATTGGCAAAGCCAGCAGGTATGGCTTTCATGTGGTGATGCATGCAAACAAAGACGGGCCGCCACAATGCTATATGGTGGTGTTGATAATGTTGATGGGACAATAAACACTGCTACAGTTCCTGGCTACCATTCAGGTGATGAGCTGTTCTTTACAAATCCAAATAACCTAACATGGTGAAAATGATAGTAGTGGTATTGGTAATGATAGTGGTGCAGGAAGTGATTTGTGGTAATGGTTCGCATTTGTGTTTTTAAAAAAACATTTTTTTTAAACCTCAGTAGCAAAAACAAAAAACAAAAAATTACAGAAGGACAATGCACATATGAATTAAAGAATTGAATGCGTGATGGTTGACTATATTTGTTCTTTATAAAAAATAACACTCCCTAGGTGGGGAAAAAATACATCTAACAGCCAAAACTGTGAGATGAGAAAGTAATTCCCTTCAGTTTACAAATAAATATACAGGAAAGGGGCGCTCAATGGAACTTAGGACTGTGGCACAGGAAATAACAGTAAGAAAGAGGTAGGGAGTTAAAAGAACTCGTAATTGTCTGTCAAAGTTATATGGACACCCTTGAAAAGTGTACTCGATGCCAATTGATGCTTTCCTTGAGATTCACACAATTTACCAAATCATAAAACTATTACTTTAAAACATGCTTAAAGCTTACACTATAAACACAGTGAACCTATGTAGGTACATTTGGCACATACAAGAGACGTTATGACCAAAACATAGCAAAAACAATGAACTCGCTGTGGGGTTAAGTTCCCGCCAGGTTGATTCGTAAATAAATAAATGCCAGGCTTCCAGGCCAAGAGGATCTGCACCTTCCTTGTTTTTCAGGCACAGCAGTGCTTGATTTATCAAGTCGGGTCAACAGCTCTTAAATAGTTTATACCCTGCCACTGAACAGGGTGGTACCAGCAGGCAGTCAGGATATTTTTTTGCTCCAGTCCGGCGCAAAATAATCATGCTCCTCCCGCCTAGGAACATCTATGTGTTATATTAAGATACTGTCAGTAACGCAATAGTTGTACCCTGTACAGCCCGTGCCTCTACTGAAAGTTGCTTTTATCGCCCAGATCACTGCCATGAGGCTACAGCACTAGGAAAGATCCTATGAGTTTCATGAAAGTCCATAAATCATTAATTCTTCAAACAAATTTCTGAAATTATCTTACACAATAACTAATTTCCTTTTGAACACCAACACCTTCGCCTGGTATTCAAAGAAAACCATGTGAGCTGTAACGTATCTCCCACATATACAAATATGTATGTGACACTATGTTCACAATACTTCCTGTACAATTAACGATATGGGATCCACCTAGTATGATGAATGTAATATTGCAAATCATTTAGGGGGTGCTGGAAATGCTCTCTATTGATGAAGGAATTAATCCAGAAACACATGTCTAAAGTTACACAGCACAGACTGCACCAACAAGGGTGAAAAAATAAAGGCTACTACAGACGTAAGTGTTGTCATGCACTGCTTTACCATGATGCATTGGGGCAAATTGAGTGCTGGGATGTCAGGCAGTGTGCTCCCTTCCTTCTCCTATTTGAAAAGGCTCCCTTGAGCTACTGAGCTGGGGAGCTTGGATTGTGATGGTACAGAGACCTGAGAAGACTTTGGGCAGCATATCCAGCAATCCCAAAATGACTTGTTGCGCTCCACTGATTAAGGAAGGAATCCAGAAACAGATACACAGCACAGGCTGCACCAACAAGGGCAAAACATTGAAGACTACTACGGAAATGCTATCATGCACTTCATTTTACCATGATGCATTGGGGCCAACTGTCAGCACTGGGTGTAGCTGACAGTTGGCCTTTGTGTATTCCTCCTAGAAGGTCGCACACAATGGGAAGCTTAGGTGTGCCTGGATGGGCCAACACTGGCAGGATGGGAGGGAGAAGCTGGGCACCCCCACTTACACTTGAATACGCTATGTCCTGCCTCCACACAAAGGGCTGCATACCCCCTGTAGTTACCCTAGAGTTAGGAAATGGAAGGCAAGATGCCTGGGGACTACAAAAGAAATTCTAGAAGTTTCCCCCATCCGTCCAGAGAAAGGGTACCAGGTATAAATATTGGACCTCAGATACCACCTCTTCAGCACACTTATGGACTTGTGGCTACTCTGCTAGGAGGAAGGACTGCTGTGCTGTTGAAAGGACGGTCACTCTGCTAGACTGCTACATCGAGAGTCCGAAAATTCTACGATACCCAATCCGGATTTCGTTCAGGTTTTAGTACTGAGACGGCTCTATTAGAGGTGGCAGAGTCAGTGAGAATGTCGGTGGATTCAGGGGCGGAAGCGATGCTGGTGCTCCTTGATCTATCTGCAACGTTCGACACGGTAGACCAATCCATGCTGGTTCTGAGACTCCAGGATATAGGCGTTGGGGGTGTGGTACTTGACTGGCTGAAGTCATTCCTCAACAACCGCACACAGAAGGTTGTTCTGCAACCACATTTGTCTGAACCAAAACATCTGTGGTGTGGAGTCCCCTTCTTTTTAATATACATCTGGCTCCGCTGTTCTCAGTGATAGCTAACTGGGGCGTTAAGGCGATATCATACACTGACGACACCCAGCTAGTTTTCACCTTTAAAGAGCAGTCAGAGGACACCTTCAAGAGTTTCAAGGGCTGTCTAAAAGACATTGCTCTGTGGATGAACAATAATAAAGTCAAACTCAATACTGAGAAAACGGAAGTGTTGTTCTCTGGCAAGGACTTGCCATCAGCATCGGATCTGTGGTGGCCTGTTAAAATGGGAAAACCTCCCGCCCCAGCTGCCACAGTGGGTGTGAAGTGGGAAGCTGATCTTTTCTTTTCGGCTCAAATTCGGCAGGTGACGGCCACCTGTTATAGCAAATTGAGAAATGTATGGAAATTCTTACATCTGCTGCCGGAGGATTGTAGCCGAGTCATAGTCCATGCCACTGTGACATCTATGCTGGACTATGCTAACAGCCTCTACTTGGGCCTGCCATTGCATCTAATCAGGAGACTACAGATGGTACAGAATTCGGCTGCAAGACTGATTAGACGTGTATCATTCCGTCATCATATCTCTCCGCATATAAAAGAGTTCCACTGGCTGCCAGTGGCTAGAAGAATTGAGTTGAAGGCTTTGACTTTGGCATTTCAATCAATGCATGGTAACTGTCCGAGCTACCTGAAACAACGGTTATATTGCTATAAGCAGAATCATGCATTGAGGTCCAACTCGCACAATTTGCTCTGTACCCCACGTTTTAGGAAAGCTCGACCAGGTGGCAGATCCTTCATGGTCGGGGATGCCAAACTGTGGAACTCTTTGCCAAGTAACTTTCCCCACATTGAATCAGAGCCACTCTTTAGGAAAGCAGTGAGGGCGTGGCTTTTCAGCTTAGGGTAGTGTCTTTAGAGCTATGCTTTTCAGTTCACCTTTTACGTCCTCCTACTGCATGAGTGCAGGGACACCTCTGTTTGAGGTAGCTGTTTGCGCTTTATAAATGTCAGTATTATTATTATTATGGAGGAATTGCTGCCCTGCTGTGCTGACCTGCGGCCAAAACATGTCGACATTTTCGCAGATAGGAGGGATGAAGGGGTAATAACTCCTCCTTATCACCATCCTTTAAATATTTTTTTATCCTGGCCAGGAAATCCACAACTAAAGGTAGTTGGGGATTTTCCTGAGCAAGTTTTAATCACTGTTTTGTTGTAGTTCTGCACAGTAAGATCCCTCGAACATATGTGTATGTATTGTGTTCCCCTTCCCTTTGCTCCATCCCAGGAATTGGTCTGAACAGAGATGTCCATAGCCAGCCCGATGATGAAGCATGCCACTATTAGTGGGTGAGGGCATTTTACCTTGCATTTTGCCTGCATAATACTAGTTTTTGATTATTTTATGGACTCCTTTTCCTTTTTATGTGTTTAAGGCTCCTGATCCGAAGCCCCAGGGACACAGCAGGCTTCCAACAACCTTGCACCTGCACCTGAACTTTGCAATCTGTTAGTCTACCCTGCCAATTGGTGCAACCCCAGTCTTGGACCCTTGGAAGAGGTGTTCTGCCAGCCTCTGTGGATCCAGTGGAACAGATGCATCTCCTCTGCTGCAGGGTGCAACCTCGAGCAAAACTGATGCATCGCCACTGCTGCATGGATTGGACTTGTCGCAAAGACTTGCATCGCCCTTGCAGCCACTTTAGAACCGCTGCTGCAAGATGCATCCACTACGCAGTCCTTAGGGCGACTACAGCAACAAAAAAAGATGATTGACAGAATGCTGAACATTGTGAAACATTCACCCCATCACAGATCTGGGTTAAATCCATAATTTATTAGCTCACTATGCCACTTCAGTATGGACCCAACCCAGGGCCGGACTGGGAGCCGAAACCGGCCCTGGCAAAGTGCTCGGCCACCCCCCTCCCCCGGGGGTGCTTCAAAAACGGCCCAGAGGGGCCCAAAACTGGCCCCCACCCTTGCAGCACACCGTGGGATTGCCCGTGCCTGCAACGGCCAGTCCGGCCCTGACCTAACCATATGCAAATGAGTCTTGACACTGCTCCCCATGACAACTGTCCAGCCAGAACTGATAGGCCAGGCCCTCTATGGACCAGAAAACAAGCCTGCTTGGACTGGTATCTGGGTATCACCACTCATCAGCCAGGCTAGCTTGAATCCAGTGGTATAGCGAGCACAGGATTATTTATTTGGGACACAGATACCTCAGTAAGAAGTGTCCTGGTGCTAAAAAGATAATCAAACGCAAAAGCAGTGGACAGTAGTAAAATGCCATAGCAAAGGAACCGGCGTTATACAAGAAATGGGAATAAGAGACTGGGTTGAGCCCAGAGAAGCAGAGGCAGTAGGTTCCAAGCCATGAATATCACCACTTAAAGTGAATAACCCCCAAACCCGGCCTTTTTAAATTTAGTGTCAACCATCAAGTGATGTTTGTTAGAGCGGAGGGTTAGTGCAGGAAGATACAGGGAAAATAAAGAGGACATATAGCTTCCCTGTGTATGACTTTAAATGGTTTAAGACACAGGCAAATGGCCTTGAATATGCTTCTTTTGGCAATGGGTAGCCATGAAAGGCGTAGCATATGTTTAGCAAGGATTAGGCAAGTTCCTGCATTTTGCACCAACTGAAGTCTCTGCAACCGATAATTCAGATAATAATAAATGTTGTTAATACTTGTATAAGGCTTTTCCTAGAAGATGGGGGCAGATATGGGAGTTTTCCAAAATATATATTTTTTTTAAAGGAAGCAACTGGAAGTTCAGGCCTTTATATGCCACAAAAATCCCAAGTAATCTAGTATGTTGGCATGGGGCAGAACAGGCCCAAGGATATTTGACTACCATTTGTGGTTCACATGGAGGATTCCCAAAATGGAGGACCTCTCTTTTGTCAGCAATTAGTACCAGGGTGTTCCATTTCACTGAGAAAGCCACTTCCTTAAGACGTACCATAAATTTTCGCACTGCTTGTGTGCCGTCTTTCAAGAAGGATTCAAAGCAATTGTAGGCTGTGTCCAAATCTTGCCATTTGATCCAGTAGAAAGGCATTGGAAATGGTGTCAAAAGCGGAACAGAGGTCAGGTAATATCAAGGCCGTCACTCCTGTATTGTCATTTATGAAGCAGATGTCATTATTGGCCTTTGTCAAAAGTCTCAGTGCTTAGGTTTTTGCAAAAGATAGATTGTGCAGAGTGCAATAGAAGCTATTTTTCACTAGCTCGTTAGTTGATTATTTCCAACCGAATCTGTTAGTTTTTTATGAATTTGTTTGTGTTTACAAGTCATCTAGAGGGAAGATAAGCTGTCTAAAGCCAGAACGTGAACGGTACAAAGCAGACAACGTTAATTTGACGCTGCAATAAATACAAACACCACGTCTGTCCTTTAAGATGTCAAGTTATTTACACTGTTCCTAAGGCACCTGATCGCTCTACCCCCTCAGCATTTCATTTATGAAAATATATTACTGTTATTTCATAAACAATAGGAATTCAGATCACTTTCAATGTGTTCTTCCCATCCCTTTCTCAAATACATTGTTATACTTCCAGCCACCTGATTTTTTCTTAATCTTCGTTAGATGTACCCAAGTACATTTACTATCAAAGGGTACCCCCAGATATGTGAATGTTGGAATGCAAAGAAGTTTGCTACCATTGATAAAATGGGACTTGTTAATGGCCTTTTTTAGGGTGCTTTCGCTTGACTTTTTCCCTTTGTCCTTCCTGACTTTCCGCGGATCTATGTGGTAGCCTTAGGCCTTTGAGGGCTGTTGACACTGCTATTCAGTGCCAAAGCGCTGAGCTTGTCATATACATACTGGTGATTAGTGCATACATGATTGGTTGATTTGAGCTGGATGTAAATACCTTGCTTAGGGGTAAGGCATATACCTAGGTCATGTAACTCAAATGCTTCTTGTGGGCTTGCATTACTGCTTGTGCCACCCCCAGAGATAGCTCTTCAAACATATCATAGGTTTGCCCTAGCAAGGCATGTGTGTACAGGTTACTGTTACTCAGCTTGGCATTTAAAAAGCTACTTGCCAAGGCTCTGCATGTCTCTCGCAACATCGGACCACACATGTTGGTAAGAGGTATGACATGTGTTCGTGTGCAACAGATGGTGTGTTTGGTACAGTGGGGCCTGCTTCTCGCATTGGTTAATATGGGGAATCTTTGGAAAGGCAATTGAGCGGTATTTCCTACGTGCAGGCGAATAGCAGTATTGTATTTGATATTGATGAGTTAGTAATGGCAAAACCTCTTCAGTAGTGCGAGTGGATTCAACATTACTAATGTAGAAATACTGCTTTGGGAAAGTGGGCATTTCTGTGCTTGGGATTCTGTGCGCCTGTCAGCCTGTCTCCAATCCATATCTGGGTGCCGGGGGTGTACATCTACAACTGTGCATTCCTGATAGACGGCCATAAACTAGGGGCTCAAGGAAAACTGCAGACCTCTGACTCTGAGGGGCCTTCCTGGGACTGATACAAGGGGGTGGACTTGGCACTTGCATTTCAAGTGGGTCCTGGTACACTAAATATATTGATCTAGCTTCCTAAAGTAGGATGGCAGACAGGACATAATTTAGAGAGGGCTTATACATTTCAGAGGTGGCCTTTTGAACTGATCTCATCTTCAAAGGCCACTGGGGCTCTGCGCTCTGGAGTTAGAGACGCTTTTGGGATAGAAACCATACTTCGCTGGTTCAGCGCTAGGACATCAACAAGAGAAACCAATGGGCAGGAGTGACTGCAACTGGATTATCAGCAAATTTGTGATGACCAGAGGCATGTCGTGCTTCAGGAAGGGGACTATCACTTGGTGGATTTTGCCTGGATGTTGCTGGCCTGCAGCTAATTGCCAACTGTCATGACCCGGGTCCCTAAGAACTCTCGAAAGACCGGTTGGCTGGCCTCCTGCCCACGAGATCCTAGGGACAGAAAGGATCTCCTCATTTCCATGAAATCGTAAGGACCGTGCAAGGTGCGGAAGAAATGGGTGGAAGTAATCGTCGGTTGGGACAAGGACAGTCCTGACATTTGCAGTAATGACACTGTGCTGAGGAGTGTTCTCATAAAGATCAGCAGCCCACCTGGGGTGCCGAGACGCGAGGAGTTTGAGGAGTGCTGTTGAAGTTTGGCGAGTCTAAATAACCCAAGCTTGCAACCGGAAACTTATGCTAGATCACACGCCATAGCGTGCGGTGTCCGAAGGGTGTTGGGGGACGTTTACCGAGTCCACGGGCCCCGAGCTGGAAGCCTAGACTGTTTCCGACCTCCGGATCAGGTGGACGACAGTGCCCGACATTGCGGCCTCAGTTCGAGGTCGCTAGACGCATCTTCCCGGACCCACGCCACATGGAAACATTGTGACTGAACCAGAGAGGTCTTGTTGTGCCGTGTGTGCACCCACGGCTGGTTGCCAGGAGCAACTGCAGCTCGCACATCCATCTTGGGGGAAACTTTTCTCCAAATGGAAGTGCACCAGCTTCCGGTGTCACAGTCTTTTGCCTACAGGAAAGATGGTGATCCTGCACTTCTGAAGATTCCACTGGGTGCCTGAAGGCATTATCTGGATGGACGAAAAAACATAACGGTTAGCTTCCGCTTTACGTGGTCCTGACAATCTAACAAAAGTGTTGTCAGCAGGTGCAGCATGTATCGTTGACTGATGCAGTTTGAGCTGGGTTACGAGGCGTAGTCAAAACTTGTGATTTCTTGACCTTTACAACTGTACAGGATATGCAATATTGGGAATGTTGTGTTTTATGCTAATATAATAGTGGAATAGTGGAATACCTCTGAACAGCCTGCATACATGTTTCTGTTGTCGTTGATGTCGGAGGGACCGCTTGGATTGTGAACACCTCTGGGAAGTACACAAGTGTTTATGTTGCTTTCGAGGCTGAGGGGATAATGTGGCAGGTAAATACCCATTACTAGCACATATATGTTCATGCCGTTCTGCTGCTAATGGGAGAGTTTGACACCTGCATGCAACTGTAAAGCCTATATCCAATGTGTATGTCATTTTGATTTCAGTGTGTGTGAAATACAAAGATTGGTGTTTTATACAAAGTGTGAAGTCTTTTTGTAGTGTACTCAGTGTGTTGCGAGGGTGGCATTGTGCCAAACACTTTACACTTTGACCCCGAGGATGAGTCTGACTGCTCTGTGCCAATCAGCCTGACACTGTGCCAAGCTACCCAAAGGTGAGCACAGGTTATCGAACAAGTGTATCACACTCATCCTATCTTTGACGCAGGACTCTGCTTGGCTCTGATGGGTCCTAGCCTGCTAGAAACCACTGGGTCTAACACTAATTATTTGGGGAACACCCACAAGCCATGGTGTGAGACTTAAATATATTAGTTGTTAGTCCTAGGTCACTCAAAAAGGATAGCCATGCCAGTACTAGACACTAAAAACGCAGTAATATACATATAACAAAGCAGGTAGACTTCTTGATCCTACCATGGGCATATCCACTTCCCAATATGTTTAAACAGTGTCTAGGTCATTATTATATAAACTGAAAAGAAAGGGGGGTAGCACACACCCTTGTCTCACACCATATTTCATCTTGATTGAGAAATACACTCGTTGTTAGACCAATGCCTAATACACAGAGTCACGTCTTTGCGCAGTTGGCTTAATAGGTGCATTAAAGGGGCCTCCACTCCCAGGGCTTTCCTCTGTTAACACACTGCACAGATTATTTTCATACTGTGCGAAGATAATTGAGAACTGTGTGGGAGAAACAAAATCACATGGTAGACTGATCTATCCCAGAAAATAAAGATGTGGCTAGATGGGGGCAGGATAAATTAAAAAATTGTAGCTTAGACACAGACCCTTCTGAAGCTCCAGATAACTATAATCAAATTTGTCATGATGGTGCATGTTGCAAGGTCACACAATCAGTTTTTGGCATGGACATGTCCCTTGCACACTGGATAACGTTTGAAGGAAGAATTTCAGTTAAGTTGATAGAATTCGAAGGAGCTTTGGATCCACATCGGAAGGCGTGGAAAGAAAGAAATAGACATCAGCACGTAGAGGTCCACAGATAGAGTGGTCCCGAAAGCAAATTCATTGTGGGAAAGACCTTATGCAGAGCAGCACAACATTTCCTACTGATGCGCAGGGGGATTGCTGTAACAAATGCATACAGTCTGGCACCTGGGGAAATTCACAAGCTGAGGATTCTGCGGTTAGAAGTCTCTTTCAGAAAATGGAGGATTAGGGTTGGCAACACTGGACTATGGCATTTCACAAGATGCTAATGATACATTGGCGCACTTAAGAGACCCTGCAGTTTCAGTAGCTTAGTGAAACAGATATAGAATGTAGAGTGAAGCTGTCAGAATCTAACAGTCTATTTGAATTATTTACTTTAATCCAGGGGAGCTACCCACCGTTTGCTCTTTCAAGGTGGTTTGTATTGATTGCCCCAGACAAGAGCTAATTATTGGAGACTTTGATACTCCCCTTTCTGACAATGAAAATAAATGAATAGTCTATACACGAAAAGCTAAATATAATCCTTGCTTCTGCCTTACCCACTTTAAATGTTTACCTTACTCCTCTCACACAACACAAAATATGTCCAGCATGTGCTTTTTGAAGATCTAAGCTGAATAGGGCTGACCTACTTCACATGATTGGGAATGAAGAACTCTAGAAAAAAAAGTGATTGCACTACTAGGAAGAGTAGTGGGTAGCAAGAATAAAGGCACAAATAAGCATTTTGTGTTTGGCTTAGACCCCCGCCCAAAGAAGAAACTCAATCGCGTTTTAAAGAGCTGGTGCTAACATTAGCTCACAGACATTTAGCCATTCATTTAACACCAGAAAAGAATCCAGTATTCCAATTATAGAATAAGGACAAGAATTTGTGGTTGTTAGCAAAAGAACCAAGTATGGTTGCAGCACAGATTCCAAACTAGCTAATAATCTGGAGAGAGATGCATAGAGAGGAGTGTGTAGATACTCATTCAGAAATCCTTAATTAAAAATTAATGACCCCAAAGCTATACCTTTCAGATGGTAGAAATCAGTAGTTTCAATGAACTATGCCGACCACCACTGAATCCACTTCTCTTTCAACAAACCAATCGCACACCAACACGCCCACCGGTTACCCTGCAGAAGTTGGAACAGAATCACAGATCAACTCACCACCTTCCTCAACAACACATCACCACCGATATCCACAGACGTCAACACCACAGCATGCAACCTCCACCAATGGATTGCAAACTGCGCCAACACCCTTGTCCACCGCAAGAAAGCAATGGGCAAACAACACGGCAAGAAAGCAAGCTGGTTCACCCCTGCACTTCAAGTGTTCGGATGCACCCGCAGATGGTTCAAGAAGACAGAGGAACAACAAAATCCCAGAAGCCCATACTGCCTTCAAAGTAGCCAGAATCTCATCAAAAACGCAAGGAAGACCCTCCAAGACAGAAGAAACAACAAAGAACTCTTCAGCATCATCAAGGAGTTAGCAAGCCAAACAGTGAGACCACAGGCGTCTCACCCTCCCAAGACCTCTGCAACAGAAACGGCACCTTCTTCCTACAAGATCATGACTATCTTTGATAACTTTAAAACCCAGGACCACCTGCACAGCTTGTCTGCACTCACCACGGACGACATCGTTAAGACCATGAAAAGCGTCCCCTCCAGAGTACCTTCAGACTCTTCCACAGAGCCGCCATCGCACCCGAGCTATGCGAACCATCAACTGCTCCGTCGAGAACGCCAACTTCCCGGACAACTTGAAACACACCGAGATCAACCCTCTCCTGAAGAAACCCTCTGTGACCCGAAGGACTTCAAGAACTTCAGGCATATCTCCCTGCTCCCCTTCCCAGCCAAAGTCATTGAAAAAGCCATCATCACCCAGCTCACTGACTTTATCAAATCCCAACCCATCCTGGACATTTTCCAATCCAGATTACGAAGCAATCATAGCACCAAGACTGCCCTCCCTACCGCCGCCGATGACATCCTCTCCATCCTTGACCAGGTCGAAACTGCGGCCCTCATTGTACTGGACTTCTCGGGGGCCTTCGACACCGTATCCCACCGCACCCTAGCCACAAAACTCCACGACACTGATATCTGAGACAAGGCCCCTAATTGGATCTGCTCCAACCTCACTGGCAGAACACAACGGGTTAAACTGTCACCATACCTCTCGAAATCGACAGAGATCAGCTGCGGAGTACCCCAGGGCTCCTCCCTCAGGTCCACCCTCTTCAACATCTACATGGCCCCCCCTCGCAGCCATCGTTGGGAAACACGGGCTCAACATCTTATCCTACACACACGACACCCAGCTGATCTTCTCTCTCACCAAAGAACCCACTGTAGCCAGGAACAACTTCCACGAAGGAAAGAAAACCATTGCCACCTGGATGAAGGACAGCTGCCTGACACTCAACTCAGGCAAGACAGAAGTCCTCATCCTGGGAGCCTCCCCCCTCTGCTTGGAACGACTCCTGTTGGCCCTCTGCTCTAGAAAGTAACCCTACCCCCACGAACCTGCACAAAACCTCAGCACCATACGGGACTTCTCGCTCACAATGGACTGCCAGATAAACACGCCTCCTAAGCCTGCTTCAACACACTCTGCCTGCTTTGAAAGATCTACAGATGGATCCCCACCAAATCCAGGAAGACAGTCACCCATGCCCTCGTCAGCAGGAAACTCGACTACGGCAATGCAATCTATGCCGCGACACCCCAGCGACACGCAGAAACACCCAGAATGTACAGAACGCAGCAGCAAGTTTAGTCCTCAACATCCTCTGTTGCAGCCACATCACTCAACACCTCTGCAACCTCCACTGGCTCCCAGTTGACAGAAGAATAACCCTCAAACTCCACACCCATGCATACAAGTCCCTTCACAATGCCATACCTGAATCACTGTCTCACATTCCACGTACCCGACAGAAACCTGCGCTCTGTCCAGCTTTCCCTTGCTGCAGTCCCACAAATCCGCAAACCCAGCACTGGAGGAATGTCCTTCTCCTACCTCGCCTCCAAGACATGGAACAACCTGCCCATCCACCTCAGGAAATCACCCTCACTGACGCAATTCAGGAAGGACCTCAAGACCTGGCTCTTTGGATGAACTCAGCACTTAGTCTGATCCGTTCCCTCCACTCCCCCAATAGCAGCTTGATGCCCTCACTAGTGAGTAGCTGTGCTTTACAAACCCTGATTAATTGAATGACTATGCAGCACATCAATGTAAAAGTATCCTTCACTGCATGCCTGAGCTTAAGGGAGTAACGTTTATCAAACATATACAGTGATGACATCTTCCCACTTCCAGATGTAAGCCACCAGAATACCTTTGGTGAGACCTATGGAAACTGCCATGGCTCAAGTGGAGTGGGAACGAACGTCCTTCGGATGGTCCTTTTTGGCCAGGAATTTGCAGATGTTAATATTTCTTCTGAATCTGATTTTATTCACTTCACTAAGACGGGCATCTGCAACTATGTGTTCTGTTTATTAAGTTTATTAAGGTGGAGAAGTGTGGCTCACTGGTTAGAAGCGGCAGACCCTGAAGCAGAGGTCGGCCCGGGACCAGGGTTCAATTCCCGACGCGGCAGGGTCTTGAGTCAATGTCCGCGGACTCGATAATTCTCGCTTAGGTGCCTACGCTAACCATGGGTCCCACTCTGCAACTCTGGGCAATAGCTTGCTTGATCTCCACAACGGCCCCAGCAACGCCGGGGATGCCTGGCTTCACCTTGGGGTGCCCTCTCACAGGGAAAGCCAGGACGGGTTCCCCAGCGGTATACAGCGCCAGGACACCACGTAACGAGGTAACAGTGCGCTTTACAAGTATACATACATTACATTACAAGTACATTAATTTTTCTTTTTAAATATTGAGCATTTTCTGTGAACGAATGAAGGTACAACACCCTTGGTTCATATATTTCAGCCTCACTGTAGCACTTTACCGGTTTCTCAGTTCTTTCAGTAGGCAACAGCCTACCTACAATCTATTCACCATTCTATTCAGTGGAAGTGTTTCCCAGCACAATTTATCATATTCTGACAACAGACTGCAAGAGGGAATATTACATTTAGCTGTGTATCTCCAAGGCACCTGTGAATTGTCCTCAGTTATGATTATTGGGCAACATAACGTGGCTTCACTAAGCATATGTCAGTTAATTACTGCTCAAAGTTAATTGTTGTTATTTCTGTATATTGCTGATTTTTTGCAACAATTGTCTCCCCTTATGTGTGTCACAATTCTCTGTAAATCACCGATACCCTCTTGGGTCATGTTCGCACTATACAAAACGTTTTAAATAAATAAATAAATAATTCTCTTTAAATTCCTACAAAGTTATTATTCTTCAAAGAATAAGCACGTTGTAGTTTCCAATAGATATGGTAAATGCACCTAGTATTTATTTGTTAAGTATATCTCTCATATTTCAGTTTCTGACTGTCATAACCCACTCCTGGGACATAGCAACAGGTGATTACAAAACTGTTTACCCACTGTTGTGATGTAATTAAGCCTTCCAGGCCAGACTGACAGGGCTCTGTGAGAGCCAGTCGGTGCAGCACTGCTCATATCTTTGACAAAGCAGAAAGCACAACCGCAGGAGGGGGAAGGAAGGCAGGGAAGATGTGGTGGGAGTTGATCAAGGATGACGGCTAAGGCTTTTTTTAACCTTTGGGACAGGGATAAATAACAGAGGCCGTGTTATGCATAGCTCCCCCATTACTTCTCCACAGCGTAGCAATTGAAAGCAGGGACAGATGATTTTGGGGGCCATACATAAAGATATAGATGGGTAAAAAATGAATTAAGGGGACGTTTTTCATCGAGGGGTTCTGAATGACATCACAGGCAACTCAAACTTCACTTTTGTCTATTTGATGTCACTCAGAACCCATCGATCAAAAACATCATGGTAATTCACTGTTGCCCATCTATAATTCTGTAGGATATTAGAAACTTCCTTCATGTATTTTGGGAATGCCCTTGTGGAGGAGGATACTTAACACCACTGAGAAAGTGGTTGTTTCATTCCTCCGCTGTGACGCCCAGAGCAGACAGACACTTTGTGAGGCATGAGCTAATGGTAGCTTGAACAATAGGGCAAATTCCTATCTAGGTAAGACTTACTTTAAGTGAGAAGACTGCATGAAAGGCATGATATATGTAAGGAACCAAAGAACACTTCAAAACATACGAGTTACTTACCTTCGGTAACGATGTATCTGGTAGAGACGTTGTCTAGCCGCAGATTCCTTAACTTAGAATATCCCCAGGTGTTAGACTGGATCCGGAAATTTGTTGCAGCAGCAACTCTGCGCGCCGGGGGACAGCGCCACACGACCTCGCCCTGACATTGTCCACGTACGTGACATCAGCGAGGTCATACAAGTCCCTCCTGGCGCGCTGACGTCAGTTTTCTTTGGAGAAACGTTTCCGCAGCACAACACACAGCCACCAACAAAAAACTGTGAAGGTATGGGAACAGTGTGCGAGGGATGAAAATCTATGAATGAAGAAGGAGGATGGTGGAAGACACCATCGTAAAAGACAGAATTAGACGCTGCCTACATATAAGTGGAAGCTGTGTGAAAGAGACCCGCAAGCTAAGCGAAGACCCTTCCCCGAGTGCAACAGGGCAGAACATCTCAACAGACAGAAAGAGACTGATAGTGCCATGTAGAACTGTGCCATCTAGTGAGAACGGAACACAGAAAGAACAGTCCACAGTAGGAAGGTATGAAAGGACTGGCCTTTTCCCTCTAATAATGGAGGTTGGAAACGAAGCCCAACCAACCCTCAAAGCGGAAGACCACAAGGAGATCAGGACCCCGAGCCAGTAGAGAAGACGGAAGGAAGGGAAAGTAACTGGAGCGGAAAACTAATCTCCTCGTGAATCAAAAGGCACCATATCACAGGAAAGAAGCCCCTCAGTAGAAGTTAACTGTATATGGAAACACTCTGAATCCCCTTGAGATATAACCTAATGGCAACTGAAGAGGCCAGTGGAGAACACCACTAGACAAGGTCCTCGCAGAACAGGGAGGCTGGGTGGGTGCTAAGGAATCTGCAGCTAGACAACAACTCCACCAGATACATCATTACCAAAGGTAACTAACTAGTACAACTGATAGAGACATCTAGCCGTAGATTCCTTAACTTGGAACAGATACCACAGCCATACCCCGAAAGGGAGGTGGGTTTGCGACAGAACAACAGAAAGCGCCAAGCATCCTATCTGGCAACAGAGTGACGGATAAAGGGGAAAAGCTGTGGCGGAACAGCCAGACAGACACCAAAGCAGCTCGAAAAAACAGAAATAATAGGATAGAAGATATCCTAAAAATGCCAGAATGGCACTACACCATACCCATATAAAAATGACAGGTAGAACCGCATGAGCCCTATACCAGAGCAAAGAAGAGAGAGGAAGAAGGACCACTCTTCGCCTAATGAACTTGAAGAGTAGCAACCAGAGCCTAACAGACTAGCCTATAGAAGGAAGCCGAAGGAGCCGGTGTCAAGAGCCCAAAGGCAAGAGCTAGAACCTGAGCAATGCGTTGGGAATAGCCGGCTGGACAAGAAACATGCTAAGTGCACACACAATCCCAAAAAAGGGTAATTCGGGGCAATGAGCATCAATTATAAACCCGCTGAAGCAGGTAGAAATATGTAGCATGCAAACAGCCATAGAGACCTTAAAGTGGCTTACACAAGAAGAATAAGAGTGCCTGACCGGGCAGTATGAAGCCAAAGTTAGAACAACCCACAATATAGACTTGCAGGCAGTAGTCAAGGACCACTGCCATCATAAGAGCTGTCCCGCAGGCGTAGCCTTAACACCCAAAAGGGAGCATATGTCAAATTGGGAAATCACCCCAGTAAGTAGAAGCAAGGAGGAACCATTGGGCAACTTGCAACAACCGAAAAAAGCTCCCCCACACATGGAAATATGGGTCCAGGCCTCGCAGCCTCGAAAAGAGGTGGCGACGCAGGAAGAGGAATACCAAGGCAACCAGCGTGTATACAGAAATGTATACATATAGAATTATGTAGAGACAGAACTAGCCAGGTAAGAACATGTGCATACTGGATCATAACTAGTACAGAAAGGGCAGGTAGGAGTCGTTTTTGAAGAGGAGACCATGAAACCTCCCAAGGAGGTGGATCATCAGGGCGTAAGCAGATGGCACCAGGAAAAAACACAGAACACTTTAGAACGGACCACCAGGCGACACATGAAGTCCACAGGATCTCCAGGCCCAGGTGAGATAATCAAAAGCTATATAATAGCATACAAGTACCCCACATGGAGTATGCATACCCCAGCAACGGGGAACACCTCTTAGGGCAATAAGCCAAGCCAAAAGAGCGCAGTAACGAACTGAACCAGTGAACATGAGTTCCGAGCCGTATTGTAGTGTAGTTCCTATATTCCCAATAGGCTCTGCGCATTGGAATAATATATTCAGCAGTGTAGACGTAGGACTGAGGTCGACTAGGTCTCTACTGACTATATTAGACTTAAGGTTTGCCAGCTAGCTCAGAGGTCACTAGAAACTTTCTCGAATAAACGAGGAGGAGTTTAACCTCCCTGGATAGACAAGAAGGGATTAGCTTCTGACAACCATAAAACATGACAACTTTGCTCCCTCAGAATAAGAGTGTATCTCTAGAGTCGTGTGAAAACAATAGACAGCTATTTCACTCAGTCAAGTGTGCATACTTAGTTTCACCAGAGTGCAGAGAAAAGAGAGACAGGCGTTTTCAATAAAAGGTGTTATTTATTGAGCAGTCTTCTTTCTCATGCAAGAGAAATGAATTGCCACAATTGCAATACTTAGCATAAAGTAAAGTGCGGACAGTAAAAGGAGTATTATAAAATAATACTGTAAAAGCATTGATATGGTTTCTTAGCCATATGTTTCTTTAAAATAGATAAAATATATACATACAAATAAACATTGACTAACGTACTCAACTGGTGCTTCTAAATACGCCTACTCCGGTGTACCTGACCTAAGCCTAATACGTGGGAAGGGGTAAGTAAATAGCAGTTTAAGTTAAGTTGGTTTTGCCAAGGAATCTGAATCAAGAATTCTCTTAAAGGGTTTAGTCAGCTCTGTACCTGGGTATAAAAAAGCAGGAGGTCTGGTATCTCTCTTTCAGGACTCGATATCCCAGTAACCCGCAAGGGTATCTGGAAACACCGGAGCTGGATTTCTCGGCAGGAGAAAAGACAGCGTCTCTCTCAGTGCGTCAAAGAGGAGGGGCAGCGTCCTTGGGCTCTCGCATCAGCTGGGCTCTCGGGCAAGTAGATAGCCGCTCTGCTCCAAAACCACCACCGTGTGTTTGCTTAAGGCAGCGTTGGTATATTTATACCTGAAAGGTGCCGGGTTTTGACGTAAGGTTGGACATAAGACGTCAATGAAGATGTCACTAAGAACTGGTCGTTCTTAGAGTGCTCACAGGAGTTCTAGGACGAAATCAAAACAAAAGCAATGGGGAATTCCCAGGTTGCTGGAGGCTTGGTTTGTTTACAGAACTCGTTGTACTTTCTAGGAGCCTGGGGAAGTAGCCTTGCTTAATTTGGACAGCATGGGCTATGACTAAATATGGATATGAATCTTATGCCTTTATAAGGATATTATTTATTATAACCACATAAGGGCATAAATCAGGACTATCGAATTTAGGGTCCTAGATAGAACTACAACACCCACTCCACGATCTAATGTCCCTCATTACTTAAAACTAAGCAATAGTAAACATATAAACATATAATGATGCATGTGTTTTCCAAACCACCCCAAAATACATAAATTTGCATATTGAAATGGTATATGGTAATACACGAAAATGAGTAGTGGTACTGTACGCTTATCAAGCAGTGGTATCATTCAGTTAAAAAAATGCATATATATATCAGCTGAATGAATTGCGAAAATTTACACATGAAATGGCTCTTAATACAGAAAAGAAGGTCGAGACCATTCCATCACATAATAATACAAAATGCTGTACATGTGGTAGAGGCTGAGGTAATATATTGTCTCTAGAGTTCCTAAAATAGAAGCTCTGTTCTCTAAGAATAGTTCTACTTTAAGCAGAGTACATGTGCCAGAAAAAAAGGTAAATATTTTGGAAGGCACGAAAAAATAATTTCGCTGCAGGGGAAAAAATAGTTCCAAATGTTTTCAGTAGCTTTTGTTTATCAAAGCTGAAGGCCGAATTCAGAGTTCAGGGAACGCTGTGTGCTTGTTGCTTTAAAAAGTTATTCTTTCTGTTCAGGGGAGAACATCATTTCAGACAAATTGGTCTACGGCTTCAGGTGAAAGTTCGACCAAGTTTGAAAATGCCGCAACAGTACAGTCGTGAGAATGATTGCTATCATCGATGTCAGGATCAGCAATGCTCACAGAAGGTCGTACCAGGGTGATGCTGCTCTCACCTCGTACTTCACTACCCCCTAATCGTAGTGGTGAAGTCTCAACGAATGCCGTCATCAGAATGGGTAGCCGCTGGGGATAACACGATGCATGAGCCATTACAGGACTTAGCAAAGTATCTGTATCCAATGGTACTGCTGATGGTAGTGTAAGACAGATGTCCAACACCCATTCTTCTCCGCATAGCATACATCGAAGCACAGGTAAGATGCAATTCTGCCAGATGGGTCTGAATGAAAGAAACCAGGTCATATTCAGATCTCTTAGCCGGGCTAATCCAAGGACTTTAGTTATGCGGTCCCGATAGCGTATAGCTAGGATTGTTTCTTCCATCGTTGCTGGAGTCTTGTCTGTGACTTGGCTTGCCATATCGGAGCAGAAGGATCAAAAATAAAATTCCTGGTACGAGTCCCAAAAGAAGTGGTAGACCGCCAAAGACAGAATGGACAAAATTAGGAAAAATGCCCAGAACTGTTTCAAAGGGTGTTAACAGTCCCGAAAAAATTGTCTTAAATACATGTGGGATACCACTGGTATCTGACATATTTAGGATTTGGCTTAGCATTTCTGCGAAATGCACGGGGCAATTTGTTGATAAAAGGCTATGTATCTCTGCCGTTGTCCTTGCAACTTGCAGATCATACGTTTCTTTTGATGACGTTAAGGGCACAGTTGTCTGTAAAAGAACAGACTTTATTCTGCTTAAAGTATCAATTCGGATAGAAGAGATATTCAAAGAAGGCCAAATTGTTGCCTCCGTATCTGGAGTGCTGTTTGGATACAATACTTGCATACAGCAAGTGACCATGAAACTCACGCTGACGAGATAGGTTTTCCCTGGCACCATGCCACAACAGCTGTGGTCCACTATTAGAATATCGCTCCCGTTAGAAAGCCATCTAAAGAATGGCTCTATTTGTGTTGCAGGTGTGCCGTGCTGGTGACATGAAAGGTTATTTGAAGTCCCCTCACAGGCCCCATGCAGGTTAATACCTTGACACAGAAGTATACCGCTTAGTGATCGTTTACAATTGTTACCACTAAGAAATACATTCTGTTTCTTTTCACTGTAACGTGTGTGTGTGTAAGGTAATTTCCATGATGACTTGATGTACCCTTTACCCAACCTTTCATACTGGCCCGCTGGTATATACTCTTGGCAGTATTTAAACTGGAAAGTGGTTATCGGAATTGTAATTATTCCGTGTATTATCCAGTCAATGACAGGTCTTTCTGACATTGTCAATGGTAATCTCTCAAGTTTTTCAATGCTCAGAATCGTATAGTCTGCTCCTTTTTGTGCCAAACTGATTTGTTTATCAGTAAGGTTAAAGATAGAGAATAATGACGTTGTGTTGATTAAACGCCAGGGCACGTAGCCTGAACGCAGATTTTGCAACGTCCAGCTAAGCTGTACAATAGAACGTAATTGGGACTGACCATGTTGTAACATTAGTAAGTCCTGCTCTATTATATCAATAGCAGATGATACAATTCTGTCCAGTGAATATATTCTGGAGGACAGAGTCATTAACCCATTGTCCACAACAGAAAGTGATTTTTCCAAATTAATACGATCAATTTCTCGTATTTTTTCTGCTGTTTCAATTTGCATTACTTTCCGAGCTTCGTTGTACGCAGCGTATATACCGGCCGCTATGAAACGTTTTTGACGCTGTTTGCGTGGTCCCATTAGGAAATCACACAAGTCAGCACCGTCTTTAAGTAAAGTCAAGTGTTACTTAATTTCAGCCAGTGTGGATTTCTGTAGCCATTCGAGGCAGAGTTTCCCTACACTGTATGTTGTGACTATCCCTGGATGTTGTCTCTGGGAGTATCTAGGGTCTGGCCTGGTCCTTTTTAACCCCTGTAATTTGTTCAGGAATCTATCTTGACAGTTATTTGTGTCTGTGGGCCAGATCAACCATTTTTTCCAATCAGGATGTGTTCTGTTTTGGTTAAAAATATGGGATACGTCTATCTCAACATCTGTAGTGCTATTACGGTCAGGTGTTGGCTTTGGAATAGACGGTTTGTTTAAGTCTTTTATCTTGGCTAGGCCAAGACAGGTTGTCTGTTGAATGGTATCATTCAAGAATATTATTTGTTCTGGGATCATGCAGGCTCTAAATAATGCTTCTAGACCTTGGACCTGCCAATCTTTGGTACCCCAGATGGTTTTTGTTTCAATGTTGTTTTTCCAGAAATCCAAACCAAATGTAATCATATTTTCATAAAATGTTTCCGAATAGATCAATTTAGTATTAGTCAGCATTGTTTTTACCCCTGTTCTTATTTAACAGTTTGAAATAAAACGTTTCTGCATCACTTGTGTTAAACCCTGAGAAGTATGGGAATTTCTCGTAAAATGTTTTCGAACTGCTTTGAGGTGGAGTTGCACAAAGTTCCCATTGATTATAATGAAAAAATTTCTAGGCTGAGCAGATTTATGCAAATAGTGATGTGCAAAGTGATTATAACAATAAATTTCTTCATAATTTGATGAACCCTGTAAGTAATCATGTTCTGTAAATTTTGCTGACATTACTAAATCTGACATCATATCATTAATACTTTCAAAGTCACACTCATCAGAGAATGTACTTGGTTTTACAAAGTCACTTAATGAAACCTTGAACTGATGTGGATATTTCAAGAGCTCAACCGGGCCATAGATTTCATAATCTGTTTTGTCCCATGCTACCCCACCGGGTATTGGATTGGCTGTGACATTTACTGACGATAGTTCTCTTTTCTCGATGTGAGATGACTTGTGAGGCTTTAGGACCAAGTTGATGTTCTGACTTGCTGTGTCCATTGTACTGTATTTTCCTTCAATGAATTTTCCCAAATAAAGAACCATGATGAGCCAAAGCAGGAGGAAAAGTACACCTAACACAATCCAAAATTCAATCCATGTAGAAATCAGATAGGTTTCTTTGAGTTGATGTAGAAGTTCAGTTATTTTGTCTTTAAAAGTTTTTATTGCTGGCGTTTCTTCCTGTTCGCTTGGATCTTCAGAAAAGTTATCGAAATTGATGAAGTAGCCAGATGCAGTTCTGTCAATTGTTGGAAATGCTTCCTGATTTTCAGTTGCTTTTGCATATTTTGTTTCATTAGCATAGTCTGAGGTTACATCGTTGTAGACTGGTGTTTCTTGACGAACTGTTGCAATTTGGGTTTCAAGAGGCACAAGTTCCATGGCATTGTTGCATAGTCCTTTTTTATTCACTGCAGGTTTATCAAATGTGATTAGTCTCTCAGTTTGAACCTCTTGTATTGTAGCAAGTTTTGGTACTCTGCTATTTCTTGGGAGTCCACTGGGCCTACTACTTATTATTGGCCACATGATTGTGGTTTTACCAGGTCGATGGATACAACTCAGGTTCTCCTTTTTACCAGCAAGGGGCGGTAGTACAACTGATCTCGTTCCGCTGACAGCTAAGACAGGTACTGCTTTTCTGTAAGAAGGCCCAAATTCCTTCTTCACCGCGATCTTCTCTCTGACCAGATCCCCAATCTTTGGAATCCAGGCAGGCCTTGCTGGGACAGGTGGTTTATCTTAAGTGGCTGTTGGCTGCTGTTTTAACTTTACGTTGCTCAGGCCTTTTCTTGTTTCATTTAAGTCCTGTAAAATAGCCAAACAATCTTTGATATCAAAGCATTTTTCTTCTACCACTGAAGTCTGACTATCGAGGTCCTGAATATGCATTCTAGCCCCGAACAATAGTTCGTACGGACTGAAACCTTTCAGAGAATTTCTTGGCAGATTATTAAGACTACGTTGGACACTTGTTAAAAGTTGGACCCACCCATCACCCGAACCTAATACCCTCGCCGTTATAGATTGCTTTATGTCCCGGTTTTTTCTTTCCACTATCCCATTTCCCTCAGGATGGAAGGGACAAGAGTACCGCAATGCAATGCCCATGCTGGTCATGGCCTCCTTATAAGCTCGAGAGCTAAAAGCAGGACCCTGGTCAGAATGTAGCATGCCAATTGCGTATGTGCCGATATGGACTCGCAAATCTTTGTATATCAGTTCTGGCGTCAGCCGAGTGCTGGTGTCTGCATTTTAAGTGAATCTAGTCTTAAATTTTAATGGGACGCATTTCTCCTATTGGATTTCTGCGTATAGATTACCTTATGCGTTCTAAAAGAAGGGTCCTGGCAATACTCTGGTCGGTTCGCCACTGCGATCTCTGTTGCAGTTCGGACAGCCCATTGTAAATTTGTAATTTTGCAGGCTCATCCCCGGCCACCAGTATTCTGATTGTAATTCTTTCAGAGATTCCTTGATCTCTTGGTGCCTTAGACCCAATGCCATATGTGCCGCTTTAATCAAGAAGACTCTCCTGTTCGTGTTTGGAATTACTCTATCCCCCACTCCAGGGATCCGAGCAAAAGGAACGGAGTTTGCATCGATTATGTATGTATAATTGAGTGGATAGTTCACAGGTAATGCTGCACAGTCGCCTTTTGAAGACGTTTTTACCGCCAGCATTGTTTCCCCGTCTATGTATTTTTCTGAAAGCTTTTTTGTGGCTACGGAAGCCGGATTAGTTGCTTCCGCTGTGGCTGTGTTAGCCAGTGAATTCCCTGCAACGGGAACGCCATCACGCTGATGACTCAGTGTATGTATCACGTGAGTCTTTTGTAGTTCTTTCTGTATAAGAACCACTTGTTCCCAAAGCCTCTTATGCTTTATTGTGGCACCTGTGTCATCTTTGTAATCGTTTTGAACCCAGTTCTGCAAGTCATTATTGTAAGATTTGACGCAGTAATGCGAATCGCACACTATTAGTGTGGGGAATTCGCGATCAGCATTTTCAAGCGCCATCTTTAAAGATCTTATTTCAGCTCGCTGAGTTGAACAGTTTTTGAGTGATTCAGTTTTGGTAATTAACGGTCTGAATTTACCCAAGCGCCAGCGACCTTTGACAATCGCGCACGCTGCGTTGTAGGATTTTTTCTCTACATCGTAATGTTGTGCAAATCTGTCTATGTAGATTACACATGTGTACTGTTAGAGAGGCAGAATTTCGATTGGCAGAGGATATTCTTCTTCATATGTTAGATCTTTCAGTTTTTTCATTTCCGGGTCAAAATAGTATTTCACGTCTACTGCAGCAAGAGAATTTTCCCATTGTATCCATTTTGGATCTAACGCCACAGCAGTCAAATTGTGTGGGCTTGTTAATGCCTCAAAGGCTGATTCTGCTGTTAAAACAGTTATCCTTTTGCCTTGTGCTTGGGCTCTTTCTTTTGCTACAGCAGTTTGAACCGCATTTACAATGTTTTCCGTAAGACTGAATGTTTTTTCAGCTTGTGTGTACAAGTGTGATTTGTAAGCTATTGGTACCTTTTCTCCCTCATTAGAGGTCAGGTACGTGAATCCGCATCTTCCTGGGATGACTCGGATTACAAGGTTGCGTATGTTTTCGCGAGTTTGCGATTTTGTTTTAGCTAACATGTCTGTTTGCAATGATCTTAAAATTTCTGTGTGTTTCTGAGTCCAATTGATTGGTTTAAAATCAGGTTTTATTAATTCATAGAGAGGTTTAACCCTCTCTGCATAATTTAGAATGTATGTTCTTCCGAAATTCAGGAAACCTAGAATTGATTGTAAGTTCTTCAGCGTTTTAGGTGCTTGGAGTACAGCGCACTTCTCTAAGAAGTTGTCTGCTAGGCTTTTGCCTTCACTTGATAATTCATATCCTAAAAACAGGACAAATAGATGGGCAATTCGTGACTTTTTAAAGTTGAATTTGTAACCCTCAGCTGCGAACCCAAGTATTATGGTGTTCACTCTTTTCAAGTGAGTATCCAGGTCATCATCTGTGAGATAGATGTCATCGACATAGGATAATGCCTCATCATCATATATTTGTAGTAACTCTTTTACTCTTGCTGAGAATAATCCTGGGCTATTCTTGAATCCCTGTGGGAGTCGACAGAAATTTCTGTGACCCCATTATTGAGACAGCGGTCAAATACCTGCTTTCAGGTGCAATGTTTTGACTAAAGAATCCATTAGAGATGTCTAATGTCGTTTAGTATTTTTTCTGCACAATGTTATTCATTAGTGCTGCACTGTGTGAGTTTTGTACTGCAAATGTTTTGCAACATGACTTAAGGTGTCTGTAGTCCAAAACTAGACGATATGAATCGTCTGGCTTGGAGACAGGAAACAAAGGATTGTTCATTTGTGAGGTGCATGTTTCAATCACCCCTTGGTATTCAAGTTGATCTAAGATCTCCCTGACTTGCTTTTTAGCTTCTTGTTTAATTGGGTACTGCCTTTGTGCAGTTGGTTGACATTTTAACTGGATTTTGTGAGGAGGAGAGTCCTCATCCCATCCTACATGATTTTTATATAATGCAGGAGCTTGGGCTACTGCCCATTTTCTTGCATATGTATATTTTCTATGAATTGGAATGTGATTTGAGAAGGCAGGCATAATCATTTCTTCGCCATGAGGGCACTCCCTGACAAATTCTGGTGGCCAGTATTTCTCAGCTAAAAGGATGTCATAGCCTTTCGAAAGGTTATCCCAAAAGAGTCCTCCTATTTTCCTAGTCTTATCTCCCTCTATACGCAGTGTTATTTCGTATATTTTATGAGGTATGCTAACTCTGGTATCTGCAGTTTCCACTTGAATGTATTCATTCGTGTCCACTGTCTCCAGAAGATTCATCAAGATCTTGCGAGCTATGGTCACTTCTGCTGCGCTGTCTAGCATTGTCTGGGCCCACTCTCCGTTTTTCAGTTGTGTCCTCAGTATCCTCGGCATGTTTAATTATTTTAATACTGGCTACCTTCTTTCTTGGAAATTGTAATTTTTTACTTTGATGAGCAGGTTCCTTGTCTTTGGACTTGACGTGCTCTTCCCTGTGTTCTGACCGTCCTCTTCTTTCCGATTTTTGCGAGGAAGTCTGAAAAGATCGAGAGGGACGTGTATCAATATCTTGATATCTATCAGGTTTTTTCAAATTATCCCTATTTCTAAGGTTGTATCTTTTCTCAGAGGGCTCCCTCTGGGGAGACTTGTTTCCTCGGTCAGGAGATCTTTCTCTTCGTTGAGGAGACCTTCCTCTGGACTGGAATCTTTTTTCGATGTCTGGATGTGGTGTGTAGCTGGCTAGAACCGGCCACGTTGCTCCTGGTCTGCCTAGTGGACCGAATCTGGTGATGTGATTATTATGTTTTAGGGCGCCTTTAAACCAGAGCAGGTGCTCTTGGTAATTTAGTGGGATTTCAATCTCCTCTAACGGAGTGTATTCATCCGGAGGTTCCTCTATTTTGTAATAGTGGAATTTGTGTGTTACAGCGTTTGCTGCTGGAAAGTTTATCCATGAATAGAATATCTCTGTCTGCCGATATTCATGGGCCTCTATCACGAATATGACTATACCACCTTGTGATGTCAGTCCATTTTCTATAAGTTTAAGAGTTATAGTTTTTATTATGTTGACCGGAATGAGTATAATATTCGGGTCATTGTCTTGGAGACTCGTGTCATCCGCTAGGAGTTGAGCTGCTATTCTAGCTGTCTCCCTTTGTCTTCACTTTCTACCATTTTTACTGACAGAAAGGTTTTTGTTGCAGATCAAGTTTCAAGGAAACAAAGATTCGGTGCACAATATTTTGGAACACTGTATCCTTCAACGTTGACTAAACTAAAAACTTTACACAGGAATCTCTTCCTAATAAGTTCCGGCGGATTTTAACCTTTTACCCACTCCAGACGTCTTTTGGAGTATTTACGGGAAAAGGGTTATGTGTGAAAAAGCACGACTGAGTTACTCTAACGTCTTGCGTTAGATTTATCGCCTTACCAAACGTTGGGCGCCATGTAGTGTAGTTCCTATATTCCCAATAGGCTCTGCGCATTGGAATAATATATTCAGCAGTGTAGACGTAGGACTGAGGTCGACTAGGTCTCTACTGACTACATTAGACATAAGGTTTGCCAGCTAGCTCAGAGGTCACTAGAAACTTTCTCGAATAAACGAGGAGGAGTTTAACCTCCCTGGATAGACAAGAAGGGATTAGCTTCTGACAAACATAAAACATGACAACTTTGCTTCCTCAGAATAAGAGTGTATCTCTAGAGTCGTGTGAAAACAATAGACAGCTATTTCACTCAGTCAAGTGTGCATACTTCGTTTCAGCAGAGTGCAGAGAAAAGAGAGACGGGCGTTTTCAATAAAAGGTTATTTATTGAGCAGTCTTCTTTCTCATGCAAGAGAAATGAATTGCCACAATTGCAATACTTAGCATAAAGTAAAGTGCGTACAGTAAAAGGAGTATTATAAAATAATACTGTAAAAGCATTGATATGGTTTCTTAGCCATATGTTTCTTTAAAATAGATAAAATATATACATACAAATATACATTGACAAACGTACTCAACTGGTGCTTCTAAATACGCCTACCCCGGTGTACCTGACCTAAGCCTAATACGTGGGAAGGGGTAAGTAAGTAGCAGTTTAAGTTAAGTTGGTTTTGCTAAGGAATCTGAATCAAGAATTCTCTTGAAGGGTTTAGTCAGCTCCGTACCTGGCTATTAAGAAAGCAGGAGGTCTGGTATCTCTCTCTCAGGACTCGATATCCCAGTAACCCGCGAGGGTATCTGGAAACACCAGAGCTGGATTTCTCGGCAGGAGAAAAAACAGCGTCTCTCTCAGTGCGTCAAAGAGGAGGGGCGGCGTCCGTGGGCTCTCGCATCAGCTGGGCTCTCGGGCAAGTAGATAGCCGCTCTGCTCCAAAACCATCACCGTGTGTTTGCTTAAGGCAACGTTGGTATATTTATACCTGAAAGGTGCCGGGTTTTGACGTAAGGTTGGACATAAGACGTCAATGAAGATGTCACTAAGAACTGGTCATTCTTAGAGTGCTCACAGGAGTTCTAGGACGAAATCAAAACAAAAGCAATGGGGAATTCCCAGGTTGCTGGAGGTTTGGTTTGGTTACAGAACTCGTTGTACTTTCTAGGAGCCTGGGGAAGTAGCCTTGCTTAATTTGGACAGCATGGGCTATGACTAAATATGGATATGATTCTTATGCCTTTATAAGGATATTATTTATTATAACCACATAAGGGCATAAATCAGGACTATCGAATTTAGGGTCCTAGATAGAACTACAACAGTATGAGATTTCCGAGCTGAGCCACCGGCTCAATACCACAGTCAGAGGACCAGACACAGCAACCTGCGGAACACGGCCACAGCAGGCCAACAGGCAGCTCAAAGCAAAACACATCCAAGGGATGCCAGTAAAAGGGTAATCACCCTTGACCACAGAAAAAAGAAGACGTAAGGCTCACTGCCCATGATAAACACAGAGTGATTCGAAAGGATGCGAAATGAAAAAGAACCATCACGGAAGATGGGCCAAAGAAGACCTAAGTGGGAGGACGAAAGCCCGCAAGGAGCTGGTGAACCGCCGACTCGATATGAGCATCAAACAGCAAAACCCCATCAAAGGATAAGTCAACCAGTCGCTCCCGGATATTTTCAGGGAAGACGCTATCTCGTAACCAAGCGTGCCGCCATAAGGCAACAGAGCCTGCCATAGCTCGGCCCAAAGAATCGGCAGTATCTAAGGCTGAGCGAATGGTGAATTCGGCAAGGTCGCGGCCATCCCGGAGGAGGTGAAGGAGATCAACTCGAGCACCTTCGGAGATGGCAGAAAGCAAAGCATCTGCAGAGTTCCACAGGGCAGAGGTAGCCCAAGCCAAAACACACACTGTATTTAAGGACCGTAGGGCTGCACTAGTGGATGCAAAGATGTTCTTATCCCATGACTCAAGCCAACTGGACTCCCGAGAGGGAGGAAGCGTTAGAGGGGGCAAGGAAGGAAAGGCAGTCTGCAACACAACCCCCTGCGCATCAGGATGCACAAAAAGACAAACAGGATCATGTAGAGTTGGGCGGTGGCGGTGCAAAACGGAATGAGTCACCGGGTCACCTGAAGCAGGCCAGACCCAGGTACCCAAAAGGGCATCATAAATAGAAGCCTCACAGAGCAGAAGCGGCTCCACATTGCCGGACCCACGGTGAAGGACCTCAAGCAAGGGGTCCAGAGACAAAGGGGCAGAAGGGGGTTGCACGTTTAAAATGCGGGTGGCCAATGAGACCTCTCTCAAAAAGGCTGCACCAGCCTCGGTAGCCCTCCGTCGAGGGAACAACAGCTTATCAGTGGGGGAGGGTTGTAAGCTGACCCTCCCAAGACACTGAGGGTGCAACCAATGTCCCACATAAGGAAGCCCCATTGAAGAATGAGGATTCTGTCCTGATGGGGCTCCCGGGGAGGCGAAGAGCCTGGCAGATCTGGGAGCTCCTGAGGATGCGCTGCAAATTCCAAGGGGGGCACTGGCAAAAACACCTCCGGCGATGCCGGGTGAGAGGGCGGCGCCGAACTTTCTCCAGAGGCTTCTAGAGAAGAGTCTACAACTTGGCGTCGACACGGCACCAAAACGACGCGTGTCTGCGCCGATCGTGCCTCGTCAGACGCCGATTCGGCTGCATCCGGCGTCGAGTCCGCGCCATCCGGGGCCGAAACTATGACAAGCTCCCCTTCCGTAGAAGGAGAAGGCGCCGGGCTGGCGAGGCGAGCTTTCGACGCCACCCCGGCGCTGACTCTGCCTCATCCAAGACAGGCTCTGATTCCAGGGGAAGGAGTGGAGGCGGAGCAGAGGAGACAAGCATCCGGAGCAGGAACGGCGCCGACCCTGGCTCAGGACAGGCGGGCTGCCTGCTCAGAAGCCCGGGGTGTGCTCAAGGCAGGGCTATGTGAACCGACAACCACCTGCGGCGCCACAGGGAGCCCAGCGGGACTATGCGGCTGGGTCCCCCTCTACGACCCATGGCGCCTCTGCCACGCCATAATGACTCCATGTGAACCGTAGAGGGGGGACCCAACCGGGCCGCACCTTAACGACACCACATCTCCGATGTTACTAGGGGGCAAAGGCTCAATTGGCGTCGGGGAGGAACCCGCCAGCGTGTTTGTCGGAGATCCCACAAGGAGCGGAGGCCCTGAGGACGCCCCAGGAATGGGAGAGGGCCCAAGGGAGGCCCGCAGAGCCACGGCATAAGCCTTTATCTGTGCCCGAGTCGCCCTCACACCTAGAAAGGGCAGACAGAGGGGGGGCGACTGTCGGGAGCGCAAGTCTGGAATGTTCCAGGAACCAGTGCCCCTGACAACAGAAGAAGGGGAGGTCGAAGACCTAGGTGACAAGCGCCTGGACTTACCAAGTGGCGGAACCGGACAGTAGAGGGACCTGCCGTCGATGAAGAGGCCGGGGCATGAGACGACTCCGACCAGGACAGCCGTGCCGAGAGAAGCTTCATACGGCGCTCCCGCCGAGACTTCGGATTCAGACGTTGGCAGGCTTCATAGTCTGTGGAGTCATGGTGCTCGCCCAGACACCACAAACAAATAAGATGCAGGTCCGTCGCGGACATCTGTCGTGAACAAAAATGACAAGTTTTAAAGCCCGAAGGCATCGCACACTGTTCCCGACGCGAAGCGTCAAAAACGAGGCCTGAAAATAGGCCAGAGGAACCGCTCACTCCGGATCCACGTTACACGTGGAAAAGAAGGAAACTGACATCAGTGCACCGGGAGGGACTTATATGACCTCGCTGACGTCACGTACGTGGACGATGTCAAGGCGGGTCGTGTGTAGCAGTCCCCCGGCATGCAGAAATGCTGCTGCAAAACATTTCCGGATCCAGTCTGGAGCCTGGGGATATTCTAAGTTAAGGAATTTGCGGCTAGATGTCTCTATCAGATAGAAGGACAAGTTTAATGTTTTTCTTATTTTTTTGCTTTAACTTGTAGACGTTAAATAGATTATCTCAGTTCTTCCCTCTAATTTGCACTTTATCCACATGATGTTTCCTTCATAAAAAATATCAAGGTATGCAGCATAGAACGGATCTATACTGCTCTATGCTGCATGTCTGTTGTAGCGATATATATGACTTGAAAGTATACAGTCATCATTGTTTTCATTAGCCATTACCTTATTGATACAAATCACTCATTAAAATTTTAAAATACATCCGACATTTCTTTTACCACACCAACTGAGGCAAAGAAGCCCTTTGTCTTTCTTTCACCTGTGCAGGAACATGGTGTACTGCGACCAGTGACAAGGACACACTACGGGGAGCAGTGTTTTGATGACAGGGTGGCGCACAAGCCCTTAATCTGAATAACCCAAAGGCTGGGTTTCAGAACCCATTCTGCGCATTGATGGAGCAGCCTTTAAAACGCAGCATAGGACCAGTTGTCTTAGCATTGGGGAGGAGAAGTTAGAATTACCACCAAAGAACAAGTTACTTACCTTTGGTAACGCCTTACCTGGTAGAGACCATCTAGCAGCCGATTCCTTACCTTAGAACATTCCCCAGGCATCTGATTTGAAATGGAACTTTTCAAGCAGTACTCCAGCGCACCAGTAGACAGCATTGTCCGGGTCCGCGTCGGAAGCACCAGAAGTGACGTACCACCCCAGCACAAAGATGAAAGTTTCTTTTAGTGACTTTTCATTATGGAAGCTCTGAGCCACGAGGAACAATGATAACTGGTGTACATTTCCAAAGTCCTTAGAAGGGTGACCCCCCTATTTAATTAGTTTCTAAAGAGGGGAGGATGTGAGGGTGGGTAAGGAATCTGCAGCTAGCTAGAATCTCTGCCAGATAAAGCATTAACAAAGGCTAGTAATTTGTTCAGCTGATACAGACGTCTAGCCGAATGTTCCTTACCCTAGAATAGATACTTAAGTAATGCTTCCCCAGAGGTGGGTCTGCCATATCAGGTGTTACACCAAGAGTAAATAACTTGTTCATCTAATACAGACGTCTAGCTGCAATTTCCTTACCTGAGAATAGATACTCAAGCAATGCCTCTCAGGAGGAGGGTCTGCAAAACTGATTCAGACCAAAATGCCCTGCAGGACCGAATGGGTAGAGTGCCCATCACAACGGACCTTACTGTCCATGCAGGAGTATTCAGTAAACGTGTGCAAGGATGCCCACATAGCTGCCTGACAGAGGTCCAGGACAGCGACTCCGCAAGTTAACGTAGTGGTCGCAGTCTTGGCTCCGGTGGAATGAGCATGCAAGCCCTCAGGGAGATGGTTTTAGGTTCATGCATAGCAGATCTTAATGCAGAACACTATCCATTGTGAGATGGCTTGTTTCTGCACAGCTTTCCCTTCTTAGCTCCAACATATTCACAAAGAGTTGATTGTGCATCTGTAACTCATTGGTATGATCAAGGTAGAACATCAAAGCTCTTTTTTAGTCCAGGCAGCAAGTTCTCTCCTCTTCTTAGGGTGAGGAAGAGCAAAGAAGGTGGACAAGGTGATATTTTGGTCTACATGAAAAGGAGTCTCCACCTTCGGAAGTAAGTAGGCACGCGTTCAAAGAACCAGCTAGTATGGGTAAAAGGTGTTACAAGGAGGGTGCATACACAGTGCCTGCAGTTTGTTGACCCTCCTGGCCGACGTTAAGTCCACTAGGAAAACTGTGTTTATGGTTAGCCACGACAGTGGGCAGTTGTGCAGCAGTTAAAAAACATGCACCACCGAAATGTCAGAACTAAATTCATTTTATCATGTCGTATTAATATTACAACCGTGTCTCATTTTGTTCCTTGGTTGCCAATTTTAGCTGTGTGGTCTTCTTCACGCCCCTTTTACATTAAACAACCGGCTATCAATGTTTGTTTGCTTAATTATATAGCTTTACGCTAGTCAGATGAGGAGCTCTGTATGATTTTGTACACGTGATCCCTCTGTAACCATTTAAATGACTTTCTCACTCTTGCTCTAGATTTTTGGCGGGCGAATATAACACGTCTTTATGCCAAGGTTGGCTGTCCCGCATGTTTCAGTCCCCTAACACCTGACTTTTACTAGCAGGACCACTCAAGGGTACACTTTTGTTACACAAAGTAAGTCTCTATCTCTAGCTAAGCTTCCATGTGTAGTACATGCAAGGACCCATTTGGTCTTAACGCTACCTCCTTTTCTCCTAGAGCGATTAATTCTCTTTCTAAAAAACGGATGAAATTACCAACATCGGATGTGGCCATCTGACCGCACCCCTAGGAAACTTTACTAGGTGAAATAACCAGCTTTGCTGTTTCATTCTGCCTTTCTCCCCCCCCCCTCTTTTTTTTCACGACGGTGATGGTTTGCATGAAGTTACGGTCTTATCACGAACTATGGTTTCTTCCGTCAGATCGCTAAAGTTCTGAATTTATTCTAAGGTCATAAACGGGTCCCACTTGTCACAAATAAGCTCTACTCTTTCGTTCCCTTCTCTTTTTCTTTCTTCTTTTTTGTTTCTTTTCTCTTCTCTCTTCTCTCCTTTTTCCGCTCACATCTCCAAGGAAGTCCAATAAGTAATACTATGTATTTATGTTTACAGAACTATTCACGCTCCTACGTTCTTCCTGTCCTCATGATGACCGCAAGTTTGCACTGCGGTTGAAACGCCGTCGACATATTGGTGGCACCAAAATGATAGAGGGTTCATAATTTGATGTGTATATTGATACCCTTCTATTTTTTTAACTGAAATTGTGTTCGCCACATGTTTGGTTTTTATCTTGATATATTGTATTTTTAATAACCAACATTTCACTCATGAGCGTATTATCTTGACTAATAACAAAAAAGTTTTTTGATATTTTTCTAAATTATCTTTGGATTTGTAATTTTTCATTCTGTGTCATTTGAAAAATACTATTCGTTCCTTGGTTTCTTTTACTTTTTTTCACTTGTCTCCCTTTTTTCTCAATTCCCCCCCCTCCCTCTTTTCTTTCTCTGTATCTTTTTTCCTTTTTTCTTTTGCAAAATAACACAATTCCGGTTTGAATTGAATTCTTTCTGTCAATGTGTTGAAATATGTATTCTTTCTCCTGAACTATTGTTTGGAACAATTATTCTCTACCCCTGGTTCAGGTTGGTGGGTTGCCTCTGTGGTTATACACTAGAACTAAATTCAAGGCCCAGTGGGGCATGATGAATGGCCTGAGAGGTAACATATGTTGGTGTTCTTTAAGGAATCTAGTAACAACAGGTGACTTGAACAAAGAAGGTTGGTCCAGCAACTGCAAAAATGCAGAATTGGGCGATAAATAGCCCTTAACTGTGACCGGAGCGCTGCTGGGCCAAAGAAAGTGTAAAACTTGAGAAAGGGGTGCAGAGAGAGGGTCGATGTTCTTGGATGCACACTATGTCCCTCTAGGATGCACACTATGTCCCAAGGTGTAAGGAAGGCTCTACACTCAAGAAGAAACACGTCTCCAAACCTTCCATGACCTCTGGATTGAGACACTGTTCATGATCCGCTAGGTCTCGGCGGCTGAGTTTGTCCTACCCGGCGTTCAGAGAGCCTGCCAGGTGTTGTACCGCCAGGGAAATGCCCTGACTTTCCAGCCATGATCAAAGAAGCAGGGCCTCCTGAAAAAGGGTCCACGACCTCACCCTGACCTGTTTGTTGCAGTACCACATGTTGGTGGTGTAATCCAAGAACATCTGAACCAGACTTCCGCTGATGGATGGCACAAAGGCTTTTAATGGCAATCGTATCATCCAAAGCTCCAACAAGGTTGATGTGGAGCTGGTAACTCCGTCGGAGACCAGAGTCATTTGATCTCCACCTCTGCCATATGGCCGCACCAGCCCAGGAATTACACATCTGTCACTAGTCAACTGTGGCTGGTTAAGGGAGAGGGGTATGCCGCTGACCCAATTGCAGTTGGTCAGGAACAACTGCAGGTTTTTTACATTTCCCCTCTGAGATCTGGACCACGTCAGATAGATTTCCCTGCTGCTGCGCCCACCGGGACTTCAGGTCCCTCTGCAGAGTGTGCATATGCCAACATGCCTGTGTAACTAGCAGGATGCAGGACTCATTGAGGCCCAAATGCCGCAGAGTTAGACTCACCTAACTCCAGGATAGAGGCTGAAATATCAGTAGGTTAGCCTGAATATCCTGGACTCGCCGTTTGAGGGAATAGGTCCGAATCTGCACTTTGTTCAGAACAGCTCCAATAAAGGGGAGCATATTAGAGCTCATTTACAGTAAACCCCAGCGAATGCAGAAGGGCCGCTGTAGTCTTGTGGTGGGAGATGACTGCCTGGGGCAAGCCTGCCTTCAACAGCCAATCATTGAGGTTGGGGAAGACTAGAATCTCTGACCTCCACAGATGTCCTGCAACCAACCCTATCACTTTTGTGAACACTCTCAGGTCACTGGTGAGGCCGAAAGGGAGCACAATAAACCGGAAGTGCTCTTGCCACACTGTGAACAGCAAGTAATGCCTGTTGGCGGGCAGTACAGAACTGAGAAAAGTATGTGCCCTGCAATCCAACGCCACCATCCAGTCCCCAGCATCCAGGGCAGAAAGAACTTGAGCTAATGTGAGTATTTGGAACTTCTCGTTTTTCAGGAAAAAGTTATGAAGATGCAGGTCTAGAATAGGACAAAAGCCCCCATCCTTCTTGGATACCAGAAAGAAGGGGGAATAGCAACAACGACCTACTTCTGATGCCAGCATCCTCTTGATAGCTACCTTGACCAAGATGGAGTAAGGAGAGAGGGTCATCCGTCAGCCGGTCGTATGTGGGTGGCCTGCGCGGAGGGGTGCCACAAAGGAGATAGAGTAGCCCTTTTGGACTTGCTGTAAAACCCATTAGTCGGATGTTATCGACTGACAGTGGTGCAGATGATGGAGTATCCTTCCCTGCACTGGATGCCCATGTTGGTATGAGGCACAGTAATGGGGTATGGAGGCTGCTGGAGAGGTCTGGAAGGGGACTGGGTCGACCTCTGGCTTGTGCCCCTATATTGTCTGTGGGAACCGTGTCCTCGCCAACAAAAAGACTGTGAAGCCCGTTGCTCGTTGTCGCTAGACGGGAATGCACATGGCTGTGAGCCCCTTCAGTAGCCACAAAAGGGGCAGAAGGTGGACTGGGTTGGCGAGGGGCCATGGATAGGTCAAAGGGCCTGACTGTAGCTCTTCTAACCTTGAAGCACTCCAGTGCCAAGTCTGCCTTCTCACCAAAAAGGAGACAGCTATCAAAGGGCATGTCTAAGAGCAAAGCTTTAATATACCCTGAAAAGCCAGTGATTTTCAGCCAGTCGTGGTCATAAGGGCCACCAACAATGCATTCACACTGCCCAGCGAGTCGGTCGTATCTGGTCCACATCTGATGGTGAACTTTGCTGTGTCTCTCCCATTTACAATTGCCTGTGAACGGATGGCTTGGGCTCCCTCCGAGACCATGGGCAGCACTTGCACAACCAAGTCCCAGATCCCATGGGTGTATCACCCCAAGAGGTACACTGTGCTGACCTCAGTGCTAGGCTGGGGGAAGAGAACATCCTCCTACCGAAGGTATACACCCTCTTGGATTACCTATACGGTGGAGTGGTAAGGAACGCATCAGGTTTGACTCGAGAAGCAGAGGCTTGTACCACCAAGGTCTCCGAAGTGGGGTACTGGGTGAGGAAATTGGGGTATCCTAGAGTGGCGTGATGGCGGCAGGAAATTGTTCTGTGCACAGAAGCCCATGTGCAGGTCTTGGACCAGGCCCTGATTAGAACATTGGTAAGGACTTCATTAAATGGGAGTGAGGTTTCAAAAAGGGTAACTCCCGGCTGAAGCACCTCTGTCAAGACGTTTGTCTTCACTCTCACGGAGGGCAACTGAAGGTCCACGACCACAGCCACCATTCCCACCACCATAGCGAATGAGGCACCCTCCTCGATAGCCAGGGTATGGCGAGAGACCAAGCCAGTGTCCGGTGCCTAACCCACTAGCATCCGTCAGTTCCTCATAACAGTTGTCCTCAGTGGCATCTAGGGGATGCTGGTATCCATAAGGGTACTCAGACACCTACCCTTCGTCTCCCTCTCTTGGCCTATCGAATAAAAATGGCACTGGCTCCAACTCGGAGGGCATGGTCCCGGTTGGCGCCAAAGTCGGTGTCGGGCCTCATCCGTCCAGCTACCCGTCAGAGTCGGGAATGATAATCACACCAGGAGAGTTGGTACTGGAGTGGGCATGAGGAAGGTTATGGTCTTGCGGGTGACACAGCTCTGGACCCAGCACTTGATCCAAGGGGCCCAACTTGTGTCAAAGGCAAACCCACCAGCGAGAATCCAGTGGGGGCCCCTCCCGAACCCATGGGGTCTGAAGGCGCTCCAGAGAAGTCAGACTGCCCAAATACAAGATGCAAGGCTGCATAGAACTCTTTCAATTGGGCGGGGTCGCTCCTGCTCTGGGAAAGTCAGAAAGGCGCGGAGCGGACCATGCACAGGCTCTGCTGAGGAGCGAGGCCTGGAATGCAGGCTCTTGCGTGCCTCGTCCGCAGATTTGGACGAGTGCGCTGAAGTTGAAGACATCTTTAACTTCTTCTTGCAGTGGGACTTACCTTACGACTTGGATCGAGAGGATGACTGCAGGGTGCGGCTCCGCAAATGGTTCCGGGACCTTAGGTGTTTTGTTTTTTTAAATATCATTTTCAATAATTTCGGTACAATCTGTATGTTTTCTCGGTAACAGTTGGTATACAATCCATACATCAAAGTCTTCCAACAGGGGTTACTGTGATAAGTCAACAGGGGGCATAGAGTTATCAAATTTCAATTGCCAGTCTACATCTTGGAACATTTCCATGCCTCCCTACAGCGTGTCTTTTCTTTAGTATTTGATGTTGTTTTCCTACTATGTAAAGGTTTTGTGCAGGGAGTAGTTGTGTCAGTTACCCACATCTTATGCTCTTGCGCAGCCATGAACTATACACTTCTACATATTCAGTAAGGAACAATATAAAGAAAATGAAAAGGAAACAAACAAAAGGAAAACCCAACTAAGTCTACCAGGGGTCCATACACCGTCAAACTGCGTCAACATGTTTTGTTTATATATTTAGAGGGAGGGGGGGAGCCAATCACCTCAGTGGCAGGTCCGTTCCACTGTCCACTCACCCCGACAACCCTGTCCTACTTATATAAGACAGCTGCTAGTTCTGCACTTGTCCAGTATTTACGTCTCTCACAATCTCAGGCTCTAGGTCTTGCACATGTGGCTCCGTCTCGTCTGATTTACTCGCTTCCCATGCCCTTAATATTTCCGCCCATGGCTCAGCCAGAGGCGTGCACCTTTTAGTGACTTTGTCTTTGCGTATCAGAGCTCTTTCTTTTACTCTGGCCCAACTGGATACATCGCTTTCCCAGTCGGATATTTTGGACTCATTGAGGCCCTCCATCTAAGGGCTATCCTCCGCTTAGCCAAGAGAAAGGCCAGGTCCGTGAATCTATGCCATAACCGTTAGGATTTAGGCCTCGGGAAGAGCCCCAGCAGGCAGACCTCCGGGCAGCATGTCATTGTGTGAGCCAGAACCCCGTTAATAGTCTCCACAATCGTTGTCCAGTACTTCGGAAGCTCCAGACAAAACAACATCATATGATCAAAATTGGCATCTATTGTTAAACATCTGGCACATTTTTGATCATCCTTTCTGTACACGACATTTAGTTTATGAGGTGTGAGGTAAGTCCTATGAAGTATGTTCAACTGTATAAGCTTGAAGTTTGCATTTCTCGATACCTTTTTTGGGTTCCCCATGGCCTTCTTCCAATCCTTCTCCGATAATGGCCTACCCACCGTGCCCTCCCATTTCTCCCATAGTCGAGACAGGGGCATCCGCGTCATCTCCATTATCGCCATGTAAAACCATTTAACTAGAAGTCCGGCGGATTCTAGCATCACCATCGCTTGAAGGGCTGCGTGTGTGGAAGTCTCTTGTGAGGTTCCGCCCCATAGTGCAGCTAGTGTCCCCCTTACCTTGTGATAGTTTAGGAACTGCCCCAGTGGTAGCTCGTGGTACTCTAGGAGTTACGCTAATGGAGGCAATTCTCCAACTTGCTAACAGTCTCTGACTGATATCACCCCTGCCTTTTCCCATCTCCGTAGCTGGCCCTGAGTGAACGGAGGGCCTATCCTCATCTGTGGTATACCTGTTAGTGGTAGGTCTGGCGCGTAAAATGGTATTCCCGGTGCCTGCTTCGTGCATCTGTCCCAACATGTCACTGCTACCTTGAGTAGCGTTCCCATATGTCTTATCTTCTGCATGGGACTTAACATCCTGGTAAACAGTATCCCTCTGGATGTTTGAATAGAAAGCGCTAGCGCCTCCAGACCTCTTCCATCTAGCCATTTGGCCAGCCATTGAAGCTGTGCTGCTAAGTAATATGCCTCAAAGTCGGGCGCTCCCAGCCCTCCACTTGTTAAGGGATGTCTTAGAGTCCTCAGGGATACCCTGTTACATCCACTGTCCCACAGTAAATCTCTCAGCAGTGTCTCCATGGTTTTGAACCAGATCTTCAGGATCACCACTGGAAGATTGACAAAATAATATAGTAGTCTCGGAAGCACCACCATCTTGGATAGTGCTACTCTAGCCATAACTTGGAACTTAAGAGAGCGCCAAAAGGACACATTGGCCCTTAGTGCTCTCAAGGCACTTCTCGGGTTCCCTTCTAATAAGTGTATTTGCTAATGGAACACCTGTATACCCAGGAACCTGAAGGAGCCCGGGGTCCACTTGAGTCCCTTCGGAAAGTCCAGAGGTCTGTCCAGTGTGGGCCTCGTCGGGAATATGTGTGTCTTCTTGCCATTAACTCGTATTCCTGACAACTCTGCAAACTCTTCTAAAATATGCATCACGGTCACTACCGGGACCCAACGTGTGACCAGGATCATAAAGTTTGTGGAGGCATCCAACGACAGGCGGCAAGGAGCTCGAGGTCTTGGAGTAGTAGTAGTCCCTCTCTAAGCACCACAGACAGGCCAAGTGTGAGTCTGTCACAGGCATCTGACAGGCACCACATGACTTAAAACCCATAGGCTTCTTAGGGGACATCTGTATCAGACCAGGTGAATACATTTTCAAAAAGTGTGACAAAAAGTTTAGAAAAATTCTTATTCAAAAAGTGACTGAGGGGTAGCTCTTCACGGATCAGCGCTAACTGACATGGAAAGGAGAGAACAATATCAGTATGCTGTGGTAGCACTTATATAGGCACCGCGCACGCCGCTTCTAGCATGGACAATGCCGACATGGAGCTTCACAACACTACCTACGGGTGCGCAGGGGCAATGCTAATAAATCTCCAGATCCAGTACGACACCTGGGGAATATACGAAGATAATGAATCTGTGGCTAGAAGTCCCTATCAAATACATATATCGTTTCATTTTAGAGAGGTTTCCAAAAGAGATTATTAAACAGCTCGTGGGCATGTTCAAGAGAGTTCCTAACACATGCAAATAGCTTAGGACCAGACTTTTAATCAAGCTTTTAATAAATAATATGCTTTCCTACAGGGGTTCATACCGCACCTTTGTCATTTATACGCACCGGAAATAATGGTTTATAATTTACTGGTACTCAATGTACAGACCTCGCAAGGCTGGAAGGCAGATCGTGCCTTGTCAGGATTTGAACTCGTGGTCTCCAGCCTTTCTCAGCAGCGAGGGATTAAATCACAAAGAATAAGCTACATTTATGGTGACGCTGGTGAGAAATACGGTTACTGAGATACATAAACAACGCTCCTTTGAGATAAAAGTATAAGATGCTTTACTAAGAGCCAGCTTAAACATTACGGAGTGCACATTTAAATAATACAAGTCCTCTCTGCACGTATGAATGGTTTATGAAAACAGCCGATCAACTCTGCTGACACAACATTAATTCTGAAGGAAATCTGTGTGACTCGCGAAGCCTGTAAATACACAGAGAACCCGCACATATTTTAACAGTTTATTACAGTAAGCAAATAAGCGTGGAATGAGAGTGCACATAACTGTCTACTTAGAGCTTACTGAAACATTTACAAGAGCTCTTATGCCTCTAATAACAGACAGACAGCATGCATTTTTAGAGGGGAGAAATGCGTCACATTTTTCAACACTTCACTTAAAAGTAACTGAAGAGTGTAAAATGAAAAATACTCCGTGCAGTTAGCTGGTAATGGACCATATTATCAACTCAAGTTAGATTTATATGATACAAACTCCTCACTAATAGGTATTTTATGGTACCGCATGTCTGCTTTTTCATATTATTAAGATTAAGGTTGTGAAACTTTTTTTTTAAATAAGGCTGTATAAAATTGTTAGATAATATATAACATTTCAGATGAGGCATGAAACAAATATTCAGGGGGCAGCGTTTCAGTGCAGACCTTTTAGATGTTAGATGCCTAGCTGACTATGCTGGCTTAACAAGGGAAACATTTTCGGTGTGGAATCTGGCCATCTAATGTTTTAAATAGAAATGATATTGCCTAGAAACTTCTGCAACTGAAGTACTGACAGATGTCCATTTGATAAACATGTAATATGTGTCTGCACTTAAGTTATGTAAGTAAAAAATAAATATGGCCCATTAATGTGCTATCTAATAAATGAACATTCACACATCTATTACTGCAGAGTAGAGGTCAAAATCCATGGTATCACCACAGTGCAGCTGAAATGACTGGAGAATCCAAATGCTAATGCCACCGAGATTCAGTCTAGAACCACTTTACATAGGGCCGAGTCAAAAGTCCAGCTTATTTCACTATATGGATCGAACCTCTGACGGATATGTTTCAAGCATTTTTAACTACTTCACATGAAATGCAGGCATTTCTAAACCATATATGGAGGCGTGAAGAGTGTAAAACTGCTACTTCTTACCATTGCTGAGGAGTGGCGCATGGCCCACTCGAAACTTTGGCTCACATGAGCCATGCCCCTTCCCACAATCCATCAACAATAGAAACGAATAGACTGCATATCTGCATTGTACTGCATACATGGGTGTATTTGTGCACATATCGACAGCACTGCAAAAAGATTTGTATTGGTGGACACTAGTTTTATTCCACACACATATATGTATATATATGTATATATATATATATATACACACACAACAGTAAGTGAGCACAGTAATAGATATGCAGAAAAATTACCTGTTGAATGGCAAAACTGTAAACGTTAACACGTGGTGTAAAGTAACGTGTGCTACAGCTCTTATTTATGGAGGCACTAAGAGTATTAATAAAAAGTGTGTACACTCGGTTAGAAATGTGTACAAAAAACGAAATTGCCTGTACACAATGAGCCCTCCCCCAAAAAAGATTTGTTTAATAATGAATAAATGTTCAAGTACTGTGACTCGGGCATGTATACAAGGAGACATGCCATCATTAAAACAAGCATAGGAACAGTAGGACACATTTGTACTGATTATCTTCTAATACGTTTCCATGAAGGAATCATTTGTCATTGTTCAAATTGTGGCTGTTTATTTTAGGAGTTTCTTATACTTTTGTATTTATATTTTTCTTTACAGTGGGATATGTACTCCAACTTTTCGAATTAATTGGAATCATGCATACACAAATCGAACAGTTCACTCTTAAATCATGTGTGTACTGCTTATTATATTGTGCAGGTACCTGCCATTGTTTTTTTAAATAATCAATACATTGATTTGTGAGCCCAACTAATTTTGGTGGGTAAAAATTTAAATAAACGCCAAACTATATTTATGTCAATAACTATCAATAACAAGGTTCTCGATCAAACGCAGGAAATTAAAAGTATCAAAACATTTATTTTTTGTAGAACTGTTCATAAATCACAACTTTTACAGTAGCAATGTAATTTGTTTTTCCCCTTTAAAGTAAAGTGTCCTTTAATGCACCTCTGACTTGTCCATGAGTTTCCGTTTTTAACTTCATCAGGACATTTATGGTCCGTTTCCTCTACATTTCTTTCGTTCTGATGGCAAATCTTGTGGCTATTTTCCACACGGAGTAGCCGGTCTGTTTTGCCCTGAGGCTTATTTATGGTAATAGCACCTAGACTAGCCTTCAAATCAAGTTTTTGACATTGTCTGCCAAGGGTCCATAATGCTGTATTGACTTCCTACCGGATCAGTAAAAACAAAAACCTTTCTTCTCCTGCAAATGCGTGTCTTCAATTGCACAACATTTCAATATTAAAAATTGCTTAGTACCTTTTTTCTAGAACTGTCCCTGCTTCCTCCTTGGTAAGCTAGTGCCCCATCACCCTACTCGCACCCTGAGATCAGCATCCTCTCTAGTATGCCAAATGGCTCAGCAGGGTGGACAAGACTTTTCACATTAGATGGGCATTTACTTAATAATCCGTATTCGCTTGTAAGCTACATGCAATGATATCACCTCTGCTTAGCAAAACTATTAATACCTGTCTCTACAGTCAGTGAAAGCCTGGCACCAGAGGTCCAATCTCAGTTCAGCTGCAGCACAAAGATGGCAGGATAAGTGAATGAGGTTCTAAATAAATACATAAAATTCCATTCTGGTGGGAGCAGACAACATATCAAACTGTTTAAATCCACGGCCAGGCTGGACATGCAAGGCCCTTGCTGTCTCAGCACAGAACCCCATTTTCAAACCATACTGTCATATCTGTTCTAGTGTAACTTCAGACAATCCACCCAACATGAAGTCTCATTCTTACTTAGCCTGTTTCTGAAGGTAATGGAACAAAATACCTGCAGTGGTCTTTCACGTTAGCATCCAACCACCAAGTGCCTGACAACAAGTTATGACGATTTCTGGCATAGCATCTGGACAGCTGACATTTCCGCACAGAATCCAATGAGTAATCTCCAAAGGAGACTGCAATAAGGAAGGATGAAATTGTCTTCATCTATATTATTGTTTAATGCCAAAGATGCTTAGGAAAATGATCACTAAATAATGTCAGTAAATACATCTCATGAATGTTCCATAGAATCCCTGTGCACCTGCTAAAGATCTTGGAGGGGACATATTTCTGAGAGCATTTTATTAACTTGTGGTAATGGTGTAACAATAAATTATGTGGCGATTAGGCTTGCTTTACAGTATTTGGGGAGGAGTCAAGTACATTTCACCAGAAGCAAGCAAAGGAGCACTGTAGATTCTTAGATAATTGTTGTTGCTGAATTATTTGTATGGCACTGCATGTCCACAGCCGGTTCTACTGGTTAATGATGGGACCTTGGCAAGAATATACCTTGGAAAACATCCTTTACCATGCAAATATATATATATTATCCAGCACCTCGAAACCAAGGAAGGACGACGCCGTGTTCTGGCTCAATAAACTTTTTATTCAGCTATGGGATAGGACACACCTGGATAATTTTTCCGGATTTTGCTTTGGTGGTCCGCGATCGACGAAGCACCCTCTGTTAAGGTGAAGCGATGGCTGTTACCGGAGCACGGAGGAGGAGATATATATACATATATATATCTCCAAACAGAAAGGTTGCCCTCTAGTGAAGACGCCACTGACGGGAAGTTAAAACCTTTAATTGAAGACTCCAGTGTTGCGGTCTTCCTCTCCATACCACATTCTTTATGCATGCCGCTCACAGGTGAGTATTTCCAACAGCATGCTGGGGGTTGTAGTGCTTCTACTGTTGGAAATACTCACCTGTGAGCGGCATGCATAAGAAATGGATAAACAGGTATGTTAAAAGTTAGGCTGAAAACCGTCAACATTATCGGCGCCCTCTTGCTCTCCTTAAACCTTTTGTGCGCGTAAAACAGCCGCCATTTTGGACACCATGGCTTCCCTGCTCTCGCCGAGAGCCAGCGCGTCTCTCTCTCTCTCTCCTAACTTCGCTGGCAACCCCCCCTGCTTGCACCTGCCTTGAGTCATAAACCCCTCTTCGGCGCTGCTCTGCCCCAGGCCCTCATCCTGTTCCCAGCGCGACACCTCCCTGCTTCCCCGTCATGACCTCCGGCCCTTTTGATGCAAACCCCTTTTCCCCGTGTGCCCGTTTGTCTTCCCCGTTCCCAGGCCGACACCTAGCTCTGCCGATACCAATCTCTTACCCCTCCCCATACAATAGGAAGCTTCCCTCCTCAAAGGACCCCCGAGATGATCAAAGCCCCCCCCATCCCACGAGATCCGATCGAAACCCGCACACTCCGTGAATCGGCGGAATACCCAGCTGCGCGATGATCATCACCTGTTGTGAACGGGGCGGGGACTTCCACTGTAGCCTTGCATGGGAACGGGCTGGGAAGGGGGGATTCTGAGGATGTCTTTCCGTACATCAAAGTATCAACGAGAATGTGTTACATGTAATAAAGAGATAAACTTGTGTATAAGAGGCCAGGCCTCAGGGATGCAGTTAGAGCACCTCAGAACGATACCTTCTGTCCGTTTTCGTTGTGTTCTCCTCCGGAGCGAATAAAAACCTTGTTTCCTGCCTTCCAGTCTCCAGCGCCTGCCTCTTCAATAGTTTAACTTCTTTGTGGGTTCAAGAGGCGACATCGCCGGGCAATAATTAAGGATCTTATATTCTGGTTGGTAGTGCCCCCCCAGTTTGTATTTTTCCACAATTGGCGTCCCAAGCGTGGGGCCCATCAGCGACCCATGGATCCAGTGGGAGAGGTCCTGACGACAAAGTGAACGACTGCAACGATCGGGAACGCGTCTGTCCGATAGACCCTCGTCTGACAGCCGATCATCCGAACTTCACTGGTTCCGAACAGACCTCTCTCGAGTGATCTACGGTCCTGACTGGGAACCATCAGGAGTGCCGCGAGGATAACGAAGAAGAGAGGACGATCGGGCGCTGGATTCGGAAGTCAGGAAACTGTCCATGCGGTCCGGGTAAGGTCGTGTTACCACGACAAATTGCGAAAAAATTGCTTGATTGCTTGTTTGTTAAATACTAGTATTGCTCTTTTTGTTTATTTGGAGATTCACTGTCTGCAAACGGAGAAACAACAGGCTCTCTCTTTGCAAGCAGTGGAGGATAGGTAGGGCAGACAACCGTGCCTATTTTTCTCCCCCACTCAATAATCACCTGAAACTGAGCTGTTGTTCACAAACTATTGTTTCCTGGAGATTCCCTGTCTGCAAACAGGGAAGAGACCACCCTTTTTGCAGATAGTGAAAAGGGTAGGTAACGCAGATCTTTGCGGACCTACTCATTCTCCCCATTGTTATTTATCGGTCTTTTGTTATCTTGATCTATGAGGGATTCACTGTCTGCAAACGGAGAAACAAAGGTCTCTCTCTTTGCAAGCAGTGGAGGATAGGTAGGGTAGCAGCCGTGCTTATTTTTTTCTCCCCCACCCTATAATTGCTTGAAACTGAACTGTTGTTCGCAAAATTATTGTTTCCTGGAGATTCCCTGTCTGCAAACAGGGAAGAGACCACCCTTTTTGCAGATAGTGAAAAAGGTAGGTAACGCAGATCCTTGCGGACCTACTCATTCTCCCCATTGTTATTTATTGGTCTTTGGTTATTGTGATCCATGAGGTATTCACTGCCTGCAAACAACGTAGAATAGAAATATTCTGTCTAGTCTTTGCACCTAGTGATAAGATAGGCAGTGCTGACTTTTTTTAGTCCCTCGTTACGAGCCGTCATGCCTGTCTTCTCCCCACTGATTAGTAGCCTGTTTAGCCCGGACCGCTTATTAGAGATGGACCATCCAGCCCCACTGGAAGGCACCCCTAATAAGGACATGTTCATGAAGCATGGATTGACCGCTATTGCCTATAGTAAACTATGGCATAAATATACAAAACAGGGTCAAGAAAGTCAATGGCCCCTGACAGGATCCTTCGATGATGATAAAATAAAAATGCTAGAAACTGCCCTAGGTAAAAACAAGACAACACCTACTATGCTTGATAGCTTCGGCATGTGGCGAAAAGAAACTGAACAGCGTAAAAAGAAAACTGAGAGTAGGTTGGAAAAAGAGCTGCAAAAAGCAGCCCACCTAGCTGCTCAGAAACTAAAAAAGGAGATAGAGGAAAGAGAGAAAGCTAAACAGAAACTAGAAAGGGAAACGCCAAGCCAGTGTCCGGTTAGAACCCCCTCCATGCTCTACCCTGATTTACCCTCGAAACGACAAGCCAATGAGGACCTGCTGTTAGGTCCCCCTATCATCTACATGCCCCCTCCATATGCCCCTTCTCAACCCTTGGCGCAGCACGCGCCACCCCCAGGTACAAACGAAGGTACCGCCACAGCGTCGGCCCCAATGGCCTCTGTGCCAGCCGAACCCCTTGTATTAAAACCCGCATCAACAACAGCGTCAAACGAGCATGAGACTCGAGGGGCTGGCCTTGCAAGAACAAACAGGCTAGACAAAGATGAGCGAGCGGGGATCGACAAAATAGCAAGGACACTGGTAGAAAGGAAGGATGATGAAGAGTACATCACAGATATGTTCAGCTCGTATACAGGGAGTCACAGACGACATTTTACCGTACGACTGTGTTATCATGTCTTGAATGCATACGAGGACCGATATCGAGACAAAGGTCCTGAGAGCCTAAGGACTCTGTACCGGAAGGTCGATATCGGGGATGAGGGCGAGTGTGATGTGTCGGACCTCCTTACGCGTACGCTTGAGGTTTTCCGCCACCTCACTGAACGAAAGCCGGGAGCTAAATCCGCGGCCCCCGTAGTGACCGAACCACCAACCGAGCAATCTAACACCATGATGCCGATACGTGAGGCTGCCCCTTACTGGGTTCCCCCTCGAGGTACAGGGACTCACGATGATGCAAACAACCAAGATGCAAAGGGAAGGGTAGTATACAACTGGGTCTACCAGCCATGGGACCGGCAAGAGATACTGACATTCCGGAAATCTCTACCCGACCTACGTAAAAACCCCACTGCCTTCTATACTGAATTGGGTACAGCCCTGGGTTCAACTATCATGACCCTGGCTGACATCGACTTGTTCTTCGGGTTATGTCTACCAGCTGATGTGTGGAAGCAAATCCGGAAAGTCGACCACCTTGAGCTGTTCGGACATACCTGGTCACAACTCGGTGACTTGGACAAACAACGGGGACCAGGACAAAAGCCGTTGAAATCCATTCTAGACCTCCCAGATAAAATTGTAGAGAAATTAAAAACCCTAATCCCAGAAAAGAAAGTGGACTGGTCGATAGTAACAGCCTGTCGCCAAAAACCCCAGGAGGATGTATCGGAATACTTCTCCCGGTTTGAAACGGTGTTCTCCGATTACAGCGGCCAGGACATGACCACTGCAACCGGACACCATCTGTTTGTCCAGAATTATGTTAAGGGCCTATCATTGGACATCTCCCAGAAACTACAGGCCAGCGAGAGTAGTTGGGCAGCCTCCAAACCTACAGCGATTCTCCAAATGGCCCAATATTATGAGCATCAGAAAAATGAAAACGATAGGGCGACAGAGAAAAAGAAGAAAGACTTAAAAGAGAGGGTGATGATTGCCAAACTGCAAGGGGTGACTATAGGACGAGACCAATACCGGGGAAACTACCAGACAAACGTCCCTAAGACTGCATTTCCCCAGGACCGCACTCTGACTCCCTACAGTGGACGCACAGACCTTAGAGATGACCAGTGCGCTTTCTGCAAAGGGACTGGCCATTGGAAATCCCAGTGCCCAGTTCTCCTGGAAATGATCAGGAACAGAGACCCCAGGGATGTAGCAAACGGACCGAGACCTAAGGGACCACAGCGAGGGCCCCCAAATGACGCGACTAATGACAGATCAAGCAGACCGAATACGTTCGATCGACCCAGACAGAACCAATATCAACAATCTGACTATGACGACACTCACACCTTTGCATAGGACAGCCAAGGGCGAGGGAGGGATCCAGTCGAGCTCTATGTTGACCAGCAGGGCCCTTATGTCACTGCTAAGGTCCTGGGTACCAAGTCTCCATTTCTGGTAGACACTGGCGCAACACGTAGTGCGTTATCTAAACGACTGATTCCAAGGGCACCCTTGTCTGGCTCACTCATAACATCGACAGGTTTCGATGGAACGCCCTCCACCAACCCTTTGTCTGCCCCGATTCTCTTTGACGTAGAAAACAACACCACCGACACCACGTTCTTGCTTTCCTCCAATAGCCCTGACGCCATTATGGGACTTGACTTACTGAAACACTTCCGAGCGACGATTAGGTGTTCTCAAGATGGAGTTCGAGTGTTTCTTTACGACAACCCCGTTCTGCTTAAACATTGTCCCCCCCGACACATGTTTTCCATCACCGACGTCAACGCGTCCCTGCTTGACACCCTACCTCCGTATCTGTGGGCCAAAGCGGATTCGGACGTAGGGCGTATGTTAATTGACCCAGTGCACATTACTGTCCGACCAGACGCAACACTCCCAAAACTCCCACAATATCGGATATCGCCAGAGGGCGAGAAGGCATTGGTAATGATTATCCAGTCACTGATAGACGCAGGAGTGGTAGAGGAAGTGGTTAGCAACGTTTGCAACAGCCCTATCTTGCCCATTATCAAGAAGCAGGGAGAGGGAGATGAGAAAGCATACCGTTTCATCATCGACCTCCGAGAGATCAACAAAGTGGTGGTACCCCAGTACCCTGTGGTCTCAGACATCACCACCATCCTGACCTTGATTCCATCCACTGCCACCACCTTTTCCGTCATCGACCTCAAGAACGCATTCTTCTCCATCCCCATCCACCCAGACAGCCGATATCTCTTCGGCTTTACCCTAAAATCCCGCTCATATAGGTTTTGCCGAGCCCCTCAAGGCTACACGGAGAGCCCTAGCATCTACAGCCAGGCCCTCAAAAGGCAACTAGACCAAGTCCGGTTACCCGACGGGGTGGTGTTGGTACAATATGTCGATGACATCCTTTTGGCAGCCGACACCACCCCTCTAGCGGTTACCGCCACCATTCAACTCTTGCACTTCCTTGCGGAAAATGGCCACAAGGTCTCCAAGAAGAAGTTGCAATTCTGCCTACCCCAGGTCACTTACCTAGGCCACCTTCTGTCCAAAGATGGAAGGAAACTCACCCCTGATCGAATCCAGACCATTCTAGACACCCCGGTCCCTAAAACCCAGAAGCAGGTTCGCTCCCTATTAGGCCTCACCTCCTTCTGCCGACAATGGTTGCCAAACTTCAGCCTCGTTGTAAAACCACTGCTCTCTCTCCTAAACAAAGACGTCCCTTTCCCACTCCCTTGGACTCCTGAGTGTCAAACCTCCTTCACAGAACTACGAGATGCCCTTTGCTCAGCCCCTGTCCTGGGTACCCCTGATTACAGAAAGCCCTTCTCCCTTTACACTCACGAAAGGGAGGGGTGCGCTTTATCTGTCCTGACCCAGGCCATCGGTCCTAAGCAACGACCGTGCGCTTACTTCTCTGCCACTCTTGACCCTGTCGCCAGAGCCTTGCCTGCCTGCCTTCGAGCTGTAGCTGCTGCTGCAGTCTCTATCCGACAGAGTGAGGGGATTGTACTCTCGAATTCCCTCACGGTGCTGGTACCCCATGCAGTCGACACCCTCCTGAACCAAACCAAGACGCAACATCTGACGAGTGCACGACTGACTGGATACGAACTAACCTTGCTTGCCCCCCATATCACTCTGAAAAGATGCACCACACTGAACCCAGCAACTCTGTTACCCTTGCCAGAGAACGATCCCAATGTGCACCCCGTACATGACTGCGTGACTCTTACGGACGAACAGACCAGGAGTAGGGTCGATCTCAGAGACACAGCTTTCCCTGACCCCGACGGGGAGTTGTGGGTGGACGGTTCTTGCATCAAACTCTCCGATGGTACCACTTCCGCTGCCTATGCAGTCACCACGGCTCGAACTGTAGTAGAAACAGCCCGCATCACCCAGCGATCTGCCCAGGCAGCGGAACTGATTGCTTTGACGAGAGCCTGCATCCTGGCAACAGGAACCACGACGAACATTTACACCGACAGCCAGTATGCCTTCGGGGTGGTTCACCATTTTGGGCTCCTCTGGAGGGAGAGAGGATACTTGACCTCACACGGCACACCCATTTTGCACGGGGATTTAGTCTCCGCCTTAATCGAAGCTGTCCTCCTCCCCAACAAACTTGCCGTTATCAAATGCCAGGCACACAAGAAGGTGACAGACATTATTGGACAGGGAAATGCACTAGCCGACATCACCGCCCGAACGACAGCTGAAAATAGAACGACAACACGTATGTACGTGACCAGGTCACAAGCAGAAAACTGGACTGACGCCAAGGACACAATTAGAGACATACAAACGGCTAGCACACAACACGAATTGACTGAATGGGCACGGGTGGGATTGAAAGACGATGAAGGCTGCTGGCGGACAAAAGACACGAACAGATGGTTGCTACCTGATTCATACTTGATTCCCATATTAACCATGGCACACTCCCCTGCCCACATAGGATCAGCCCCCATGATCGAACTTGTCTCCAGGGTTTGGCACAATGACAAGATCCCAGATTCCGCCAAACGCCTGGTCCAACAATGCTTAATATGCCTGCAACACAACCCCGGGAAGGGAACTGTAGTACCCCGGGGGGGATTTGGGGTCCCAAACCACCCATTTGAAGTCCTGCAGATGGACTACATCCAGCTAGACAGATGCCAAGGCCTGAAATATGTACTTGTCGTGGTGTGCGCATTTAGCAAATGGGTGGAAGCATATCCAACCCGTGACAACACCGCTATGGCCACTGCAAAGGTCCTGATAAAGGAGTTTTTCCCCCGTTATGGCCTCTGTCGTGTTTTATGGAGTGATAATGGCCCCCACTTCGTAGCCAACGTTATCCAGCTCATCCTAAATGGGCTGGGTATCAAACAGAAATTCCACGCAGTCTTCCACCCTCAATCTGCTGGGCTTGTCGAACGACACAACGCCACACTAAAGCTTAAACTGGCCAAAATAGTGGCTACGACGGGCCTGAAATGGCCAGACGCCCTCCCATTGGCATTGCTATCGATGCGCTCTACCCCCACCCGACATCACTTAACCCCTTATGAAGTTGTCTTCGGTCGACCCATGAGCGTCTGGTCTGCCCCGAAACCAACGTCCATTCATGACGTTCCGGATGTCCTAATGTCTGATTATCTGTACAAATTGACTGAAACTTTGTCTGTCCTTCATCAGCAGGTGCGGCAGGCCATCCCCGATGCTTCCAGGGGTCCGGGTCACGCCATCCAGCCGGGGGACTTCGTGCTGATCCGAAACTTTCAGCGATCAAAGAGTTTGGAACCCCGGTGGACGGGCCCCTGGCAAGTGCTGATCACCACTCGGACCGCACTTCGAGTGGAGGGGAAGAAACACTGGCTGCACGCTCATCACTGCAAAAAGGTCTCTCCAGCCCTGGCCACGACAGACACCGTCAACACCCAAGAAGAGCTCCTGAACCAGGACCGACCATCGTTGAACTGCTACCCTGATACAGAGACACTTGAACTTTCAAAACATCCTGACCCCACTGTGCCATCTCGAGAAGGGTATTTCCTGCGTCGAAAGGAGGGAGCTTCGGCTAAGTAGGCCACGGACTAGGTTAAAGGATCTCAGCACGGTGACCCAAACTACCAAGGGTTACCTGGAGAGAGGCTGAAACTAAGTCTGTGGTCCTGCCCACTACCGAGCACCTTGAAGACGAAGATGATGGAAGCGCCAGATAAGAAGATGATGGAAGCGCCAAACAAGAAGCCGACTGAGACAACAGGAAATACCCACTACAGAAATCCGAGAACAGACAGACTCCATAGCTCAAAGACAATTGCACTCTTCATCGTAATCCTCCTCTGTTTTCTCCTCATGACTACGCTCTGGATTGTGGAAGAACACGCACCTGCTCACGAAACATTCCTAACCACTGCTCAGCCTACCACCATGAAGGAACATTATCTAATTTCGCTCTCTCCTCAACTAAGAGAGAGGCGAAAGGAGTTTTGGAACAACTCTTTCGTGCAGCTACTTCACCAACACAATCTTGCCACCAACGCCACCAACTGCTGGATCTGTGGGTTGCTACCCCATGCCACTGGACATTCAATACCATTCATCCCTTCACCCTTCTCCGTCCACGGCTCCTGCCTTGCCTGGCTGATCCTCCTGCAAGAGAGCTATACGGGAAATGCCACCTCCAGCAGAGCTGCAGCACATTCTTCTCATGGGACCGGGCGAAACAAGACAAAGACACACTTCTGCCCGCTGACCCCCAGCGACTCAATCCAAATGGACATTCCGGCCAAAGAACGAATCGAAATGCAGGTGTTCAACAATCCAACCAGACCCACCTTCTCCTATCTGCGGAAACGAACGGCTGCCACTCTGACTGTGGCCCTGACGGTCATCAACGTCACAGGCCACATGTGTGTAGAAGGACTTGGGACACAGCTGGTGGGTCACAGCGCTTGCCGCTTTACCAGAACTTTGGACTCCACGGATCCACCTTCCTTTGTGTCATCCCCAAACATGTATTTCATCTGTGGCACGAAGGCCTACACCTGGCTCCCCAAAGGCTGGGGGGGCACTTGCTACATCTCCTTCGTCCTTCCTCCAACTTATGTGGCCCCAGCGAATCACCACAGACAAAAACGAGCCAAAGACGTTGAGCAAGCCGACTCAACAGGGGCACAGTTCCTCGATGCTATGAAAGGACTCGTCCCCCTCTGGGGCCCGATGGCAAACAGCCGTGCCATCCGACATTTGACTCAGGCAGTCGAGACAACCATGAACATCACAGCGGGCATCTTTGCCAACAACACTGCCGAGCTCCAAGCGGTCCGTTTGGTGGCTCTTCAGAACCGCCTCGTTCTAGATGTGGTTCTGGCGGACCGTGGAGGAGCATGCCGCATTATTGGGGCCAGCTGTTGTACATACATACCGGACAACTCACCCTCAGTGTACAAAGCCATCGAACATCTTCACAGACTCTCTTCGGAAGTTCACCAAGAGCAAGAAGAATGGTCGCTTGGTGGTTGGTTCTGGGACACCGTCAAAAGCTGGGGCTGGAGACTGCTCACCATTATCCTGATTCCCGTAGTTGTAATATGTGGCCTATGCTTAGGAATTCAATGTTTGCCACCTATGTGTTCTTTATGTGCGAGTTGTATTTTTCCCAAAACTGTGGACATTGGAAGCGAACATATGAGGGCATTATATGATACCGAAGTTAGGAATTTGATGAAAATTGACATTGAGTAAGCAAGTTGGCTAGATATGTTGAAAAGGGAGGACTGTTAAAAGTTAGGCTGAAAACCGTCAACATTATCGGCGCCCTCTTGCTCTCCTTAAACCTTTTGTGCGCGTAAAACAGCCGCCATTTTGGACACCATGGCTTCCCTGCTCTCGCCGAGAGCCAGCGCGTCTCTCTCTCTCTCTCCTAACTTCGCTGGCAACCCCCCCTGCTTGCACCTGCCTTGAGTCATAAACCCCTCTTCGGCGCTGCTCTGCCCCAGGCCCTCATCCTGTTCCCAGCGCGACACCTCCCTGCTTCCCCGTCATGACCTCCGGCCCTTTTGATGCAAACCCCTTTTCCCCGTGTGCCCGTTTGTCTTCCCCGTTCCCAGGCCGACACCTAGCTCTGCCGATACCAATCTCTTACCCCTCCCCATACAATAGGAAGCTTCCCTCCTCAAAGGACCCCCGAGATGATCAAAGCCCCCCCCATCCCACGAGATCCGATCGAAACCCGCACACTCCGTGAATCGGCGGAATACCCAGCTGCGCGATGATCATCACCTGTTGTGAACGGGGCGGGGACTTCCACTGTAGCCTTGCATGGGAACGGGCTGGGAAGGGGGGATTCTGAGGATGTCTTTCCGTACATCAAAGTATCAACGAGAATGTGTTACATGTAATAAAGAGATAAACTTGTGTATAAGAGGCCAGGCCTCAGGGATGCAGTTAGAGCACCTCAGAACGATACCTTCTGTCCGTTTTCGTTGTGTTCTCCTCCGGAGCGAATAAAAACCTTGTTTCCTGCCTTCCAGTCTCCAGCGCCTGCCTCTTCAATAGTTTAACTTCTTTGTGGGTTCAAGAGGCGACATCGCCGGGCAATAATTAAGGATCTTATATTCTGGTTGGTAGTGCCCCCCCAGTTTGTATTTTTCCACAGGTAGTAATGCGCAACCGCGAACCGGCTGCTTCCCCTATGAAGAAGAGGCATGCTGCCTCGAAACGCGTCAGGGACATTTAATTTTATTCTGTTGAAATTGCTGGCAGTGTGTGAATAAAAAGATTTTTTAATCAAATCACCAAGGAGTCGCATATATATATATATATATATATATATATATATTCACTGAAAAAACCATAGGTTTCACACATGTTATAGTTAGCTGGGCATTTCACTCATACAAAACCTTTGAAATTCCCCCGTTATAGTTAGTTCAGCTAACTATAACTCGCGCGCCCGCAATGCACTGCTGATGATGTCACATATTACATCACTGATGACATCATCCAGTGAATGTGTCTCTTTCTGAAAAATAAATATTTTTTATATATGTATATCGAAAGGATGATGGAAGAATAAATGGGTAAATAAGTGTCTAAATGTTTTTTTTGTAAAATTGATTATATAACGGACTTATTAAGTTTATCTCAGTGAATACATGTATTAGGGACTAATGTTTAAATATGTAAATATCTGTATCAGTGTCTCAATTTGTGTATAGGTGGCTGCATGGGTTAGTGAGTAGCTACATTACATGTCTATATGGGTTATTAGTTGTTTTTTTGAGTATCAGAATGAGTGTCTGTATGGTTTTATTGGTGGTGTTACTTAGCGCACAGATGCATGAATGTCTGACTCACTGTTTGTATGTGTTTTGAAGACAGCATGTGTGCAGGACTGTATGGGTGGATGAGTGTGTGTTTGGGTGTGTTAGTGAGTGAATGACTGCCTCAATAGTATCTTTATGAGTAAGTACATATGTTTTAAACTAGTATAGGTGAGTATTGATGTATATAAGTAAGGATATATGACAGTGACAGATTGGAAGAGTTCCTGTATAAGTAAGTATGTGTTTCTATAGCTAATTGTTTAAGAGAGTAAGTATGCGTACGTTTCTGTAGAAATAAATGTAGTGGTGTGTGTAGACCTGTATATGCAAGTAAATGGATGTTTGATTATTTGCACGTGTGAGTATATGTGTGAATAACTCTGTATAAGTGTAGGTGTGTAACAGGATGTATAGGTGTATGAGTACATATGATGAGTGAGTACATGTATGAGTGACTATATAAAAGTTTTTGTAAATGAGTAGATGTGTATGTAGATTTTGGAATACCGAATAGGTTGTTCTAACTGGTATTGATATCTCCATTTTTTTGAAAATTTCAGGTTCTATTTTTGAATGTGTGTATCAAAGGTTATATTAGGGTGAGAGGAGGTCTGCCACTCTTTCACAAGGATGATGTCATCAGTGATGTCATTTGAGATGTCATCAGTGATGTCACTGACCATGTCATGAGTGATGTAATATGTGACGTCATCAGCAGTGCATTGCGGGCGCGCGAGTTATAGTTAGCTGAACTAACTATAACAGGGGAATTTCAAAGGTTTTGTATGAGGGAAATGCCCAGCTAACTATAACATGTGTGAAACCTATGGTTTTTTCAGTGAATTTCTACGTTTTTTTAATGCTAATTCCTAACTATAACGTGCCTGAAACCTATGGTTTTTTAATAAAGGTTTTTTAAATGCTAATTCCTAACTAAAACATGTGTGAAATCTATGTTTTTTTCAGTGAATTTCTAAGGTTTTTTAAAGTTTTTTTTAATGCTAATTCCTAACTATTCCTAACGTGCCTGAAACCTATGTTTTTTTCAGTGAATTTCAAAGGTTTTTTAAATGCCAATTCCTAACTATAACATGTGTGAAACCTATGGTTTTTTCAGTGAATTTCTAAGTTTTTTTTAATGCCAATTCCTAACTATAACGAGGCTAAAACGTATGGTTTTTTCAGTGAATTTGCAAGGTTTTTAAATACTAATTCCGAACTGTAACATACCTAAAACCTAAGTTTTTTTCAGTGAATATATATATATATATATGTTGTTACTCACTAGATGTTGGGTACACAATCCCAGTAATTTTGTTGGGGTAAATATACTATCAGACGTAGGAAAGCTGTTTGGGAAAATAGAGGCTGCCATCAGTAGTCTGATGTCCTCTTAGCAAGCACAGTTAGGTGGGGTTGCCATCTTTTTCTAACGATGTCCCCATCTACTTACAAACAGGGTATGAATTATTTGATTTTTATGTAGTTTTGTATATATTTGTATAGTATTTATTGAGTATCAAAATATCGTCCACTGAACATAGTTTCCCCAACACAGATGTACATATGAAATATGGTCGTTTGTATATAGAGTAAACTGACGACAATTATTTGTACATATATGAGTGACATTAATTTTTATAGGTGTATATTTATATTCCTGTACAGATATTGATTAATCAATAGTGTCAACATATTTAATTTAAAATTTGGGTTAGCTCGTGACACAATTATGATATTTACTTTATTCAATTTATTTTTTTACTGTTGATATATATAAATGATAGAATCTGTACTACTTTTGCCCTTGAAAACTTTGAGAAATGTGTGACATTAGGCATTCATGCGGTTAGAATCTGTGTCACTATTTTACTTTGAATTTATTCAGAAATCAAATTTTTACTGTGTGTCAGGCAATTTTAAGTCACATTAATTTCATGTGTCTTTGTTTCCCTCTTTTCCCGAACAATTGCCAGAATATATGTAGTGATAGTATGTTGTCCATGTCTATAGGTGTCACATGGTTTGCACACGCAGTTTAAAAAGTTCAGGTGTGAGGGGTTTTAATTGACTGTGATCAAGGGCACCCCGCCCGAAACGCGTCAGTTTTCTTTCTCTGTTAAGCGTTGCTTAATAAAACTTTTGCCTGAATATTGGATTCGTGGAGTTGCCTGCTTTCCTGGGGATCCGGGACGGCAGTCTTGCTTCTTCTTGTTTTCGAGATATATATATATATATATATATATATATATGCACTAGAAAACTAAACACCCACTTCCCATACAAACAAATGTAAATTTGCATCTCTGCAGCCTCTCTTATTTTTCACCTGATTCATTTTCCGCTCAATCAACACATCATCCACACATACACACAACTACTTGCTCCATACATTAGCTGTGATTATCAACTATTATTCTATTTCATATACCTATTCAAAGTGCAGGCCTTTATCGAACATTTTTATTGCAACAAGTACCCCAGCTGAAGACATTGTAAATTTGCACACTTGCTCCCTTTCTTGGCTGGGATTATCAATTATTCTTCAATCTCCTATTCTGATTCAAACTCAAGGCCCCTAATCGAGCCTTTTTGTTGTAACTACTGTTGCAGGAATTCTGCTCCTACACAGAACTGTGCATAAAGACTTAGGACCTCAGTGAATTACGGTGTACCAAAACCACCTTAGGACCCAAACCCCCTACCAGACTAGCAATCAGTGACTCATTGGTTCTTCGTCCTATAGCAAAAACACTAATGACTAGTCAACCCAAAACATGCGACTTAGATTACCTCAAGTAAGGTAGATAAAAAGACCACTCCTTCGTTATAATCTTACACCAGTCCGAAACAAGGAGTAAATAAAGACACGTGCAAGTTTGAAATGTTTATTTCTAACGCGTAATCTCATGCACAGTACCCTAGATAATACAACCAAACATTATCAGAAACGAGGTTGTCAGCATTGTTACTATTCCATAAAATACAAAGTGAGAAATTATCTTATATTGCTAACGGGAAACAGGTTTAAAATATACCTACATTTCACCCACCCTACCTACCAGGTTAGTTTATAACTACAGAAGGTCTCATAGGATTACATGGACGGTCCCATACCTCTGGTACTCAGCAGTAGTTGATCACATTGAGTTCTGCACAAACTGTAAGGATACCAATGTTCTCCAACTGTCTCTAATTATGCCTCCACAATGCATTATTAAACGCGCCAGTATCAGACGTGGCCACACCTACATATGTGTTATAGGTCGAACGTGCGACGATCATTCCAAATAACAGACACAGTATCGAAGATAACCTTGATATTCCATGCTCTCACTATACACACTAAACTAGTGAGGCAGTCTAGAAATGTAGCATGACAAATTATTCTCATGTGAAACAAAATACTCAGCCTTCTCTAAACAATATCAAAATTGCGTGTCGTGTGCAAAGCAGAGAAGGAAAGCAAAAATGGCGTTTAAGCTTCTAATGAACCCATGCTAACTCAACACGGTGTGAGTGAAAGGCTCAGCCCACGACACCCTCCCTCGATAGAGCCACGTGATATAAACGTGGGCAAACTAGGAACGCAGAGTCCAAGCCTGAAAAGCAGAGTCAAGTTCAAATTTGCATAAAAAATTATTCGCTGTTTGATACAAAACAGTAACTACATAATAAAGAATAGGTAGAAAAATCAAAGAGTCTTAATCCAACAGCGTAGAAGCACAGTATGTAGCAACAGCCTCCAAGAGGAAGTCATTGTTCTCATCTGAAAACATTTCAGCCATCCAATTCAATAGTGAGAATGAACATACATGTTCCTCAACGACCGGAGCCTCTATCACCATCGGAGGGAACTACGGGTCATCTTCAATGTAACTGCGTGCCAAGCAGTCATGCGCCGCTGCAAAAACATTCCAACGTCCCATTATTCCATGTATCGCTGCTAAGGCCATAATCCCGCCGCCAGAACATAGCAAGTCATGAACTACTAAGGGGCTCATCAGCTGGTCATAATCCGCGTTGGGAGACACCGTACTGCAGAGACACAAATCCAGGGTCCAGTCGAAATCGCAGCTCAGGCAATGGAAGACAGGCTGAACGCATGTGAAAAAGGAGAATCGAAACGATAATCCATAAGCTGCACTCAATGTAGCCAGAGGCAGCGCTCCATAATAACTAATCAGTCGGTTCCGCAGCAGCAACAGCCGGGACATATTGTCGGGTGCTGGAGGATGTGCATCTATATTTAAATAAACAAATTAATAGAAGCACCCCGGCAACGAATGCGACTATTAAGGGGAATCCACCAAAGATGCTGGAAAACATTGAATGAAAAAATGCCGAAAAGACACCAATTATAGTTTGAAAAGAACTCACAAGACCACTGCTTCTAACTTTAAAAAAGTAAGAACCCCGTAGTCAAGGACGCATTAAAGATACTCTGAATTCACTCCCCAAAATACAAAGGCACGTCTGTATTTAATAAATCATACACTTCTGTGCGGGTGTCTACTACATGAAGGACAAATGTTTCTCTAGCAGATGTAACAGCGACCTCTTTTTGAGACAATAGCTCTCTTATACGGCTCATTTGGTTGACTCTGCTTTCAAGGTCGGAATCGACGGCCAGATGTAAACATCCAGCTTCCCACGCAGAGGAGTAAACACAACTTTTTTTTTAGAAAACCACACGCTCAGTTACCGTAATCATGTAACCGATGCCTGGTAACATTGCACAACAATCTGCATTATTTCAAATTAAATAACTCACGTTTCCAGCAAACTGAATGTTGGTACGATAGCAGGTGTCGCAGTGCCTTTCAAAACTCAAACCAAATTAGGCGCATCTTGATTACAAGAGCCATGCAATTGTATGTGTCTACAAATTAAGGAGTGATCTGGTGCTATTGTGCAACCCTCGCCATTCACGTAGACTTCTTTTCCCTCCCTCAGACATCTATATGTAAATGATAATAACCAAGCTTAATGGAGATAAGCGCTGCCTAAACATCCATATCTGCCTATACCATAGTATTACATGCAAACCTCAAACTTAAACAGGTTAAAAAGTAACGTTATGATACCGTGGATAAGCCACATAGCTGAATCGGATTTCCAATGAGTGACCACTTCTAACCATTCTCATAGCGCGCCCTGTGCTCTGATTTGACAGAGAGAAAGTGATCGCACCATAGTTTGTACTGCTAATCATTCTCACAACACGCTACGAATACGATTTCACGTTACGCGTTGCATCAAAGCTTTCGTGTGACGTCATGTACGGTGCCCCGTATGAAAAGACGCGAATGTTTTTAATTGTTTAAAAACATTTATTTATGTATTTATTGAACATACTAACAGAACACATTATCTAGGATAATTATGAAAACTTTTTTTTTTTAAGTTCCAATAATCCTACAATAATTTTAAAAGCAATTACACCAATCGCGGTGAAAAGTCATGCGTACTCGCATCCTAACAACACCATAATAACAGTACGCAAAGCCATGTGACTTTAAAAGAAGAAATTTCATTGGTTCATAACACTTCCTATTACAACTGTTGAAACTTCCGTCCCATTTTAAAAATTCTACTTTGACTTTCTAAAAAGAAACATCTCTTCTAAGAATCTTGTCAAATAGAACGAAGTTTACCATTTTAACAGCAATGGACTCATCTTGCAGCCATTCTTCAGAAGAATATTTCATTCCTAAAGAAACTCCAAAGAAGACAAAAGAAGATCTAATTTGGCAGTTTTTTACTTTTCCAGAAGGGCAAAAAAAAGTTAATGCTCCAAAAGTAACCTGCATAATTTTCCAAACTCTTTCAAGGGGTGATCCATCTCAAAAATACTCCTTTAGCACAGCAAATATGGAGCGACACGTAAAGAACTTACACCCCAACAACTTTGCTCGAGCTACAAGACGGAGGTTGAAGGACAACCCACCTGCTACTGCACCAAGCACATCAACTGCTGCACCAGCATTTTCAGCAAACAGTCCACGCACACAAATTCATCCTGATTTTGCTCAAGTTAAAATTCTATACATATATTGCAATAAACTTTTGTGTTATAGGCAACAGTCTATTGACCTGATAAAACGCAGGAAGCAGTAGCATCATTGGCCTAGACATTACTTTTTTTTTCTTCATTCTTTTCTTCCTGTTGGACACTACCAAGCCCCCATTATAGAAAAAAATGCCCCCCGGGATTTGGCCCCACCCCTCCCGGGAGCTAATTAGGAATAAAACGACCGTAGTTTATTTTCCCCTTTTCCACCGTGTACAAGTACAATACGCGAACAACGCGTTTTTTTCATTTAAAAATTTCGCCTAAACATCCATGTGAGACCCCCTGAGCAGGCCTAGAGGGTCAACATGTTTCTACCCTACCCCCTTTCCTTATTTTTCAACGTTGTTTTACTGTTTTCTTGTGACTCGGTGCTACCGAGGCACAAGATGGCTGCCAACACTTCCTGGTTTGGAGTGTTGACAGAGAGTGGACATCCAATCAGCATGCAGCTCGTGCTCGTAATTGTACGGATTTCCGTACGTGTGCTGTACTTCGTCTTTAGATATCGCTATGATTTTTACTTTTGATTTTCTCAGGAACTACTGAACGGATTTACACCATTTAACAAAAAGCACAAATTGCGAACCGAACTCTCCCTCTCTGCCAAATTTGGTGTAATTCCGTTCAGGCTGTAGCCCTTGCTAAAGGTCCCTATCGAAAATTGCATGGAGAAAACACCTTTTGGGACCCCCCTTTTTTCTCGGCCCGCGCTTGACGAATCACCCCCAAACTTTCAGGGAAGGAGCGGAGCAGGCCATTGTCTTGGAGAAATTCGTGAAGATTCGTCCACCAGCAACAAAGTTATTCCAAATCGAATGTTGTGGATTTCCTTCGGAAAGTAGGTCCTAACTATAACTACCTACTGGCGACCGCCAATAGGATATATATATATATATATCCATATCCATATCCATACACATAAATTTGGGAGGGGGTTATGGGTGGCTTCTCACAAAGAATTAAAAATATTTATATACGTGTGTGTGTGTGTGTGTATATATATGTATATATATGTGTATATATATATATATATATATGTATATATGTATATATATATATATATATATATATATATATATATATATATATATATATATATATATATACGCATATGTATATGAGAGAGATATGTAGGGGTTAGCTTACTTTACCTATACTTAACTTGCGTGGGAAAGGCGTGCATGATAAAGGCATGAGTGGTAAACGCATGTATTGCAAAGTCATACATTCCTTCCTGAACAATAGGTTTATTCCAAAATTTGGGGGGGGTACAGCGATTTGGTCATAAGGTTTGAAGATTGTAATCTAAATTGTGTAGATCCAGATTGTGATCTTCCCGAGCAGCATCCCAAAGTCATCTGCCATCATTAGAGTGTCTGAAAATGAATAAGACTGGTCCAACACCTGGAAAACAGAATAGTTTACAGATGTCAGCTTGACTTCTACTTCAACCTATTGAAGGCAACAGAATGTACTCTGGATAGGCCACTTGTATAATGCTACAAAAAATATACAAAGTGTCTTCTCTCTAAGGCTACATGGGCCACTGGAGACTGCCCCCTATTGCCCACTTTTTCAGTGCCAGAAGCACAAGTTACTACTTGTGTAACGATATATCTGTAAGAGACATTAGTTAGTATTAGATTCCTTACCTTAGAATATCCCCAGGCGTCAGACTGGATCCGGAAACTTTTGCGTAGCAGTACCCTTGCGCGTCGGTAGGCGTCGTCTGCGGCTCCGCGTCCGTCGTCGGCGTCGTGGGCGCCGTGATGACGTCGTCGGAGTACTTAGACGCCGCCTCCGCGTGCTGACGTCAGTTCTTAGACACAGCTTTTCCGCGCCAGAAACGCAGAGCCATGTTAAAAAACAACACTGGTGCCATTGAAACTAGGGCCCTGAAAGGGGGGGTAACCCTAACCTTAGATATCGGTTCGCAGAACGGGGAGGATGGGTGGGTCGGTAAGGAATCTAATACTAACTAATGTCTCTTACAGATATATTGTTACACAAGTAGTAACTTGTGCATCTGAAAGAGACACGTTAGTATTAGATTCCTTACCTTAGAATAGATACCCCAGCAATACCAACCCCGGTGGTGGGTCTGCGAACCAATAATCACACCAGAAAGTCCTGGAGGACGGAACGGCCAAAGAAGCCATCCCTCCGGACTTAGCTGTCCAGGCAGTAATGTCTTGCAAACGTGTGCAGCGATGCCCATGTAGCTGCCTGACAGATGTCTTGTAAGGGCACTCCCCGGCCCAGGGCAGTTGTAGTCGCCGTGATGACGTCGTCGGAGTACTTAGACGCCGCCTCCGCGTGCTGACGTCAGTTCTTAGACACAGCTTTTCCGCGCCAGAAACGCAGAGCCATGTTAAAAAACAACACTGGTGCCATTGAAACTAGGGCCCTGAAAGGGGGGGTAACCCTAACCTTAGATATCGGTTCGCAGAACGGGGAGGATGGGTGGGTCGGTAAGGAATCTAATACTAACTAATGTCTCTTACAGATATATTGTTACACAAGTAGTAACTTGTGCATCTGAAAGAGACACGTTAGTATTAGATTCCTTACCTTAGAATAGATACCCCAGCAATACCAACCCCGGTGGTGGGTCTGCGAACCAATAATCACACCAGAAAGTCCTGGAGGACGGAACGGCCAAAGAAGCCATCCCTCCGGACTTAGCTGTCCAGGCAGTAATGTCTTGCAAACGTGTGCAGCGATGCCCATGTAGCTGCCTGACAGATGTCTTGTAAGGGCACTCCCCGGCCCAGGGCAGTTGTAGTCGCCGTGGCTCGGGTAGAATGAGCCCGCAATCCAACAGGGGGCTCCTTTTTAGCCAAGGAGTAGCATGCCTGGATACACAAGATGATCCACCGGGAGATGGTCCTCTTGTGCACCGCTTTCCCCTTCTTAGCGCCCACGTAACCAACAAAGAGTTGGTCATCCACCCGGAACTGGCGTGTGCGATCCAAGTAAAATGAGAGCGCACGTTTTGGGTCCAGACGGTGGAGCCGCTCTTCCTCTTTAGAGGGATGCGGTGGCAGGAAGAAGGTTGGCAAGGTGATAGACTGCCCGATGTGGAAGGCCGTGACAACCTTGGGCAGGAAAGATGGCTTAGTACGCAACACCACTTTGTCCGGATGGACAGAAAGGAAAGGTGGAGTACAAGAAAGGGCCTGGAGCTCACTCACTCTCCTGGCAGAGGTGATGGCAACCAGGAAAGCAGTCTTCAGAGTAAAAAGGCGGAGAGGACAGTTGTGAAGTGGCTCAAAGGGAGCGCACATCAGAAACGTAAGAACCAGGTTCAAGTCCCACTGAGGCATCACAAACGGAACAGGAGGGAATGTGTGTGTGATGCCCTGTAGAAATCTATTTACAATAGGGGACTTGAACAAAGAAGGTTGATCAGGCAGCCTTAGAAAGGCTGAAAGGGCAGAAAGGTAGCCCTTGATGGTGCCCAGAGCAGAGCCCTGCTGGGCAAGAGAAAGAAGGAAGAGAAGAACCTCAGAAAGAGGGGCAGCAAAAGGATCCACAGCCTTTGCTGTGCACCATGCCACAAATCTGTTCCACCTGCACGCGTATACCGACTTTGTGGAGGGACGCCTGGCTGCCAGAATTACGTTACAGACTTCAGGAGGCAAGTCAAATGGCCTCAACTGTCGCCGCTCAATCTCCAAGCATGGAGGTGGAGACTGGACAGGTTCGGGTGGAGGACCGTCCCCTGTTGCTGCGACAGAAGGTCCTCCTGAAGAGGCAGACGAACCGGGGGATCGACTGACATACTGAGTAGCTCTGGATACCAGTACCTTTGTGCCCAATCCGGAGCCACAAGGATGACTTGGGCCCGGTCGCGCTTGATCTACTTCAGCACTCTGGGCAGAAGTGGTATAGGCGGAAAGGCGTACAATAGACCGCAACTCCACTCGCGACGAAAAGCGTCTCCGAGCGAGTGCCGCCTTGGAAATTCCAACGCGCATAACTGATGACATTGCGCGTTCTCTTCGGTGGCGAATAGATCTAACCAAGGCTCTCCCCATTGCTGAAAGAGGCCTTGTGCCACGTCCGAGTTCAGACGCCATTCGTGATCCATCATGCACCGATGGCTGAGCTCATCCGCCCTGGCGTTCAGAGAACCTACCAGGTGTTGAGCCACCAGGGTCACGCCCTGGCGTTCCAGCCATTGCCAGAGGCGCAGAGCCTCCTGGCAAAGGGTCCACGACCCCACCCCGACCTGTTTGTTGCAGTACCACATGGCGGTGGTGTTGTCCGTGAACACCTGCACTACACTCCCCCAGACAGAGGGGAGGAATGCCTTCAGTGCTAGACGAATCGCCCGTAACTCCAACAGGTTGATGTGGAGCCGGGCCTCCGCCGGAGACCAGAGGCCTCTGATCTCCGCCTCTCCTATGTGGCCTCCCCAGCCCTGGAGGGACGTGTCCGTCACAACTACGTGCTCCGGTTGGGGAAGGGAGAGGGATCTGCCGCTGACCCAATCGCGGTCCGTGAGCCACCACTGCAGCGGTCTCGCAGTGCCCTCCGAGATGAGGACGTGGTCGGACAGGTTGCCCTGATGCTGGGCCCACTGAAACTTCAGGTCCCACTGCAGAGCCCCCATCCGCCACCTGGCGTGATGCACCAGTAGGATGCAGGAGGCCATCAGCCCCAGAAGCCGCAGCGTCAACCTGACCGAGACCCGGGATAACGGCTGAAAGATGGGAATCAGAGCCTGAATATCCCGGACCCGCTGTTCGGGTGGATAAACCCGAAACCGCGCCGAGTCGAGAACCGCTCTGATGAAAAGGAGCTTCTGAGAGGGGCACAGGTGTGACTTCGGCACATTGACGGAGAACCCCAGCCGGTGCAGGAGATCTGCCGTAGTCTGGAGGTGGCTGACAACTGTCTGGGGCGAGCCCGCCTTCAACAACCAGTCGTCGAGGTAGGGGAAGACAAACCCCTAACCTGCGCAGATGAGCTGCGACCACCGCCATCACCTTTGTGAACACCCGTGGGGCGCTGGTAAGGCCGAAGGGGAGCACGGTATGCTGGGATGTGGAGAAAGCACACAAATCCAAAGAGTGAGCAGAACACTGTTGTCACTGCATCCTCATGTAGTAAAGTGGACTTCACAAGTAGCTCAAGTTGTGAATTGGGTGTAAGGGTGTGGTTGTACGTCCTCACTGTTTATTGTTGTAGGTGCTTCTGGTTTCTTCAAGTAGCAGGGGGAAGACACTGTGCACATCAATGGGGACAGAGAGGAGGCCGAGGATCCAGAAATATTCAAATAATTTAGACATTCCTGATTATAGGCTTAGACGCCTCTACAAGGGGGTTAGTACCTTTCTCGGCATGTCACAGCACTCTCCTCCGTTTTAGTCAGTGATTTGATCAGTTATCTTACTTTTGAATCGGAATTTGGAGTCCCCGTGAAGTATGGCTATGTGAAATGGAAAGAGAATCTTTAGGACCCCCTAAATGTGCACCTCTGTTGTATGCCCACCGAGAGAGAGGTAAATATCTCAATCAATATTGAATGTGGTCTATGCCTTCTGGATACTTTGGAGGCCACCAGAAGCACTTTCAACGCAGTAGAATCGAGGATTCATCAGCAATTTATTTAAATGGTGCTTCTTCATCTCGTGGACCGGGGACCATAAAGAGGTATGATTCTTGAACCTTACACAGCTCAAGTAAATTATAAGAAGGTGGTTTACTTTTATTAATGAAAGCGAAGTCCTTCCACTGGTATTTAGGTTAATCTTTGTGCCGCTGTTGTATTTGATTTCACTTGGCATCTGATGACATGTCTAGTGCTCAACTCACAAAGAAATAATGTGCCTTCTAGATCTAGGCTGTCATTTTCGAAGGCGCGAGAGCACCAAAGGCTGTTGAGACGACCTGCTTATTTGGAATAATAAGAACTATTCAAGTTATTGGAAACACCTATCGATAATGATCCAACAGCAGTCTACAAGAATGAGTCTCTGTCTGAGTTAATAACCTGCAACAAGGCCAAGCATCACAATTTAAGAAGGTGCACCCTGTTATGAACACCACACTCTGAATTATGGGTGGAGAAGGCCACTCCTAGAAATGCTTCATCTGTCTGTGAGGGGCATCATATTATCTGCCTTTTGGCTGTCAAACCTCACTAAATTCTGAAGGGGATTATTTTCATCACGGTCCAAAGTCACAGCAGGCAGGTATGAAGACAGTCTGGGTAAATTATGCTAAACAAATGCCCAAATACCGTTTTTATAACCACGCAGATTCTCACTCTCTTCTGCGTTACATGATCTGTTCTTGAGGTGAAGCAACTTTGTCACTACAACATAATTTAGTAGGGCGCTGTGAAAATAATTCGAACATTTATTGGTGCACTTGCAGGCAAACATGTTGTGCCTCTGTCACTAAACAATGTCTTAATTTCTAATTCTCGTTTTGAATCACTGCTACGATCAGAACTGTCAGTGCTCAAGGCCTGCGTGACGCTTCACACTGCATATCATCACCCCTCGTCACTTCATGGGACGCCCCAGCTCCCAGTGACTGATCATCGCTTCCTGTGTAAATAACCAGCTATTCATTTCATAACCTTGACTTTTACCGCCTCCCGCTTCCTAAACAGGTGCCAAAGAAGAAGGGAGCTGATTGAAGGGCTCCATTATGTATCAACTTAAAGAAAGGCAAAATGATTGATGCGGGCAGCAGTCACCTTCACTGGGAGCTGCCGCACCTGCATACTTTTTGTCAAATGACCTGAAAATCCTGCTGACAGCTTAACATTCACCACAAGGATAACATGGATAGGACGCGGGGCCCTAATGTTCGACGGTAGGGGATGGAAATAGTGCTAAACCACAATTCGGAATGCTTCTGCCCATGCTTTCCTTCCCACTGCCTACATCACGGCGGATTGTGCTAGGAACTGGTACCGCTGGCTGTATATTTACTCCCAGATGAAGGGAAGCATGTTGCTTTATATATTAACCCGAATAGGATTTCCTGGTTTTGCGTTTCTAATAATTAGCAGCATATCATCTGCTAGTAGCAACAAAAGGTATGGTACACTACTATCTATAGAGATCGCATTCTGTCCACGAGCGTCCATTGTGTTTTCTACTGTAATAAGATGAAAATGCATTTTGCCTGCTTCCCCCACGGTGTGAACTCTTGACAAGCTCACTACGATTTAAATTTCACTGGCTACGAGGGACATACTGAAGAGACGGAAAATCTGAAAAGAAGCAGCTTCGGATCTTTGTGGGACACACAGCCCCATTTCCTCTGGGCATTTATTACCGGTTAAAAACCAATCTTTTGGTGAGTGGCAGTTCAGGGTTTTTGAGAGCAAGCTGCAATATTTCTTCGGGTCTGCTGAGTCATAATTAAAGCTGAACTGCGCGGAATTGGAGAGGGAAGGTCAGCGAGGTTCGCTATGAGAGATGAGGCCGGGCTGATGGGCACCAAATGAACAAATTATGATGGGCCCCACTCAATGTGATGAGGTCAAATGCTTGTTTCTACCCACTGACAGTTCAATTTCCCTGAAATGTCTCTCGATTCTCTATGAGCTAATTATGAATGAAAAGTTATCAACTGCCCACACCAAAAGGGGCCTAAATACTATTTCTTCAAACACTTAAAGGCCAAAATATTACCAGAAACAGCGTTCCGGACAGGATTATATCTGACACAACTGCTGGGTATATTTGAATAAACGTGATAAACAATGCACTCCATTATGTCCGATATAGCACTACAAATATCTGAAAAACAGAATAACACGTAATCGAGCAATATTTCATATATTTAGCATTCATAAACACAAAAGCTAACGGGCATGAGTTTGGATATTACAGGTATTCTCCACACAGTGCTTTAGTTTAGTGATGAATGCTACTCGACTACAACTAGCTTCCAAAATTCAATAGAAACACATCTACTAGCAGTTTTTTTTAATCCACTTTAAGAGCCTATGGAAAACATCGGAGGCCTTTTAAAAACAATTAAACGGAATAATTTTCCAGAAGATGCATTTATTATGGGCAATTACATTGAATATTAACGCCAACACACTCGTTATGAGTGATGCATATTTTAGGATATCCTACAGCAGTGAAAGTGAATTATTCAGGTAATAAGCACGAGCGCATCACGCTGTTTACAGAATTGTTTGAGTGTTTTCGTGAAGACACGTTATGATAAAAATAAAACACTTACATTTAAGACTCTTCTTGCAACCGTTTTTGAAACTATGTTCATGATTCTGTAGTGTACTACACACTCCTACCTTAGAGTATCTAAAGGGGGCCACCGAGATGTAAAAGATAGAGCATCCCTACACATCTTCATCAAATAGAAAAAAGTCTTGGTAGAACTCCCTTTGGTGTTCCTTTGAGGTGTTCTGTTGCGACCTTGACCACTGGCTAGAGCGGTTGTAGGGTTACCCATCTTCATGCCCGCTCCAACGCACTCCACTGTACAATGACAGAGCTAATCTCAGCAGATGGTGGATTTGTGGATGGGGAACATCAATCCACTGGCAGCAGAGAAGACTACCAATCCATGTCCACTTGTGGATGGGGAACATCAATCCACTGGCAGCAGAGAAGACTACCAATCCATGTCCACTTGGTCTGCATGGCAGCAAACAATAATTTTGCTTGGGAATGTCCTAGACTAGAGGATTAACAATGTACACATACTGAGATTTCAGAATAAGTACCACCAAGTGTCAAAGTTACAGACACGCAAAGGCTTTGGATCAGTAGATCATGGGCAGCAAATCTCAAACAGGGATTCAAAGACACGAGAAAATAAGATTGCCCAGATTTGTTTTTAACAACCACATTGTTAGAACCAAATAAAGGCAAAGGAAGTATACGTCTGCTCATGTCTTTAAAGCATTACGTCATAATATCTAAATGCAGCAGCAAAGCATCTCATACACACAAGGAATACCACCAAGATATTGCAGATTGTAATGATCACGTGCAAATAACAATATGCGGGTAGAGCTCTGCACCTCTAGCGCTTACTACCACAATCAACAGTAGAGCGGTACACCCCTCAGTGGAAGTTGATCTGTTCTAATTCTTGCTGTAATTGCATTGTTCTAAACTTGTATTAGAAAGGCAGCTGCTTGCCCATCATTTGTACTTTCCTCGTTAATCGTGACTCAGTGAATTAACCTGCGATTACGGTTGTTAAAATTGAAATGAGCCTCTTGCCGGGGCTGCCCCCTTCCACTGCAGGAGTCTGATGAAAATCTTTAGGGTCAATGAATATGTCCCATGTCATGGCTGATAGCAGCTAAAGATGTGAGGAGGTAAACGTTACCTTCAAATATATGATTGAAATTTTTAGGTGCTAAGCTTTATTGACAGCAATGTAATGGAGAAAAAACGAAGTCCGTGTCTCACCATTTAATACATGTCTGACCCATAACAAAAATCTATTCATACGAAAAGTCTCATTCTTAATATTCACCAATACGAACAGCTACACAGCAATATGCTTCACATCAAAATATAAGCACGTTTGCATATAGCAATCAAAGCAGCCACATTTTGTATTTTCTGCAATATGTGATTTAGGGAGCATAAATTACAAAACCATACTTGAAGATGGAAAGCCCTCTGTCAAGCAATATACAGACCGACAGATTACTTAACAGCTGTAAACATTTCTTTCACATAATTAAATGAAAAAATGCCACTGCGAGACCTTCCTTCGCTATTAATCTTCATTTACAGATCAAACAGATGAAACAAAGGCACAAAGTACACTTTCAATAATGTGCAGCAGCAATGAATTTAGAGAAATAGGCTTTATTGATAGGCTTTATAAAAGCTGTATGCAATTACAGTGCTGAATGATTTGAATAATAGACTGTCTGACATATTCTAAGATAAGTGGCGGCTACATTTCTTTGATATTAGGGTCATCTACTCATCCATTTTTACTCCATGCTAGCCTCTGCCTGGCAATAAATTAATTTCTTATTGTTAGTTCGGCATGTGCCCTACAGTTAAATTCATTTTCCCTCTCAATGAAGGAAAAAAAAAAAGATTGTGCTAAATTCGAATTCACGAGCATGCGCCAATGCAATGTAGATGGCATGCAAATAACTCACAGTAAAAACACTTATTATAATGCATATTCTCTTTCTAATCACCTCACGTGTCTAGATTAAGTCTGAATAATGTTGTGAAATATATGAATCAATCAATCAATCACGGGCTTGTATAGCGTGGGTACTCACCAGTGAGAGTCTCAAGGCGCTTTGAAGCTGCTGGTCGCACTGGGTGGAGGATCATTCGAAGAGCTTGTAAATCAACTGCAGTTATTCATTCAAACACTTCCCTCTCACCTTAGGCATGAAATGTTACAAAGCATTTGATAAAAATTAAATATTGTAGGGTTCTTGATTAAAAGCTTAAAACCAAGTGCTTTGCAACCTGCCATTCAGTAGCAACTGAGGTGCACTTTTGCAATAAAGAATTAGGAAAAAAGATAAGACTTTGGATAGAAACCCCCAATGCCACTCCTGAACACATTTCTTACTTGACCCGGACACCTATCCCGATTCTTCTATTTTTCTCATGACTATGGCATTTCGACGACCTGGTATTTTCGACTTCTCAGACCTGACACGATCCCCACTTTTCTCGACATTGCATGATCCTGCAGTTTTTTTTCCTATGATAATTCTGTTCTTATTGGTTTTCCTCTAATCTCAGAAAATTGCAAAGCTTACCCTTCCTTTATGGACACAACGTTATCCTGTATTTTTCCCCGAAATTGATACTATTGTTATTATCACTCAACTCTCTGTATACCTGTAAAGTTATCTGATGCCCTCAAGGGTCATGATTGCACTATATAAAATGATAAAAATAAATAAATGCCCTCAAGCCCGCCTGCTACTTCTGGATACATCTTTCAAATATGCTGTGGAAAAATTTACTTATTTTTTCCCTTGTTGCTACCCCCCATCTCCAGACCTATCTTACCTTCTCTTTTGTCTCTCTTCTTGTGAGGTAGGTGGCCTGAGTCTTTTTTAAGACATTTGTTAGGAACAATAAGAACTGGTCATTAAAAGGAGCGAAGAAAGAATTTTTGTACATTACTTTTCCCGTGTTCGATCAGTTCACATTTACTGCTCTTTATTTACAATGTTCTTCCATTGAAAGATCTTACTATGGCCAGGCATGCAACATGACTGGATGCCCCAAAGGACAATGAGATGGGTCAAAACAAGTGCACAATCTGTGTTATAATGCGGTCTTTGTTGCGCAACCGGTGTTATGGAATCACATCTCAGTGAGATTCCATGCGTTTAAGTGTAAACGTTCCAGGTTAGGCAGTTGATTCTGGCCAGCAAGGAAGAGGGTCGTTGTAAGCTGTTGCACCAATGAATTTAACATTGTGGAACACAGCTTACGCTTACTTGTGGTTTCCTTTACTGCATACACATTTACTGTTCTTCATCTCCCAGGTTCTTTCATTGAAGGATCTTACAATGGTCAGGTATGCACATATGGTTGGATGCTCCAAGTGACAACAAGGAGGGTCAAAACAAGTGCACAATCAGCTTTTAAATGACTGATGCCCATGATTAGGGCAAGGGTCGACACAAAGAAGGAAATGACCACTTGTGCCTCATGGCACTACAGAGCACCATGTGAGCCATAAAAGAGCTTGAGTAGAAAGCTGGTTGGGTCACCATGAACAACTGAATTCTACAACTTTGAGCAGTCTCTTTGAATCAAAAATTAAAAGGTTAAGGGTTTCAAAAAGGCATACGTTTTGAAGTAACTAGCCAAATGCACAATATTGGCCCGCCTGTCCAAGTTCCATTTGCTATACAACAAAATACGCTGGATTGACTGGTGCCAACTTAGACCTGGTATTCTGACTGCATCCTCTATTGTCTTGTTTATTCTGGTCTCATAAAATATGCTCTCCTTAGAAAAGCACCACCGCAGATTGGACAAAAGAAAAGGAGCGTTCAGTTATTAATCTCAGGAAATTCCCGGCTTGGGTAAAGAATCCATTGTGTCATCTTTTTGAAGACGGTACGTTGGGATTTGAAAAACGTATACTTAACAGTTTCTCTTCATGGCCTTCAGAGACTAGGACACATATGAGGGAATGTATCCATCTGACATGATAATATACCTTGAGAACATGATTTCCATAGCACAAAAGTCTCTCAGGGTGAAGGCGTACACAAAGCTAGGAATCAATTGATAGAATCCTTCTGACTTTTCAGATTTTCGGAGACCACTCTGGCTACTGCATCAACTGGGACAAGTCGTTATTGTTTCCATTGAGGGAGGAGGGGGAGGGGGGGTGGCTCTCAACTCCAGATGTAAACTTCCGGTGGAGACGTCCTGCTTTAAATATCTAGGGAAATATATAACTAGGAACACACAAGTTTTACCAGAAAAACGCAGAGACCCAGTTAGCAAGATTTGTCATGGACGTCAAACGCTGGAGTTCGCTTCCTCTTATGTTAATTGGGGCGTGCGCCGCTATTTAAGATGATGACACTCCCACGGCTGCTATACACAATCCAGAATACACCCTATGAGATTCCTAAGGTATTTTTTCAGAAAATAGACACAGAAGTAAGCAGGTTCATATGGAACGGAAACGCACCACGCATAGCTTTACTGAAACTAAACAAAAGTGTCTTTGAGGGTGGGCTGGCTATACCAGATATCAAGGCCTACTATTTGGCCTCAAGTGGTGAGTATCAACGACTGGGTCTTCACTGACAGATCAGATCCAGCATTCCGGGTAGATAGAGTGGCGATAGAAATAGGGGCTATCCTTTCCTCCTGTACAACAAACCGAAATTGAGAGATCTATTCCCTCACACACTAACAGTGTTGAAAGCATGGCAGGCCTCTGCTAGGTTCTTGGGTTGGGACAGGAAGCTGACGAGGATGACCTTTCTTTGGTAAAGTGACCAACTGGCAGAGGTGGGCCAACTCAGGGAGTTCGAAAAGTTTGGGTCTAGACAATTTGGGGGATGTTTGGAGAGGCCAGACCTATATCACATTCCAAACGCTACAAAACGAATTTGAAATGGGGCAAGGGGAGCAGCTGAGATACATTCAAATGGGACATTCCCTAAAGCACTATCTAAGGGAAGGGGAGGTACTGGCGGAAGCCTCGCCATTAGAAGACTAGCTGCTCACTGACCCCCTAAATGCTAAGGCCATCTCAATTATATACAAAAAAATTATTAGAAGAAAGGCCCCCGGTCCACAGGCACAGGTGGTCCAGAGAACCAGGAGGCTGCCAGTCAACAAGCTCAAGTCACTGCTGATCCAGTCTGGGCAGCCCCCGGCTACTCAGGGCTCCCAGGTGCAAACTCATAGATTTTTCCCCTCCGTGGCACGGGGGGTGAACCAATTGTCATACCCCTACCAAGGATAATGTCCCTGCATCAGGACAGGCCTCCAGATGAAGTTCCTAACCCCCAGGACTCATCGTCAGCCTGTACCTGGACGAGGATCCAGCAGCACACAGGGAGAGAAGGAGGGATCCAACACCACTGGGTCCCTTGCCAGTCGAAAAGTCATTCTGCTGGGAGGTCTCTGCTGGTAGGGACAAAACTGCTCTGGTGCAGGCTCAGAAGCTGCGCTCTCCAAGTGGCCAAATCACCTCTCTGACACAATCGCTATGCCGGCCATCTTGAAAGCTGACCAGCCACGTAGGTCCAATGCCCCTGGGATCCAGACAGGTGATATTAGCGGTGGTAGGGGATACCTCCTCAATCAGCGATCCTTCGCTGCATTTCCCAAGCAATTTTGGGCAAAAGGGGGGCCTATGATGCAGGAGGATATTGGTTGAAGCCTGGCACGCTAGGACAATGCTTGTTGTTGATCATCTTTTTGAAGATGCTAACCCTAAATTCAAATGTCAAGTTTAAATTTAGCTTGGATGTATTAAATTTCCAAAGAAAGCTGGGAAATAGCCAAGTACTATGTATAACTGTACATTTTTAGCACTTGCCCAGGAAGTCTCAAACCTATTCTCATTCGGAAGCACTGAAGATGTGATAGACATGGCTACCTCACTAAGCCACCGGCATGATTTACCTCTTCAACCTGCAAGAGGAGCCCTTTATTGCAGACTGTACAGGAAGTATACACAGTTGCAGGAGCACCTCAGAGGTGTCCCTACTGTCATGAAGGGCAGCAGAGCACCCATGTACAATGTAAACTAATACACTGAGGGTACATATGGAGTTGCGATGCGAAGGCGGATGTGGCATGTCATCATAACAAAAGAAGTTCAATGGCTTGTTTTCAAGCAGGTTATCTATACACATCTGCTTTGAGAGTCACGTAGTTGTCAGTAATTCATTTTCACATCTTTTTTATTTAACAGATCTTTGTATGGATTTAAAAAAAATGATTTTTTAAGTTACATGTTCAATCAGATATCCACAGAGCACGCTCCCTCCTCAAAATATTATATTTTTGATATATTGATCAATTATCCAATATTTCTTTTACATAATAATGTTTCATTACACTAAGTTAATCAAGGCTGTTCAGATTTCACGTGCCTCAATAATGTGACGAATTTTCTCCTAAACATTCAAATGTTTCTGGAGCCATACGCTGGCCTCATATAATGGAAGGTCAAAGATACTGCCCTTATCAAGCCTCTATAATCTAGTGTCAATATTGCTAGCCGATTCCATTCTTTGGAACCCATTTAGCATGTGGATCTTAAGGAACTGTGTTCCAAGCCAAAGTGAAGTTACCGTTGTAATTTTCGTGGCCCAATGTGTTTGTGTTAGGGTGGCCTTCCACGAGTCTAATTATAGTCTAGTTGCAGAAGACGATCTCAAACAAGGTTTACCTCGAGTACAAATATTGTAGTGATTAAACAGCACCTAACACCCATATATCTGTTCTGTATGTTGGTTCAGATTCAAAGTCATAAATCCTTTCATTAATGAACTGTAGATGTGCAGTACTGTAATGACAAAAGGTCTACTATACCAAGGTCACCATCATAGGTAGATTTACAGCATTTACTCATGGTCAAAGTCCATTTCAATACATAAACTATAGTAAAGATGTAAAAATCTTAAAGATAGAGGGTAGAAGTTTAAATTGGTAATTGTAAGTGGCGTTCAGAATTGTTGGGAGTACAGTCGTTTTTATTAGAGCAATTCTACGCATCGCTGAAAGATGTAGCAAGGACCACTGAAACGTATCATTATGAGTAGTTTAGTAGGTCTAGCCACAGTTGAACATTAAGGACACGTGCCAATGCTAATTCTGTATATTTGAGGCAGACAATTTACGAAATATTGAGCAGACAACTCAACATTTCTCTGTAATAGTGAGGAGCGTTCATCTCTACCCATACCATGGAACAACACGAATTGCTGACACTTCAATACTGAAAGTAACCTCCATGACATTAACTTTCAAATTAAAAACGCTTCAACATTGTAAATTATCTTCAACTCGCCTCACAAATACCAGAAATCTTTATACGTCATTACATGACACTTGAACCTTTAGGAGCACTATAGCCTAATTTATTTAACTTATAAAAAATATATGCTGGTTGATCAGCACCAAACCAACAAGTGTAGATCAGTATACATTATTTATCACAAGTTGTAACAAACAATAAAACTATGCAATGATTTTAGGCATTACTTGTGGCACAGGGCAAGATTATGGAGTCAGCGTGTAACTAGGCGACCTAACTAAAATACAAATGTAATGAATGAAACACTAATCTAGTCCCAATCCAAACGATCCACAGCCCACACTCCACTACCATGGTACTGCCAGGTTTGAGTGAATGTTTGAATGAATGTTAGAGTGAATGTGAGAATGCCATGTTTGAGTGGGGTAGAGGTCTGAGATCATACCACACCCCAGATGTATACAAAAATGATGATAACCTACTCTTCTAAATAAGTTACCCAGTCTCCACAGTTTTGTAGCCTAACCCTATACAGATATGGTATTTTCATTCAGCCTGGCAGTTTTTCCCCAACTCTTTTGCTTATCTACATTCCCATTTAATGTACAGTCTTTTTGTGACACTCTAGAGATTTTTTTCTAAGGAAACATTGGTAGTTTTCAATAAAGGGCTGTAGAAATACGTTATGTTGCCCATTGAATTGGATGAAAAAAAGCATTTACTATTGCAGATTAAATAGATTTTCATCAAGATTACTCACATTCATTATAGGTGAAGACGTGGACAAAGTCAAACCTTGTAAATCAGACACTAAACTTGGAGAAAGAAATGCTGGTTTGGGAACTCCTTCACGAGACGATACTGGGTTAACTGCAGAGAAAAAAAGATTTGTTGTATAAGAGACATTTTTATTTATTAGGGATCAATATTTACTTATTCATTATCTTCTTACTCTAATACACTATTGTCTTGTGTTAGGGCTGGGCCTAGAAAGAAACAATACCATTTTACATACAAGTATTTTTTTTCCTAAGCTGCCTTCACTGGCCCACATTGACATTTGACACAAATTTGCGTCCTTGGAAGTGCGGATTAGTTTCCATGAAACTGTACTTGGTTCCAAAATCAACTTCGCAAGAACACTATCATGATACCTTTAACATTACATGCAAGGTCTATACATGCATTGTGCTAATGCGATTGTTTGTTGTTGCCCATGCGGCGATACAGTTATCTCTAGCACATAAACAATGATGGCCTGACTAGTATCTCGGCAGAGAACAAGGATGTTTCTGTTATAAATAAACAAGCATTTCCGGCATTAGCCAGAGGAGCACATGCTGTCATTTGCAAGGTCACCATACGCTGACTACAGTATCAGCCCAGCTCCTTGCTGACACTTCAGCAAGGGATGTCCATATTGTGACCCGAGGGCCACCTAAAGTCTTTCGCTTCAGGTAATGGGGTTGGATCATCCGATGGGGGATTTCTGGCATATAGTGTAATATATATATATATATATATATATATATATATATATATATATATATATATATATATATATATATATATATATATATATATATATATATATATATATATATATATATATATATATATATATATATATATATATATATTTTTTTTTTTCACTGGAAAAAACAAAAGTTTCGGGGACGTTATAGTTAGGCTGACATATCACTCATACAAAACCAGAGAAATTCAGCCGTTCTAGTTAGCCGAGTTAACTATAACTTAAGCCCCCGCAATGTATGCTTATGACCTCACATATTACATCACTCTTTATATGGCCAGTGACGTCACTGATGACATCTCAAATGACATCATCCAGTGACAGTGTTTTTAAAAAAGTTTATGAGTGTTAAATATATATATACCACGGAGTATTGATGAATCAGTGGGTGTATGAGTGTCTGTATGGATGCCTCAGTGGTTGTGTGACTGCCTGTATAAGTGAGTGATTAGGTGTCTCAGTGAATGTATAGGTGAGTGACTGGTTGTGTAAATGTGTGCCACTGTCGGTCAGCTGAGTGTGTTAGTGGGTACGTGAATGGCTATAAGGGTTATTAATTGGTTGTCTGAATACCTCTATGGCTATTTGGGTGTCTATATGTGTGGGTGAGGAGGTGTGTGACTGCCTGTGTGAGTGGGTGAGTCAGTGGCTGTATGGGGCAGTGTGTGCGTGTGTGAGAAGCTGTATGGGTGAGTGTTTGTATGGCTGTGTTGGTGATTGAGTGCATGTGTCAGTGTGGATGAGTAACTGGGTATGTGAAAGGCAGTATAGGTGAGTGACGGGGTATATGAGTGACTATGCATGAGTGAGTGAATGTGAGAGTAGGTTTATGGATGAGTGCTTGTTTCTGCCAGCGACTGTATAGGTGAGTGAGTAAGTGTTACTATTTATATGAGTAAGGAAGTAGGTGTGTGTGTAATTGTTTGGGTGAGCAAGTGGCTGTGTGATTGACTGTATGAGGGACCCTGCTAGTAGTGACAGTGAACTTTGGTTGACCCCTACCTGCCCTGCCAGGGGTTTGTTTGACTTCATGCCAGCCACCTCTTTTTCCCGGACTCGCCGCTGCTGCTCTCCCCCCGCCGCCGCAATTCTAAAACATCTTTGTGCTGCTGCTGTGTGGGGGGGTGGGCTCTGGGAGTGAGGAACTACCGCTCCCAGCTTGCAACGCGGCCGGGAGCCGCCACCCGAGAAATCGCGCCAGGAGACGCTTAAAAACAGCATCATCCCCTGCGTCGCAGGAGCGTCCCGGGAGAAGCCCGGGCAAAGGGCGGGCCGTCCGGGGCTGGCCAGGCTGGGCTGGGCCACCTCTCTTGGTTGTTCTCAATTGATCAGACTTGGCTCTTCTGGACAATCATTGGGAACCAAAGGTACATTTTATTCTTGAACTGTTTATTGCCAGAAACATGGGTAAAAACACCCCTGTAGCAACACGGTCCAGCACGAGACAGAAAAAGTGCACTGCTACTCCATTGCCTAGTCTGACTGCTATAGACAGGATGCTGCAAAAACAATTGGGGTAGTTGTAAATGCCATCGAAAGTACCGAGAGACGCCTGTCGCTCCCTCCAAATATGTGTTTGCCCCTTCTACATACTAACACCATTGCAGCACAGGCCAACTCTATTGACTCTCTACTTTTGGACTCATATGTAGAACTACCAAGGGTGGAAGGTAACTACACTATTTTGCCACTACAAGACTTACCTTCTGCATCGTTCCCTATCACCAGCAAGCTTTCACAAACACCGACTTTGCAGCCTGATAACCTAACGGTGGAATCCACCTCTTTATCAGATAATTCCTTTATGGGGCTTCTAATGCAGGCTAATCACCAAGATACACCAGCTGGGTCACCTAGTAGGTTAACAAACGAGGAAGCTAGCCATTTAAGTAACACAGATCTAATACAGGTCAGGAGACATCTTCAATTGAAGATGTTTCTCCCCCAAAAATGGCTAATAGAAAGCCTCAAACCCGAGCTAACACAAAAGCCACTATAAAAAGGAAAAAAGTAGAAACCATACAGAAAGGGCAGAAACCAAGAGCATCGAAAATGGTGGACTCCGCTAATCTCGAATCAGGGTCAGTTACAGTTTTAGCTGGGTCCGATGGTGTTCAAGGGGGACCTATCCCAATTACTAGGGGTAACTGTTCAGGATCCTCCTCACCGGTCCCTGCAGAGAATGTTGGAGGGTCAGTTGCACATATAGAGCACATTGTAAAATCACTGATCCTCCCTCTCCTTGAAAGAATAAAACTGGTAAATGACAAGCTGGAGAGCTTCGAACAGCTAACCCTAGATAATTTTACCTCCCTAAAAAATCTCATAAAACTTGAAGTTAGAGGGAGAATGGTGAATACAGTCCCCCCTGCCAAGGACCCTCCTGCCAAGTACTCTCCTGTTAGTACTGTAGGGTCCACAACTAGTGTAGTTATCTCTCAGCCCATAGAGGCAGGAACTCAAAAGAATCCTACTATTAATAAGCAGATAAAAAAAGCCCCTGGTAAGACTGCACAACACCCAGCAACCAATACAGGTAAAAGTGTATTGGAGAAGACCGCTTGTCCAGAAGGTATAGAGAATCCAACAAACAATCATGACAGTAATCCGCCAGCTCCATTGGTTAGGGTTGACCTACCGCCAGAGTCACTACCTTATGTAATTGTGCTTACTGGCGTTCCAGAAATAAAGAGTAGGAAACCTGAATCTTATCAAGAATTAAAAAACAAAGTGATATTCTGGTTGAATAAGAACAGGCCAATTCCCAGACACTTGAATGGAGAAGTATTGTTTGTAAGAAGGGTCAATTGGATTGGAAGAAGACCAAAAGATATACAGGGAGACACAATCATGGTTAATTTTAGGGATAGCAATGTTGTGAGATTAATCTGTAATGAATACCGTTTCCTGGATAGGGGCCCTATTCAAATGAAAAACCTCACCTATTTTTATAGTCTGGATGCCATGCGGCCACTTGGCCACCAGCAAATTATGATTCATGAAGAAATGTTGGGAGGTTACAACGCCTATATCCCAGTAGTCATAACAAACCGCTTTTCAGGATTATATGGGCTAGAAGAGGTTGACTGACTGGGAGAAATCAATGGAAAGGGAACAAGAGTTACAACACCTAATCGTACCCAGGGGAATGAGGCTGGGCGTAACATAAGGGATGCAGCCAATCAAAACTGCAACCCCGATCTGATGGATAAGCCAGGGAACACTAACCTGCCAATATTGATAGCCAAAGGGGACTCAAATACGGACCACAAACAACTGTATGGCAAGGACATTGTTGAAGCTAAAATAATTTCTTGGAATATTGCTGGAATAAGGAAAAATATGTCTGACCCAGTATGGCATGACTATATTAACACTGGGGACCTTATTCTATTTCAGGAAACATGGGGAGTAGACAACTATTTTAAAGTAGGATACAGGTCATTTTATATACCGGTCTCAAATATAAACAAAGGTAGACCATCTGGTGGTTTGATAATTTGGACAAGGACTACACTGGGCATAGTTTTTAAACAGATAGACTTTAATAGCCCTGATATTTTGGTCATAAAATCTCAAGATATTAAAGGACGGGTAGTCTGCATTATTAATATTTATAACAGACCACATTCCTCAAATAAAGAATCTGAAACAATAGTCAAGCTAAATAGTATTATTTCTACCCTAGATCATGAAACCATGTTAATTATAGGAGGTGATTTGAACAGGAAGTTCGAACCAGTCATGGGTCTAGAAGACATCTACGGGGAAGAAGACAATGCCAATAATATTCCCCCTTATTCTAACTATTCATAGCTCACCATTTGTGCTCTCCACTGAGTTGGGCTCTCGTGACTATAAATTATCTGACGACCCCCTAGAGTCTAATAACCGCAGGTCCTTAAAATGGCCTGCCGTTATGGGCAATGAGGGTATCATTAAGAAAATCTATGATCTCTATGTAACATTAATGTCACCACTAGTTGACACCAATATTGAGGTTTTTTTAACAGAAGTCCATGGAAACCAGACACCGCAGCTTAGCGAGATCCTTTCAAAGGGGATTAAAAGAGCACAACTTGGCCGTAAAAACTCCCCGAAAGAAGGACTCTGGTATAACAGAGTCTGTCGCCTGGCTAAATCAGAGCTAACAATAGCTGTAAAAGGGAACAAAATTAATAATATCAGGGTCTTGTCATGAAAGCATTACAAAAAAAACATTCTGCTAGAAAAAAGGGGATGGGATGAAAAAGTCTGGTCAGATCTGCTTTTAGCATGCAAACTGAAAGACCAATCCTCGTTTTGGAAGCTTATCGCTGGGGACACTAAAGATGGTGCCCGATCAAGGGATAGGATCCTCGAGGAAAGTGTCTGGGTAAAACATTTCTCAACACTGTATTCATGTGGTGGGGAGGATGAAGAGTGGATATACGAAAGCACAGAATTAGACACTTGTGATACATCCCTAAAATTCAGTTTGGCTGATACTATATTAGCCATAATGCAGTTAAACAGGGCAAAGCCCCAGGACAGAATACCCGGCGATCTTTGGAAACATGAGAACCTTCTGTGGGCCCCGTACATTAATCTGCTTAGCAATGAGATCTTAAGAGGAGCCCCAATTCCGGAGACCTGGCGGGGCGCAGAAATTGTGACCATCTTCAAAAAGAGAGACAGACTCAACCCATCGCACTACAGACCTATTAGTCTGATAGATGTGCTCCCAAAAATGTTTGCCCGCCAACTTTTAAATAAACTGAACATGTGGATCGAGGAAAATTCTATTTTTATAAAATACCAGGCAGGTTTTAGAGCCAGGATTAGCACAGTGGACCAGGTTTTTAGATTTTTATGTTTAATCTGGAAATACATCAATATAAGGAACTCTCATTTATATGTTGCCTTTGATTTGGTCCCGAGGGGGAAACTATGGAAATCACTAAGGGACATGGGCGTCCCTAGGGACATCCTCCATCAATTGATAAGGCTGCACGAGGGAAACTATGCAAGAGTGAGGTGGGGACCTAATGGAGAGTTAACAGAGAGAATAAATATAAAGAGAGGTGTTAGGCAAGGCTGCGTTATGGCGCCAAGGCTCTTCTCTCTTTATGTAAAGGACATCCCAGACACCCTCTTGGGCTGCGAGCATGACTCTCCGAAGCTGTGTGGTCAAGCCGTTCCGGCACTACTATTTGAGGATGATACGATTTTAATCTCACAGACCCCAAAAGGCCCACAGAATCTGTTGAATAAATTTCGGTCTTATTGCTTAGATAAAAGCCTTGAAATTAATTCTTCTAAAACTAAGGTTATGGCGATCAGTCCCCACAAAGGTTTTAATAAAACTTTATGTGTAAATAGTGAAAAGATTGAACGTGTCCAAAATTTTAAACATTTGGGTATCTCCCTCGACACTAAAATGAATTGGAAGTCACAAATAGAAAAATCGAGGCTATCACTAATACAAAATCAAGCGCTCATAATTAGGAAGCACAAGATCAGCTTTGCTCGAGCAGTCTCACCAGCAATTGAACTATTTAAGCATAAAGCGCAATCGGCTGCTCTACATGGGGCAGAATTGTGGGGGCACGCAGGAAGAGATGTTTTCTATGCACAAGAAAATAACTTCTTCAGACAACTTTTAGCTGTTCCAGGTTGTACCCCCTTAATTCCCTTGCTCTGGGATTTGAATGTACATCGTTCTGATGATTATGCTTCTTTACGTCCACTGCTATACTGGGTTCGTCTGTGGTCCACTGATGAATTAGTGGACTATAGAGAAGCTCTAAAGGAAATAATGCAAATAAAGAATGTTACCCGGTTGGCATGGTTAGTGCACATCGAGAATTGTTTTTTTAGACTGGGCCTATACAGCTTTTGGACAGATCCTAATTCCCTTACTCACCTCTCAAAAAAACTGCTAAAGACAAGGTATTGGGAATATATCCATTGCTGTAGATTACAAAATTCCAAAGTTGGTAAGCTGACCCTCCAATTCTTTGATGCTAAGATTGAAAGTAAATTTGAATGCTTCATGGACGAAATCTTGCCTCCAATGGCAAAATCTTTGTATTTAAAGTATCGCTATGGCCTTCTACAATTCAAATCTAGAACATCTAAGTGGGCGTGCAACAAGGGACTTACAGTAAACACCAAACTTGATGTGTGCGAACTGTGTGACACATGCTCCAGGGAAGATGAGCCCCATGTCCTATTCCTTTGTCCTGCATATCTGCAAGCTGGGAAAAAGTGGATTAAACCCATTTGCCTCCTTTTAGGCTTCCGTAAAATTAAGGATGGAGAAAGAGTGTTCAAGGGGGACACGTCACAGACTACAGTATTTAGCCTGAGCCGCTTTCTCCTTGCTGTGGCAATAGTCAGGAAAAGATATGGACTAAAAATGTAATTGTATGATTAGAACGTGAATTAATAAAATATGAATTGGTTCTAAAATTCAACCCACAGAATGAAAATATGCCAAGCTAAAGGAGGTCACGCACTAAAAGCTATATTTTTTAACATATATTTAAGTCTTAACTGTTTCTTGTTTAGTGTTTCTCAGACTGCTATGGTTTATATACTTATCCACTGAACCCTTTTAATATACTAGTTCCTGGCAGCTTTTAAGCTTTAAAAAAATATTATTGTACTTATTTATTTTTTAAATATGTATTACCTCGATCGATGAAATTACATGTGCCTTTAAGACCCTTTAATATCCCGATTAGCCCTATGTAGCCAAATTCTTATTGTGTAGATATTCCATCTATGGTTGTACCAAGCTCCATTTTCTTATTTGGTATTTTAATTCATGAGGAATGTATAAATATTGTACTGTATTCTTTTATGGTTATATAACCGAAATAAAGATTGAATGAATGAATGAATGAATGATTGAATGTATGGGTGAGTGTCTAGGTTTGTGAGTAGTTCTATGGGTGACTCATTCAGTGTGTGTGTGCCTGTATGGGTGGATATGTCAATGGCTGTATTAGTGAGTGAGTGGGTGTATGAGTAGCAGTATGAGTGAGCGAGTGGATGTGTGTGCAAATGTATGAATCAGTGAGTGGGTGTGTAAGTACTGGTGTGGCTCTGTGAATAGGTTTGTGAATGGTTGTGTGGCAGTGGGTGTATAAATGATTTTATGGGGATGTGAGTGGGTGTGTCAAAGATGCTGTGGATGTCATCAGTAATGTCACTGACCATGTAATGAGTGATGCAATAGTGCATTGAAGGGGCGGGAGTTATAGTTAACTCAGCTAACTAGAACAGCTGAATTTCTCTGGTTATCTATGAGTGAAATCTCAACCTAACTATAACGTCCCTCTAACCTTTGGTCTATTCCAGTAAATTTCTATGGTTTTTAAAGTAGTAGTCACGTTTTCAGAGTAGTTGAGAACAGGCGTGGGGCCTCTAACCAGCTCACAGGAATTCTGCTGTGTCGGACTTACCATGTGGGCTTCTTGGCCCTCAATATCCCTCTGGAGTCAAGGGGACTTCATCCCCAAACTAGTCGTGTGCCAGGAGGCACGTTTGCAGATTGGTGGAGAAAGGGGGCGTGCCTCTGACAACAACTGAGCAATCCTGCTGTGTGGAACTTACCGGAGGTAACAGGAGGGGTAGTTAGCCCCCAAGAACGTCCTTGGGGGACAACTACCCCTCCTATCACCTCCAGTAGGTCCCATAAAATACAACAGGATAGCTAAGATCTGAGAGCAGGCCTCGCCCCCTTTCTCCACTACTCTGCAAAACACATCCTGGCGAACTACTATTTGAAGAATTAAGTCCTCTTGGATCTTGAGGGTCCTAGGGGGCCAACTAGCCCTCCTGTTACCTTCAGTATGGCCCATACAGCTGGTTTGCTGAGAGGTGACCAGAGGCCATGCCCCCTTTCTCCACCACTCTGCAAACACACCTCCGGGTACATTGCTGTTTGGGAGGAAGAAGTTCACTTTAGTCCTGCGGCCCTCGGGAGTCAAGGGGACGTCATTCCCCAACAGAAGTGCACCGAGAAGTAAGTTTGCAGACTGGTGGAGAAAGGGGTGCGGCCTCTGACCACTTCTCAGCAATTCCGCTGTGTGGGCCTTACTGGAGGTAACAGGAGGTTTTCTTGGCCCCTAATGACCATCAGAAGCAAAGGGGACTTCATCCCCCAACCAGGCGTGCCCTAGGGCCCCATCTCCTTGAGCCTGGCCTTTATTTATTTTTTTTATTATAAAGGGGGTTGGCCGAGGGGCCCCCCTCCCGGGCCACTTTCGGTCACTGGGACCCCATCCCCCGGGGCATGCCTTCAACTATCTTTGAAAGCAGCTCCCTCTGCCCAAAAGCATTTCTGCTCCACTTCATGGAAGCAAGAGCATTTTACTGATCTTGCTTCCATGAATCAGAGCAGAGTTTGCTATGGCTTAGTGAGAGCAGTGCTCCCGCCAAGCCATAGTAAACTGCAATGTCCTGGGGGTGGGCACCCTGGGGCATTGCTAGACCCTGCCCTTGAAGGTGGCCATCCCCAGGGCTATTTACGGCTCCATGAGGGGGGACGTGCAGCCCCTCTACAACAAATCTTAAGCAACAGGCAGGTGCTGGTCTCGGCGCTGCATGGGGGCTGGTGTCCATTTAAATAAGGCAGGTAGCATGATTTCCGATTGTCTTTTTAATATAAAACGCTACCTTTTCCACCTTTGAATTATAAAAATTTATCCAGTGCTGGGAGTTTAAATTCAGTGTGCCACAATTGCAATGTCAGCTTTGACATCTCCATGCAAACGGTTTAAAACCACCTCAGCCTGCAAGAGGAAAAACTTTCCTTCCGCATCCCGTACTTGCCACACAAACTGTTTGCACAGAGATGTAAAAGCTGACAGGTAGAGTTTTATATTGAAAAGACAATCGGAAATTATGCTACCTGCCTTATTTAAATGGTTTTATGTTTTCAAGTGCGTGCTCTGTCAGAGAAGTAATACCTGCGCTTTAAAACATGTGGGCTGTTTTAAAAAATCAGAGACACTGTTCCCGTGATCAAGGCTTGCTAAAGCTGAAACATGTTGGGAGTGATAGCCTTTTTGCCAGCATATCGTGATGTGATTAAAACAATTTTTACCGCCTGAGCCAGTGTACTTCTTGCTATGTGAGACCAAGAAGAGTTTGTTGGGGATACATTTTTATAATGTGTGGAGATGAAGATAAAGCAGCACTTAACACCGCTGAGAACTGCAGACATGTGGTTACTCAGAAATGACTACAACATGGTGCCACATCTACAAGCGGAGACGTAGTCTTCGTGGTGAGGATTTTAGGACAGTCTATTACTGGGTTACATTACCGGCTGCAAATGGCACCACATGGTTATTTCACAGTTACAAACAGGATGAAGTACCAAATAATTACACACCATACGAAGAAATAGAGCTACCTCTCACGTACCAAGAACAAATAAATTGGTTTAATGGCACCCTTCAACACACAGGAGCAAACGTTAGACTCAGTCTTTGCAGCAAAGAGGAGGCAACATGGCCAGTCTTAGCCAGCTACACTCCACATTATAATTTTGCTAGATTATCAGCAGCTGAAGTGCGAACATTATACAATGATCTATTAACAATATATAGATGTCTTACACAGTTTGTTATGTGGACATTACCACATAACCCCTTCCCTGCTTCTGTCGGCCAATGGCCATCGCGAGCGCTACCTCCGTAGTGCTGCGCATGTCTGTTGGCCAACGCAGCCCTGCCCACTTGATCAAAGGGCTGCAAAGCGGCCGGAATTTGCGCTGCGGTTAAGAGGTTAACCCGCACGGACCACTCAAGCTGTACAACCATATTTGGGTACTCCAGGCATCAGCCCACAAACCCTAAATGCAGTGATGGTAAAAGTTCCCATCATACAGGAGGAGACTTCGTTTAGGATTACACAAAAAAGAAGCCAGCTTGAGGTGGTATTTCCCCATACTGGCCAGCAGGAAGAACACAGAATACTGACTTTTTGCTTGCCAATGGGGATGGCTCCCCCTGTGGAAGTCTGCACGACTTAGTGTACACACTTTGCGGCTGTATATACCAGAACACATGGTACCCCTTCCATGGCTGTTTTGCCGAAACAGATCCAGAAGGAATGAGGCAGCACCTGCACTAGACATGGGGATAAAACTGATGGGCAATGTTGCTGCAGTATCTGCCATTATGTTAAGCAACATATAGGGGGAAGCAGCAGCATTAGTTATACACCAGCATATAATGGATCTGGCTCCTGCACAGCAGAAGCATGAATTACCTAATATTATCGAAGAAAGCTATGGTGCCCAGGGTAGAGATAATATGGGAGCCAGACCTGGTAAACCTCAATTAGGATAATTCTGGAAAGGAAAATTCTAAGCAAGCACCCAACTCTTCTACAAAGAAGAAGTGGGAAAATAAGAAAAACAAAGACAAGACTACGTGACAGGGTGGTTTTACTCAACAGGAAGTCACTGAAAAATGCTATAACTTGTGAAACCGTGATAATATACTGACAGATATCAGGATAATGATACATGTTTATTTTGTTCCTGTCAGGATTCATCCGATAAACGTTCAGAGAGGTGGACGGCGTAAATTAGAAGACAGGCGTGTGGAATATAATAAAATATCTACTAGTCCATGGGGCAGGTTGCTTCATAAATCTACTTGTCCTGTAACAAAATCCACTTGTCCCTTTAATGTCGTGTAGTGCGGCGACAAATTATGGCAGTAATCTAATTTTATAAGAGCTCTGATATAGCCTCACTGATTATGCCAGGGCTCATACCATAGTGGTGTTTGAATATTTGCAATCCCCTTATGTTTCCATGTTTCCACAGATCTACATACTGGGGCTGAAGGTAGTGGTAAGCAATAGTTCCAGGGTAAGAATGCCCTTTTGAGTCAGTGCAAACCTACTAACTTGCATATTTTAAGGGTTTTTAACAGCTCTTCTCTAATCTTTTCTCATACTGAGAAATGTTGCAAATTTACTCCTGACAATGGCAGACGTAAACCTTCTTTCAGAGTTGGGGAAAAAAGTGGTTTGAGGGAAAGTGAACTTCCAAACACTCAGATTTTCGCATGCGCAAATCTATACATGCATATCTGCTAATGCTAAAATGCAGTTCACAAATATTTTCTAGGAGTACTATTTCTTGTCCTACTTCAGTAAATTCTTGGGAATTCATGAAAGCCATATAACTGTACTTAATGCAAGGACATACACAATGAGTGCACTTTAGAGACTTTCTTTAAGAATTGGGGACCTAATTTGGTCTGGCGTTGAGCATGACCTTTTGTGTATATTACAATTCTGTCTCTCTCTCTCTGTATCGGCTGGCTTCACTGTGAATGACAGCATTCTGCTCTTTCACAAGGAGCATGTCGGCACACAAATTAATTTAGTTCAGTGCCAGTAAGTATTGTGACAGTGTGTGCTTTTTGAGACCAAAAACTATTTTTGCTTTTGCCAATGTTAGTTATAATGATAAGGGCTCGGCAGCTCTCACATCAATAAGGTTTTACAAAAACCATGCAAAAAAGTCACACATTGACAAAACTAAAAAGATTACATACAATTTCAGAACTACTGGCTTTGCCAATGCTTCTTTATTTTTGGTTCCCATAATCTTAATGAAACTGGTTACACTGATTCTCCATTATGAATATTTTTGGGAAATACTAGCATGCATCAACACGTTACAAAATGATGCTGCAAAGAAATGGTACCTGAAATGTTACAGTACTTTAGCTAAATGTTTTTAGGTCTTTCCTACGCAGCGTGCATGCGCTGATTAGGAGACCCTTAGCCGCCGTTTAGCTCTTTTTCAAGCACATACTCGTGCTTGTGGCAGCATACACCTTGCAGGAATGTGCAGCAGCGTGCCACAAGCAAGAGTATGTGCTTTGAGAAAGAGCAGACTGCACGCGCACACACACACCACTCCCGGGCCAGCAAATGCGATTGCAGTGCCGTGCACGGCTCTCTCTTGCTTTTTTTTAAGGTCTCTGCGCGTGCGCGCACACACACACACTAATCCCGGGCTTGTTTACTTTTTTAATCCCAATTGAAGCCCTGACTGTGCTACAAATGACTTGCTAGGCGTCCACAGTTATCCGTAGTAGCATAAGACATCTCTTTGCAACATTCCTACAGTGACAGCAAAACGTGTTCTTGGATGACGAGAGAAAGCGACTGTTGTTCTCCCTCGTATGACCAAGTCCGGCTGCCCCAACAAATAGGACCGTTGGGGGAAGGGGGGGGGCAAGGGGCGGAACTTGCTTGCAACCAAGATGGCTGCCTGAGCCGAGAGCTCCCCCGTCTTGAAATATATCCTGCAATTATCCTGAGTTCGTGTGGATCGAAAGCCTTGTATTTGGGCAGATTCTGGCAGCGGAGACCTGGGCGAAAACTCACAGACACACGTTCGGGGCACGAGATTGCTGCGGAAGCCTGCGACGTAAAGGCGCGCACACAAGCCGCGCCCTCAAGTGAGGAGACCGCGCCGATCGAGACCAGTTGCTTGGCCGGCTCCGCGCAATGCAAATCCCATCAGCCCCGGAGGTGAGACATCGCCCATACTGCCTGCGCGGGCCGGGGGTGGGGGGTCCCGCTGTGACGAGGGGGCGCCGATAGAGAGGAGGACGGTGCCGGCGGTGATACGGGACCGCTCCTACCCGGAGACCTACACCGCGCACACCTGCATCGCCCTGGGAGAGAGACGAGCTGAGGCCTGGGGGACCACTGGGACGCAAGTAAGTGCCCACGGACAGATCTGGCGACGTCTGGGGACAGGGCAGATCTGGGGACATTGGGGTGTGCGGTGCCCCCTGCCTGCTTTGCCCCGGTGCGGGACTTGGAGGCTTACGTTCCTGCCGGGGATCCCAGTACCCGAGACATGACCACATACACCCTGGCCGGGGCTGCCCCGCAGAAACAGTTGTGCTGAGGACTCAGGTGCATATTACCCTGTGTAACGACGGTAACGTAGCTTGCCCATGAGACCCGGGTGGTGGCGGCCTTGCCTTTCTCCGTTATAAGGTTGCGTCAGGACTGCCAATAGGGGTCGCACGAACAGGTCACAACCAAAACTGTCCTTCGTTCCGAAAGGTACCACAGCCAATGACACTGTAGCAGGGAGGGACGCGGGAGAGCGCGAACCAGTGGAGGACGCTGCGTCGCAGGATATCAGAGGTTTGCTGCTTGCCATGGAAAAGGGCCTGCAGGGCGGGATGGCATCGTTGGGCACTAAGATGGACGCACTAACTTATCGTATGGATTGGATGGCGGAGAGGATGGATAAGCAGGCGGAGCGTATGGACATGGCAGAGCGACGCATTACGGAGGTGGAAGAGGCGCAGACCACACTGGATACGGACAACAAACAGATGGCCAGAGCAATGCAGGCACTGATGGATAAGACGGAAGACCTGGAAGCTCTTTCTCGGCGCTGCAACCTACGCATCACAGGCCTTCCGGAGACTACACAGACGGGCAATATGGAGGTGTTTGTGGAAAACCTTCTCAAAACTCTGTTGGGGGACTCTGCCTTCTCTGCCATGTTTGTTGTGGAGAGGGCACACCGCTCTCTGGCCTCAAGACCCAAACCAGGGGCCCCACCGAGGCCTATAATTGCCAAATTGCTCAAATATAGAGACTGAGATACTGCGCTCAGGTTGGCAAGGGAGAAGCAACCATTGCAACACGAAGGTTCAACCATTTCTCTGTTGTAAATGTAAATTGATACTTGTATAGCGCACTACTCACCCGCAAGGGTCTCAAGGCGCTTGTACGAATACCGCTGTGGAACCCATCCTGGCTTTCCCTGTGAGGTGTCCACTCCTGGACACCCCCAAGGTGGAGGCCAGGCATCCTTAGCGTTGTGGGGGCCGTTGTGGAGATTAAGCAAGCTATTGCCCAGAGTTGCAGTGTGGGACTCCATGATTGGAATAGGCACCGAGGCGAGAATGATCAGGTCCGTGGAATTTTGAGCCCAATACCCGCCGAGGCGGGGAATTGAACCCTGGTCCCGGGCTAGACCTCTGCATCAGGGTCTGCCGCTCTAACCATTGAGCCACACTTCTCCACTGTTCCCAGTTTTTATTGCTAGGGTGCAAGAGACGAGGCGGCAGTTTGTACCGATGAAAAGACAATTATGCGAAATGGGTGCCGAATATGCCATGCTGTACCCTGCGAAACTCAGGATCAACCGGCAGGGGAAATCCTTAATTTTCACAAATCCCAAAGCCTTGCAGCGAGCGTTGAAGGAATGGTAGAAGGATACTAGACTCTCCCCGAGCAGAAGGTCGGAGGAGGCGGGGAGCTCGCTCGAGGACCAGGACTGACACTTCGCCATATGGACCGGTATGGGGCGAGACATGAAGGAGCAGCCACGCTGATGAGTTTCTTTTTGGGGATTTCTTCCTTTCGGGGCCCGCCCGACATCCTGATATCGGATTCTGCGGCTGGGCTCCACAAGGACCAGACAGACCTCCCAGAATTACCAAGGCGCCTGGGGGACAACTCACAGTACATGGTAGGACATATATTGCTGTTTACAGGCTAAGATAACACACAGGATATTGGACAATGGCGACGGGGTGGCAGGGGATGGCAATATGTCTACATACTGCATAAAACTGGACTTCCGCTTGTTACCTCTGCCCACGCGTGAACTCCACAGACTTTGATTGTCAAGGGTGTAACCCTTATGGGTTGGGGGTTTTGTTTGCATGGTGGGGGGAGATTGGAGGGGAGGGGGGGATGGGGGAAGAGGGGAGATCGATGCCTAGTTGGGGATGGGCAGGCGTGGGTGGGACAGAGGGAGGGGGGGAGTGGAGCCGAAAGGGGTTGGGGGGACGGCCCACAGTATGTTTTGTTTTTGCAATTGTTGTTTATACATTCCCGCACATTTTATTATTTATTTATTTATTCGGGAGTTTTATAGCGTGGCTAGACCCGGCACAGACTACCTCAAGTCACAGCATATACAGATTCCATTATTACACGGTACAGATAGACGATGACACCTGAACCAACCCAGTTTGAGACTGTTTTAGACACACTGACTTTGATCGGAACGTAAGAGGCCTTAATGACCACAGGAAGGTCCGGAAAGTCCTGCAGTACCTTGCCAGATACGAGGTGGATATAGCCCTTCTGCAGGAAACACACCTCCCTATGGATAGCCGCATACTTCGATACAGGGGCCTTTCGGGCAATGTTCATGCTGCAGGTTTCGCGTCGCATGCAAGGGGAGTCCTCACATGGGTTAACCCGAAAACACGACAGACCTATGACGCCATCGGTGACGGACGGGGATGGCAGGTACACAATCACTAGATGTTGTGGTAAGGGATTTGAGTTCTGTATAGTTAATATGTATGGACCCAACTACGACCACCCTGATTTTTACTCTGAAATAACAGCCAGGATAGCGACATACTCAGGGGGGGAGATTCTTTGGGGAGGAGTTTCAACATGACCAGGCACCCTCACATTGACAGATCAGATGGCCCGATCGACGCCCCGTGACCTCGGCCAGAGCGCTGGAGGCCCACATGGGCAGACTGGGCCTGAAAGATGTTTGGAGATATCGTTACCCAGTACAGGGAGGATATACGCATTACTCTGCACAATTTAATATACACACACAAATAGAATATTGGCTCGCCACACAGTATTTAATATCAGCAATACAAAGATGTGAGGTGCTCCCATGCACGTATTCAGACCATTCACTAGTACTGATATCGTTAGTCACGCCGGAGAGACAGATACCGCCATTTAGTTGGCGATTCCCACCCTATTCCCTACTGGATCCCTCCTTCAAGTAGGAGCTGGCAATAGCCATTGAAACATTCTTTGAGAGTAACGAGGGGTCCGTGCCGTCACTGCAGAATGTCTGGGAGGCATTTAAACTGTATATCAGGTGTGATTACCATATCTAAGCACTCAGGAGTTCTCAGGGCAATCAGAGGCAGGCTACGGACTCTGGAATCCAGACTCATAGAGCTGCAGAGTAGTCAACTCAATAACCCCAGTGAAGCTCTTACTGGGGAACTGTCAGAGACGCTGCGCAAATACAATGAGGAGGCAGATTCGGAAGTTAAGCACTTAGTGAAGTACGCGACTGCTAGTTCGTATAGGGAAAGCGAACGGCCAGGTGCGCTGCTAGCACAGCTTGCAAAACGGAATAGGAATAGGGAAGGGGTACCCGAGATGAGAAAGGAGGACTCGGAAGAGTTGCTCACAAATGCCCAAGTAGCTGAGAGATTCTGGGAGTATTACGCTGCATTGTATGCCTCCAGAGGCCCTGCACCGCATGATTGCATCCTAGATTACCTGACCCACATTGAGATGCCGGGACTTACGGATCTCGACCGGAGATTCCTGGTACACCCCCTAAAGAAGGGAAGAGATAGTACTGGCGCTGTCAACCATGAAGTCCGGTAGAGCGCCTGGTAGCGATGGCCTCACGGTGGCTTTTTATAAGGCTTTCTTAGATATTCTACTCCCCAAGTTACTTGCCCTGTTTGAGGACATGGCAGACTCGGGCACTATGCCGCCCACGATGCAGGAGGCGATCCTGGTTGAAATTCTCAAGCCTGGCAAGAACCCAAGCGACTGTGCATCATATCGACCGCTCTCGCTGTTGAATGTGGACACGGACATTTTCGCCAAATTGATCGCTAATCGTCTTCACCCCATGATCACCACGTTAGCTCCGGAACAAGCTGGTTTGTCCCGGAACGGAACCTTACCTACAATTTACGATCAGTTTTCGCAGCCTTTCAGCACACACGCCCGGAGATACCGGCGGTGGCAGTCTTTCTCGACATGGAGAAGGCCTTCGACTCTGTCGAATGGCCTTTTCTAAAACACGTGTTAACTCGCATGGGAGTGGGACAGTTATTTCTACAACTTCTGTCTACACTATACACCTCCCCTACTGCTCGGGTACGTATTGGGTCGGTGGTTACTTGCACTATTCGGATAGAGAGGGGGACGAGGCAGGGATGCCCACTATCCCCTCTTCTATATGCCCTGGTGGCGGAGCCCATGGCTTGTGCCCTGCGCAAATACCACAGACACAGGGGCATCCGATTTCCCACCTATAAATTGATAGTCTCTACTTACGCAGACGATACCTTATTATATGTTAGAGAACCAGAAACCCATTTGCCGGCGGTCTTGCGCGAAGTGGTACTATTTGGATCACTGTCGGGAATACACGTTAACTGGAACAAGTCACTTATGTTCCCACTGACCCCGGCTACACAGAAATTCGACCCGGAGTACCCCATCCAATGGACCACTGATTCAGTGCGATATTTAGGGATCCAGCTGCACACAGACCCGGAGGTGATATTGAGGGAAAATTACGGGACTGCGATCTCCAAATTGGAAGACGATATTGACAGATGGATAACGCTGCCGCTGTCACTATTAGGGAGGATGGCACTCATGAAGATAGTGGTGCTGTCATGCCTACTGTTCTTGTTTTGCAACATACCTATGGTGCTTTCCATGAACTTTTTCCTGCAGCTACGTGCTCGGATGGTTCGGCTAGCTTGGGCCGGTAAGCAACCGAGGGTCGCTTGGTCTATACTTACGAGACCTTATGCTGAGGGAGGACTGAATGCTCCAGACTTGGAGCTTTACTACAGAGCAGTACAGGCTGCACCTGCCTATAACTGGATACACGGCCCGAAGGACATACCACACGTACGCATAGAGGCGTTAGTAGCAGACCCCACGCCGCTGCCGGCGCTGCTGACTTTGCCTCGAGACCGACGAACTGGCTTTCTTGACTATTTACAACAAGGGGTGGTGAGGGACAGAGTCTCTGAATTAAGCAGAATACTCTCACCCAGTCAAGAGATCAGGGCTAGATCCAACACCGTTTTTTAGCTCATTGCACCATCCCAGTTTCAGAACCTGGCTGTATGCAAATTAGTCTGTTCCTGTCCCAGTGCATGATGGGAACAGGGCAAACCAAACTACAAAAGCCAATTCTTACACTGGGAAGGAAACAAGCTTCCGTTTTTTTTTACCGGTTTCTGGCATTACAGCCGTCTTCGGCCCGGCTTGCTTGAATCCTGATGGTGCAATGAGCAAGGGACTCATGTCTGAGTATACCCTTCCACGCTTAGGGTGGACAAAATTATTTACAACAAGGGGTGGTGAGGGACAGAGTCTCTGAATTAAGCAGAATACTCTCACCCAGTCAAGAGATCAGGGCTAGATCCAACACCGTTTTTTAGCTCATTGCACCATCCCAGTTTCAGAACCTGGCTGTATGCAAATTAGTCTGTTCCTGTCCCAGTGCATGATGGGAACAGGGCAAACCAAACTACAAAAGCCAATTCTTACACTGGGAAGGAAACAAGCTTCCAGGTTTTTTTTTTTACCGGTTTCTGGCATTACAGCCGTCTTCGGCCCGGCTTGCTTGAATCCTGATGGTGCAATGAGCAAGGGACTCATGTCTGAGTATACCCTTCCACGCTTAGGGTGGACAAAATTATTTACAACAAGGGGTGGTGAGGGACAGAGTCTCTGAATTAAGCAGAATACTCTCACCCAGTCAAGAGATCAGGGCTAGATCCAACACCGTTTTTTAGCTCATTGCACCATCCCAGTTTCAGAACCTGGCTGTATGCAAATTAGTCTGTTCCTGTCCCAGTGCATGATGGGAACAGGGCAAACCAAACTACAAAAGCCAATTCTTACACTGGGAAGGAAACAAGCTTCCGGGTTTTTTTTACCGGTTTCTGGCATTACAGCCGTCTTCTGCCCGGCTTGCTTGAATCCTGATGGTGCAATGAGCAAGGGACTCATGTCTGAGTATACCCTTCCACGCTTAGGGTGGACAAAATTATTTACAACAAGGGGTGGTGAGGGACAGAGTCTCTGAATTAAGCAGAATACTCTCACCCAGTCAAGAGATCAGGGCTAGATCCAACACCGTTTTTTAGCTCATTGCACCATCCCAGTTTCAGAACCTGGCTGTATGCAAATTAGTCTGTTCCTGTCCCAGTGCATGATGGGAACAGGGCAAACCAAACTACAAAAGCCAATTCTTACACTGGGAAGGAAACAAGCTTCCGGTTTTTTTTTTACCGGTTTCTGGCATTACAGCCGTCTTCGGCCCGGCTTGCTTGAATCCTGATGGTGCAATGAGCAAGGGACTCATGTCTGAGTATACCCTTCCACGCTTAGGGTGGACAAAATTATTTACAACAAGGGGTGGTGAGGGACAGAGTCTCTGAATTAAGCAGAATACTCTCACCCAGTCAAGAGATCAGGGCTAGATCCAACACCGTTTTTTAGCTCATTGCACCATCCCAGTTTCAGAACCTGGCTGTATGCAAATTAGTCTGTTCCTGTCCCAGTGCATGATGGGAACAGGGCAAACCAAACTACAAAAGCCAATTCTTACACTGGGAAGGAAACAAGCTTCCGGGTTTTTTTTTACCGGTTTCTGGCATTACAGCCGTCTTCGGCCCGGCTTGCTTGAATCCTGATGGTGCAATGAGCAAGGGACTCATGTCTGAGTATACCCTTCCACGCTTAGGGTGGACAAAATTATTTACAACAAGGGGTGGTGAGGGACAGAGTCTCTGAATTAAGCAGAATACTCTCACCCAGTCAAGAGATCAGGGCTAGATCCAACACCGTTTTTTAGCTCATTGCACCATCCCAGTTTCAGAACCTGGCTGTATGCAAATTAGTCTGTTCCTGTCCCAGTGCATGATGGGAACAGGGCAAACCAAACTACAAAAGCCAATTCTTACACTGGGAAGGAAACAAGCTTCCGGGTTTTTTTTTACCGGTTTCTGGCATTACAGCCGTCTTCGGCCCGGCTTGCTTGAATCCTGATGGTGCAATGAGCAAGGGACTCATGTCTGAGTATACCCTTCCACGCTTAGGGTGGACAAAATTATTTACAACAAGGGGTGGTGAGGGACAGAGTCTCTGAATTAAGCAGAATACTCTCACCCAGTCAAGAGATCAGGGCTAGATCCAACACCGTTTTTTAGCTCATTGCACCATCCCAGTTTCAGAACCTGGCTGTATGCAAATTAGTCTGTTCCTGTCCCAGTGCATGATGGAAACAGGGCAAACCAAACTACAAAAGCCAATTCTTACACTGGGAAGGAAACAAGCTTCCGGGTTTTTTTACCGGTTTCTGGCATTACAGCCGTCTTCGGCCCGGCTTGCTTGAATCCTGATGGTGCAATGAGCAAGGGACTCATGTCTGAGTATACCCTTCCACGCTTAGGGTGGACAAAATTATTTACAACAAGGGGTGGTGAGGGAGGGTATACTCGGATGCGAGTCCCTTGCTCACTGCACCATCAGGATTCAAGCAAGCCGGGCCGAAGACGGCTGTAATGCCAGAAACCGGTCCCCGGAAGCTTGTTTCCTTTCCAGTGAAAGAATTGGCTTGGTAGTTTGGTCTGCCCTGTTCCCATGATGCACTGGGCCAGGGACAGACTAATTTGCATATAGCCAGGTTCTGAACTGGGATGGTGCAGTGAGCTAAAAAACGGTGATGGATCAAGCCCTGATCTCTTGACTGGGTAGGAGTGTTCTGTATTAATTCGGAATACTCTGTCCATCACCACCCCCTTTACTGTATCGTTTTGGCCACCATAAGCGTGGAAGGGTATACTCGGATGCGAGTCCCTTGCTCACTGCACCATCAGGATTCAAGCAAGCCGGGCCGAAGACGGCTGTAATGCCAGAAACCGGTCCCCGGAAGCTTGTTTCCTTTCCAGTGAAAGAATTGGCTTGGTAGTTTGGTCTGCCCTGTTCCCATGATGCACTGGGCCAGGGACAGACTAATTTGCATATAGCCAGGTTCTGAACTGGGATGGTGCAGTGAGCTAAAAAACGGTGATGGATCAAGCCCTGATCTCTTGACTGGGTAGGAGTGTTCTGCATTAATTCGGAATACTCTGTCCATCACCACCCCCTTTACTGGCTTTCTTGACTCCCTGAATACGGTTACACACGCCTGGCATCATATGATGGACGCGGAGGCGTGCAGCCTACTGTATGCTCCAACGGCTGCGATTGAATGGTCCCACTGGTTAACCCCGTGTAGGGACAAGGCGATGATACGTGCGTTGAAGGCGCTGAATATACATATGATGGGCAACATGTTCGTGAATGGAGTAGCATGCTCTTGGGAACAGGTTGAAGTGGGTGACGACGGCAGGCAGATGCTGGGGCGATTCCAGTACCACAGGGTGTGACATGCACTAAGGGCACTCCTTGGTGAGGAGATGGAAGAGCCACAAACGGTCACGGCTTTTGCCTATGTGGTCGTAGCTAAGTTCCCTACTAGACTAATAGCCAGACTGTACTCTATTGCCCTGGTGGAAAGGACGGCAGAATTCGCAAAGCAGAGACTGGCATGGCAAGCAGACTTACGAAGGGAACTAAACGAGGAGGTTTGGCGGTATTGTTGCACTAGCACTAAACGTATCTCCCTCAGCAGCAGGCATAGGCTGGTACATTTTAAATACCTGAACAGAACCTACTACACGCGGGAACGACTTCATAGGTACAAGCTACGGGACAGCCCTTCCTGCGAGAGATGTGGGACACTGGTCGCAGACTTCTTGCATGTGGCGTGGCACTGTCCGGACGTCCAAGCTTTCTGGCAGGAAGTGTATAAAGAGGTTAATGATACTACGGGCTGACAATGACTCTAGACCCTTACTGGCGCTACTAGGCTACTCCAAGCCTCTACGCCCGACACATAGGAGACTAGTGGACATAGCCTTCTTGCTAGCAAAAAGGTGCGCAGCGCTGCGATGGATGAAAGGCCCTCCCCCTAGGCTGCCTCAATGGTCCAGAGAAATGACGTATTGATGCACTCAGACGGAACTCTACAGCAAATTGTTACCCCCAGAAACAGGCCTAAAAACTTTTGGTCTTGCTTTTTAGAGCGCAAACGGACGCAGGAGGATTTAAGGGACGATGGGGTAGACACCTAATTAGATTGAGAAGACAGTCCAGCACAAGATCACACGCCTGATACTGACACCCCTCCCCGAGCTTTGGACGTACACACGCACAGGAGCGGGAACATAGGGGAGGAGGCATCACAGGGTAAAGGCTGGAGGTTGTCACACTTACCTATCACCCACAAGGGGCCGCTGGAGACTCCACGTGGTAGAAGTCACATTGCTGAAGCAGGTGCTGGGGCCAGAATGTAAGAAAGAACCTGTACCTTATTGGTGTAATGTAGATCTGATGCTGCCTGTGATGATTGTTGTTTAGTTCTTATTTTTCTCTTTTTGAAAAATGTCAATAAAGAAATTTAATAAAAAAACAAATAGGACAGTGCATGCTTGAGAACGCTGTACGGTCTGTATTTGTTTTGCTCAAGCAAAGTGAGTTGCCTCCGCCCCCTTTTTCCGTTTCAGAGCTTCTGCCAGTGGCATGTACTTTGCTATCGCCAGTTCTCTAATATTTGTAGTTCGGTTTGTTGGCGAAAACTTGTTGTAACTGTCTTGGTGTCACCTCGTTGTCTTTGTGTACTGGTAAATTTGCTTGGTAAATAAAGCTGCCTACCCAAGAGGAATTCTCAGTGCGAGTTTACCAGACAGAAAAACAAGATTTAAACAAAGCACAGAACCACTTGCAAGATATTAATAAAGGTCTGCCTTAATGCGAAGCAATGAGCGCAGCATTCATCGAGGTAGCCGTCCAATGAGGTCGAACCGTAATACTCTATGCCATCAAAAGTCTAGGTGTGAGAACCTTTCGGAAGGCATAATGCACTATCCTACCAGCTCCTGATTGTTGTCCATAGGTGCACTGTTGTACAAGCCTCTGATCCATGTCCACTGGTAGCCTATCACACAAACGTCAAATCAATGTTTGCTGTTGTGCGATTACATAAATCTTTGATCGTTGTCTTCTACTGTGCCATCACACAAGCCTCTGATACTCGTCTACTCGTGCGCGGTCTCACAAGCTCCGGTCCATGTCACACCAGTCTTGTAATTCCTTTGTGCATCAACTTATCCACATCTCTTGCCGGCCTGGGTTGGTGGGCGATCCTCCTCACAGCTGGCTACAAAGCTTTGGAACGCGCTTCCCCTAACTATTCCCTTGTTTACTACTCGTACCAGTTTCATTGCTATTTAAAAACATATTAGTTTGACAAACAGCAGGGTATTCAATGCAACCTGTTCACCCTCTACCTGCCCCAGTTCCTGGACAACTTCAGGTAACCTTGCGCTCTATAAATATTTCATTAAATGAATTAAAAAAGGAGAGAAACTTAAGATAAACTTGCCGTTTTTATGAATGTACAAGAGCCCTTTAAACACCTAGAAACCCAGAACACATTCCAATAATGACTTATTTTATTGAACTGTATAGTTAATTGTGACGTTTAATGTCTCGTCTTATTTTAATTAGATTTTTTTTTAAGATGGGGCAATTCAAACCTAAATTCTCGGCAAGGGTTTTGCGGAGCTGATTCCTTTTTATTTTTTTAATTTGTATATATAAATTGGCTCAATTATATGACTTGGACTTTGCTGAAATATTGAAATATGTAAACTCTTGTCTAAGACCGTTTTCGCTACTCTTACAAATTACCAATTCACCCCTTGACAAGGTATTCATGGCTGTGAGCTTGAACTGTTTCTTCCTACTTCGGCCACTCAGAGGCATATCTCTTCAACATTGTTATTTTCTGTAATTCTTTTTATTGTTTTACAACATATTAACAGAGCAGCAATACATGATTTCACACTTAATGTCACTAATAAGCAGTATGTCTGATGCATCTGGGTACCATTGTTCTGTTACAAAAGAGGTCATTGTAATATTAAATTCATGGCCGCCATATTTTCTCAAGTTTCCTTATACAACCTCTGTTTTTTGTTCCCTACCTCTCCGACATTGTTTTGCCTTGAAAAAGGAGCATCTCGGATACAAAATAGTGTGACATTTATCTTGTTTTTTGTACAGTCGTAAGAAGCAAGAGGTACCACAACCAGCAGTATCCACATTTTCCTTTATAGCCTGTTTAGATTGGAGAGGGCTGGAAATCATTGTCTTCTCATCAGATGCCTAAGATTCTTGACCAAGTGCTGCTCTCTTCACCATGCAGCTACAAACTGAAATATATGGACAGATGCCATGCCATCAGAGTTGTTACATAAACATTTGAATTAGATAATTTATTGTGTATTTTCTATTACCAAAAGATTTCTTCTTGTTCTGTGTACTTACCCTTTGTAAACAAAGTAAATGTGGTTCTGATGGTGCTTACTCACCGTTGGGGAGGCTTCCTTGGGTTTCAAAAAATGTCAAATGCTGCACAACTAGAAGTGTGTCAACTACAGCACTTTAAATCAATCAGTGGGAGCAATCAATCAATCATTCATTAGTAAAGCGCCCTACATACCCGTGAGGGTCTCAAGGCGCTGGAGGGGGGGGTGTCGGGGGCCATGTCGAAAAGCCATGTTTTGAGAAGTCTTCTGAAGGCCAGCAGGTCCTGGGTGTGTCGGAGGCTGGTAGGGAGAGTGTTCCAGGTCTTGGCGGCGAGGTAGGAGAAGGATCTGCCGTCGGCTGTGGTTTTCCGGACTCGTGGAACTGTGGCGAGGTTGGCAGAGTGGAGGCTGCGGTGGGGGTGTAGAAGCTGAGTCGGTCGTTGAGGTATGCTGGTCCGGCGTTGTGTAGGGCTTTGTGTGCGTGGATGAGGAGTTTGAAGGTGATCCTGTGGTTGACGGGGAGCCAATGCAGGCCTCTCAGGTGGGGTGTGATGTGGCTGCGTCTGGGGACGTCGAGGATCAGTCGTGCCGAGGTGTTCTGGACGCGTTGCAGCCGTCTCAGGAGCTTGGTGGTTGTTCTTGCGTAGAGGGCGTTCCTGTAGTCCAGCCTGCTGGTGACGAGGGCCTGGGTGACGGTTTTTCTTGTGTCGGAGGGGATCCATTTGAAGATCCTGCGGAGCATTCGGAGGGTGTTGAAGCAGGAAGCGGAGACGGCCTTGACCTGTTTGGTCATGGAGAGGGCGGATTAGAGGATGACCCCCAGGTTGCGTGCGTGGACGGTGGGTTCTGGGGCTGTTCCTAGCGATGTTGGCCACCAGGAGTCGTCCCAGGCTGAGGGGGTGGGGCAGAGCATGAGGACCTCCGTCTTGTTTGAATTCAGCTTCAGGCTGCTGTCCTTCATCCATTCGGCGACGGCCTTCATACCTCTGTGGAGGTTGGCTTTGGCGGTGTGGGGGTCTTCGGTGAGGGATATGATCAGCTGGGTGTCGTCGGCGTAGGAAATGATGATGAGGCTATGTTGTCGTGCGACGTGGGCAAATGGTGCTGTGTAGATATTGAACAGCGTCGGGCTGAGGGATGATCCCTGTGGAACGCCGCAGATGATCTCGGTGGTCTTGGAGCGGAAGGGTGGGAGGCGGACGTTCTGGGTTCTGCCGGAGAGGAAGGACGTGGTCCAGGCCGGGGCCTTCTCTTGGATTCCGGCGTCATGGAGGTGTGCTGTTAGGGTGCGGTGGCAGACCATGTCGAAGGCTGCTTATAGGTCCAGAAGGATGAGGGCGGCTGTTTCCCCGTTGTTCATAAGGATCCTTATGTCGTCGGTGGCGGCGATGAGGGCGGTCTCGGTGCTGTAGTTGCTGCGGAAGCCGGACTGGGATGAGTCCAGGATGTTGTTGTCTTCGAGGTAGTGGGTCAGCTGTCTGTTGACGATCTTCTTCGTGACTTTCACCGGGAAAGGGAGCAGGGAGATGGGCCGGAAGTTCTTGAGGTGGTTGGGGTCCGCCTTGGGTTTCTTCAGTATGGCGTTGATCTCGGCGTGTTTCCAGCTCTCTGGGAAGGTTGCTGTCTCGAAGGAGATGTTGATTGTTTTCCGGAGGGGGGGTGCGATGGCTGTGCTGGCTTTGTTGAAAACGAGGTGAGGGCATGGGTCAGATGGGGATCCAGAGTGGATGGAGTGCATGGTCTTGGTGGTGTCTTCGTCGCTGACGTTGGACCAGGCGGTCAGGTGCGGGTGGTGGTCGCAGGGGTGGTGGCCTTGGCGGCGGATGCGGGGGTGGCGGTGTTGAAGCTGTCGTGGATGTCGGTTATCTTGCGGTGAAAGAAGGTGGCCAGTGAGTTGCACAGGTCTTGTGATGGAGGAATGTCGTTGGTGTTGGAGAGTTCTTTCACGATGTTGAAGAGCTCTTTGCTGTTTGTGCACTGTTGTCTAGGCGGTCCTTGAAGGCGGTCCTCTTGGCGGTCCTGATGAGTTGGTGGTGTCTGCGGGTGGCGTTCTTGTGTGCTGCGTAGCGGTCTGGTGTTCGGTCGCGGAGCCAGCTCTTCTCCAGTTTCCGCCAGGTGCGCTTGGAGGTCCGGAGGTCTTCGGTGAACCATGCGGCTTTTTTGTTGGTGTGGTTGGTGGCGGAGGTCTTGAGTGGGGCGAGGGTGTCGGCGCAGTTGTTGATCCACTGTTTGAAGTTAATGGCGGCGGTGTCGGGGTCGGCGGGTGGTCCCAAGGCGAGGGTGGTGGTCAGTTGGTCCTCGGTGACCTTGCCCCAGCAGCGGCATGGCGTCTGTTGGGTACGGTGGTGTGTGGTGTGTTTCCTGAAGGTGAAGGGGACGCATCTGCCCAGTGGGGTTCGGTGGTGTGGTTGAAGGAGAGTGGGGACTTGTGGAGAAGATGGGGTTCAGTGTGTGTCCAGCGGCGTGGGTGAGTGTCGTTCCGAGTTGTTTGAGTCCGAGGTTGGCGATGTTGTCGTTGTTGTTCTCGAGGTGGAAGTTCAGGTCCCGAGGAGGATGTAGTCTGTGGAGGCAAAGGCGAGGGTGCTGATGAGGTCGGCGATGGAGTCGCTGAACTGTGATCGGGGTCCAGGTGGTCTGTAGATGAGTGTTCCTCAGAGTGGTGTTGGGGTCGGTGTGGATCTGGAAGTGCATGTGCTCGGCGGTGGTGAGGGTGTCGTCGGTGTTGGTCGAGACTCTGAGAGTGTCCTTGTGGATGATGGCGATTCCCACTCCCACTCCGTTGGTGCGGTCTGTGCGGGAGATCTTGTAGCCTTCTGGGATGGCTATAGCGATGTCTGGTGCCGGGGTGGCATTCAGCCAGGTCTCCGTCAGGAAGGCGACGTCGGGGGTGGTTGAGTCTAGGAGGTCCCAGAGTTCGATGGCGTGCTTGCAAGCGGAGCGGGTGTTGAGGACGATGCATCGGAGGTGGTTGGGTTCTCTGGTTGATGGTTTGGAGGGCCGAATGCTGGTGAGGCTGCAGTTCCGGCAGGTGAAGGGCCCTTGGGTGCGCTTCGGGGTGGCCCGGTAGCAGGAGGGATCTCGTCCGGGGTTGAGTGCGTGGAGGGTGCTGGAGTCGTAGTGCAGACTGGTGTGGTGGCTTCGGGGTCCCGGGGTTCTGGCACTGGGCGCGGTCCGGGCGCGGTCCAGGCGCAGACAGGCTTGCCTTTGCCGCTCCTTCGGGGGGCGGGCCGCAGGGGACAAAGCGGCGGGAGAGCGAGGGGGGTAGCGGGAGGGTGGTACAGAAGGCAAAAGGGGGCAAAAATGGGCACAGAATACAGAAAATAAGTGGCAGAAAAACGACACACAGAGCAAATGGCAGCAACAGAAGTACAGGAGCGATTTACCCAATCACGAAGGAAGATAGGACCCAGCCACGGAGGCCAGCGGTCAGGGCAGAGCGAGTGGCAGCAGCGGGAAGCGTCACATAGGAGGACATTGTGGTGGCTGAGGGGTTGACCTACCTGGTGGCAGGGTCAAGGGTCGCTCCTTTTACCATTGTGCGGCCTCCATATGAGGGGAACGGGGAGGGAGGAGCAGCTGGGAGTGGGGCGGCGAGGGGGCGACCTACCTGGTGGCAGGGACAAGGGTTGTATCTGCCATTGCATTGGATCAGTATATGCCATTGCATCAATATTCTGTTTACATTATTTAGAAGGACATTTTGAGAAGAAATCTATCTATATATATATATACAAGCTGTGACGGAAACAGCGAAACGCGTTGGGCACCCGTTGCATTACTGCATAAAGCGTTTGAAGAATTGAGGCCGCGGCACCAGTGTGAAATTCTTTTTCGTTAACCTGGATTGTGTTATATATATATATATATATATATATATTCACTGAAAAAACCATAGGTTTTATCCCTTATATAGTTAGGAATTAGCATTTAAAAAACCCATTGAAATTGCTCATATATAGTTAGTTGTACTAACTATATTTCGCGCACCCGCAATCCACTGCTGATGATGTCACATATTACATCATTCATGACATGGTCAGTTACATCACTGATGACATCTCAAATGACATCAATGATGACATCACTGATGACATCATCCAGTGAATGTGGTTTGCTTCGATATTTAAATATGCATTATATATATAGCAATTTGCATTGAAGTATGAGTGGATATATAAAAATAAATATTTGGATGGAGGACTTTAACAATTAATAGTGTCTCACTAAATATAGTGGATAGTGACTAAACTGTGTGAATATCTGTATCACTGTCAGTTGTTGTGTAAACTGGTTCTCCAGTTGGTTACTAGCTATGTGAAAGTCTATGTTAGTTATTGATTAGTTAACTGAGTATTTGTATGGGAGAGTGAATGTGTGTGTGGTTCGGTAGAGGGTGTGTGACTGCCCAAAGATGTGTGAATAGTTGATTCAGTAGATATATGAAGTTAAAACTACATGTTCTAACAGTTGTTTGGGTGAATGAATATCTTTATGGGTGTGGTGATGAGCAAATATATTTCTCAATGGTACATGTCCAACAAACTTGAAAAATAAAAGGCAGTGTATGTGTCAGTTGTTGTATATAAATAAGTATACATAAGACTCAATGATTGTGTGAGTGACTGTATGGATAACTGTATACTTGTAATAATGATTTTATAATATACTAAATATGACTTACCATCTAAATGAAGAGATGAAGTGGTGTTTGTATAAGTGTGTAGCTAAGTAAGTATGTAAGTATGATCCATTGTTTGCATAAGTGAGTAGGATAACTTCATATGTGAATAGGTTTTGTGCTGGTGTGTAATGTCGGTATAGGTGTATAAGTATTTTTGATAGTGTTCTATTGTTCATTGACAGCATGTATGAGTGAGTCTCAAATGGTTCACTTCCTTCCTACATAACCGGTCTCAGAAATTCAAGAGCAACAACCTGATGTCCCCACCAGTGCCTGTAACACTAGGCGTCCCACAAGGATCTTCCCTTTCTCCAACATTGTTCAACCTGGTCATGGAACCTCTCACCACCCTGCTACACGCATCTAATGTACACTTTCACATGTACGCAGACGACACACAACTATACCTGAAATTACAATCCCCCAATGACATCAAACTCAGAAACACACAATCATGGCTTGCCGATAATCACCTCAAACTCAATGCCCTGAAAACTGAGTTCCTGCTGATCTCACCTCCTGCGAAAAGCTCCACCTCTCAAACCTGGCTTAAGCACCTAACTGCACTCAATGTCCAACCTACCATCGTGGACTCAGCGAAATCTTTAGGCATAACACTTGACACCAATCTCAACATGCAACGGCATATCAGCAACGCAACTAAGGGAGCTAATTTCCAAATCAATACCCTGAGGAAACTTAAACCCTTCCTCCCAGCCAAGGACTTCCAAACTGCAGTACAAGCCCTAGTCATGCCGCGCTTTGACTACGGTAGCGTCGCCCTCTGCGGACTCCCCCTATCTACAACTGCACCCCTGAGAGCCTCTTTGAACGCTGCAGCGAGACTTATCACTGGATCAAAAAAACACTCACATATTTCCCCTGACCTAAAATCCTTGAACTGGCTGCCTTTTGAGGCCAGAATACATCTGAAAAGTGCATGCATGACTCAAAGGGCTATACATCACAGCTCTCCCGGTTACCTTACTCAGAAGCTGACAATTTCTGGTGGCTCAAGATCCACTAGAAGTTCAAAGAATCTCCTTCTGAAACCTCGTAGATTCTCGAAGGAAAAAACATAAGCGCTCCTTCTCAGGAATGGCACTCAGGATCTGGACTCACTCCCTCCAGAAACCAGACTTATCACCTCCACTACATTCTTTAAGAAAGAAGTAAAAGCTATCCTCATGGCTAAATTCACCTGAACATGTACCTAACTTTGGAACTTTTTGAGACTCCTGACTATTTGTAATACTTGTTTATCAGATTGACTATTTGTAATATTGTTTAACTGATTGTTTATGCTCCCTCTTTTATCTACCTTATTTTTACTACCCATTTACTACCTCAACTATCTGTCGCTCAAAAGCCTGTTAATTGCTCTCTTGTTTTTACTACCCCCTTGTTGTAAAGCGCTCTGATATCTGCAAAGATCTTGTTCGCGCTATATAAAACTCTCAAAATAAATAAATAAATCTACAGGTAATTGATTAGATGTGTGTATACATCTAGGAATCAATGGGTGGGTTTTTAAATACTTCTATTGCTGTGTCAATGGATTCAAATATGATACTCTGTATTTTTCAAATATGATACTCTGTATTTTACAAAGAGTGATGAAATATTTTACTAGTGTATGAAAAGGTGTATGTGATTGTCACGTGGATGATGTCATCAGTGATGTCATCATTGATGTCATGTAATATGTGACATCATCAGCAGTGGATTGCGGGTGCGCGAAATATAGTTAGTACAACTAACTATATATGAGCAATTTCAATGGTTTTTTAAAATGCTAATTCTTAACTATATAAGGCCTGAAACCTATGGTTTTTTCAGTGAATTTCAAAGGTTTTTTATATGCTAATTCTTAACTATATAAGGCCTGAAACCTATGGTTTTTTCAGTGAATTTGCAAGGTTTTTTAAATGCTTATTCCTAACTATATAAGGCCTGAAACCTATGTTTTTTTCAGTGAATTTGCAAGGTTTTTTAAATGCTAATTCCTAACTATATCAGGCGTGAAACCTATGTTTTTTTTCAATAAATTTCAAAGGTTTTCTAAATGCTAATTCTATTAGCGGATAACGTTTAAATATGTTAATATCCTTGTGGGACCACCTGAGCAGCCGTAGGGGGTGAGGGTGTTTCTACCCTGTCCCCTTTTTGCATTCTACATGTTTGTTTTTCTGCTTTTTTTGTGCCTCGGTCTACCGAGCACAAGATGACTGCCCAAACTTCCTGGTTTGGAGTGTTCACAGCCAATCAATGCAGCCCATGCTCGGAAAGGTCTGCGCGCACTCCTGATTGGCTGGCAGTCGTCTGTCAACATTCCCAACTGTCCAAACCAAGAAGTGTTGGCCACCATTTTGTTTCTGAGGAGAACTGAGGCACAAGAGAGCCCAAAACAAGAGTGGAAAACGCGAAAATGGGGCAGGTTAGAGATCCCCTGACCCCCTAGCCCTTCTCAGCGGGTCCCAGAATCCCCCCAGGGCATTTTTTTTTTCTCGAAAAATCGCGGGTTTTTTTTTTGGCCCTTGGGGTTCTTCTGGGACCTCCTGAGAAGGGCTATATGTCCTATGAAAAATTGCATGTTGAAAAACACGTTTTGAGAACCCCCTTTTCACTGTTTTCCCCTGTTGTACGCTCAGGGTACGCGTACCTGTAAACGCCCATGTACGCGCACCCTGAGCTTACTCCCCATAATTAAAAAAAAAAAAAAAAAAAAAAAAAAAATTCCCTTCGTGGTCCTTCTAGGCCCCCCTGAGAAAGCCTAGGGGGTCTCTACCCTGCCCCCTTTCAACATTTACCCCTTTTATTTTTCACCTCTTGTGTCTCGGTTCCACCGAGACACAAAATGGCGGACTCTGCGGACTGTTTCGAATGTTGACAGACACCCGAGAGCCAATCAGCTTTCTGCTCGCGCACTTCCGTGGCGCGCCGGGTGCGCTTACCGGTACGCGTACCCTGAGCGCTCGAAGCGCGCATATAGATATATAAATTTTTTTAAAGTTAATTTTCGTAAAAACCACTGGAGCAATTTTCACCAAATATAGAAAAGGCAATTCTGCGTACCAGTCCCTACAATTTTGCAAAGTTTGGTGTAATTCCATTCAGCGGTTCGGGCTGTAGCCGTGTCTGAACGTCCTATGGAAATTAACATGGGGAAAACACGTTTTGGGACCCCCCCTTTTTTCTCGGCCCCCGCATGACGAATCCCCCCGAAACTTTCAGGGAAGGAGCGGATTGGAGCTGGCCTAAATTTTGGAAAATTACACGCAAATTCCTCAACCGGCACCAAAGTTATTCCCAATAGAATGTTGTGGATTTCCTATGGAAACTAGGTCCTAAATATATATACCTACTGGCTATCGCCGGTAGGTAGGTAGGTAGATATATATATATATATATGCATACTCTGACCACCGGCGTATGACGGCGTACCCCAGTGTGCTGCTGGTGCTTGTTGATAGCGTGTCCGCTCACACACTTGAACACAACTCCAAAACCCTTACTATAATAAGGAAAGCTTACTATAATAAGGAAAGAACGGCACTCCGGGAGCTATAATCATTTAAGTCATGCATTTATTCCTCAGCCTTAGTGGAATAAGTGCATGACTGAAATGCTGATCACTCCATCCTTTCCTTATTATAGTAAGGATTATATATATTTATATAAAATATACAAGACATCTACACGTTGTTTCCATTGATGGATGGCCAAACATGGGATCCCAGCCCCCAGAGTTTGGATTTTCTTCTGGAGGCAATCCCCCCAATGAATCTCGAGGCGCTCGAAAGCATCTCTTCAAAGGTAAAAAGTGGCTCGACCAGAGACCCAGCACCTCCTCACATCCTGAAACAAGTTGCCACAACCATCTTCCCCACTATATTGGAAATTATCAATGCCTCACTTACCACTCGAGTGGTCCCCCCTCCTTGGAAGAAAGCGATGGTGAAGGCACTCTTAAACAAGCATTGGCATAGCCAATAGGTCTTGCCTTTGGGACCTTTTAAGTATTTAGTTATGCAGTAGAATATCCTTGGCGCAACAACATCAACTGTTGCATGGCTAAACACTTACAAGGTCCCAAAGGCAAGACCTATTGGATATGCCAATGCTTGTTTTTCCTGCTTTCATTTTTTATGAACATTTTATTTTGAAAGCAAAGAATCATCAATCTTGCTCAGAGAGCATTCTGGGAGCATTATACATTGCCTCATATTGCGAAACTTATACTGGACCACTCTCAGTAGTGCAGTCAGAGCTTACAACATTTACTTAGAGTGCTAACCCTAATAATAAAGGCATTCAATTAATGAACCATAAGGAAAATGCTACTTACCAATATGCATAGATCGCCATCTGGCGTTGGGCCCGGATGTTTGCACTTGTTTTTGTCTTGGAGAAGTCTTTGGAAGTCACGAGATGGGTGACTCCTCCTTTGAGTTATAGTGCGCATGGGCATCGGCTCCATCTTCAGATTGTTTTTCGCGAGCAGGAATACGATGGAGTTTTGTAAGAAACAGAAAAGATGCCCATGTATGCTGTATCTAATTAAGATAATACCGGAACAGATAAAGGTAGCCGGGGAGGCGGGTGGGCGTGTGTGAATCTGCAGCTCTACGTGCCAAGGACAAATGCATACTGGTAAGTAGCATTTTCCGTTCGAGGCATATGAGCTGCAGATCACACACTATGCATAGATTGTATAGCAGTACCCATCCTTAGCGGCGACCACCTGCATCTGTTGCAGAAGTTTGAAATAATGTTTTGAGTACAGCTTGGCTGTTTTGTTCGTACATCTACACAATGGTGTTTTGTGAATGTGTGCGGTGTAGACCATGTAGCCACTATGCAGATGTCATCTAAGGGAATGTTCCCTAAGAATGCCATGAATGCTCCTATTTTGCGGGTAGAGTGAGCTTTAGGAGGAACAGATAATGTGCGTTTTGCTTTGTGATAACAATGTTGTATACATTTGACAATCTACCTTGCAAATCCCGTTTTGGATATGGGGTTGCTTTTATGTGGTGGTGAGAAAGATACAAAAAGTTGTTTTGTTTTACGAAAAGGTTTTGTTCTTTCAATGTAATAAAGGAGTGCTCTTTTTACATCAAGAGTATGTAGAGCTCTTTCTGCGACTGTTTGTGGTTGCGAGAAGAAAACTGGCAATTTAACAGACTGATTGAGGTGAAAGGGAGAAATAACCTTAGGAAGGAATTTTGGATTAGTTTTAAGAACCACTTTGTTGTGATGGAGTTGTAAAAACGGTTCTTGAATAGTGAGTGCTTGTATCACACTAACTCTTCTAAGGGAAGTAATGGCCACAAGGAAAGCGACTTTCCATGTAAGAAATTGTAACTCACATTTATGTAGAGGTTCGAATGGGGGGACATTAGTCTTGTGAGAACAATATTCAAATTCCATACAGGTGGGGTGGTACCCTGGGAGGAATGCATTGATGACAGTGACTGAATAACAATAGATGTTGCCTATTTTGTAAGTAGGCTGCAATGGCAGCAAGGTGTAACCTAATAGATGTGTATGCTAGGCTAGAACTTTGAAGATGTTATAGATAACATATGATGTGTTGAATAGACACATCTAATGGATTGATATAGTTGTTGTTACAGTATATAACAAATCTTTTCTACTTGGTTGCGTAGGAGGCTCTAGTGGTGGGGCGTCTTGCTTCCTTGATAACGTTCATACAGTCAGGAGGAAGGTTAAGGTAACCAAACTCTAAGACCTCAGGAGCCAGAGCGCTAGGTTGAGCTGTGCTGGGTGTCTGATCTCTCCACGGTTCTGGGTTAAGAGGCGTGGGGAGAGTTGTAGTTTTAGGTGTGGGAGTATTGATAGTTCCAGCAATATTGTGTACCATCGTTGTCCATCGCTGGCCCACGTTGGAGCAACTAGGATAAGAGTCAGTGAGTGTTGCTGCAGTTTGCGCACCACCAGTAGAATGAGTGGGAGAGGCGGAAAAGCGTACGCAAATATGCCTGACCAATTCATCCATATCGCATTGCCTTTGGACAATGTGTGTGGATATCTGGCGGCGAAGCTTGGGCATTTGGCATTTTCGTGAGTGGCGAAGAGGTCTATATCTGGTTGTCCCCACATGTAGAAAAACGGTTGAAGAACTTGAGGATGAAGTTCCCACTACTCGTGAATCTTTTGCGTTTGACGACTTAACAGATCTGCTTTATTGTTCTGGACTCCTGGAACATGTGCTAGGAGAAAAATGTTCTGGGGAATAGCCCATCTCCATATATTTTGTGCTAGTTGGGAGAGTTGTAGGGAGTGTGTCCCGCCTTGCTACTGTATGTAATACATTGCTGTCATGTTGTCTGTTCGGACTAGGACAGCGTTCCCTGATATTTGTTTTTGGAATGCTTTTAGGGCTAGGAATATGGCTAATAACTCCAGATGGTTGATGTGGGGTGTAAGACCTGGCACCATTGGCATGGGTCTCCCTTCCATTTTTGCTGTTGCCTCATGTATTTTTGCTGGTGTTAGATGCTTTGGGCACTGTGCCACCGCTATCCAGTGCCACAGTGCAAGTGCTCCCTATTGTAAATTGATGTATTATTCAGTGGTTCCATGTTTGGCTATTTGGTTTACTTGTCAGACCCTAGTCTTAGTGCACTGAGTGTGCCCAGGGCGTGTAAATCCAAATGCTGCTAATGGGCCTGCAGCACTGGTTGTGCCACCCACAGAAGCAGCCCGGTAAAATGTATCTAAGGTCTGCCATTGCAGAGCCTGCATGCAGTCTGGTACTGTCATGCTGACTGGGCAATTGCACCCAATTGCCAGTCCCTAAACCTTCCCTTTTCTTCATATCAGTCACCCCTATGGTAGGCCCAAGGGCAGGGTGCATTGTAAGTATAAGGTAGGACAAGCCCTGATGTGTGTGGCATGTCCTAATAGTGAATTACAGCCATTTCCGTTTTTCACTATTGCAAGGCTACCTGTTCTCCATAGGCCAGAATGGTCTGTTAGATTATTACATGTTTATAATCCTAACTGTCTCAGAGAACATGGTAGAAATTCGAGTTTAGTATGCCTGAACTCAGAATGATAAAATGCATCTTTTAGTGAAGTTGGTTTTAACATTCTGTGTTTGCAAATACCATTTTTAGAAAGTAGGTATTTGCTTGCCTAACCTTTCAAGCCTGCCTCTGCTAGGTTGTGTATTCCTTTGTCTGGTTTTGTGAGTGACAGGGCCGGGGGATTCCAAGAGACAGGCTGAGTCATCCCAGTGGTGAATAGGGAGATCTGCATCTAGATGGGAGAGAGGAGCTGCACCTGGACCTTGAATAGGGCTGTGCCTGCCTTCCACAATGCTGGCTCCACCCCCTGGGGAGAGGCTGATGTCTCTGCCCTGCACACTGAAAGAAGAGAAGGAGTCCTGTAAACAAAGTGATGCAGGACTGTACTTGCCTTCCACAACGCTGGCTTCACCTCCTGTGGGGCGTCTGATGTGCCTGCCCTGCACTGTGAAAGGAAAGGAGAAGTCTGGTAAACAGAGAGCTTCAGAACTGGTTTGGACTGGGCAAAGGCCCCTCTCCCCTCAGAACAAAGGATTTTGGGGTATAAATATTGGGACCCTGATCCCAAGAAATTAGATCACTTTGGACTACAGGAAGAAACCTTTGCTGAGGAGAGGAACCTGAAGAAACTGAGGAGATACTATCCCTAAGCTGTAGTGCTGCTTGGGGGATTGGCCTGCAGTGGTTGCCTGACTGCCAAAGATAGGAGAAAGAACCTTGTGTGCTTTACTTTCAACTTGTGAAGGATCTCCAAGGGCCTGGAAAAGAGCTGGCCTCCTGCAGAAGTCTCAGGGACAACAGACTTCACCCACCAGCTTCCGAAAAATATTCCTGAAGTGCCTGCAGCTGTGCTGGACTTTGTGGGGGATTTGCGTGTCGCAAGGAGCTACTCAAGACCGAGAAGCGTGTCCCAGAACCACCGCTGCTGCTTCACAACACGAAGCGCCCCGCATCACCGGACAAGAGAATTGAGTTGCAAGATGGCCGCGAGGAGGGTGTAAGAGGGGCGAGCTCCGGGATAAGGGATCACTGTTGGTGCAAATCCAGACCGGAGCGACCCCATTACAACACCCCCCCACGCCGGTACACCGAAGCCGACTCCCCCCGGGACACGGAGAAAAAAAAACAACCAGAAGACGGGGCAACCTGACCTGACACGCCAAGGAGGATCGGCGCGACCGTCGCGAGAGTCCCCTCGACCTCCAGGTCGGGACATGCCCCAGAGCGCTGCCCTGCACCCCAGCAAGCAGCAAATCCACCCCTCCTCCCCCCCGCTCGTACCTGCAGTGGGGCAACGACGAGGTGGCGGCCAACGACGGCTTCATCGGGACACCAGGGAGCAGCCCAGAACCGCTAGACACAGCGCCCAAAGCAAGGCAAACTTAGCGACGCCCCAGCAACACCGAGGCACCGCAGCTGGGCATAGGCGAGAGGCGGCAGACCTCACGCTCCAAGACGGACCTCGCACCGGTCCCGACCATCACCACCGGCTGGGCTGCCTGGCCCCAAAATGGCCGACTGCCAATAACAACTACCCCAGGTGAGCCTAATCAAGAAATAAGCCCCACGCTCCACGCTGCCTCCACTAACGATCCCTAAGGGCACTTCACAGGGGCGCCTCCCCATGCCCCCAACGCTAATACTCATTACTCGCCCTCATACAGGGTTGCCTGACCTTAAGATGGCCGCCATCCGGGACATCTCTATACCTACAAAAGGGTCCTGATTCTCCAGTTTTAACACTGCTCCTGGACCTGACTAAACCTCAATATTTGAGCAGGGTTCAGGATCCTGCTCTACCCAAGTCAGACTACCAGCTCAAAGTCTTTAACTTCTGGGAAGATAAGCCCACTCAAGGCAGCAATTTGACCAGGGAACCCGGGCTGACTAAGACTCCATCATCAGCGTATCCATCTCTCCCAACCTAGGAACCTCAGAGGCACCAAGTGACAGTGCCTCCCCCAGTACCCGCAGTAGACTAGCACCTACAAGTCTCAACGGGCCTCTTCCTCCAGGGACCTGTCCCCTACCTTACCCTACAACACGCCCGTCTTCCTATGACTCAGCTCGCCCCAGGGCATGCTGTCCACCGCTCTCTGACTCCTAACACCCCCAGGACCGCGGCGCTAATCCCCTACTCCACTGGCCAGCCCTCCCCTGCCCCCCTCGCCTACTCCAACCACATCCCGCGCAACCATCCACGCGACACTATTCCCCCTGTGCATCCCCGCTACCTCTACCACGCTTCTACCTCTAAACCGATCCTACCCATCTCCTACCCCGGAGGTTTTGCCTCCCCCTCAGCCCAGCTAAGATGCCACCGACTGCACAACCAGACACACATCTCTGCCCTTCCTCTACTCACCTCTCTCCCCAAGGGCAGAACACCTTCGCTATAACGTTCCCACGCAACCTCTCCTTCAAAGCAAAAAAACGCTTCAAAAAGAATATAATTAGACTTTACCCCGAAACGCTAGTTGTTGACACTTACCACTGCACCACCAGAGGACAGAGGAAAATGGACCTCATTTTCCACACCAACAGACCTGACGTCTGGGCAAACACCTTCTACTCATCCCTCCCCGTCTCCAAAACGACCTTCACCGAACGTAATCGCAAACTAACCATCGCCCCTCTGATCCAACAATCTCTGACCGGAGACATCTCCATCACCATCTATGAGAATGGCACCATTCTAATTCAGGCGAAAGATGAAAACCTAGAGTTTTTCGACTCTCTCTTCCCCACCCTCAAGATGGCCACTATCCATTACCCCCACAAAAGCACCCCCTCCCCACCTACTAGCTCCGCACTAACTCCCGGTCCACAGAGCATGCTCCCGCCACCCCGACAGCCCCTCACTACGTCACTTAGTCTCGCCACCAATCAGATGTCACCATCAGCCCCAGCTCTCACTATCCAGCCATCCTCTCATCCCCAAAGGACACCCAAACCCCCGCTCCCCAGCTCCCAAAACACCACTAGCTACCTATCCGCCACCCTTAGAGATCCACCCCAGCCTCCACAACGCCCCTTGCTCTCCCACTATGCCAATCCTGCATCCTCTCACTCCCCAGCTCCCCCTTCCCCCGTCCTCCCCCCAGCACTCCCTAACTTCAAGTACTCAGCCCCCCACTCATCCCCAAAGAAACCACCCCCCCCTCACCCCAGTTCCCAAACCACAACTAGCACTCAGCCCCTTCCCCGCAGAGATCCTCCCCCCTACAGAGATCCCCCCTCCTATCCCCCTCACCCGAGATGGCGCATCGCCTGAACCTTATTGAGGCGCAGATCGCGACCCTGATCCTAGGCCTGAAAGAAACCCTATCTGCCTTAGGGAATCTCCAGATGCCCTCTCCTCCATCCCCTCCACCCCATATCCCTCCTCCCCTCCCCAGGAATGACTATCCCAACACCATCCAGGTCCACCCTCACCCAGATCCCCTGCACCCTCGCACTAAGGACCTGTCGGAACCTCAAATTATCATTCCCAGAAGAATTACCGACTCCCTCTCTCCCCAGGAAGTGAGCGCACTCGTTGCCTCGTACGAACTCCCCCCAAACCAGTCAGCCCAGGCTCCACACACGAACTCGACTCTCTCCTCTTCGATACAAGTCATCACCGGTGTAGGTAGAAACCCCCCCCCCAGCAGAGCCACGAGACCTCCACCGTTTCTTTCCTCCATACCCAGAGCCAAACCCGACAAGATTAAAGCGAAAGAAATACCCCCCATGAACTGTATGCTTATCAACAGCCGGTCCGCAGTCAAACATGCAACGGAAATAGTTGAAGCCATCCTCTCCCATGACCTGGATGTAGCCTTCATCATGGAAACATGGCTAAACACCGCATCTCTCCCCATTCTGGACATGCTGGTCCCGCCCGGATTCTCAATCATCCGTAAAGACAGACCCATACACAAAGGTGGGGGCATAGCAATTATCCACAAAAATGACCTCTCCATCTCCGAAGCTCCCTCCGGCCTGTACAGTTCCTTTGAATGCCTGTCGATCAACATCAAATCTCAATGTCAGAGCTCACGTCAATGCCATCTCCTATACCATCCCCCAGGCAACTCCAACGAATTTAGAACTCAACTGTCAGATCTCATCACCCAATCAACTCTTAACAGCGACGACAATCTAATTCTAGGAGATCTCAACCTCAGATGGAACGTACCCACTAACCCGCTGATTCAATCTCTCAACTCCCTTCTGCAGGCCAATGATCTGATCCAACACTGCTCAGAAGAAACGCATTACAGAGGAGCGACCCTGGATGCCATCATTGCGAACAAAAATGCAATCTCGATCGATCACATCATACCGGTTGACTGGTCAGACCACCACATCATTCTCTTTCATATTACTCAGCCAGCCCTATCCCTCCCACCCACCCAAGCCCCCCCTAAGTGGGTCAGGAACACTTCTAGAATCCCCCGAGACAAGCTAGAAGAAGGTCTCAGCTCACTCCTCCCGAACACGAAGGAGTCCCTCTCAACCTCAGATCTCACCTCACTCTACCATTCCAACCTTGAGCTCGCCCTGGATCAGCTCGCACCTCTGAAACTAAAAAACCCCAGAAGCATCCCCTCCAGGTCTTGGTTCTCGACTGACATTAATGAGGAAAGAAGACATCTAAGATACTTGGAAAGAACCTGGAGGACCAACCCTACCACCCTCCATCGGGACCACCTGAAGACAGCTCGCAAAAATTATTATACCCACATCAAAAGCAAAAAATCATCCTTCTTCTGCTCCGCCCTTGACAACGCCAAAAACCGCTCCAAAGAACTCTTTACCATCATCAGGAATCAAACTTCCATCCCTAAGGCATCCAACATAGTAGCATCGAAGACCCTGTGCGAAAACTTTGCTAGTTTCTTCAATGAAAAAATCGCCAAAATTGATCGCTCATTCAGCACGAATCCTTCACCCAACCTCAACACCCTTGTAATCCCATCTATCCGTTGGTCTTCCTTCCAGCCGATTAAGGAAGAATTGATAAGCAATCTTATCGCTGCCGCTAAACCATCATCTCATTCCCTCGATCAACTGCCCTCGAGACTGACAAAGGATATGAAACTCACTCTAGCCCCAATCTGGGCCAAGATCATCAACAGCTCCTTGAAAGAGGGCTTCATCCCCGACTGCCTCAAACTAGGACAAGTCACTCCTCTTCTAAAAAAAACCTGGCCTTGATCTCACTGACCTGAACAACTTCCGCCCGGTCTCAAACCTTCCGTTCCTAGCCAAAATTCTGGAAAGATGCGTGCTTGCACAATTAACCCAACATCTGGAGATTTCCAATCTATTGGACCCGCACCAATCAGGGTTCAGGAAGGGCTGCAGCACCGAAACCGCAATCCTAAATGTCCTAGATGATCTGCACATGTCACTCGACTCCAACCAATGCAGCCTTCTTATCCTCCTTGACCTCTCGGCTGCATTCGACACCGTGGATCATTCCCTCCTACTTAATGCCCTCCGAGAGAGAGCGGGCATCGAAAAGACACTCTTAAAATGGTTCTCCTCTTTTCTGAACAACCGCACCCAAAAAATAAAGATCAACAGCTTCGAATCTGACCCCCTCCCCGTCAGCAGAGGAGTCCCCCAAGGGTCAGTACTCTCTCCACAACTCTTCAACATCTACATGGAACCCCTCACTTCACTCCTAAGGAACTCCAACATCCCATTCCACCTCTACGCAGATGACACCCAACTATATTTGAAAACCACCTCGATAGCAGACATTCACAGATTAAATGCGACACTCATGAAGGTCCAACAGTGGCTCACAGCCAACCACCTCAAACTGAATGAAGAAAAAACAGAAGTTCTCCTAATATCGAACAAAGATGAAAACCCACAAATAGTGGAATGGCTCAAAGCCTTAAATGCTCTCAATGTCTCTCTGACACCAACAAACTCCGCAAAATCCTTAGGAATCACCCTCGACTCCAAACTGGACATGAACAAACACATCTCTAATACCGCCAAAAGCGCATTCCTGAACCTTCTACACAAGATCAAACCCTTCCTCCCCCCCAAAGACCTAAAACAGGCCACCCAGGCACTTGTGCTTTCCAGAATAGACTATGGCATCGCAGTGCTGACGGGAACGGCCAAGACGCACCTGGAACCACTCACCTCCACCCTCAACGCAGCAGCAAGAATGGTCACAGGAACAAAGAAATTTGACCACATCTCCCCAGCACTCAAAGAACTGAAATGGCTCCCGATTGTCCAAAGAGCCAACTTCCGCACAGCCTGCCTCACTCATAAAGCCCTACATACAGGCAAACCGGAATACCTGGCTTCTAAACTCAAAAGGGCGGGTCAGTCCAGGAACCTCAGAAGCTCCAGCACACTTTTACTCATCCCTCTGAAATCACAGAAGCGAAAAACATCTAATAAATCCTTTGCGGGGAATGCCCCCAGAATCTGGAACTCCATCCCCCCTCATATCAGAATGACTGCCTCCTTCCCGCAATTCAAATCGCTACTCAAAGCCTTCTTCCTTGAACACTTTGGTGCCTAAGATGACCCTCATACGGGACAATAGTAGTCCGCTTTCTAGCGGAACCTTGAACAATTTGATTCTCGCCAGATCACCATCCCTTACTCCGCTCAAGTTACTGTTGCACGGACTCTATTTCCTGCTTGTTGTTGTTTTATGTATATTTGCTGTGAAGCGCTCTGATACCTCTGGGTCCAGCTAGCGCTATACAAAACTTCAATAAATAAATAAATAAATAAATAGATAAATTGAGGTCGTCGCAGACGCCGATGCATCACTGGAAAGCACGACGCAAGAGAGAAGGACCAACATCGCCGCATACGCCGCCGCATCTGTGAGAAGTGTGTCGCAGGGCCTGTCGCAGCTCATCGCCGGAGAAGAGGATCGACGACGACGCAGACGCCGCCACATCAACGGGAAGAGTGTCGCAGGGCTTGTCGCGGCTTGCATCGTTGTGGAAGCAACTCGCATCGCCAGTAGAGAGGATCGATATTGCCGTAGACGCCACCGCATCGCTGGGAAGCTTGACGCAGGGCCAGTCGCGGCTCGCATCGTGTAAAGTATCCCGCATCACCGGAGAAGAGGATCGTCGTCGCCGCAGATGCCACCGCATCACCGGGAAGCGCGTCGCATCAAGGACAGAGCGTCATCTTTATTTCTTTGCACCCGAATTTCACCGCATTTCCATCGCAGCAACATTGCTTGTTGTGGCAGCGCAACGCATCGTAAGGTACATTGACGCAAAGTGTCGCATCTTAAGAACTGAACAAGTAACAGTATTGTGTATTTTTGTCGTTTATGGTCTTGTGGTAACTCTTTATAAAGTATACTTATTTTTTATATAAAACCTGTGTGGTGTCCATTTGTAGTGTTGTCACTGGGTTACTGTATGTGGTCACAAATGCTTAATACACCGCCTCTGAGATAAGCCTGTCTGCTCGTGCCAAGCTACCAAGGGGATGAGCAGGGGTTATTTTGGGAGTGTAATCCCCTTATCCTGACTAGAGGCAAGGGTCCCTATTTGTCACAAGTACCTACCTGTGCCAACTAGAGACCCCCAAATCTAACATGGAGTAATTTTTGTTGAAGAGCCACATGCCCTGTATGGTGTGATGCAATAGATGAGCTCCCCAGCCGGAAAGCGATGCATCCGCTGTGATGACTATCTGTGGAACTGGCTCTATGAACGGTCGCCCTTTGGAAAGGTTTTTGGTGTTCCACCACTGCAGAGAGCGATGAGTGCGACCGTCTACCAACACCAGATCTGTTAGCTGACCTTGAGTCTGGTTCCATTGTTGTGCTAGGCACTCTTGTAGAGGATGCATCTGGAGTCTTGCCTGAGGCACTATGAATATGCAAGAGGCCATCATCCTTATGAGCTGCATGAACACTCAATTCAATCAATCAATAAATCATATCATTTGTAGAGCGCACTACATACCTGTGAGGGTCTCAAGGCGCTCGGGGGGTAGGAGCTGCTACTGTTCGAAGAGCCAGATCTTGAGACGTCTTTTGAAGGTCAGAAGGTCTTCGATCGGTAGGTAGATGGGGAGGGTGTTCCATGTCTTGGCAGCGAGGTGGGAGAATGCTCTGCCGCCGGCGGTCACTCTTCGGATGTGGAGTACGGTGGCGAGCGTGCGGTCTGCGGAGCGGAGCTGGCGGGTGGGGGTGTAGAGGCTGAGTCGGCTGTTGATGTACGCTGGTCCGGTGGTGGAGTGCCTTGTGTGCGTGGGTGAGGAGTTTGAAGGTTATTCTCTTGTTGACAGGGAGCCAGTGCAGGTCTCTCAGGTGGAGTGCGATGTGGCTGCAGCGAGGGATGTCGAGGCTCAGGCGTGCGGAGGCGTTCTGGATGCGTTGGATCTGTTTCAGGAGTTTGGCCGGGGCACCTGTATAGAGTGCGTTTCCGTAGTCCAGTCTACTGCTGACGAGGGCCTGGGTGACTGTCCTTCTCATTTCGGTGGGGATCCACTTGAAGATCCTGCGAAGGCATGCAGAGGGTTTCGAAACAGGAGGGGGAGACAGCGTTGACCAGCCTCATCATGGAGAGGGTATAGTCGAGGATGACCCCTAGGTTGCATGCGTGGTCGTGGGTGTTGGGGGTGTTCCTAGTGTAGTCGGCCACCAGGAGTCGTCTCAGGCCGAGGGGGTGGGTCCGAGGATAAGGATGTCCGTCTTGTCCGAGTTCAGCATCTAGTCGTTGAGCTGGAAGAGAGTGTTGAGGCTGAAATGTGGTTATTAGGGTTTGCATGCTTGCTATTCTGGCTGGACTGGGATAAGCTAGTGCTTTTGAGGTGTCTATTGCGGCACCTAGGTATTGTTGTATGTGGGACGGTTGCAGATGAGACTTTGCGTGATTTACTGTGAACCCTAAGTTGGTGAGTAGTTGAAAAGTAGCGCGAGTGTGATGTACACACTGACTGTATGAGCTGGCTTTTATTAGCCAGTCGTCTAGATATGGGAAGACATGAATGTGTTTTCTTCTGAGATGAGCTGCAACTACCGCGAGGCACTTCGTGAATACTCGAGGTGCTGTGGTGACTCCGAATTGGAGTACTTTAAATTGGTAGTGTTACCCGTCCACTACAAACCTGCGGTATCTCCTGTGAGATGCGTTAATGGGAATATGAAAGTAGGCGTCCTTGAGATCTAGAGTGGCAAGAAAGTCGCCTTGTGAAAGGAGAGGAAGAACCTGTTGAAGTGTGACCATATGGAAATGGTCTGATTGTATATACAGGTTTATGGGTCTCAGGTCTAGAATAGGTCTTAGAGAGGAGTACTTTTTTGGAATGAGAAAATACAGAGAGTAAACTCCTGTGTTTTGTTGATGCAGTGGAACTGATTCTATTGCACTCTTCTGCAGGAGTGAGATGACTGCCTGCTTGAGCAGCGATAGATGTTCTAACGGCATTGGACGCTGTCTGGGTGGTATGGTGGGGGGGTGGAGGTAAATTCTAGACAGTAACCTGACTGAACGATTTGTCACACCCACCTGTCAGTGGTAATGTTGTTCCAGACAGGAAGTAAATGCTGTATTCTTCCCCAGACCGGAGTGGAATGGTCTGGGGGAAGAGGAGGGAAGTCATTGGGTAGGTGTGGAGGCAGATCTGGTATTATTGGTCTTGCCTCTACCTTTGTTATTGTTGCCTCTGTACTCGCCTCTCTGGAAACCTCTGGTGAATGTAGACTGGGTGGGAGCCTTGTAAGAGGTGGAGGAGTTGTCAGAGGAGTAGCCTCTGGAGGTGCCCTTGTAGAAGGAGTGACGAAAGGAACGTCTGGGAGCTTGCGGTTGCAATGCTCCCATGGATTTGGCTGTGTGTGTGTCCTTTTTCATTGTTTCTAGTAATCAATCGACGTTAGGTCCAAATAAGTGTTCCTGATCGAATGGTTGGTTTAGAATAGAAGTTTGAACTTCTGGTTTAAAACCAGAAATGCGTAGCCAAGCATGTCTACGCAGAAGGACACCTGTGTTGACTGCTCTAGAAGCGGTGTCTGCTGCATCGAGAACACAGCGAATGGAAGTGTTAATGATCACTTTCCCTTCTTGTATAAGGTCATTGGCCCTGTTTTTCTATTTGTCTGGAAGGTGCAGTAATAGGGTCTCTAATTCATCGTAATGTGTCCTATCGTACCTGGCTAACAAAGAAATATTGTTGGCAATACGCCATATGTTAGCAGCTTGGGACACTGTTTTTTTTGCCAGAGACGTCCAAGAGTTTGGAATCTTTATCAGGGGGTTGAGCATCACCTGATGTCTGAGAATTGGCTCTTTTCCTAGCGTTGGAGACTACTAATGAATTTCAGGGTACGGGGCCTTTAATATAAGCTGGCTCTGCAGGTGCAGCTTTGTATTTTTTCTCGATCCTGGGGTTGATAGCTCTAGCCCTAACAGGATCGTTAAAAACCTCGGGTGCATGCTTGATAACCCCTTTTAGCATAGGCAAGATAGAGGTGGTCCTTTGTGACGTGCCAAAAGTGTCCATTAGGAAATCCTCTTCCACTGGGTCTGTGTGTAAGTTAACCCCATGGTATTGGGCAGCTCTGTAGAGTAGCTGATTAAATCCTGTATGGTCCTCTGGAGGTGAAAGTCTAGAGGGGTATACTTCCGCCTGTGGAACATCAGGGACATCTGGAGTGTTGTAATCGTCCCAGGGGTCAGGAGAAGAAGGTGGACTAAAGTCTCCTGGTGGCTCTTCAACTGCATTCTCCCCTGTGTTATCTAAACTATCATCATCGTTCCTTGGTGGGGGGGGATGGTGTAGGAGAATGGTGTGGTGGGGGAGGTGCAGGAGGAGGTGGAGGAGGAGGAGGAGGACATAACAGAGAAGCAATTCTAAGGGAGAAGTGGCAATGTCTTGTTTCTTTGGTGGTGGAGCCGGTGCAGGCGTATCCAATGGTCTCTTCTTTGAGCTCAGGATGAGCTGACCAGTTTAGGGTCTTTTATAAGAGTCTTTTGTTTAGGATCTGGCATAAAAAGCTCTTCTGATGGATGAGGACTTTCAGCGCCTACTTTTTAGGTTCGGCTGTCTTATGGGGCACCGGCTCTGGAACCTTTTTGTCTTTTGGCTTGGAACCGTGAGGTTTTACAGTCTCTGTATGTGGAACCAGTGTTTTCTTGGGTTCCGAAGGTTTTTTCTGTTCTGAAGTTTTCGGCTCCGAAGGTTGTTCCGAACCTTTAGGGAGCAGCGTTTTGCTCGGCTCTGAGTGTTTTTTCCAGAGTCGAAGGGTTAGTGGTTGTTGGTTTCGGTGCAGACTGCTGCAATGTAGAGGCAGTGTTCAATGCGGATGAGGAGGGCGTTTTCTTTTTCGGTGCCGGTGAATGAGTTTCGGTACCGACGGCCTGATGGTTTAATAGGCTTCTTCGCCGAGCCTGAGGGCAGGGCATGAGAAGCAGTCTCTCGGTGTGCACCTGGGCCGAAGGTGAAGGTGTGTCCGAAGCCTTTTTGGATGGTGTATGGAGGGGGTCGGGGTCCCTCTTGGAAGATGTCATCGGGAATGGATGTCAACAAGCAAGCCATTGTTCTTCGAGCTCGACGATCTCGAATGGTCTTCTTGGAGAGGAAGGAGGCACAAGCTGCACAGTCTCTGGTCTCGTGCTCCGGTGAAAGGCAGAGGTTACGCACCTCATGCAGATCGGTGTTCGGAAACTTCAACCCACATCGAGGACACTTCTTGAATGGAGTCCTTTCCATGAGCCAGATGCTAGGGCCCAGGTAGGCCTGAAGGCCCTCGCCGACGATCGGAATCGAGGGCTTCGACGTTGGCGAGATGTGCGACGACTAGGGTTCGCGATCAAAAACAATACCGTAGAAAGGGGGAAGGATTGCGCGTCGAAAGTTATATCGGTAGCAGCACCAAACTGGAGCGTGAGAAACACACCCGAGCCCGATGGCAGAAAAAAACTATCTGAAGACGGAGCTGATGCCCATGCGCACTATCATTCAAAGGAAGATTCACCTATCTTGCGACTTCCAAAGACTTCTCCAAGACAAAAACAAGGGCAAACATCCGGGCCCAACACCAGATGGCGATCTATGCATAGTGTGTGATCTGCAGCTCATATGCCTCGAACATACAAGTTTGAACAGCATTAACATATGGGAGAAAATATGACGTTCACAGCAGACAGTGCCCTTCCCTGATCCATAATGAGGTACTGCAAATTGGCAGCCAAATGGTTTGTGATGCAAGGGGGTTGGTCCTACTTGGCCCAAGGACAAAATACACATGCCAACCTACTTGTTGCTCTTGACCCCAAACAATATGTTCTGGGCGTCGGGCTATGGGAATTAAACATCCCTAGGAAGAGCACGTGAAACCGAAGGACTCAACACTTGTAATTAAACAGAAAGAAAAAACTAAGCCTTCCAAGCCTCAATTCAAAAGAAGAAGGTTGCCGTACACAGAAAGAAAAAACTAAGCCTTCCAAGCCTCAATTCAAAAGAAGAAGGTTGCCGTACTTAAGGTCAGGCATGGCCCAGGTATTGAAGACTACTTCTCAGCGGGGACTGGGCAGTGACAATGCTGGACAGCGCAGCATAAGTCAAAATAGTTCACCAGAACCCGATGGGATTGTCTGCTGGAATAAGAGCTGAGATCCAGGGTAAGTGTCGCATATTGTCTATACGAAATAGACCTTCAATTGGAGGGGGGGCATACCTAGAACAATCAATGCTCTCTTTTGGGAGGACTTAACACATAGTTATGATATTCTTTTGGCTGAAATGATTAGTCACCTGATTTTGTAATGGAGTGCCCAAACAGGAAAAGTGTAATTTTATTTGCTTTCTCCGACCTAGTTCCAGAATCAGTCCAAATTCATACGCCAAGGAGTGGGCGTTAGCACTAGCTCCTGTGTTATACTGCAACCAGGTGAGGTGATATGACTTTTCCCCTTATCCATGAAACACCACTGAGGACAACTTCAAAGACAGTTTCTAATTAAGTATGAAGCTAATAAACAAGTTAGGGAAATCCTCCAACAACTTCAAAACCATGGTGCGATAGAAAATTGCACCTTATCAATCAATAATAATTTTATTTGATTCAGACCTCAACTGAGGTCAACAAATACAATTACATAAAAAAGATGTTAGATTATATTTTTAAAAGCAATTTTAGAAAACTCTTTATATAAGAAAAAACAGGTTCAAATAGTCTGTGGTCTGCACAAACATCATACAATAGTTAAAACTATTAGATATGTACACCCTTTTTTAACCCGTTGGCTGCTTCGAATGTTCTGCTCCAGTGCTGAACGTTTGAAGAAATGGGTAGGGCCGCGTCGGCCAACGGACGTGTGCAGCACTACCGAGGTAGTGCTCGCGACGACCGTTGGCCGACGGCAGCATTTAACGGGTTAAAATAGCTTTCAGAAACTCTTTAAAAACGTAAACAAGTTATAGCAAACAAATTCATTGGTGGGAGACTTGCACATCGTAATATGATCTTGAGCTTAAATAGCGTTGTGTCTTAAACAGATTGGCTTTATGAATCGACACCGAGCCTCTACCAATATCAGATTAAGACAAATTAGTAATACGTGATAGAGATCTTGTGATCCGCCGTTGCACAAGTCACATTTGCCTAAAGAATTCTTAGAGGCGTCCCATCTGGCCAAATATGATTTTAAAGGGAGAATAACTAACACTGTGCTCTAACTGGAACTGTAGATAGACTTTAGGAGTTTTATATACAATGTTTTCCAGGAAAAAAATTGCAATGTTTAATTGGATACAATATTGTTTATCCATTTCATAGCTTATTCTCTGCTACATAGGTTTTAAAATGAGCTTCAGATGGGCTGTAGACCGGGCCTGCAGAAGTGCGACAGTGCATTGTGACACCTACTGGGCTTTTATAACATTCCTATTGAAGGTGTAACGAGACGCTTCATCTCTAATAGTCTCCAATTTTAATATATATCTTAATGAGCCAGGAACTGCATGAAAGAGATTAAAGGCCCACCTTATCATATTGGAGACAACTCGAGCAAATGTGCTTGTTAGAGAGAGCTCAAGGTGTAAGGCTTATACAGGGACTGATTGGGATACTTTTAACAGATTCAGAAGTATGACCCCTTCCTTTACTTTTATCGCTTGCCATGTTTTAATTTATGTATATTCCATGGCGTGAGATAGAATCAGTGGGATTTTCATGGTGTAAACCTCCAACAAGTATTTAAAATATCTATTGCCGTTGAGCGATAACATCTCTGTAGTGCCCCGACATGGGAGACTGCCTTTCACACTAAATGTTTGAGATGGGAAGCGTCTTGTAAATTATGCGATAAGATACAGCCCAAGTAGATATATTCTTTCATGCTCTCAATTGGCCTACCTCCCAATAACCATGTGAAAGGTGAAGTTTACCTTCTTCCACTAAAAGGTAAGATTTTGGTTTTAGATATGTTAGGGACGAAGAAATTCTCTTTTGCATATTGGTTTAGTTAATTTATATTTCTTTGCAAGCCTATTGGGGTACGATCAAATATTACAATATCATCAGCGAACATTAAGCAATGGATATCGTGTTGTGCTAATTTTGGTAGGGAGTTCATCATTTGAGAAAAGCGCCACGGTAGATCACTTATGTAAATGAAAATAATACGGGTTAAAGTAGGCATCCTTGTTTCAAGCCATTCATCATAGGGACTGGATTGGTTAAGCCCTTTTCTCCCCCCATTTGAACTCTACAGCATGTTGCTGTGTGCAGGGAGATAATTACTGTAAGAAGATCAGTGGGAATCCCTAAACAATCTAGCTTTTTCCATAATGTCGGTCTGTCCAAGCAATTAAAAGCGGTCGAAAAATCAATAAAAGCAAAGTATAGTGTTTGTGAATTTAACATAACATTTATTATCAAGGACAGTCTGAAGAATGGCAATGTTATCAGACGTTGAGTGTTTTGGGCCTGTGTCATAGGAATCACAATATTCGAGAATGCCCAGTCTTTTAGATGCTCCAAAACGCCTGCTGCGAAGATCTTTCCGGTGGCATCAAGGAGGGCTATTTGTCTATAGTTGGATGGGTTCGATCTTGAACCTTTTTTTTTTTTTTAGGAGAGGTACCACTCTGCTCCCCCGCCACATTTTGATATTTTCCCAGTCTTAAAACAGTGTTGGAAGAGTGGGGCTAGAAATTTACTCCAGTCATCAGTATTTGTTTATAGGACTTTAATTGGAATAATGTCCGTGCACATCGCTGCAGATGATCAAATTGGCCCTTCAGGGTGGAAAGCAGGCCGGGACAAACTTGGTTATGGGAATTAGATTTGTTAAGTCTGAGGATGTGCCTTTTCCCACTCAGATGATGATACCGGTGTTGCTTGGGTTGATTTTCTTATCCCCATTTGTGTGGCAATTATATTCCAGAAAGTCTTATTGTTTCTGTGTTTTACTGCAATTTGGATGTCAACCCAGATTCTGTCTTTTTGATATTGCTTATATTTTCGTTGGCGTAGTTTTTTCAGCTTTCTTATTTCTCCCAGTCTTGCAGCACAAAAATCTATTTGTTTTCTTTTTTGATGGATTTTGCCGTATTCTCGACTTGTATTTGCTTGAAGGGAACCCAGTATAAAATGTATTGTGTCTGCGTATCTGGATATGGTGTCACCTTCTCCTTTTGTAGAGGCTGGCAGAGAAAAGGAAATTGTGGTGTTCATTTTATTAATTGCATTGGGGATCCAGTGAATCCTGCCTGTTTTTTGGTTTATATCTGCCCAGCCATCTAAGATGCGTAAAGACCATGGGGATGTGGACTGAGTAAAGATATCGATTTCCATGGTCAAGTATGCAGGATCACTTTCGTGTGTGTACTGGATGGATAATAATTGGACTTTCGAGAACAAGTCTAAACTGCAGAATATATAATCTAGAATAGAAGAACAAAGGAGCCCAATTGAGTGAATGCAGCTGTCATATCTCCATCTGTCCTCCCGTTTAAGATAACGCCATTGATTAACCCGATGAGTGACAGAAGCTGTTTCCCTCATTTATCTGCTCTTATCTTATCGATGAAAACTGGGGTTAGAATTGAACATGCTATTTCTTCAGAAGACTTCTCCTTGATATTAAATAAGGCATTGGAGATTTTTCTGTTGAAGTCCCCGGCTATTATCATCAGAGGGTACCCCCTGGATTCTAGAGTTTGTTCAATTTTCGTGAAGGCTTTTTCCAGGAGGGAGTCATTTGAAGAATCGGGAGGAAAGTATATATTAAAAAGTAATAGTTCTAAAGTAGGCTCCATTCTTTCTTTCCGGCACTTGATATTGGTGCATTGCCCATTTGGGAGAGAAATCTCCATCTCTTACTGGTCCCAGTCAAAAGCCTATTGTAGTAGGATCGCTAGGCCCCCTTTCAAGTGTCCTCTTCTTGAGGCCTCTGCTGCAGTGACAAACACGAAATAATCTTATTGTGAAAAAGGCACCAAGAACCAAGTTTCTTGCAGCAACACTATAGGCGGTGAAATTTCCAATATAAAAGATAACTCTTCTGGAGTTTTTCCGGCTATGTTCCATGACACTAGTTACTGCTAAAAAGGTTGTTTTAAATCTTTACCCGACTTATTACTATTTAAAGAGCCAGCGATCCACGCCCAAGCATTTTCATCCGGGTGAGATGATTTTTTTGCGTTAGAACAGTTCCAGATTCGGTGCACTCCGTCATTAAAGGAGATCATCAGAGGGCTGTCCTGCTTGTACTTTGATATTTGACAGCCCAGGTGTTGCTGGTTGTTGTTATTAAGGGGGACCTCAACTCCTTCTGGCTCTTTTGACTGATTAAAGACGGGACCAATTTCTTTAACTACGGATATGTCAAATCCATTTTATGGAGAGTGTCTCTCTCTTTAATTATTATAGCAGGAACTACATTGGATCAGAACTCGACAATTGCTACAGAGAAGAGTCATTTATTTGGGAAAGAGACTAATTTTATTTCTTCCGTAGTAAGTGATTGGAGAGGCCGAAATTTATGTAATAGGTCAACTATTCTACCGCGGATTAGTGAAATGTTGCAGCTGTGGAATAAATCTGTTAATTTTAGGACACTTGATGCTGGATATTCCTCACTGTCCTGGAAGTCCTGATTGACAAGTTGATTTACTGAGTCGATGGCATTATGTTTTGAAAATGTTGTTATGAAGTTTGGTGTGCAAGGGTTTAGGGGCCCGATGTAGGTAATTCTAAATTACCGATTCATAAATACCGAATCATACCGATTCGGTATTTATGAATCGGTAAATTAGAAGGTGGGAGATGTAGAAAATTTTACAGTTTGATTTACCGAATCGGTAATATTCGGTATTTACCGAATCTGTAAATACCAATTCGGTATTGCCCATTGATTCCTATGGGCCTTGAAGCCCATAGGCATCAATGGGCAATACCGAATCGGTATTTACCGATTCGGTAAATACCGACTCCTGCAAGGGTGCAGGGGGTGTCACTTTGACACCCTCTAGAACACCAAGTAAAGGCATGAGTGCCATGTGGCACTCATACATGCCCTAAGGGCACGTCTGTGTGTCACATTGCACAGTGTGCATGCACAGTTGTGCATGCACACCTGGATTCGGTATTTTACCACCCAATTGTATTGGGTGGTAAAATACCGAATTCTGAAGGCCTGTAGCACTGTGAACAGTGCTACCTACATCTGGGATTTACCGAATCGGTAAAATTACCGATTCGGTATTTTACAGAATCGGTAATTTTACCGATTCGGTAAATTTACCGAATCTGTGTAATAATGCCCCTACATCTCAACGGCCGAATTCGGCCGTTACCGACCGGTATTTGGTGACCTACATCGGGCCCTAGGTCTTTAGAATCTACTTGGGGTACAGATGAAGCAGACTGTTGGTGTATGTTTGGAGTTGCGTTAGAAACTTTCATGGCATAGCTAATTTCATCTGCTTGCTCTGTGGAGCATACTTGAGGAAACTTTTCTTTTCTTGAGGACCTTCTGGTCATTCTTAGCTTGGTTCTTTTGTTTTTGTTATTATTTGTGTTAGATTGCCCTTGGTTGTGTTTCTCTCTTTTAATTGGCGGTGTTTTAGACTCTATTTGAGTTATTTGTTTTGAGATGGAAACTTCCCCTGACACTTTTTCAACTTTTATTGGAGGGAGAAAAGGACCTCCTGGTAGAGATTTTTTTGCAAAAATTGGAAATAAAGGAATGGCGATTTGTACGGTTTTCAGAGGAGAGCTCTCTGAGAGGGGTTCTTTGAATAGTTTTTGGAAAGAATCGATTTTATCGCCAGTAGAACAGTTTATTTTCTGTTTCTGTTTAACTTGGAAGACCCCCGTCTGAGTCGCCTTCTGCTTTTTTTGTGATGAAGAATTGCTAGATACTGAGGGGTTATGGAGACATTTGTCTTCTCTGCCTTTTGTCAGTCTCTAAATTGGAATATAGCATTTGGACATTTTGAGTGGATTGAGTAGATTGTTTTTTCCTCTTTTTGCCTACGAGGTATTGCAGGATTCCTGTTTGAGTTTCCAGTATCTGGTCTGTATTTTCCATTTCTTTTCTAAGAGTAATAATATGGAGTCCATGATTCTCTGCAGAGACAAAATGGTACTTGAAATAGGGTCTTGCCCGTTTAAAGATTGAGGCATGATGAATGACGGGAATTCAGAAGATTGTGAGAAACTTTGTACATCTTCTATAAAATTTCTGGGAGTACTGGAAAGCAAACGTACGGCTGTTTTAACGTTTCTTTAGGGACAGATGGGAAAGGCAATGCACAAGTTACTACTTGTGTAACGATATCTCTGCAAGAGACACGTTAGTGATAGATTCCTTACCTTAGAATATCCCCAGGCGTCAGACTGGATCCGGAAAGTTTTGCTAGCAGTAGCCCTGCGCGTTAGTAGGTGGCGTCCTGCATATCCGTATCCGTCGCTGGCGTTGTATGCGCCGAGATGACATCACGGAGACTACTTAGGCACCACCCATGCTCGCTGGCGACAGTTCTGTACACGACTTTCCGCGCCAGGAACGCAGAGCCATGCAAGATACTGACCACTGGTGCATTGAAACTAGGGCCCTGAAAGGATGACCTCAACCCTCAAAATCACTTCACAGAACGGGAGAATGGGTGGGGCGGTAAGGAATCTATCACTAACTAATGTCTCTTACAGATATATCGTTACACAAGTAGTAACTTGTGCATCTGAAAGAGACACGTTAGTGATAGATTCCTTACCTTAGAATAGATACCCCAGCAATACCAACCCCGGTGGTGAGACTGCGAACCGGATTACACCAGAAAGTCACGGAGATCAAAACGGCCAAAGAAGTCGTCTCTCCGGACTTGACTGTCAAGGCAGTAATGCTTGGTAAACGTGTTCCAAAAGGCTCAAGTAGATGCCTGACAAATGTCCTGCAAAGGAACGCTGCGTCCTAAGGCAGTAGTGGCTGCCGTTGCCATGGTGGAATGGGCACGCAGCCCCACAGGAGGCTCCTTCTTAGCCAACGAGTAACAGGCTTTTATGCAGAGAACGACCCACCGAGAGATGGTCTGTTTGTGCACGGTCCAACCTTTTTTGGCTCCCACGTAGCCAAAAAAGAGCTGGTCATCTGCTGTGTGCGTTTCAGATAAAATGAGAGTGCACATTTTGGGTCCAGACAGTGGAGCATTTCCTCCTCTTTTGAAGGATGGGGAGGCAGAAAGAAGGTTGGCATAGTTGATGGTCTGCCCATTTGGAAGGGCCGAACAACCTTTGGGAATAAGGAAGGACGGATCCTTAGAACCACCTTGTCCGGATGAACAGAAAGGAAAGGAGGTTTAGACGACAGGGACTGGAGCTCACTCACTCTTCTGGCAGAGGTGATAGCTACCAGGTAAGCCGTCTTCAGAGTGAGAAGACGCAAAGGACAGTTATGAAGAGGCTCAAAGGTAGCGCACATCAGATATGTCAAGACACGGTTTAAGTCCCATTGAGGCATGATGAGCGGCACAGGAGGAAACGTGTGCGTGTTGCCTTTCAGGAAACGGTTAACAACCGGGGACTTAAAAAGAGAAGGCTGATCAGGAAGCCGCAGGAAAGCGGAGATGGCCGAAAGATAACCTTTGATAGTGCCCAGAGCAGAGCCCTGCTGGGCCAAAGAAAGAAGGAACAGAAGGACCTCGATAGAGGGGCCTTCGCTGTACACCATGCCACAAACTTGTTCCACCTGCAGGCGTATACCGTTTTAGTGGAGGGACGCCTGGCTGCCAGAATTGCAAAAAATCATCCCCTTTTGTATCGCTTTGTTCGCCCTAAGTGTGGCAGGTTATACTCAGACGTGAGTCCCTTGTTCACTTGGCCACTGGATTCAAGATAGCCTGGCTGATGAGGATTATGAATCCGAAACCGGTCCCAGGATGCTTGTTTCCGGTCAAGGGAAGACATGGCTTGGCAGTTCGGGCTGGACTGTTCCCATAAGGCACAGGGTCAGACTGATTTGCATATAGCCATGTCTGAACTGGGGTGGCTGAGTGAACTAAAGAATGGTGATGGATTAAACCCAGATCAGTTGACTGGGGGTGAGTGTTTGATTTGTTCAAACGCTCCGTCCATCATCCCCTTTTGTATCGCTTTGTTCGCCCTAAGTGTGGCAGGGTATACTCAGACGTGAGTCCCTTGTTCACTTGGCCACTGGATTCAAGATAGCCTGGCTGATGAGGATTATGAATCCGAAACCCGTCCCAGGATGCTTGTTTCCGGTCCAGGGAAGACATGGCTTGGCAGTTCGGGCTGGACTGTTCCCATAAGGCACAGGGTCAGACTGATTTGCATATAGCCATGTCTGAACTGGGGTGGCTGAGTGAACTAAAGAATGGTGAAGGATTAAACCCAGATCAGTTGACTGGGGGTGAGTGTTTGATTTGTTCAAACGTTCCGTCCATCATCCCCTTTTGTATCGGTTTGTTCGCCCTAAGTGTGGCAGGGTATATTCAGACGTGAGTCCCTTGTTCACTTGGCCACTGGATTCAAGATAGCCTGGCTGATGAGGATTATGAATCCGAAACCGGTCCCAGGATGCTTGTTTCCGGTCCAGGGAAGACATGGCTTGGCAGTTTGGGCTGGACTGTTCCCATAAGGCACAGGGTCAGACTGATTTGCATATAGCCATGTCTGAACTGGGGTGGCTGAGTGAACTAAAGAATGGTGATGGATTAAACCCAGATCAGTTGACTGGGGGTGAGTGTTTGATTTGTTCAAACGCTCCGTCCATCATCCCCTTTTGTATCGCTTTGGCTGCCAGAATGACATCACATACTTCGGGGGAAGATCGAAAGCAGTCTACTGTCGCCGCTCAATCTCCACCCATGGAGGTTGAGGCTGGACAGGTTCGGGTGGAGGACCGTCCCCTGCTGCTGCGACAGAAAATCCTCCCGAAGAGGTTGTCGGTTCGGGGGATTGATCGCCATGCTGAGTAGAACGGGATATCAGTATCTTCGTGCCCAATCCGGAGCCACAAGGATGAATTGGGCCTGGTCGCGCCAAATCTTCTTCAGCACTCTGGTCAGAAGTGGTATAGGCGGAAAGGTGTACAATAGACCGCAGTTCCACTCGCGACGAAAAGCGTCGCCGCGCGAGTGCCGTCTTGGAAATTCCAACACGCAGAACTGATGACATTGCGCGTTCTCTTAGGTGGCGAATAGATCTAACCAAGGCTCTTCCCACTGCAGAAAGAGACCTTGCGCCACGTCCGAGTTCAGATGCCATTTGTGATCCATCATGCACCGGCGGCTGAGTTCGTCCGCCCTGGCGTTCAGCGAACCTGCCAGGTGTTGAACCACCAAGGTAATGCCCTGATGTTCCAGCCATGTCCAGAGGCGCAGAGCCTCCTGACATAGGGTCCATGAGCCCACCCGCCCTGTTTGTTGCAATACCACATGGCGGTGGTGTCGTCCGTGAACACCTGCACCACACTTCCCCTGACAGAGGGTAGGAATGCCTTCAGTGCAAGCCGGATCGCCCGAAGCTCCAAAAGGCTGATGTGGAGCAGGGACTCCGCCGGAGACCAGAGGCCTCTGATCTCCGCCTCTCCCAAGTGGCCTCCCCATCCCAGGAGGGACGCATGTCACCAATGTGTGCTCCGGTTGGGGAAGGGAGAGGGATCTGCCATTTACCCAATCGCGATTCGTGAGCCACCACTGCAATTGTCGTGCAGTGCCCTCCGAGATCTGGACATGATCGGACAGGTTGTTTTGCAAGGATTTCTGCTCATACACAGAACTGTGCACAGAGACCTAAGACATTAGTGAATTATGGTGTACCAGAAACTCACATCAGTATCTAGAAACCCCAACCAGCTAGCAATCAGTGTCACATTGGCTCTTCGTCCTATAGCAAAGTAACCAATGATTAGACAACCTAGAACATGCGACTTAGGACCATATCAGGAAAGGTGGGAAGTGAGAACACTCTTGTTATACTCTCATACCAGTCCACAACAGGAGTAAAAAGGAGACACTGTAAGGTTAAAATATTTATTTTAACGACGTGATCTCATGCGCAGTATTTTAGTCAACATAAGCAGACATATGATTAAAAATAATATGGTCAGCATGGTTACAACTCCATAAAATACAAAAGGAGGAATCATATTACAATGATAGTGCAAACAGGTGATATAGCGCCTAGTTTTAACACCCTACCTATATAGGAAATATCTATTATAAACTATAGAAGGTCTCTTGAGTTTGTTTTGGGGAACCCCATTACCTTTCCGCTCAGTAAGTGTAAATTACATCTGGATCAGCAAGGCTCACTGCATGCCCGGAATCTTCCAAGTGTGTGAAATTATGGCAAGAGTGCTATGATAAAGGCGCCAGAATCTTGCTTGGCTCGCAGCTGCCAAAATGTTGTGTCTAGAATGTGTTACACGGACATGCCGATAAACAGGCTCACGTGTTATATGATAACCTTGACGGCTCAGCACTCACTGTACAGACTGGGGGCACGATGTATGTCTAGAGATGTCGAAAAAACAAACATTTTCTCATGTAAAGGCCTTTGTGAAAGCTAACTTGCAAAAACGACTATGCAGTGTAGTGTGCAAAAAGCAGCAAAAGGTAAAATGGTGCTTAAACTTCTAATAAGCCATGCTAACATAACATGCACGCAAAAAGAGATCCTAAACCATACTACAATAGCCTTGATGATGCGCCCACTGGATCTTCAGGTCACACTGCAGAGCCCGTAAATGCCATTTGGCATGTTGCACTAGCAGGATGCAGGAGGCCATCAGGCCCAGGAGCCGGAGGTTCATCCAGACTGAAACCCGGGATAGAGGTTGAAAGATCGGAATCATAGCCTGAATAGCTCGGGAGGATAAACCCGAAACCGCGTCGAATCCAGAACCTTACCTGTGAAGGGGAGCTTCTGAGAGGGACTCAGGTGTGACTTCGGCACATTGATAGAGAACCCCAGCAAATGCAGGAGGTCGGCCGTAGTCTGAAGGTGGGAGACGACTGCCTGGGGCGAGCCCGCCTTCAACAACCAGTCGTCGAGGTAGGGCAAGACTGACAACCCTAACCTGCGCAAATGAGCTGCGACCACCACCATCACTTTCGTGAACACCTGAGAGGCGCTGGTAAGGCTGAAGGGGAGCTCGGCAAACTGAAAATACTCCTGGCCTACCGTGAATCGCAGGTAACGCCGGTGGGCCGGCAGGACGGGATTGTCAAAGTATGCGTTCTGCAAGTCCAACTCCAGGGTCGAGGGCAACCTGAGCCAACATCTTGAACTTCTCCTTCAAGAGGAAGCGATTGACATCCGTGAGGTCCAAAATGGGGCACAAACCCCCTTTCTCCTTTTTGGGGACCAGAAAGTAGTGGGAATAACAACCACGTCCTACTTCTGTCCAAAGAACGTGTTTGATGGCCCCCTTGGCTAAGAGGGCCATAACTTCCTGCTGGAGAAGCACAAAGTGATCCACCGACATACGGTGGAACCGAGGTGGCATGGCCGGGGGGTAGACTCAAAGGGGAGGGAGTAGCCCCTCCGGACGAGCTGCAGCACCCACTTGTCGGACGTGACAGAACGCCAATGGGGGAGGTGATGAAAAATCCTGCCACCCACAGGCGTGGGATGCGACCCGAAACTCAGACTAGGAAGGCTTCGAGGTAGACGTCGCGGGGGCGGAGGTGGACTGAACCTCACACCGGCCCCCTGAGCCACCTCGGCGGCCTCCACGCCCACGGGCACGCTGAGCCATGTTCTGCGCAGGCTTTTGACCGAACGAACGGGCAGGGGCACCTCTGTCATGGCCACGAAAGGAATGAAACGTAGACGTGGCCGGACACGTGGTGCAAAGGCCCAAAATCTTGGCCGTAGCCAGAGAGTCCTTAAAACGCTCCAGTGCTGTGTCGGCCTTATCACCTAACAGGTGAGTGCCCTCAGAAGGCATGTCCAAGAGCGAACGCCGGACATCTAGGGAGAAACCGTGGACCTCAACCAGGCATGGCGCCGAAGCGCCACAGTTGTGGAAATAGACCTACAGAGGGAGTGCGCGGTGTCCAAGCCACCACAAATGGTGAATCTAGTTGCATCCTTACCGTCAGCCACAGCCTGAGACAGCACAGTTTGGACCTCCTCTGGACACTAAGGCAACACTTTAGCCACAGAGTCCCACACCACATGGGAATAGTGGCCTAGGAGACATGCAGTGTACACTGACTGCAGTCCTAAGCTGGCCGAAGAGAACAACCTGTATGTCAAACTGCTCCAATCTTTTAGAGTCCTTATCCGGCGGGGCCGTAGAAAAGGCACTCTGAGACATAGAAGCTTCAATGGCCAGACTTTCAGGTGTAGGATGAGTGGTCAGAAAGGCAGGGTCACCCAGTGCCGGGCGATGACGCCTGGCGACGTTCTTATCCACAGGGGCACCTGTGGCAGGCCATGACCAAGTGCCCAACAAGACTTCTGTGAGGGCATTATTAAAGGGCAGCAGCGGCTCCGAGGAAGTGGACGCCGGCTGGAGCACCTCAGAGAGAAGATTTGTCTTTAGGGTCACCGTGGGAAGATTAAGGTGATGAACCTCAGCAGCCCGACGGAGCACCATCGTACACGAGGCACCTTCCTCCATATTGGGAGGGGGAGAGGCAAACCCGGATCAGAGGAGACGTCGAGCCCACGAGCCTCCTCCAAGTCATCCACCCAGTCCTGCTCAGAATCACACTGACGAGCAAGAGGGTCCTCAGACCCTTCCCAGTCATCCTCCTCCACCGGTGCCAAAGGCACAGGCCTCGGTGGCGGGGTGGGAACCGGTGAAGGGATATACGGCGCCGGCAGGAGCCGAGCCGCCGCCAGTTCCCAATTCAGATCCCAGGCGGGGATAAAAACCTCCGGGGCAGAGGCGGAACCAGCAGGATCCACTGCGGCGCAGCGGGAGGAGCCGGGGCTGGAGCCGGCAGTATGGGACCTCTTGACGCCAAGGCTGGAGCCAGGGGCGCAGGATCCTGTGGCGCCGGAGCTAGATCCGCCACAGGAGACGACGGACCAGCAGGATCCAGACACGGAACCGTGGGGCCCGAAGGTGTACCAGTGGGAGCCCAAGGCCTAAACAGGTGTTCCAAGGCAGCAAGGAATTCTTGCATCTGTGCGGGAGTCACTGACGGACCCGGGTAGAACGGTAGGCCGCAGGACTCGAAGGCTCTAAAGGAGCCACAGAGGCGGAGCCCCTGTTCCCCCCGTCCGCATCCGAGGACCAACGGGGGGACGTCGGACAGCGAAAATTCTTCTTTGACTTTTTTTTCGTGCCGTTTCTTACCCAAATCTGAGGATGAAGAGGAACAGTGGTGACGGCTCAGCGAGGGGTCACGGAACGACCCCTAGATCTCGAAAGGTGCAGGGGCGAGTGCCAAACTTCCAACAACTTCCGGCGTCGTTCCCTCAAGGCCTTCGGGCCATAGCCTTACAGTCTGGACAGAATCAGGAGTCATGGTTGTGCTCCATGCAGTAGAGACAGACGTCATGGGGGTCCGCCACCGACATATTGCGATGGCAAACCCCGCAAGACAAACCCAGGCATCCCTACTAGCACCAGAGAAAAACCAACACGAGACAAAAGTCTAAAAAAAATTGTCAAAAAGTGACTAGGGTACGTGCTCCAACCGGATCTGCACTTACTGGCATGGAAAAAGAAAGTACTGACGCCAGCGTGCATGGGGGGGTGCCCAAGTAGTCTCTGTGACGTCATCTCGGCGCATACGAAGCCAGCGATGTACGCAGAGCCGCAGGACGCCACCTACTGACGTGCAGGGGTACTGCTAAGCAAAACTTTCCGGATCCAGTCGGACGCCTGGGGATATTCTAAGGTAAGGAATCTATCACTAACGTGTCTCTTTCAGATATATTGTTTACATCTTGAAGTGTGAAATCAGTAGCTGGAGTTTGTGGAGGACACTCCAGCTGTCCTGTAAAGGGATTACAGCCGGAGAACTCTCTCCCTGACAACAATTCTACAGACTCTGAAGGCGGCAAAGACCCAAGATATGTTCAAAGACAGCATCCAGTAATAGTAACAGAAGACAATATTTTACCTTGTCCACATACACAAACAAGTTTTATGTAATCTGACATGAAATGGTTTCGTTTTTTTCTGTATTTACGAGCCATTTTATAAATGTATATTTTCATGATTCATTCATTTAGCATCCAAATGTCAACATATATACTTAGAATTAAACATTGCTTTAATACGTACAGCACCAATGCATCTTTCATATGTACATCCAGTTCAAATGCATTTTTGTGTGTTTTGGCTTGGTTTTAACACTTCATGTTTAGATATGTTTAACGTGTTTACAACATAGTAATGTCGTACATGAGAAAGTGCAGTGGGTGTTGTATGGCGTTTTAGATTCCGAATGAATTTTCCTGATTCATGTCCTTATATAGGTACAATCCACGTTGCCCTTATATAGGCATAGAAATCAAGCCCTTATTTAGGCATAGCCCATGCTACCCAACTACAGGCGTGGCTACTTCTATCCGTTAATCAACGCCACAACGATTTCTTGGAAAACCAGACTCTGAAGCAGAAGGGACTTCCCCTAGCCTGGATATTGATTTCTCCAAGAAACTCATTATTATGCATGAACAACTATTCCTTAGGGGTTCATCCATGACGTTCATATGCCCGACTTTACGTCAAAACTGGCATTCCTAAACACCGTCAAGGTATAACTATACCTCCACTTGCTATAGCAAAGCACGGTGTGGTTCGGTGCAGTTCGACTACCTACTTGCCCGATGCATCTCGCTACAGCAAGTGCCGAAGGAAGCCGACTCTCCAGCTGACGCTCCAGGACCACCTTCAGGAGCATCGACCGACAGAAGGCACAGGCCCTGGAGATGTGGTCTGATCACAGACAGACCAAGTGAGGATCAGGAACAGACATATATCTGTGCAATTTCCCATAAGCCTTATATAGGCATCACACACATCACTTACAACGCAGATGCTGCCAATAAGGAGGCGACAAAAGCCACCTGCTGGTGCGCAAAGTATTGCTTAAGATTTTCCAGATCCAGTCTCACACCTGGGAAATATTTTAAAGTGAGGAATCTGTGGTAAAAAGTCTATCAGAAATACCAGATCCTCTGGGGAGGAGGGAAAGCCCGCAAGGATTTATTTATTTATTTACTGTATCTTATATAGCGCACAGCTACCCCAACGGGGTGTCCCGGCGCTTCTGACCGTGTAAATAAATCTAACTCCTGAGGGATCTAGCAAAAGAGGAATGTTTTAGTGCCTTACGAAAAGGGGGCTCCTCCTGGATCATCCGGATGTCAAGAGGGAGTTTGTTCCAGAGGGATGCGGCACAGGCCTGGAAGGTTTTCCCCCCAGAGCGTGTTTTGTTAAATCTAGGGGTGGTAAGAAGATGTTTAGAACTAGAACGCAAAGATCTGACATTCCTGTAGGGGCGCAGACAGGAAGAAAGGTAGGCAGAGCCTTTTCCCCTAATTGCCCTGTGAGCCAGTGTGAAGGCTTTGAATTCGGCCCTCTTCTGTATTGGCAGCCAATGAAGCGAGCGCCGGTATGGAGAGATGTGCTCTCTGAGGGAAATGCCACATACCAGACGAACTGCTGCGTTTTGGACTGTCTGTAGTCGATGGCAGAGCCCCACAGCCAACCCAAGGTACAGACAGTTGGCATAGTCCAGGTGAGATGTAATCAGTGCCTGGACTATAGTTCTCCTGGTGTTATTAGGGAGAAAGTTGATACATTTTTTCACTATCCTCATTTTGGAGAAGCAGGCTGCCGAAACTGTCTGAACTTGGTTGCGAAAGGAAAGGTTGGAGTCCCATCTGACTCCAAGATTTTTTACTGATTCCTTGGGAAGTGGGGGGGGCACAGGTCGAGTGGCCACCAAAGGTTAGGGTCCAAGGGGGACGGCTGATGGAAAAAGAGAACCTCGGTTTTTCCCGCGTTAAGGCGAAGGCAGTTGTTATCCATCCAACAAGCAATCTTAGCAGACAGTCTTTTAAAGGATCAAAAGAAGATTGAGAGAGTTTGTCATAAGAGAACAGGAGTTGGATATCGTCCACGTATGAGGTGGCTTTAATTCCAGACTGAGCAATCATCTCAGCAAGCGGGGAGAAATAAACATTAAAAAGAAGAGGACTTAAAGAGGAGCCCTGAGGGACTCCCCATCTTAATGGCCGGCTGTTAGAGGTATTTGGAGGGGTAAAAACCGCCAGAGTTCTGTTGGACAAAAACGAGGACAACCACTTCAAGGCCTGTCCCTGAATGCCATTAGAGTGGAGACGATCGAGGAGGACAGAATGGGAGACGGTGTCGAATGCTGCCGACAAATCCAGCAGCACCAACACCGCCCTTGATCCTCCATCGAGTCTCCAACGCACGGCATCGGCCATCTCTATCAAGGCCGATTCCGTGCTATGACCCTGTCTAAATCCATGTTGCGAGTCATGGAGAGACCCGTGGGTTTCCAAAAAGTTTGCGAGTTGTTTCTGCACTAATTTTTCTAGTACCTTAGCTGGAGCCGGCAACAAGGAGATGGGTCTATAGTTAGCCGGCTCGTTGGGATCAGCGTTAGTTTTTTTCAGAATAGGGACTAGTCGTGCATGCTTCCACGAGTCTGGGAAGCTCCCAGTCCGGAGCGAGTCATTCCAAATGCTGTTCAGGAAGGGGTTAAGAAGAGGGGCTAGAGCTTTATATTGTTTGGCCGGCTAGGGGTCGGTCGGCGATCTGGATCTACATTTAAGTAGTTCTGCTAAAGAAAGATCAAGAGAAATGTCTTCAAAGTTAGTTAAGATCTGAGCAGGGTCAGGGTCGACAATTGTGTTCACTGTGGAATTAAGATTGAGATCGGGGCAATTTGTTTTTGGAAAGGAATCATGAATATTTGCAATTTTATCCTCAAAGTAATCAGAAAGACGATTACAAAGGGATTGTGAGAGAGGGGACTGATGTTTGAGGGCCAGAGGGTCGGTAAATGATCTCACAGTGTTAAAGATCTCTCTTGTGGAGCCATGGGCGCTGTTGATTTTTTCTTCTAAATAGGCTCTTTTATGGTCTATGATCTTTTTCCTGTAAACTTTGAGGGCTGATTTATATACCATTCTACTATCAAGGGAGTATGAAAGTCTCCAGCGTCTTTCCAAAAGTTTACAGGCAGACTTGCACTTGCGAAGTTCTTCAGAGAACCAAGGTGCCGAAGTGGCAGAACGGAAAGTTTTAATTGGCCTCATGGGAGCAATTGAATCAATAGCAGAGACAATCCAGTTATTAAAATTATCCAGCCTAGAGTCAAGATTAATGGCATCCCTCGGGGCAGTGGAGCTCAAAAGAACTCCAAGGGTGTCTAGAGAGATATTGCTCCAGTTACGACCCAATGTTTTGGTCTGAACACAAGGTATTACTTGGTGGAATAAACAGGTGGAAAATGGGATGAAGAAATGGTCAGACCAGGTCACCGGGTAAGGCTCATCAGTATGTAAGTCAGGTAAATTGGAACAAATCAGGTAAGAGTATGTCCGGCTTTGTGAGTGGGGCTGCGAATCCATTGCTTTAAGCCTCCATCAGAAAGCGTGGAGAGAAAATTGAAGCTTATGGAATCCGAGGTGTCCTCCACATGGAGGTTAAAGTCCCCGAGCAAGGTGAAATTTGCATAGGGCAAGCTGGCCTGGAGATCATAATCTAAGAAGTCCGTCAGGGAAGAGGTTTTGGATTTAGGGGGTCCAGTAGGCCAGTAAGGGTAATATTAGCTGGAAAATGAATGCAAAATGCGAGTGCCTCAATGGAGTCAATTTGAGTGTAGGGGAAGGATGTTGTGTCCAGTAATGGCCTTATGAACAGGAGGTCCAGAGCAGGCTTTAGTTGAAACTTGGGCATGCTTATTTAACAGCCCAAGTTGAACAGCATGGAAAATGTTTCCTACAGGTGGTCTGACAACATATTCTGTAAGTTGGCCTTGAGCAGCCAGGTGTTCAGGTATAGGAATGCAGCGATCCCCAACTTTCTTATATATGTCAAATCTACTGCTTTCACCTTGGTGAAAACTCTAGGTGCAGATGTAAGACCAAACTGGAGGACTGAAAACTAGCAGTGAGTGGAATCTACCAACAAAATGCAAGTACCTGCTGTGGGACTGCAGGATTGATATGTTGAAATATGCATACTGCAAGTCAGGGACACCATAACATTTCCCGTTTTGAGCACCAACAGAACTTGAGCCAGGGACATTTGACAAATTTGAAAGCTTAAGGACTAGCATCCAATGAAGTCTGCCGTCCTTGGGAAATACAGAGAACACCACCCCTACCCAATTTCCTGACCCAACTCCAGCGCACCTTTCTGCAGCAGAGGGGGTTAACACCTCCTGCTGCAGGATAAAGAGATGGTCATCTGACTTAAAGGAATGAGCTGGAGAGATCTGAGGGTGGAGCCTGCTGGAAGGAAAAGGCATATCCCCTTTTTTTCAAATTGGGACTGGTTTAAAGTTATGGTCATCCACGCCTGTAGACAAGAGAATATCTGTCCTATCCCTGACTAAACGTGAGCTTTGCGGCGGGAGCTAAAGTGGCTTTCCAGGTGGCGCTGGAGAATAGTGGTAGGGTTGCTGGGTCTGAAGATCGCTACCTTTGCTTCAGCCTCCCAACGAGGCTGGGAGGGTTGGAGTTATCAGAAATTAAATCCTTTCGAGAAACCCTGAAATTTCCAAAACCATCTGTAGTCCCTCGACGGTGACTGCAGGTTTGTAGATCTGGCTGTTGCTCTCCTCACCTTGAACCTTTCAACGGCCACGCCCACTTTGTCCCACAAGAGACCAATTCTGTTAAAAGGCATATCCATCAACGCTGCTTGGCATCATCTGAAAAGCCCAGTGAGCTGAGCAGAGCATGTCTGTGTAATGGTCAGTGCTTAATTTGTAAAAGGATGTGTACCAGTGTCTGAAGCTCTGCTAAAAAGGCCACACCAGGTCCAATTAAATATGGGCACGCCAAATATCAAGCATGGTAGTTTTAAATTCACCTCATGCCTCGTTAAACTAGACTGAGGGCCATGGACACCTGCCTCATCTTCCTCACTACGAATCGGATGAGGGAAAGAGGAGGAAAAAAATAGAAAAATATCCCTAACCATTGTATCCATAGTGTCAATCAATGTAGATTCTCAGTCCAATCCGTTGCTGCACAAGACCCTCAGTTTAACCTTTAGAGGCTCCACAGTTAAAACAGATAACTACAATCAGCACTTTGTGCCATTACTTCACAGACAGAAACACAAGAGCCATATTTATACAGATAAAAGACTGTCATCATCATCAAAATACTTTATTTGGCTCAAGGTCATTAAAGCACAATACAAATACATTCAATCAATACAGAAGTCCCATAGCGCTTCCTTATGAAGAGTGCCGCTTTGATAAAATTTAAAATAGCGTATGTTGGGAGAGGTTAGTTTCAGTAAATGTAATAAAGCAACATGATGTCATCGAATGTTAACCGTGCGGAGATGAGGTACCAAAAAACGTCTGCGCAGGACACTGTAAATTGAGCAAAATAACAAAGTGGCTCATGCTTTGGGATTGGGGTAGATTACAATAGCATGCAGGGAGTGAATCAAACCATCTGCCCTGTTTCAGTAAAGCAACAAAAAAATGCAAATTGCGGAGTAATACAGGTGAGATAAAATCTATATTGAAAGTTTTGGATTAGAGTCATATGCAGTCAAGCTCTACAAAGACACAAAGGCTGAGTGTGCAATCACTGTCTACAGCAAGTCTGCCTTTAAATTGAGCATCCTAGCCCTATAGATTATGAATGGTTTTTTTCCATAATATTTTTAGAAACTGTATCAGGGACCCTGGGGTTTTCATAATATTGAGTGACACTAAAGTGTGTTTTAAATATAAAAATCATTGAATTTGAAGTACATCATCATGGGCCCAAGCATTCAATCAAAAGGACTTTTGAAAGTCCTGACTCTGGTTGGTGCCAGATTCTATGCCACAATATAATTGGGTTCAGTCCAATCAGATCCTCCAGGTAATTCATCTCTACTACAGTGTAAAAAATGTTGTTTGAGGTGGTCCTTGGCACTTCCAGGAGCTTACGTAGAAAGCAGTCTTCAATTCTCTAAAGTAAAGGAGAGTTGGTATGTACCCCAAACACCAGTTCCATATAAGGCCACTGCAGAACATTTTTCCCTATAAATGTCAATAAGTTCCTTCACAGGTTTCTGGCAGAGTCCTTATGCAAATCTAAACACTGTGTTGACAAATCCCTGAAATTGCAAAGACGTAAGACTGAGTAGGTGAGACCACTTTAGCTTCTCATCAAAGAGAATGCCCACATAATTAACCCTATACATCAATGAGGGCCCAACCATGTCTGTTTTGAGCTTGGCTTTCCTAAGACCGTAGACCATAGTGTATGACTTGGACATTTTTACCCTTAATTAAAGCAGATTCATAAAGGAGGCAAACCCATAAAGCAAAAACTGTAGCCAGTAGCTGTCCTTGAAATAAGAACAGCATCGCCCTCATATAAGAAGATTGGGATAGGTCTCTTCCAAATTTGGGACGTATCCTTGCCACAAGTCAATAGTTAGTCATCAAGACCACTTATATAAAGTAAAAAAAGAAAAGGGGCCAAAATAAACACATTCCAGACTCCCTGAAAGGATTTAATATGTGAGATGCAGTCTATGTCTTGGGAGTATCACACCTACACAAAAGTGTCCCAATGCAAGCAGCAAAGGAGATCAATCGACGAGTGTTCGACTTCAAAGGACCTTCGCAAGTCCCACTGTTTGGCATGATTTACAGTGTCAAAGGCACAAGAGAGGACCATAAAAGCCTTATGGATGGCACCTTCCTTGCCAATCTCCCTTTTAAAAATACCCATAACCATTTTATCCGTATTGTAATGCCCAGGGACTGTGGGGTGAGGGTGCCTGGAGACAAAGTTTTGCTATTTTGTATCTTGAAGAATGGCAAGCAGGACAACATCAGGGTTCGTCACCACTGAAAGTACTGGTGAAGAACTTGTCGCTGGAATTCTCACTTGTTGCCTTGTTCGTCCTGCTGAGCAGGTCTGTAAAGCCGTGCTTTACACCAGGCAAGTGCTCAGCCAACTGGTAACTATATTGCCCAATGCCATATCTCCTGAGCCAGTGCAAAGACCTGGGGGCAGTGTGTTCCCCCTGCTTCTGGAAGTAATACATGGCTGCCATGTTGCCAGACTAAGGACTGCCTTGTCTTGAATGAGGACATGCTGGCAACCAATTAAACACTAAAAATTGTTTCATCTTTAAACTCCTAAAAGATGTGTTCGCCCTTAAGCAAACTAAGAAAAATAATGAAAAAAAACAACGTAGGGTGCTCTATTACTGAGGCTCCGCACAAAGATGAGCTTGTTATAGCTCGCACAGTAGTTGGAGGCACAGTGACTGTTGATGCAGTGTCTGCTACCAGCAAAGTGCCTACAGAAATTATTAAAAATATATTTGGAACCCTTTACAAGAAACAGAGATTTCAACTTCATTACCTACACAACACTCAAATCAAAGTAGATTCTCAGTGCGCAAGACCCTGAGCTTAACCGTTAGAGGTTCCACAGTTAAAAAAGCTATTTACAATAAGCATTTTGTATCTATTAGCTCACAGACAGAAACAAAAGAGCCATAGTCATATAGCGATAACACTGCTGTCACCAGAGGTACCAAATGGTAATATTTATAATAGCCTAAACTAGAAGGGACCCAATCTCGCACTGTAGAAATTGTTAAGGCTCAAAACAACTTATCGCCCAATCAGAAAAAATAAGGCATCCCTTATAAGGGTTTCATGGTGGTCACAATGTCTTAAATCAAAGTAACACTATGCAACTATTTAAAGATAAAACACTTTATGGGTGCGGTTATAGATTTTATTACATTTGTGTAGGCAAAGGACCGAAAATTGCAGAAAGAAACAAAGATCTTGTGTTATGATCATGCACCCTACTAGTCATTTCTAGAAAAAAGATACTCAAAAACTGGGACATTTCCATTAGCAGGTCTAATATTCTAAAATACCCCAGTGTGTTTCTGATGCCCCATCCACCGGATATGAGCATTCGAACATTGATTATAATCAGGAGCCATGGCCAACTGCCAAGCAAGCTGGTCACTTGCTAAAGCAGCTCAAGTCCTCAAACCGCCTAAATTCCCCCACATTCACCCATTAATCCCCTGAAGTCTCCTCGAGGCAGATTTGAGAGATGGGGGCTGCGGGGATACCGTGGAGCCATTGCAAAGTCCTGAAGTGGGTGGTAGACTGAATAGTGCAGCGAGGCCTGGCGCAGCATGGGGTGCAGCGGGCTGGTATTTGGAAGTCGGGCCAGCAGGGAGGGACTGAGTGGTCAAAAGGGGCCTTAAAGAAAGCCGCCTGTAGGCAGCATCAATCCAAAGCGGCTCCCAAAGGCAACAGAGATGGGGTTGACACAGTCTATGGCTCCATGGATCCCCTGGTGAGTGATTGGCGGCCCCTGGGTAGCAAGAGGAATGGCGGCCTTGAGAGATGGAGGTGCCATTAAGAACACTGGGCGGTGTGCTGGGGTGGCCAGCCAGAGAATGGGAGGCACTCGGCCAGATGTACGAAGGATTTTTGCATGTGCAAATGGGTTTTGACCCGTTTGCCCTATGCAAAAAACCTGTGGCCCATGTACTAATCCTATTTTGCAAGTCGCTAATTAAATAGCGACTCTCAAAATAGGGTTAGCGACTCGCTATTAGGAAGGGGCGGTCCTAAGGCGTCCCTTCCTAATAGGGGTCTGAACCCTATGTAAGAATGTTTTGCTACCGCAATTGCGGTCGCAAAGCACTCGCAGTTTACCACTGTAGGAAGGTAGATCCCTGACTATGGTTGCCCCCAACTTTTTGCCTGGTGTTTTGCTGGTTTTCTGACTTAGTTGACCTGGGGCCCTGCTATTCAGGACCCCAGGCCTACTGCTCTCTCTGTAAAATGGATTCCATGTACCCTAGGTACATATCTAATTGGATACTGAGTCACCTTATCAGTCCCTGTACAGTGTACCTTAGGTACCCAGGGCATAGGTGTACCCAGGGCCTACCAGGGGCTGCAGCATGTATTATGCCACCCCTGGCTGGCCATCCAAATCTGACACAACTGGCTGCACGACAGCTGGGGCAAGGTGGTGTAATCACCCTTTGCTTTAGATATAGTATACCTATATCTAACCCTAAAATGGACACACAGATCTCCTATCAGTCACTCCTATGGCAGGCCTTGACAATCCTGAAGGCAGAGTGCTTGGAATTGTGTGAGATAGTGCTCTGGCATGAGCTGAGCCTGTCTGCGGCTTTCGGGATCCATCCCTTAGCCGTTTCCATGATATCGCATACCATATACTCTTAAGTGCATTATAATCCTCGCGGTTATATGCCAACTCTGGTATCGCTTTATCAAAACATGTCGAGTAAGGTGTCATACGAATTGGAATACTAACCCCTCGCCAATTCTGGCGACGGGGTTAGAATTCCACCCTTCTAGAGGGACACGACATGTATGTAACCTGTAACCCCGGTTAAAGTTAGACAGAGCCTTAGCTCCACAAAATGGATGCTGCCACTGAGACACAAGTCTGCCCTCCTGCTGCTGGGAGTCCTCCCAGAGCAGGAGGCAAGGACAAAGGGTTTCCTGTCAGGGGCGGTGCCAGCACCGTCCCAGACAGGATTTTGTGTATCCTAGGTAGGCAGGGCTTTAGAGGAAGGTGACTGCAAGTGGCACCCCGGTGCTCACTGTGCATAGGCCGGCTGAAACCAGTTCCAGGGGCACTCCAGCCCCTGGCCTGGGGAAAGCCCGCCAAAGGAGAGGGGTGTAACCACCCCCCTCCTAGTCCCACCCATAGGGCAGGACTTAGTCGCGTGCCAGCCCCCTTTTTCAGGATAAAGGTAGGGAACTGGCCCCCTTCCAAATCAGATCATCTTTGATTCCTGAACCGACTTTCCACGAAAGGAACTCAAGACTCTTCCTAAGATTTCTCCCTTGTGACTAAGGAGTAGTCACCCTGCAGCAGCAGGCACCAACCAAGCTTCGCGGTTTGTTGCCAGTCTCTCCTTCGGATCAAGACTGCTCCAGCACGACGAGAACCGGCTTCCCTGGCACCTCTGACCTCAACCTGCATCATCAGCCCAGCTGTGATCCGTGGGTGTGACGAGACCTCGAGGGACCGGCCATCTTCAGAACTGCACGACGCTTGTCCAGCACGACTCCCGAGTGACCCTCGACTGAGTGCTTTGGGGTAAGAGAAGCCCCGACCCTGAGCAGCTCCAGCACCGAAGTTCAGCCCCCCTGCATCCACGAGATCTGCGTGGGGCCCTTCTGCTTTTTGCTGTTCACCGCGTTGTCCAGGTCGCTTGCCCGTTGGCTAGTGGCCCCTTCACGACGCTCCACGACGACAACTACTGCTGGTCTGGTTGCTCCAGACTAGCCCTTGCTCCCCTCCAACAGAGGAGCACCCTGGACCCTCCTGGTCCACTCAAGACGCCATTTTAGGTCCACCGCGTGGGCCTTGCATTTGCCAAGACTTGTTGCCCAATCCTGGGTCCAACGACGTCGACAGCAAGAACCTTCGTGGGACAGCTCGCACCTCCATCCTGGTCGCCGACAACGCCTCCTGGTCCGAGAGACTGCAGAGCCCAGCAGCGCCCACTCACCTGACTGCGGTGACTTCGCCCGGTGCCATCCTGGTGCCCACTTAATCACTGGCTAGTGATTCAGAACTTGGTCCCCTCTGCTTTCAGGTCTTCTTCTTCCCTGATCCAGGCTTGGATCTCTTCGAACTTTTCTTCACTGGCCGCCTGCCAGCAACTTCTTCTTCAGGCTCCTGGTTCATCAACGAAGAAACCCGACGACACTTGAACCCTATGCAGCCGCAGCCCCTGGGCTAGGTAAACCGAGTACTCCGGTGCTCCAGCGTAGGCCCACTCTCTAAGTGTCTAGATCCACTTTCGTTTTTGACCTAGTCGGGTTCGCCCGAAAACACTAACTTTGCATTTACTAGGATCCATAGACTTTGTTCCGCATTACGCGTGAGAGTTTCCACTCTGCACACGACGTCCCTAGGTCTCCTGCTAGCAATCTAAAGGTTCAGTAGTCCAGTCCTAGCGATCCCAAAGCCTATGAGAGTAGTACTTATCTGCTAATAATTTCGCATTCCACTTTTGTAGTATATGGTTTTTCGTGCCCCTCGGGCATTTGTGTAAATTGTGCAACTTAAAGTATTTTCTTAAGAGTTTTGTTGTGTGCTTAGCTCCCTGACTCATAAAGAGTTCAGGGTAGACTTGTTATAAATAAATATCTGTTTATTTTCATAACAACTTGTGTGGTGTCCTTTCACTTGGTGTTCAAGGGGTAATGTGATGGTAAAACAGCTGGCTTAACACGCCCTCTAGAGTCTTAGCCTTAGACTGCTCGTATCCATGCTACTAGGATAGCTGGTCTATAAGGTTGACTTACAACCAATCATCAATAAGGGTTGTTTGGACTGATACAAAGTGCTCACTAGAATAGTGAACATTATATATCAGGCCAACTTCTCACAACCACCCTCTTCAAGAAGGTGGTAAACCACTCACAAATGGGAAGGGGAGCTCAGGGGAACCCTTCCCGTTTGTGAATGGGTGCGCAAACATTTTTTCAGAGCAGGCTGTGGTCCCAGGGACCACTACTTGCCCTTAAAAAAATGAAACAAAAACGTTTCATTTAAAAACATTTTTTTTAATGCATCCCGTTTTCCTTTAAGGAAAACGGGCTGCTTTAAAAAAAAAAAAAAAAAACCTGCTTTATTTAAAAGCAGTCCCAGACATGGAGGTCTGCTGACCCCAGCAGGCCACTATTCCTGGGAGTGCGAGCCATTCCCAATGGGGTCGCAAATTGCGACAGCCTCATTAATATGCACGAGGCACGCAGTTTGCGACCCCATTGGGATCACAAACAGTGTCTCAGACACTGTTGTATATTAGCAATTGCGACTCGCAAATTGCGAGTCGCAGTTTGGCGCAAATTGTGAGTCGCAATTGCCAATGGTCGTACATCTGGTCCTTTGTGCGGAGGAGAAGCCAAGACGATGCTCGACGAAGGCAGCTTGGGGAGTGCTACAAATAACTAATGTGTTATCAAAAGAGACTAGCTTAAATATGACCAATATTGTTAGGACTCTGATTAGATTTGTCATGGGCACCTCGTTGGTGAGTTCATGAAGCCCTCACCCAGCAACCTGGTTGGTGGCATGCTTCATCATCGGGCCCACCCAGTGACACCTAATGTGTCCCGGTTGTGCTGCGACGCCTGATTACAGCGGAGCTGGTATTTTACTGAGAGTGCAGTGTGAGGTGTAAAATGAAGTGTGAGTTAAAACGGCTTGGCGAGGGTCCCAGTACCCGAGGGTAAATAAAATTTTAATAACTGGGCCCCCGTCAGCGGTTAAAATAAGGCTTGGGGATGTTTAAGGGAGGCGAGTTACTACCTCCTACATCCATCAGTTGGTCGACATGTTTCAGCCAGTGCCTTAAACTAAATCTGGCTTTCCTCAGGACCTTTTTAAAATAGAGTGTAGTGCAGGTTAAAAAGGAGTGTAATCCAGGCTATGTGTTACACTCACTAAGGTGTTTCTCTAAGTGTGAGAGGGGGGATTCCCGCCCCATAATTGTGAAGAATCCTGTGTGGCAAAGGTGGCCCCTCCCATCTTTCCCTCTCTACCTGGTTGAGGGGGGGAGACATCTAGATAACAGCACTACAGTGCAATACTCAAAGGGGGGGGCTAGCTTCGTAGTCCGCAGAGGCGGGCACATACAGCCTGTGTAAATGCCCACAAACGCACTTGCAAGGACCCAGCAGGTGAAGGTGGAGGAGGACTGAAGAGGTGCTAAGCCCTTGGAGAACAGATCCCAAAGACATTGCCTAGAGGGAAAGTGGACGAACGTGAGAAGCGAGGGAAGTGGTGTGTGGACTTGGCGCTGGGGGCTGATCTCACCCCACCAATAACTGGGCGACCAAGCCTAGACCCATAAGGAGAAGTATACCACGCCTGGCCTTGGAAAAGGCCTGACACAGCTGGGGGACAATGGTAGTTAAACTGACAGGCCACAGGGGGAGATCTCGTCCAGAGACAACCCTAGGCAGGTGGCGAAGACTATCACTGCAACAGCAGCACAACCTGTGATCAACTGAGATGACCAGGGGCGCCCGAGCAGCATATCACACAAAGTAGGACAAATTGGTTCTCCCCTACAACATGGCTGGAAAAGCAGTGATGGAGGGGGACGCAGACCTTAGTGGAACAGCCCCCACAAGATGGAGAGAAACCCACGCTAAAAGACATAATAGTGGCAAACCAGTGGGTCCGGAGGTCCCTAGAGACAAGCACTGACATGGTCGTTAACAGAGGTCACACTAATCAGGGCAGCCCTCCTCAATACGAGTGCGAGAGTGAAGGAAGCAGAAGACTCAATTACGACCCTCAAGCCCTAGACCGTGACCCTGAGGAAACAGATCAATAAACTGCGCACTACCATAGATGTCTTAGGGGTAAAGTTGGAAGATTTTGAGAGACGCTTGGGAAGGAATAATATTCGTGTGGTTGCGGTCCCTGAGGAGGCAGAGGAACCAGTGGTGGCCATTTTTGTGGAAGACCTCATCCTCTAGGTCCTACAGCCCTGGAGCTTGTCTAACTATTTTTCTGTTGAGGGGGCCCACATGGTACCCGACACGCCACTCAAACTATGTGCGCAGTCGTGCACGATAATGGCCCGCATTTTCAACTACAGAGATCATAATGTAACCCTCCAATTAGCTCGCCGTGCCCCACCGATCAAATATCTGATCCCGCAGGCAGTGACATGAACACGCCAATCCAAATCACAAAATGGAGGCAGAGGAGGGGAGACATGACCAACAACCAACGCAACAAGTCTCACAAGATGTGACTTAACACGGGACACAGAGAGACTGGTTTGACGTTGTGGGATGATGCCGACGGAAGCACATGGTGCCACTGAGGCAAATGTAGGATGATGTTAACGGACATGTCTTGCCGCCAAGGAAGATGCAGCTGCAAGCAAAGAAAGACATCTGTTGATATCACATAAGTATGGGGGGTGGGGAGAGTTCTTGGTAGTAACCACTGTCACCTATCATTTAAGTTCTGGTTTGGGGCGACAAGTAATCTGCAATGTTGGGGGGCAGGCAGTTGTTAAGGGAAGCAGGGAAGGTGGACTGTCTTGGAGATACAGTATCTTCTGCGGTTTGTTACAGGGGGGGGGATTTGTAGTTTTATGAGACACTGTAACCAACATTTGATACAAGCACCCAGTCCTGTACCTCTGCCCCACTCCCTGGGCTAGAAGGTAAGACTGATAGGCCAGAGGAGCCTCTAGCGCGAACACACCAATGACAGAAATGACTGACATGACTGTTATTAAATTGTTGTCCTGGAATGAAAATGGACTAGGGGGCAAAATAAAAAGGGGCGTCCTTTTGCAGTACATCAAATGTCAGGCACCAGACGTGGTCCTGCTTCACAAGACCCACCTGCTGGGTAATGCACAAGTTACTACTTGTGTAATGATATATCTGTAAGAGACATTAGTTAGTATTAGATTCCTTACCTTAGAATATCCCCAGGCGTCAGACTGGATCCGGAAACTTTTGCGTAGCAGTAACCTTGCGCGTCGGTAGGCGTCGTCTGCGGCTCCGCGTCCGTCGTCGTGGGCGCCGTGATGACGTCGTCGGAGTACTTAGACGCCGCCTCCGGGTGCTGACGTCAGTTCTTAGACACAGCTTTTCCGCCCCAGAAACGCAGAGCCATGTCAAAAAACCAACACTGGTGCCATTGAAACTAGGGCCCTGAAAGGGGTAAACCCTAACCCTAGATATCGGTTCGCAGAACGGGGAGGATGGGTGGGTCGGTAAGGAATCAAATACTAACTAATGTCTCTTACAGATATATCGTTACACAAGTAGTAACTTGTGCATCTGAAAGAGACACGTTAGTATTAGATTCCTTACCTTAGAATAGATACCCCAGCAATACCAACCCCGGTGGAGGGTCTGCGAACCAATAATCACACCAGAAAGTCCTGGAGGACAGAACGGCCAAAGAAGCCATCCTTCCGGACTTGGCTGTCCAGGCAGTAGTGTCTTGCAAACGTGTGGAGCGATGCCCACGTAGCTGCCTGACAGATGTCTTGTAAGGGCACTCCCCGGCCCAGGGCAGTTGTAGTCGCCGTGGCTCGGATAGAGTGAGCCCGCAATCCAACAGGGGGCTCCTTTTTAGCCAAGGAGTAGCATGCCTGGATACACAAGATGATCCACCGGGAGATGGTCCTCTGTGCACCGCTTTCCCCTTCTTCGCGCCCACGTAACCAACAAAGAGTTGGTCATCCACCCGGAACTGGCGTGTGCGATCCAAGTAAAATGAGAGCGCACGTTTTGGGTCCAGACGGTGGAGCCGCTCTTCCTCTTTAGAGGGATGCGGTGGCAGGAAGAAGGTTGGCAAGGTGATAGACTGCCCGATGTGGAAGGCCGTGACAACCTTGGGCAGGAAAGACAGCTTAGTACGCAACACCACTTTGTCCGGATGGACAGAAAGGAAAGGTGGAGTACAAGAAAGGGCCTGGAGCTCACTCATTCTCCTGGCAGAGGTGATGGCAACCAGGAAAGCAGTCTTCAGAGTTAGAAGGCGTAGAGGAGAGATGTGAAGTGGCTCAAAGGGAAGGCACGTCAGAAATGTAAGAACCAGGTTCAAGTCCAACTGAGGCATCACAAACGGAACAGGAGGAAACGTGTGTGTGATGCCCTTAAGAAATCTATTTACAATAGGGGACTTGAACAAAGAAGGTTGATCAGGCAGCCTCAGAAAGGCTGAAAGGGCAGAAAGGTAGCCCTTGATAGTGCCCAGAGCAGAGCCCTGCTGGGCAAGTGAAAGAAGGAAGAGAAGAACCTCAGAAAGAGGGGCAGCAAGAGGATCCACAGCCTTTGCTGTGCACCATGCCACAAATCTGTTCCACCTGCAGGCGTATACCGACTTTGTGGAGGGACGCCTGGCTGCCAGAATGATGTTACAGACTTCAGGAGGCAAGTCAAATGGCCTCAACTGTCGCCGCTCAATCTCCAAGCATGGAGGTGGAGACTGGACAGGTTCGGGTGGAGGACCGTCCCCTGCTGCTGCGACAGAAGGTCCTCCTGAAGAGGCAGACGAACCGGGGGATCGACTGACATACTGAGTAGCTCTGGATACCAGTACCTTCGAGCCCAGTCCGGAGCCACAAGGATGACTTAGGCCCGGTCGCACTTGATCTTTTTCAGCACTCTGGGCAGAAGTGGTATAGGCGGAAAGGCGTACAGTAGACCGCAGCTCCACTCGCGACGAAAAGCGTCTCCGAGCGAGTGCCGCCTTGCAAATTCCAACGCGCAGAACTGATGACATTGCGCGTTCTCTTCGGTGGCGAATAGATCTAACCAAGGCTCTCCCCATTGCTGAAAGAGGCCTTGCGCCACGTCCGAGTTCAGACGCCATTCGTGATCCATCATGCACCGACGGCTGAGCTCGTCCGCCCTGGCGTTCAGAGAACCTGCCAGGTGTTGAGCCACCAGGGTCACGCCCTGGCATTCCAGCCATTGCCAGAGGCGCAGAGCCTCCTGGCAAAGGGTCCACGACCCCACCCCGCCCTGTTTGTTGCAGTACCACATGGCGGTGGTGTTGTCCGTGAACACCTGCACTACACTCCCCCGGACAGAGGGGAGGAATGCTTTCAGTGCTAGACGAATTGCCCGTAACTCCAACAGGTTGATGTGGAGCCGGGCCTCCGCCGGAGACCAGAGGCCTCTGATCTCCGCCTCTCCCATGTGGCCTCCCCAGCCCTGGAGGGACGCATCCGTCACAACTACGTGCTCCGGTTGGGGAAGGGAGAGGGATCTGCCGCTGACCGAATCGCAGTCCGTGAGCCACCACTGCAGCTGTCTCGCAGTGCCCTCCGAGATCAGGACGTGGTCGGATAGGTTGCCCTGATGCTGGGCCCACTGAAACTTCAGGTCCCACTGCAGAGGCCGCATCCGCCACCTGGCGTGATGCACCAGCAGGATGCAGGAGGCCATCAGCCCCAGAAGCCGCAGCGTCAACCTGACCGAGACCCGGGATAACGGCTGAAAGATGGAAATCAGAGCCTGAATATCCCGGACCCACTGCTCGGGTGGATAAACCCGAAACTGCGCTGAGTCGAGAACCGCTCCGATGAAAAGGAGCTTCTGAGAGGGGCACAGGTGTGACTTCGGCACATTGATTGAGAACCCCAGCCGATGCAGGAGATCTGCCGTAGTCTGGAGGTGGCTGACGACTGTCTGGGGCGAGCCCGCCTTCAACAACCAATCGTCGAGGTAGGGGAAGACTGAAACCCCTAACCTGCGCAGATGAGCTGCGACCACCGCCATCACCTTTGTGAACACCCGTGGGGCGCTGGTAAGGCCGAAGGGGAGCACGGTATACTGAAAGTGCTCGTGGCCAACCGTGAACCGCAGGTAGCGCCGGTGGGCCGGCAGGACGGGGATGTGGAAATAAGCGTCCTGCAAGTCCAACGCTACCATCCAGTCTCCTGGGTCCAGGGCAGCTAGGACCTAAGCCAGTGTCAGCATCTTGAACTTCTCCTTCCGGAGGAAGCCGTTGACGTTCCGTAGGTCCAAGATAGGGCGTAGGCCCCCTTTGCACTTCTTGGGTACCAGAAATAGTGGGAGTAGCAACCACATCCTACTTCTGGCCCAGGAACGCGCTCGATGGCCCCCTTGGCCAAGAGGGCCGTAACTTCCTCCTGCAGAAGTCGCAAATGATCCCCCGATACACGGTGGTTCTGTGGTGGCATGGCTGGAGGAGTCGCCTTGAAGGGGAGGGAGTAGCCCCTTTGGACGATCTGCAGCACCCACCTGTCCGAAGTGACGGTGCGCAAGTGGAGGAGGTGATGGCGAACCCTGCCCCCTACTGGCGTCACCTGGGCCTGAAAGCACGGACTAGGAGGGTTTTGAGGCGGATACTGCGGGGGAAGGAGTGGACTGACCTCGCCGTTGTCCCCGACAGCCGGGACGGCGGTTCCCTCGGCCGCCACCGCGTTGGGTATTACCCTGCGGAGCGTGGCTGGCAGAACGTGTGGGTACACCCCTTCCGTGGCCACGAAAGGAATGAAAGGCAGCCGATTGCTGGCGCGGGGCCGAGAGGCCCAAGGACTTGGCCGTAGCCCTGGAGTCCTTAAAGCGCTCGAGCGCATGGTCTGCCTTGTCACCAAAGAGGCGACGGCCATTGAACGGCATGTCCATCAATGTGTTCTGGACATCGGCCGAAAAGTTGGCGGACCTCAACCAGGCGTGGCGTGTGACCGCCACCGTCGTTGCCATCGCTCTAACCAGTGAGTCGGTGGTATCCAGCCCACACCGTATGGAATATTTGGCTGCATCCCGGCCCTCCACAAGGGCTTGGCCGAGTTTGGCCCGTACCTCCAACGGACACTCTGGCAGCACTTCCGCGACCGTATCCCACAGAGAGTGGGTGTAGCGGCCCAAGAGGCATGCGGTGTTGGAAGACCGCAGTCCCAGACTTAGGGACGACAAGATCTTTTTGCCGTACTGCTCGTACCTCTTGGATTCCCTGTCCGGCGGTGCCAACGGGAATGCGGTTTGGGAATTAGAGGCCTGGATGACCAGGCTCTCGGGGGTAGGGTGGGTGGACAGGAAACATGGGTCGCCCGGGGCGGGGCGGTGGCGTCTGGCCACGTTCCTATCTACGGGCGAACCCGTAGCGGGCTTGGACCAAGTGCCCAGAAGAACGTCAGTCAAGGCCTCAATAAAGGGCAGCAGAGGCTCGGCCGAGCTTGACTGCGGTTTAAGGACCTCAGTGAGGAGATTAGTCCTCACGGCCGTGGCGGGGAGCTCAAGGCCCAAGGCCTTGGCAGCCCTCATCAACACCACACTGTAGGTTGCCCCCTCCTCCGAAGCCACGGTAGGAGGGGAGACTAAACCAGTGTCTGGAGAGGTGTCCAGGCCACTGGCCTCCCCAAGGTCTCCTGCCCAGTCCTCATGAGACTGACACTCCCTGGTCAGAGGGTCCTCAGACCCCTCCCAATCCTCTTCATCACCCATCTCCAGAAACTCAGGGTTCTCAACTAATGGGGCCTGTTCATAGAAGTGAAACTCCCCAAACAACGTCTGGAGCGGCGCCCATCGGGGCCGTCCCGACGTCGGAACAGGAATGAAGGGGGCATCGGGGACGGCGCCGCCCGAGGACGGCGCCGGAGGCGACACCTGATGGTCTGACGCCGGGGAGGTCATAGAGTCCACCGGCGACGATCCAGACCCCGAAGAAGGTCTAGCGGCGTCCCGCGGCGCCGGGCCCGAAGGCGCCTCCGGCGCCGGGACAACTGGACCCCGCTGCGCCGGCGCCGTCGGGAGAGCGGGAACCTGCGGCGCCGGGCCCGAAGGCGTCGGCGGCGTCGGGGCCGAAGCACCCGATGACGTCGGGGCCAAAACCCACGACCCGCTAGGGGTCCCAGACGGGTCTGCTGGGCCCGAAGGCGCCGCGGAGCCCGTCGGAGGAGAGAGTTTCCTCATGGCCATGAGGAAGCGCTCGATCTCCTCCGGCGTCGCGTTGAGCCCAGGGACCGGAGGGTGTGGAGCTGAACGCGGCGCCCGCGACTCCAACGGAGCCGTGTGGGCGGTGTCACCCGAACCCCCGGCCGCATCGCGAGAGCGTCGGGGGGAGTCCGCAGAGTGATGACGCCTCTTGCACTTCTTGTGCTTCTTACCTGACGACGACTTTGACCCGGAGGAGTGCGGCCTACTCTCGGAGCTGTGGTGGCTCCGAGCCCGCGACCTGTTCCTCGACCTCCCGTGGGACCGAGACCTCTCGCGGCGCGGGACCGACTGCCGGAGTTCGAGTCGCCTGCGGGACCGCTCCTGCCTGGCTTTTGAAGAGAGGGCCCGGCAGTCGGAGCAGGCCTTGTCGTCGTGATCGAATGTAAACGGACTGGGGAACAAAATCAAAAGGGGCGTCATCTTGCATTACATCAAATGCCAGGCACCAGACGGGGTCCTCCTACAAGAGACCCACATAATGGATCATACCTATTGAGCACTATTAAAATGGGGTTACCAAATGGGGGTTCATTCTGGTTGATCTAAAGGCTCATGAGGGGTGGGAATTCTAATAAAGAAATCACTCCCTCTTGCCTTTCACCAAGGCTGGCCTGATGCACAAGGGAGATACGTAGCCCTCACTGGGAGCTGGTAGGGAGTGTTGATTAATATATGCTCAGACTATATTCCACAGTGTCTCCATGATATCACATTCCCTGACCTGAGCACACTATTACTCCGACTGCTAGATGGAAAGTTACTTAAGGGAGGGGACTTCAATCTGATACAATGTGAGGAACGGGAACGTTGCCCCCCTACCAAACTGGCAGGGTCATCTCGCTGCCCACTTGCTGACAGCCCTTGCACTGATAGACATATGGTGGGCCTACAATCCCATAGAGTAGCAATACACACAATCAACCTGGGCGCATTGTACCCTTTCCGAATAGACTACCTTCTAACCCTTACTCACCAAATTCATCACTATTCGGTGATCTGCGACCGAGCAAGGGGCATTGCGGACCACTACCCAACATGGGCAGTTTGTGGTCTACACAGGAGTCCCAAAAACAAGACATATCACTTAGTACCTGGTATTTTAAGATACCCCACATCAGAAAGGGCCTGCTGGAATAACAAGAGCATTACTTTTCTGACAATGAGACTTCAGTCTAGTCCTCTCAAACCGCATGCGAGGAGTATAGAACTATAATTAAAAGACAAGCCCTCTGCCTTATTGTGGGAAGCAAAAAGGATAAGAGAGCCAAGCTACAGACACTCGAAAAGGAGATCTAAATACAAGAGCAGAGACTTATTACTAAAGAGAACCCAGAAGCCAAGCATGCCCTAGCTTTAAAACAGAAAGAATAAGGGATGTAGCAATAGATGCTGCCAAGACAAGTCATAAGGACACACAACATCGTTTGTATGAAGTAATAAAATGGGCAAGCTCTTAGCCTGGTTGGAAAAAAGAGAACAGGGCAGTCGTTGGGTGTAAGCGGTTAAGACGGGGGAAGGAATAATGGTGAGGGATAAGCAAAAAATGGCATATGCTTTTGCAGACTACTCCACCCAGCTATACTCCCAAGCTGTGCCTGCCACAGCAGAGGAGTCCAGGGTGTTCATGTTTGACATGCGCATATTTTGTCTCACAAACTCTGACAAAAGTCTTCTTGAGGAGGAGATTATGGAAGAAGAAATACTAAGGGCAATACAATAATTAAATTCTGCCTAGGCCTTTGGCCGCAATGGAGTGCTGATAGAGCTATACAAGCTGATGGCCTCCAAGCTGGCACCCCACATGCCGAAAATGTTTAATAGTGAGGATCGCAGCCTAGGGGCTAGACACTATTGTGGTCATCCATAACCACCTGAGAAATGTGTATCATACAGGCCGATCTCGCTTCTAAATGCAAGGTAAAGATCCTGGGCAAGATGCTGGCCTCTCGACTGATTAAGGTGATTCCAGAATTGGTACAGAAGGACAAATTGGGTTTCATGCCTCACAGAAGCAACACGCTCAATAAAAGACACCTACATGGCGGGCTGAGCCAGACACCGAATCTGCAGGAGTGCGCCCTGTGCTTTCGTTAGACACTAAAATGGTGTTTGATACAGTGGAATGGACCTACATGTTCAAGGTGATGGCCAGACTGGGTTTCGGCCCACATTTTGTATAGTGGGTGCAACCCTTATACACTGGTCCATTGGCACAGGTGAAGGTAAATGGGGGAAGATCCTGTGAGCTTAGGCTTTAGGGAGGAACCAGGCAGGGCTGCCCTTTATCATCACTCATTTTTGCCCTTGCATTGGAGCCCCCAGCAGCCTGGATCCGGCAAGACCCACTGTTCCGGGGTTTACACTAATTGGCGCAAATCCTTGATATACAGTGTAAAGGGGCACCCCATGACTGTGAAGCAGCGATTGCCACCGAGGGGTTTCGCTACCTAGAAATCTATATCACAGCGGATCAAATCTGTTTTACCGCATCAACCTGGCGAAACCGCTAGAGAGGCTAAAGGGAGACGTCCGTCACTGGAGGTCCCCACCTCAGTCTCTCCTAGATAGGGCAGATTTTTTAAATGACATTTATACCCCTCTTCTTGTACACCCTGCATAATACACCCTTATTACCATACACTACACAAAGCATATTTTAAGGCAATTGATGGCGAACTCAGAACAATGATTTGACATTGGGGCCCAGCACATACGTACAGCGCTACATAAACACACAAGGGGGTGGTACAAGGGGGGGGAAGCATTGTCTGATATACAAAAGTACTACTGAGAGGCTTAGCTGACCACCATCAACAACTGGGTATTCCTCCTCCAGGGGAGCCTGCATTCCGGATGGACAGGTTGGTGATGGAGCCGGGGGATATTTTAGAGGCCCTTATGGTGGACCTAGGAACGTTAACAATTATGGTCCTACGAAAACACTGGTAGACGTCTGGCACACAGCGAAACAGACCTGGGCTTAAAGAGAAAGATCACACAAGCAACACCCCTTTGGGATACAGCAGCGTTGCGTACCTTGGGGAAGCAACTAGTTTGACAAATGGGACCTAAATTGCCTTTCCCAGGCGGGGAATATATGGACCTAGGGGTACTTTATCCCCTTAACAAATTTGCAGCGAGTCTATCAATTAGCACCAACTGAAACCTTCCGATACATACAGATATGCGACGCACAGAGAGCAGTACTGCTGAGAAGAGCAAAGCTCCCAGAGTCTTGGCTCCTGGAGGACAGGCTGCTAGATGAACATATGCCCCTGAAAGCCACGTACATGACTAACAAAAAGTTGCTCAATAACACACCTGATACCCCGCTGCACATGAGAGAGTAGTGAGCCCAAGAATTGGAGGAGCAAGAGGACAATGAGTGGACAGAGCCTCTAGAATCCCCCAGGCAAATGGCTATACGGGCAGGTTGTCACACATTGACACACAGCGACCTTTGACCCTGTTCTCAGGTAGGTCGCCCCCCAGCCGCCACACGGTCCTCCTGTGACGCTGCCCCCGCTGTCGCCCTGCCCCTGCATGGTGCCGCGTGAGTCCCCTGCTGCTCGCTGTATTTACTTCCACTTCTACTGTTTTTTTTTTACTTATTCTGCGAATTGCTGTATTCCCCTGTTGTGCCTTGTACCCCATTGCCTCTGTGACCCCTTGCTCCCTCGCATTTTCCCCCGTGTCCTGTCCCCCGTCTTCCCCGGTCCCCTCTGTGCCTTCTTCCCGCCGCTGCGTCCCTGCGGCCCGCCCCCCGCCGTTCCCATTCGCCGCCCCACTCCCGCCTCCCAGCTGCTCCTCCCTCCCACTACTCATCGTATGGAGGCCACACAGCGGGCACGCCAAAGGCGCGCCTAAGGCAAGCCCGTCTGCGCCCGTCCGCGCCTGTACCGCCCCCGGTAGAAGCAGGGAACCCGACTGAGATACGACTCCTCCGCCCTCAACGCACTCAACACCGGATGTCAACCCGCATGCTACAGAGCAACCCCGAAGCGAACCCAGGGATCCTTCAGCTGCCAAGCCTGCAAATTCACCTGCCTCCGAACCTACAAACCACCCACCGGACCTAACATCAACAACAACCACCTCAAGTGCATCCTCCTCAACACACGCTCCGTCCACAAACACGCCGTCGAACTCTGGGACCTCCTCGACACAACAGCACCAGGCACCGCCTTCCTCACAGAAACATGGATGAACGCTTCCTCGGCCCCCGACATCGCCATAGCCATCCCGGATGGCTACAAGATCACCGGAAGGACCGCACCAACCAAACCGGAGGAGGAATCGCCATCATCTACAGGGACGCCATCATCTACAGGGACACCATCAACATCACGACCAACACCGAAGACACACTCTCTACCGCCGAACACCTACACTTCCAGATTCACACCGACCCCAAGACCTATTCGCCTATTCGCGCAAAGCACTCCTACAAGTGAGAGAACATAGAAACCCTGCTTGTGCAAACTTGCTTAGCCCAGACAACCCCCATGCTCACTGCAGCTCTTGCCACTACTCTATGGCGAGGAAAAAGTCTCCTACCCACGCCACAATCCGGGTGAGCATGGCCCTACTGAATTGCAGGTCGCTGCCCAGGCACTCCTTAGAAGTCAACCTTTTAATTCAGGACAACAAACTTGACGTGATGTTCCTAACGGAGACCTGGCTATCTTCAAACTCCGATCTGGACTTAGTCCGTGACCTTCCACCAGGATATCTTATCCAGGCTCAGAATAGGCCCACTGGCAAAGGGGGTGGAATTGCCATTGTATATAAAGACCACCTTTCCTGTAGGCTGGTCGACAGTGGTGTCTTAGATTGTGAGAATGCTCCTTTCTCCATTCAGATCTCCCCCACTAGAATAATGTCAGGTCTCCTTGTGTACCGCCCTCCGGGCGCCCCGCGGCACTTTGGCAGCTCATTACTGGAGACAGTTGTCTCCATAGCCACGACTTCGACTAACTTTACACTTCTGGGAGACCTGAATCTCCATTTTGATGACACGCTAGACAAAATGGCAGGCGACTTACTTCTTGATGTGAAATCCTATGACCACCTTCTCAAAAGCCCACATTCCACACACTCTAAAGGGCATCTCCTTGACCCTATTTTTTCTAATATTCCAACTTTGAAACATAGGGACCCATTACCTATCCCGCTCTGACCACTCCCTAATTCTGTTCAACTGGGAAACTATCTCAGACATACCCCAAATCCCAGTGACACGAAGCCATGAAAGATTATGGTCCAAACTCCCACTGGACAGCTGGACAAGTATACTTGAGCAATCTGCTCCTCCACATGACTAAGATACGTTGCCCTCGCTAGGAAAAGAGTAGAGAAGAAAAGCGGACCTTTCAAATCTGGTATACGCCAGAACTCAGGGACCAAACGAAAGGATGTAAAAAACTAGAACGGGTTTGGAGGAGAGATTGGGCTAACAACACGAAAGTCGTATACAGGTCAGCCATTAGGTCTTACAAAACCGCACTTAAAGTTGCTCAGGCCGCTTTTTATGAGAAAAGAATTTGTGTTTCCTCAAACTCCTCCAGAGAGACGTTCCGGATAGTGAAAGAACTTTTGAAAGTTCCAGAACCTCCCCCAGTTCCCGATAGCTCAGGATCTAGATGTAATCTACTCGCGGAATTTTTCAATAGCAAAATCCAAAATATTCTAAAAAGTCTACCCGGCAGTGACCACACATTTGACCTCAGCACTCCCAATGCTCTGGGGATTGGACCACGTTTGGAAGCTTTCTCCCCAATCAACAGGGAGGTATTCCAAAAAACACTGGGATCAATAAAAAGCGGATCCCCGGGAGACCCGGCAACAATGCATATCATGAAATTGGTGTCTGCAACCATCACCCCCTTAGCCACGGACTTAATTAACTCCTCCTTTTCCCAGGGTATTGTTCCGCCCAGTTGGAAGAAGGCTACTGTGAAAGCCTTACTAAAGAAACCACAGCTGGATCCTTCAGAGATGGCTAACTACCGACCTATCTCGTTACTGCCAGGGATCAGTAAGATCGCGGAGAAACTCGCCAACCAGCAACTGTCTGCTTTTTTAGAAGTTGGTGAGCGGTTGGCCAGCTCCCAGACAGGCCTTCGCCCTGGTCAGGGTACTGACACCGCCCTTATAGTGGTGGATGAAGAGGCGAGGCAGATCTTGGACTCAGGAGGATCAGCGGCAGTGATCCTCCTGGATCTAAGTGCGGCCTTTGATACGGTGGATCACCGTATCCTTATCAAACGCCTCAGCAACCTAGGGATCACGGGCTCTGCCCTGGCATGGTTAGAATCCTTCTTACACTCCAGAACCTTTCAAGTCTTGGAAGGCAACACTTGCTCTAAATCGACCCCTCTCCAGTGTGGTGTACCACAGGGCTCGTCTTTGAGCCCGATACTTTTCAACGCATATATGGCCCCACTGGAAGATATCGTCACCCCCTTTGGGATTAAATTAGTCACCTATGCCGACGATACACAACTGGTCATTTCACTCAATCAATCTGACCACTGCTCCGAGAACCTACGCTCCTGTTTGTCAGAAAGTTTTGGCTGGATGAACAAATCCATGCTTAAAGTAAATGGAGACAAAACAGATCTAATGCTATTAGGCCATAGGACCACATCTGTGTTTAGCTCTATGTGGTCCACATGCCTGGGACTAATTCCAACACCAAAAAATGAAATCAAAAGTCTTGGGGTATGGCTTGACCAAGATCTTTCGCTCAAAACACAAGCCAAGAAAACGGCCGGGGTGTGTTTTGGCCTACTCCGCACTGTACGGAAAATTGTGCCTCTCCTACCTCCCCACTCTAGGAGGCTTCTTGTGCAGGGTTTGATCATCTCCAGGTTGGATTATAGCAACGCTCTATACTTGGGTGCTCCAGATGCCAATATAAATAAACTACAACATATCCAGAACTCGGCAGCGAGACTGCTAACTGGATCTTCAACCAAGCTATCAGCCAAATCCGTCCTCAGATCTCTCTATTGGCTGCCAATACGGGGGAGAGTCAAATTCAAATCGCTGTGCATTATGCACAAATCCTTACAGGGCAAGGGCCCCCCCATTTTGAGAAGCTTGGTCAGCCCCTATAAAGCCAATAGAGCACTTAGATCCGACCACCTGTACCTCGCTAATGTCCCCAGAGTAAAGAAGGCTCAAACAGGAGGACGTCGTTTCTCCGTTAACGCAGTGAAGCTTTGGAACTCCCTCCCCCTCAAGATTCGCATTGAACCCAGCCTTCAGAAGTTTCGCAAGCTGTTGAAAACCTTCCTTTTCTCTTAAAGGTTCCGCCACTTCCTCTAGCTCTGGTCTAATCTCTTCTCTTAGCGCTGGGACGCCTACGGGTAACCACGCGCTCTATAAATCCTATTCCATTCCATTCCATTCACCCCTGCGCATGCTCCGAAAAATCTTCTGATGGATCCCCACCGAAACAAGAAAAACCGTCACCCAGGCCCTCGTCACCAGCCGACTGGACTACGGAAACGCCCTATACACAGGAACCACAGCCAAACTTCAGACGCGACAACCAACGCATACAGACCGCCTCCGCACGACTCATCCTCAACATCCCTCGCCACAGCCACATATTCGCCCACCTGAGAAACTTGCACTGGCTACCCGTCTGCAAGAGGATCACGTTCAGGCTCCTCACCCACGCACACAAAGCGCTACACCACAAGGGCCCCGAATACCTCAACAACCGCCTCTCGTTCTACATCCCCACCCGCCAGCTCCGCTCTGCCGGCCTCGCCCTCGCCACCGTCCCAAGAAATTTGCAGAACCACCAACGGAGGAAGATCCTTCTCCTACCTGGCAGCCAAGACCTGCAACTCCCTCCCCGCGCACCTGCGACTGACCCAGGACCATCTCACCTTCAGAAAACACCTCAAGACTTGGTTGTTCGAGCAGTAGCGACTCCCCCCCCCTCTCCCTTCAGCGCCTTGAGACCCTCACGGGTGAGTAGCGCGCTCTATAAATGTATTGATTGATTGATTGATTATATCACTGTTCTGAACTTGGATTTTAATTCTAGAAACATTCAGGTGGCCAGTTTAAGATACACTTTATGAACAAAAAGGCATTGTGAATTGTTAGCAAGCTTGATATTTGTTGGAACCTGAGGTTTACTTATGCATCAAGATCACAAAGAATGCTCTTTAACAGGAAGTTAAGAGCACTATATTGGCAGAGAAAGAGCAAGTTTTTATATAATCAGGGCCGGACTGGAAACCAAAACCAGCCCTGGCAAAGTGCTCGGCCGCCGGGGGTGGGGGAGTTGGGGGTGCCGCCGAGCTCTTTGCCTGGGACGGTTTTCGTCCGATTTTGTTACAGGGCCGTAACGTTGCTATGCTGCAAAAAAGACCCTGTAACAAAAACGGCCCTGAAGGACCCCAAACCGGCCCCCCACCCGGGCGATTGCCCAGTGCCTGCTACGGCCAGTCCGGCCCTGTATATAATGAGATTAAAGCACTAAAAGAATCTTAACTGAAACTAGTTTCGAAGCTCTAAGATATTTAATGTGTAGGCATTAATAATTCAACAACATTTAGGAAGACTTAATTCGTTAGACTATGACAATAAAAAATGAGTAACAATACTGTACCTTTGAAAGCCTAGGAAGCCCTCATTATCAGCACAAACCCCTTAATGGAATCAATAGATTTAGTTTTCTTGAATTAGTATTCAGGAAGCATTATCCACACTGTGCTCAAATTGAAAAAATTATCGCAGAAAGTTGTTTCGATGGTGGCCCTGTTGCACAAGTTACTTACCTTCGGTAACGGTATATCTGTAAGAAACAGTAGTTAGTATTAGATTCCTTACCTTAGAATATCCCCAGGCATCAGACTGGATCCGGAATATTTTGCGTAGCAGTTCCCCTGGGCGTCGGTAGGCGTCGTCTGCGGCTCCGCGTCAGTTGTCTGCGCCGGGATGACGTCGTCGGAGTACTTAGACGTCACCCTCGCGCGATGACGTCAGTTCTTATACAGAGCTTTTCAGCGCTAGAAACTCAGAGCCATGATAAAAACCAACACTGGTGCCATAAAAACTAGGGCCCTGAAAGGGGATGACCTTAACCATAGATATCGGTTCGCAGAACGGGGAGGATGGGTGGGGCGGTAAGGAATCTAATACTAACTACTGTTTCTTACAGATATATTGTTACTGAAGGTAAGTAACTTGTGCATCTGAAAGAAACAGGTTAGTATTAGATTCCTTTCCTTAGAATAGATACCCCAGCAATACCAACCCAAGGTGGTGGGTCTGCGAACCAATTATCACACCAGTAAGTCCTGGAGAACGGAACGGCCGAAAAAGCCATTTCTCCGGACTTGGCTTTCCAGGCGGTAGTGTCTTGCGAACGTGTGCAGCGAGGCCCACGTAGCTGCCTGACAGATGTCCTGCAAGGGGACTCCCCGACAATGGGCAGTAGTAGCCGCCGTGGAGGTGGAGCCTCAATTCCTTATTCGAGGGATGCGGAAAGAAAGTGGGCAAGGTGATGGACTGCCCGATGTGGAAGGCTGTGACTACCTTGGGCAGGAAAGAGGGTCGCGTCCGCAACACAACTTTGTCCGGATGGACAGAAAGAAAGGGAGGTTGAGAAGAAAGAGCCTGGAGCTCACTCACTCTCCTGGCAGAGGTGATGGCAACCAGGAATGCAGTCTTGAGAGTAAGGAGAAGAAGAGTACAGTTATGAAGTGGCTCGAAGGGAGCGCACATCAGATAAGTCAGAACAAGGTTCAAGTCCCACTGAGGCATCACGAAAGGAACAGGAGGAAACATATGAGTGATGCTCTTCAAAAACCTATTTACAACCGGGGACTTGAACAAAGAGGGCTGATCAGGGAGCCTTAAGAAGGCGGAAATGGCAGAGAGATAGCCCTTTAGAGTGCCCAGAGCAGAGCACTGCTGGGCAAGAGAAAGAAGAAAGAGGAGAACCTCTGAAAGAGGGGTAGAAAGGGGATCCACAGCCTTTGCTGTGCACCATGCCACAAGTTTGTTCCACCTGCAGGCGTATACCGAATTTGGTGAGGGACACCTGGCTGCCAGAATCACATTACACACTTCAGGAGGCAAGTCAAATGCCCTCAACTGCCGCCGCTCAATCTCCACGCATGTAAGTGGAGAATGGACAGGTTCGGGTGGAGGACCGTCCCCTGCTGCTGCGACAGAAGGTCCTCCTGAAGAGGCAGACGAATCGGGGGATCGACTGACATGCTGAGTAGCTCGGGATACCAGTATCTTCGTGCCCAGTCCGGAGCCACAAGGATGACTTGGGCCCGGTCGCGCCTGATCTTCTTCAGCACTCTGGGCAGAAGTGGTATAGGCGGAAAGGCGTACAACAGACCGCAACTCCACTCGCGACGAAAAGCGTCTCAGAGTGAGTGCCGCCTTGGAAATTCCAACGCGCAGAACTAATGACATTGCGCGTTCTCTTCTGTGGCGAAAAGATCTAACCAAGGCTCTCCCCACTGCTGAAAGAGGCCTTGCACCACGTCCGAGTTCAGACGCCATTCGTGATCCATCATGCACCGACAGCTGAGTTTGTCCGCCCTGGCGTTCAGGGAACCTGCCAGATGTTGAACCACCAGGGTCACGCCCTGATGTTCCAGTCACTGCCAGAGGCGCAGAGCCTTCTGACAAAGGGTCCACAACCCCACTCCGTTCCGTTTGTTGCAGTACCACATGGAGGTGGTGTTGTCCGTGAACACCTGCACTACACTCCCCCAGACAGAGGGGAGGAATGACTTCAGTGCAAGCCGGATCGCCCGCATCGCCAGAAGGTTGATGTGGAGCCAGGACTCCGCCGGTGACCAGAGACCTCTGATCTCCGCCTCTCCCATGTGGCCCCCCAGCCCTGGAGGGACGTGTCCGTCACAACTACGTGCTCCGGTTGGGTTAAGAAAGGGATCTGCCGCTGACACAATCGCGGTCCGTGATCCATCACTGCAACTGTCTTGCAGTGCCCTCCGAGGTCAAGACATGGTTGGACAAGTTGCCCTGATGGTGGGCCCACTGAAACTTCAGGTCCCACTGCAGAGCCCGCATCCGCCACCTGGCGTGATGCACCAGAAGGATGCAGGAGGCCATCAGCCCCAGAAGCCGCAGCGTCAACCTGACCGAGACTCGGGATAAAGGCTGAAAGATCGGAATCAGAGCATTAATATCCCGAACCCGCTGTTCGGGAGGATAAACCCGAAACTGCGCCGAGTCTAGAACCGCTCCGATGAAGAGGAGCTTCTGAGAGGGACACAGGTGCGACTTCGGCACATTGATGGAGAACCCCAGCAGGTGCAGGAGGTCGGCCGTAGTCTGGAGGTGGCTGACGACTGTCTGGGGCGAGCTTGCCTTCAACAACCAGTCATCGAGGTAGGGGAAGACAAACCCCTAACCTGCGCAGAAGAGCTGGGACCATCGCCATCACTTTCGGGAACACCCATGGGGTGCTGGTACGGCCGAACGGGAGCACGGTTAACAAAGTGCTCGTGGCCTACCGTGAACCGCAGGTAATGCCGGTGGGCTGGCAGGAAGGGGATGTGGAAATAGGCGTCCTGCAAGTCCAACGCTACCATCCAGTCTCCTGGGTCCAGGGCAGCTAGGATCTTGAACTTCTCCTTCCGGAGGAAGCCGTTGACGTTCCGGAGGTCCAAGATAGGGCGTGGGTCCCCTTTGCCCTTCTTGGGAACCAGAAAGTAGTGGGAGTAACAACCGCACCCTACTTCTGGCCCAGGAACGCGCTCAATGGCCCCCTTGGCCAAGAGGGCCGTAACTTCCTCTTGCAGAAGTTGCAAGTGATCCCCCGACACGAGGTGGTACTGCGGTGGCATGGCTGGAGGAGTCGCCTTGAAGGGGAGGGAGTAGCCCCTTCGGACGATTTGCAGCACCCACCTGTCCGATGTGATGGAGCGACAGTGGAAGAGGTGATGGTGAACCCTGCCCCCCACTGGCATCAAATGGGCCTGAAAGCTCAGACTAGGAAGGCTTGGAGGCGGATGCTGCGGGGTGGATGTGGACTGGCCGCGCCGTTGTCCCCTGTTACCGCCGCGACGGTAACCACCGCCACCGCGTTGGATGTTAGTCTGCGGCCCGTGGCTGGCAGGACGTGTGGGAGCACCCCTTCCGTGGCCACGAAAGGAGCGCTGGGCAGAAGATTGCTGGCGTGGCGCCAACAGGCCCAAGGACTTGGCCGTAGCCCTGGAGTCCTTAAAGTGTTCCAGCACATGATCTGCCTTGCCACCGAAGAGGTGGCTGCCATCGAACGGCATGTCCATAAGTGTGTTTTGGAAATCGGCCGAAAAGTTGGCGGACCTCAGCCAGGCGTGGCGGCAAACCGCCACAGACGTGGAAATCACTCTTCCTGGCGAGTCCGTGGTATCCAGTCCACATCTAATAGAGTACCACGCTACGTCTCTTCCCTCCGCAAGGGCTTGAGCGAGTTTCTCCCGGGCTCCCTCCGGGCACTCGGGCAGAATGGCCGCAACCGTATCCCACAGAGAGTGGGTGTAACGGCCCAAGAGGCAAGCGGTGTTGACTGACCGCAACCCCAAACTAAGGGAGGAGAACATCTTCTTTCCGAACTGTTCATACCTCTTGTATTCCCGATCTGGTGGTGCCGTTAGGAATGAGGATTGGGAGGTAGAGGCCTGGATAACCAGACTCTCGGGGGTGGGGTGGGTAGACAAGAAACTAGGGTCGCCCGGAGCTGTGCGGTGGCACCTAGCGACGTTCCTATCCACAGTAGGGCTGGTAGTGGGCCTGGACCAAGTGCCCAACAGGACGTCCGTGAGAGCCTCATTAAACGGCAGTAGAGGCTCCGGTGAGCTTACCTGCGGTTTAAGGACCTCTGTGAGGATGTTGGACCTCACTGTAGCGACGGGGAGCTCAAGAGCCAAGGCCTTGGCTGCCCTCATCAGCACCACACTATAAGCTGCCCCCTCCTCCGTAGGCACAGTAGGAGGGGAGACAAAACCAGTGTCTGGGGAGGTATCCAGGCCACTGGCTTCCCCTAGTTCCTGTGTCCAGTCCTCATATGACTGGCACTCACGTGCCAGGGGGTCCTTAGACCCCCCCCCCAGTCACCCTCGTTGTCCATGTCCTGAAATTCAGGAATAAAGGATGGACCCAGATCCTCGAAAAATTACTCTTCAGCCGGCGTCGAATGCGGCATTCGGACCAAGGGTCGGACCAGGGACGGCGGATCCAGTGGGGCCTTGCAGCGTCGGGACCTAAGTCGCCGACGGTGCCGGGACCGAAGTCGCCAAAGGCGGCGAAGCACCCGGCCGCTTGGGCTTCCAGTCGGGTCCGCTGGGCCCGAAGGCGCCGCGGAACCAGACGGAGGAAGGCATCTATCTCCTCCGGCTTCGCGTTCTGCCCAGGGACCGGTGGGTATGGAGCAGGCCGCGACGCCTGCGGCTTCAGCGGAGCCGCGTGGGCGGGGTCACCCGAACCCCTGGCCGCGTCGCGCGGGCGTCAGAAGAGCAATGTCGCCTCTTCGACTTCTTGTGCCTCTTACCTGAGGATTTGGAGCCCGACGAGTGGTGTCGACTCGCCGAGCTGTGATGACTCCGGCCCCGCGACCGGTCCCTCGACCTCCTTCCGGACCGGGACCTCGAGCGGCGCGGGGCCCACTCCCGGAGCTCGAGGTGCTTGCGGGACCGCTCCCGCCTAGCCTTCGACGTCAAGGCCCGGCAGTCGGGGCACGACTTGTCATCATGGTCGGGCCCCAGGCAATGTAGGCACCGGCGGTGGGGGTCGGTAACCGACATCAGTCGGTTGCAGTCGGCAGAGGGCTTGAACCCGGGCATCCCTACCGGCACAGATGGAGTCGTAGAATCGAAACGGATCCAAAAAGGATAGAAAAAGCTCAGTCAAAAAGTGACTAAAGGGCACCACTTTCTCCGGACCTGCGCTTGCTGGCGCAGAAAATAGAAGAACTGCCGTCAGCGCGCGAGGGCGGCGTCTAAGTACTCCCGACGACGTCATCCCGGCGCTGATGACGGACGCGGAGCCGCAGACGACGCCCACCGACGCGCAGGGGTACTGCTACGCAAAATTTTCCGGATCCAGTCTGACGCCTGGGGATATTCTAAGGTAAGGAATCTAATACTAACCTGTTTCTTTCAGATGTAAAAGGTTTAACTACAGCATTTTCAATTCAAATAGAAATCTTAGGGCCCCACAAATGTCTGCTCTATTCAACTACTGTTAGACTGTGGCTGAAATTCCAGACAGCAGACATGACACTATTTTAAATCCAGTATTCAAAAAAGAGGACAGAAAATTACAAAATGATAGGTTTGTTATATGTAGTGTCAAGTATTTTGCTAAAGTTATACTGGGAAGTCTACAGGCTTGAGCAGATGACTTGGAGATTATTCCACAGTTACAAAGCAGGTTTTAGCTAGCCTTGTGAGACTATGGATAACATCATGGCCAAATCTCTAATATTCTATCATCATACAAAAGTGAAGACAGTTGCATCATATCCATGCTGCACTGACAACTGAGCTGAAAATTACTTTGTGGGAAGAATTGGGCAAGATGAAAAAAAGCATAAAAAATGGGACATATTGAGGGTGATATAACTTTTATACAGAGATATGAATGTGCAGTGAAATTAGGAGCAGGAAATGCCACTAAGTCAAATAGCTATAAACCTTGGGATAAACTAGGGCTGCATTCTTCTCTTCCCCTTTTTAGCCTGTAAATGGCTAATCGAACAAGTTATTTAGCAGAATGGAGTACTGGTTCCCAGGTTCACATATACCATATAATTCAACTTTTCTAAAAGGCAGTCAAAATGGTTGCCATTTCTCTCAGCGTGTATTGAACCCCATTGAACACGTTGATTGAAGATAATAAATTAGAAATAAATTACTAAAAAAGGATATGGTCTTTGGAGCAAAGACAGTCAAGAAATGATTGTGAAAGTTTGGAGCAATATCAAGCATGTGACATCATACCATTGTGTGTGTGTGTATATGTGGTACAAAGAAACTAGTAGATATTAATCTAGCTATGGTAAAAAAGTACTAGGCTGGTAGCACAACTCAAGCTGTCTCTAGGTCAAATCTAAAAAAAGGTCCTTTGTTGAACAGAGAGCAATAGCAGAGTTAAATCTGCATTTTAATTGGTGAATCTAAAAGGCAAACCAAGTCAAATATTGCACACTAGGTACTTCAGCTAAAGGGCCAGTATTTCCATTCAGTTTTTAAGAAACAATATGCATGACCTTACGTTGTGAACAAAAAAAGCTGTAAATGCAACAATACATCATCATGGGAGCAAAGTAAAATCAACAATGACACAATGGGGTCTAGATGAGGAAAAGATTTGCAAACAGCACTGATTTACTAAACAAAATAGTCATACCTTACAAATGTAAAAGGTATTGTGTCACTAAAGTAGATACACCAAAGAACAAACAAAGACTGTCCATCAAAAGCTTACAATTAAAAATAAAATGACAAAGTATATTTTTCAAGTGCCTGATTACCAATAAAGGATCTTGACACCTATGAAGAAAAGAAACCAAGTAAGCCTAAAAAATGAATAACCAGGTTTTAAGGGTTTTAGGAAATTACAAATAATTGATGAGTTACCAAATGTTGATTTGGATAGAGTTTCAGAACTTGCAAGTTTGATGTGCAAAGTCTCCGCCTCCCTGGCATGCTTTCCTTATTTTAGGTGCAATTAGTAAAAAAGAGCTAACAGAACGAAGTGCCTGGAAGAGGTGACAAAAATAAAGAACTAAAATAAAACATAAACAGGTTGGGACCCAATGATCAATGTTTAAGGACAAATGCAACAGCTTTTGAATAAGGATGTTTTGTGACTGGAAGCTAGTCCAATTCGTTTATGTTAGAGGGCATATAGCCATACCAAGGTACATCTATACTACTATTATAAAGCAAGAACTTTGGACCTTTGAGGCGGGTAAACTCGGGAACCACAGCGCCAATCCACACACCCGATACATCATTGTAATCGTCAGGGTGTGCAGATGGACATAGGCTATATAAATAAAAAAAATATATACGTTATTTAAAAAATTGACGATAAAAAAAAAGTCGTCCCTTGCAAGTAGCGCCGGCCGCGACCTGCGTGGTGACATCAGGAGCGCAGTGAGGAGCGGCGTGCAGGAGCGGAAGAGGATCGGCGGACATCATTGCGGGGAGGAGCGGTGGACAGGCTGGAAGGAGCGGTGAGGAGCAGCGGACAGGCTGGGAGGAGCAGTGAGGAGCGGTGGACAGGCTGGAAGGAGCGGTGAGGAGCGGCGAGGAGCGGCGGGGAGGAGCGGTGAGCGGCGGGTGAGGTAGGTTATTTATTTGATTGGGGTAGAGTCAGTGCGGGTGTGGCAGAGTCAGCGCGGGTGTGGCAGAGTCAGCTAATAGTAGTATAGATTTATTAAGGAGCGGGGAGCGGCGGATGAGAACATGAGAACATTACAAGTCAGCAAAAAACAAAAGCAAACGTTACATTAAATGAAACAAGCGGATGAGGTAGGTTATATATTTATTTATTAAAGAGCGGGGAGTGGCGGATGAGAACATGAGAACATTACAAGTGAGCAAAAAACAAAAGCAAACGTTACATTAAATGAAGCAAAAGCAAAAATGACAATCGTGAGCCAAAAAAATACAAGAGCTAGCAAACGGTGCATTACAAAAGTGACAACCGTGAGCGTAGCAAACGGTGCATTACAGGAGGAAAAAGGCGACGTGTGCAGGTTACAAAAGCATATAAAGTAAACATAGAGGTATAATACTGCAATATATGGAGGAAGGCTGCAGGGGACCCACGGACAACGTCGGGGCGGCGCGGGGCCTGAAGCCTAATTGCTCCCGGACAACGTCGGGACGGGCTGCTAGTTTAGTAATAAATGAGGAAATTATTTTGTATTATCTCAAGACGGTGAAGCACATACTTTTGCAAACCTAAATCGAGTTATAAACCAGCTGTGGCTTATATGATGGCAAATTGTGAATGTTATGTAGAAACAGAAGAATTTTCCTGAAAATCTTCAACAAAATAAACAGCATAAAACAAGTTACTTACCTCTACACTGTGGTTCTCCAGTATTGATATATTTTATAGATTCACATGCTTGAATCTTCCCCGTCATTTTGGAAGTCCCAAAGAAACAGTTAAATAGCAGTATCAAGCTTTAAACTTAATTTCCCTTGAAATTAAACAGCATTTAGTAACCAGTTATTAGAGAACATGCAAACTCCAGCCAATCACAGCATAGACCCAGAGTATCCATCCCCTGCAGGGCCACCATACCTCAGATTTCCTGCATGAGTGCAATTAGTAGAATAATAGAGGTACTGAAGGTGAACCTGAAAGGGGATGACGGAGGGCCGCACGTGAATCTACAAAAGATATCAGTACTGGAGAACCACAGTGTACAGGTAAGTAGCTTGTTTTTTCTCCAGTATTGTTTCTTTTATAGATTCACATGCTTGAATCAGAATAGCAAGCAGTAACAATGAGGTAAAGGAGGTGGGAAAGACTGGTGAACCATCCCACCATGCGACCAAAAACAGATAACATCAAGAGCATACAATGCAAATATAAATATCTATATAATTAGCTATATCTCCTCTCTCTCTATATATATATATATATATATAGACAGTGAACTTGATTTCTGTAATGGTATTTAAACAGAAAGTATTTTCTCTATATCCATGTAGGCATGTGATGCACTTGCACTTTAAAATGTGCTGAGCATATTGCATTGTCATGTGACCAAGGCCGCAGGGACGGCCGAAACGCGTCACGACTAGCTGTTTATTGGGTGAATAAACTGTATGCTGCTAACAAGTTGGTCCATGCCTCGTATTTCACAGGAGTGGAGCGCTGCGAGGTATTGCAGATAATTACCGGCATTTGACTGTTGCCGGTGTTGGACCCCCTCCCCTACAAGAAGGCTTCACGGCAAGCAGTCTACCGTGCCTCCAGTCTTCGTTGTTTTCTGCCGGCTGGTGGATATTTGGCGGGGACCCCGGGGGCACCTTTCAAATCCCATATAAGGGAAGGAGCGAGGCCATCCAATCAGTCACAAGCGGGTGGAGAAGTACCCGGAAGCAATCAGCGACCAGTGGTTTGCAGAATCGGTGCGCGAAGGAAAAGGAACCTGTGGTGCCGTTCGAGTGAGTAGGCAAAGGGGCCAACAACGCGCTAATGAGAACAATTCTGCGGCTGCGGTAAGGGCGCTATATGCGTACATGTGTGGCTGATTGGAGAGGGGAGGTTTAGGCACGAAGCTGAAGGAGGTTAAATGAGGTTGGCAACACGCCGCCTAAGAACAGAACACTAAGTCAGTCTTCGTGTGTCAAGCGAGCACAAAATAGTATAGCCCAGTAAACAGTGATGTTAGGCGATGCATGAAGAGCCCGGGAGCTCGCCTCACAAGAGATGTTCTCTGATGAGATAGAGAATTAAACTAATGTTAACAAAGGAGTTGGAGGGGAACCGAGCGTGGTGGAGCCTAGCAGCATCAGAACTGCCTTCAAAGAGTTGGAAAAACTCAAACGCAATGAACAATCAAAATGGTGGGAGGCACGTGCATTAAAAAGATACCTTGATGTTGGGAGAGTCCCTAGAGGGCACCGCATAATGCTGGCCCCCAACTACGAATCGCCAAATCCCCTTATGATGGTGGCATGGGGTGAGTGTAACCTAGACTCGTCACGCCGATTAATGCAGATTTTGGTTCAGTTTGCCGAGATCGACGGGGATGAGCTACAGAAGAAAATAGATGCCCTTGAGGAGACAATTAAAACACAAATAGGTGGGAAAGAAACTCCAGAGATCACCAAATTAAGGGATGATATGGTAACAAGATTGGCGAAGGAGGAAGAAAAAATTAAGACCAGAAAAATTCATAAATTTAAGAGGGATAGAGACGACTATGCCAACGGGCAGATATTCACATTTGCGCGCCGTTATGATAATTTAAGAGCGGCCACAGCAAGCAAACGCGGCTAAAAAAATACAATTGCAGTCCAACCAACAGATGATGATTCAGTGGTATATGGCTCCGCTGTAGAAAGTGGTTCCGACAATGAAGGACCAAGAACAAGAAGCAAAGTTGCATTGACTCTGGGAGAAGAATTGGAAATTTTAAAAGACAGCAGAAAAGATACCCTGAGGTCACGATTCAAGAGCAAAACCGTTCAACAAAGTCCCAACGCAGGAGGGGCAGGCGCATTGCCGCAAAACAAAGGAGATCAAAGCAAACGGGGTCAGGGAGCCACCCGCAAACCACGGCAGTAAGCTCTGCTGATCAGCCAAAAACAGAGACTGGAGATAATACTCAGGAACTACATGTAATAGAACCAATCAAATCTAAACCTATAATTAACCTGAGTTCAATTGAATTAACCACAGCAGAGGAACAACTTCTTAGTCTAGGCCTAAGTTTCTGCCCAGAATCAAACTTCTGCTATACAACTACAAGGGAAGACATTTACCAACATGACTAGCTGTTTATTGGGTGAATAAACTGTATGCTGCAAACAAGTTGGTCCATGCCTCGTATTTCACAGGAGTGGAGCGCTGCGAGGTATTGCAGATATATATATATATCACAGCACCAAAGTTCCGGTTCGAACCAGTCAGCAGATGATTTTCTAGCTGATGTTGATATCAATACTAATGTAAATCCGGGGAGCCATTTCAAGGTTAAATCTAGATTCCTTCCACATATTACTTGCGAAGCAGTAGAAATTTTTGAAAAATGTGTTTTAAATGACATCAAAAAACTAAGAACGATACGAGTACCTAATAACAAAAAGAATCTTTCTTTTGAACACAAACAGGCCATTGAAAATCTGAAGGCAGACAACCAAATAGTGATCCGTAATGCGGACAAAGGAGGAAATGTTGTAGTGCTTGATAAAGTTAAATATCTAGCTGAAGGTCTCAGGCAATTGGGAGATACAACGTGTTATCAATCGTGTACCCAATCCGATATCAGAACATCCAAGAAACTCTTTGATGAACTTTAATTGGATTTTAAAGACAGAGGACTGTTGGAATGGGATGAGTATAATTTTTTGCGATGTGAATATCCTAAAATTCCCATTTTGTACCTTCTCCCAAAACTTCACAAAAATGCAACTGATCCCCCTGGAAGGCCCATTGTGTCTTCAATGGGTTCGTTATTGGAAAACACCTCCCAATACATTGATCACTACCTACGGCCCTTTGTTATATCCCTACCTGCCTACCTCAAAGATAATACAAATTTTTGTAAAATTATTGAAGGCATACATTGGGAATCCTCTTTCATCTTGGTAACTCTAGATGTAAGTAGCCTTTATACTTGTATCAGACATGATCTAGGACTGACAGCGATAAAGCACTTCCTAAAGTCCAGATCTATCTCATATTCAGGCCACTCGGCAATGCTCATCAAACTTATTGAATTTTGTTTAACAAACAATTTTTTTATTTTTGATGACCTGATGTACCGACAGTCACAGGGCACTGCGATGGGCACCTGCTTCGCCCCCAGTTATGCCAACCTTTTCATGGGTTGGTGGGAGGAGCAGGTGTCCAATCATCTAGCAGAATTCAACACCGAAGTTGTCCTGTGGCTTAGGTACATCGATGACATTTTTATGATTTGGAATGGGAGCATTGAAACAGCTAGAGATTTTGTGAACCTACTGAACAAAAACACACTGATTCTTACATTTACTGAGAACATCCAAAAAGACACCATTGATTTTCTGGACATTCGTGTTGTGATTCAGGGAGACACTATCACGACTCGTTTATTTCATAAACCCACGTCAGGCAACAGTCTGTTGAATGCTAGATGTGCCCATCCTCGAAGCCTGGTAGATAGTATCCCTTATGGGGAACTACTACCGGCTAAAAGGAACTGTAGTACAGAAACGGCATACCAATTGGAGAAAGAACTAATGTGCAATCATTTTCAAGAACGAGTGTATAAAAATAAAACTATTGTGCAAGCTTGCAATAGGACTGATGCTACAATCAGGAATGAACTACTGAACCCCAATAAAATCAAAGAAGCGGATGACAAAGTCAGATTTGTCACCACATACTCAGGACAGGCACAGGACATCAGAAAAATATTCAATAAACATTGGAATGTTCTTTTGACTGATCACCATCTGAAACCTTATCTTAACACCAACCCCCAAATCACCTTTAGAAAAGAGTAAAAATATGGTCATGAGCAAAATTGAAGCCAAAGATAATCCTGGCTTTAAATGTTGTGGGTCCTGTAAAGTGTGTCGGAACAGCGCAAACTGTAAAGAGCTTACAGTCCCCACTTCAGGAAAAGTATTCACGATTAACAAATCTTTATCGTGTAATACTATGTACTGCGTTTACGTACTCATCTGTCCTTGTAATCGGTGGTACGTTGGCAGCACAATATTGAAAGCCAAAGAAAGGGTCTTGCAACACTTGAGAGCTAAAAAAAACCTCAATTTGCAATACCCGGTAGCTCGTCATTTTGCCAGTAACCACTTTCAAAATGAAAATCTGTTGAGGATGGTGGTCATTGATAAGGTTGTGCTGAGTGCACATGGAGGTAACAAGAAACTGGCACTACGCCAACTGGAGTCACGTTATATCATTGACTTTGAAAGTATGACTCCGAACGGACTGAACTTGCATGAGGAATTAGCTGTACACCTTGTGGAACAATAACTGGCAATATGAAATATATGCATTTTAATTGTTGTCTGCAGTATTTCCTTATAGGTCTAATTTTAAATATTACATTTTATTATATTTAGGTACCTGTGGAAATGGTGTGACTAAGAACAAGGAGCATAACACATAACTTGTAGCAGTCTGGTAATGTGTCCATATGTGACACAACAAGCCAATTTTTGCCCACTTGGGCAGGGACTCTTTTGACTATCAGGTATCCAATGGGACAAATTCGTGTGCAGTGTACGCCCACTTGGGCGGGACCTTTACTTTATTTTGAATCCACCTATTTATTTTGAATTCACCTTGAGAGTACTATAAACTCCAGTTATACATAACATACGCCCACTTGGACAGTATCTTGATTTTGACTTAAACACTGATACGCTGTCATGTAATATCCTATATTTGAAAGGTAATTTGTATCTAATAAGTCCTATGGCGCTTTTACAATTTTGACCAGCTGCTATAGTAAAATCTAATGAATGTATACATCACCAACTGCAAATACGATCTATGCAATGAATTTTGAAAGCTGGTAATTTAGAAACATGGATTTATTGTTTTGATAATGATTCGGTGTTCGTGGATATTGACACAAACTGAATATGAGAATGCATTTGTACTTGTTAATGCTCCTGAAAATATGTCCGCCACAGTGGTTAATTATTTGGTCACACTTTTGGGTGTTTGTTGTCCGTTTTTGATATCACTGAAAAGAGTAAAAGGACAAGTGTTTGGCGTCTTGGTGTAAACGTGATCAAGCTGTAAAGCGCAACGCCTTGTTTTCCTGCCAATGAAATTTTCGTGCACAGCATTTCCTGAGTGTCGGTGACGTTTATTCTGATGAATGAAGTATCTGTTTGGATATATATATATATATATATTACCTACTGGCGGTCGCCAGTAGGTATATATAGTTAGGATTTTTTCCCTATGGGTTTTTTGAAAATTCTATGTCTAATAACTTTGGCGTTTGTGGACGGAATTGGCTGAAATTTTCAGGAAAATGGCACATTTTGTTTCTGAGCAGCCCCTGAAAATTTGGGGGGGTTTCGTCAAGGGGGGGCCGAGAAAAAAGGGGGGTCCAAAAACGTGTTTTTAACATTGATTTTTCCATAGGGCGGTTAGCCTCACTTTTAGCCCGAACGGCTGAATAGATTTGCACGAAACTTGGCAAAATTGTAGGGACTGGTAGCCCGATGTGCCTTTTGTAGGTCTCAATATATGTGCTCCAGTGGATTTTGAGAAATTAACGTTTAAAAAAAGATATATATCTGTAACAGCGGACCGGGCAGCGGCGCAGGACGCGTACTTTTCGCGCAACGGAGCTTTGTGAAGCGAAGCTGATTGGTTCTCTGGCGTCTGTCAACATTCCAAAAAGTCCGTAGCGGCCGCCATCTTGTCTCTCGGTAGGATCGAGAGACAAGAGGAGGCCAAAACAAAGGGGCAAATAACCATAAGGGGGCATAGTAGATCCTCCCTGACCCCCTAGGTTTAATGTGGAGGCTTTAAAAGGGCACCGCGGGGCAAAAAAAATAATTTTTTTTTTGGTTTTTTGCGTGGGTAGCGCCCGGTCCGGGAACCGGGAAGCTTTCTGGGCAGCGTACTGCAATGAAAAATGAATGATAGACTTTTCAAATACTGTATGTTAATTGATTGTTGGTTTTGTTGATTATTTTTATTTTTTTTTTATTTTTTAAGGATTGTTTATTGTGTTTCATAATTTATTAAACTTTCTAACGCGGCGCGTCATATGACGCATTACGCGACAACGCAGGTCCAGAATATAGTCAAAAGGTCTCCACCAACCAGCGGACGGCACACAACCCCTTTCAGCAGGCTAAATAGTTCTGTTAAATGACAACAGAAGGGACAGGCAACAAGAACCATCAGTCAAAGAGGGGAGGGCAAGTTCTTCTCTACCGGGTCACGTTGGAGCGCTACCGGAACTGATCGAATTGGTAGTCTACAGTGTTTCTGGATGTTTCAGACTGAAGCTGGCGTTAGCATGAGAGCACCACCATTTCGTAGCTCCGTCGTGGCCATTCCACGAGCAATCATGCTAGGCGCTCCCCACCAGAAGCCTGCGGGAGTCGGGGGCCCCCAAGACTTTTGTAGAATCTTCAAGGATGAGGGGACGCTTTCGAGAATGGAGCCCAAGCTCTAGCAGACAAGCGTCCGAGTTCCAAGGTGTCGCAGGCCCATTTTAGTGGACCACGCCCAAATCTGAAGAGATGGCCGCCATTTTGAGAGTCCTGTGGCAGCCGCCTATCGCTGCACCGCAAGAGCGGGAGCAACTCAAGTACATGGTGAGCGAGACGCTGTAGTCGAAAGAGCGGGCGGTAAACAGCTGAATAGCGGAAGAGGCACAGTGTAGCAAAAGCGGGCTGAATGGCAAATGAAACGGAAAAGGGGTGCCCCACTACAGCGTGTCTTTAGGTGAAACGGATTGTGGGACAAGGTGAAGAATGGAAGAGTCACCAAAAGGAAAAAAGTTCCGCTTGACCCCGGGAGCCGGCCACCTATGTCGGGGGCGATCTCAGGCCACACCAGGGCAACACGACTTGGGGAGGGGGCCGGAGCCAAGCGCCCCCTCCGAGTCCGCGACATGACACCGTCCCTCGGGGGCCTCCGTCAAGCGGTTCAGGGTGGCACCGCATCACAACAGCCCCCACTTACTTTAAGAATAGTGAAGATGAAGCAATTGCAAATAGGCTTCAGACAATGTTACAAGCACTCCTCAAAACTTTGAACTTTCAGAGTGCATGAGTTGGGACAGCGAGGGGTGATTTGGTTTCTCGGACTGTTTTTCTGGTCTCTCACCACTGGCATACTTTAACGTTTTCTTGTTTCTAGGACATTAATAGGTTTTATCATTACGTTATGTTATCGTTTCTTTGTTTGTTGTTTAATAAAAGTTCATGTTCATCAGTGGCCTACTGATTTTCGTTTTCCTATTTTTTTCTTTACAGGTTGTTTCATGGTAAAGTTTCTGTTAACAGGATACAGGGATCACTTCGTTATTATTGCATATGTCCTTTTCACTAGGGGTGCTCTCTGGTCGGGCCAGATGACGTATCTCTAGTAAATGGTCCGGGTGAAAAAGGTGCATCAATCAGTGGGGAGTAGATAGGCATGACAGATTACAACGGGGGAGAAAGGTCCGCATTACGTACCCTTTCACTACTTGCAAAGATTTTCCTACGTTTATTTGCAAACAGGGAATACCTCCAAAAAGAAATAATTCCCAAACAGTCAATGTTCGGACAATCAATCAATCAATGAGGAATGAAATAGGTACGACGTGTTAAAGGCTTGCGTTACCTACCCTTCACTATCTGCAAAGGGAGAGAGAATATTCCTATTCTTCCTCGTTTGCAGGTAGAGAAGATCCTTAAGAGAATTAACTTCGAACAATTCAATGCTCGATTGAAACAATCAACAAGGGGTACTGTGAACACAAATGAACGCCGCTTATGTACATACGCATTGCTATTTTCAACAGGTTGTTCCTAATGTTTCTATTTTAGCGAGGTCAAAAAGAGATCCCATTAGTGGCCTACTGATTTTGCTCGATTCCTTTTGTTTTTTTACACGATTTTTCGCTATCTGCAAAGACTAAACAGAGTATTGCGACTCTGTGCTTGTTTGTAAATAGAGAATGAACCAAAGAGAACAATCAATCAAATGGAGAGAGAAGCAGGCACGACGGATTACAACGGGGGCAAAGGGCTGCATTAACTACCCTTCACTATCTGCAAAGAGAGAGTACTCCTAATAGAAATGAGGGGTGGGGGGCAGTATTCAAAGCAGATCAGTGTGCATAAACACGAAAATGTTTTTACTTACCACGTACTTGACATTCGACAGCTTATGATATTTGCTATTAAAAAACCATTGAAATTCACTGAAAAAACCATAGGTTATAGACCATATATAGTTGGAATTAGCATTTACAAAACCTTGAAAATTCACTGAAAAAACCATAGGTTATACACCATATATAGTTAGGAATTAGCATTTAAAAAACCTTATTTTACTCACACAAAACCATTGAAATTCCATATATAGTTAGTTGCACTAACTATATATCGCGCACCCGCAATCCACTGCTGATCATGTCACATATTACATCATTCATGACATGGTCAGTGACATCACTGATGACATCACTGATGACATCTCAAATGACATCACTGATGACATCACTGATGACATCTCATTTGACATCATTCTTGTGCTAATACGATAAACCTCTTCAGACTCTAATATAACCTTAGATACACTCAGTGTAAACAGACACTCACACACTGCCACTCATCCATGGAGTTACTCACACACCCAGTCAGTCATGCAAAGAAACAATCTCACCTCCATTTCTTCAACTATACAGTTAAACACACCTTACTTATTGAAACATATACTAACACATATTTACTCTCTTATACAATCCCTGATACAAGTTCACAATGATCGATACAACCACTCACTCATTCAGTGGCTCTCATGCACAGTTATTTATATATGCCAACTCTCACATGTACTGTGTTTTACATATGTACTTACTATGACATGTAGCATTGAGATATCCATTCACTCATCAATACACTCATGCACACAGTCAACTGCCCATGTAGCTGTTTCCACATGCACTCTTGAACTCATACACCTAGTGAATAAACTGCTCACACATCTATGCATAGAGTCACACACCTTCCAGCCACCCCCACACAAACTCAATCTCCCATAGAAATACTTGGGCAACCAATTAATAACACATATAGCCTCTCGTATAGCTAATGATCAACACATGCAGCAGTTTACAGAACAACAGACATAATGATGCACAAATTAAGACAGTTTAGTCACTAACCCATGCATTCAGTGAGACACATTTAATCACTCACTCATACAGTCAGTCATGCACCTACTAAATCCTTCATCCAGACACTTATACATCCACTCAAGACATATTTTAACTTTACAGAAAAATACAGTCACTGGATGTTGTCATCAGTGATGTCATCAGTGATGTCATTTGAGATGTCATCAGTGATGTCATCAGTGATGTCACTGACCATGTCATGAATGATGTAATATGTGACATGATCAGCAGTGGATTGCGGGTGCGCGATATATAGTTAGTGCAACTAACTATATATGGAATTTCAATGGTTTTGTGTGAGTAAAATAAGGTTTTTTAAATGCTAATTCCTAACTATATATGGTGTATAACCTATGGTTTTTTCAGTGAATATATATATATATATATATATATATATATATATATATATATATATATATGTATATATATATATATATATATATATATATATATACCTCTGTGAAGGATTAAAGGTGTTTCTTCGTGCTCCTCTGCTGTGGCCTCGCACTTTGTCTTTTGAGGAGGTGGGAACTGGATATACAGCGCGATTTCCAGTGTCGCGCACACGAGGCCCCCGTTTCACCAAGCAGGTCTCTACTTTCGTGGAACTTTGGAGCGGATCCGGGATACCGGAATGACCAGAGCCCACCTGTCAGCCTGGAACGAAATGAGGCGGTGTTGAAGCCAATCTGCTTCACGCCGGGCGAGGAAGGATTGCCATCCTTGCCCCCGCTTATTTGAAATCCGGACACTTTCAGGTTGAAACGGTTGGGGACTAGAGGAAATACCGTGTCCCAGAAGCATGAGACATGAACAGTTGACACCTACGTAGCGCCAACCCGCCCTGTGCAGCATCGCCCAGATTAGACCTTTAATAATAGTGCATGCTGGGACTGGTAGTCACAGAACATGGAGTGACTGACCAGCGATGTCTATGAGAGGCACTTACCATTTTGTGGGCGGAGCGACGCACGACCAATCAGTATAGGGCAAGATACTACATCTGTGACACACGCCCTGAACCTGAAGCAACACACCACCGGCGCTGAGGAAGGCTAAAAGTAATGCCGAAATGCATCCGCCGAGAGTGGGAGGTGGATTTGTTCTTCTTGCCTCTGTGAAGGATTAAAGGTGTTTCTTCGTGTTCCCCTGCTGTGGCCTCGCACTTTGTCTTTTGAGGAGGTGGGAACTGGATATATATATATATATATATATATATATATCTATATATATATATATATATATATATATATATATATATATATATATTTATTTATTTTACCTACTGGCGATAGCCAGTAGGTATATATAGTTAGGATTGTTTTCCATAGGGAAATCGCAACATTCTATTGGGAATAACTTTGCGCCGGTTGAGGAATCTTCCTGAAGTTTTCCTTAACTTTGCCTCGCGGCGCTCCGCTCCTTCCCTGAAAGTTTGGGGGGGATTCGGCAAGCGGGGGCCGAGATAAAAGAGGGGTCCCAAAACGTGTTTTCCCCATGTTAATTTCCATAGGCGGTTGGACTCACTTTTAGCCCAAACGGCTGAATGGTTTTCCACCAAACTTGGCAAAATTGTAGGGACTGGTAGCCCGATGTGCCTTTGCTATGTCTCAAGATATGTGCTCCAGTGGTTTTTACGAAAATTAACTTTGCAAAAATATATATTGGGCTACATTGGGCTATATATATGTTAGAGCCCAAATGTAGCCCAATGTAGCCCAAAGATGGCCACCAGAGACAAAAAAAACAAATGTAGCGCAAATATCAGCCAGATGTAGCCCAACTATAGCCCAATGACAGAATGTCCCAGAGTGTTCTAAAGAACAACTAGAGCGCTAACAGTCTTACTTATGACAAAAGTATGGCACACCTGAAGTCATCTTGATTGAAATAAAGTGTTAACACTTAAAACATTTAATTTGCAAAGGAACAAAATGAGGGGGTTCATTTTGCCATAGAAATTGTGATTAGTGCTGAAGAAAGAAAAATTAGGGCACGTTTTGAGTGACTTCTCAAATCCTCTTATATTTCATTAATAAAATTCTGATATGCATTCTCCCAAGATGGCCACCAGAGACAAAAGAGCCCAAATGTAGCCCAAATATCAGCCAGATGTAGCCCAACTATAGCCCAATGACAGAATGTCCCAGAGTGTTCTAAAGAACAACTAGAACGCTAACAGTCTTACTTATGACAAAAGTATGGCACACCTGAAGTCATCTTGATTGGAATAAAGTGGTAACACTTAATACATTTAATTTGAAAAGGAACAAAATGAGGGGGTTTTTTTTTGCCATAGAAATGTTATATATATATATATATATATATTCACTGAAAAAACCATAGGTTTCACACCAGTTATAGTTAGCTGGAAATTTTACTCGCATAAAACCATTGAAATTCCCACGTTATAGTTAGTTGGACTCACTATAACATGCACGTCTGCAATGCACTGCTGATGACGTCACATATTACATCACTCATGCATATATTTAAATATTTAAACATTACTCGCTAATATATGTATTCACTATGACACACTTAATAAGCCAGTTAACCAATCAATTTTTTTTTAAAAACACTGAAAAAACCATAGGTTTCAGGCCTTATATAGTTAGGAATTAGCATTTAAAAAACCTTTGAAATTCACTGAAAAAACCATAGGTTTCAGGCCTCATATAGTTAGGAATTAGCATTTAAAAAACCTTTGAAATTCACTGAAAAAACCATAGGTTTCAGGCCTTATATAGTTAGGAATCAGCATTTAAAAAACCTTTGAAATTCACTCAAAAAACTATAAGTTTTAGTGGTGTTATAGTTAGCTGGACATTTTACTCATACAAAACCAATGAAATTGCTCCTATATAGTTAGTTGTACTAACTATATTTCGCGCACCCGCAATCCACTGCTGATGATGTCACATATTAGATCATTCATGACATGGTCAGTGACATCACTGATGACATCTCAAATGACATTACTGATGACATCACTGATGACATCCACGTGACAATCACATACACCTTTTCATACACTATTACAATTTTTCATCACTGTTTGTAAAATACATAGTATCATATTTAAATCCATTGTCACAGCAATACAAGTATCTAAAAATCCACTCAGTGATTCATAGATGTATACACACATCTAATCACTTACCTATAGATTCACTCATACATGCTGTCAATGAACAATAGAACACTATCAAAAATACTTATACATCTATATCGACATTAAACAACAGCACGCATCCTATTCACATATGAAGTCATCCTACTCACTTATGCAAACAATGGATCATACTTACATATTTACTTAGCAAAACACTTATACAAACACCACTTCTTCTATTCATTTAGATAGTAAGTTATACTTAGTGAATTATAAAATCATTATTACAAGTATACAGTTATCCATACAGTCACTCACACAATCATTGTGTCTTATGTATACTTATTTATATACAACAACTGACACATACACTGCCTTTTATTTTTCTAGTTTGTTGGACCTGTACCTTTGAGAAATATATTTGCTCATCACCACACCCATAAAGAGATTCCCTCACCCAAACTGTTAGAACATGTAGTTTTAACTTCATATATCTACTGAATCAACTATTCACACATCTTTGGACAGTCACACACCCCCCCACCGAACCACACACACGTTCACACTCCCATACAAATACTCAGTTAACTAATCAATAACTAATATAGACTTTCACATAGCTAGTAACCAACTGTAGAATCAGTTTACACAACAACTGACAAAGTGATACAGATATTCACACAGTTTAGTCACTATCCACTATATTTAGTGAGACATTAGAAATTGGTCAAGTAAACAGTCAATTACACTGCTACTAAATCCTCCATCCAAATATTTATTTATATATATCCACTCATTCTTCAATGTAAATTGCTATATATATAATGCATATTTAAATAACGAAGCAAACCACATTCACTGGATGATGTCATCAGTGATGTCATTTGAGATGTCATCAGTGATGTCACTGACCATGTCATGAATGATCTAATATGTGACATCATCAGCAGTGGATTGCAGGTGAGCGAAATATAGTTAGTACAACTAACTATATAGGAGCAATTTCATTGGTTTTGTATGAGTAAAATGTCCAGCTAACTATAACACCACTAAAACTTATAGTTTTTTGAGTGAAAAAAAAATAAAATATATATATATATATATATAACTACCGAACAGCATCATAGGAAAAGGAAGAGACTTTAATAAGACAAGCCCTACCTAATGCAAACAGATGTTGTAAGGCCACTTGCCCATCAGCAATATCCGCCTTCTTCCATGTAGCCAGGCAATAGTGCCTTGTGAAGGTATCCACACTTGTCCATGTCACTGCCCTGCGGATATCGGATAAAGACACTCCGGCAAACAGGTCTGAGGATGCCACCATCTTCCTGGTGGAGTAAGCAGTGACTTAAGATGTAAGGCGTGTCCCACTTTCTCATGGCAGAAAGTTATAGTGGAGGAGACCTAGCGTGCAATAGATGCTCGAGTCAAGGCCTGACCCCTCCTAGGATAAGACAAGGCGATGAGCAACTGGGTAGATTTACGAAAGGCTTTTGTCCTTTGCAAGTAGAATTCCAAGCAATGCTTGATGTCCAAAAAATGGAGTGCTCTCCCTGCAGGCGACAACGGAGAGGGAAAGAAGGAAGGCAGAACCACCAGTCCATTGAGATGGAACATGGTAGGTACCCTGGGAATGAAGTAAGGAATAGTGCAGAGTACCACTCTGTCCTTATGAAACTGCAGGTAGGGTTTTGTTGCAGTGAAAACTTGAATTTCACTAATGCATCTAGCAGACGTGAAGGTCAAGAAAAGGCCACCTTCCATGAGAGATGGTTCAAATCACATTTGTGAATCGGGTCGCAGGGAGACCTCATTAGTTGCGACAAGACAATGTTGAGGTGCCAGAGAATTAGGGGGGCCGGATTGGTGGATAGGCCTTAAAGAGGCCCTTCATAAACTCTAGTCTGTTGGGCCGCAGAGACAACTGGCCTGAATGTCTCCTGTACCTGGAAATAGCACTAAGTGTACTTTAATCGATGAATGAGAAAGACCACTCTTGGCGAGATACAAAAGGTATTGCATAACGTCCTCTGGAGGTGACGAGAGAGGATGACAAGAGTGTTTGACACACCAGGAATAGTATCAAGTCCATTTAGGCGAGTGGCACTTAATTGTGGAAGGAGCTTGGGCTCTGTTAAGTATGGATCAGCAACCCTCAGAGAGCACTAACTCTCCAAACTCCATGTGGTGAGGAGCCAAGATGACAGCTGAAGCATGTGAATCTGTGCATGAACCTCTTGGCCTTGATCACTGGAGAGTAGATTCTCCATTGGTTGGAAACGGATTGGTGAAGACTCTGATAGGGGAAACAGCTCGGTGTACCAATACCGTCTTGTCCACCCCGGAGCAATGAGAATAATGCGGCATGGCTCTAGCTTGAGTGTCTGCAGAAATTTCGTTATGAGCGGGAAGTACAAATGACTTACCTTCAGTAATGATGTATCTGGAAGAGACGTTGTCTAGCCGCAGATTCCTTAACTTGGAATATCCCCAGACGTCAGACTGGATCCAGAAATGTTTTGCAGCAGCACCTCTGCGCACCGGGGGACAGCGCCACACGCCCCTGCCCTGACGTCGTCCACGTATATGATGTCAGCAAGGTCACATAAGTCTCTCCTGGCGCGCTGACGTCAGATTTCTTCTGAGAAACTTTTCCGTGGCACAACGCGGAGCCACCAACAAAAAACTGTGAAGGTATGGGAACAGTATGCGAGGGATGAAAATCCGTGAATAAATGAGGATGGTGGAAGACACCATCGTAAAAGATAGAATTAGACACTGTCTACATATAAGTGGAAGCTGTGAGAAAGAGCCCCGCAAGCTAAGCGAAATCCCTTCCCAGAGTACAACAGGGCAGAACATCTCAACAGAAAGAAAGAGACTGATTGCGCCATGTAGAACTGTGCACTCTAGTAAGAATGGAACACAGAAAGAACAACAGTCCACTGTAGGAAGGTATGAAAGGACTGGCCTTTTCCCTCTAATAACGGAGGTTGGAAACGGAGCACAACCAACCCTCAAAGCGGAAGACCACGAGGAGACCAGGACCCCGAGTCCGTAGAGAAAATGGAAGGAAGGGAAGGTAACTGGAGAGGAAAACGAATCTCCTTGTGAATCAAAAGGCACCATATCACAGGAAAGAAGCCCCTCAGCAGAAGTTAACTGTATATGGAAACACTCAGGGTAATGCAACAATCTGATCCCCCTTGAGAGATAACCTAATGGCAACTGAAGAGGCCAGTGGAGAACACCACTAGACAAGGTCCTCGCAGAGCGGGGAGGCTGGGTGGGCGTTAAGGAATCTGCGGCTAGACAACGTCTCTACCAGATACATCGTTACCGACGGTAAGTAACTCGTACAGACATCTAGCCGCAGATTCCGTAACTTAGAATAGATACCCCAGCCATACCCCAAAAGGGAGGTGGGCCTGCAACAGAACAACAGAAAGTGCCAAGCATCAGATCCGGCAACAGAGTGACGGATAAAGGGGAAAAGCTGTGGTGCAACAGCCAGGCAGCAACCAAAGCAGCTCAAAAGAGCAGAAATAACAGGATAGAAGATATCCTTAAAACGCCAGAATGGCGCTACACCATACCCGTATAAAAATGACAGGTAGAACGGCATGAGCTCTATACCAGAGCAAAGAAGAGAGAGGAAGAAGGACCACTCTCCGCCTAATGGCACACGATGAGTACACCGACCCAAGCTAGAAATGAATTTGAAGAGATGCAACCAGAGCTTAACAGACTAGTCTATAGAAGGAAGCCGAAGGAGCTGGTGTCAAGAGCTCAAAGTCAAGAGCTAGAACCTGAGCAATGCGTTGGGAACAGCCGGCGGGACAAGTAACATGCTAAGTGCACACACAATGCCAAAAAAGGGTAATTAGGGGCAATGAGCATCAATTATAAACCCGCTGAAGCAGGTAGAAATATGCAGCATGTAAACGGTCATAGAGACCTTAAAGTGGATTATACATGAAGCACCAGAGTGCCTGACCGGGCAGTATGAAGCCAAAGTCAGAACAACCCACAATATAGACTTAAAGGCAGTAGTCAAGGACCACTGCCATAAGAAGAGCTTTCCCGCAGGCGTAGCCTTAACAATAGTATGTGAAAATGTGGGAAAAAGACATATCCTAAGTAAGTGGCCAAAAATGCCAAGTTAACGAATGGTGGGAGAGTCTCAGAATCAGAGACCAACACTCCAGAAAGACAAGTACAGCGTCGAACACCAAAAAGGGAGCATATGTCAAATTGGGAAATCACCCCAGTAAGTAGAAGCAAGAAGGAACCTATCGGCAACTTGCAACAACTGAGAAAAGCTCCCCCACACATGGAAATATGGGTCCAGACCTCGCAGCCTCGAAAAGAGGTGGTGACGCAGGAAGAGGAATACCAAGGCAACCGGCGTGTATACAGAAATTTATAAATATAGAATTATTTAGAGACAGAACTAGCCAGGTAAGAACATACTGGATCATACCTAGTACAAAAAGGGCAGGTTGGAGCAGTTTTGAAGAGGAGACAATGAAACCTTCCAAGGAGGTGGATGACCATGGTGTAAGCAGATGGCACCAGGAAAAAACATAGCACACCGTACAACGGACCACCAGGCGACGAATGGAGTCCACAGGATCTCCAGGCCCAGGTGAGATAAGCAAAAGCTAGATAATAGCATACAAGTACATGGAGTGTGCATACCCCAACAACGGGGAACACCTCTTAGGGCAATAAGCCAAGCCAAAAGAGCGCAGTAACGAACTGAACCCGTGAACGTGAGTTCCGAGCCGTATGAGATTACCGAGGTGAGCCACCGGCTCAATACCACAGTCAGAGGACCAGACACAGCAACCTGCGGAACCCGGCCACAGCAGGCCAACAGGCAGCTCAAAGCAAAACGCATCCAAGGGATGCCAGTAAAAGTAATCATACTTGACCACAGAAAAAGAAGACGTAAGGCTCACTGCCCATAATAAACACAGAGCTCATCTAAAGGATGCAAAATGAAAAAGAACCACCACAGAAGATAGGCCTAAGAAGACCTAAGTGGGAGGACGAAAGCCCGCAAGGAGCCGGTGAACCGCCGACTCGGCGTGAGCATTAAACAGCAAAACCCCATCAAAGGGTAAGTCAACCAGTCGCTCCTGGATATTTTCAGGGAAGACACTATCTCGCTACCAGGCGTGACGCCGTAAAGCAACAGAGCCCGCCATAGCTCGGACCAAAGAATCCGCAGTATCTAAGGCTGAGCAGATTGTGAATTCCACAAGGTCGCAGCCATCCTGGAGGAAGTGAAGGAGATCAACGAAACCACCTTCAGAGGTGGCAGGAAGAAAAGACTCTGTAGAGTACCACAGGGCAGAGGTAGCCAAAACACACACTGTATTTAAGGACCGTAGGGCTGCACTAGTAGGTGCAAAGATGTTCCTACCGCATGACTCAAGCCATCTGGACTCCTGAGAGGGAGGAAGCATTAGAGGGGGCAGGGAAAGAAAGTCAGTATGCAACATAGACCCCTGCGCATCAGGATGCACAAAAAGACAAACCGGATCATGCAGAGCTGGACGGTGGCAGTGCAAAACTGAACGAGCTACCGGTTCATTTGAAGCAGGCCGGACCCAGGTACCCAAAAGGGCATCATAAAGGAAAGCCTCAAAGGGCAGAAGCGTCTCCTCATTGCTGGACCCTCGGTGAAGGACCTCAAGCAAGGGGTCCACAGAAAGGGGCAGAAGGGGGTTGCATGTTTGAAATGCGGGTGGCCAATGAGACCACTCTAAAAAAAAAGCCGCATCAGCCTAGGTAGCCCTCTGCGGTACAACAGCTCATCAGTGGGAGAGGGTTGTAAGCTGACCCTCCCAAGACACCAATGCCCCACATAAGGGAGCCCCATTGAAGAATGAGGATCCTGATGGGGTTCCTGGGGAGGCGAAGAGCCTGACTGATCTGGGAGCCCCTGAGAAGGCTCCACAAATTCCAAGGGGGGGCACTGGCAACAATACCTCCGTGACGCGGGACGAGATGGCGGCGCCAAACTTTCTCCAGAGGCCTCTAGAGAACAATCTTTCAGGAGACCGCCGCGCGGAAGGGTGCCACCGAGTTTTCAAATCATTGCAGCCCCGCTCTTCAAGATGGGATTTTTACACTCCAACTGAGATGCATCACAGCGTGACTTGCCCCTTAAATTAACAATTGGGGATCGCCACTATTTTTCATCCTCCATCTCGGCGCATTTTAAGGTGACCCTAGAAATTATTATAGAAATACCAACCAGACAGAACCCAATCGAGAGATTGCGGACACAGACATTATCCAAGGCCCTCGTCAGCCTTGCTAAAAGAAATTATTATAGAATCGCCAACCAGTTAGAATCGGACTGAGAGTTTCCGGACAAAGAATTTATCCAAGGCTCTTTCTAGCCTTGCCAAAAGTATCAACTTGCACATACAGAATTCCTGAGGAAGGCTAACAGCCGAAACGCGTTGAAGGGGAATTAATTCTGTATTATTTGGAACAATTTATCTTGTTTTTGTTTTTGAATTGTAAAGCACTAATTTGTATTATACACATGTAAAAAATTATATATTCAGTTATCAATTGTTTCAAATATCCGAAAAAAGTTTATAATCATAATAAAATAAAAGAAAAATATTTTCATACAAAATCTAATTAGGCATTGACTTTATTATTTTTAGCGTTCACAAGTGTGATGTAAATATATGCACATAACCCGGTGCCAATTTCTTTCTTCCTAAACAAGTTTAGTTTCCTTGCTAGGGTTTATCCTTTCAGGCAGGGGCCCCCTTTCTTTTCACAAATAGCCCCTGAGAAGGCTCCACAAATTCCAAGGGGGGGCACTGGCAACAATACCTCCGTGACGCGGGACGAGATGGCGGCGCCAAACTTTCTCCAGAGGCCTCTAGAGAAGAGTCTACAACTCTGCGTCAACATGGCGCCAAAAGAACACCGGTCGGCGCTGATCGTGCCTCGTCAGATGCAGACTCAGCTGCATCTGGCAGCGAAACGGCACCCCCCGGCGCCAAGACTATGACAAGCTCCCCTTCCAAAGAAGGAGAAGGCGCCGGGGCCGGCGAGGCAAGCTTTCGGCGCCACCCTGGCGCCGACTTCGCCTCATCCAAGACAGGCTCCGATTCTGGAGAAAGGAGCGGAGGCGGAGCCGAGGAGTCAAACCTCCGGTGCCGGAACAGCACCGACCCCGACTTCGGACAGACGGCTGCCTGCCTGGAAGCCAAGGGTGTGCTCAAGGCAGGGCTATGAGCACCATCAACCACCTGCGGCGCCACAGGGAGCCCAGCGGGACTATGTGGCGCGGCAGAGGCACTGTGGGTTGTAGAGGGGGACCCAGCCGGGCCACCCCCTAATGACTCGATATGGACCGTAAAGGGGGACCCCAACCGGGCCACGGCCGCCATTTGCCTGAAGGCAGTAGAAGAGATGTCCATCGCCACATCTATGATCTCTGATGAGACTCTTTCTCCTTCTGAAAGTATATCCTTAGCCTCACTCTTATCCTCGGGAAGATATTCCAGCAAGGGGGAGATGTCAGCAAGGGGGAGATGTCAGACCACATTTGCCGGTCATTCCTCCTGAGGATAGCCATCGTATTGGAGGCCCGATGGCTGTTGCCACAAGCGCGGATAATCTCTTACCAATATTATCCAACCTGCGCCCTTCCTTAGCCATTTTTGGATCTTCTATGGCCGGCCTGCATAATAAAGAAGTCAGGTTTTGGAAGGCCAATGAGACACGCAGGAGAGTCCTCAGGAGCCCTGTATTTCTTACCCAGTTTTGGGATAACAGCCGGAACGGAAGCTGGAGTCTTCATCAGCTTAAGGCCCTCCTGCCACAGGAAGTCCACTATGTGGATGGCTCTGGTAGAGCACTGCTTAGTGGCCTTGAAGTTATATAAAAACATTCCGTCTGTTTGACCGGCATGGGGAGAGCAAAACGTTTTGAAGCCCGCTCTAGAAATTCATGAAAACCACCAGTATCCGCCGGTGGAGAATCAGCCATATGCACAGTGGACGAAGGCAGAGTGTGTGCCACATAGTCATTCCAATCTTCTCGGACATCAGGGTCCAACTGCAGCTCTCCCTCTTGTAGCTGCTGGGCACCACTATCCAGCACCTGAACAGGAATTTGCAAGGTCGGTAAGGTTTTCTGTTTCGGCAGCGCAGGCATAGCCTGCTGATCTGAAATGACGGTATGTTCCCCCTGTGTAGGCGGCAGCTTCTAAGTAGCATTGGCCTCAGGGAAACACTTGTAATAGTCACTGAGCATCAGACTTAAGTTTGTGACAAGAGAAATTGTGATGTTAATGGAGGTTTCCTGCTGACACTGCTCCTCCTGCTCCTCATAAGGATAATGCTCCTGAAGTGTCCAGGCGTTGCATGCTGGGACTTCCTGTGTCATACAAGGAATGTTCACCCTCCAATTACGCAGAAGGGTCATCCAGTACTTCATCCTCAGGTTCACGGCATTTAACCCTCTATTGCAAAGGGCTATATGCAGGACCATAAGAACCCTCATCCACTGATTCTTGGAAGTCCAAGAGGCGAGTGAGAGGCAGTGGGGAGATCTTGGAAAAGTCCTGCAAAAGAGAAGTAATTGCCTTTTGAAAGGGTATGTCCCTTCCCTTCATCAACGGGACCGTCGATGAGGTCATAGACAGTATCGTCGACGATATGACTGCGTGCATCAACGGGATTGAGACGCTCACTTACGACGTTGCGCCGAGCTGCACCGTCGACGGTGAAGCTCTTGTCGACGTTGAACTCCTCACAATTTCCGCAGCCATCACCACTTCAGTCTTCGTGGACCCTACAGCCGTCATTGTCCTGATCGGCGACATAGTAGAAGTCACCGATGATACCTTCGACGGCGTACCAGATCCAGCGGAGACCGAGGTCGTAGACGGAGAGTACCTCGGGTGGATTTTTTGCGAGGGAGTATGCGGCACAGGTGGAGGCGCACAGCCAGATTTTTGACGGGCATGAGATGGACCAGGCTGCTCTTTTTTTAGCCCTTCTTTCCACAGATGTTTGCTTGCTCTGAGATCTGGATTTCTTCAGATCTTTTTGGACAGATGGAGAATCTTCTTCCTTCATCTTCCTGGAGGAGGTATGAGGCCTCTCCTCTCTCTTGGAGTCTGAGTCCTTCACATACTTCCTCTTTTGTAGCCAGAGGAGCAGAGCAGTCTTCCCTCATGATCCCGGAGGGTTTTTAGAGAGAGAGTTCCACAACGCTTTTCAGTCTCTGGGCTTATGATCCGGATATAAGCAATGCAGACATTCCTTATGTGGATCCTCAGAGAAAAGCCTGGACTTTCCACAAGTCTTACAGGGCCTAAACAACCCTTTTTCAGACTCAGACATTCTGCAGCAAAGAAGGAAAAGGGTACAATCACTTTCAACAGTACTTCAGCTGAAGAGATGGTTAAAGAAAAAGAACTGCTAACTGGGAGTAGAAAAGGTCAAGGTAGAAACACTAACTGAGCAGAGATCAGAGAGACTCCTCAACACATAACGTGCTGGAAGAAATCGGAGGTATGGTGGCCCTGCAGCGAATGGATACTCAGGGTCTCTGCTGTGATTGGCGGAAGTTTGGATGTTCTCTAATGATGTTAAATGGTTACTAAATGCTACTGAATTTCAAGGGAAATTAAGTTTAAAGCTTGACACTATTTCATTGTTACCATGGGACTCCCACCATGACGACGAGGAATATTCAAGCATGTGAATCTATAGAAGATACAATACTGGAGAAGAAGTCGTTTTTGAAATAGGCACTGAAAAGGAAAGCTCATCAAAGATGTAACTGGCCCAAGTGAAGGTCTCAGTTCTGTAGGCCACCAGTCCATTGTACAATAAGAGCTAACAGAGCCAAATAAAATGTTCTCAATCTCAATTTTATCAGAGTTGAGCTTAGGATGGTTAGTGCTTATTCACCTGGGGCCCAAACAGTAAAGTGGGCTGGGCTTAGTGAGGAACCCTGTGGTACTCCACATTTCATTTCTATGAAAGTAGAGGTATACTTGAGTAAATTGTACAGCATTCAGCTTTCCTTTAAGAAGAAGGCCATTGACTAATCCTTTGTTCTCAATAATGGCCTCACAAAGCTTTTTTAATGAGTATTGTATGAAACACTGTATCTAGGCCAGATCCAATATTAACAAGGCAGGAAAGCTGCCATTGTCCAACAAATGTAATTTCGCTGTGCACTGAAGCCAAGACAACCTCAGTACTGTGGGCGACTCTGAACAATGATTGAGCTGGTTCCAATAAGTCTGTGGCACCAGTGCAAGAAGAAACTATGAACGGGACTTCTCAGGCAGCAACTTTAGTTACACAGAGAGTCAATGATATAAGATGCTAATTGCTGGGTATTGAAACGTTAGGCACAGATTTTTTTTCTTTTTAAGAAGACTGTCAGTATTGCTTATTTTCCAAAAATAGGTATCAAAGCTTTGGTAAACATTGATTTATAATGTTGCTTATAAAAGGAGCAATAATTGAATTGACATGGTGGAAGACCCGGGCAAGGCAAGGGCTAATAGGGGATCAGGTTTTCACCATTTGCATTTTATAGTATAGCATGAGTAACTAGTAATACAAACTCAAACAGTTCAGAACATGCAGACCGATCTTTAATGGGAATCTTTATATAGCATATTATGTAACAATCCTAGGTGCAAGGAAGTCCTGAAACATGAGGATTTTTTTCAATAAAAAAAAAAAGCTATTAATTTTACAGCCCTTGAAAACCCGCTACAACAGTTTTGCATGTTTCAGGTTTATTGGAGAAGGTAAAGATTACTGAGCCCAGAAGAAATATTAGCGTAAAACAGGCATTCTACTCCAGGAAATTCCTTCATATTAATTACAGTCAGTGGGAAATGATCTTGAAACAACAATACCATCCCCACCACCATTGCAGTTTTCCTGATTAACATTACTTATATGATATCCAGCTAGAAGTGTGAGTGCGATTTCAGATGTGGATGATTCTTTTGGCCAAGTCTCTGAAAATAAATGTGAATGTGTTTCTCAGTTAGGAGGTCATACATTTCCATACTGTGTTTACCTAGCAAGTGTGCATTTTGAAAGGCTTTTTAAGCATGTTGGCTAAGGATGACTTTGTGTTAAGTTGTAGTGGTGCACTAGGCACTAGTACACAGTGGGGATAAATGACACGCATTTTGAGAAGTGGGAAATAAATCATTAACAGTATCTGGGTCACTTGTCGACTTGCATTGTGAACGAAAGGTCAACAATTTTGCCTCATCGTAGCAAAAGCAGGAATGCATCCAAACGAATTACCAGACCAGGGGATATGGTAACACTGGCTTGTCTGCTCAGTTTATTTTCCAATCATATGATGATTTGGGTGTTCCTTGCATGAATTTGAAAGAGAACCCAATGCTCAAGGCATAAAAGTGCCAGCATGTATAATGTAGGTGTGGAAAAACAGCAGAAACAGAAAATGCCTCTAGCTCTCTGCAAGGCAGGCTTCATGTGAACTGGACCATTACTACAGACTTTTTGGCTTTCAATGAGGAGAAAATAGTGGATCCGAGTGAAAGCTGTACGAGACACCTGTTCTTTCAGTCTACTAAAAAAGGATTTCCTGATCTTCAAGATATAGGTTGCAGGCAAACTGAACATGATCAGGGCAGCGTCAGCAGGGTTTCAGTTCCTTTCATCAGCCTAAAACAAGATTAACAAGTTATTTACCTTCAGCAGCACTATTTCTGGTTCATATTCTAACTGCAGATTTCTCATCTTCAGAATATCCTCTGTCCGTCACCACCCCCTTTTGTACCGCTTTGGCCACCATAAGTGTGGCAGGGTATGCTCAGACGTGAGTCCCTTGCTCACTTTGCCACTAGATTCAAGCAAGCCGGGCTGAAGAAGGCTGTAATGCCAGAAACCGGTCCTCGGAACCTTGTTTCCGGTCCAGGAAAGACATGGCTTGGCAGTTCGGGCTGGACTGTTCCCACAAGGCACAGGGTCAGACTGATTTGCATATAGCCATGTCTGAACTGGGGTGGCAGAGTGGGCTAAAGAACAGTGATGGATTAAACCCAGATCTTTTGACTGGGTGTGAGTGTTTGATTGGTTCAGATGCTCCGTCCATCACCACCACCTTTTGTACCAGAATATCCTCAGGCGTAAAACTGGATCCAGAGAACTTCAATAGCAGTGCTCCTAAACTTCAAGAGGTTGCATTATGCCGCTCTACTATCACACTGGAAGTGACAGAGCGGGCTTATATTAGCGGTGCCCAGCTAACATCAGATAATCGTCTCTTTCCCCGCCCTCAGGCGCAGAGTGTAGAACAATTTGGTTAAAGTATGTCAATAACTAACTTCTGACCTACTGAAATGTTAACGAGGCTATTCTGCAGATATGGAACGTTGGATGGCAGTGAGGAATATGCGATTATAGTATTCACTAGAAAGAACTTTACTGAAGGATAGTAACTAGCTGTTCTGATGGATACTTCCACCGATAGTCAAAAATGATTTGGAATTTCAGCCATTAAACAATACATAAATAAATAAATAGGTAATATAATATCGCAATAGTCAAGACCTCCATAAATAAATGCTGTCATTAAAATAAAACACAGTTTAGCCATAAAAACAGGGGAGTTGGTGAGTCAATACTAAACTGTAGAAAGTGGAGACACTAGTACCATCAAGTCGTTAACAAGGCTCACTAATACTTACCACAGAAGGTCTTTAGGCTCATCATAATTATATAGACATACACTAAGTTGAGAGATACACACCTCTATATAGCTTTTGTCGACCTTAGAGCTGCCTCCGAACTAGTTCCAAGGGGGCTGTTATGGGACTCGCTCAAAAGGTTGGGGGTTCCCGAAGCGCTGCTAGTCCTATTAATGAGGTTTCTCTAAGAAAGTTATGCCCAAGTTTGATGGGGTTGAGAAGGGCAACTAACTCACCAAATTCCAGTACGTAGAGGGGTGAGGCAGAGGTATGTCTTGGCCCCTACACTTTACTCACTCTTAGTAAAGTTATAAAGTCCCTACTCAAAGGTAAAATAGATGCCCACAAGTTAGATGGGGTGTGTGCCAGCTCTCCTAATTGCAGACAACACCTTGCTAATCTCACTAACTCCCATGGGTCTGCAACAATTATTTAAAGAACGTTCACAATTTCTGTTCATCCACTGGGTTAGAGATTAGGGAAGAAAGTCACTCAGGCACTCAACATTCAACTTTTCTGGAAAAAAAAAATAAACCAGTGTAAGGCAGTTGTACCAACAGCACCTGCAGTCCCTCACACAGCGTGACAATGATCAGGAAGACTTTTCAGCATCAAGAGATTCAAGGAGCAGTGGTGCATATGCTTAAAGAGAAAGCATGTATGCACTGTCAAGACTAGGTTGAGGCCCACTAGGGCATCACAAATTATTTGGAAGGAAACATTTATGCTCAAACCTTTAATAAAACACATTACAGCAGGTGACTTCAACAAGAATGGTTGGTCCAATTTACACAGAAAAACATTATACTTAACCTTTCAATATAGCCACTGCATGCCTTTGCTGGGCTAAGGAGAGAAGAGTCAAAAGAATATTGAAAAGTTAGACTTGAAAGGCCAAACCTTTCAAAGCACTCGCGTACCACACCAAGCATTTATTTTGTACCAGCGCATATGGACTTCATGGTAGGCTAACATCCACCACCTCAGTTGACAATTCAAATGCCTTTAACCGCTACCATTAAATCTCCATGCATAGAGGTGAACGTTTTTGAGATTCAGATGCTGATCTTTGCCCTACTACAGAAAAATATGGTCATCTGGAAAAAGGAGACTGAGCAGAGGGCAAAAACACAGACTGAGGAGCTCTGGGTAGCACACTCAGCTGGCCCAGTCCAGGGCAACCAAGATGACGTGAGCCTCGTCTTTCTAGATCTTCAGAACGAGAGACAGGAGGGGTATCTGCGAGAAGGTCACTAGACGTCTCTCGCTCCTTTCGAGCTGCCACTAGTGGGGCTTGCAGGCATGCCAGGAGGAGTCTGACTCTCATTAAGATATGAAGCATGGCCTCCTTGAAGGCTACTATATGCTAAGTAGTTGACAACAGCCAGGTAAACTCCGGGCACGTCGTGACCAGCTGCAGTACTGGCTCTGAAATAGGGAACTCTGAAGTATATTTACCATGACAACCTTGCACATTCCCTTTCGAGCTAGAGTGGTGGGAATGGGTTTGATTCCCACTCCGTCTTTTTGTGTTTGCGCTTGCACTTCAACTTATCCGATGGCTTTGAATGCGAAATGATTGGGAACTGCCTCATGATAGAAACAGGGTGCACAAACTGAACCGCGAGCAAGACCTGTTCTTCGACTGAGACCTCTGCAATAGGTTTGGCAATGGGTTGTGCCTCCTGTTCCCAGGTCACCTTCAGGTGCATAAGGACACATGTCACATAACTTGCAGTCACAGTCGGAGCTTTGGCACCACAGACCAATTTTGTAGGAGTCTGTGATGGCATCTGCTTCTCACAGTCTCGACATGGTTTGAAGCCTGGAGTTTTCGGAGTAGGCAAAATAACATAGCACACTATCTAATGATTTTTGAAAAATGTTGCAAAAACACCGCAAGTGCACCAGATATGCGTTGGAAGGCGCAGAAATAAAGGGACCGATGTCAGCATGCAGGATTGGCGTATTTATGCGGCATAACTCTGTCACGTCCAGAGTGGTATGCAGCCAGTGTAGAGCAACAAAACGCCACCTGCCAGTGAGAGGAAACACTGCTTTTGACATTTTCCAGATCCAGTCGGTCACCCGGGGATATTCTGAAGGTGTGGAATCTGCAGTTAGTGGAATCCATCAGTACTGTTTAGACTGAATGAATGGGAGATTTCCGAGCATAATGCTGACCAACAGGGTATTCTGATGTTAGATCAATCAGGCACAAAGACAATGTAGAAGAGAGGAGCAGGAGAAGAAACCTCCAGGTTTTAAGCTGCTTAAGGAAACAAAAGTGATTAGTGGATAGACGGAGAGACCTACAAAGTCAGTTCTGGTCGTTGGCACCAGGTAAGAAAAAGTTGGTAATCCTATCAAGAAACAGCAAAATATTAATTGCCATAACAGGGAAACATTGATAAATGAAAAGAATGAGCTACATATTAAATAAATACCAAAGTCTCATAGAAAACTTACAGTCGTCCAAATCAAGAAGTGAAATCTCTTGCTTTTGAGCTTCTTTTTTCTTGTGTGTTGGCTTTTTTTCTTCTTTCTGTTAAAACAGTAGTGGCCTGAATTACATAATGCTTTAACAACTGGTTTGTGAAAGTTACAAATACTCATCATTTGAAAAGAGAAAAGGATGAACAAGTTACTTTGGTAATGACCTTTCTTGAAGATACTCTAGCTAACCTTAGATTACTCACCTTGTGAATACTCCCTCAGGCATTAGAATGGATCTGCAAACTTTTTAGCAGCTCCTCTACGAACCAGTAGGTGGCATCATGCAGCTCCCCACCAACTGTGTTCCACGCTGAAAGTGACATGCAGAGCTGCAAATAAGTGCTACTGATGAATGCTGACATCCGCTACTTTCTAGGCTGTTTGGTCTGGCATATACAGATTAAATGAAAATTCCTTAGAGAACCAGCCACTTCCAGAGGTGCAAGGGCTCCTACCACAAGGTCAAATTCCCCCCACACCACCCTGCTTTTTAAAGGACCACATGGCTGTGGAGTTATCAGTGAATACCTGCACCAGCTGTACTTTGATGGTAGGCAGAAACGCTTTCAACGCCAAGTGAATCACTAAACTCCAACCAGCTGATGTGGAGTGTGATCTCTCCCAGATAGTCTGTCCAAACCAGTAGTGATGCATTCATGCCAACGATTGGCTCTGGGTCAGCTAAGGTTAGACACCTTCAACTGACCCAATCGCGGTCCTGTAGCCATCACTGCAGATCATTTGCATTCCCCTCCAAAATATGGGTATAATCCATCAGCTCCCTAATGTTGTGGCCACTGAAACTTCAGGGCCTACTGCAAAGCCCCCATGAGCCATCAGGCATGTGACACAAGCAGGATGAAGGAGGCCAACAATCACAGCAGCCTCTGAGTCATCGTCATTGAGATCCAAGACATAGGTTGAAACATCAGGATCATAGTCTAAATGTCCTGGACTCTCCTTTACAGATGAAAACCATGCCATATCCAGAATGGCTCTGATGAAAGGGTCAAGTGTGCCTCTGGCTCAATGATCATGAACCCCAGTGATGAGAAGAGGTTTGCTGTCATGTGGAGGTGATTGATGACTGCCTGCGGCAAGATTGTTTTCAGCAGTCAGTCGTCACGGTGGGGGAAGACTCATTCCCTGTAAAATGGACAGATGGCACTGAAGGCCTTGGTAGGTGCAGAGAGTTAGAAAGAAAAGAAAGGGCATAGCTCCAGCAGACAATTTGCATGACTCACTTGTCCATCGCGACGGTGTGCCACTCTCGGAGGAAACATAAGGTCCTGCTTCTAATAGGTTGGCTTTGTGCCGGCAAGGGCATACTAAAGCAGTTTTGCGATTGAGGCCGACAGAGGTGTGGGGTACTCAGATGAGCATTGCCACTGCTGACCCGCGATGGTCCCCGGAACCACGGCCTTAGTAGCAAAAAGACTGAACAGCCTGGTCGGCTGAAAGAGGAATCTGGTGTTGACGGAACCTCTACTGTACTCACGATGAGGTCAAACTGCTAATGAAATTGCCTAATGAGAGACAAGCCCAAGGAATGTGCTGGGGCTCTGATCTTTTTAAATCACTCCAAGTCTGAGTTGGCTTTATCCCCAAAAAGGCAAGATCTGTAAAAAGGAATGTTTATTAAAGATTCCTGGATGTCCCCGAACAAAACATTCAGGCGTGGCAACAGATAGCCACTTTGGCACCTAAGGCAAGTCACAGCAATCAGTCATAACCAGTCATGATTGTATTTGTATTACAAATTTTACCACATTGTAGCTATCTTGAAAAGACTGAGAGAGATGCCCGAAGGTTGTCTGAACCAGCTGGCAAAACCTGAACCATCATATCCCAAAGTGCAAGGAACAACAGCCAGCCAATGTGACAGCTGCGAATGACCGAGCAAACAGCAAATCTTATCGAGGATAAAATCAGTTTGCCAAGGGTCTCTATTAGTATGGACTCATTATAGGGACGAGTGGTAGAGAAAGTGTTTGGATTGACCCTGATGGATGAAGCTTGGAACACCAGACTCTACAATGTAAGATGACAAAAATACAGTAGTGACCATGCCATATATTTGCTACATCTATATAAAGGTCAAAGTAAGGAGGTGTAATGATAAACAATTGTAATAACTGTCGATTAGCTGGTGCTCACATGGTACAATCTCTCTGCCAAACAAGGGTAAAATGCCCAGCCTGAAACAACAGTTTCAGAGCAGGAAACTTATCAGCAATAATATCGAAGCACACGTAATTAAAGTCTGAATAGTCAGTAAATCCAATGATACATTTTCAAACGTTGAAGTGATCAAAGCTTGTTTTATTTTCCAACTTTCTTCTGATATTCATTAATCCATCATAGTACAAATGAAAATAGGCAGACAACACATGTTTTGTCACTTTGACTTTTTTAAGGCTACAGCCAATACATATATATAAAACATTTATGTTATTAAAAAGCTTGATGACACGAAGCCAATGAAAACTGCACTCGAGAGAGTGTGATGGTGAAAAGTGACCAAAAAGCAAAAGTTACTTACCTTCGGTAACGATATATCTGTAAGAAACAGTAGTTCGTATTAGATTCCTTACCTTAGAATACCCCCAGACGTCAGAATTGATCCGGAAACCTTTGCGTAGCAGTACCCTTGCGCGTCGGTAGGTGTTGTCTGCGGCTCCGCGTCCGTCGTCGGGATGACGTCGCCGCCCTCGCGCGCGGACGTCAGTTCTTATACACAACCTTTCCACGCCAGAAAACATAGAGCCATCATAAAAACCACCACTGGTGCCATAAAAACTAGGGCCCTGAAAGGGGATGACCTTAACCCTAGAGATCGGTTTGCAGAACGGGGAGGATGGGTGCGGTAAGGAATCTAATACTAACTACTGTTTCTTACAGACATATCGTTACCGAAGGTAAGTAACTTGTGCATCTGAAAGAAACAGGTTAGTATTAGATTCCTTACCTTAGAATAGATACCCCAGCAATACTAACCCCGGTGGTGGGTCTGCGAACCAATAATCACACCAGAAAGTCCTGGAGAACGGAACGGCCGAAAAAACCATCTCTCCGGACTTGGCTGTCCAGGCAGTAGTGTCTTGCGAACGTGTGCAGCGAGGCCCACGTAGCTGCCTGACAGATGTCCTGCAAGGGGACGCCCAGGGCAGTAGTAGCCACCGTGGCCTGTGTGGAATGGGCCCGAAGCCCCACAGGAGGCTCCTTTCGAGCCAAAGAGTAACAAGCCTTGATGCACAAGACGACCCATCGAGAAATAGTTTGCTTGTGCACCGCCCGTCCCTTCTTAGCGCTCACGTAACCAACAAGGAGTTTGTCATCCACCCGGAACTGGCGTGTGCGATCCAGATAGAATGAGTGCACACGTTTTGGGTCCAGACAGTGGAGCCTCTCTTCCTCTTTCGAGGGATGCCGAGGCGGAAAGAAGATGGGCAAAGTGATGGACTGCCCGATGTGGAAGGCTGGGACTATCTTGGGCAGGAAAGAGGGCCGCGTCCGCAACACAACTTTGTCCGGATGGACTGAAAGGAAAGGAGGCTTAGAGGAAAGGGCCTGGAGCTCACTCACTCTCCTGGCAGAGGTGATGGCAACCAGGAAAGCGGTCTTCAGAGTAAGAAGGCGAAGAGGACAGTTATGAAGTGGCTCAAAGGGAGTGCACATCAGAAAAGTAAGAACAAGGTACAAGTCCTATTGAGGCATCACGAAAGGGACTGGAGGAAACATATGGGTGATGCCCTTTAAGAACCTATTTACAATGGGGAACTTGAAGAAAGTGGGCTGATCAGGTAGCCTTAAGAAGTCGGAAATGGCCGAGAGGTAGCCCTTCAGAGTGCCCAGAGCAGAGCCCTGCTGGGCAAGAGAAAGAAGGAAGAGGAGAACCTCTGAAAGAGGGGCAGAAAGGGGATCCACAGCCTTTGCTGTGCACCATGCTACAAACTTGTTCCACCTGCAGGCTTATACCGATTTTCTGGAGGGACGCCTGGCTGCCAGAATGACATTACAGACTTCAGGAGGCAAGTCAAAGGGCCTCAACTGCCGCCGCTCAATCTCCACGCATGTAAGTGGAGACTGGACAGGTTCGGGTGGAGGACTGTCCCCTGCTGCTGAGACAGAAGGCCTCCTGAAGAGGCAGACGAATCGGGGGATCGACAGACAGGCTGAGTAGCTCCGGATACCAGAACCTCCGTGCCCAGTCCCGAGCCACAAGAATGACTTGGGCCCGGTCGCGCCTGATCTTCTTCAGCACTCTGGGCAGAAGCGGTATAGGCGGAAAGGCGTACAATAGACCGCAACTCCACTCGTGACGAAAAGCGTCTCCGAGCGAGTGCCGCCTTGGAAATTCCAACGCACAGAACTGATGACATTGCGCGTTCTCTTCTGTGGCGAATACATCTAACCAAGGCTCTCCCCACTGCTGAAAGAGGCCTTGCGCCACGTCCGAGTTCAGACACCGGTCGTGATCCATCATGCACCTACGGCTGAGTTTGTCCGCCCTGGTGTTCAGGGAACCTGCCAGGTGTTGAACCACCAGGGTCACGCCCTGATGTTCCAGCCACTGCCAGAGGCACAGTGCCTCCTGGCACGGGGTCCACGACCCCACCCCACCCTGTTTGTTGCAGTACCACATGGCGGTGGTGTTGTCCGTGAACACCTGCACTACACTCCCCCGGACAGAGGGAAGGAATGTCTTCAGTGCAAGCCGGATCGCCCGCAGCTCCAGAAGGTTGAAATGGAGCCGCCGGAGACCAGAGGCCTCTGATCTCCACTTCTCCTATGTGGCTTCCCCAACCCTGGAGGGACGCATCCGTCACAACTACGTGCTCCGGTTGGGGTAGAGAGAGGGATCTGCCGCTGACCCAATCGCGGTCCGTGAGCCACCACTGCAACTGTCTTGCAGTGCCCTCTGACATCAAGTCATGGTCGGACAAGTTGCCCTGATGCTGGGCCCAGTGAAACTTCAGGTCCCACTGCAGAGCCGGCATCCGCCACCTGGCGTGATGCACCAGAAGGATGCAGGAGGCCATCAGCCCCAGAAGCTGCAGCGTCAACCTGACCGAGACTCGGGATAAAGGCTGAAAGATCGGAATCAGAGCCTGAATACCCCGAACCCGCTGCTCGGGAGGATAACCCCGAAACTGCGCCGAGACCAGAACCGCTCCGATGAAGAGGAGCTTCTGAGAGGGACACAGGTGTGACTTCGGCACATTGAAGGAGAACCCCAGCAGGTGCAGGATGGTCGGCCGTAGTCTGGAGGTGGCTGACGACTGTCTGGGGCGAGCCCGCCTTCAACAACCAGTCGTCGAGGTAGGTGAACACTGAAATCCCTAACCTGCGCAGATGAGCTGCGACCACCACCATCACCTTCGTGAACACCCGTGGGGCGCTGGTAAGGCCAAAGGGGAGCACGGTAAACTGAAAGTGCTCATGCCCTACCGTGAACCGCAGGTAGCGCCGGTGGGCCGGCAGGACAGGGATGTGGAAATATGCGTCCTGCAAGTCCAACGCTACCATCCAGTCTCCTGGGTCCAGGGCAGCTAAGACCTGAGCCAGTGTCAGCATCTTGAACCTCTTCTTCCGGAGGAAGCCGTTGACGTTCCACAGGTCCAAGATAGGGCGTAGGCCCCTTTTGCCCTTCTTGGGAACCAGAAAGTAGTGGGAGAAACAACCACACCCTACTTCTGGCCCAGGAACGCCCTCGAAGGCCCCCTTGGCCAAGGGGGCCGCAACTTCCACACGCAGACGATTCAAGTGATCCCCCGACACGCGGTGGTACTGCGGTGGCATGGCTGGAGGGGTCGCCTCAAAGGGGAGTGAGTAGCCCCTTCGAACTATTTTCAGCACCCACCTGTCCGATGTGATGTCGCGCCAGTGGAGGAGGTGATGGCGAACCCTGCATCCCACTGGCGTCTTGTGGGCCTGAAAGCTCGGACTAGGAGGGATTTGAGGCGGATGCTGCGGGGGTGGATGTGGACTGGCCGCGCCGTTGTCCCGGGCACCGCCACGGCGGTTACCACGTCCACCACCGCGCTGGATGTTAGTCTGCGGCCCGTGGCTGGCAGGACGTGTAGGGGCGCCCCTTCCTTGGCCACTAAAGGGACGAAAGGCAGCAGATTGCTGGCGCAGGGCCGACAGGCCCAAGGACTTGGCCGTAGCCTTGGAGTCCTTAAAGCGCTCAAGCGCACTGTCTGCCTTGTCGCCAAAGAGGCGACGGCCATCAAACGGCATGTCCATAAGGGTGTTTTGGACATCAGCCGAAAAGTTGGCGGACCTCAGCCAGTGTGGCAACGAATCGCCACCGTCGTTGCCATCGCTCTACCTAACGAGTCCATGGTATCCAGTCCACATCTGATGGAGTACCGTGCCGCATCTCGACCCTCCGCAAGGGCTTGAGAGACTTTAGTCCGGGCCTCCTCCGGACATTGTGGCAGCATGTCCGCGACCGTGTCCCACAGAGAGTGGGTATAACGGCCCAAGAGGCACGCGGTGTTAACTGATCGCAATCCCAAACTCAGGGAGGAGAACATCTTTTGCCATATTGCTCGTACCTCTTGGATTCCCGATCGGGGGGAGCCGTCGAGAATGCGGTCTGGGAGTTAGAGGACTGGATAACCAGGCTCTCGGGGTGGGGTGGGTGGACAGGAAGCAAGGGTCGCCCGGAGCCGGCGGTGGCGTCTGGCCACGTTCCTATCTACAGGGGGACCTGTAGCGGGCCTGGACCAGGTGCCCAGAAGAACGTCAGACAAGGCCTCATTAAACGGCAACAGAGGCCCTGAAGAGCTTGCCTGCAGTTTAAGGACCTCAGTGAGGAGGTTAGTCCTCACGGCCGCGACGGGGAGGTCAAGGGCCAAGGCCTTGGCCGCCTGCGTCGACACCACACTATAGGCTGCCCCCTCCTCCGTAGCCACGGTAGGAGGGGAGACAAAACCAATGTCTGGCGAGGTGTTCAGACCACTGGCGTCTCCTAGCTCACCTGTCCAGTCCTGATAAAACTGACACTCACGTGCCAGAGGGTCCTCCGACCCCTCCCAATCCGACTCGCCACCCATCTCCTGGTATTCAGTGTCAAAAGATGGGTCCGGATCATAGAAGTAGAAATCTCCCATCGGCGTCGAAAGCGGCGTTCCAGCGCCGGAACCGGACCGAGGGACTGGGGACAGCGTCGACAGTGGTCGGTGCCGGGGGCGACACCGTAGCAGCAGGCGAGGTCGTAAGGTCGACCGGCGACGACCCGGATCCATTGGAGTCCTGCGGCGTCGGGACCGAAATCGCCGACGGCGCCGGGGCCGAGGCACCCGACGGCTCCGGGGCCGAAGCACCCGACGGCGCCGGGGCCGAAGCACCCGACGGCGCCGGGGCCGAAGCACCCGACGGCGCCGGGGCTGAAGCACCCGACGGCGCCGGGGCTGAAGCACCCGACGGTGCCGGGGCCGAAGCACCCGACGGTGCCGGGGCCGGAGCACCCGGCCCACTTGGGCTCCCAGTCGGGGCCGCTGGGCCCGCAGGCGCGGCGGAACCCGACGGAGGAGTGAGCGACCTCATGGCCGTGAGGAAGGCGTCGATCTCCTCCGGCGTCGCATTCTGCCCAGGGACCGGCGGGTATGGAGCAGGCCGTGACGCCTGCGGCTCCGATGGAGCCGCGTAAGCGGTGTCACCCGAACCCCCTGCCGCGTCGCGCCAGCGTCTGGGGGAGTCGGAAGAGCAATGTCGCCTCTTCGACTTCTTGTGCCTCTTAACTGAGGACTTGGAGCTCGAAGAGTGGTGTCGATCCTCCGAGCCGTGATAACACTGGCCCCGCGACTGGTCCCTCGACCTCCTCCCGTACTGGGACCTCGAACAGCGCGGGGCCGACTGGCGGAGCTCGAGGCGCTTGCGGGACCGCTCCCGCCTAGCCTTCGACGTCAAGGCCCGGCAGTCGGGGCACGACTTGTCATCCTGTTCGGGCCCCAGACAATGAAGACACGGCGATGGGGGTCGGTAACCGACATCAGTCGGTTGCAGTCGACGCAGGGTTTAAACCCAGCCATCCCTACCGGCACAGTTGGAGTCGTTCGACTTCGAAAAAGAAGATCAAAAAGACCAAAAGGTTTAGTCAAAAAATGACTAAAGGGTTCCACTGTTCCCGGATCGGCGCTTGCTGGCACAGAAAAAATAGGAACTGACGTCAGCGCGCAAGGGCGGCGTCTAAGTACTCCTGCGACGTCATCCCGGCGCCAACGACGGAGCCGCAGAAGACGCCTACCGACACGCAAGGGTACTGCTACGCAAAAGTTTCCGGATCCAGTCTGATGCCTGGGGTTATTCTAAGGTAAGGAATCTAATACTAACCTGTTTCTTTCAGATACATAAGACATCCAACTGATTATAGAACCAGAAACCAAATTGGATAGTGTCCAATCATGTAAGAATAGTATTAGTAAGAAGAGAATGATTTCTTTGAAAGTATATAGAATAGTTTCTAGACCCATGTAGTGAAAATAGTGATTCAATGACATATAAATGTAAAAGCCCAGGTGTAGGAGAGTGGGGTCTGCAATCCCATGGCCACCCCAGATTTTTTGCTTTTTGCTTCACTGGTTTACGTCTTTCCCTGGCTGTGGGCCTGCTAATCAGACCCACAGCCTAGCTGTTCTCTCTGTAAATTACAACCATGTACCCTAGGTGCATTTACCAATTGGTACTGGGCCACCTTATCAGTCCCTGTACAGTATACCTTAGGTATCCAGGGCATAGGTGTACCCAGGGCCTACCAGGGGCTGCAGCATGTATTATGCCACCCCTGGCTGGCCACCCAAATCTGACACAACTGGCTGCACGACAGCTGGGGCAAGGTGGTGTAATCACCCTTTGCTTTAGATATAGTATTCCTATATCTAACCCTAAAATGGACACATATATTCCTATCAGTCACTCCTATGGCAGGCCTTATCAATCCTGAAGGCAGAGTGCTTGGAATTATGTGAGATGGTGCTCTGGCATGAGCTGAGCCCGTTTGCAGCTTGCGGAACCAAGTCCTTATAGCTGTTCCATGATAACGCTATACCATATACTCTTAAGTGCATTATAATCCTCGCAGTTAAATGCTAACTTTGGCATAGCATTATCAAAAGATGTCGAGTAAGGTGTCATACGAATTGGAATACTAACCCCTCGCCAATTCTGGCGACGGGGTTAGCATTCCACCCTTTTAGAGGGTCACAACATGTATGTCACTGTAAACCCCGGTTAAAGTTAACTCGAGCCTCAGCATCACAAAATGGATGCTGCCACCACAGACACAAGTCTGACCTCCTGCTGCTGGGAGTCCTTCCAGCAAGGGAGACTCAGAAAAAGGGTTTCCTGCCTTGGGAGGTGCTAGCACAACCCCAGACAGGATTTTGTGTATTAGGTAGGCCAAGGCTGAAAGGAATGAGACATGCCTGGGGCACACAAGGTGCCCTGTGCATACACCGGTTCCAACCAGTTGCTGGGGCACTCCAGCCCCAGCTCTGGCGGGAAACTGGACAAAGGATAGGGGGTGTAACCACCCCCCTTCCTGGTCCCACCCAGGGGAGGGACCTAGTCGTAGTGCAGCCCCCTTTAGCTGAATAAAGGTAGGAGCTGGTCCCATTCCAGATTAGATTACTCTTGACAACTTCCACGAAGAACTCTTGACCTTCGACCTCCTGGACACCAGAAGACTGAAGAATCTCCCCTATGGTCAGGGAGTGACCATCCTGCTTTGCAGGCACCATCAAGCTCCTGTGCGGTTTGCTGAAAAGTCCTTCCATCCCGGAATCCGACGACCCAGCTCGACAAGACCCGGACCTCCAGACCTCTCTGACCTCTACCCACATCCACAGCACAGCTGGGACCCGTGGGTGCGACGAGCAACGTGGAGACGGCCATCTTGAAGAAACCTGCACAGCGCTTCCAGCACGACCCCTGAGGGTTCCTCGAGTGAGTGCATTGGGGACTGAGAAGCCCCACACCGACGCAGCTCCTGCACCAAAGACCAGCCCCCCAGCATCCCCGTGATCTGCGTGGGGCCCTTTTGCCTGGTTGCTGCCCTTCCTGTTGTCTGGTCACTTGCCGGCTGGCTAGTGACCTCTGAGACGACGACCCGAAGATTTCGACACTGCTAGTCTGGTCCCCCAGACTGGCCCTTGCTTCCTTGTGAAAGAGAAGCACCCCGGACCCTCCTGGTCCACACCAGACGCCATCTTTGTTCCACCGCGTGGCTTGCATTAGCCAAGGCCTGTTGTCCAGATCGACGATCCGACACCGCCAACAGCAGCAGACTACGTGGGACAGCTCGTGCCTGCAGCCTGGTCGTGAAGAGCAGCTCCTGGTCCGCGCAGCTACAGAGAGAAGCGACCCTTCCTTCACCTGAACGCGGCGCAGCATCTGGTTCCCTCCTGGTTCCCTCCTGGTTCCAGCACCGTCACTGGCTAGTGACCAAGACCCTGTCCCCTTCCTTTTCAGGACTTCCTTCTTCCTAGTTCCATCCTTGGAACCCCCGGACTCCTCCATCTGGCTGCCTGCCAGCAACTCCTTGTTTCAGGCATCACCGGGATCAACGCAGCAAACCCGACGCAACTTCAGCCCTATGCACCCGCAGCCTGTGGGTTAGGTAAGTAAAGCTTCTAGGTGCTGAAGTCTGGGTCCACTATCCTAGTGTCCAGGACCACTGTGGTTTTCCCTCCATCCAGCCGGGTTCGTCCGGAATCCGTAACTTTGTAAACTGTAGCATCCATAGACGTTGGTACACATCTCGCGTGAGAGTTTCCACTCTGCACGTGAGTCCCGTGGGCCTCCTGCTCCGTACTTACCTAGTTCGTAGCGTAGTCCCAGCGATCCTCCAGCCTCTGGACCTTCTTACAGTATTTTCCTTCCTCGCATTCCATTGTTTTGAGTATATGGTTTGCCGTGCCCCTCAGGCACACTTGTAGATATTGTGCGAACTCGTATTTCTTTTGTAGTATTGTCATGTGCTTAGCCCTCTGACCTCATAAAGAGTTCAGAGCTGTTGTTATTAATAAATATATCGTTTATTTTCATAACAACCTGTGTGGTGTCCTTTCATCTGGTATTCAAGGGGTTATATTGTGGTAAAACAGCTGGCTTCACATGCCAAAAGAGTTTAGCCTAAAGACTGCTTTTGTCCACGCTACTAGGATAGCTGGTCTATCAGGTTGACTTACAACCAATCACCATAAGGGTTGTTTGGACTGATACAAGGTGATCACTAGAATTAGTGAGCATCATATATCAGGCCAACTTCTCACACCAGGCACTACCCAATAGTGCTGTGGAGTGTACAAAGGAAACGGACAGCACCGTAGGCTATAAGTCCTCCTCTGGTTACGATGCAGGTGGCACCAGAGTTGGCGTTGAATCTGAAAGGAATACTAGGGACACAGGTGTGGGTGCTGAGGATGTGCCCGCATTGGGGGCCACCCCAAAAGTCCAGTGGGCTAGCAGGGGCCTGGGGGGATGGGGAGGGAGGGAACTGGGAGACAGGATACAAATTTTCAAAAAACCGCACCTTTTCTGGGGCCAATGAGTCTCAGGAGTGTCCCAGCAGTCCATGGGACACCAGCACCCAATCCAGACACTGCTCTCACATGAGAGGAGCAGCACCAGGATTTGCCTAAGCAGCCTTGTTTGCCGCTAAGACAGTGCCTGAGTGCCTGCAGCATTTCTCCAACTCGGCTGTGCAACACAGCCAGGTTGGAAAAACATACTTGCGCATGTCTGTTGCCGACCTGAGATGGCCGACCAAACAGACATGCGCACTTATAGTGCACACTACCCCCTCCTCCCTGCCATGCCCGACCCAACCCCACCCAGACTCCCTGGCTCAGTCAGTCAGCGGGAGGAAAAATTATAATATTGTTATATTCTCATTTTAATTTCCGCTGACGGACTCCGCGGGGAGACGCTCCTCCGCCATTACGAAGCAGATCCTTGGGGCCTAAGTGAGCACCAGAGGGAATCGGTAAACTGCAAAGTATCCACGACATAGCTTCCCTGAAGGCTTCCACTTGCTGCAACATTGCCTACAGACCTGAAAAGTCAGAGTGGTCAGGACCAGGGACGAAATAGGATCTGATGGAGATCAGAGCAATACCCAGAGGCAAGATGACACCCTTGCGCCCTTCTCTAGAGACAGGAAAGGGCCATTTCCGACTTCGATTTTTTTATTTCTTGTTTCATTTATCCATAGACGAGGACCTGTCACAGGAACTGAACCTTCCGTTTGACTCTGACCAGTCACAGCGCAGAGCCTTCATGTGCTTGGAGATGTAGAGTTCTTTGGGTTACCAAATACTTTTTGGGCTCATACAGGCGCAGTGGCCTGAGGCCCTGGAACAGTGATTCGGCCCCACAAACCATACCCAGATCATGCAGCATGTGCTTGAAACCGGTCCCTGTACGGTTTCAACCCTATAATTTTAGGGAGTGACATTTTCCTTGCACACATGTTTTGATAAAGCCAAACCAAAGTTAGCATTAACTGCTAGGATTATAATGCACTTAAGAGTATATGGTATGGATATATCATAGAACAGCTATAAGGAGATGGTTCAGAAAGCTGCAGAGGGGCTCAGGTCATGCTAGGGCACGCTTTCACACAACACCAAGCACTCTGCCTCCAGGATTGTCAAGGCCTGCCATAGGAGTGACTTATAGGTTACTATGGTCCAGATGTAGGTGGCCATTTACCGACCGGTAATGGCCGATTTCGGCCGTTACCGACCGGTAAATGGGTATTTGTGATGTAGCGGCCCTATTTTACCGATTCGGTAAATTTACCGAATCGGTAAATTTACCGAATCGGTAAAATACCGAATCGGTATTTTTACCGATTCGGTAACTTCCTGATGTAGGTGGGCCTCTTCTGAGTCCCAAAGGCCTTACAGATTCGGTATTTTACCACCCAATCCAATTGGGTGGTAAAATACCGAATCCAGGTGTGCATGCACATTTGTGCAGGCACACCTATGCCATGTGACAGACAGACATCCCCCCTAGGGCATGTCTGTGTGCTGCATGGCACACATGCCTGTATTTGGGGTGCTAGAGGGTGTCAAAGTGACACCCCCTGCACCCTTGCAGGAATCGGTATTTACCGATTCGGTAATTACCGAAACGGTATTTCCCATTGATTCCGGTAAAATTCGGTATTTATGAATCGGTAAATACGAATTACCTACATCTAGCCCTATGTGTCTATATATAAGGTAGATTTAGATATACTATATCTATGTAAGGGGTGATTACACCACCTTACCCAGGCTGTAAGTACAGACCTGTGGTGTCAGTTTGGAAGGCTAACCAGGGGTGGCACAATACATGCTGCAGCCCCTGGCAGGCCTAGGGCGCACCTATGCCCTGGGTACCTAAGGTACCATATACAGGGGCTCACAAGGGTGACCCAGTAACCAATCTGGTATGTACCTAAAGTACATGGTATCAATTTAGAGAGAGTACAGCTAGGCTGTGGGCCTGATTAGCAGGGCCACAGCCATACTAAAGTCGAAAAACCAGTGAATCACAGCAAAAAGTGGGGGTAACCATAGGAAGACGACCCTAATCTCCTACAAGTCTGCTACATGGTGGCGCTGTTAGTCTAATTAAGAGATCAGCACAACAACAGTTGTTACAGTTAAACATTTAAAATTACTTAATACCTGCTGTCCAAAACACTCTTATGGCTTTGGGGGGCTGGAATAGCTGGAATTGTCACCCTTATAGGAGTGTGATTGTTAGTAGTTGTGTTGGCACTGGTAGGGGTAATGGATGGTGCAGGCTGCAGTGGCCTCCTGACGAGCCTTCTGGTACTTATTAATTTTTTTACACAAATTAAGAACTGGACTCTTGCCCACAGACAGCTTTAGCTGTCTGCTGTCGAAAGATCTATTGTGGGCAATAGCAATACTTAGAGCAGCCTTTGTGCCAAGACTTCGGAGTATCACTGCCAGGGTTTCTCATCATTCTCATTTTCTTGCTTTTTATTCTATGGTTTTTCTTTTACTTCTTGTGTTTTCCCCTGCCATAGACCAATCTTTGTGAATGGGTGACTAAAATGCTTTTGCTGCTCACGTTCAGCTAACAATGGTTTTCTAATTCTTTTAGCACTCCGAATTAGTGCTGATTTTTTCTTGCTTTCTTCCTCTCTCCATGCGTGCTGTGCTACCCTTCACACCTCTTCCCACCTGCACACTCCATGTTCTCCTGTCACACCTCACCACCTGCTTTCATAACCACCTCCCCGGCAAAATATATATATGTATTTATATTTAACAAGGCGAGCTTTTCATCTTACTACAATATAACTCTATTTGTTAAGAATCTGACATTAAACAATATACCCAAATCAACATAACACTAAATCCTTCCTGTTTTCAGGATTTTTACATTCAAAGCATTCCTCCGTATAATGTGCTTTTAGTGAAACTCCACCCCAAAGGGGAATATTTATAACACACAGAGTTACATTGTCTTGTTGCAAATTCTTCATTTATTTATATTGTTGTAATTCTATCTAGGACCCTAATTCGATATTCCCAATTTATGCCCTTGTGTGGTTATAATAGATAATATCCTTATAAAGGCATAGGAATCATATCCATATTTAGTCATAGCTCATGTAGTCCAAATTAAGCAAGGCTACTTTCCCAGGCTCCTAGAGAGTACAACGAGTTCTCTAAACAAAACAAACCTCCAGCAACCTGGGAATTCCCCATGGCTTTTGTTTTGATTTGTCCTAGAACTCCTGTGAGCACTGTAAGAACGGCCAGTTCTTAGTGACATCTTTATTGACGTCTTATGTCCAACCTTACGTCAAACCCGGCACCTTTCAGGTATAAATATACCAACATTGCCTTAAGCAAACACACGGTGGTTTGGAGCAGAGCGGCTATCTACTTGCCCGAGAGCCCAGCTGATGCGAGAGCCCACGGACGCCGCCCCTCCCTTTTGACACACAGAGAGACGCTGTCTTTTCTCCTGCCGAGAAATCCAGCTCCGGTGTTCCCAGCTGCCCTTGCGGGTTGCTGGGATATCGAGTCCTGAGAGAGAGATACCAGACCTCCTGCTTTCTATTACCCAGGTACGGAGCTGACTAAACCCTTAAGAGAATTCTTGACTCAGATTCTTGGCAAAACCAACTTAACTTAAACTGCTACTTACTTAATCCTTCCGACGTATTAGTCTTAGGTCAGGTACACCGGGGTAGGCGTATTTAGAAGCACCAGTTGAGTACGTTAGTCAATGTATATATGTATGTATATATTTTATCCATTTTAAAGTATCATATGGCTAAGAAACCATATCAATGCTTTTACAGTATTATTTTATAATACTCCTTTTACTGTACGCACTTTATTTTATACTAAGTATTGCAATTGTGGCAATTAATTTCTCTTGCATGAGAAAGAAGACTGCTCAATAAATAACACCTTTTATTGAAAACGCCCGTCTCTCTATTCTCGGCACTCTGGTGAAACTAAGTATGCACGATTGACTGAGTAAAATAGCTGTCTATTGTTTTCACCCGACTCTAGAGATACACTCTTATTCTGAGGGAGCAAAGTGGTCATGTTATATGGTTGTCAGAAGCTAATCCCTTCTTGTCTATCCAGGGAAGGTAAACTCCTCCTTGTTTATTCGAGAAAGTTTCTAGTGACCTCTGAGCTAGCTGGCAAAACTAATTAAGTCTAATATAGTCAGTAGAGACCTAGTCGACCTCAGTCCTACGTCTACACTGCTGTTTATATTATTCTAATGCGCAGAGCCTATTGGGAATATAGGAACTACACTACAATATTCTTTAGACACAAAAATTATTCAGCCCAGCCAACGCGTTTTATCCATTCGGACTTCATTAGGGTTTGATTTTTAGTGAAACATTACATTTATTTCATCTCTGTGGTTGGAACATCTATGCTGTGATGTCTCTTCTGTTCATATAATGATCAAAAGTTATGACCAATTTCTTCAACAGCTAGATAAATCTTTATTCTTTCATAGTATGTTGCTTAGGAGAATCTGGAACCTGAAGATGGTGGTTGGTACACAGCTGGTGTCAAGGGAATACTAATTCTAGTGGGAAGATTTAATATTTTTGCAAATTATTATTGGAGGGATTATTTTCTGGGGAAGCAACATACTATGAAAGAATAAAGATAAACTGAATAGAGAAGTGGACTGCGCAGTCACCACCCCCAATTTGTTTATGGCTGGGACCCGGGGATGGGGTCTCCGGGGCCGAAACTGGCATGGGGAGGCAGGCCACGCAGCCTCCCTCCCCCATTCAATTAAGGCCGGGCCCCAGGGAATAGGATCCCCAGGGCTGAAATCGCCCCAGGGAGGAGGGCCACATGGCATCCCTCCCCTGTGAAGAAGAGGGAAAAACAGAGGGCAGGAAAACGATAAGAAAAGGCAAAAGGGACGGCAGAAAATCCTGCAGAAAGGGCACAACAGAAGGCAGAATAAAGAGCAGGAGAGGCAAACCAGAGGGCAGAAAAACAAGCAAGAAAAGCAAAACAAAGCAGAAGAGGGCAAAACAGAGAGCACTCGGACACTCACGCACTCATTCACAGTTCCACTGAGAGACTCATGCACTCACTCACAGACTCAAACACACATTTACAGACACACTCAGACACTCATGTACTCCCTCAAAGACTGACTCACACTATGGAGGCACTCGCAGACCCACTCAGACACTCACACAGCCACTCACACACCCAGTAAGACACAAATGCAGCCACCCGAGACCAACTCAGACACTCACATACCTACAGGCAGACCTACTGAGACACTCATGCACTCACTCACACACTCACTGTCAATGGTTACTGGTTATAGTTAGGAAATAAAATGTAATAACACTTTAACCCCTTCCCTGCGGCCGCGATTCCCCCTGTGTGCGGCAACTGCACGAACAGGGCGGGCCGTGACGAACCCCAGCCGTCATCAGCACACAAGCACCGTGGAGCGTGACGACTGGGGTTCGTCACCAGCATGGAAGGGGTTAAAATTCACAAAACAAAAAGAAAAAGGTTATAGGGACGTTTTAGTTGGGAAATCACATTTTAAAAAACCTTAGCATTTCCCAGGAAAAACAAATGTTACAGGGAATTTATAGTTAGGCTCAGATTTCACTCGTACACAACCACAGAAATTTAGTAGTTACATGCTGAATTTCTACAAAGTTGAACAGCTTGAACAGGGAACATTCTACAGTACAGCTGTGTAAGTCCTGCATAGTGGTCAATGGACGCAATGGTGAATTTGAACTTGTGGTCTGATTTCTTGGAACCTGCCTCCTGGGAGGAATGGGTGGAAACTCACTCATTGGCGTACTGAACATTGTGGTACCTGCTATGGTTATGTTGTCTTGTAGGGATTGCAGGAAATGTAATGCTGAATGGCAGTTATATGATATATATGCTTAATGGTAGTCAAATGATAACTTGTGGAATATTGTGCCATGTTATGTGGAAATTTTGTATTTCCTACAAGTTTGGGTTACATATATGTACAGTGTGTTCTGAGGGAACCGGTGGTAGAGTACTGAGTTGTGTCAGAGATGGCAATCATTAACCCCTTTTTTCTGTTTAAATGAATTTGTTCCAGTTGAGGAGAGCCTGTTATGTAAGGCTAGCAGTTCATATATATTGGTCCTGGAAAGTATGCAGGAGAGGATGTGCTTGCCTGTAGTGCCTGGGATGAGTGGTTCTAACTTTAGATAGTGTCCTATTTAAAGGATGCGCGAGGTTTGGGAGATACCCTTTGCCTATTGCTGTAATAAGGGCTGAGAGACACCCATTTGGTTATGCGTGAGTTGGAGGCTTAAAGAGACCTGTTCCTTCTTGATTCTAAATTTATGTAGTGTGCTGTTGAGTAGGGATGAGTGAGGTTTAAAAGGTACCCTTTGCCTATTCTTTGAGTGAGGGTGAGTAGTTCCTGGTTTTGTCGAGTTCAATTTCATGTAGTATCCTGTTGTTTGGGTTGAGCGAGGGTTGGAAGACACCCTTTGCCTACTGTTCGAGGGAGGGTTGAAAGATACCCATTTAGTTATGCGCAAGATGTCCTGTTTGTGATGAGTGCCGATGGAAGAGTTTCAATATGCATTTTATTCTGTGTTTGTGTTTATGCGCAAGATGCTGTGTGCTGGGATGAGTGATGATGGAAGAGATTAAATATTTGTTTCTGTATTCACAAGACACCCTACGTTGGGATGAGTGTAGGTTGGAAGACCCTCTTTGCTTACTTCTTGAATGAGGGTTGAAAGATACCCATTTGGAGTTTGGGATTTACTGAATTATTTTATCATTTCTTTCTTATGTCTCTTGATGTGATTTTTAAAAAAAATTATTTTCTAAAAGGGGGATGTGTTATATCCTGATCTAGATGCAATGCACTATTTGCCTAGTGTCGCTGTTACCTGCTGTTCAGCCAGTTTGTGTAAGGTAATTGAATGTTGGTGACTGTCTGACCTGGGAGAGTGCCAGTTGGAGAGAGCGGGCTGAGCAGTAGGATGCTGCTCCTGGTGGGACATATACTTTTACCTTTTGACCTGTTACTAAGAGTTTCCTCAAAAAAACCTACATAATATAACCTACATAGCGTACTTAGAAGCTATTTTTTGTTGTAAAACTTTATCAAGAACTCTCTCACATCTGAGGTTGAGTCCACCCTGGTAATATCATTTTGCCAAGATGACGTGAGGTTTGTCAATCATGAAGCATGCAACATGAGGCAGGCTTCCTCATACAATATGGTTGTCTCACTAGCTTTCTCTAGGCCATTGGTAGGATTACTTAACATATAATAACCCTTATTTCCACAGTAGCTTTTGTGATTTTCGGCTTACATTAGAAGGGTGTACTGTGTTGAACCTCCTGGTTCTCCCTCTGTGTGTATAGAGCCTGTAACTCACTCATCCACTGTGCTGATGTAATGGCGACAAGAAATACTTTCTGGAGAGTAAAAGGATGAAGAGAACGACTGTTGAGAGGCTAAAGGGATGCACAGATGAGAGATGAGGAATGTGAGGACCAAAAGGAGAAGGGGGAGAACATATGTTGTGACCCTCTGATGAATGCATCACAACTGGTGATTTGAATAATGATGGCTGGTCCGGAAACCGCAAAAAGGCCTAAATAGCCAGCAGGTACCTTTCAACCGTGCCCATAGCCAGGCCTTGCTGGACTGCAGACAACACGGACCGTAAAAATTCAGACAGCTTGGAAAGGAGTTAGTGTATCTGTTTAGAAGCACACCAGGCCACAAGTTTATTCCAACAGCAGGTGTATATAGAATTTGTTCAATGAGGCCTGGCTGCCAAGATGGCATCAATAACTTTTGAAGGAAGTTCAAAAGCACTCAACTGTTGCCGCTGAAACTACAAGCATGGAGGTGTAGGTTGTGAAGGTTTAGTGCAGAACCTTGCCATGCTTCGCTAAAAAGAGGTCCTCTCGAAGAGGCAGCCTGCCCAGGAGTTCAATCGATCAGGGGAATTGTAAGCGCACTACTCACCCGTGAGGGTCTCAAGGCACTGAGGGGAGGCAGATCTATTTAGCCGAAGAGCCAGGTCTTGAGGGTCTTTCTGAAGGTGTTCAGGGAGGGGGCACGTTGGATGTCTGCCGGTAGCTCGTTCCAAGTCTTGGCTGCCATGAGATGGGGGTACCATGCTCTCTGTGCCCACTCTGAGCCAGTAGGATGACTAAAGCTGAATGGGTCCAGATCTTCTTCAGAACTATCAGCAGGAAGGCGTACAAGAGTACACTGGGAACATTTCTTTACAACAGCCACCTTGAAAACTCCAACGTGTAAAAGTGCTGGCAATGCACATTCTCTGCAGGGTCTGTACAGGGTCTGGTGCGTGAATCTTTTGGGACCTTGAGATGTCCATATGAACAAAGTGATTTTATTGGAAAGGTAGGAGGAGAAGCAGTGAAGGACATTGGCAGTGAATACCAATAGAGACTCTGGGTAGTGGCTTCCGTGCTGCAGAGTGATCTGAAGACAGATTGGTAGTCATGCAGAAGATAGTTAGCACTGATGTGATCTTGGAATTGTGTGTGCACTGCTTTTTAAATAATCTGGATGATAAAGGGTATGTGAGTGATGGGATAGTGGATGTCCAGGTCACCAGGCTCTTATGTAGGTTTTTTCAGGAGTGGGAAGATATGGCCTCTTTAGAGAGCTTCCTGGAAGATGGCTTGAGTGAGGGAGCCATTCAAAATGATGAGCTGTGCTTCGTGGAGGGAGGTTTGATGAGGTAAGAGGGTACAACAGCATTTTCTTTGGAAATGCCAGGGATGTGGTAAAGTAGGTCAGCTAGATCTGTGAGAGGCAAGGATTTCAAAGATGACCATCCGGGGCTCCATAAGGAATGGGTGTTAGAGAGCAAGTAGGTATGGTGTTGCTGGATCATCTTTATTTTTCACTGAACAAGGTGGTTAATGGCATTGCACTTGTCTGTAGAGTGTGGGATAGTAGGTCATAAGGGAGTTGAGGTTGTTTGTGTCTTAAACATTTTTCTGCTTCTTTTGGTGGCTTCATTGATGGTTTCGGTATAGTACTTTGCTTTGGGTGATGTGAATATCTGTCAGTGTGTTGCGCCAAGGGACTTTGGTTGATAAAGTCACTGCAATTCGTTTTTCTTCCATTATTATTTCCTCTCACATGGAACATTTATGTTTAGCAAACTCTTTAGAGTACCAGGGTACTGAGGGATTAGATTTGCACCTGTGTGTTTGTTGAAGTGTGAATGATCAAAAGGTTTTCCCCAAAAATCACTGAAGGGGTTTAGAAGGATGTTGGCATCAGACTTGGAGTTGGCATGGCAAGAGAAGAGTTCATGCATTGGGTTTGAAGGATCTCAAGGTTTGATCTTCTTTTTGGGCTGAATCTGATTAGTCGGCAATATGCTGAGCAGGGAGATAAGGATGAAGCTGTGGTTGGTCGAGTCCAGGAGTATGGGATGCTTGCATTGGGTGTGGCCTTTGTAGTGTGTTGGCTGAGTGACATGCTCTACCACCACATATTGAATTTGTTGAGGAGGGTGTTTGTCTTTTTGAGCGTGTGTTATCTGGGAGGTTAAACTCTCCCAAGTGGGTGGCATAAATATATTGGATGGATGTGGTGGAAAGGAGATCTGAGAATCCATCAATGAAGTCTTTGTTCTGCCCGGAGGCCAGTTGATCAGATGAAAGTCGCTGTCTGAGTTACAGAGAGTGGGAAGCGGTATATCAGTAGCTCCATGGAGTTGAGTGTCACTTTCTTGCTGGGAGTGCAGAGTCAGGACTCATGAATGACAATGAGGCCTCCTCCCTCCCACATAACATTATGTTTTTGAGTGCATGAAACTTGACTTTGTCTGGTAGACAATGCACCCTTCTGAGCAAGGATAATCTCCAGCTGAAAAAGCCTAGATCCAAGACAGCCCTTTTCAAGAAATGCACCCAGAGTATTGAACTCCATCCCCACACTAGTGCAATCTTATTACATCTACTCTTCAAGAAAGAGTTTTAAAAATCCTACCATTTCAACAATGATACAAGCATGAAGCAGTAGCTCCAAGGAGTTGTATGTCACTTTCTTGCAGAGGGTTCAGTCAGGAGGACTTATGGATGACAGTGAGGCCTCCTCCCATCCAGGTAACACTATGTTTTTGAGTGAATTAAACTTGACTTTTTCTGGCGGGCAATGCACCCTTCTGAGCAAGGATAAACTCCAGCTGGAAAGTACAAGATCCAAGACAGTCCTTCTTAAGAAGTGCACCCAGGGTATTAAACTCAATTCCCACTAGTGCAATCTTATCATATCATCTCTTCAAGAAAGAGTTTCAAAATTTGCCATTTCAACAATGATACAAGCATGATGATCTCAAACATGTTGGAACCACTGCCCGATGAGACCTCATTGGAGGGCCCTCATATGCCAGCATGCATGGGAGGCAGATAGAATGAAGAAGGCTAGTAGACCAGGCAGGTGGAAGACCATCAGGGCTCGAATTATCGCTCCACTGTGAAACATCAGAATCAGAGCCTGAATGTTGTTAATCCTCTGAGGGGGGAAGGCTTCATTCGCTGCCATGTCCAATACTGCCCCTATCAACAGGATGCGATGAGAGGGCACCAGGTTAGACCAGGGATGTCTGAGGGGTCCACAAGACCCCCCTTTTAACTCAGCAGAGGGCTGCTCTCAGGGGACACACTGACAGTGCGCTCCCTTTAAAGTGCTCCTCCTAACAGCTTCTTTGCCTTTGTGCCTGTGTCTATAATACGGCGCAGGTGCAGAGGCAAAGGGATTCCCTCATTTGCATGGGACACTCCCCCACACAAATGAGGAAACACCCCCTGAAGATAGCGCTGTCACTTTATGTGCGCCAGCGCCATCGGTATTACAAAAGGGGCCGCACAAGCATCTGCAGCCCCTGCTGTAGTAATACCAAAGTGTCCTGGGGCACGCAAAGCAGGCTCAAACGCCTGTTACTCCCCTGAGGCACTCTCTGTAATATAGCCACAGGTGTCTATGTAGAAGAGCAAGAGGCCTGGATTACAAGGCTCTCTGTAGATGGATGGGATGATAGGAAGGGTGGATCACTTAGAGCTGATCTGTAACGCATTGCAATGGTTCTGGATACCAAAGTAGAAGTTATTGGTTTTGACCAGATTACAAGTATTGGCTCTGTCAGGGCCTATTTGAATGGCAGCAATTGTTCTGAGGCATGAAGAAATGTATGCAGGACTTCGGTGATAATGCATAATTTTGACTCAGTGGAGGGAGTTGAAGGCCATACATGTCTGCTGCTCTCCTGATAACAGCATGATAAAAGGTGACCTCCAGCTGAGGGAGCCTCGTCAGGGAGAGGTGTTCCAATCTAAACAGGTGTCATACCCACTGGCATCTTTAAGGTCAGTGACGTCCTGGTGCTGTGTGGACTGGTCATCCCCATCCTCGTCTGCACTGGGGTCATTCTGTGGATCTGTCTCTCTAAAGAAGAATCCACCTTCTTCCATGAACTTTTGTGCATTTCTCCTGGAACAATGGAGGGTATACCTCAAAGGTATAGATTCAGGCTGGATCAGCTGCAACGCTAGTGGAGTCGGTTCAGTCGTAGGAGACAATGGGTGTGTTGGTAGCATCGTCAGTATCGGCACTGTCAGTTGTGGTGCGAGTGCCGGATGGTTCGGCTGTGGCACCAGAGAGGTGATAAGTTTCAAAGGAGTTGCAGAGGATGACGGGATGGTCAATCAGTAAAGATGGGGACGGACATGGCATATATCCTGATTATTGAAGTGGCACTGGTATCGAGACCGCTGTCAATGTAGGTGGTGAGCAAGTTCATTGCAGATTTGGCCACACTTGGATGGCATCAAAGAGTTATCGGGTCCACTCATGCCGCAGGACATATATTAGATCTAGTTTTCACTAACTCTATTCCTCTGGTATGTGAACAACCACAACCTTTACTTTGGACAGAACCCGTCCTTGATCAGTTTTAAGATTTCCATGATTATAGAAACACATATATCATCCAAAGTAGGTAAAAACCCACGTAGACACTGGCGTAAAGTTACGCCGGATTCCTTTGCTAAAGTATTTAATCTTTCCGCTCCGGCTGGAGCTCCAGAAGTTGACCTAGCTCTTTTAGAATATCAAAATTCTCTAAACAGGTCCTTTGATAAGATCATTCCTTTTCAAATAAACCACAATTCAACTCATGGTTCCCACACCCCTTGGTTTACGTTGGCTCTTAGAACGGAGAAATCATTAAATAAATAATTGGAAAGACAGTGCAGGTGTTCAAAAAAAGATCTGTGACAGGGAGCTGTATAGAGTAGCACTTACTTCCTACCATCGTAATATAAAGATATAGTCGAAACTATACATCTCAGATCACATTGCTCAGTCGAAAAATTCTTCCAAAAAGTTATTTAAAGTCCCAAATGATTTTGTAAACCTCAGAGCGTATTCTCCAGCTAGCCGGCCATCTCAGTCGCTTTGCGATTCCTTGGCTAACCACTTTGAGGAAAAAGTCAACAATCTATCAGAATTTCTGCTGCCACCTGGAAGTGACTGGGTGTTCCTTACATCCTCCTGCCTTTGGCATTCCTCGCTTGGGAAAGTTCAAAGAATTCTGTTTGGAAGAAATCCAGACGGCTCTTATTTCAGCCAAATCAGGTTCTCCTCTGGACACTTGTCCCCTCGAGATCACAGTTACTGTCGCTTATCATTTGGCTCCTGCCATACATTCGATATTTAATCGTTCGGTCAACTCTGGAAAAATCCTGGCAAGTTGGAAGGCGGCCCAGGGCAGGCCGATTCTAAAGAAAGACTAATCTAGCATCTTTGAATCTCTCCAATTATCGTCCAATCTCATTGCTTCCTTTATTGGGTAAGCTCTTGGAAGGACTAATTAATAAACAACTTTCAGAGTTCCTTGAGGCCGACTACATCTTAGACTATTCACAATCTGGTTTCAAACCGTCCCACAGTACTGAGACTGCCTTGGTAGAGGTGGTTGACCATATTAGAGGTTCTCTAGACGTCAATATTCCAGCTATTTTAATATTGCTTGACCTGTCAGCTGCGTTTGATACAGTCTCCAATTCCAAACTATTATACAGGCTACGAGAGATTGGAATTCATGGGACAGCCCTAAACTGGCTTGGTGATTTTTTGTCCAACAGAACCCAAACCATCATTATTGGTTCCTTTAAATCTTGTACTGTATTATTAGATAAAGGGGTACCCCAGGGCTCTTGTCTTAGCCCTCTACTCTTCAATATATATGTGGCACCACTTGCCAAGTTTGTTAGAGCCTTCGGTTTCGAGATTATTACATATGCAGATGATGCACAGCTAGTAATCTCCTTTGAGCAAGACCTAGTTAAAACAAGACAATGTTTCTTAGATGGGCTGACTGCAATTGCCTCAAAGATGACAGAAAACTGTCTCCAGCTGAATGCAGATGAAACAGATTATGCTGTTTAGTCAGGCGCAACAAACATGGACTTCTGATGGGTGGGCAGCTGAATTTGGAACAGCTCCCACACCCAAGAAGGGGGTTAAGAACCTGGGAATTCGCATGGACCAACCTCCTACCATGAAAGAGCAGGTGACGTCTACTTCAGGTTCCCGTTTCCATATTATGCACTTGTTGAGAAGAGGCCTTCCCTTCCTTCCACTTTCTGCAAAATGGTGGTCCAGGCTCTGGAGATCAGTCGCTTGGATTACTGCACGGTGTTGCTAGCTTCTGTTAACAAGACGTTGCTATCAAAACTACAGGTAGTGCAGAACACTGTGGCTCACCTTATTTGCAATCTGCCAGCTGGGACCACCTCTGCCCCCCTTCATCAATCCTTGCATTGAAAGAGAATCTTCTTTAAACTGTGTTGTCTTGCACATAAAGACTTAACTAGTAGTGGCTCTGCTTATTTAGGTACCTAGCTTAGATATTACTGCCAGCCTAGACTTTTGTGATAAAGTGATAAAGCACTGTTAATCATTCGGAGTGTCAAGAGGGCCCGTTTGGGCGGCAGGTCCTTTTCCTATTTGGCTCCTTCATATTGGAATAAGCTGCCACACTAAGTGAGGATCTGTACGGATCATTTTCATTTTAGGAAATTACTTAAGACAATTTTGTTCTGAGCTAGCTGCGTACACTGTCTTGTCGCCTGGTCGAGCCAAGATACGCTTCGGGGTGATTTGAGCGAGTTATAAATGGCATTAACATAACATAAGAATGTAACTGGAGACCATGGCAGAAGCGATGTGATGGGAACTGCAGACCTCTGTAAGTCAAATTTTCAGTCCATGGGGCCAGTTTGGGATCCAGAGGGGAAGACAGATCTACTAAATATGTTGTACATTGCATTCAGAAATGTCGAGGGATCTGACAGAGGAGCATTAAACCCCAGGTACAGCATACCTGGTGGTGCCCTGGAATTGGCACCAAAGTTGGTAGTGACTTCGGGATTGGCGCTGGGTCAGATGAAGCCACCAACGCTGAGTCCTCTACGGAGTCTTCTGTTGGTTCCTGTTCCAAAAGGGGGAGAGGCTAAGGAGGGGTTCTTGGTGACTTATCGTTCAATATACAATCGTTTCCAGATTCATGCCACCTCTTTTTCTTGTGCTTCTTTGAGAATTTTGACAATGGCAGTGACCCTGAAGACCTAGCCACTGGATTTGCGGCGCCCTGGTAATTTGTCTTGCTTCCTGGCCATAAACATCTTGGTCAATATTTTTTGATTGCCCTGGTATGCATCCGCTAACGGGATTTACAGGCCGTGACATTGTAGGCAGATGTCTTGGTAGTCCATGATGGACATCTGACCATTACAGTCTCTTCAAGGTGTAAAACAAGACAATTTGGGTGGAGACATTTTGAAGAGAAAACTCCACTGTTTGTCGTGACCTGGGCACAGGGCATTTTGACCCTGGACCCCGACTGGTGGGAGGGAGCAATGAACTGGACACCACTCCCGGTTAAGGAGTGGGGGACAGCAGTTAGCCAGAAACTGGGCAGGAGGCAAGATCGAGAGCTGTATCGAAATCAATAAAGATACCGGATTACAACTGATGAATCCTGTCGTGCATTACCAACAAAGACACGACAACTGGCGATGAGGGAAAGCAGAACCGGCGTGTATGTCCAGGCAAACAGAACAGAAGAAAAGGAGCCAGGAGCCCACCCCGACTGCAACGACATCTGTGCATGAGTGAGGAGATCGGAGCCACCCGGCTGTGACTACAAGGAGAGAGAGAGAGATGGAGAGAGAGAGATGGAGAGAGAAAGGGAGAGAGAAAGAGAAAGAGAGAAAGATAGCGAGAGAGAGAGAGAGAAAGAGAAAGAGAGAAAGATAGAGAGAAAGAGAGAGAGAGAGAGAGAGAGAGAGAAAGAGAGAGAGAGAGAGAAAGAGAAAGAGAAAGAGGATCTCGCACATCCCGCGAGAAGACGGCGGCCATCTTAGGGTCAGGCGAAAGCAGCCAATCAGCGCCACGAAAGGCCCGGAGGCCATCTTTAAATCTCACGAGACTTGGGCGGCCATCTTGAAACCAGGCAAAATACGCGAATCAGGAGCCAGAAAGGCCCGATGGCCATTTTAAAGTCCGGAAATAAAGGAGAACAGAAGGAATAAGTGCCGAAAAGAGCAAACTAAGTCAAAAGAAGAAGGCGCACTAATAGTAAAGAGACAATAAGTCATAAGTCATATGCTTTTGTATAGCGCACAATTTACCAAAAAGGTCTCAGGACGCTTGACAGAGAAAAACAGCATCCTTGGCGAAGTAACGGGTCTGAGGTGGAGATGTTAATTAGGGAAGAGCCAGGTTTTTAGGTTTTTACGAAATGCCTGGTGGTTGGAAAGGGACAAAAGATGATGAGGCAGTTTGTTCCACAGTAGAGGGGCTTTGTAGGAAAAGGACCGACATCCATTTCGCGATGTCCGAACCCGTGGCTGGACTAGAAGAGATTTTGAACTGGATCTTAGAGCTCTGGACGGGCGATACCAGACCAGTTTTTTTGCTAGGTATGTGGACCCAGTGCTATGAAGGAGTTTATGAGTCAGACTTAAGATTTTAAATTGGCTTCTCTGGCGGATAGGCAGCCAGTGCAGTTTTTTGAGGCTGGGTATAGTGGCAGACCTAGGGGGAAGTCCCAGCACCAGTCTCGCGGCGGCGTTCTGAAGAGTTTGTAGTTTTGTAAGCAAACACTCGTGCATGGTGACGAACATAGCATTTCGGTAGTCTAAACGGCTTATAATTAAACCTTGAACCAGAGGCTTTCTGGTCTCAAGAGGTAGCCATTTAAAAATGTTACGCAGTTTATGCAAAATTCTGTAGCATATACCTGATACTTTATTGACGTGTGCTTTCATGGAGAGAGCGCAGTCAATCATGATTCCCAGGTCGCGTACCACCTCTTTAGGTTCGGGGCAAGGTCCTAGTTCTTGGGGCCACCAATCCTGTGACCAGACTGTCTTGGCCTTGCCAAACAGTATGATTTCTGTTTTACTGTAATTAAGTTGGAGTTTGTTTTCACACATCCATTCGCTGATATTGATCATGCACTGTTTGAATCTAGTACTGGTTTCAAGGAAAGCAGAGATACAGGTGATGAGCACCTGAGTATCGTCGGCCTTAGACACTGTTGTAAAGCCATGTGATTTTATAATGTTCACCAGTGGGATGAGATATAGGTTAAATAGCAAGGGACTGAGAATAGACCCCTGTGGAACCCCCACAGTGAGAGGAGTATTACTGGATACAAGAGTATTAACCTTGATGTAGGTATGGCGGTCCGCGAGATAGTTCTCAAACAAAGCTAGGGCCTTGCCTCCGACACCAATATCCTACAGCCGATGTTTGAGGATGCTGTGGGATATGGTGTCGAAGGCCGCCGATAGGTCTTATAGGATCAGACCTGCGGACTCGCCTTTATCTAGGGTAAGTTGAATATTGTCCACTATCTCAATTACTGCTGTTTCGGTACCATGGCAGCGCGGAAAACCGACTGAGAGGGGTCCAGAAGCGCATGGGTTTCAAAGTAGGTGGAAACGCGTTTAATAAGAAAAGAAATAACAAAAGGATAAAGCAGCTTAAAGAAAGGAAACACAGGAGAGCAAAAAAAAGGAAAATAAAATCAGAAACAATTAGATAAGAGAAAGCCCCTAGAAAGCTGGAACCCTTCTTTGATCTCATAACCAAGCCGCTAGATTGAGCCCTCTATTTAAAACTAAGGTATGGGACCCTCCCGGTGCATGAATTCACCGCGAGGTGGTCTAACCCTGGTGGCCCATCGCGACCCTGCCCTGGGTGCGCGGCTCCTAAGGAGTCTGTGGCGCACTTACTTTTTGCTTGCCCCGCTTACAAAGTGGCACGGAAGATCTGGCTGAAACCAGTATGTAGGGGGTTGGGGCTGAGGTGCCACAGATTGGCCTTACGAGTAGTCTCTACGGACTCAACATCTTCTGCCATGGTATGTGGGGTGGCTAAATATTTGAGCAGTGCATGGCTGACGCGTTCGAGGATATTGAAGCTGCACTCTAGGTTACCAATCTATCAAATTGGATGCAATTGAAGGTTTCTACCGTTATGATATAATGAACTGACGAGAATGTTTGAATAGGGTCCATATTATCCATATTGTTCTGTATATTGTGTAGGTTTTAAACATGGTTTCTACTGCTGATAGTTACTACTGTTTTATTGGGTAAAATGTACTCTTTTATTGTGTAAATGTACTCTTTTATGGTGAGCAATTTTACCGAATAAAGATATTTTCAAGTTCAAGATAAGAGAAAACAAGAAAGAAAGTAAAACAAAGAAAAGAAAAACAGAATAAAGAAAAGAAAACAGAAACAGAAAAAGAAGTGAGAAAAGAGAAGAGATAAACGAAAGTGACAAGAAAGAAAAGCAAAATAAAAGAAAGAGGTGCCACAGGAAAACAATGACTGAACACGGGAGTGACAAACAGAGCGCCCAGTACTGTAGACCACTTCCATTCAACCTATCATAACCACAAGTAGGCATCAGATGGGAGCGATGGGTTCGCAAGTTCGAAAGATACATACGCGCCAAGGATGTAACAGACGCCAAGCAGTTGGATATGTTTTTAAACCTCGTAGGTGACTAAGTAGACGATCTACTAGTGACATTCCCAGAGGACTAAACAACAACATACAAAGGGCTAATAGAAGTGCCTCTCAGACAAAATTGATCCACAAAGAATCACTGACTTTGAGAGATACACCTTCGCAATTGCATTTCAGCACACAGACAAATCCCTTGATGACTTTGCGACAAACTGCGCAAACTGGTCACACACTGCGAATTTGACAAGTTCGACAACGAACAAGCGATTGGCCTGCGCATCATTGAGGGATGTCAGTCAATGGAATTTCACACATGAATTCTGAAAGAACCGACCTCGCTGGAGAAAATTCTAATGATGGCCAGGGCAGAAGCAAGGGCGACGGCACAATCAAAGCAGATGGAACTGGGCAAGGAGAGGCGAATGGAAAAGGCAAATCGCATGATCGAAAGCAGCAGCACGAACACCTGGAAGAAGGAGAACAATGAGCAACCGACAAGGATACAACAAGAAAAAACATGGGACAAATTTGAACTGGAATTCCCACACCCTGGGGCGTGCCCGGCAATGGGTCAGACATGCAGGAAATGCAACAGGAGCAATCACTTCGCAAGCACGTGTCTGGGCACCCAATTCAGAAGTGAGAGAGGAAGACCTGAAAGAACGCGAATGATGAAAAACAGATATGCCAGGCACATGGAAATGACAAACCGCAGCTCATCTGCCGAATCTGAGGGAGAAGCGGTGCAAGAGAACGTGGAACGATTATACTTGATGTCCGATGCTGTGTCCGTGGAAGAGGACACAGGGCGAGAAAGCATCCTCCTCATGGAGAAGCATCAAGTAAAAAAGACTGAGGCCTTGACCACAGATGTGGGGCAACACAAAACATGTTTCGTGCTAGACAGCGGCGCTACATGCAACATCATGTGTGTATCTGAATATGAAAAAATGAAGATAAAGCCAGCACTAGCGCCATCCAGATTTGATGTATTCAAGTGGGGATCAAAAAATCCAGTAACAAACATGGGAAAATTCAAAGAGACACTGACGTACAAAGACCAAACAAGCAAGGAAGATCATACATGTACTAAAGGGTGGCATTCCAGCACCATGCCTAATGAGTAACGTCACAGCGCAGGTAATGGGCCTCCTAGCAATGACATACCACATGTCAGAGAAGAAGAACATCCTGCGAGAGTATCCAGGAATTCCACATGGATTAGGGAAGCTAAAAGGACGGAAAATAACACTGCACATCAATGAAGCAGTAAAACCAGTGGCTCAACATCACAGGCGAGTGCCGATACACTTGCAGCCGCAAGTGGAGGAGGAAATACAAGCATTGCTAAGCAAGGACATTATAGAGCTGGCAGAAGGACCGACACCATGGGTGTCGCCAATAGTGGCAGTGCCAAAGAAGAACACATCGAAAATTCACATCTGTGCTGACATGAGGATACCAAACACGGCAATTGAATGTGAAAGACACCCTGGACCACACCTCAACGGCATGATTAGCTGCCTAACTGACAAATGTCGATTCTCAAAACTGGACCTGTGCAAAAGATATTATCAGCTAGAGCTTGACCCTCAGTCGAGATATATCACAACATTTTCCATGCACATGGGTCTCTTTCGCTACAAATGACTGAGTTTTGGCATCTCATCGGCAGCAGAAATATTTCAAGAGACAATACGGCAAGTGATAAGGCCGGAAAAGAACAGCCTCAACTACAGTGACGACATTTTGGTATTTGGTCGATCAGATGACGAGCATGACAAAGCATTGCGAGACGTATGCTCCCAGCTGAAGCAAGCAGCTCTAACGCTGAATGAAGACAAGTGCGAAATAGGGAGAGACAAACTGGTGTTCTTCGGGCACATCTTTTTAAAAAAAGGGATGCGACCAGGTTGCAGCAAAGTGGAAACGCTAGAAAAAGCAAAACCTCCGAGCGACATCGCAGAAGTGAGGTCGTTCCTTGGGCTTGCCAGTTACTGGGCGAGATACATCAAAGACTTTGCCACGGTAAGCACCCCGCTGAGAGAACTGACGAAACAGGGCCAGACATTCATGTGGACAGAAGACTGCAACAAACCGTTCGAGGCCAACAGACATGCAGTGATGGTGGTAGACCACCTTGCGTACTTTGATCCTCTGCTATGCACAGACCTGACGGTGGATGCCAGCCCAGTGGGGTTAGGAGCGATCTTGGCACAGCATAGGCCAAACAAAGAGTCGCGAAGACACCTAGTGGCATACGCAAGCAAAAGCCTGTCCGACATTGAGAGGGCATACTCGCAGCCGGAGAAGGAAAGCCTTGCAGTAGTATGGGCATGTGAGCACTATCACATGTTCATATATGGGAAACCATTCACCATCATAACAGATCATCAGGCCCTAGTAACGATCTACGGAAATCCCAATGCAAAAATACCGCCTTGAATAGAGAGAGGGGGCATACAGCTGATGGACTACAACTTCAAGATCGTGCAGAAGCCAGGGAAAGAGCACAACCTGGCAGACTACATGTCGCGGAACCCTTTACCACCGACACCTGAGGCAACATCAATAGCAGAGGAGTACCTGAACTTTGTACTAAAACAAAATACTCCGGCATCAATAACGATGGCGGAGTTGGAGCTAGAAACAGAGAGGGATGCCACAATGCAGGCGGTCAAAATGGTAACAAGACAACAGAGATGGAGGTATGTCAACAACAACAGCATCATGGCAAACGGCGTGATCAAAGAGGAAATGCTGGCATTCAAAAAGATTCATGAAGAGCTATCAGAGACCAAAAATTGAATAATAATGAGAGGAACAAGAATAGTGATGCCAAGAGCGCTGCGAAGACAGACTGTGAGCTTGGCACACGAATCACATGGAGGCATGGTAGCAACGAAGAAACTGCTAGGGAAAAAGTGTGGTTCCCGGGGTTAGACAGCATGGTAGAGGCCACAGTCACAAACTGCCACATCTGCCAAGTGACGTGGCAGCCAGCGAAACTGGAACCACTACAACTGTCAGAACTCCCGCGGGCAGTGTGGACAGAACTGGCAGCAGACTTCTACAGGCCCCTGGAAAAGGGAAACTACCTGCTTGTGATAATTGATGAATTCTCCAGATTTCCCATTGTGCGACAAGTATCGTCAACATCAGCAAGTGCAACGCTGCCAACTATGGACGACGTCTTTGCGGCGTGGGGCTCCCCGCAAACACTAAAGACAGACAATGATCCACCATTCTCAGGGGAAGAAGTCAGAAAATGTATGGACTATCTAGGGATCCACCACAGCAAATAATGCTCTTGTGGCCACAAGCAAATGGCATGGTGGAAAGATTTATGGGGAACATTAACACGGCTATCCAAAGAGTTAAACTGGCGCAGATCTCAATAGAGCAGGCTCTGTGCAAAGTACTAAGGGACTATCACAACACCCCTCACAGCTCCACACGACAGTGTCCTGCTGAGCTAGTGCTGGGCAGGTCAAGCAGGACTAAGGCTACCGCAGCTGGAAGCAGCCGCCAAGCCAGAGCAAAGCTGCATTGCCACCAAAGATCAAGAGGCGAAGGAGAAAATGAAGATATATGCAGATGCCAGGAGACACGCCACTCCGGCGCAACTAAAGCAAAGGGATACAGTGGTGGTGCGGCAGCGGGAGCTTGGGAAATCGACAGCCCGTTCTCAAAGGAGCCTTTGACGGTGACCGAGGTGAAAGGGCCCATGATAACAGCATCAGCAGGACGTTACCACATCACGCGAAACAGCTCACACTTAAGGAACTCAAGATCATGGATGAAGACGGAGGAGAGACAGGCATGAGACAGGATGAGGGCGCACAGATAGACAATGGAGACACACGGCAGAGAAGAGAGTGCAAAAGACCAAAGAGACTGATCGAAGAAATGAGATGGTACCAATGTTCTCGTTTTCTCTCTCTCTCTCTCGCTCTCCCCCCCAATCTCTCTCTCTCCCCAATCTCTCTCTCTCTCTCTCTCCAATCTCTCTGTCTTTTGCAACAAAGGGGGAGATGCAGTGACCCTGGACCCCGAACGGTGGGAGTTAGCCAGGAAATGGGCAGGAGGCAGGACGCAAGATCGAGAGCTGTATCGAAATCAATAAAGATACCGGATTACAATTAATTAATCCTGTCGTGCTTTACCAACAAAGACACAACACTGTTCATAGGGATAACGTCACAAAATCAAAAGAACCAAAGTTAATATGCTAGGAGGCCGAAACACGTTTAACTAAAGGTTAAAAATAAATATAAAAAAAGCAAAAACAAAGCAGCAGGCCTCTTCCATCTATGCACGAAGGATATGTAACAACATGCCCATACACATCATGCATGCATTGTATGACCAGGTCTCGTTTCTTTAGAACAGTTACACTAACACAAAATGATATCAATCTACACATGTAACACCAAGCTAACATGATGTAATAAATGAAAAACCAAAAGTCCAAAAAGTCCATGCTAGTAAAGGTAATAGTTAATGTGTCTCGTAGTAACTACATTCTTTCTTATAAAATAAATCACAAAAGAAAACCTTTTAACTTACGACAGAGCACGCAGCACAGCGAACCCTAAATATTGGAACATAGAACCTACAAATACATGACAGTCAAGTCAATCTATTCAGGATAATATTAAAACAGTAAGGCAGTATTGTTAAAACTAGAGCATCTACTACAGCTTTAAAATACATTATACACCAAAATGATTGACATGTGCCGACTTTCACGCAGCTTTAAAAATCTAGCGACTGAAATGTGATATAAGTAGTCAATAAGGCCATTGCTACAAAGAAGCTCGGAAAAGGTTTGCTTTCTAAATCAAATCTATGGAACACTAGTGATAAAGCTATTATCTGTTAAATGTAATTATTTTTACATCTTTTAAACAGTCACACTAAAACATTCACAGCTTGCAGTTTAAGAAATATATGACTCCAAACAAGAACACTTAATGCTAAACAAATACGTTAAACAATATTCCATAAATCGTTACTGCATTTGCTGTTCATCTTGGTAATAGAGACAGAACCTGGGTAAATGCGTATAGGAGGTCAAGCCGGAGATGGGAGATTTTTCTTGCTCAATGCATAATTCATACCCACTGCCTGCAAAGTGTGTAAAATGAGAATTTCACACCGCAGCATGAGCCATGCAGCTGCAGGGAAAAGGCTGATGAAATCAGATTTTACTGTGTGAATTTCTTTTTTCCCCTTCCAATATTTATACAAAATCGTCATTGAAAATTTGAATGCAATGACAGATCCTCGAATGTTAACGTTATGTTAACACTTGCAAAGAGATCAGCCGGAAATATCCGCAATCTGCTTCTGTATATTTTTGAATACTGGATCGAACCTGTACCGCCTGCGACTCAGATAAGTATTCAAATACGTGTCTCCTACAGCGATGCAATATTCGACAAGAAGAAGCCGCATCATTCATCTATTAATTATGCTCAAATGGTCCACATTTATACTAGTGTGCACTGTTTGCGTAGAACTGTGTCACTTACGGACTGACTCGACTTTATTACACAAACAAATGTTCACGTTCTGTTCTTGTAGGCTAGGAAAGAATAGGGCAAGTACCACTTGCAGACACACAACAGATTACCCATTCTGATTCATTATCACGTAACAAGTTAACACAGGCATATGCCAAGCCGTTCTGCATCGTTTTTCTGTTAATCTTTATACAACTCTTCCAGGAAAAAAAGGTTAACACAAACTTTGAAGAGAAGGAATGGAGGCAATAGCGTAGAAATGAGCACAGCATGGTCAGTTTGAGGGCTAACATGAAGACATGGACAGCACATTATCACAAGTGCCGCAGGCCATCCTAAGAAATGACCCACACACTGTGAGGTAGAAACAACTGAAGAAAGTCTCTGAAACCTCACCAAAGATACCTCGTGAGGAGTAACCGCTGCCACTTAGCTTATTTATGAAGCATCCCTACTTCCAAACTTTAGTGTGTTCGGAAAGTTAAAACTTGGAAAATAAAAATAATGGGGTTACGTCTAACAAAAGTTAAAAATAATATTAAAAACTCAGTTGTTGCATGAAGTCTGGGTTATTGATAGATGTAAGCCTGACTTAATTGTCCCGGTTATGTTTTGGAGAAACCATGAGCTTTCAATTCTTCCCTCTTTGGCTTCATTCATGTTAGTTGTGTTTATAATGTGCATCAGAAGAAATTAACATAACGCAGCCTCTTACCTGCCACTTGGAAGTGGTGTCCCGCGCGCATTGATTCCTATTCATCTACTCATTGCTTTCAGTGGGCAGGTATGACCAGGACCCGAGTACCGGCACTTCTTTCATGTGGAAGGGATAGTACTTATAGGGGTGGAGTACTTTAATGGGAAAGTGGCAGTATTTCTTAGTAGCAAACAGGTTATCTGGGCGATGAGTACATACACTTCTATATTGCCATTTAAAGTACTGCACATATTGGTTTATTAGCACCCACAAAAATACTGGCATCACAGGAGTCTGAGACCAAAAGAATCAAAAGCTGCAAGAGGATGGATGGTTTAGCTACAATACAAATGCAATATCCACACAATGTGTTGTATAGTTGATAGAAGTGGAATTCCTAAAACGTTTAAAAAAGTAGTTCATGGATAAATTATTGGGTGGGAATTCAAAGCAATCAACGATAGCTCTCATGAAAGTTAACTAAATTTGCTAAATAACTATGAATTGAAAGGGCTAGCACTTGTGGCACAGATTTGTTCCAGGATTAAGAATGACATTCTGTAGGGGGTGTTGGCAACTTCCGAAAACTGTGGCTCAGCTCTCTGTCCTCATATTTCTGATAGCACCCTTCCATGAAGCTGAAAGCTCCATCAAAGACATTGCCTTGTGGTGCGATAAGTACAAACGAATGCGGTGAGTCGAGGCTGGTGATGTTGCTGCCTACAGACTGTGGCCTGTTTTAGGAGATTAATGTAAGGAGAGGCTGCTCATCCTCACGCAAAATGGAGCATGAAGAAGGGCACAGCGTTTCAGCTGCTGTGTTAGGTAGCCACACAAATGGGGGAGACAGCAGCATGCATGGTGGTGTTCCAGGTCGAGATTGTTGACTTTGATGATGTGGCCCAGGGCAGGTAAGCCTGTTGTGACCCACTGAGTCTCTGTCAAAGACGTTCTTGGGTTGAGGCCTTCAATGAATAGGGCTTCTCCCACTTCAAGATCTCAGGTAGTCTTTCTACGGAAACGCAGTACTCATCCCAATGGGAGACGGCATCTCCTCTGTGGACAAAAACCATAACACAAACAGTAACTCCACAATTTGTGGGGATGACCCTGGCTATAAAGTTGGTAGCATAACTGGTTGATGGCAACAGCTCATATACCTCTGATCTTCCAAAGCCAGGACACGGATGAAAAGAGCCTCTGCGGTAGTCATACCAGGGGATTCCATGAGACCCGGGGGTAGAACGTGACAGCTGTGTGTGAGATGCTTGCAAATTGAGCTGGCAAGGAAGCAAAGGGTTTCTTCTCAAAAGTCAGGTACCTCATATGATACCAGGAGCCATTCAGAAAGGCATGTAGCCACCTATTTGAGGGAATATATAAGTACATTATAAAACTACAGAACAAGACCAAAAAAGCAGTCAGATAGACCAGCACTACAAGGTGTAGTTAAATACTAGTGGAGAAACAACCAGAACTTTACAGGTTATTACCGCAGATGAAGATAAATTATTTAGAAACTCTTTATTGATGGAAAAGCTTCCCCTCCCAGGTCAGTGTCAGTAATCTGCAGCTGATGTAGGAGGACCTGGGGGTGTATGGTATCAAGGTCAAAATGGATGTCACACTGACCTGGTCTGAAACAGTTTATTTAGTGGTGCTTTCAAGCCATATGTTCTGGCATAAGTACTAAAAAAGATCATGAAAGAGCATCTGCTAGGGAACAGAACTAGCATTCTGAACATTTTATGACAGGTTCCGCATTTATATTTCCTCAGCTCATCTGATTTATGAAGGTATCCCCCACTGCCATCCAATCCTGGCAACACAATGCAATCGTTCCAACTTTAAAGCATAAAATAAGACCCCGCTGAAAGGTGGCGACGGAAAAGAAAATAATATACTCAATATGGCCTAATATCTTGAAGGTCTTCTGAAAGTCCCCAGAGAAACTTACAAGCCTGGTCACTCATTATGCACCACTTTCTCCGTGATTTTTGTTTTTAGACATGGCCACGTCAAGTCACAGTTTACTCAGTTCAGCTATAGTTTTTTGGTCTAGTATGTTTTCAATAGGCTCCAGATTTCTCAGTGCTCAATTTTCAAATAGATAATAAAAGAACCAGCCGAAGCACAGCACAAACACGGTTCAGCTTAGCAGCTCTTCTTCAGCACAGGTTACTTACTTTATTTCCCTAATTTTATGCAACGTCTTGGCTAAATCAAAAGATCAGGTTTAGGGGAGGAATGTCCCCTGCATGATATTACAGGCTTTTACACCTGCCCAAAGTGATCACAGCTGTAAGTTATCTGGTACACACAACCATCATATGTGGGCACTTAGACCTGGGCTTTTAATTATGATTCCAAGATTCAGAGCCTAGCTCTGTGGTCTGGAGTGCACATCAAACAAGATGTAAACGACATGCAGCTATTGTCCATTTCCTGGGTTATATACAATAACTGGTAGTGAACGCATATCATTTTTCTGATTGATAGTACTGACTGCACCTTTTTTTCTGGCCGGGGATAGGTGTGGTGCCTAGAAGCACGCATCAAGCTTTGGTTGAATTTAATTGAACATGAACAGACATCCATGTGAGTGTGTTGTGTGCATGTTGTAAGACTGGCAGTTGGTAACAGGACTGCGAATTGTGAGTGTGTGCCTTCAGAGACCAGTGGGATCCACTTTGAATACCCCTGGTAAAACTCAGCACAAGACTGAGGTTGGGATACAGCCTCCCCAGACAGTGTACGTTTATTGCTTGCATTTTTAGGCAGAGGGTGCAGTCTCAGACAATGTAGTGTGGGAGGATGGATAAAATCCTTCTTTAATATTCGACTGTGACCTGTTAGCGAAGGTCTGATAAATATCTCCCCTTGAGAACTGCCATTTGGGTAGATAGTGGGGAAATCGAGGTAAGTAGATTTAGATGTTTACTAGAGATGTCTTTTCCTTGAGTGCTACTTTAGAAGGCTGATGACAGTTCGGTACATTGCTCTTCTATAACTAAGGGTGGGAATATTTCACTGTGTACTTGCTGGACTGCTGAGTTCCTGGGCTGGTATCCGTAATAGCTAGTCTCCCCAAGGTGAGAGGGCGTTATCGGAGGTCTGTACATCTTGCACTATGGCTGATTGTCTGCCTGTGGCACGGCCTGCTAGGAGAGGGGAACAGTGGCAGCTCCACCATGGGGGCGTCGCCCCACTGCTTTCTCGCAGTGCGAGAGGGCAAAATAATAAAATAGCAAAACTACGAATTTATGTTTCTGCTTCTCGCATTGCGAGAAACCAGAAGTGCCTGGTTGTGGGAGGACGGGTGGGCGGTCCCGCTCGAGCTGCTTGCCCACTGTTGTGGGTACTGACTGTTTGGTCGGCCCCAAAGTCAAACAAAGCAGTCATGAGCACTGCCCCTTTTTCTCTATGTAGGCTGCTGCATGCAGCCTACATAGAGATAATAGCCCGGCTGGGGCGCTCTCCGCTGCGCCTCACCAATCACAACGCTGCCATTGCAGTGTTGTGATTGGTTTAGGGGAGCAGGAGGAGGGAGGCTGCCTACAACGCACCAGGACTCCAGAGAGCCAGGAGCTGAAGCGGTGGCACGGTCGGGGAGAAAGGTAAGTTTAATTTTTTCTTATTATATATAGATCTAACCCCCACGCGAACCCACCCACCCGTGACTGCTCGCTCCATGTGGTCTTCCACTCTGAGAATCCACATAGGTGTGTGGCTTAGTAGAGGTTCTGTGTGTGAGGTTCTAAGGGTTCCATGAGAGACTGTTCTAGAGGTTTAGAGGTTGAAGGAAGAGGTTTTAGGACTGTCACTAGAGTCATAACAGGGTTATGTCTATTTCATATTTACTCCGAGGGTACCTGGAATAAATAATCGGTTGTCAGTATACATTAAGTGGTGATTTGTATCTGCTTTCAAGCGCTGCATATCTAAAGTAGGAGCGGGGGAGATTGCGACTCAGAAAAATAGAGTAACGGCTCATGTGTAGTGGGTTCAAAACCCGCCAGTAACAGAGTTCACTCAGAATCTGCATTCCACAGGCGGGATTGGCAGCAATGCAAGATGTTTGACCAAAAGATAAGTATTTTTGAAAGTTGCGCCATGGCAGCCGTCTGCCCCCAAGCTGACACAAGGTGACTGGATGCGGACCTGTATCCCCTTTACCACCCACAGAAAGGTGCTGTAATAGGAAGGGTGTGGCTCTCGCCACTGTGTCCGTTACTCTTCCGACCTCACTGAGTGATGCATCAAATTGTCTGACATTGCTCATACCCAGAGCCTGGTTCCCCTACCCCTTGCTCTTTCTTGAAGCCTTGATGCCACCTGGGGGTGCAGTAAGCAGAGGCTCTCACCTCAATGTGCCATGCAATACCCACCTCATCCTACCCCGTGGTGTAGCGACATGTTTGGTATTGCTATTACCACCGAAGGCCCTACTGCACCACCAACAGCCACCCAAGGTGCTGGTGCAGCTGTTATTCTAGTGGCAGTGCTGCACCCGAGCCTTCACCCAGAGTCAGAATAACATGTTTTTCAATTTAGGCATGCACCGAGTACTGTAAAAACCTACGCTTTCTATATCCAATTTGTGAGCAAGGGCAGGCACTAGACATTCTATACAAGAAGGAATGTGCTGAGAAAATAGCACCTTGTCTGTTACTGAGGCACTTGATGGACCTCAACTTGTACTTGAAGTTCTACGAATTTGGGCATGAACCAGAATCGATAAACCAAAATCATGGTATGTTTTGTGAACTTCAGGTAGGTGCTGTGGGTTACCGTGACCATGGACATGCACTGGAACTCTAATAACAAGCAGATTTTAATCCAAGCATGTGTCCTGGACTCTATTAACCTAGACATAAAGCGAGACATAAAGCGCGTGCTCAATTAATCTGGACACTCATCGGCATTCTAGAAGTATAGAAACTGTACATGCAAGGGGCACTCTACACTCGCGGGATTTCACGGGGCTGTGGGCGAACGTAGACATGCACTAGGTCCTTTAGAACCCAGCCATTCTGACTGTCACTGCCCGTCAATATGACGCAGTTCTTGTTGCAGCTTGCTGCCTATTTTGTTTGCGTCTCATAACTCTTGAGCCCGAGAGAGATACAGAGGTGCAGAGGAGAGACAGGTAAGGACCGGTTATGGGAGGAAGAATGGAGGAAGGGAGGCACAAGTAACAGCTTGGAGGATAAGGCTGTTCTGCACCAGCAGGAGACAGTGAGGGATGCTTACACCTGAGTGAGTGTTGTTGCCACCGGCTCCTGCGATAAAATGCATTTTGCCACATGCATCCATGTATGGAAAATTTTAATTTTAAATGAAAATATGTGTCCTTATCTTTTTAACGCTGTTTCTGTCTGGAACCACTTGCATATTCCTTTGTTTTTATCATTTTGACATGATGCTCTTTGCCACAGATAGGCTGTTTCTGAGCCGAGGATCTCACCATAGTCCTGCAAGGGGCCTTGAATGTGGACGAGGGGATCCTAGTTTGAACGAAGTGTTTTACTGCTGAGCTAGTTTTGTTACACTCTGTTGTAATGATGGGCAGCCTGGAAAGGTGGGCCTGTCTGGAATCACTTGTAAACTGTGTGTGCCAGAGAGTAGCGTCATGCACAGAAAAAGCACAGGGGATTGGTAGACATGTGAGGTATGGTGTTTGGGGTGAAGTGCAGGTGCAGAATCGGTTTATGGCTCAGCAAAGTCAGAATCTAGCTGCTATAGAATCTGAGCACGTAACCTGCTTGACAAGAAGCAACCTTATAATTACCCTGCGTTCCTTGTAATAAGAGTGTTAAAGTGGTTTATACAAAAATTTGATCAACTATAACAAGTTTTTGCTTAAATGAATTGTGATTATGTAATAATTATGAAAGCGTGTCTTTTTTGTAACTGATTATTTAGTTTTAATACTGATTATGTGGGAATAAAGAGAAATTGATTGCAAAAAGAGTAGAAAATGGCACCAGGCACAGGTATAGAAAAAAGGAGCAGTTGTGAGGTGTAGTTAGGCACAGAGGTAATGGGATACAGGAGGGCAGTATGAATCAATAAATGTGTGTAAGTAAGGATACATGGAATAGCTGGGATGTGCCATAGACCCCCGCTGAAAACCAAAATGCTGAGTCTCTCTAGCAGTGATGCAGTATTGTGCCGCAGAGTGGGTGACATCATGTTCGAGCTGCCTGTTTAAGTTGGTTTGGTCAAGGACACGTACTGTTTGCAGCGCTTTGCCCGCTGGCTCTGGTGCCTTGTCATCAGACCTAAGAGTGGTTGACACCTTCCTGCTTTCTCAAATTTGCTTGAAAATGCACCATTTGCCCAGTCTTTTTTCAAACTTTTCTCGGGGAGAACCCCCTGATCCCTCCGTAGGTTGCTCAGGCTCGCTGGCAACGCTTGCTTGCCATAGTGAAGTACCACAATTGTTTTACGCCTCACCATTTTCAAATGTCACCAGCTGCCACTGGAGGGGAAGGAGTGCCTACCCCAGCAAAACGAGACTGCCTGAGGAAGAGAAGCCCAATCACTGTGCACCAAATGAGGGGCAGCCCAGAAGAAGTGAAGTGAATAGTGGAGTCTGACTGGTGCCAACCCAAGTCTGGATATGGTCTCATAGCTCCCTCACAATGTTCCACAACAAGCTAAGCGAGCTGAATCATTATACAACTGGCAGAAAGATTGAGAAGGGACCTTGGGATGTTGTCAGACCTGTGCTGCTCCTGCTTGGGGCAAATGTACTCAAGCACAAACGGCGAGAGTCAGAGGAGGAGTAAAGCTCGAGCAGGACCGCTGCGATTACCAGCCGCTCCGTGCTTGCATGTTCCAGGCACCGGATCCACCAGGTTATTTGAGTTGCATCAATTTGAAACCTGACTGTTTCTTCCACTGCTGAAACACCAGTGCCAATGAACTGTTCTAAAGAACTTAGTATTGCTATATATATGAACTGACCTACAGGTCACAGAACCATGCAAGCTGCTTGCAACATATTACAGTGAGCTCACACCTGTGTCAGATTTACGTTTGAATATGTGTGTATGTTGAAACCAGTAGCACCAGTCTTGGAATTGTGTAGCTGATTTCCGATTTATACTATTAGGTTTTGATGTGCGGGTACAATACTTACATCTTTTGCAAAGGAAAACCTGGATCTGGGCAGTACTTATTGTGTCTATTTGACTGTTTGAGTTCCAAGTCTACTCCCACACAACCCCTCTGAGAAGCCTTTGACTGCTTACTCGGACTACCCTGAAAGCCATGTGCGGAAAGGATGTACTCGACGTCTAGTATGCAGTCCCATAGTAGGGCAGGACCCAGAACATCAATGGTAAAAGGCTGCAGCCCCCTAAGATGGTGGCCCAGAAACTCATGTGTGCCCCTTGGTCCCTGAGCTGGTTCTGACACCCAGCAATAACACTAAATCCTTCCCACATTAATTCTCCTCTTCTGACACAGACTGCATGCCTCTGTTCACTTCGTTGTCCAGAAAAGAATACTTATATTTGATATCGTTTTTTGCCTGACTTCTGTCATATTACTCAGAATGTAATACAACGTTATTGTATTTAATAAATTATTTACAATAGGTAAGAACGAAAATATGATTCAGATTGGGTTCCTTTGCTCAGACTATAGAGATAACTTTAAGGATTATGATCCAGCACTTTTTTTTGTTAATCATTTTGTATGCTAGATCTAGGAATTTAACTAACTTAGGTAAAAAAAAAAAAACACAACTTCAGTTCGTAGGGAAAGCCAAGTTCTTATTGGGTCGTATGAGCACTCGCAGCATTAACAGAGCCCCACAAGTATTTCTTGCGTAGCTGTAGCAATTTCAAGCGGAGACAAATTACATGGTCTAGCTTTTCTAACTTATAACCACATAGTATGCCGTCCAACAGTACATCGCTATTGGATTTCCATGAACCCTCAAACTGGAGTAATGGGATATACAAAAACCTTATTCTTAAATATTTCTTTCTTGTTTGAGGTTTTAAAACGGAAGTCAAGTATTGTTGAGGTCCAGACAAGTGATTGTCAAGCAATAACTCGGCGTGATTATAGTTTAATAAAGCTTTTAAAACACTAAACCGATTTTAGACCCTTAAAGTGTTCTTTATTAATTTCTTTCGACTCTGAACTAATCGCAGTCAGCGAATCCAAAACTGGAAGATTGCATTTGTGTATAAAGTTAGTAATTATGATGATATTTAAGTCCACACTGCCAGGATGGAGTTGCTTCAATTGAACAAAAATGAAGCCTTTTAAAGACACCGCTGAGGCATGCATACAAGCATAGAAATAATTGAGAACTGCGCAAATGTGGCAGGTAAGCGAGGTTAGGTTGAACTCCAATCTTATTTTGCAGTGTGGTGTTGTTGACCGTAGTTTTAACAAAGTTCTAATACAATGAATGCAAATTTGATTTATGTTGAGTTATGTATTAGGGTTCATCACTGGCGATGCATATAAAAGCAAAGGGATTAACATGGTGTTAAGAGCAATGATTTTAGGGCCTATTGCGCCCCACCACAGGCTTGGGATACATTTGGTTATAATGACAGATCTCTTTTTTCCTAAGGACGTATTTCTTACCAGTTATCTTATTATCAATAGTAATTCCTAGACGATCATAAGATGTCACTAAGTCAATGGTCTGTCTTTCGAGTTTCCCATTTTTGGAAAAGGTCATGATTATTATTTTTGTCATATTGACCAGAAGCCCAGTGTCATTTTTGAATTGCGCTCATTTGAAAAGTAGAAATTGTAGAATGACCGGGGTAAGGGACAAGATGACGAGATCAACTGCTTAGGCTAAAAACACACACTAGGACAATTGTGTTTTTGGATGCCAAGCCTTTTAGAGAGTAGACGTAATGAGAGAAATTCGACATACAAAGTGAAACATCATGAGTGCAAGTACACAACCTTGCTTAACACCAGAGAGGGTGAACATCTTCGATAAAAGATTACAGCTCGTACAAAGCTTTATATGTAGCCAAGCGTTACAATGTAACGCCATTATGAGATGTAACAATAAATGACCTACACCACAACTATTTAACTTGGCCCAAAGGCAGTAAACCTTGTCATAGACGGAGCGCTGTGGTCAATGAAACAAACAGATAATAAACTTTTTTGCTTATTAAGAGAGGTGTTAATCAATTAAGTTAAGGGCTATGATATCTAAAGTAGAACAGCCTTTTCTAAAACCAGTCTGATTAAATGGTAAAAAGCCATTGTCCATCAACCAAGAAGTTAGTTTCTGTAGTAGAATGTTGACAAGCAATTTGCCTACTCAGAAGTTTTAGCTGTATTATTAAAACAAGTCACATTTCAGTATTTAGTGTTTTTGCCTTTGCTTTTTGGATACATATTCTCTTGCTACTTATCAGATTTAGGTATTTTATTAGGCTTGACTTTTTGTATCTGAGAAATCTCTTAAGAAGCTTGTTGTGAATTCTAGGAAATCTACAAAAACAAAACAGAATGGAAATAAAATGCACACAGTACTGCACACAGGCTCTTAATACCCACTAACCTGCAACATCGTTAGACATCGTCTTAAGTCTTGTGTCAACCACCTTTGCCAGACATCATTTGTCGTGTTTCTTTCGTAAACAAAACATGAATTTCCCATAATGATTGAAAAGAGAGCTGGGCTTGTTTGCTTTGCAGTTGTGCACAAATTGACAACCTCGCACTCCCTGGAAAGCATATAACATTTTATATTTTTGGCCAATTGTACCATGTGTGTTCTAGTTTCTGCTCTGTCCCAGATACGAATTGTGGGAAATTTTTCAGACGTCTTCAAGCAGTTACAGCTTACTCGGCTCAGACTGCATCAATTCAAGTTGGTCACCACAGGTAACCTCAGGCTTAACCTGACTATTGGACCCACCATTGTAGACTAAGTACACCCTTTTAACACTTGAAAGTCAATGCAACAAAGATGAGCAGTCTAAGGCTTACACTTGAAACTCAACACCATAATCAGTACAGGTCATTAAATCGATGTCCAGGCAATGAATATTCTTTACAACAAAAGAAATATTGTTACCTAATTCACACATTATACCATACAGAAGACTACAGAGGAGCACAAAAGATGTTTAGGAGTTCTATTATCCCTTATCTTTTACTCGAGAAACAGCTTAGGCTGTTCCTGTAGGACAACCTCTCTCAGTATCGCTGTTGCAACCATCACAGATTCATCTTTAGATTCTACCCAGTATGGGCAAGAAAGTCACAAAGCGAGGTGAGGGGTGATGGCCCTGTCAAGGGTCTGGACAGAAAGTTATCCTTTGTGTTCTTCTCAGGATGCATAGTACTTCTGTGTTGCGTTTCATTGTTTATAGCAGGCAACACTTGTGGTTTACGCAGCTCTACGTGGTGTGCAGCTGTCCATGGAGCCCTGTGGCAGAGACCCTGCCTCAGCCGGACTATTGGATGCATGCATCTGGCATTTGCAGTGACAGTGCGGTGAGCATAGGAAACACCAGTCCAGGAGTAGAATACAAAATCGCAGAGCTCATGGTTTGGTGAGTCTTGCACCTTGGGATCTTCTTCGACACAGACACAAACCAAACAGCCAAAAAAAGTAGGTTGCCCATTTATTGATTGTCACAGGGAGAATTTAGTTACTGTTTCAAGCCCATCGTTTGATGCGGTTCACTTTTAGAGAACTTTTTTGTCTTGTAGGAAGTCCCAAGGTTTTATACCTGAATTGGGCAAAGGGAGAGGACAGTGGATACTCCAATGCTGGATAAATGAGAGATTCCTGTTGCTACTGATGTGCAACCCTGACTTTTGAATAACAATCTTTGCAAAAGGGCTGGAAGTTTCTGTCCCATCTTTATACCAAAGTTGTTGATAGCAACTTTTTGTTCCAACTGTCTTTTCGGATTCCTGTTCTGGGAAATTCTGCACTTGTGCTTATACCACTCAGATTGGTCCAGCCAAAGTCTTTACAACCAGGGTGAGCTAGATGGTGGGGTGGAACAGAAGCCTCCACAATGGGAGAAACTCACAAAAAGGGGACAAGAGAGGGGTAGGTTGTCCATCTCAACGACCTGTTAACCTGAGGGGATAGCCTCACTAGAGAACAAAGGGCCAGGAAAGGGCAGGGGCAATACCCTACCTTCATAATGGGCTCTGGGACTTCATTCCTTGCCACTCTTTAGTCTGACAAACTGGAAAGGATCTCTGAGATATTTTGTCAGTAGACCTATAATCAAAATGAGCTCTCTGGGCTGTACCTCAAGCCTCCACCTTGGGTACCACTCAAAGGCAGCAAACACAAAACGGAACCCAGCATGGCTAGAGTCACAGGTTACATAAATGCTCCATACATATATCTTCCACACAGCTAAATGAGACGGGTAACATCCAATCCATTTGACACAGTGATTAGCACCCTGCTGCAGGGAAGTGGCATAAGAATTTAAAAAGCTGCAGATTCCAACAGACAACTTTCCTGGCCTCTACAACCCAGCAAGCTAACTGTAGTGAATATGTATATAAAATTATTTTAAAGTGCACTCAGTGTGCCCCCTTGAAGCACAGAGTTCTGCTCTGGGTCACGGTACATGTTAGAAAATGTGCCTTCAGTGGGCACATGTGGTCATTGTATGTGATGAGGTGAAGTTGGGGTCAAAAGCTCTAGTTTTCTATGGGGAAATCTCAGCAGGGGTGCACGGTCATACAAACACAAAGCCTCTTCCTTATGTAAGTTCTCTCATTTTGATAAATTCAAGCACAATGTTCCAACTTGCACAAAAATATATGGAAGTATTGCTGAAGTGTAGGTGTGCTATCAGTTTGTTTATTCGTTTGCTTGTATAGATTTTGGGTCTGCCAGAAAGTAGTGACTTGCGTTAACCCGGCATCGAAAGAACTAAGGATTGAACTACAATCACTAGTAAAGATAAAAAATTTGATTCTGCTGAGGAGTATGATTGGATAGTGATCTGATAGTGTGTTCCTGTACTGCGGTGTTAATGTTTGTCTTCAGATTTGTGTCCAGGATAAATCCCTATGATTTGTCATTCTCTACAATGGAGGACTTGAAATCAAGCATCTATGAGGCACTGAGACAGGATTGGATTAATATAGTACCCATCTATTACCTTGCTAAAGACAAGTAATGACAATTTTGTGTGTTTGAGGCTCCACTCAACAACGTGAAAAAGTACATACATTTGATTTTGTCTCACACAGTTCTACTTTCTGCATGAACATACACAATACAACTTACAATATACAACTTACCTTGTTAACTGTAGCTTTTTTCCCAGAATCAGAATCTGAGGCACTTTCTTCTGATTCAGATTCTGAGGAGCTGTCCTCTGATGAAGAACTTTCTGAATCTGAAGAAACGTTTTTCTTGGATGCTACTCGTTCATCTTTTGCATCATCTGTGCCACTGTAAAAATATTGACTTATGTAATTAATCTAGCAAAAATCAATTTACAATCAGAGGACCTGATCTCTAGAACATTTCAAAACTGGAAACAAGACACTGCACCAGTGATTATGAGTGAAAGTAGGCACCTAGAAATGCATTTCTAAAGGGAATATTCCTGGCAAAGATTGGAATGGAAGTTCTAGATGGCCTCCATCTTTGCAGTCAAAAAGTACAGAGCAATGTTAATTTTTGTGTGCAAAAATCTCGTTGAACCTATGAAGGACTATCAGTTTCAGCTCCAAACTACTACTTTTGCATGCATGGCAAATTATAAAGGCTATTGGGGTGGGGAGCGGGCAAGAACGAAGGACAAGCTTTAGGTTTTCTTTTCTCCAGGTGTTTCAAAGTTGCACACAGTCCAGATTACAATATGGTCTTTTTTTTAAAAGTTTTACTCAGGTCTCCAACTCAAGTGTCTCAATCCTCCCTTTTCAACACCGCGACCACAACCTAAGCAAGATTCACCTTAAGGACTATGGGAGTTACCCGGCTAATCAGAAATATGAGATCTACGGAAAGACCGCCAACTAGTATGGTTTCCCCAGAGCTCTCAACTTTTCCAAACAGCAAAAGACGTTGAAGTGAATTCCGGGAAGGAATGGAAAATTACCATATAAATGAGACCTGGATTACAGATTTGGCCAGGAATGCAAAATTTCTCAGAGTAACCTCAGGGTTCCACTCAGAAAAGTTCCTAACTCATCAAACCTGGAGTTGAAGGGACAGCTAGTTACATTAATTTCAGATGGTTTCGACTTACAGGATGCCAGGTAAGGGGCATTTGTAATGAGGCTCATAGATTTTGTAAAAGATGCAAACTAGAATGTAGAAATGTGGATCAACTATGGCGGGAAGATATACAAAAATGAAAGGTGGAAATTGGGGTACTCCGCAGGGAGGAATATAGAGGTCTGCGGAAGATACCAATAGCAATTGAATGGGACACTCTTCTTGAACCTTTCCAAACCTTAGATTTATTAAACATCTAAACATACCCAATCTCACCCTGGGTCTCACACAACAGTTTACTTTTTTTTTTTGAAAACTTTATTTTTGTTGCAGATTTATGTCACAAACAATAAGACAAAGATGCCGACAGTGCTATCCGTATGCATTACAGGTGTCAAACCAATGATGGAATATCACACAGCCCATCAGCCCACATCCCGAAGGCCGGGCGGCAGTAGGTGGTAACACGTCATAGCAAATAGAGAACACAACAATGCATCTGTACGGCAGAGTAATTCGTTCTGCTTTTGTCTCCTACTACATTTAGATTAACCCCCAACTCCCCGAAGGAACCCCCCCCCCCCAAAAAAACTGGCATCTAACGGGAATTAACCCAAGCGTGTACAGTTCGTTCACCTCAGTGTGACTCTCCTAGGGGCCGAAGAGACAGCAACGATTGTCCAAAGGAATAAGAAGAACTCTCTCCTGAGACAAAACACAGTATCAGCAGGAGTAAGCATATACGTGCGTGCTGGGCCAGGCCCTACTCCAAATTAGTACCCTCCCTCCCCCTCCCCACCACCCTCACTCTCTGATCCCGAGCCCTCAGGGGTGAACAACTCCGCACTCGTGCCCTCCGAGTCCTCAGCAGTCGCTCCTACCACACGCATCATTCTCCACGCAAGCAGGTCATCTTGCAGCCTCTCATCCCTGCGCACCTGTTGCATGAAAGTTTCCTCCGCTAGGGTCCACTCACCCACATCTCTAAGCCACTGCGACACCTCCGGAGCCCTCCGTCCCATCCACGTAATCGCCACCCTCCTCCTTGCCAGCACCAATAGCAGCTGTAACATCTTATAGGACAGGTTACGTTTCCTGGGTTTGGGGACCAAGGCTAACAAACAATGTAAGGGAGTCAGCTCCAGCCGGAGCCCGGTAATCGTACGTATGCGCTCCACCACCGACCGCCAGAATGTCTTGACCAACGGGCAGTCCCAGGCCAGATGGAGAAAGGCCGCTCCCGCCACCCCACATCTAGGACAAGCGTCACTTTTTTCCTCGGAAATACGGTTCAGGGTAACCGGCGTCACATATGTGCGGTGCATAAAATTAAAGTGGATCAATTTAAACCTCGCGTTACACGACACCTTTCGTGTGAGGGCGCCTATGCGTTTGCGCTGTCCCGGTTCCAAGTCCAGTCCCAGGTCAGATTCCCACGCCGCCCAAGCCGGAGGGATCGGCTGAGTGGAGTCCTGCCTCATAGCCGAGTACAATAGCGTTATCAACCTCCTACCCCTACCGCAGGAGAGAATAACATTGAGGGCATGGGACATCGGGGGTGCCTCAGGAAATTGAGGCCAGGTTTCCCGCGCCATGTCGCGAAGGCCCCCATATTGTAGGTACTGGCCCCCGCTGAGCCCGAACGTCTCCGTTGCCCGCTCAATAGATAGAAACGTGTCATCCGGGTAAAGGTCAGCCAGTAGCTCACAACCGCCGGCTCTCCACTCCTGAAACGGCATATGTTCCTCCATGGCCACCACCGGGGTCAGAATCCATAACGGCAGTTCCCTATGGAATGGGGCCCTGCGTAGGATTTTCTCCACGAAGCGCTGCCAGACAGCCGCCGTGTGTCGCACTATGAATGGCAGTGCCTCATCCGCACCTCTCCCGCGCAGAAGAGCCAATTGTACCGCCCTCTCGTCCGCTCTACCCGCCAGGAGCCGTAGTTCCCAGTTGTCCGAGTCCGCGAACCATCTGGCAGCCGGCAATAACTGGGCTGCGTAGTAATATAAGTCAAACCTTGGCGCCTCCAGTCCCCCTTCATCCCAGCTCCGTACAACCGTGTGCAGGGCAACCCTACTACGCTTGCCCGCCCAAAGTAAAGACGTGAGGAGTGTATTAAGGGTGCGAAATATCCGCTGAGGAAGTGGGCACAGAGAGTTTTGCAAGGTGTACAGCACCCTTGGTAACATCACCATTTTGGCCACCGCCAGGCGTCCCATCAAAGAGAGAGGCAGCGTGTTCCAAAAGGACACAGACTTTTGCAGAGATGTAATCACCCGATCCGCATTCCGGGCCAGTAACTGCTCATCCGAGAGTGCCACTTGAACCCCTAGATAGCGGAAGGCCTCCAGTTCCCAGCGCAGTCCCAGGTCCGGCAAGTCCCCAAGCCTGGCCGCGCCGTATCCCGCAAGGGGGAAGATCAGGGACTTGCCAGCGTTAATACGCAGGCCCGAGGCTGACCCGAATCGGTCCAGCAGTCGTAGCAAGACCGGCAGCGACTCCCGCGGAGAGGTTAAATAAAACAGAGCATCGTCTGCATACAAGGAAACCGTGTGCACAGTGTTCCCTACTTTGATCCCCCATTGGGACATCGTGGCCCGGACCTCAACAGCTAGTGGCTCAATCGCCAGGGCAAACAGGAGCGGTGAGAGGGGACACCCTTGACGAGTGCCCCTCCCCAATGCCCAGTCCGCGGAACGTGCGGTCCCAAGTTTAACCCGGGCTCGAGGCGCTCGGTACAGAATTTGGACCCACCTGCAAAACACGGGTCCCAGTCCGGCCCGTCGGAGCACCTCAAGCAGGTATTCCCAGCTAACAGTGTCGAACGCCTTGGCTAAGTCAATCGAGACCAGGACTCGGGGATCCTCCCCGCCGCGCACCTCATGTAGGATGTGGTTCAACCGTCGTAAGTCCATTGCGGTGTTGCGGCCCGGGATGAACCCACACTGGTCCTGGTGTACTAGGTGGGCCATAAGCGGTGCCAAGCGCGCGGCCAACAGTTTGGTCAGGACCTTCACGTCCGTGTTAATCATCGTTATAGGGCGGAAGGCCGCGGGATCACAACCATCACCGCCCGGCTTCAGGAGCATGCAGATTTCCCCTTGATACATCGTGGGCGGGAGGAATCCGTCATCCAGTGCCCTCAGGAAGACCTGGAGGAGGAGGGGGCCGAGCATATCCCCAAACGTGTGGTAGAATTCGGAAGGGAACCCATCACTCCCCGGGGATCTAGCCCGTGGCAGACCAGCCATTGCCACTCGTATTTCGTGAAGCGTCAGCGTCCCACCCAACTCCTCTGTCTCCTCTCTCGAGAGGGCCTGAAGGGTCAGTCCCTGGAGGTAAGGCTGATACGACGCGTCCGTGACCAAGGGATCCGCCCGATACACCTGCTGCAGGTGGGTCTGGAGGACATGGAGGATATTCGACTCCGAATGCACTGTAACCCCATCGGAGCCCCTCAGGGCAACTATACGTGCCGGGGCCGTTTCTCTCCTCAAAATCCAGGCCAACAGTCGGCCGGACTTGTCCCCCTCTCGGTGTAGACGCTGTCTAAATTGACCCAGGGTGAACTTATCTAGGCGGGTAAGTATATCGTGTACGCGTTCCCGGGCCTCGCGCTCCGCCGCCAATTCTGGTTCCCCAGGGTCTGGTGAGGCTTGGCTGATCAGCAGGGTGTCTTCTGCCGTTTGCAATTCACGAGTCAGTTGTTTCCTGACCCCATAAGTAAGCCCCATACATTCACCCCGTATCACAGCTTTCAGAGCGTCCCATTTTGTCGAGAGGGGTATGCCGTCCCCATTCCAGTTCAGATCAACGTAGTTCGTTAGGGCCGTCTGCACCTGATCCCTACCCACCGGGTCCTGTAAAAGGTCCATGGGCATTCGCCACGTGCGGGGGCGACAAGGCCGGTCCACCTCCTGCATGGCGCACTGCACCGGGGAGTGGTCGGACAGGAATCGGGCCAGATGTGTAATCGTCAATGAAAACGACGCATCCATGTTCGCTGCCAGGACCCTGTCCAGTCTGCTATGGGTGTTGTGCGTAGGTGTATAACAGGTGTACAGTTTCTGAGAGGGGTGACCCAGGCGCCATATATCCTCCGCCCCCAGATTAAACATCACCTCTCGCAGCCCTGCCGTCATGCGAGGTTTCGTTCCTGCACGGGGAGGGTATCTATCTAGGACAGGATCCAAAACACAGTTAAAATCCCCAAACCATAAAAGGGGGCTGTCCAAATCCGACACCAGGACCTCCTGAACCTGTGAATAAAAGGCTGCGTCATCTACATTGGGCGCGTATGAATTGAGCAGTGTAAGGTCCCTCCCATTCAGCTTCACTTTCAGCAGCAGGTACCTGCCCTCAATGTCCGCCTCCGCATACTGCACCGCAAGGGGGATCCCGGGGGCCACCCAGATCAATACCCCCCGCGCATATGTGGAAAAGGAGGAATGAAACAGCTGCCCCCGCCACTTCCTTGCCAGTTTCTGCGCACCCTCCTCATTCAGATGCGTTTCTTGCAAACATGCGATAGAGATGCCATGTCTCCGGAGGAAAGACAGGACTCTGTGTCGTTTGGTGCAGGTTCCCAACCCACGCACGTTCCATGTTAGGAATTTGTACCCCATAATCCCTGTGATCGCCCAGCCGAGCCATGCAATCTACTGTCAACACACCACCTCCTAGGGGTCCGAACGGTGATACACATGATGCCTACAACATAGTAATTCAAAAACTCCCCCCCCCTCCCACCAATCTCCCTGTTGCATAACTGTTAAAGAACATATCCCCCCCACCCCCACCCACGAGCAGGATGACAGCAACAAACCAACAAGTCACCCCGCCCTTCCCCTGCTGGTGCCAGGACGTACACAGCCACCCCACACACCCCATACTACCAATCACACCCCCACACTACCACAAAAACTCCAGCCACCCCCCCCCCCCCAGCCCCCCGTACGACCCCGTGTATACTAAAGATACATCTGGCTCCGCAAAAACTTCCTCAGACAAGAAAGACCTAGAGCCCACACCCGCACCCCCAACCCCCGACTACACACCAGCCCCCACCCAACAACGGACGGCTCCCCGCCCCACCCCACAATGCGGAGGCTGGTGGTTCTGGGCACAATAACAGTCAATATACAACTATACCGTAGTCCCCCTCTAGGAGTTACTCCAGCCAATCAGGCACATCATGCACAGTCCCCATATCACCTCATGAGGGGCCCTTCACCCCCGGCGCATCAGCTCCACCAGTTTCCGGGACCACCAATTCCGAAGGCGTCGTGCCCTGCTCCGAAGTCTGTAGCGTATCCGGGACCAGGACGTCACCCGGCTCCGGCTGGCTCGGGGTCCCCGACTCGGCCCCCAGGAGCATAGGTTCCAGGAGCATGCCACCATCCGCCCCAACCGTGATCCTAGGTCCTTCGGTACTCTCCGTCGCAGAGCGGTGTCTTCGTCTACTCCGTTGCCTCCGCCGAGGGCGACTACCCCACATCTCCTTAGGGCCACCCCGTTCTCCCGGTGGCACGCCATCTCCCCTGACCTCCAGCCATTCCCACACCTCCTCCGGGGATTCAAAGAAGTGCGCCTTGCCCTGTGCGAGCACTTTAAGTTTGGCGGGGTAGAGCAGCATGTATTGCAACTGCATCGCACGGAGCTTCTGCTTGACCCCAAGAAAGGATTTTCTCTGTTCCTGAACCAGGTGCGTGTAGTCTGGGTATATAGAGATCCGTTTGTTCTCAATGGTCAGATCCGGTGTTTCCCTCGCAGCTCGCAGGATGCAGTCACGATCACGGTAGTTCAATATTTTAGCTATCAGCGCTCTTGGGGGGTCCCCCGGACGCGGCGGGGGTACTAGCGCCCGGTGCGCCCGCTCGATGACAAATACCTCCGAGAGACCCTGAGGACACAGCTTCGTTCTGATCCACGTTTCCAGGAAGCGTTCGGGGTTACCAGCCTCCATCCGTTCTGGGACCCCTAGGACTCTTATGTTGCTGCGGCGGGCCCTCCCTTCCGCATCCTCCGCCCTCCGTTCCAGGGCGCTCGTCGTCGCCGTAAGGTGTGTGACCGTCTTTCTGAGGGAGGCCACTTCCCCCTGCAGCTGCTCAATGTTACCCTCGGCATTCGTGACCTTGTCCGCCACCTTCCGGAGGTCCGTTCGCAATAGATTGACGTCTATCGAGACGGTCTCAATCTGCCTCTCCAGTGCTGAGTGGGAGCCCTTTATCGCCTGCAGCAGCTCTGCGCGGGAGGGTTCACCTGGGTTCTCCGGTTCCTCATCTTGGCCCGTTTGGCGCGTGATCCTCTGGGACGGCAACCTCTGCGTGGTGTACTGAGTGATCGTGTTGGGTTGCGTCGTGCGGGGCATCCGGTCCTTGCCCATCTCCAGGGTGCTCCCACCGGAGGGCCGGCTCGTCTATGAGACAACAGCTGACTGAAGCACACCGTTCCCCAATCGGCAGTCCGTGCCGGGGGGAGCCTTATCGCTAGACTCACTCCCTCGCAGAGGAAGGCTGGCCCTCCGCCGCCGTCACCCCACAGGCCCAGGACTGCCACAGGGTATGCAAGACATAGGCAGGGGACTCCGCAGGCCTGGGGGGCAGACAGGATCCACCGCAGTTCGAGCCCGGTGGGACCAAGAGCCCCCACCAGCGGTACCTGCAGGCTACAGCCGGATGGACACACAGCCTCCCCACTCGTGCAGCAGGTCTCCAAAGGTAACAAGCCGATGTCCAGGAGCAGTAGATGAGCCCACAGGACCAGGGCCCCCAGGGGGCCAGCGGCAGGTCTCACTCCCCCTGTAACACCGTGTGCAGGCAGGCGGGGGGGGGGGCGGGGGGGCAACAGGTGTCGGCTCCCTGTCCCTGGTTAAGGGTCCAAAGACCAGTTCCACATTGTCTGGGCCCTCCACACCACCACGTTGTGCCCCAAGCTCACCGCCTCCTAAATCGTCTGCAGGGAAGGAGGTCCTCACTCCGCCCCAGGCCCTGCAAGGATCGCCGGCGTCCGTCTCCTTCTCCCGGAGAGTAGTCCCCAAGATGGCGGGACTGTGGGGGAGGGGCACGGTCACTCCACACGCGCTCCCGCTGTACCCCCGCTGCAGTTGGGCCGCACCGTACCTGCGCCGACCTCCTGTGACCTCGCTCAAAGAGCCCGCCTCCGGAGCATCCCCGCGGCCGAGGTGCCCCCTCACCGGACTCCGGAGCGCGAGCCAGGAACTGTCGGGACCGCCGCTCCCCGCCGCCGCTCACAGGATCTCCGGCCTCCGCCCGCAATGATCGGGGCAAGTGCTCGAGCCAGCAAGGCTCCGGCCAGACACTCCGGTCCTCTCCGCCGAACTGGGGCTCCACAGGGTCAGGCTTCTCACGGGCGCCCAGGCCCAGACCACGGTCTCGCGTAGGCGAGGCGGCCGACACCTGGCCACCAGCACCCGTGTCCGGCGGCGCCAACGCTCTCCTCCGGCCGCGGCTCGGACAGTCGGGTCCCCCCGCCTTCAGCAGGGCAGTCTGGCCGCGGTCGCGGCAATCGGAGCCCAGACAGGATAATCAGAAAGGATTTAGGGGTCCGTCAGACGGGAGCTGGTGAAGCTCACGTCCTGTCGGCCATGCTGCTTGGCCACGCCCCCACACAACAGTTTACTTAAACATTAGATAGGACTAGGTGATACGTAAAGACGCATACAGAATCTATCAAGACATATATACACAATCTATACCCGGAACATACTTCCCCTTACAACGAGGGATTCCACCCTGGACACCCATGCAGGATACACGAGGCAGTAACTTTCTAAAACCCTGCCCCACCAGAATGAAATGAGCAACACCACCATCGACACTGATATCCCTTTGAATCATGTGTAACCACCAGTGGAGGGGGAGGAGGGAGGCGGGTGTTACATAATTCCCAAATAGAAACAACAATTATTGTTCAGATATGCATCAGACATTGTGAATGTTGTAAATCAAATTATAAACACGGAAACCAATGTTTTTGGGACAAAAACTATATGTATAATAAGCATATCAGACCTTGTTGTCTGAATGGAAAGATCCAAACGTGATCATATCTCATATTGCATGTGTTTGACAAATGCCAATAAAGTTTGTACAAAAAGTCTCAACTATTTAACTTCTGATAAAACTACAACAATCATCAACAAAGACAGGTTTTGTCCACTTCTGCCTCATTTTGATGTAAAATTTCACTGAAGTAACACAGTAATGTAGAATCTCTCAATTATCAATCTTAAATGAAAAGATAGCCCTACTGTGTAAGCAAGGAGAGTCACAGCCCATAGTCTGGAAAAAAAGAATATGGTAATAAAATAAGGTCATAAAAAAAGCACCAACTTTTGCACAGCACCTCACATCAAATTTAAAACTGATCACTTTCATGTGCTTGCTAATAGATCTTGACTGAATACAGGCTGTTTTTTGTGAGAAACAAATGGTCAGCATAAAACAATACTTCGTTTGTGACACATCCACCTACAATTTAACTGCGTAGAGGCAAATTTGTCAAGAGTCGCACAAAGACGCTGCAGCTTTAGAAGTATATTCAAAAGGTATAGATGGACCAGTTAATATGAAAACAAATAAAAATAACCCAGATGGAAAGAAAAAATATTGACTTTGTCTCAACGTGTAACAAAGTAACAATGTGGGAGGACTAAGAGGTTCCACATCCAGTATAAAACAAGTTACTTACCTTTACACTGTGGTTCTCCATTATTTATCTTTTATAGATTCACATGCTTGAATCTTCCCCGTCGTCATGGTGGAAGTCCCACGGTAACAGTAAAATAGGAGTATTAAAACTTCCACATTCAAATGCCCATTCGAATTCTCTAGCTTTTAGCAACCTATTACCATTGTTCTAAAACATCCAAACTCTAGCCAATCAGTGCGCAGACCATACATAGCGTCTCAGTTCCCTGCAGGGCCATAATACCTCAGATTTCAAGCACAAGTACCATAAGGCATTAAGAGAGGTATGGAAGGTGAACCTAAAAAGGGGAGGAGGGAGGGTTGCATGTGAATCTATAAAAGATATCAATACTTGAGAATCACAGTGTACAGGTAAGTACATTGTTTTTTCTCCAGTATTGTATCTTTTATAGATTCACATGCTTGAATTAGAATAGCAAGCAGTACCAAAGGGTCAGAGGCGGCGTCTAAGGTGTACCATCCCACCATGCGACAAAGAAACTTAAGTACGAATGATAATCATAAGGCACATGTAACATGAGCTCACAACAATGTATACATATACTAAAATGTAAATAGAAAACATATGAAAACATATTTATTACCTGCATACTCCTGCCATCTAGTGTTGGTGCCGGATGTTTGCAAGTTGTTTTTTTCTTCGGAGAAGTCTTTCCAGTCATGAGGTACGGTGACTCCTCCTTTCGGTGATAGTTCGCATGGTCATCAAATCCATTGTTAGATTTATTTACCGCAAGAGGGTGAGAATGGAGTTAGTAAGTGTAGAATAGAGAAGTACATGCGTATGTGTGTAAACTGAGAAACTGCAACAACTACAGGAGAACAGGAAGGCGGGTGGGCACAAGTGAATCTACAGCTCTACATGCCAAGAACAGATGCTTACTGGATAAGTAACATTATCCGTTCAAGGCATGTGAGCTGTAGATCACATGCTTTGCATAGACTATACAGCAGTGTGCTCCCAAACCGGTGGCTAACCTGTAGTTGTTTGAAACAGTGCTTTAAGTACTGCTTGGCCTACATTAGCTTGTTGCCTCGCTAACACATCTACACAGTAGTGTTTAGTAAATGTGTGTGGTGTGGACCATGTAGCTGCTTTACATATGTCCGCCTGAGGAATGTTGCCTAAAAAGGCCATAGTAGCCCCTATTTTGCGTGTGGAATGCACTCTAGGGGGTATGGATAGAGTTCTTTTGGCTTTAGCATAACATATTTGAATGCATTTAACAATCCATCTTGAAATACCTGATTTAAGATGGGGCTGCCTTTGTAAGGGGGTGCAACTGCGACAAATAGCTGTTTGGTTTTGCAAAAATGTTTGTTTCCTTCCATGTAATATAGTAAAGCCCTTCTAATGTCTAGCGAGTGGAGAGCTCTTTCTGCCTCAATCAGGCTGAAGAAAAACACAGGTAACTCAACTGATTGGTTAATATGAAAAGCAGAAACCACTTTGGGAAGGAATTTTGGAATGGTGAGAAGAACAACTCTATCCTCATGGAGTTGAAAGAAAGGTTCTTCCAGGCTTAAAGCCTGTAGCTCACCAACTCTCCTCAATGAAGTGATCGCGACGAGGAAAGCAACTTTCCATGGGAGGAACTGAATAGGACATGTAAGGGTTCAAAGGGTGGAACCATAAGTCGTGTAAGGACAATACTAAGATTCCACACTGGTGCAGGTGGAACTTTTAGTGGTATTACTCTTTTCAAACCTTCCATAAAAGCTTTTATTACTCGAATTTTGAAAAGAGATAAATGTGGTCTGTTTTGCAAATAGGCAGCCACTGCTGCCAAGTGTAAACGAATAGATGTGTAAGCTAACCCAGTGTGCTGTAAATTCAACAGGAAAGAGATAATATTCTGTACAGAAGCGTCTAGAGAATTGATTTTGTTATTACAGTTGATAACAAATCTTTTCCATTTTGCTGCATAGCAAGCCATGGTAGTAGGCTTTCTTGCTTCCTTTAAAATAGTCATACATTGTGGTGGTATATTTAAATAACCAAACTTCAGGAGGCAAATCGCTAGGTTGAGTTCCTTGGGATTTAGATGTCTGATTTCTCCGTGGCTCTGAGTGAGGAGACTGGAGGTGAGATGTAGTTTTTGATGCGGAATCACTGACAGTTCTAACAGGGTAGTGTACCAAGGTTGACAAGAACATGTGGGGGCAACTAGAATCAGTGTAAGGGATGTTTGAGCTTCCAAACTAGAAATGGAATCAGTGGGAGAGGCGGAAAAGCATAGGCAAATATTCCTGACCAATTCATCTATAGGGCATTGTCCTTGGATAGAGGGTGTGGGAACCTTGATGTGACGTTTATCTACTGTGGCGAACAGATCTATCTGTGGAAATCCCCAGTGTTGGAAGTAAGGAAGAAGAACTTGGGGATGAAGTTCCCACTCGTAAACTTGCTGCCTCTGTCTGCTGAGGACAGCAATCTGATAGGGCAAGGTGTTCTGCTAGGAGATAGATGTTGTGATGAATTGCCCAGTTCCAAATGTCCTGTGAGAGGCGTGACAGTTGGAGAGAGTGTGCCCCTCCTTGTTTTTGCATATAGTACATTGCTGTCATGTTGTCTGTGAGAAGTAGGACAGCTTTGCCTGGTAGGCGAATCTGAAAAGCTTGGAGTGCTAGGAACACTGCTAGAAGTTCTAGGTAGTTGATGCAGAGACTATCGTGATTGTCTCTCCACAGACCCTGGATTGTGTAATATTGGAGATAGGCATCCCAACCAGTGAGAGATGAGTGTGCTGTTAGTACAGTCTGTGGAATAGGGTCTATGAAGGGCCACCCTCTTGATAAGTTTTGTAGCTTCCACCACTGCAGAGAGCAATAGGTGCGGCAGCTTATCAATACTAGATCGGTTGATTGACCCTGTGACTGATTCCACTGACTTGCTAGACATTCTTGTAGAGGACACATGTGAAGCCTTGCATGAAGCACGATTGCAATGCAAGATGTCATCATTCCTAGCAGTTGCATGACCGCTCTGGCTGGTAATGTTTGATTGGGCTGAAATTGTACTTCTAAAGACTGAATCTTGTGAATTCTGGCTGCATTGGGAGAGGCTAGAGCTTTTAGAGTGTTGATAGTAGCTGGCAGATAAGACTGCATCTGTGCAGGACACAGGTAAGACTTTTGTGCATTGATGGTGAAGCCCAATGAATAAAGTAAGTGTATTGTTGTGTTGCAGACAGGTTTGGTAAGTGCTGGCTCTGATGAGCCAGTCATCTAGGTAGGGGAAGACACGAATAAATGAATACATGAGTGGCCATATGAGAAACCTGGTCATTGTCTGTGACACTCAGCTCAGTTTCTCAGGACAGATCAACGAGGTTACCTCAACCTGCTACTTCACGTTATGTACTGCGGAAGATTTTACTGTTTCTTCCAATGGAACTGAGGAAAACGGTTGTACAAGCACTTGTGTTATCTTGTATTGACTACTGCAACGCCCTTTACCTAGGAGTTGATAAACAGCATTTAACCAAACTACAATCTCTGCAGAACGCCACAGCTCGAACCCCACTGAAATCCCTAAATACAGTCATAAATCTGGGACCATTAGGAATCTCCACTGGCATAAAACCTTGTGTGGAGGTGGACCAACAGAATATTGCAAACTATTTCAATGGTACACCCCCGGACGTGTACTGAGATCAGCCAATCAGGCACTGGTCAACATTCCGATACCAAGAAGGCAAAATGGGGAGGTAGATGCCGCTCCTATCTAGCTTCCAAGCTCTGGAACAATCTGCTACTCTACATTAGATCCCAACCTGTACGGACAAACTTCTGGGACTTACTGAAAACCTGTCTCTTTTCCACACAGTAATGACTTGATCTTTCTGGGTTTCACCTCACATCTTTGTCTACCCAGCGCCAAGATGCCTCGGCAATAGAGCGCTTTATAAATCTCTTACTTACTATACATTGTCTTTTGAGATGAGTGGCTACTACTGCTAAACATTTGGTAAATACTCTGGGAGCAGTGGTGACTCCAAACAGAAGTACTTTGAACTGGTAATGCTGCATGCTATCACAAATCTGAGGTATTTACAATGAGCTGGATGAATTGAAGTGTGAAAATATGCGTCTTTTAAGTCCAGAGTAGACATATAATTGCCTTGCTGTAAAAGAGGAAGCACTTGTTGAAGGGTCACCATGTAAAAGTGCTCCGACAGTATGTATTGGTTCCACTCTAGACTAGGTCTTAGTGAGCCGTCCTTTAGGGGATCAGAAAGTAAAGAGAAAAGACCCTTGGTACAGAAGTGTGACTGGATCTATGGCTCCTTCAGTAAGAGAGATTGCACCTCTTCTGGGAGCAATAGCAGATGGTCTACTGACAATCTGTGAAAACGAGGTGGAATATTTGGAGGATTGGTGATAAGCTCCAGGCAATAACCATGTTGGATAATTCTAAGCACCCATTTGTAGGGTGTTATAGATTCCCAAATGGGGAGAAAGCGTTGGAAGTCTTCCTCCAACTGGTGTGGAATAATCGGAGGGAAGCTTGGAGAAGTCACTGCTCATTATGGGAAGGGGAGTTGCGGGGTGTGGTGTTTTTACCTCTACCTTTGGAACTGTTTCCCATATAACCTCATCTGAAAAATCGTCTTGGAGAAGAGGATTGGTTGTTACCCTTGTAAGAGGAAGTGTTTTGATCTGAGGTTGCTGACTTGGACCCTCCCCGGTAAGAGGAGCGCCAAAAGGCACCTCTGTTTGAAGGAGACTGAAGTGCTCCCATAGACTTGGCAACTTCAGTGTCCTTTTTAATTTTTTCTAGCAGTTGTTCAACTTCGGGGCATAAAAGATGTTGTTTATCAAAAGGTGTATTTAGAATGAATTGTTGGAGGTTTAAACCCGGAAACCGTAACCAGGCATGTCGTCTTAGTGATACGCTAGTATTTACCTCCCTAGCTGCGGTGTCAGCAGCATCTAGAGCACATCTTATGGAAGAGTTGGAAATTAACTTTCCTTTCTGGACTAAATCTTGAGCTTTGGCTATGTGCCTCTGGGAGATATTGTAATAATTGCTGTATTTCGCCCTAGTGCGCCGTATTGTATCTGGCTAGAAGGCCCTATGAGTTAGCAATGCACCAGTGATTGGGCGCTTGTGCAGCTATATGTTTGCTAGAAGCATCAATGGGTTTTGACTCTTTATCTGGAGGAGAAGTATCCCCCGAACTTTGAGAATTAACTCACTGATGAGCATCAGATACTAGCAATGAATCAAGTGGTAACTGGCCTTTTTTAAATACTGAATCTGTTGGGGAAGGTTCATATTTCTTGTCAACCCTAGGAGCGAGGACTCATGCACATACAGGGGTCTTTAAAAATTTTGTCTGCGTGCCTCATCATACCTTTGAGCATAGAGCGTCTGTGGCTCGACCTATGTGTGGATCCTAAAGTGTCAAATAGAAAGTCCTTTTCTAAGGATTCTTTGTAGAGCTCCACCCCATGGTATTGTGCAGCCCTAGCAATGACTCCTTGATAAGAGAAATTGTCATCAGGTGGAGATGGCTTGGCAGGATAAATGTTAGGATAATTATCCATTGGAGGGTCAATTGTATAATCCGTCCAAGGATCCAGTGGTAAATGTGTGTCTACCTTATCAGTATGGTCTCCGCCATGGGATAAGGGAGAGTGATGAGGTGTAATATGTATTAAAAATGTAAAGTTGGGGAGGAGGGAGGAGGAAAAGATGATGGTAGTGTGGAAGAACTAACTTGAGACTTTAATAGAAATCGTAAACCCACTTCTCAGAATGTAGGTCGGGTGTGTTCGATGAAGAACCTGCAGGTAGAGCAGCCACCAGAAAGATTGTTACAGAAGCTAGGTAGAGCATTCTTCTGATGGATACTTCTACCTACAGAATGCTAATTTCTTGACTCCATATCTAAGCATTCATCCTAAAGTGGTGGGTCTTAGAAGATGGCCAAACTAGGAAATCCCACAGAACAAATCTGGCAAAATGGCCACACCTGTCCGATAGAACAGTATCCAAGGCAATACTGAAGAGGCGGCCTTAGCCTTGTTGGTAAGGGTCCTGAGGCATTGGGGGCTCTTTCTTTGTCAACAGCATAGCAGGTCACAAACCAGTTGGAAATCATTTGCTTTTGAATCGCATTGCCCTTCTTGCAAACCACGCTGCCCAAGAAAAGCTGGTCATCAACCTAAAAATTGAATGTCCTGTTGACATAGAAACTAAGAGTTCTGCGACAATCCAGATGTTGCAGTCTCTTACCTTCCTTGACAGGATTGGGAGGCATATAGAACATCAACAAGGTGATAACTAGCTCATGTGATATGAACTAATTTGTTTAGGAAAGTAGGAAACCTTCCTATGCAGGATCAGCTTGTTTAGAAAAAATGAAGTGAAAAAGAGAGGACAACAGAACTTGCAGCTCACTAACAATCTGGAGCTGAGATGAAGGTGATCAGAAAAACTGTTCAGCGTAAGTAGGCACAGTAAGCAGAAATGCGTGGGTTTGAATAGTGAATCAATAAGGAAGTAAGCACCATATTAAGGTTCCATTGTGGCATATCAAACATCAATGGGGGAACAAAAGGGACAAAAAGTTGAAAAACACACAATAAGAGTTGAACAGGAGCAGCTGATCTGGTACACAAAGGCTGAAGGGTTCAACAAACAACCTTAACAGTGCCCATAGGAAAGATTTGCCAAGCCATGGGCAGCAAAGTCCAACACATCAGACAAATGCGTCATAAGAGGATCAACTTCTCCCTCATTGAACCAAGAACCCAAGAGGGACCAACATGAGGAATAAACAGCCTTAGTGGAGGGGCAATGAACTGACAAGATTAAGACCACCACCTTTAAATGCAGATCAAAAGAAACAAGGCTGCCCATGCAATCTCCACAGATAAAAGAGATGGCTCTGGATGTTTGGATGCAGAAACTACTCCTCCCACTGAGAAAAGGGTGTGTCACCTGAGTGGAAAGAGACTGAAATGGGGATAAGAGGAGCAGATTCAAATAATATTTCAATCCATGGCATTTCTGGAGTGATCAAGATCAACATCACACAGTTGTGACACAGCTTTATCCAAATTGAGGAATCAAAAAGATATACTGGAATGCCTAGTGCAGCTGAAGGACCACTTCAGGATGAATGAGTCTATGCAAAGAACCACCTCTAGGTGGTAACTCCACTTGTGGTCAGCAAGATGAAGCCAACTTAGAATGTCTGTCCCTATATTCAGGAAGGAGTAGTTTCTGTCCTGTAACTCCAGTTCTGTAGTAGGGGGTATCTCTGTTATAGTCATAATCTAGTGAATAGTCCCGCCCATGTACGTGGACCCCGGAGCAATCAAAAATAATCTCTTAAATTGTCAAAAATATGCAGAAGGAGTAGTTTCTGTCCTGTAACTCCAGTTCTGTAGTAGGGGTATCTCTGTTATAGTCATAATCTAGTGAACAGTCCCGCCCATGTGCGTGGACCCCGGCAATCAAAAATAATCTCTTAAGTTGTCAGAAAATTGCAGAACTGCAAAGACACTTAAGAGAAAATTTAAAGACAAATAACGCAGCCTATATCCACAGGCTACACTGTCCAGTACTTCAACTAGAAATTCCACCAAAAATCCACAAACAGCAAAGCCTGTCCAGATTTCCCTTGTTTTTACTGCAAAACCCCTCAGAAATGATAGAGAGGAAGGCCTGGACAGACAAGCCCCATAGGCTGCCATTATGTGGCTTAAATAGGATACTGTGCCTTTAAGAGAACCTTCTCTCAGTATCCCAGAATGCATAGCAGGTCCAACTTACTTTCAGTTCTTTTTGAAGACGTAAAACGCCAGACCTGTCGCATCCCTTAAAGGAACATTTCTCTCCACCGGGGAGGCGGGAGGGCGCTTATGACTATAACAGAGATACCCCTACTACAGAGCTGGAGTTACAGGACAGAAACTACTCCTTCTGTAGTAGGGGATCTCTGTGTATAGTCATAATCTAGTGAATAGAATGGCAAGCCCATCCCCACACCAAAGCGGCGGTGGAGAAAAGAGAATTAACGCCACTATTGTGCGAACAGATTTCGCAGCGAAGCCTGCCCAACCTGAGCGTCTGCCCTGGCATCAGTGTCCAGGCAGTAATGCTTAGCAAAGGTATGAACCGACTTCCAAGTGGCCGCCTTGCAGATCTCTGCAATCGGAACATTACGGAGCAAAGCTGTCGTGGCAGCTTTGCCCCTGGTGAAATGAGCCTTAGGCTTACCTCCTAAGGTCTTATTAGCTTTTTGGTAACATAGCTGTATGCAGGACACAATCCACCTAGAGATAGACTGCTTAGAGGTCGCAAGACCCGTCATGACAGATCCATAATTGATAAACAATTGGTCAGACCTACGAATATCTTTGGTCTTATCCAGATAAAACTTCAATACCCTCCTAACATCTAGGGAATGCAACGACCTTTCCGCTGGAGATGAAGGATTCTGAAAAAACGTAGGCAAAGTTATGGTCTGGTTGACATGAAAATCAGAAATAACCTTAGGAAGAAATTTAGGGTGAGTACGCATAACAACCTTAGCAGCATGAAATACAGTATAAGGTTCTTGGCAACACAACGCCTGAATTTCACTCACCCTGCGGGCCGATGTAATGGCCACGAGGAACGCCGCCTTCCAGGACAGGTGCTGCAACGAAGCCTTATGAATAGGTTCAAAAGGCTCCTTCATCAACCTGGACAGCACCACATTCAATTCCCATGAAGGCAAAGGAAGCCTGACAGGAGGGAACACTTTCTTCAAGCCTTCCAAAAAATCTTTGATCACAGGGATCTGGAAGAAGGAAGTCTGCGAAGGGCATTTCCTGTAGGCAGTCAAAGCAGCAAGATGAACCTTAATAGAATGGACATTAAGGCCAGACTGCGCCAACTGTAGAAGATAAGGAAGGATGACATCTTCCTTACAAGTCGTCGGATCATAGTTCTTAGACTTGCACCAGATACAAAATCTCTTCCACTTGTAAGCATAGGAAGTCCTAGTGGAAGGTCTCTTAGACTCCTTCAGTATGTCCATACAATCTGCAGGGAGATTCAGATGACCATATTGCACTAACTCAGGAGCCATGCTGCCAAACTCAAAGACGAGAGGTTGGGGTGCAACATCAGCCCCCTGAACTTCGTGAGAAGGTCCGGCCTGCACGGCAGCCGAATGTGAGGAAGGAGAGACCGGTGAAGCAGGTCCGTGAACCACCACTGTCTGGGCCATTCCGGGGCAATCAATATCATCCGCGCCCCGGACTGGGACAGCTTGATGAGAACCGTCGGAATCAGGGGAATGGGTGGAAAAGCGTACAGAAAGCTGTTCGACCAGTCGATCCATAACGCGTTCCCCAGCGTCCCCGGTTGGTAGTACCTGGAGGCGAAGCCTCTGCATTTGCTGTTTTCGGCGGTGGCGAACAGATCTACGTCTGGAGTCCCCCACCTTGCGAAGACTTCTCCTAGTACTTCGTCGTTTAAGACCCATTCGTGGTTTTCCTGAATCAGTCTGCTCAGCGCGTCTGCCTGAACATTCTGCACACCTGGCAGATGGGTAGCCGTTATCGTCAGTCCTCGAGCCAGAAGCCAGCGCCAGATCGCCTGCGCCTCCTGCGACAGGGTGCGTGACCTCGATCCTCCCTGCTTGTTGAGGTAATACATTGTGGTTGTATTGTCCGTCTGCACAAGGAGAGAGTCGGTCTGGAAGGACGGGTGAAAGGCCTTCAGGGCCAAGTGAACAGCTCTGAGTTCCAGGAAATTGATGTGGTACGTGGACTCCGCCGGAGACCACGTCCTTTGAATCTGTAGGTCTCCGGAATGCGCTCCCCAGCCCTGGAGAGAAGCATCCGTCACGATAGTCTGTGTGGGAATGTCCTTGCGGAAGGGAACCCCTCTGAGGAGATTCTCCGCTGAACACCACCACTTCAGAGACTGAAGAGCATGCAGAGATAGGCGTATCTTGTCGTCCCAAGATCCTCTCCTCTGATCCCACTGATCCTCCAAGCACTCTTGCAACGGTCTCATGTGCAGCCGTGCATGTGGCGTCAGGAAGATACAGGAGGCCATCGATCCCAGTAGAGAAGACACCGTCCTCACTGTCGTGGATGGAGCGGACATGAGAGCCCGAGCCTTCCGAAGTAGTGATAATCGTCGCTCCTCCGAAGGAGACACGCTTGCTGACAGCGTATCTATGGAGGCTCCCAAGTACTGAATGCACTGGACTGGAGTCGGAACCGACTTGGACATGTTGATGTGCAACCCCAGCTTGTTCAAGAGAACGCACGTCTTCTGGAAGTGTGCTTGCGCTTCCGCGAAGGAGGAGGCCTTGATCAACCAGTCGTCCAGGTAAGGGTAGACAAACACCTTGTTCTTCCTTAGGTGTGCTGCTACCACCGCCATGCACTTTGAGAATGTTCTCGGCGCAGACTTCAGTCCGAATGGCAGTACTGTGTATTGATAGTGATTGGCGCCGACTTGGAACCGCAGGAACTTCCTGTGTTTGTGTGCAATGGGCACATGGAAGTAAGCATCCTGGAGGTCGATGGCACACAGCCAGTCTCCCCGTTGCAGCTGAGGATAAATCTGATGCAACGACAGCATGCAAAACTTTTCTCTGCGAATCCACTTGTTTGCTTGTCGCAAATCCAGAATGGGCCTGAACTCGTTCTTGTCCTTTTTTCGAACCAGAAAGAATCGGGAGTACAGACCTCTTCCCCTTTGAGACAGAGGTACGACTTCGATCGCCCTTTTCCTTAACAGGATATCGGCCTCCGCCTGGAGCTCGCGCAGCTGATACTGCGAGCCGACCGGAGGGATCGATGGAGGAGGGCTGGTGAACCGAAGACTGTATCCATTGCAAACAATATTCAGCACCCACTTGTCCTGAGTAATTTTTCTCCACTCTGCCAGAAAAGATTGAATGCTTCCCCCCACCGGAGCGGGTAACAGTTGTCGGGGAAGTAAGTGCTCAGGGCCTAGACCCGGCCTGGCCCTTAGTCGCTGGTGCCGACTGATGGCCCCCTCTGCCCCTCTGGCGCTTCTGGAAAGGTCTCCTGAACTGCTGCTGTTGTTGTCCAGAACACTGGCCACGCCCTCTGCCTTGACAACCGAACCGGCGTTGGAACGGACGGTACGTCTTCTTGGTCTCCTTGGGCTTCTCCAAACCCACCGCTGTGAGCGTTTCAGCTTCTGCCTTCATGCGGGCCATTTCGTCGTCAGCGTGCTTCCCGAACAGGGTTTCGCCAGAGAATGGCAGATTGGCAACCCTCTGCTGAGCGTCCGGTTTCAGAGACGTAAGGCGGAGCCAGGCATGTCGTCGCTGGTTTATTCCGTGGCAGAAACCATGCGCTGCCAGAAGAGAGGAGTCGGCTGCAGCGCTGATGACCTGATTCGCCACCAACATCCCTTCGTTAAGCACCTCCTGGAAGTCTTCCCGCTTGTCCCGCGGAAGAAGTTCCACAAATTGTTGAAGAGATTCCCAGAGGGCTCTGTCATACCGACCCAACAAGGCCGTGGCACTAGCCGCCTTCATTGAGGTCGCCGAAGTCCCACAAACTCGTCTCCCAGAGGAATCCAACCACCTAGATTCCTTGTCTGGCGGAACTGTGGAGGAAGGCGTGGTGGCATGCTGTTTGCGTGCCGCCGTCACAATCACCGAGTCTGGAGGGGGCTCCAGCCTCAGAAAGGCCGGGTCCGAGTCAGGAGCCCGGTACTTCTTCTGCAGTCTGAAAGGCGCCGCCTTAGTCACCGCAGGAGTGAGGAAAAGATCCAGGGCCGGTTCTTCCAGGCCCGGCACCAGTGGCAGTAACGGCCGAGACAAGTGCTTCTGATGGAGCGTCTCAAAGATGACCGAGGTCTTCGGAATGGGTACTGTCAAAGTAATGCCCAATTTCGCTGCACCCCGTAACAGCACGTCCTGGAAGGACACCAGATCGTCGACCGGTGAGACCCGCGTGTCCGGCGAATCTGACAAGGTCGGGGAGTAGTCCCTGGTCCCAGACGACCTGGTCCGTGAACGAGACCTGTGTCTCCTGTGGCGCTGTCTAGATCGCGTTGAAGATCTATGACGCGAACGTTCCCTTCTCCTGGAGCGGGAGCGCGACCTCCCAGCACGTGGGCGCTCCACCAGTTTCCGTGGAGGCGTCATCCGTGGTTTGTCCTGGGGCTTCGGGGTAGGCGTACCCTTAGGAGGTGTAGGAAGCAGAGGCAGGGACACCGACCTCGGTGGCCTATGAGGAGGAACTGGCGGCAGAGGCCGCCCCTCAGTAGACGGCGGAGGCAGGGAGGGGAGCGGCGGCTTAGCCGGTGGAGCCTCCTTCGGTAGAGGAGGAGGGGTCACAGGCCTTGGCGGCGTATAGACCACCGAGTACCTCGTGCCCGATGACTTCTTCGAGGGAGGGGCCTGTGAGCCAGACCCTCCAGAGCGTGAGCGACGCCTCCTACGTCCGCCACCAGATCCGGCGTGACTTTTGGCGCCAGAATCCCTCTTGCGCCTCTTAGAGGAGGTTGAGACCCCAGGTGACGCTGATCTCTTCCTGCTCGACGTCGAGCGTTTCTCATGCATGGAACGGCTATCTCTCGGCTCTGGCGTCGAACGCCGCCTCCTCGACGTCGAGCGTTTCTTCCTCGACGCCGATCGTCGCCCCCTCGACGACGAGCGGCCAGACCTCGACGGCGAGCGTCGACTCTTTCTTCTCGAAGACCGCTTCCTCACTGTCTTCGATGCAGAGGGTCCCCTCGACGTCGAACTTGTCGACGGCGACCGGCGGTGTCGCTTCGACGGCGAGCGCCGGGTGTCTTCGTCGACGGCGATGCCTCGACATCGACGACGCCGATGACTTCGACGGCGGCCTGGCCAGACCTCTCGATGTCGATTTCCCACGCTGTCTCGACCCGGAGCCCCGGGGAGAAGGGGAACACACCGTCGTCATCCCTCTCGACGTCGTCGTCGATGCTATCGACGTCGACGGAGACCGGGACCTTTTGCTGGTCTTCCTGCCTCTGGGGAGCCCCCCAGAGGCCTCAGCAGGGGCAGAGGGAGCCTTCCCAGCCTGCCCAGACCCACCTGCAGCCTGCAGACGCCTCTCCTCCAGGCCTTGGAGCCTAATTTTCTGTCTTTCCCTCAGGGTCCTTGTAGAAAAGGCCTGGCAGATGTCACAATCTTCAGGGACATGCTCATCAGGGAGGCAAATAATGCAGACGTCGTGTGGATCAGTCTTGACCTTCTTCCTTCCACATGCTGGGCACTTGTCGAATAAGGCAGGCATTTTAGATCCCTAAAAGCCTGAACAAACACACAGAAGTGAACAGGAAACACCAAGAATCAAATCAGAACACTTTTAAATCCAAAAAGTGTCAAAAAACTCCAATAAACCCCTGAAAAGGGGAGAGCTCAATGCACAGGGTCCTGTAAGCAGGAGCCGGAAAAAAGAACTGAAAGTAAGTTGGACCTGCTATGCATTCTGGGATACTGAGAGAAGGTTCTGGAAGGTTCTCTTAAAGGCACAGTATCCTATTTAAGCCACATAATGGCAGCCTATGGGGCTTGTCTGTCCAGGCCTTCCTCTCTATCATTTCTGAGGGGTTTTGCAGTAAAAACAAGGGAAATCTGGACAGGCTTTGCTGTTTGTGGATTTTTGGTGGAATTTCTAGTTGAAGTACTGGACAGTGTAGCCTGTGGATATAGGCTGCATTATTTGTCTTTAAATGTTCTCTTAAGTGTCTTTGCAGTTCTGCAATTTTCTGACAGCTTAAGAGATTATTTTTGATTGCCGGGGTCCACGCACATGGGCGGGACTATTCACTAGATTATGACTATAACAGAGATCCCCTACTACAGAACTGCACAGACACTTAAGAGAGAATTTAAAGACAGATAATGCAGCCTATATCCACAGGCCACACTGTCCAGTACTTCAACTAGAAAATTCCACCAATCAACCACAAACAGCACAGCCTGTCCAGGTTTCTCCACAGAGAAAAACCTTGCCTTTAACAGCAAAACCCTCTGGGATGATAGCGAGGAAGAAGTGGACAGACAAGCCCCATAGGCTGCCATTATGTGGCTCAGAACAGGATACTGTGCCTTTAAGAGAACTTTCCAGAAGTCTCACAGTATCCCAGAATGCACTGCAGGTCCCTTTTACTTTCAGTTCTTTTTGAAGGCGTAAAACGCCAGACCTGTAGCATTTCTTACATGAATATCTCTCTCCACCGGGGAGGAGGGCGGGCGCTTATGACTATAACAGAGATACCCCTATTACAGAACTGGAGTTACAGGACAGAAACTACTCCTTCTGTAGTAGGGGATCTCTGTGTATAGTCATAATCTAGTGAATAGAATGGCAAGCCCATCCCCACACCAAAGCGGCGGTGGAGAAAAAAGAAACAACACCACTACTGTGCGAACAGATTTCGCAGCGAAGCCTGCCCAACCTGAGCATCTGCCTTGGCATCAGTGTCCAGACAGTAATGCTTAGCAAAGGTATGGACCGACTTTCAAGTGGCCGCCTTGCAGATTTCTGCAATTGGAACATTACGCAGCAAAGCAGTCGTGGCAGCTTTGCCCCTCGTGGAATGAGCCTTAGGTTTACCCCCTAAGGTCTTATTAGCCTTTTGGTAACACGATTGTGTACAGGACACAATCCACCACGAGATGGACTGTTTTGAGGTAGCAAGACCGGTCCTGACTGATCCATAATTGATAAACAATTGTTCTGACCTACGAATATCCTTGGTTTTATCTAGATTAAATTTCAACACCCTCCTAACATCCAGGGAACGCAGGGACCTTTCCGCTGGAGATGAAGGATTCTGAAAAACACGTAGGTAAAGTTATGGTCTGGTTAACATGGAAATCAGATATAACCTTTGGAAGAAATTTAGGGTAAGTACGCATAACAACCTTAGCAGCATGAAATACAGTATAAGGTTTTGGCAACACAACGCCTGAATTTCACTCACCCTGCGGGCCGATGTAATGGCCACGAGGAACCCCGCCTTCCAGGATAGGTGCTGCAACGAAGCCTTATAAATAGGTTCAAAAGGCTCCTTCATCAATCTGGACAGCACCACATTCAATTCCCATGAAGGCGAAGGAAGCCGGACAGGTGGGAACACTTTCTTCAAGCCTTCCAAACAATCTTTGATCACAGGCATCTGGAAGAAGGAAGTCTGTGAAGGGCATATCCTGTAGGCAGTCAGCGCAGCGAGATGAACCTTAATGGAATGGACATTAAGGCCAGACTGCGCCAAATGTAGGAGATGCGGAAGGATAACATCTTCCTTACACGTCTTTGGGTCATAGTTCTTGGACTTGCATCAGATGCAAAATCTCTTCCACTTGTAAGCATAGGAAGTCCTAGTGGAAGGTAGCTTAGCCTCCTTCAGTATGTCCATACAATCTTCTGGTAGATTCAAATGGCCATATTGCACTGGCCATATTGCACTATCTCAGGAGCCATACCGCCAAACTCAAAGACGAGAGGTTGGGGTGCACCATCTGCCCCCCGAACTTCATGAGAAGGTCCGGCCTGCACGGCAGCCGTATGTGAGGAAGGAGAGACCGGTGAAGCATGTCCGTGAACCACCACTGCCTGGGCCATTCCGGGGCAATCAGGATCATCCGCACCCTGGACTGGGACAGCTTGATGAGCACCGCCGGAATCAGGGGAATGGGTGGAAAAGCGTACAGAAAGCTGTTCGACCAGTTGATCCATAACGCATTCCCCAGCGTCCCCTGCTGGTAGTATCTGGAGGCGAAGTCTCGGCATTTGCTGTTTTCGGCGGTGGCGAACAGATCTACGTCTGGAGTCCCCCACCTTGCGAAGACTTCTCCTAGTACTTCGTCGTTTATGACCCATTCGTGGTTTTCCTGAATCAGTCTGCTCAGTGCGTCGGCCTGAACATTCTGCACACCTGGCAGATGGGTAGCCGTTATCGTCAGTCCTCTGGCTAGAAGCCAGTGCCAGATCGCCTGCGCCTCCTGCGACAAGAGTGCGCGATCTCGAGCCCCCCTGCTTGTTGAGGTAATACAGCGTGGTCGTATTGTCCGTCTGTACAAGCAGTGAGTTGGTCTGGAAGGACGGATAAAAAGGCCTTCAGTGCCAAGTGAACAGCTCTGAGTTCCAGGAAATTGATGTGATACGTGGACTCCGTCGGGGACCACGTTCCTTGTATCTGTAAGTCTCCGCAGTGCGCCCCCCAGCCGTGGAGAGACGCATCCGTCACGATAGTCTGTGTGGGAATGTCCTTGTGGAAGGGAACCCCTCTCAGGAGATTCTCCGCTGAACACCACCACTTCAGAGACTGAAGAGCATGCAGAGACAGTCTTATCTTGTCGTCCCAAGATCCTTTCCTCTGATCCCACTGATCCTCCAAGCACTCCTGCAACGGTCTCATGTGCAGCCGTGCCTGTGGCGTGAGAAAGATACAAGAGGCCATCGACCCCAGTAGAGAAGACACCGTCCTCACTGTTGTAGATAGAGCGGTCGTAAGAGCCTGAGCCTTCCGAAAGAGTGATAATCGTCTCTCCTCCGAAGGAGACACGCTTGCTGACAGCGCATTGAAGGAGGCTCCCAAGTACTGTATGCACTTGACCGGAGTCGGGACAGACTTGGACATGTTGATGTGCAACCCCAGCTTGTTCAAGAGAACGCACGTCTTCTGGAAGTGTGCTTGCGCTTCCGCGAAGGAGGAGGCCTTGATCAACCAATCGCCCAGGTACGGGTAGACAAACACCTTGTTATTCCTCAGGTGTGCAGCTACCACTGCCATGCACTTCGAGAATGTTCTGGGCGCAGACTTCAGCCCGAATGGCAGTACTGTGTACTGATAATGATTGGCGCCGACTTGGAATCGCAGGAACTTCCTGTGTTTGTGTGCAATGGGAACATGGAAGTACGCATCCTGTAGGTCTATAGCGCAGAGCCAGTCTCCCTGTTGCAGCTGAGGATAAATCTGATGCAACGACAGCATGCGAAACTTCTCTCTGCGAATCCACTTGTTTTCTTGTCGCAAATCCAGAATGGGCCTGAACTCGTTCTTGTCCTTCTTGCGAACCAGAAAGAACCGGGAGTACAGACCTCTTCCCCTTTGAGACAGAGGTACGTCTTCTATCGCCCTTTTCCTTAACAGGATATCGGCCTCTGCCTGGAGCTCGCACAGCTGAAACCGCGAGCTGACCGGAGGAATTGCTGGAGGGGGGCTGGTGAACCGAAGACTGTATCCATTGCAAACAATATTCAGCACCCACTTGTACTGAGTAATTTTTCTCCACTCTGCCAGAAAAAATATGAACGCTTCACCCCACCGGAGTGGGTAACGGATGTAGGGGAAGTAACCGCTCAGGGTCGAGACCCAGCAGGGCCTTTGTTCGCTGCTGCGGACTGCTGGCCGCCCCTGCCCTTCTGTAAGGGCCTTCGGAACTGCTGCTGCTGTTGTTGCTGCTGTCCTGAAGACTGCCCACGCCCTCTGCCCCGCGCCCCAAACCGTCTCTGGAATGGGCGGTAGGTCTTCTTCTCCTTGGGCTTCTCCAACCCGACAGCCGTCAGGGTCTCAGCCTCCGCCTTCATGCGGGCCATCTCGTCATCCGCATGCTTGCCAAACAGGGTTTCCCCCGAGAAAGGTAGATTGGCCAGCCGCTGCTGAGCCTCTGGCTTGAGCGATGTAAGGCGAAGCCAAGCGTGGCGTCTTTGGTTGACACCATGACAGTACCCATGTGCCGCCATAAGAGACACATCAGCCACCGTGCTGATGAGTTGGTTCAACACCAGCATACCCTCCTTCAGGATCTCCTGAAAATCCTCTTTCTTCTCTCGAGGAAGGAGCTCAGCGAATTGTTGAAGAGATTCCCATAGGGCTCTGTCGTATCGCCCGCGCAAAGCCGTGGCACTAGGCGCCTTCATCGCAGTAGATACCGTCCCACAGACCTTTCTGCCTGCCGAGTCCATCCAGCGGCTCTCCTTATCAGGAGGTACCGAAGATGACGGAGTGGTGGCATGCTGCTTTCTAGCCGCCGTCACTATGACAGAGTCTGGTGTCGGATCCATCCGCAGGAAAGCCGGGTCAGAATCCGGGGCCCGGTACTTCTTAAGGAGCCTGGAGGGAGCAGCCTTCGTCACCGCAGGAGTGAGAAACAACTCCTCGGCCGGCTCTACCAATCCTGGTACTAGAGGCAGCAATGGCCGAGACAGGTGCCTTTTGTGGAGCGTCTCGAAGATCACGGACGTCGTGGGCTTAGGCACCGTCACCGTGATGCCCAACTTCGCTGCACCCCTCAGCAGAACGTCTTGGAATGTGACGATGTCGTCTACGGGCGGCACCCTCGTCCCAGGGGATTCCGACAAAGTCGGTGAGTAGTCCCTGTTCCTAGAAGAGTCCGTGTGGGACCGTGATCTGCGCCTCCTGTGGCGTTGTCTTGATGACCTGTGACGACTCCGCGATCTCCCCCTCCGACCGGAGCGAGAGCGCGATCTCCTTGGCTTCGGACGGGTCTCACAGGAGTTTTCGACCTTGGCCTGACCGGGGGCCTCGGCTGAGGGGTCCCCTTAGGTGGAGTCGGGAACCGTGGCAGTGAAGCTGTCCTCGGAGGAACCGGAGGCGGTCCGCCAGGTGGAAGCTGAGGAAGAGGCGGAGGCGGAGGCTGAGGCTGAGGCTGAGGCTGAGGATGAGGATGAGGCTGAGGATGAGGCTGAGGCGGGGGGGAGTCCGCGGCGGAGGTTCCTTGGGCAAGGGAGGAGGAGGTGAGGTCGACCACGGCTTAGGAGGCGTATATACCTCAGAGTACACCGAGCCCGGTGACTTTCCCTTCTTCCTAGATGATGGAGAGTCCCCTATCGGCACATGCCGCTGGCTAGAATGACTCCTGGCACCAGAACTCCTTCTGCGTCTCTTCGGCGTCGAAGAACGTCGCCCCGACGGCGACCGTCGGTCCCTCGACGGCGAGCGCCTCCTTTTCGACGGCGAGCGCCTCCTTTTCGACGGCGAACGCCTTCGCCTCGACGGCGACCGTCTGCGCCTCGACGGCGACCGTCTGCGCCTCGACGACGACGAGCGTCTCCTCGACACCGAACGCCTGCGAGACTTTGATGTCATCCTCGACGTCAAGGATCCCCTTGACGACAACCTCCTCTTCTTTGCCGACGGCAAACGGTGGTGTCGCCTCGACGGCGAGCGCCAAGCCACCTCTCGACGTCGATCACTCAACGACGACGCAGACGACGATGAAATCGTCACCGGAGATCTCGACGGCGGTCTATTCAGTTCCCTCGACGCCGAGCGTCGACGCCGCTTCGACCAGAGCCCTGGGGAGACGGGGAACAGACTGCAGTCATCCCTCTCGACGCCGTCGTCGGTGCAATCGACGCCGACGGAGAATAGGGACGTTTGCTGGTCTTCCTGCCCCTGGGGAGCCCCCCAGAGGCCTCAGCATGGGCAGAGGAAGTCTGCCCAGACCCACCTTGTGCCTTCCGTCTTCTGTCTTCCAGGACTTGGAGCCTGATCTTCATCCTATCTCTCGGGGTCCTGCTGGAGAAGCCCTGGCAAATGTCACACTCCTCTGGGACATGAGATGAGGGAAGGCAGATGATGCACACCGCGTGTGGGTCAGACTTGGCCTTCTTCCTCGAACACTCTGGGCATTTGTCAAACAAAGCAGGCATTTTGACAAATAAAAGGGTGTTCAGAAACACACAAGGAAGAGAGCACCAAGTACTTCAAATGAAAACACTCAAATACTTGAAAAAGTGAAAAAATCACCAAATAAACCCTTAGAAAGGGAGAGCTCAATGCTCCAAGGTCCTGCTAGAAGGAGCCGCAAAAAAGAACTGAAAGTAAAAGGGACCAGCAGTGCATTCTGGGATACTGTGAGACTTCTGGAAAGTTCTCTTAAAGGCACATTATCCTGTTCTGAGCCACATAATGGCAGCCTATGGGGTTTGTCTTTCCACTTCTTCCTCTCTATCATTCCAGAGGGTTTTGCTGTTAAAGGCAAGGTTTTTCTCTGTGGCTGTGCTGTTTGTGGTTGATTGGTGGAATTTTCTAGTTGAAGTAATGGACAGTGTAGCCTGTGGATATAGGCTGCATTATCTGTCTTTAAATTCTCTCTTAAGTGTCTGTGCAGTTCTGCATATTTTTGACAACTTAAGAGATTATTTTTGATTGCTCCGGGGTCCACGCACATGGGCGGGAATATTCACTAGATTATGACTATAGACAGAGATCCCCTACTACAGAAGTGATAGCTACACGGAATGCAACCTTAAAGGAGAGGAAGTGGAGAGGACATGCATAGGTTCAGAAGTTGGACACATGAGCAAAATGAGGACTATGTTAAGGTTCCAAAGTACGGAGGTACTTCTGGGGAAATAAGGGATGTATAACTCCTTCATATCCCTCTATAGAGGGCTTGATCAGAGGTATCCAGAACACAGATGTCTGTTCTGCTAGTAGGCAGCAACTGTTAAATATAGACGGATGGAGGTGTTTGTAAGGCCCACCTTTTTGTAAGTGCAAAAGGTAGGCAAGAATATCCGGGACCGTGAGTTATAAAGGATTCAAATTGTTTGAAATGAAATAATGTATAAACCTCTTCCATTTTGCTGAAAAACATGCCCGTGTTGTGATTCATTGAGCCGCCTTCAAAATGGGCATACACTCCTGTGAAAGTTGAAGGTACTGAAACTTATGGAACTCAGTGTCAAATTGAAAGACTGAGTTGCACAGGATCTGGATTTCTGACTTCACCTTGCTTCTTTGTGAGAAGGTAAGGCCTGAGGCGAAGCAGTTAGTCGGGGCTGAGTGACAACTTCAGAGAAGTGGAGAACCAATGCTGGATGATTCAAGTACGTGCTACCAGGATGACAGTAAATGGTGTATGCCTGAACTTTCTCACCTGTATGGGAAACAGTGGCAGAGGTGAAGAAGCATAGGCAAATATCACTGACCAGTTCATCAGCAGTACATTGCCCATGGACTGTGGAAGTGGGAACCTGGTGGTGAAGCTTGGCATTTTGTATTTTCTGGTGTAGTCAACAGGTATATTTGTGGGGAGCTTCATGCTGGAAGTATGCATGAAAGACCCGATGCTGGAGTTTCTATTTGTGGACTTGTTGATGCATTCTGCTGAACGAGTCATCATAGTTACATCCACCCCCATGAGACACTCCATATGAGGTGAATATTTTAGTGGAGTGCACAGTTCCAGATTCTATGCACTAGACAGGAAGGCTAAGGGGAAAGTGTGACACCATTCTTTTGGATACATGGTGGTCATGTTGTCTGTTCGGATCAGGACTACCCTGCCCTGAATCACCAGAAGGAAGGCTTTGAGAGCTAGGTGAATAGCAAGCAGTTCCATGTAATTGATGTAGTGATACTTGTGCGGACAGGGCCACTGTCCTTCGACAGTGTACTGGTTCGGATGCACTGCCCACCCGTAAAAGAGACGTCCATGGTAACGGTCATTAGTCCGGACTGGGTCTGTCAACAGCCTGTCTAGGATCATTTGTCTTTAATTTGTTTCAAGGGTGAAAAGGTAATGGAACGTTCTTGAAAGCCACCATTTCCACAACAGACACAATGAATGGAATCCACTGCAAAGACTGTCATTGGGATTTCACCTCATTGATGAAAAACACCAGGGAGGACAGCAGGGAGGAAGTAGTCAGTTGCACACTGTGGTGATCCCACCTTCATCAGCCAATCGTCGAGATACAGGAATATGTGCATCTGAAGCCTGTGAAGACCGCAGCAATCACTGCCATCACATTAATGAACACCTGAAGAGCTGAAGAGAGGCTAAAGGGCGAGCCAGCAAACAAAGTACTCTGAAACTATCATGAAAGAATAGTCTAAGAGACTGCGAAGTACATATCCTGCAAGTACAAGGACATCATCCAGTCCCCGTGATCTAGGGCAGAAAGGACCTAGGATAGAATCAGCAATCAGAACTTGTCTGTCCAAAAAAGATTTCCAAGAAACAAAGATCTAGAATTGGTCTGAGTGCTGTCCTTCTTGGGCACCAGAAAGTGGCGGCAGGGCTCCCTTTGCCAATAAGCAAGGCCATGCTACTACACCCAGAATTTCCAGTACTTCTTGTTGAACTAACAGGTTGGTGAAAACAAGCCCAATGAATGGGCCATGACACAACTCTTTGAAGAGCTCCATATCAGAAACTGCTTTCTCTCCACAAAAGGCTTGGATCCATCTAAAGGCACATCCATAAGAGATTACTGCTCATCCCACAAAATCCTATGACACACATCCATGAGTGACATCAGATAATTACATTAGCACCCATGGTGGGAGACATGCAATCAGTCGTGCCTAAACTGAGTCTCAATATATACTTAGCTGCACACTTAACATCATGCCCCTGGACCCCAGACAAGTAACCCTCCCTCACCTACCTACAGACCAGGTGATAAATACGATAACTCTGACTCCTGATCCTAGACTCGAGGAGATATTACTATCTCTACAACAACTCAAAGAGACATCCAAACTCTTCATGACCTGATCCTAATTCAACCAAAACTACATATGAAATTCTTCCACCAACCACACGCAAGCCAAGCACTCTTGATGGAATACAGTACCTGACCCTAATGCCTTATCCCGCCCGATCAGAATAAAAAAAAACCAGTTACCACCGCAAAAGCTTACTTCTCTACTCCACTCCTACGAGCTCACAACTCCACGCCCACGCACAACACAATGATAGTGTCCTCGATCCATTCTATCCCTCCCAACCCTGATAGAGCTACGAGACACATTCCCAGAGGTATTGTTGAAAAAAACGTAATGAGAGTACCTATCTTACAAGACCCCCAACATTATACCCGTCAAGGCACGGCTAAAATGTATCCTACTAAACTGGAGGTCGGCCGCACAACATGCCGCTGATATAGCTGACCTCGTACTGACTAACGAACCCGGCCTCATAATTTTAACGGAAACTTGACTTATTGAATTATCCCCGCCCTTCCTAGACATACTAGTGCCCCCAAACTATCACATCACAAGATTAGATAGAATTGATCGGCTTGGAGGTGGAATTGCCTGCATACACTGGAACTACCTCTTTGTGAAACGTCCTAACTCCCCATTTTTCTCATCCTGTGAATACTTCTGTCTAGACATCTCTAACAATAATAAGCCATTATGCTCACTTCACTCATTTTACCATCCACCAGGAAATAACCTTACCTTTAATTGAACACTTAATGGATATCCTAGCAACAAATGCCGGACACCAGAACACTCAGATATTCATAGGGGACTTCAACCTCCACTGGAATGACCCTGACGACCCTGAGGTTAATAGCCTCAAAGCTTTCTTGACTGATCTTAACCTGGCTCAAATTTGTGACAGCCCCACCTATGAAAAAGGCTCAACCCTAGATCTAGTAATCTCCAAAGTGGACTCCACACAGCTGGATTTGATCCTACCATGTGACTGGTCTGACCATCACATCATCACTTTCCATATCAATAAAATAGTTAAACTACTCTCTGTCCAACCCAAGAGATCGAAAATCTGGAAGAGAAACCTAAATAACGTCAATCCTATCTCACTTGGAACTGCTAGTCCTATCCTAACGCCCCCACCTGACAGTTTATATGACGTAAACAATCTGACTAATCACTACTTCGAGTCTATGAACATGGTATTAGACAATATATCTCCACTACAATTGAAAAGCGTCTCCAATAAAGTATCAAACCCATGGTATGACGGTAGGCTAAATGATGACAGAAGAGCATTAAGAACAATTGAACGTCAATGGAGAGCAGCACCTTCCTGTACTCACCTCAAATTACTCCGAAGCACAAGAAACGCATATTACAGAAAAATCAGACGATCAAAAACTGATTGGACCAATCCAAGCATCATCCCAAAAGACTTTTTGAAATAATCAAAGCTCAATCTAACGGTGTCTGCCACTCACCTCATGTTAAGCCAGAATCACTCCCCAACTGTGAGACATTTGCATCCTATTTAACAACTAAAACTGAAAACATGAAGACAGACCTACTTAACGACCTATTAGCCCTCATCGATCCTCAAATGATCGCCACAAGAACCCCCCTCAGAAACCCGCTTAGTTATTTTGTAAAGCTCAACCTCAAAAACAACGCCGACTGGGCCTCCTTCACCTTCTACAGCGAAGAAACTATTCTAAAAACGCTCACGGCCTTGAATCCCTCCAATCACTTCTAGAACCCACTCCCAGCATCCCACCTAAAAGACTTCATTACTACGTTAGTGCCTCTTTGAACTGGGATTATAAACACCTCTCTGCTGCAAGGAACTATCCTAGACATCCTCAAAGTTGGTCAGATATCCCCCATCTTAAAGAAACCATTGGCTGACCCAGCAGACCTAAATACCTATTGAACAAGTTACTTACCTTCGGTAACGATATATCTGTAAGAAACAGTAGTTAGTATTAGATTCCTTACCTTAGAATATCCCCAGGCGTCAGTCTGGATCCGGAAACTTTTGCGTAGCAGTACCCCTGCGCGTCGGTAGGCGTCGTCTGCAGGCGTCCCCTGCGGCTCCGCGTCCGTCGTCGGCGTCGTGATGACGTCGCTGGAGTATATAGACGCCGTCTCCGCGCGCTGACGTCAGTTCTTTGCACACAGCTTTTCCGCGCCAGAACACGCAGAGCCATGGAAGAACCAACACTGGTGCCATGCGAAACTAGGGCCCTGAAGGCGATGACCTTAACCCTATGTATCAGTTCGCAGAACGGGGAGGATGGGTGGGGCGGTAAGGAATCTAATACTAACTACTGTTTCTTACAGATATATCGTTACCGAAGGTAAGTAACTTGTTCATCTGAAAGAAACAGGTTAGTATTAGATTCCTTACCTTAGAATAGATACCCCAGCAATACCAACCCCGGTGGTGGGTCTGCAAACCAATACAGCTTACACCAGAAAGTCCTGGAGGACAGAACGGCCAAAGAAGCCATCCCTCCGGATTTGACTGTCCAGGCAGTAGTGCCTTGCAAACGTGTGCAGCGAGGCCCACGTAGCCGCCTGACAAATGTCCTGCAAGGGGACTCCCCGGCCCAGGGCAGTAGTAGCCGCCGTGGCCCGAGTGGAATGGGCCCTCAGCCCAACAGGAGGCTCCTTCCGAGCCAAAGAGTAGCACGCTTTGATGCACAGGACGACCCACCGAGAGATGGTCCGTTTATGCACCGCCCGTCCCTTCTTCGCACCCACGTAGCCAACAAACAGTTGGTCATCCACCCGGAACTGGCGAGTGCGATCCATATAAAATGAAAGCGCACGTTTTGGGTCCAGACGATGGAGCCGCTCTTCATCCTTTGAAGGATGCGGAGGCGGGAAGAAGGAGGGTAAGGTGATGGACTGCCCGATGTGAAAAGCAGAGACTACTTTGGGCAGGAAAGAAGGTCTAGTTCTCAGAACCACCTTGTCTGGATGAATGGACATGAAAGGAGGTTTGACAGAAAGAGCCTGGAGCTCACTCACTCTCCTGGCAGAGGTGATGGCAACCAGGAAGGCCGTCTTTAAAGTCAGGAGACGGAGAGGACAGGAATGAAGTGGCTCAAAGGGAGCACACATCAAGAAAGTCAGAACCAGGTTCAAGTCCCACTGAGGCATCACAAACGGAACAGGTGGATACATGTGCGTGATGCCCTTCAAGAATCTCGTTACAATAGGGGACTTGAACAAAGAAGGTTGATCAGGCAGCCTTAGAAAGGCCGAAAGGGCAGAAAGGTAGCCCTTGATAGTGCCCAGAGCAGAGCCCTGCTGGGCAAGAGAGAGAAGAAAGAGGAGAACCTCGGAGAGAGGGGCAGAAAGAGGGTCCACAGCCTTTGCTGTGCACCATGCCACAAATCTGTTCTACCGGTAGGCGTATACCGACTTTGTGGAGGGACGCCTGGCAGCCAGAATCACATCACAAACTTCAGGAGGCAAGTCAAATGGCCTCAACTGTCGCCGCTCAATCTCCACGCATGGAGGTGGAGACTGGACAGGTTCGGGTGGAGAACCGTCCCCTGCTGCTGCGACAGAAGGTCCTCCAGAAGGGGCAGGCGGATCGAGGGACCGACTGACATGCTGAGTAGCTCGGGATACCAGTACCTTCGAGCCCAGTCCGGAGCCACAGGGATAACTTGGGCCCGGTCGCGCCTGATCTTCTTCAGCACTCTGGGCAGAAGTGGTATAGGCGGAAAGGCGTACAATAGACAGCAACTCCACGCGCGCCGAAAGGCGTCGCCGTGCGAGTGCCGTCTTGGAAACTCCAACGCGCAGAACTGATGACATTGCGCGTTCTCTTCTGTGGCGAATAGATCTAACCAAGGCTCTCCCCATTGCAGAAAGAGTCCTTTCGCCACGTCCGAGTTCAGACGCCATTCGTGATCCACCGAGCACCGACAGCTGAGTTCGTCCGCCCTGGCGTTCAGAGAACCTGCCAGGTGTTGAACCGTCAGAGTCACGCTCTGACGTTCCTGCCATTGCCAGAGACGCAGAGCCTCCTGGCAAAGGGTCCACGACCCCACTCCGCCCTGCTTGTTGCAGTACCACATGGCGGTGGTGTTGTCCGTGAACACCTGCACTACACTCCCGTTGACAAAGGGGAGGAATGCCTTCAGTGCTAGGCGGATCGCCCGCAGCTCCAACAGGTTTATATGGAGCCGGGACTCCGCCGGAGACCAGATGCCTCTGATCTCCGCCTCTCCCAAGTGGCCTCCCCAGCCCTGGAGGGACGCGTCCGTCACAACCACGTGCTCCGGTTGGGGAAGGGAGAGGGATCTGCCTCTGACCCAATCGCGGTCCGTAAGCCACCACTGCAGTTGTCTCGCAGTGCCCTCCGAGATCAAGACATGGTCGGACAAGTTGCCCTGATGCTGGGCCCACTGAAACCTCAGATCCCACTGCAGAGCCCGCATCCGCCACCGGGCGTGATGCACCAGAAGGATGCAGGAAGCCATCAGCCCCAGCAGCCGCAGCGTCAACCTGACCGAAACCCGGGATAACGGCTGAAAGATGGGAATCAAAGCCTGTATATCCCGGACTCGCCGTTCCGGAGGATAAACCCGAAACTGCGCCGAGTCGAGAACCGCTCCGACGAAAAGGAGCTTTTGAGAGGGACACAGGTGTGATTTCGGCACATTGATGGAAAACCCCAGCTCGTGCAGGAGGTCTGCCGTCATCTGAAGGTGGTGGACGACTGTCTGGGGCGAGCCCGCCTTCAACAACCAGTCGTCCAGGTAGGGGAAGACTGAAACCCCCAACCGGCGCAGATGGGCTGCGACCACCGCCATCACCTTTGTGAACACCCGTGGGGCGCTGGTAAGGCCGAATGGGAGCACGATAAACTGAAAGTGCTCGTGGCCTACCGTGAACCGCAGGTAACGCCGGTGGGCCGGCAGGACGGGGATGTGAAAATACGCATCCTGCAAGTCCAACGCTACCATCCAGTCTAGCGGGTCTAGAGCAGCCAAGACCTGAGCCAAAGTCAACATCTTGAACTTCTCCTTCCGGAGGAAGCCGTTGACGTTCCGTAGATCCAAGATAGGACGTAGGCCCCCTTTGTCCTTCTTGGGTACCAGAAAGTAGTGGGAATAGCAACCACGCCCTACTTCTGGCCCAGGAACGCGCTCGACGGCCCCCTTGGCCAAAAGGGCCGTAACTTCCTCCTGCAGAAGTGTCAAGTGGTCCCCCGACACACGGTGGTTCTGCGGTGGCATGGCTGGAGGAGTGGTCTCGAAGGGGAGGGAGTAGCCCCTTCGGACGAGCTGCAGCACCCACCTGTCCGATGTGATTGCGCGCCAGCGGGAGTGGTGATGGCGAACCCTGCCACCCACTGGCGTCACATGGGCTTGAAAGCACGGACTAGGAGGATTTGGAGGCCGATGCTGCGGGGTGAGGTGTGGTCTGACCTCGCCGTTGTCCCCGACCGCCTCCACGGCGGACTCCACGGCCGCCACCGCGTTGAGAAATGTGTTGCGGCGCGTGGCTGGCAGCACGTGTGGGACCGCCCCTTCCGTGGCCACGAAAGGAGCGAAACGAACCCGTTTGCTGGCGCTGGGTCGAGAGACCCAAGGACTTGGCCGTGACCCTGGAGTCCTTGAAGCGCTCCAGCGCGTGGTCCGCTTTGTCGCCAAACAGGCGACTGCCATCGGACGGCATGTCCATCAAGGCATTCTGGACATCTGCCGAAAAGTTGGGGACACTCCAGACGCCGCCTTACCTGCCGTGAGGGGAACGGCCAACTTGCTTTGCTCTCTGCCCCTGCTCACCGCCTGCTCTCTGCCTGAACCGCGCCGTGAGGGAAACGGCCAGCGCTTGAAATCTTCAGCGCCCATACCGCCATCCACCGCCATCCACCCGGTGCAGCAGCAGCTGGGGAACTACATCACCCAGCTGCCCTGGGGGTGGACGCGGCGGGTGTGACGGCGGCCACGCGCCAGGAGGCGCCTTATTAGCAGGGAACGCCTCTCGCACACGCGAGTCGCGCGCGGGAGAAGCCCGGGACAAGGGCGGGACCGTCTGTGGCCGTCAGTGGTCTACAGTGGCCGGGCGGGCCACGTCCCTAAGTCTTTCTCTTTTAAGGTGAGCACTGTACTTGGACACGAAAATGGGCGACAATACGCCCGCTGCCATTAGCAATGAAGTCTCCACCCAGGGTGTTGATACCTCCGTCTCTCTCATCACATCTTTTGAGACACTGATAGACACGGCTTTTAACGAGATTGTGGAGACTGAGAGGAGGTTTTCTATGGGTCCATTTTCTACCAACTTTAACTCGAGTGTAATAACAAACAGTACAAGTAGTACTTATGGGAATACGCACATAACCCCCGCAGTAACTATTGTTAAGACGTCACATCCTCCTGTCGATGTTCCCATTGTCTTAGATGACGAAGATACTATCACCTATATAGCACAGGACTCTGCCTTTTCTTCCCCGGCAGTTGTCGCCTTAAAACCGGCACATATATCTTCACCTACTGTACCTACTGTAGCTTCGCTAAATGAAAACGTTCCAACAACAATCACAATAGCTTCATTTGATGAGGCTCATACCTTGGACAATTTAGAACTTAGTAGCAACAAACAGGGAGGTGAAAAACGCAAAAGAGGCACCACTAAGCAAAGTGCCAACAAAAGGAAACAACCGCCAACCCATAAGAATCAGCCCACACCCCAAAGTCTGTGGAATAAACAGAAATCCACAGGGATGCAAATTGCTACTATGGAGGAAGAAGATCAAGCAGATATGGGCTGTACTATCGTGCCATCTACCATTCACTCCAGTGAGAGCTCTAATACTGTTTGGACCCAAACAACACTAATGGGAGATAATTACAATCTTTCAAGACAGAATGTGAACCTTATAGAAACTATAGTGGATACTATTTTTAATCGGATAGAAAAGCAAATGATCAGTCAGTTTAATAATGTTTTTAAAAGACTTGATAGACTTGACAATTTGGTCAAAAACGGAGAAACAAAAAAGAAGGGGTCTGTTGTTTTGGACCAAATTAGGGCCGATCGTCTTATAAAAGAACTGGAATCTGTAAATAACACTCTGTCTGCAAAGAAACAGGAAACTTCTACTCTCCTGGGCGGGGTTTTGAGTAACCCCGGAACTTTGCCGCTGTCTACTGTGCTACCTACAGCTCCATTAAGACCTACTGATGGAGGGCCACTTTTAACAAAATCAGATTTGACTACTAGGCCTACCCCTACACCTGCCCCTAGGAAAACTACAACCTCCCTCATCACTAACTGCACCAACACTGCTTCGAACTGTGAGAATGGTTCTACCCAACCAGCGACAGCGTTGAGATCAACTGTTGTAAGTAATACTGAGGACATTCGTAAACAAGGGCCAAATAAATCAATTAAGCATCAAGGGCCGGCATTACACTTGCCTCCAGATGCTTGTCCCTATGTTTTAGTTCTTGCAGGCGTACCACAGTTGAGGGAGAGCCAGGGGGAGTCTTGGGTGCAATTAAGAAACAAATGCATAGATTGGCTGACTAAACATAAAGGCGTTGGTTATGATATCTCTAGAGAGATTTTATCGGCACGTAGGGTGTCGTGGATTGGACCTTTAACTAAAGATAAGGAAGGCGACTGCATAGTTCTTAATTTCCAGAACCCAGGGACTGTGAGAAACCTTCTTAATAGAAACAGTAACTGCTCTGCCATTTCTACTGTTGTAACCATGCTACCTTTGAGTTATTTCTACAGACAAATGGCAAGACACCCACGGCCTCCTCCAGTGCAATTTTTATCACAACCACTACCTCAACCAATGCACTTTCACCCTTCGTCCATGTACTTTCAGCCACCGCCTATGCAATTCCAACCGGCCCCATTTCCTCTTAATATGTTCAATAGATTTGCACCTTTGTCGGACTTAGATTTGCAGGATTGACCATCTCTGCCTAATTCTGTTGCACCATCTATGTCGCCAATTTCTGAATCCCAGGTTGTTCCCCAATACTTGCCTCAACCTTTGACTTGACCGGTTACGAGTCAAAAAAATTTGATTCCAAAACGAAAGAACCTGGATTCCGAATTATTGGTTGTAAGTTGGAATATAGCAGGTCTAAAATCGAAATTAAAAATTCCAGAATGGCTAACTTGGGTTGACAATAATTGTGATATATTGATGTTGCAAGAAACTTGGTGTATAATGTCACCATCGATGGAGGGCTTCTGTTGTTACAATTTAAAAGCCACCCCCTCCCATATGGGCAGGCCCAGTGGGGGCTTATCCATCTGGTCCAAAATAAAACCTGGGGTCCAAACTACATTGATCCCTACTTTAGGTAACTGTTTTATGGCCATTAAGTATTTTAATAGAATGAAATTGTGCATTATTAACTTTTATAATAATGATTTCGTAACTCATCCTAATGATAATTTTATTTCTTTGTTTGCATTTATTGATGATATTATGGAAGGGCATAAGTATGGGCCTTTTGACGGTATCTGCATCGGAGGGGATTTCAATGCCCATATATATCGCAGCAGCCCACCATGTAAAAACGGTGAAGAGTTGAAAAATCTTTTAGCCTCCCGTGATTTATTAAATGCAATGGAAATCGTGGGTTCAAGTGTTGATAGCATAACAACCCCAACTTTCGTGGGTCATGGTTGTGCATCCACAATAGATTACATATTTATATGCCCATTATTAAGTGACATCATTTTAAAAGCAGAAGTCATCTGTTCCGCTTATAGCGACCACTATCCAATTAGAATATATTTACATAATCCTCAGACCTGGAAGGTTGCAGCAAAAGTAGAGAGTGGGCCAAAAAATCTGTCTTTATCGACCGATAGATTAAGACTAGTGTGGAAAGGGGTAGACAATAAAGACATTTTAGCTAGAGTAATTAGAAAACATCTTGTGGTAGTAGAGACTTGCTTATCATACTCGAGCCCCTGTGTTGTTGTGGTCGAGGCCTTTGGCAATTTATGCAGAGCCATTAAAAAAGAATCTTCTAAACCAGCTAGGCAGAATATAGCTCAAGGTCCACGCTGGTTTGACTCTGCCTGCTCCAAGGCCAATAGGGAATTGAGGGCTGCCCTAAAAACTAACCCTAGGGATGTGCCATTGGTACGAGATTTAAGATCAAAATATAAAATTGCCCTACACACCAGATCTGAGGCTCTGGTAATTAACCATTGGGAATCTCTCACACGCACTGCCATGCTAAAGGATACAGCCGGCTTCTGGAGAGAAGTGAAGTCCCTAAGATCCTTTGGCTCTAGTCTCAACCCAATTAACTGCAACATAACCGGTGAGGCTTGGGTTGAGCACTTTTCTCAAATTTATGCCATATCAGCCACCTCTCTAGTTATTGCCCCCCTATCCAATAGCGCTGAACCTTTGACCTTTTCATTAATAGAGGTCGAGGAAGCTATAATTGATAGTGCAAGTAACAAAGCACCTGGCCCCGATGGTCTCTCTATCGATCAGATTAAATCAGAAATTAATTTCTGGGCCCCTCTCCTATGCAACCTATTTAATAACCTGTGCGAAAACTCAATTCCTGAATCCTGGTCGAACAGTGTTATCGTACCAATCTTCAAAAAAGGTGACAGGTCGGATCCTGCCTGCTACCGTCCGATCTCACTGATCGACAATACGTTAAAGGTCCTTGGTAGGGTAATCTTTAAACGGATAAGGAACTGGGCTGAGGACAACAATGTTCTTCATTGTAGTCAACTGGGATTTAGAAGCCACGTAGGCACAGTTGAACAGTGTCTAAATGTAAACCTGATTATGGCTAAATACATTATTGTTAAAAAATCCCCCCTTTATTTAGGTTTCATGGATCTGAGTTCCGCATTCGATTTTGTTAATCGTTCTAGGTTGTGGTCTCTTTTGCTTGATTATGGTTTGGATGACTCTCTGGTGTATTTTTTGTCTGAGTTACATAGGGACTTAAAAGCAAGAGTACGGATAAATAATGATGGCGATCTGTCCAATGATGTTCTTATTAGCAGAGGAGTTAGACAGGGCTGCGTACCCGCCCCCCTGCTTTTTATTTTATATATCAATGGGTTGAGCAGCAGTTTAAATAAAATTACTAAGGACGTTCCAATTATAAATGGCGTCCCAATTACTACTCTACTTTATGCGGATGACGCAGTACTAATGGGGCGAACCCCGAATGCTCTACGCATCTTAATTTCGGGGTTTGTTGCGTTTATGTCTGATCTTGGTTTAAATACCAATTTTAAAAAATCCTTTATCATGAACTGCGGACCTAAAAAGTACAATATTACATCAATTAAATCCGGCAACAATATTTTAAAATGCACTAGCACTTTTCCCTATTTAGGGTTACTTTTTTCCAACTCTGGCTCTTGGCAGCCGCATGCCGCTTATGCGAGAAATAAAATTGGCAAGTCAATTAAATCAATCTTATCCCTCCGACAACCAAAACTGGCAGATGTGGTAACACCCCTACTTAATATATACCGCACCCAATGTCGACCAACTGGGACATATGGAGCTGAAGTGTGGGGATACTGCAAAAGCACGGGTCTTCAGTCAGAGGAAAATAGATTCTGTAGGAGGGTGCTGGGAGGAGTCCCTTGCGCCTCTACACTTATCTGTCATAACGAACTGAGATTGTCCTATATTGATGACTTCATTAGGTCTAGGCCTGCTCTCTTTTGGATCAAGGTATGGTTAAATCCAGCAGCGTCCTTAACGCGCAGTATAATATCTGACTGTTTGTTAAGTGATAGTTTTCATCACATACCTTGGTTTAATGCAGTCAAGGATAGCCTGCAGAGCGTGGGTCAGGGTTCTTTGTTTAGTTCCCCGAACTCTATTGTCCCCGCCCATAAGCACAGTATTAAACGGGCTTTACTTGACCTATACAAAGAGGATCGCTTGAGGTCTGAGTCTATTAAACCTGGTGTCATTAGATATCAGCTCATTATTGACTTAAGTTGTGATAATTTGATTAATTTGGAAAAATTTTATAGATACTTGTCAATACCCATAGGAAAGTGGAATAGGAGCCTTTTGTTCAGGTTTCGGGATGGAAGCATAGTACATTTGCTCAGCTTCCCCCTTGGCTACAACAAAAAACTGGAAGAATTGGACTGCCCCTGTTCTCAGGGCGGGAAACAAAGTCTATTGCACTATTTCTTCTTCTGCGGCTTCTATAAATTATATACCTGTCAATACTTAAGGCCGACCCTTTGTAAATATAACCTCAGAGATTTTAATCTTGCTTTAAAATTTCTCCAAATGCTACATACTGATGAAGTTATATACACTGTAAACTGCTTTATAAAAAGATGTGTCAAATCGAGATCATGCATGGAGTTTGGATAATTGCTAATAGCACTATGGTATTGTTGCACTTCTTGCACCTAATTATTTATTTTAATTGCCCGTTGATTTAGTTGTATATGTATTCTGTTGTAAAGGATCATTTTTTGGGAGTACATAACTTGAATTTTATGTGTATGTTGCTAGTAGTATAATGTTTCTCCCTTTACTATCTTCTTTGCACTTTATACTATGCTTACCGCACTTTATGATATATGCTGCTTAAATGCTATCTTGATAAATCTGTTTATTTATATATGTTTTAAACTGTTCTTAATGCATTTTTATGTACTTTTATGGATGTATTGACAATCCGAATAAAGATCATTTGACTTTGACTTTGAAGTTGGCGGACCTCAGCCAGGCGTGGCGACGAATCGCCACCGTCGTGGACATCGCTCTGCCCAGCGAGTCGGTCGTATCAAGACCACACCTGATGGAGTATTTTGCTGCGTCTCGGCCTTCAATCATAGCCTTGCTGAGCATTGCCCGTACCTCCTGCGGGCATTCTGGCAGCAGGCCCGCGACCGTATCCCACAGAGAGTGGGAGTAGCGGCCCAAGAGGCATGCGGTGTTACAAGACCGCAGTCCCAAACTCAGGGACGAGAAGACCTTTTTTCCATACTGGTCGTACCTCTTGGATTCCCGGTCGGGCGGGGCCGACGGGAATGCGGTCTGGGAAGTCGAGGCCTGGATCACCAGACTCTCAGGGGTGGGATGGGTGGACAGGAACTTGGGGTCATCCGGACACTGACGGTGGCGTCTGGCCACGTTCCTATCAACAGGCGAACCTGAAGCGGGCCTGGACCACGTGCCCAAAAGAACGTCAGACAAGGCTTCGTTGAACGGCAGCAGTGGCTCCTGTGGGCATGACTGCGGTTTGAAGACCTCAGTGAGGATGTTAGGCCTCACGGCCGCGACGGGGAGCTCAAGGTGTAAGGCCTTGGCAGCCCTCATCAACACCACTGAATAAGCAGCCCCCTCCTCCGAAGCCACGGTAGGAGGCGAGACAAAGCCAGGGTTAGGAGAGTCGTCCAGACCACTGGCGTCACCCAAAGCACCTGTCCAGTCCACATTGTACTGACACTCGCGTGACAGAGGGTCCTCAGACCCCTCCCAACCCTCTCCGTAATCTACATCTTCACCATATTCGGAATCAACAATGTAGACCGGCTCCCCGGGGTCCACAGGCCCCATCGGCGTCGGACTCGGCGTCGGGCGACGCCGGTCCGACTCCGCGTCCGGAGTCGGAGAGGGTATGGGGGCGGCGCCGCCCGGAGCCGGTGCCAGAGCACCGGCGCCGCGCGGGGGCGGCGTCGGGGGCAACCCCGATGGAATCGGCGCCGGAGAGGCCGGTAGACCAGCCGGCGTCGACCCTGAGGGTCCCTGCGGCGCCGGGGTCGGAGCCGTCGGCGGCACAGGGGCCGGAGCACCCAATGGCATCGAGGCAGGAGCACCCGAACCGCTAGGGCCCCCGGACGGAAGCACAGGGCCCGAAGGCGCCGTAGGCCCCGTCGGAGGAGACAGTGCCATCATGGCCATGAGGAACCCCTCTATCTCCCCGGGCGTCGCGCCTTGTCCAGGGACCGTAGGGTATGGAGCAGGCCGCGCCGGCGACTCACGCGGAGCCGCGGGGCCACCCGAACCCCCGGCCGAATCGCGCGAGCATCGGGGGGAGTCGGGGGTACGATGACGACGCCCCGACTTCTTGTGTTTCCTACCTGAGGAACCAGAGGAATGGTGACGACTTCCGGAGCGCTCGTGGCGGCTCCGCGACCGCTCCCTCGACCTCCGGCCGGACCGGGACCGCTCTCGGCACGGGGCCGACACCCGCAGCTCGAGTAGCTTGCGGGACCGCTCCCGCCTAGCTTTACTCGTCAGGGCCCGGCAGTCGACACAGTCGTCCACGGCGTGGTCGGGGCCCAGGCACCGGAGGCAGAGTCGGTGATGATCCGTGACCGACATCGTGCGGTCACAGTCGTCACAGTTCTTAAAACCGGGCATCCTACCGGCACCGTAAGAAGAATCAAGGATTCACAAAAAACTTTGGTCAAAAGACCGGAGTACTGCACTTCTCGGATCTGCGCTAACTGGCGCGGAAAAAAGAAGAACTGACGTCAGCGCGCGGAGGCGGCGTCTATATACTCCAGCGACGTCATCACGGCGCACGACACCGACGATGGACGCGGAGCCGCAGGGGACGCCTGCAGACGACGCCTACCGACGCGCAGGGGTACTGCTACGCAAAAGTTTCCGGATCCAGACTGACGCCTGGGGATATTCTAAGGTAAGGAATCTAATACTAACCTGTTTCTTTCAGATGCCCTATATCCAACATCCCTACCCAGGCCAAATTATTAGAAAAATGTGTTCATATGCATCTCACCAACCACATTGACCACTTCAACCTGCTCGATAAATTCCAATCTGGCTTTCGATCAGGGCATAGTACAGAATCGGCCATTACCCACATAATAGACGACGCATAAAAAGTATTGGACCAAAACAAAGCCTGTTTACTAATCCTGCTAGACCTATCCTCCGCCTTCGACACCATCAAACACAACAATCTACTAGACCTCCTGAAACATAGAATGGGTCTATCTGGAACGGTTCTCAACTGGTTCACCTCCTTACTTCAAAATAGAGCACACAGATTCAAGACCAATCAATTTTTATCCAAACCCAATCCAGTCACTCTAGGAGTACCCCAAGGATCTTCCCTCTCCCAGACACTCTTCAATTTCTTTATGGAACCACTCACCAAGCTTCTCAATTCTTCAAATGTCCAATAAAACATGTACGCAGATGACACACAACTCTACATTAAGGTCCACTCACTTGAGGACATCAAGTCCCTCAACACAACGCTCCAAAAAACACAGTCCTGGCTAGCAAATAACCACTTAAAAAATTAAACACTCTAAAAACAGAATTCCTCCTAATAGAGCCCCCCAGACAAACAAACTTAATCGTGGAATGGATGAAGCACCTACAGCACTCGACGGTCAACCACATATTATCGACCAAATTGCTAGGAATAACTCTGGACAATAAGCTAAATATGCAGAAGCACATCAGCGTAGCAACTAAAGGAGCAAATTTTCAATTGAACACCTTAAGACTAAAACCCTTCATACCGGCAATTGACTTTAAACAGGCAGTTCAAACTCCTTTAATACCCAGAGTGGGATATGGGAGTGCCGCTCTCTGTGGCCTTCCCAGATCAACAACAGCTCCTCTAAGAGCGACAATCAACGCAGCCGCCAGATTAATCACAGGCTCCAAATGAAACTGTCACATCTCCTCGGACCTGCGTGCCCTTAACTGGCTACCCTTTGATGCCAGAATCCACTTGAAAATCGCCTGTATGACACACAAGGCACTGCATCACAAAACCCCACAATACCTTGCGGAGAAATTAGTACTATCGGGTGGTAACAGAACCACCATGAGTTCTTATAACCTGCTACTGAAACCACAACGATTTTCCAAGAAGAAAACCTATAACCGCACCTTCTCAGGAATGGCCCCTAGGATTTGGAATGCTTTGCCCCCAAAACAAGACACCCTAACACAACACTCTTCAAAAAAGAAGTGAAATCGATTCTCTTGGCAAAATTCACATGAACTATTGGATGCAGTCATGTAAATATTTGTTATGCTGTGATAGTCAACACTGTCGGACCAATATTTCTATTAGTATTATGTATGTATATTTCTATTTCCTATATTTGTTGTAAAGCGCACTGATACCCGCAAGGGTCTTGTATGCACTATATAAAACCTTCAAAATAAAATAAAAATAAATAAATAGAAATAAGGGTTACCAAAGGTAGTATCTTGTTCTTCCGACAGAGACTTAACTAACTGCAGATTCCCCACCTTAGAATAGATACTCAAGCGATACCGCCATGGAGGTGGATCTGCAAACTGGTTTAGACCAAAAGGTCCTGGAGGACAGATCGGGTAGAATACCAATCATGATGGACCATATTGTCCAAGCAATAGTGCTTTGGAAACGTGTGAAGGGACATCCTCATGGCAGCTTGGCAGATGTTCAGGACAAGTACTCCACGCACTAAAGCAGTATCGCTGCTTCCTGGTGGAGTGAGTTCACAAGCCCTCATGGGGTTGTTTCTTCACTAGCAAGTAGTAGATGTTTATACAGAGTATTAGCTAACTGGAAATGGTTCATTTTTGCGCAGCTTTACCATTCTTTGCTATGGAGAATCCAAAGAAGAATTGATCGTCCACCCGATGATCTTCGGTGCAATCATCTGTCCCTCTTTGGACAGATGAGGCAGAGCTCTGGCTTAAGTGAAAGGGGGTGATCACCGTTAGGAGGAAAGAGGCACACGTCAAAAGGACCAATTTTGTCAGAGAAGAAGATAGTGTATGGAAGTTGGACTGACAGAGCCTGAAGCTCACGGGCTCTCCTGGCTGATGTATTGGCCACCAGGAACACTGTTTTCAGAGTCAAGAGGTGCAAAGGGCAGCTATTAAGGGGTCAAAGGAGACAACATAAGAAAGGTAAATACCAAATTGAGGACCCTTTGGGACATCAGAAACAAAGTAGGCGGGAACAAATGTAAAACTTTCTAGAACCTAATCACAATGGGTGACTTAAATAGGGAGGGTTGATCCTGCAGCCACATGAAAGCTAAAATGGCTGACTAATAACCTTTAATGATGTCTACAGTGAGACCTTGCCTGGCTAAAGAAAGAACAAACAACAGAATCTATGCATGAGGTGCATAAAGGGAGTCCACGTGGCGTGAGGAACACCAAGACACAAACTTATCCCAAGGCAGGCTTAGACAGTTTTAGTGCATGGACGCCTACCCCTCAAGATGGCATCACAAACTTCAGGAGGGTGGTTGAAAACTCTCAACTTTCACAGCTCAATCTCAAACCATGATGGTGGAGCGTGCGCATGTTCAGGTGCAGGACCCTGCCCTGCTACTGTGACAGAAGATCCCCTAGAAGGGGCAGCATGACCGAGAACAGGTACTCATGCTCAGGAGTTCTGGATACTATACTCTCAATGACCAATCAAGAGCTAGTAGGACTTGGGCCTCGTTGTTCCGGATCTTCTTTATTAATTTGGGCAGTAGTTGTATCAGAAGAAAGGCATACTAGAGTCCCAAGTTCCACTCGAGGCATCTCAGAGCGAAAACTGCTTTGGAAACCCCAGTGCGCAGAAGTGTTGACTTGCACGCTCTTGGCAGTGGTGAGCAGGTCAAGTCAAGGCTCTCCCCCGTCTTCCAAGAGATTCCGCCAGGTTTTGTACGACCAGAAAAATCTCCTGATGCTTCAGGCATGTCCAGAAGCACAGTGCCCACTGGCATAGAGCCCATGACTTCACCCCGCCATATGTTTTGCACTACCATATGGTGGTGGTGCTGTCTATGACCACCTGGACCCAGCCTTCCTTTGATGGATGGAAGGAGGAAGGCTTTCAATGTCGAGCTGATAACTTTCAACTACTCCAACAAGTTAATGTGGAACTGAGCTTCTGCTGTACACAAGAGTCCTCTGATCTCCATCTCCCCCAGATGGCCACCACAACCAATGAGTGACAATTCTATCACCGCAGTGAGGTCTGGGTGGGGAAGCTAGAGGGGTCTTCCGCTGACCCAATCGCAATTCATAAACCACCACTGCGGATCTTGTGCAGTCCCTCGGATATTTGTAACCAGGTCAGAAAGATTCCCCTAATGTTGCACCCACTGGGAATTCAGGTGGGACTGTAGAACCGAATATGCCATCGGGCTTGTTGTATCAGCAGGAGGCCATGAGAACCAGCAGCCTTTGAGTCAGTCTCACCGAAAACCGGAATAGATGCTGAAACATCGAAATAGACTCGCCGCTCCAGGAGAAAGGCTTGGATCTGCACTGTATCTACAATGGCACCAATGAAAACAAGCTTCTGAGTAGGAGTCAAGTGTGACTTCGGCTTGTTGATAGTGAACCCAGGGAATCCAGCAGGTTTGCCAAAGTCTGGAGGTCGGCGACGACTGCCAGGGGCAGGCCCACCTTCAGCAGTCGTTAAAGTAATGGAAGACTGGGTCCTTGACCTCTACAGATGGGCTGAAACCACCACCATAACTACAGTGAACACCAAAGATGCACTGGTGAGGCCAAAAGGGAGCACAGTAAACCGCAAAAGCTCCTGGTGCACTATGATCTACAGGAAACATCTGTGGGCTGGCAGGACAGGGATGTAGAAATGTGTGTCCTGCAGACCCTGCAATATTCATCCAGTCTCCAGGATCGATGGAAGACAGTACCTGAGCCAAAATTACTGTCTTCAATTTCTCTTTTTTTTCAGGAAGGCATTAAAAGGGTGCAGATCTAGTATAGGGTGGAGGCATCCGGCCTTTTTCGGCACCAGAAAGAAGCGGGAATAACAGCGCCCCCTACTTCTGGTGCAGGCACCCTTTTGATGGCTCTTTTGACCAAAAGTGCCTGCACCTCCTGAAGGAGAAAGCAAAGATGGTCCTCAGTCAGCCATTCGGGGGATGGTACTTGAGTTTGAGGTCTTTCCACAAATCGTAGGGCATACCCTTTCTGCACAATCTAAAGCACCCATATAACTGATGTAATCATCGAGCATTGGTGCAGATCCTGCCATCAACAGGATGGCTGTGCTGGATGGAGGGCACACTAAAGGGGCTTGGAGGCTGTGGCAGTCAGAGGGGAGGGAGACTGGGCAAAACTCCCATGTCCTTTTTGGGATCTGTGACCCAGTCCTTAAAGGGACTGGACAGGTTGTTGGACTGTGTAAGACTGATACTGCGGATGCTCAAAGTTGTCCCTTAGACGTCGGGGCGAAAGGTTTGCTGCTGTGGCTGGGTCGAGAGGGAAAGGCAGAGGGATCTGGCAAAAGATGCCCTTTCCTCCTAAACCTGGTCCGGAAGGGATGCCAGAGTCTGGGGAGGTATCCAGGCCACTGGTGACACCCTGCTTCTCATATCACTTGACCTCAGCAGGATCCTTCAGGTGACCATACATCTCCTCCTCCTCTCCAGATTCAGGAAGGTAGGGCTTGTCTAGGGGGGGGAAGAGTCCAGGAGATGTTGAGGATTGGACGGCACGGTCACTGAATTCAGGTATGATAATACACTTGTAACTGAGCAATGCCAGAAGGGACAAAGCCAAGGTGGAAGGAGGTACCTGTGGTGGCACTGCTCCGGATCCGGGGGCTCTCGTTGAGGGTGAACCCACCAACGGTGGGTACCGTTCAGTCACAATTCAGCTCCATGTGCCCGAAAGCACTTAAGAGAGAGTTGGTGCCTCAAAGATGATATGCATGGCTTCATAAAAGTCTTTGAGTTGGGCGGGCGTCACTCTGGCACAGGGAAACTCAGGGTAGCGTGGAGTGGGCTCTGACACCGGCTCTGCAGGTGGAGTGCGAGAGGAGGGCCTGTAAGCACAATGTAGAGAAGGAGAACCCAAAGAATGCTGAGATTTCTTCTTCTTGTGCTTTTTAGACCTACCTGAATTCATTTAGGAGGTTTTGGAGCAGGAAGACTATCCACTGCAGGATCGCCTCTGGGAACGGCCCAGAGATATTCCACAGGACCAAGAACAAGACCAGGAGTGGCGAAGAGCCTTCTTCTGCCACACCAACCAGCATGAGCTTCATCACCGGCCCTCGAACCACATTTCAGTGAATCAACTTGCACTCAACTCTGGCCTTGGGGTTGTCTCCCAACCCCAGGCACCAGAGACAAACCAAGAGGGTATCTGACAGGGACATCTTCCTGTGGCAGTCTCTGCAAGCCTTGAACCCTAATGAACAAGTTACTTACCTTCGGTAACGATATATCTGTAAGAAACAGTAGTTAGTATTAGATTCCTTACCTTAGAATATCCCCAGGCGTCAGTCTGGATCCGGAAACTTTTGTGTAGCAGTACCCCTGCGCGTCGGTAGGCGTCGTCTGCAGGAGTCCCCTGCGGCTCCGCGTCCGTCGTTGGCGTCGTGCGCCGTGATGACGTCGCTGGAGTATATAGACGCCGCCTCCGCGCGCTGACGTCAGTTCTTTGCACATAGCTTTTCCGCGGCAGAACACGCAGAGCCACGTGAGAACCAACACTGGTGCCATTTGAAACTAGGGCCCTGAAAGGGATGTCCTTAACCCTAGGTATCAGTTCGCAGAACGGGGAGGATGGGTGGGGCGGTAAGGAATCTAATACTAACTACTGTTTCTTACAGATATATCGTTACCGAAGGTAAGTAACTTGTTCATCTGAAAGAAACAGGTTAGTATTAGATTCCTTACCTTAGAATAGATACCCCAGCAATACCAACCCCGGTGGTGGGTCTGCGAACCAATACAAACCTACACCAGAAAGTCCTGGAGGACCGAACGGCCAAAGAAGCCATCCCCCCGGACTTGACTGTCCAGGCAGTAGTGCCTCGCAAAGGTGTGCAGCGAGGCCCACGTAGCCACCTGGCAAATGTCCTGCAAAGGGACTCCCCGGCCCAGGGCAGTAGTAGCCGCCGTGGCCCGAGTGGAATGGGCCCTCAGCCCAACAGGAGGCTCCTCCCGAGCCAAAGAGTAGCACGCTTTGATGCACAGAACGACCCACCGAGAGATGGTCCGTTTATGTACCGCCCTTCCCTTCTTCGCACCCACGTAGCCAACAAACAGTTGGTCATCCACCCGGAACTGGCGTGTGCGATCCATATAAAATGAAAGCGCACGTTTTGGGTCCAGACGATGGAGCCGCTCTTCATCCTTTGAAGGATGCAGAGGCGGGAAGAAGGAAGGTAAGGTGATGGACTGCCCGATGTGAAAAGTAGAGACTACTTTGGGCAGGAAAGAAGGTCTAGTTCTCAAAACCACCTTGTCTGGATGAATGGACATGAAAGGAGGTTTGACAGAAAGAGCCTGGAGCTCACTCACCCTCCTGGCAGAGGTGATGGCAACCAGGAAGGCCGTCTTTAAAGTCAGGAGACGGAGAGGACAGGAATGAAGTGGCTCAAAGGGAGCTCACATCAAGAAAGTCAGAACCAGGTTCAAGTCCCACTGAGGCATCACGAACGGAACAGGTGGATACATGTGCGTGATGCCCTTCAAGAATCTTGTTACAATAGGGGACTTGAACAAAGAAGGTTGATCAGGCAGCCTCAAAAAGGCCGGAAGGGCAGAAAGGTAGCCCTTGATAGTGCCCAGAGCAGAGCCCTGCTGGGCAAGAGAGAGAAGAAAGAGGAGAACCTCGGAAAGAGGGGCAGAGAGAGGGTCCACAGCCTTTGCTGTGCACCATGCCACAAATCTGTTCCACCGGCAGGCGTATACCGACTTTGTGGAGGGACGCCTGGCTGCCAGAATCACATCACAAACTTCAGGAGGCAAGTCAAATGGCCTCAACTGTCGCCGCTCAATCTCCACGCATGGAGGTGGAGACTGGACAGGTTCGGGTGGAGAACCGTCCCCTGCTGCTGCGACAGAAGGTCCTCCTGAAGGGGCAGGCGGATCGAGGGACCGACTGACATGCTGAGTAGCTCGGGATACCAGTACCTTCGAGCCCAGTCCGGAGCTGTGAGAAGTTGGCCTGATATGCAGTGCTCACTATTCTAGTGATCACTATGTATCAGTCCAAACAACCCTTATTGATGATTGGTTGTAAGTCAACCTTATAGACCAGCTATCCTAGTAGCATGGATACGAGCAGTCTAAGGCTAAGACTCTAGAGGGCGTGTTAAGCCAGCTGTTTTACCATCACATTACCCCTTGAACACCCAGTGAAAGGACACCACACAAGTTGTTATGAAAATAAACAGTGTATTTATTTATAACAAGACTACCCAGGCTCTTTATGAGACAGGGAGCTAAGCACACAACAAAACTCTTACGAAAATACTTTAAGTCGCACAATTTACACAAATGCCCGAGGGGCACGAAAAACCATATACACAGTAAGTGGAATGCGAACTTGCTAGCAGGTAAGTAATACTTTTCTAGACTCAGAATTCGCTAGGCCTACAATTCTAAACACTGGGATTAGATGCAGGAGGCCTGTGGACGTCGTGTGCAGAGTGGGAACTCTCACGCGTAAGGCGGGAAAAAGTCTATGGAGGCTAGCAGTTGCAAAGTTACTGTTCTCGGGCGAACCCGACTAGGTGGGTCGAAAACAAGAGTGGATCCGAACACTTAGGGTGTTGGACTATGCTGGAGCACCGGAGTACTCAGGTTACCTAGCCCAGGGGCTGCGGCTGCATAGGGTTGAAGTTGCGTCGGAAACCCTCGTTGAAGATCCAGGAGCCTGAAGAAAGAGTTGCTGGCAGGCGGCCAGTGAAGAAAGTTCGGAGTGATCCAAGCCTGGATCAGGGAAGAAGAAACCTGTAAGCAGAGGGGACCAAGTTCTGAATCACTAGCCAGTGATTTGAGTGGGCACCAGGATGGCACCGGACGAAGTCACCTCAGCCAGGTGAGTGGGCGCTGCTGGGCTCGGCAGTCTCTCGGACCAGGAGGCGTTGTCGGCGACCAGGATGGAGGTGCGAGCTGTCCCACGAAGGTTCTTGCTGTCGACGTCCCTGGACCCAGGATTGGGCAACAAGTCTTGGCAAATGCAAGGCCCACGCGGTGGACCTAAAATGGCGTCTTGAGGGGACCAGGAGGGTCCAGGGTGCTCCTCTGTTGGAGGGGAGCCAGGGCTAGTTTGGAGCAACCAGACCAGCAGTAGTTGTCGTCGTGGAGCGTCGTGAAGGGGTCACTAGCCAACGGGCAAGCGACCTGGACAACGCGGTTGGCAGCAAAGAGCAGAAGGGCCCCACGCAGATCTCGTGGATGCAGGGGGGCTGAACTTCGGTTCTGGAGCTGCTCAGGGTCGGGGCTTCTCTTACCCCAAAGCACTCAGTCGAGGGTCACTCGGGAGTCGTGCTGGACAAGCGTCGTGCAGTTCTGAAGATGGCCGGTCCCTCGAGGTCTCGTCGCACCCACGGATCACAGCTGGGCTGATGATGTAGGTTGAGGTCAGAGGTGCCAGGGAAGCCGGTTCTCGTCGTGCTGGAGCAGTCTTGATCCGAAGGAGAGACTGGCAACAAACCGCGATGCTTGGTTAGTGCCTGCTGCTGCAGGGTGACTACTCCTTAGTCACAAGGGAGAATCTTGGGAAGAAGTCTTGAGTTCCTTTCGTGGAAAGTAGTTTCAGGATTCAAAGATGATCTGATTTGGAAGGGGGCCAGGTCCTACCTTTATCCTGCAAAAAGGGGCTGGCACGCGACTAAGTCCTGCCCTATGGGTGGGACCAGGAGGGGGGTGGTTACACCCCTCTCCTTTGGCGGGCTTTCCCCAGGCCAGGGGCTGGAGAGCCCCTGGAACTGGTTTCAGCCGGCCTATGCACAGTGAGCACCGGGGTGCCACTTGCAGTCACCTTCCTCTAAAGCCCTGCCTACCTAGGATACACAAAATCCTGTCTGGGACGGTGCTGGCACCGCCCCTGGCAGGAAACCCTTTGTCCTTGCCTCCTGGGCTGGGAGGACTCCCAACAGCAGGAGGGCAGACTTGTGTCTCGGTGGCAGCATCCATTTTGTGGAGCTAAGGCTCTGTCTGACTTTAACCGGGGTTACAGGTTACATACATGTCGTGTCCCTCTAGAAGGGTGGAATGCTAACCCCGTCGCCAGAATTGGCGAGGGGTTAGTATTCCAATTCGTATGACACCTTACTCGACATGTTTTGATAAAGCGATACCAGAGTTGGCATATAACTGCGAGGATTATAATGCACTTAAGAGTATATGGTATGCGATATCATGGAAACAGCTAAGGGATGGATCCCGAAAGCCGCAGACAGGCTCAGCTCATGCCAGAGCACCATCTCACACGATTCCAAGCACTCTGCCTTCAGGATTGTCAAGGACTGCCATAGGAGTGACTGATAGGAGATCTGTGTGTCCATTTAGGTTTAGATATAGGAATACTATATCTACAGCAGAGGGTGAGTACACCACTCTGCCCCAGCTGTCAAGCAGCCAGTTGTGTCTGATTTAGTTAGTCAGCCCAGGGGTGGCATAATACATGCTGCAGCCCCTGGGAGACTTCTGGGTGCACCTCAGCCCTGGGTACAGGGACTTGAGAGGGCCCAGTGCCAATTCAGTACCTGGGTACAATTTGGAGTAGAGAGAACAGCTAGGCTGTGGGTCTGATTAGCAGGCCCACAGCCAGGGAAAGTCGTAAACCAGTGAAGCAAAAAAGCAAAAATCTGGGTGATCATAGGATTGCAGACCCTACTCTCCTACATGACCCCCCCCCCAAACTTTGGGACAATAAACTAACCTTGACCAGGTGAGTCTTCTTGCTCTAAGTGGAAATACCTGGAGAGCCCATCAGCATTGCCATGATCAGTACCAGGTCTGTGTTCCACTGTAAAATCCATCCCCTGTAGGGAAATGGACCACCTAAGTAGTTTGGGGTTTTCACCCTTCATCTGACTTAGCCATAAGAGGGGCTTATGGTCGGTCTGAACTGTGAAGTGAGTTCCAAACAAGTAGGACCTCAACTTCTTCAGGGCCCATACCACAGCAAAGGCCTCCCTCTCAATAGCTGACCAATTTTTCTCTCTGGGGGTCAGCCTTCTGCTAATGAAAGCAATTGGCTGGTCGTTGCCATCAAAATTCAGCTGAGATAGAACAGCTCCCACACCCAACTCAGAAGCATCTGTTTGGACAATGAATGGTTTGGAGAAGTCTGGACTCTTTAGGATAGGTGATGTGCACATGGCCTGCTTTAGGTCATCGAATGCTTTCTGACAGCTTGCTGTCCACTGAACTTTCTTTGGCATCTTTTTACTTGTCAGGTCATTAAGGGGGGTCACTATGGACCCATAATTTCTGGCAAATTTCCTATAGTACCCAGTCAGGCCCAAGAAAGCTCGAACCTGAGTCTGGGTGATTGGAGGAGCCCAGTCCTTGATGGCCTGTATCTTACTCTCCAATGGCTGAACCTGGCCTCCACCTACAAGGTGGCCCAGGTATACAACCTGTGTCTGCCCTATCTGGCACTTAGTGGCCTTGATAGTGAGGCCTGCTTTTTGCAGGGCCTCTAACACTTTCCTCAGGTGGACCAGGTGATCCTCTCAGGTGGAGCTAAAGACAGCAATATCGTCCAGATATGCTGCACAGAAGTCATCCATCCCAGTGAGAACTTGATTCACCAGCCTTTGGAAGGTGGCAGGTGCATTTTTCAACCCAAAGGGCATTACCACAAACTGATAATGCCCACCAGGGGTAGAAAATGCTGTCTTGGGTCTGGCTTCCTCAGCTAACCTGATTTGCCAATATCCAGCTGTCAGGTCAAATGTGCTTAAGTAGTTGGCAGAAGCCAATCTATCTATAAGTTCATCTGCCCTTGGTATTGGGTGGGCATCAGTCTTAGTGACTGCATTGAGGCCTCTGTAGTCTACGCAAAACCTCATCTCTCTCTTACCACCCTGGGTGTGAGGCTTTGGCACTAGAACTACTGGGCTAGCCCAAGGGCTATCTGAGGGCTCAATGACTCCCAGCTCCAACATTTTCTGCACTTCTGTCTTGATGCAGTCTCTGACATGATCAGGCTGTCTGTAGATTTTACTCTTGACAGGCAGACTGTCTCCAGTGTCCACTTCATGGGTACACCAATCAGTCTGACTGGGTGTCAGAGAGAACATATGTCTGAAGAATTGCAGAACTTGCCTGCAATCCTGTTGCTGATGTTCAGAGAGGCTGCCACAAAAGACAACACCATCTACTGATCCATCATCAGGATTCTGAGTGAGCAGGTCTGGGAGAGGGTCACTCTCTTCCTCCTGTCCCTCATCTGTGGCCATGAGCAAGCTCATGTCCTTCCTGTCGACATATGCCTTGAGCCTGTTCACATGGAGCACCCTGAGGGGGCTCCTGGGGGTTCCAAGGTCCACCAGGTAGGTGACCTCTCCCTTTTGCTCAATGATGGTGTGGGGCCCAGACCATTTGTCTTTGAGGGCTGCTGGGGCCACTGGCTCCAGTACCCACACCTTCTGCCCAGGCTGGTACACAGTCAGGACAGCCTTTTGGTCATGCCAAGCTTTTTGGAGTTCTTGGCTGGCCTCTAGGTTTTTAGTTGCCTTCTCCATGTATTCAGCCATCCTGGAGCGGAGACCAAGTACATAGTCCACTATGCTGGTTGCAGGCTTTTTGAGAGGTCTCTCCCATCCTTCCTTCACCAAACACAGGGGTCCTCTTACAGGATGCCCATACAGAAGTTCAAAAGGGCTGTAGCCAACCCCCTTCTGTGGGACCTCTCTGTAAGCAAACAAGAGGGAGGGTATCAGGACATCCCATCTACGCCTGAGCTTTTCAGGTAGTCCATGAATCATCCCTTTGAGGGTCCTGTTGAATCTCTCAACAAGCCCATTGCACTGTGGATGATAGGGTGTGGTGAACTTGTAGTTAACACCACATTCCTTTCACATTGCAGTCAGATATCCTGACATGAAGTTTGCACCTCTGTCCGAAACAACCTCCTTAGGGAAGGCCACTCTGGAGAACACTCCAACTAGGGCCCTTGCCACTACAGGTGCTGTAGTGGTCCTAAGTGGAATAGCTCCAGGATACCTGGTGGCATGGTCCACCACCACCAGTATAAACTTGTGCCCTGATGCTGTCTGGGGTTCCATTGGACCAACAATGTCAATCCCCACTCTTTCAAAGGGAACCCCCACCACAGGTAGTGGTATGAGGGGGGCCTTTGTTGTGCCAGCTGACTTACCACTGGCTTGGCAAGTGACACAGGAGCGACAAAACTCCTTGGTATTCTCACTCATGTGAGGCCAGTGAAAGTGTGAGACAAGCCTGTCCCAAGTCTTTGTCTGGCCTAAGTGACCTGCAAGGGGAATCTCATGGGTCAAGGTGAGAAGGAAACCTCTCAGAGACAAGGGGATGACCAGCCTCCTGGTTGCACCAGGCTTGGGGTCTCTTGACTCAGAGTGCAGGAGTCCATCTTCCCAGTATACCCTATGGGCACCTGTGGCATTCCCTGCAGCCTCAGCAGAAGCCTGCTGTCTGAGGGGTTCAAGGGAAGGGCAGTCTAACTGTGCCTTCCCCAGGTCTTCTCTGGAGGGTCCCCCTGAGCCCAGAAACTCAACTTGATCAAGTTCAAGCTCTTTAGGCTCAGTTTCCCTCAGCTCTCTCAATTCAGCCTCCTCAGAGACTTGATCCTCAACCTGGGGCAAGGGGGAAGGCAAAGCCTTATCCCTACTGCTCTTCTTCTTGGAAGGTGTCTGGTCCATTCTTCCAGGATCCAGCACCTGTTCAGTGGGGCATCTTCTGGCCTGTGACCTAGTCACAGCAAGCACATGTGCTGGCAAGCCTAACATTTCCATGTGAGTCCTCTGCTCCGCTTCTGACCATAGTGATGACTCCAAATCATTGCCCAACAAACAATCCACTGGGAGGTCTGAACTAACCACAACTTTCTTTTGGCCACTTACCCCTCCCCAGGAGAAAGCAACAATTGCCATACTATGACTGGTAGTGACGTTGCTGGCATTGGTCACCAGGAAATCTGTACCTGGCATGATCTGTCCAGGGTCCACAAAGTTAGGTGTCACCATGGTGACACTGGCACAAGTGTCCCTATAGGCCTGAGCCATTTTGCCATTTATTAAAGGTGTCTGCCTGTATTTGCCCAAAGTATTGGGACTTACATCAGGGGACATATCCATATCCCCTGTACAGACAAGGACAGCCTGAGTGAGTGTGCCAACTAAGTTGTCAGACTCCTCAGTTCCCAAGGTTAACTCAACTAATCCCTTGGGAGGTGCACTACCACTACTGACTGTACTAGGGGGTGCAGTTGCCTTAGGGGCTGTAGTGGTAGAGGTTTGCCCTCCTCTTTTGGTGCACTCACTAAACCAGTGAGACTTACTTTTACAGTACTGGCACCACCTTTTTGACTGGCCTTCTTGAGTCTTCTTTTTCTGCTGTGAAGCCTGACGCCCACCCTCTTTGGTTTGTTGGGGACCTGTTGAAGACTTCTGGTCATTTTGTTCACTCTTAGTATTACCCTTCTGGTCTGCTTTCTTCTGACCACCCTGGTTCTGGTTCTGGTTCTGCTTGATCCTTGTTCTGACCCATTTGTCTGCCTTCTTTCCCAATTCTTGGGGAGAGGTCAGATCTGAATCAACAAGGTGCTGGTGCAACAACTGGTTCTGACAGTTATTTAAAATTTGTTCTCTCATCATCAGATTATACAATCCTGTGTAATCAGTAACCTTGCTACCCAGCAACCAGCCCTCCAAAGCCTTAGTGGCACTATCCACAAAGTCAGACCAGTCCTGAGACTGAGTTTCCTGGGTGTCTCTGAACAGCAACCTGTACTGCTCAGTGATTAAACTAAACCCATCAACCAGTGTATTCTTCAGGACCTGGTAATTGTTAGCATCCTCCACTCTTGTAGTGAGGAGCTTATCTCTACCTTTGCCATCAAAGGAAAGCCACAGTATAGCTGCCCACTGACTCTGGGGAATGCCCTGCACAGTGCAGGCCCTCTCCAAAGCAGCCATCCATTTCTGGATGTCACCCCCTTGTTTAAAGGGGGGCACTATTTTTGTCAGGTGTTTAGTATCTAAACCCTTCTCTCTATCTCTTGGGAGATTGCTGCCACCAGTGGGAACTAACCCACTCATCTGCTGCTCTCTAGCAAAGGCAAGCTTTTCTTTGGCCAGGGCAAGTTCTTCCCTTTCAATCCTCAGAGCAGCTTGTCTCATTCTGGCTTCATGCTCTATTCTCTGAGGGGAAGTCAATCTCCTCTGGGGAGAGTTCCTTCTCCTCTGAGAAGAGGCATTAGAGTGCAGAGATCCATTGGAGTCCCTAGAAAGAGATCTATCTCTCCTAACTCCAGGGTTAGGCCTACTTAGGGTCAGTACTGGGGGTCCCCCAGATCCTAGCCCAAGCAAGTCTATGTTGGCCCTAGTTAGCCTTCTGACTACCTCAAGACCTTTGTCTACCTCATCCCCAGAGAGTTCCTCAGGATCCTCCTCCCCAACTGCATTTACAGTGTTGTGGAGGTCTGGATCCCCGGTGGTACCCTCTAGGGCTGGCATATTCCCATCTAGCTGAGAAATCTTTCTCGCATCATATGTCTCTAAGAGACCTATCAGAAAGGGAATGGTGGGGTTAGACCCCTGTTTCAGTTTCCTGGAGGTACACACCTGTCTCATCTCCTGGAAACTGAGAGATGCATATCTTGAAGTGACCTGTGGAGGGTCAACTGCCACAAGGGGAGTCTCAGTAGACTCTCCCTGGGTAGACATGCTTTTCTAGTGAGGTGTAAGTGGTGCACTTACCTACACTATATGTTTACCTACTGATCCCTTGCTAGAGTTGTAGTTTAGGGTGTGCTAGGCCCTAGGAGCTACAACAGCTGGTTCAGTAGAACTCAGAGTATTCTAAGCTTAGTTATATGTACCTTAGTACTTATGTGATCTTTCAAATGATATTCTTAGGATATGTGTGGTAAAACAACAGCAAGCTCAAATCCCAACCGCTGCTCACCAATGTGAGAAGTTAGCCTGATATGCAGTGCTCACTATTCTAGTGATCACTATGTATCAGTCCAAACAACCCTTATTGATGATTGGTTGTAAGTCAACCTTATAGACCAGCTATCCTGGTAGCATGGATACGAGCAGTCTAAGGCTAAGACTCTAGAGGGCGTGTTAAGCCAGCTGTTTTACCATCACATTACCCCTTGAACACCAAGTGAAAGGACACCACACAAGTTGTTATGAAAATAAACAGATATTTATTTATAACAAGACTACCCTGAACTCTTTATGAGTCAGGGAGCTAAGCACACAACAAAACTCTTACGAAAATACTTTAAGTCGCACAATTTACACAAATGCCCTAGGGGCACGAAAAACCATATACACAGTAAGTGGAATGCGAACTTGCTAGCAGGTAAGTAATACTTTTCTAGACTCAGGAATCGCGAGGCCTACAATTCTAAACACTGGGATTAGATGCAGGAGGCCTGTGGACGTCGTGTGCAGAGTGGGAACTCTCACGCGTAAGGCGGGAAAAAGTCTATGGAGGCTAGCAGTTGCAAAGTTACTGTTCTCGGGCGAACCCGACTAGGTGGGTCGAAAACAAGAGTGGATCCGAACACTTAGGGTGTTGGACTATGCTGGAGCACCGGAGTACTCAGGTTACCTAGCCCAGGGGCTGCGGCTGCATAGGGTTGAAGTAGTGTCGGAATCCCTCGTTGAAGATCCAGGAGCCTGAAGAAAGAGTTGCTGGCAGGCGGCCAGTGAAGAAAGTTCGGAGTGATCCAAGCCTGGATCAGGGAAGAAGAAACCTGTAAGCAGAGGGGACCAAGTTCTGAATCACTAGCCAGTGATTTGAGTGGGCACCAGGATGGCACCGGACGAAGTCACCTCAGCCAGGTGAGTGGGCGCTGCTGGGCTCTGCAGTCTCTCGGACCAGGAGGCGTTGTCGGCGACCAGGATGGAGGTGCGAGCTGTCCCACAAAGGTTCTTGCTGTCGACGTCGCTGGACCCAGGATTGGGCAACAAGTCTTGGCAAATGCAAGGCCCACGCGGTGGACCTAAAATGGCGTCTTGAGGGGACCAGGAGGGTCCAGGGTGCTCCTCTGTTGGAGGGGAGCCAGGGCTAGTCTGGAGCAACCAGACCAGCAGTAGTTGTCGTCGTGGAGCGTCGTGAAGGGGTCACTAGCCAACGGGCAAGCGACCTGGACAACGCGGTTGGCAGCAAAGAGAAGAAGGGCCCCACGCAGATCTCGTGGATGCAGGGGGGCTGAACTTCGGTGCTGGAGCTGCTCAGGGTCGGGGCTTCTCTTACCCCAAAGCACTCAGTCGAGGGTCACTCGGGAGTCGTGCTGGACAAGCGTCGTGCAGTTCTGAAGATGGCCGGTCCCTCGAGGTCTCGTCGCACCCAATCAATCAATCAATCAATCAGAGCATTTGTATAGCGCACTACTCACCCGGAGGGTCTCAAGGCGCTGGGGGGGGGGGGGGTCCGCTACTGCTCGAATAGCCAGGTCTTGAGCTGCTTCCTGAAGGCGAGGTGGTCCTGGGTCAGGCGGAGGTGGGTCGGAAGGGAGTTCCAAGTCTTGGCGGCCAGGTAGGAGAAGGACCTTCCTCCTGTGGTGACTCTTCGGATGCGGGGGACGGCGGCGAGGGCGTGGCTGGTCGATCGAAGCTGGCACGTGGGAGCGTAGAAGTTGAGGCGGCTGTTGAGGTATCCTGGTCCTTGGTTGTGTAGGGCTTTGTGTGCGTGGGTGAGGAGCCGGAAGGTGATTCTCTTGTTGACCGGGAGCCAGTGCAGGTCTCTCAGGTGTCCGGAGATGTGGCTTCGGCGGGGGATGTCCAGGATGAGTCGTGCTGAGGTGTTCTGGATCCGTTGGAGTCTCTTCTGGAGTTTGGCGGTGGTTCCAGCGTAGAGGGAGTTGCCGTAGTCCAGACGGCTGGTAACGAGGGCCTGGGTGACCGTCTTCCTGGTCTCGGTGGGGATCCATCGGAAGATCTTGCGTAGCATTCGCAGGATGTGGAAGCACGACGAGGATACGGCGTTGACTTGTCTGGTCATGGAGAGGGAGGAGTCCAGGATGAAGCCCAGGTTGCGTGCGTGGTCAGTTGGTTTGGGTGCGCTGCCCAGGGCGGGGGGCCACCAGGAGTCGTCCCAGGCGGAGGGTGAGGATCCCAGGATGAGGACTTCCGTCCACGGATCACAGCTGGGCTGATGATGTAGGTTGAGGTCAGAGGTGCCAGGGAAGCCGGTTCTCGTCGTGCTGGAGCAGTCTTGATCCGAAGGAGAGACTGGCAACAAACCGCGATGCTTGGTTGGTGCCTGCTGCTGCAGGGTGACTACTCCTTAGTCACAAGGGAGAATCTTGCGAAGAAGTCTTGAGTTCCTTTCGTGGAAAGTAGTTTCAGGATTCAAAGATGATCTGATTTGGAAGGGGGCCAGGTCCTACCTTTATCCTGCAAAAAGGGGCTGGCACGCGACTAAGTCCTGCCCTATGGGTGGGACCAGGAGGGGGGTGGTTACACCCCTCTCCTTTGGCGGGCTTTCCCCAGGCCAGGGGCTGGAAGTGCCCCTGGAACTGGTTTCAGCCGGCCTATGCACATTTAGCACCGGGGTGCCACTTGCAGTCACCTTCCTCTAAAGCCCTGCCTACCTAGGATACACAAAATCCTGTCTGGGACGGTGCTGGCACCGCCCCTGGCAGGAAACCCTTTGTCCTTGCCTCCTGGGCTGGGAGGACTCCCAGCAGCAGGAGAGCAGACTTGTGTCTCGGTGGCAGCATCCATTTTGTGGAGCTAAGGCTCTGTCTGACTTTAACCGGGGTTACAGGTTACATACATGTCGTGTCCCTCTAGAAGGGTGGAATGCTAACCCCGTCGCCAGAATTGGCGAGGGGTTAGTATTCCAATTCGTAGGACACCTTACTCGACATGTTTTGATAAAGCGATACCAGAGTTGGCATATAACCGCGAGGATTATAATGCACTTAAGAGTATATGGTATGCGATATCATGGAAACGGCTAAGGGATGGATCCCGAAAGCCGCAGACAGGCTCAGCTCATGCCAGAGCACCATCTCACACGATTCCAAGCACTCTGACTTCAGGATTGTCAAGGCCTGCCATAGGAGTGACTGATAGATCTGTATGTCCATTTAGGTTTAGATATAGGAATACTATATCTACAGCAGAGGGTGAGTACACCACTCTGCCCCAGCTGTCAAGCAGCCAGTTGTGTCTGATTTAGTTAGTCAGCCCAGGGGTGGCATAATACATGCTGCAGCCCCTGGGAGATTTCTGGGTGCACCTCAGCCCTGGGTACAGGGACTTGAGAGGGCCCAGTGCCAATTCAGTACCTGGGTACAATTTGGAGTAAAGAGAACAGCTAGGCTGTGGGTCTGATTAGCAGGCCCACAGCCAGGGAAAGTCGTAAACCAGTGAAGCAAAAAAGCAAAAATCTGGGTGATCATAGGATTGCAGACCCTACTCTCCTACAGGAGCCACAAGGATAACTTGGGGCCAGTCGCGCCTGATCTTCTTCAGCACTCTGGGCAGAAGTGGTATAGGCGGAAAGGCGTACAATAGACCGCAACTCCACTCGCGCCGAAAGGCGTCGCCGAGCGAGTGCCGTCTTGGAAACTCCAACGCGCAGAACTGATGACATTGCGCGTTCTCTTCTGTGGCGAATAGATCTAACCAAGGCTCTCCCCATTGCAGAAAGAGGCCTTTCGCCACGTCCGAGTTCAGACGCCATTCGTGATCCACCGAGCACCGACGGCTGAGTTCGTCCGCCCTGGCGTTCAGAGAACTTGCCAGGTGTTGAACCGTCAGAGTCACACCCTGACGTTCCAGCCATTGCCAGAGACGCAGAGCCTCCTGGCAAAGGGCCCACGACCCCACTCCGCCCTGCTTGTTGCAGTACCACATGGCGGTGGTGTTGTCCGTGAACACCTGCACTACACTCCCGTTGACAAAGGGGAGGAATGCCTTCAGTGCTAGGCGAATCGCCCGCAGCTCCAACATGTTGATATGGAGCCGGGACTCCGCCGGAGACCAGATGCCTCTGATCTCCGCCTCTCCCAAGTGGCCTCCCCAGCCCTGGAGGGACGCGTCCGTCACAACTACGTGCTCCGGTTGGGGAAGGGAGAGGGATCTGCCTCTGACCCAATCGCGGTCCGTAAGCCACCACTGCAACTGTCTCGCAGTGCCCTCCGAGATCAGGACATGGTCGGATAGGTTGCCTTGATGCTGGACCCACTGAAACTTCAGGTCCCACTGCAGAGCCCGCATCCGCCACCGGGCGTGATGCACCAGAAGGATACAGGAAGCCATCAGCCCCAGCAGCCGCAGCGTCAACCTGACCGAAACCCGGGATAACGGCTGAAAGATGGGAATCAGAGCCTGTATATCCCGGACCCGCCGTTCCGGAGGATAAACCCGAAACTGCGCCGAGTCGAGAACCGCTCCGATGAAAAGGAGCTTTTGAGAGGGACACAGGTGTGATTTCGGCACATTGATGGAAAACCCCAGCTCGTGCAGGAGGTCTGCCGTCATCTGAAGGTGGTGGACGACTGTCTGGGGCGAGCCCGCCTTCAACAACCAGTCGTCGAGGTAGGGGAAGACTGAAACCCCTAACCGGCGCAGATGAGCTGCGACCACCGCCATCACTTTCGTGAACACCCGTGGGGCACTGGTAAGGCCGAATGGAAGCACGATAAACTGAAAGTGCTCGTGGCCTACCGTGAACCGCAGGTAACGTCAGTGGGCCGGCAGGACGGGGATGTGAAAATACGCATCCTGCAAGTCCAACGCCACCATCCAGTCTTGTGGGTCTAGAGCAGCCAAGACCTGAGCCAAAGTCAACATCTTGAACTTCTCCTTCCGGAGGAAGCCGTTGACGTTCCGTAGATCCAAGATAGGACGCAGGCCCCCCTTGTCCTTCTTGGGTACCAGAAAGTAGTGGGAGTAGCAACCACACCCTACTTCTGGCCCAGGAACGCGCTTGATGGCCCCCTTGGCCAAGAGGGCCGTAACTTCCTCCTGCAGAAGTGTCAAGTGGTCCCCCGACACACGGTGGTTCTGCGGTGGCATGGCTGGAGGTGTGCTCTCGAAGGGGAGGGAGTAGCCACTTCGGACGAGCTGCAGCACCCACCTGTCCGATGTGATGGTGCGCCAGCGGGAGTGGTGATGGCGAACCCTGCCACCCACTGGCGTCACATGGGCCTGAAAGCTCGGACTAGGAGGATTTGGAGGCTGATGCTGCGGGGGGAGGTGTGGCCTGACCTCGCCGTTGTCCCCGACTGCCTCCACGGCGGAATCTACGGCCGCCACCGCGTTGAGAAGTATTCTGCGGTGCGTGGCTGGCAGCAAGTGTGGGACCGCCCCTTCCGTGGCCACGAAAGGAGCGAAACGAACCCGTTTGCTGGCGCTGGGTCGAGAGACCCAAGGACTTGGCTGTGACCCTGGAGTCCTTGAAGCGTTCCAGCGCGTGGTCCGCTTTGTCGCCAAACAAGCGACTGCCATCGAACGGCATGTCCATCAAAGTATTTTGGACATCCGCCGAAAAGTTGGCAGATCTCAGCCAGGCGTGGCGACGAATCGCCACCGTCGTGGACATCGCTCTGCCCAGCGAGTCGGTCGTATCAAGACCACACCTGATGGAATATCGTGCTGCGTCTCGGCCTTCAATCATAGCCTTGCCGAGCTTCGCCCGTACCTCCTGCGGGCATTCTGGCAGACACTCCGCGACTGTATCCCACAGAGAGTGGGTGTAGCGGCCCAAGAGGCACGCGGTGTTGCAAGACCGCAGTCCCAAACTCAGGGACGAGAAGACCTTCTTCCCATACTGGTCGTACCTCTTTGATTCCCGGTCGGGCGGGGCCGACGGAAATGCGGTCTGGGAAGTAGAGGCCTGGATCACCAGACTCTCAGGGGTGGGATGGGTGGACAGGAACTTGGGGTCGTCCGGACACGGACGGTGGCGTCTGGCCACGTTCCTATCAACAGGCGAACCTGAAGCAGGCCTGGACCACGTGCCCAAAAGAACGTCTGTCAAGGCTTCATTGAACGGCAGCAGTGGCTCCTGTGGGCATGACTGCGGTTTGAAGACCTCAGTGAGGATGTTAGGCCTCACGACCGCGACGGGGAGCTCAAGGTGTAAAGCCTTGGCAGCCCTCATCAACACCACTGAATAAGCAGCCCCAGCCTCCGAAGCCACAGTAGGAGGCGAGACAAAGCCAGGGTTAGGAGAGTCGTCCAGACCACTGGCGTCACCCAAGTCACCTGTCCAGTCAACGTCGTACTGACACTCGCGTGACAGAGGGTCCTCAGACCCCTCCCAACCCTCTCCATAATCTGCATCCTCACCATATTCAGAGTCAACGATGTAGACCGGCTCCTCGGGGTCAATGGGCCCCATCGGCGCCGGACTCGGCGTCGGACGACGCCGGTCCGACTCCGCGTCCGGAGTAGGAGAGGGAATGGGGATGGAGCCGCCCGGAGCCGGCGCCGGAGCCCCGACGCCGGCCGGAGCCGGCGTCGGAGTCCCGGCGCCGCGCGGAGACGGCACCATGGGTTGCCCCGATGGAATCGGCGCCGGAGAGGCCGGCGGACCAGCCGGCGTTGACCCTGAAGGGCCCAGCGGCGCCGGGGCCGGAGCCGCCGGCGGCGTCGGGGCCGGAGCACCCGACGGCGTCGGGGCAGGAGCACCCGAACCGCTCGGGCCCCCGGACGGGACCACCGGGCCCGCAGGCGCCGTAGGCCCCGTCGGAGGAGACAGTGCCCTCATGGCCATGAGGAACTCCTCTATCTCCTCGCGCGACGCGCCTTGCCCAGGGACCGTCGGGTATGGAGCAGGCAGCGCCGGCGACCCACGCGGAGCCGCGGGGGTGGGGCCACCCGAACCCCCGGCCGCGTCGGGGGGAGTCGGGGGTACGATGACGACGCCCCGACTTCTTGTGTCTCTTACCTGAGGAACCAGAGGAATGGTGACGACTTCCGGAGCGCTCGTGGTGGCTCCGCGACCGTTGCCTCGACCGCTCCCTCGACCTCTGGCCGGACCGGGACCGCTCTCGACGCGGGTCCGACACCCGGAGCTCGAGTAGCTTGCGGGACCGCTCCCGTCTAGCCTTACTCGTCAAGGCCCGGCAGTCGACGCAGGAGTCCACGTCGTGGTCCGCGCCCAGGCACCGGAGGCAGAGTCGGTGGTGGTACGTGACCGACATCGTGCGGTCACACCCGTCACAATTCTTAAAACCGGGCATCCTACCGGCACCTTAAGAGTTAGATAGTAATCAAAAACTTTGGTCAAAAGACCGGAGTACTGCTCTTCGGATCTGCGCTAACTGGCGCGGAAAAAAGAAGAACTGACGTCAGCGTGCGGAGGCGGCGTCTATATACTCCAGCGACGTCATCACGGCGCACGACGCCAACGACGGACGCGGAGCCGCAGGGGACGCCTGCAGATGACGCCTACCGACGCGCAGGGGTACTGCTACGCAAAAGTTTCCGGATCCAGACTGACGCCTGGGGATATTCTAAGGTAAGGAATCTAATACTAACCTGTTTCTTTCAGATAGTTTTGTAGGGGTTATAATGTCCTAGCAGACTGTAGGAAGGTAGATCCCTGACTATGGTTGCCCCCAACTTTTTGCCTGGTGTTTTGCTGGTTTTCTGACTTAGTTGACCTGCGGCCCTGCTATTCAGGACCCCGGCCCACTGCTCTCTCTGTAAAATGGATTCCATGTCCCTTAGGTACATATCCAATTGGATACTGAGTCACCTTATCAGTCCCTGTACAGTGTACCTTAGGTACCCAGGGCATAGGTGTTCCCAGGGCCAACCAGGGGCTGCAGCATGTATTATGCCACCCCTGGCTGGCCATCCAAATCTGACACAACTGGCTGCTTGACAACTGGGGCAAGGTGGTGTAATCACCCTTTGCTTTAGATATAGTATACCTATATCTAACCCTAAAAATGGACACACAGATCTCCTATCAGTCACTCCTATGGCAGGCCTTGACAATCCTGAAGGCAGAGTGCTTGGAATCGTGTGAGATAGTGCTCTGGCATGAGCTGAGCCTGTCTGCGGCTTTCGGGATCCATCCCTTAGCCGTTTCCATGATATCGCATACCATATACTCTTAAGTGCATTATAATCCTCGCGGTTATATGCCAACTCTGGTATCGCTTTATCAAAACATGTCGAGTAAGGTGTCATACGAATTGGAATACTAACCCCTCGCCAATTCTGGCGACGGGGTTAGCATTCCACCCTTCTAGAGGGACACGACATGTAGGTAACCTATAACCCCGGTTAAAGTCAGACAGAGCCTTAGCATCCACAAAATGGATGCTGCCACCGAGACACAAGTCTGCCCTCCTGCTGCTGGGAGTCCTCCCAGAGCAGGAGGCAAGGACAAAGGGTTTCCTGCCAGGGGCGGTGCCAGCACCGTCCCAGACAGGGTTTTGTGTATTCCAGGTAGGCAGGGCTACAGAGGAAGGTGACTGCAAGTGGCACCCCGGTGCTCACTGTGCATAGGCCGGCTTGAACCAGTTCCAGGGGCACACCAGCCCCTGAGCTGGGGAAAGCCCGCCAAAGGAGAGGGGTGTAACCACCCCCCTCCTGGTCCCACCCATAGGGCAGGACTTAGTCGCGTGCCAGCCCCCTTTTCCAAGATAAAGGTAGGAGCAGGCCCCCTTCCAAATTAGATCATCTTTGGAATCAAGACACGACTTTCTACGAAAGGACATCAAGATTTCTTCTTCAAGATTCTCCCTTGTGACTAAGGAGTAGTCACCCTGCATCCGCAGGCACCATCTTAAGAACACTGCGGTCTGCTGCAAGTCCTTCCTCCGGAATCTGACTGCCCAGCTCGACGAGAACCGGCTTCCCTGGCACCTCTGACCTCTACCCACCTCTACAGCTAAGCTGAGAACCGTGGGTGCGACGAGACCTCGAGGGACCGGCCATCTTCAAGACTACACGACTTCTTTCCAGCACGACCGCCGAGGGATCCTCTGGTGAGTGCTTTGGGGTCCGGGAAGCCCCGACCCTGAGCAGCCCCAGCACCGAAGTTCAGCCTCCCAGCATCTCCACGATCTGCGTGGGGCCCTTCTGCTTTTTGCTGCTCACCGCGTTGTTTGGCTACTAGCCCGCTGGCTTGTGACCTTCTTAACGACGCCCGACGACATCACTGTTGCTGGTCTGATTGCTCCAGACTGGCCCTTGCTCCCTTCCAAGAGAGGAGCACCCCGGACCCTCCTGCTCCACTCCAGACGCCATTTTAGGTCCACCGCGTGGGCTTGAATTTGCCAAGACTTGTTGCCCCAATCCTGGGTCCAGCGACGTCGAGAGCATCATCCATCGTGGGACAGCTCGTACCTCCATCCTGGTCGCCGACAACGCCTCCTGGTCCGTGAGACTACAGAGTCCAGCGTCGCCCACTCACCTAGTCGAGGTGACTACCATCCGGTGCCCTCCTGGTGCCACCTGACTACTGGCTAGTAGTCACGAACTTGGTCCCCTCTGCTTTCAGGTGTCATCTATCTTCGATCCAGGCTTGGATCACCCGAACAATCTTCACTGGTCGCCTGCCAGCAACTCCTTTCCTTCAGGCTCCTGGTTCGTCAACGGAGAATCCCGACGTCTTTTCAGACCTATGCAGTTGCAGCCCCTGGGCTAGGTAACTTCGGCATTTCGGTGCCTCAGCATAGCCTCACTATCCAAGGGTCCAGATCCACTTTCGTTTTTGACCTACCTAGTCGGGTTCGCCCGAGAACACTAACTTTGTGAATTCTAGTTTCCATGGACTTTGTCCCGCATCCCGCGTGAGAGTGCACACTCTGCACCCGAGTTCCCTAGGCCTCCTGCTAGTAATCTAAAGGTTCAGTAGTCCAGCCCTAGCGATCCCAAAGCCTCTGAGAACCGTTACTTACCTGCTAGTAATTCGCATTCCACTTTTGTAGTATATGGTTTTTCGTGCCCCTCGGGCATTTGTGTAAATTGTGCGACTTGAAGTATTTTTATAAGAGTTTTGTTGTGTGCTTAGCTCCCTGTCTCATAAAGAGCCTGGGTAGTCTTGTTATAAATAAATACACTGTTTATTTTCATAACAACTTGTGTGGTGTCCTTTCACTGGGTGTTCAAGGGGTAATGTGATGGTAAAACAGCTGGCTTAACACGCCCTCTAGAGTCTTAGCCTTAGACTGCTCGTATCCATGCTACTAGGATAGCTGGTCTATAAGGTTGACTTACAACCAATCATCAATAAGGGTTGTTTGGACTGATACATAGTGATCACTAGAATAGTGAGCACTGCATATCAGGCCAACTTCTCACACAGACTTTAAACCAGCTCAAAAAGGTCAACAAAAAGTAAAAAAATAAATTTAAAAAGACAAAAGTAAAATAATTACTAAGGTAGCTTTCCGGATTGGCACGTAACAAAAAGAACTGATGTCAGCACGCTGGGGTGGCACCTATATAGGCACCACAACATCACTTCCGATGCAGATAGAACTGAGCTGAATGTCGCCACCTATCAGCGTGCAGAGGTACTGCTAAAGATTTTCCAGATCCAGTCTGATGCCCGGGGGATATTCTAAGATGAGGAATCTGCCGTAAGAAGTCTCTACTAGAATAATAATGATTTCTACATACAGGACATCATCATTATAATGAGGGGAGAGGAAATTGTCCGCCTCCTCCTCATCATCATGCAGAACATTTTTGAGGGATTGGAAAGAGTCTGAATCCAATCTAAATAAGGCCTTGAACCTTTGATAATACTGAGGATGAGATAGTGACACTGTCTGAGAATGCTAATGATGTTCACTGTGTAATCTCACAGGAGGTAGGGCTTAAGTCGGTTCACATGGAGCGCCATCCTGGGTTCATGTATGGCCTCGTGCCCCTCAAGTTGGTCACATTAGAACCCTGCTGCACTACCTGTTATGGCCATATACCTTATCCTCGAAAGCTGTGGGATGAATAGGCTCCAGCACTAACACCATCTGACCCTCCTGGAATCCCATCAGAGTTGCTTTTTTGGTCATAGCACTCCATCAGCAAGCCTGGGGGGTGGGGGGGGGGGGGTTTCTTCAGTTAAACCATATATTGAGCCATTAACCTCCTGAGCCCAGTCATATAGTAATTGGTCACTTAGAGGTTACTTGCAACCTTTCTGTGATCAAGGTGAGGGGGGGGGGGCACCCACAGAGTGCCCAAACAGAAGTTTAAAGAGAATGACAAGCCACTCATCTCCATGTACGCAGATAAGAGACTTGGCAGGAAAATATCCCTCTTCCTCCTGAGATTCTCTGGTAGAAGTCCCCATCATACTTTTAAGGGTCTGGTTAAACGGCTCCACTAACTTATTGGTCCGTCAGTGGTATGTAGTGGGGAAGTGGTATGCCACACCAGCTTCCTCAGACATCCCTCTCATTTAACAGGATGTAAAACTGGTTCCACAGATGGAAATTAGCTTTTCAAAATGATGTTTGGTGGGGCCTGCAATAGATCAACATTATCTACCCCACCTGAGCAAACCGATCATCTGTGACAGGCCGAGGCACCAACAGTGCCTTCATCTTACCTCCTGACTTACCAGGGTCTACATAACTATTCTGAATTATTCTCAGTGTATCCTAGAGTGGACAACAGAGGGTCCAAGCTATCCTGGGTCTTTATAAAGGCACTTCATGGGCCAGTGATAGTAGAAAATCTCAGTGCACTTGTGGAACCACCAGCGTCTTGCCATCTCCTGGCTCAGGATTTACAGACAACCTATAAAGCAGTCCCAAACAACTTTATGCCTTTCAAACACTCCTATGATGACCTGTTGCTGGGCTTCCTTCTGAAGTTCCACAAACTTAGGACACTCCGTTGGGGATTGTGAAATTCCTACCAAGTAAAATGTTGAGCATCTCACAACCCTGGTAGCTTTAGCTGTAATCAAGACTCCAACACTGAGTCTTCTTCGATATCTCCTTCTCCTATTCATTTGGACCAGGGACGATGGACACCGTGGCTAGCCAGTACCTTCTCAGAGTCCGCCCTGATCCACTTACTATGCTGTTCTGGTCTACGGAAAACAAGAAAGACCCCAGTCTTCTCTTGACACCGATGTGTACCCTGTGGTTTGTTCAACGCAGTGGGCATTGTCCAAACCATTGACCAGTTAAGGGAAAGAAAATCCTTGGCCTACTTCATCTACCCACTCATTCCATTCATCCAACACAGCAAGAATCCAAGTTTCAAATTGAACACCATCTGCTGTCTTTAAATGCTCAAAGGTAATAAGCTGGCTTCAACCCAAATAAATATACTTGGAGTTTCCTTCAGTCACTCGTAATTCATTTGCTAAGCCCATGACTGTAGTACCTTCTAAAGGCAACCAACTCATTAAAGTTGTTGCCTTAGACACATCATTCAAAGCCTGGGCTCTACAAGCAATCTCAAAACTCATGAATCATCCCAAAATACATTGTACCTTCATATACAACTATAGAAGGTCTTTCGTAAACGTGGCAGATATTCCAGGAGAGGTGGATGTGGAATCTCTTCCCAGATGCAAATGTATGCTGCCATTCTGAACTTTTCTTTCTCTAAATATCACTTCTCTCTCCTTTTCACTTTCATGCTTTTAGTGCTCTCCCTTTCTCACCTCACAGGCCCTTTGTTGCGGTCTCTGCGTCTTCCTTTTTTCTTTCTTCCTGACCAGCCAATTTGAGCTTCACCCTCTCAATTTCACTGGCATTCCCCTCTCGCTCAGCCTTAACTTCTAGGGAGCCAGGTGCAAGTTCCAGATCTCAGTTAGGCTTAACCCTCCAGTTGGAATAAATACTAGCATCAGTGACAATGGTACACTAGAAATCGTTGATGGCAATTGCCTTGAGGAAAACTGGAAAGCAAATATGGAGATACACAGAGGGAGTACCCAGGGAAAACCTGTGCTATGGTGTTAAGAAAGTGTACCACCACAGCACTCCATACCTAGGTTTTTTTTTTTAAATATCTTTTTATTGGACATTTTTTATTACAACATATAACATATCACAGAACCTATGCTCCGAATACATCATAGTTTTCTACCTCGTCTGCAGTTTCTCTTCTATGGCTAGTCTCTACTATAACTCACAAAGACCTTCCTGTCCTAATCTTGGGAGCTCTCCACCCTATATACAAAAAAGATCTCTGAAACTGTTATACTAACAGGGTGTCATGCAGTGTTTCATTTGTGAAAAGTAAAAAAAACAACAAAAAAACAAGTGCCAAGCCATCATCAGGAGGCCACTACTGCTTGCACCACCCATAGCCCTAACCAGTGTCTCCAATGACAGTACCCTTCAAAAACAAATATGTCCCTACTAAAAAACACAGCTATTGCAAAGCTATGTCAATCCCACACATAGTAATTAGGAATCAGCACCAGAACGAAAATAAAATAAAACAATGGAAAGTTACAAAGTACGCCCGTAAAACACAGAGAATGAGTCAAAACAAACTAGATGATACCATTAGAATTTATTATATTCATTAATACATTCAGGGGTTAAAAAACATAACTATACATATTTAAAAAAAATTGCAATTCACAATCAAATTAGAAAACGAAAGTCGACGCAGCATTTCAGTGAGTGGACAAAGTTCACCTTCTTCAGGACAGTTTTCTACGGCGTAAGGAAATTTCTAGTATTCGGTTCCCTAACAACAACAAATGTGTCTTAAAAACAAGGGATCTCGATGATGTCCCTCACTTTAAAACCTTGAGGCAAGTACCAAAAGGATATAAGTTGTATTCGTAGGACTGGCCTAAGTCAGGGCATAGGTACTGACTAGTTCCCTTAAATGTTGGATCAATATGAATTGTGGTACACTTGGAGGTGAGACCGTTATTTAAGGTTATGGGAAATATGGTTTTGAGAATAATAGATTGTTCTAATTCTTTCTTTTTTTAAATCTTTTTATTTTGTCAAATGAACAATGCAGAGCCATTCATTACAATATATGTCAGTATGTTACCCCCTCCCAGCGCATCCCATCGCTACCCCCTTATATCTTGTCTAATCCTTCTGATGGTTGCACATTTCTCAGAAATATTAAAGTATCCTTCTAAGCACCTTGTAACTTTTGACCCAATTCCACCCCGACCTCCATGATCTTCTTTCCCCCTTTACATTGATAGCTCTCTATATTTTGCCCACTTCCCCCCCACTCTATCCCATTTGCCAGGGCACCCCAGCCCCTGGTAAATTACCTTCTCTGCAGCACAGCACCAATCCAGATCCTGCTCCCATTCCTTTACTGTTGGTATCTGTGGTTTCCCCCATAGTTTGGCTATGTTTCTGTTTGCCACCATATTGGCTAGCATCAAACGCTTGAACTAATTCTTGAGTAGGGCTACTAACACACTACTTTGCATGTAGAGGTAATGGTAACATCACTATTAGCTCAAAGGGTATGCTATATGTGGCATGATGAACTAGGGTCTGTTACAGGGATGCACTAAAGAGAGGGAATGAATGCATGCCTCAAGCTTGGTTTTAGTGATAGGTATTAATACTCCTACTTTGGATGTAAAAAAAAAAATGCGTTCCTATTCAACCACTTGTGATTTAACAATACACCAGCATGAATGCATTTCTTAAGCGTGCATGAATATTGGTGATCGCCTTGAAGAATTAAACTATTTGCATATATTACACAGAAATGTGGGATAAGGTATATGTAATATATTATATAAATTAATTATATAATTGTTAATGTGATCCATATCAATGTTTACAAATATATGGATATTGTAGTGCATAGATACATGCCCTCCAAAAGGGAGAAGAAATATGGCTGTTTTATTTTTTTTAATCAATTGGTCCTGACGAAGGTGGAGCATGAAAAGATTTGATACACCGACACGTGCGTCGACAATTTGCCTGGTTATGGTCTGCTGGCAATAACCAGATAGGAAAACAATTACACTCTCTTATCTTCCTATGTTGGAGTCAATGGTGTCTTTAGGCAGATCCTTGATATGTGTAGGAAGTGTTTGGTTATGATGAGTGGTATGTATTAGAGTAGTGAAATTTGGGGAGCAGGGGGCTTGCTGATATAATGATTACTGAATGCTGGAAAAAAAAAATATATATATATATACACACACATGATAAGATTATGAAAAGTAAACCAGTTTTGTATAACAAATAATGATTAAAAAAATAATAATAATAAAAATAGCTATTTTCATACTATGAGTGTAACATGCTATGGATCATAGAAGGATTCCTTTCATACAATACAAGTTGAGTAAAAGTTTCTTGTTAAAGATTTACTGTGTCGAGGTCAGCTGCGGTCTTTCTTCGCGCACAGCAGCAAGGTCGACCACAGATATGTGATTTCTGCTTGGAACCACGATTCTGGAGAGATTGTGTCAAGGGCTCTAATGCTCCCTAGACAGGGACACCTCCTGCAGGGTTGGCAGGCTGCTTCCCTCTTCCAGAAGGCAGGCTGTCTGGCTTCTAGGTGCTTCGGAACAGTCTTTTCTAAAAAATACAAGATTTCAGGTGATGTGCCCTCACCTCTGGGAAGCAGGTAGATAACCGCTCTGGTTGCACAGTAGTCCTCTCTGTGCACTCTGTAGATCACTCCCTTCCTTGGCCTAATAAAAATTGGAGCTGGAACAACAAGTTGGCCAGTGACTCCACATTTATCCAGTGAATGCAGACAGCAGACGTAGATTCCCTATCTGAACTTTCTGAACTGGTTTAAGGAGGTTCGCCTTTCAAGTGCCCTTTCCAGGCTGCTCTTCAGGCACAGCTTTTGAATTAAGTGATACTCCTTCAGCAGGGTAGTGGAACACTCACAATCACCCAGATATTAGTGCTAGCAGAATGAGGTGCGTGTTTTCTACTTTGCAATCAACAGTCACACCGAACAGTAATTAAGGGAAAAGTGAAAGGCCGACTTCACCAAAAGGGTTCCCTTTCACCTTGAACAGAGACTGCAATCTCACCCTTAATCCCTACTAACCAAATGATAGTGCAACAGGATGACTATTCAGCAGCTCCTCGTAGCAAAAGGCCTAATTGAATTTCTAAAAGAGCCTCATCTCTTCTGCCCCATGCGTTTACATCTTTTTCCTCCAGCTTAAGAAATGGCAACAATACACGTCCACTGCTTGAAGAAACAACCTCACCTCTATCTTGTGCACAGGAACAAGCCAGGCTTCCAAAATTGAACAAACAGGCCTCCATGTATCTGGCTCACTGATACAAACAATGCATGTACCACACATCCACAAACACGTACACCATACACTTGAGATGATCGCTTTTGTATCTGGATTAGTTCATAGAAATGGGAATTTCATGAGTGGGCCTTTAGGTCTGCCCTTCAGTGACACAGATAAAAAGGTCTGGTTGCAACGCTCAAGTTACTTACCTTCGGTAACGATATATCTGTAAGAAACAGAAGTTCGTGTTAGATTCCTTACCTTAGAATATCCCCAGGCATCAGATTGGATCTGGAAATTTTTGCGTAGCAGTACCCCTGACGCGTCGGTAGGCGTTGTTTGCGGCTCCGCATCCGGCGGCGGCGGCGCCGAGATGACGTTGGAGTACTTAGACGCCGCCCTCGCGCGCTGACGTCAGTTCTTATACACAGCTTTTCAGCGAAAGAAACGCAGAGCCATGACAAAAACAAACACTGGTGCCAAGAAACTAGGACCCTCAAAGGGAATACCTTAACCCTAGATATCGGTTCGCAGAACGGAGAGGATGGGTTGGGCGGTGAGGAATCTAACACTAACTACTGTTTCTTACAGATATATCGTTACCAAAGGTAAGTAACTTGTGCATCTGAAAGAAATAGGTTAGTGTTAGATTCCTTACCTTAGAATAGATACCCCAGCAATACCAACCCTGGTGGTGGGTCTGCGAACCAATGATCACACCAGAAAGTCCTGGAGAACAGAATGGCCGAAAAAGCCATCTCTCTGGACTTGGCTGTCCAGGCAGTAGTGTCTAGCGAATGTGTGCAGCGAGGCCCAGGTAGCTGCCTGACAGATGTCCAGCAAGGGGACTCCCCGACCCAAGGCAGTAGAAGCCGCCGTGGCCCGCGTGGAATGGGCACGCAGCCCCACAGGTGGCTCCTTTTTAGCCAGTGAATAACAAGCCTTTATGCACAAAACGACCGATCGAGAAATGGTTCGATTGTGCACCGCCCGTCCCTTCTTAGCGCCCACGTAACCAACAAAGAGCTGGTCGTCCACCCGGAACTGGCGTGGGCGGTCCAGATAGAAAGAGAGCGCACGTTTTGAGTGCAGACGATGGAGCCTCTCTTCCTCTTTCGAGGGATGCGGAGGCGGAAAGAAGGTGGGCAAGGTGATGGACTGCCCGATGTGAAAGGCTGTAACCACCTTGGACAGGAAAGAAGGACGAGTTCTTAAAACATTTTTGTCTGGATGGACAGAAAGAAAAGGAGGCTTAGAAGATAGAGCCTGGAGCTCACTCACTCACTCACTCTCATGGCAGAGGTGATGGCAGGAATGCAGTCTGAAGAGTAAGTAGACAAAGAGGGCAATTGTGAAGTGGCTCGAAGGGAGCGCACATCAAATAAGTCAGAACAAGGTTCAAGTCCCACTGAGGCATCACAAAAGGAACAGGAGGAAACATGTGAGTGATGCCCTTCAAGAATCTATTTACAACAAGGGACTTGAAAAGAGAAGGCTGATCAGGAAGCCTTAAGAAGGCTGAAATGGCAGAGCCCTACTGGGAAAAAGAAAGAAGAAAGAGGAGAACCTCTGAAAGGGGAGCAGAAAGGGGATCCATAGCCTTTGCTGTGCACCATGCCACAAATTTGTTCCACCTGCAGGCGAATACCTATTTTGTGGAGGGACGCCTGGCTGTCAGAATCACATCACAGACTTCAGGAGGCAAGTCAAATGCCCTCAACTGTCGCCGCTCAATCTCAATGCATGGAGGTGAAGACTGGGCAGGTTCGGGTGGAGGACTGTCCCCTGCTGCTGCGACAGAAGGTCCTCCTGAAGAGGCAGACGAATCGGGGGATCGACAGACATGCTGAGTAGCTCTGGATACCAATCTCTCCGTGCCCAGTCCAGAGCCACAAGGATAACCTGGGCCCGGTCACGCCTGATCTTCTTCAGCACTCTGGGCAGAAGCGGTATAGGCGGAAAGGCGTACAATAGACCGCAGCTCCACTCGTGACGAAGAGAGTCTCCGAGCGAGTGCCGACTTGGAAATTCCAACGCGCAGAACTGATGACAATGCGCGTTCTCTTCTGTGGTGAATAGATCTAACCAAGGCTCTCTCCACTGCTGAAAGACACCTTGCGCCACGCCCGAATTCAGACACTATTTGTGATCCATCATGCACCAGCGGCTGAGTTCGTCAGCCAAGGCGTTCAGAGAACCTGCCAGGTGTTGAACCACCAGGGTCACGCCCTGGTGTTCCAGCCATTGCCAGAGGTGCAGAGCCTCCTGACAAAGGGTCCACGACCCCACCCGCCCTGTTTGTTGAAGTACCACATGGCGGTGGTTTTGTCCGTGAACACCTGCACTACACTTCCCCGGACAAAGGGAAGGAATTGAGGTAACGGGTTTTTAGGAACCCGTTTGGTGCCAGGGGATAACACCCGAAGACCTCTGAGTTCTCCCTGTTCCGGACCACAGAAACACGGAGTCTTCTAGTCGAGTCAGAGATCGAGTTTTATTGATAGCTACCAAGTAACAGGTGTCCTAGAAGCACGACAAACACGGGTCATGTGTTCTCAGGAGACTGTTCGTTTTTACAGAACCAGCCTTCTCCTTATATACAGCAATAATAGCTGCAAGCAAGAATTCTTGAGTTTATGATATGGCTATACACATATTTCTACAATAATACGAAAGAGCGAAGTCATGTAGGCAAGCCCGTATTTTAGATGTCCACTGCATGATAGATTACTCAGCCAAGCCCGGAACTCCCATCAGATATCGATGAAACCCCAATAAAGGAAGGCACCTCCTAGTCATAAAACTGGCCATAAACGGGGAACAGGACAGGTGTGTGTTTGTAGAAAGCATGGTTTGTATGTAGTGAATGGTTTGAGGAATGTTATGTATCGATGCTATCGCATTTGGCCACTGGGCGAGGGGCTGCCCAAACAGGTTTGGCTAGAGGCAATGGAGTCAGTTGGGACAGGTCAGGGGGAAGTCAGGGAAGGAGGACGTGTCCTTTTAGATCAGGCTCGACCTTTAATTGACTTATCATGAGGGCAAGACGTAAGATGGATGCCGTTCACAAAATGGAGTCTAAGGGGTAGGGACGGAAACTACGATTTGGGGGTATTGGCGACCCTCGATTATGATGCAAATGCATGGGAATGATGCCCTAATCATTATCGGTTCGCTAACACCAAATTCGTCATGGTACGTTGATATTTTGTGACACGGGTATTGGACCTCGATATCGGGATAATAACAGGGTCCAGATTTTCAGAACCACAGACCCTCCTTTTGCCCTTATGTAAGGCAATAATTCATATTAATCGGAGTCCAAATCTGTATGAAGGAATTCGTGGAGATGCTGCTGTAACATCATTCTGTTGCACAGTTCGTTTCCTGACACAGGCTTCCGTACACATGACGTAGCGCAGAGGCCACATAGTGCAGGAGCGCACTGTATACACAGGCAGAACATAAACAGCAGTGCTAAGATCATCCCAATGAAGATCAGGGTTTTCCATCCCCATGTAGCGATCAGTTCCCAGAACCACCCTAGTAAGGACCAATCTCCTTTTTCCACGTGGAGGGAATCAGATATTTCGTGTAGTTTAGAGATGGCTTGGTATACTGTCGGTGCGTTATCAGGGATGAAAATGCAACAACTGGATTGGATCACTCTACACACACCACCACGATCGGCGAGTATGATATCTAGGGCAACTCGGTTCTGAAGGGTCATAAGTCGATCCGACTGAAGTTCGATGGTCAAATTTCCAAGGGCTCCGGCCGTTGTAGTCACGGCGGATTCAACTATCCTCGATAACTGGCGAATATTCCTGCTGTTTACCATAGGCCCCCAAAATGGCAGAAAACCCTTTGCGAAGTCAGCGAATTCCTGACCCGCGGTGTCGTCTTTACTCACGACACCTCTAGCTGTCCTTGTCCGATGGTAATCTGCTCTGGCCGTGTAAGTGGGAGGCAGCAGAAATGCGATAAAGCATGTACCTGAGAAGTCAGGGGGCAACCACGTGTAAGCTTGGTCATGGCAGACGAAGTACGTGCCTTTGGCTGCTAATAATATAGGGGAAGTTCGGGAAGCGAACACATATGTTTCCGCGCATATACTCTTCCCTAATTGAGCTTTGGGATCCCTGCCGATACCCTGTAAACATAAGTGACCTCGGTTGGGTATTATCCAAACTGGGCGGGATTTCTTTGCTGTCTGGCTCTTACTCAGGTAGACCCCATATTTGGTTACGTTCCAACGAGTGTACGGAGTGAATTCATCTTTGGGAATCGTAATATAGGTGTCGAACTCTCTACTCATATTTCTTATCCCTGCTATTAGTGCCTTGTTACTGGAATCACTTTCAGTAGAACGTGTCGGGTATGGTTCTAGGGCGAATAGGAACATGGTCTGGAAAGCCCACAGAGAACCATAATAACTGAAAGGCAGGATGAAATATGGGATACCCTTATCCGTCGTGTGTGGCATGAGTCCACATATCCAACAGTTCGATGTGTTCATTATGGACTGGTGTTGGTGTAGGAGTTGAATAAATGAGTTATTTACAAATTCGAGTCTTCTGGCAGATTCGTGTTCAGGTAGAGGGTGAAAGTAGTGTGGAGAGATAGTAGGAGGAGGCTGTGGCTGGGTGACATTCGAAAACGTAACTTTAAACACGAATAGAGTATAACCAGTCAAAAACATCGTTATGCTACACAACATTAAAATACATGTTATCAGAAACTTTCTTTTGGCCAGTACAGTGCATAATTGTCTTTCAAAGTTTGGGAGTCTGGTAGGTCTCTTTACCCTAGGAAACTCCATCCTCTAGTTGCTGCCCGCGGCGGTAGATTGATTCTGCCAGGGAGCGCGCTCTGCTCAGTCTGGGGTAACTCCCGTGGACCAACCAGAACCGTGGACCTAAAACTTCCCAGTTGCACTCCCCAGACTTCAACCGCGACCCTAGCAGCAGAACCGGATGGCGGTTCGAAAATCAAAAATGAGCAAGTTTCCTGAGAGCGAGAGAGCTGAAAAATCAAAAATAGTTCCTGGGGGAAGGGAAAATCACATTCGTTTGTGTGTCTTTTTATTAGTCTCTTTGTCTTGACCTTAGATTATACTGTTCTTTCCCAGGTACGGTGTGGTCTTCAAACAATGTCTCAGGTTCGGTAGTGTCCAACTGCATAGACTGTGGCACAAATCCTTGTAAAATATGATCACTCTCCTTTTCGGTACCAGTTTCTTTTAAACGTGCATCGCTGAAAGGGATGAAGCGAGGTATGGATTCTGTCTCGGAGTCGGCAATTCCTTTGTTGACCCACCGGTCGTATGGAAGGGGCAGAGGGACCCGTTTACAATGGGTCCCGTGCACCCAGTTCTTTTTGCCGTCCACCCGAACCGCTGACCTCGTGGAAAGAAGTACCAGGTAAGGTCCGGTCCACCTCAGCTGTCCGTTGTTGGTGCGCTGGAAGTTCCGCACCAAAACTCACGTGCCGGGTGTGATGGAGTGACCTGGATCGTCAGAGGCTGGTGGAGAGGAACTGTGAACCTGTTGGTGTAAAACACGCAATTTAGTTGTCAATTCGCACAAATAGTCAAGCAGTACGGGGTGCTCTATTTCGCTAAGTTTCTTTGGTCTTGGCACGCCCCAGACGTTGGCTGGGCGGCCAAACACTATTTCATGGGGGCTAAGTCCTAATCTGGAATGGACTGTCATTCTCGTTGACAAGAGTGCTAGGGGCAAGGCGTCAGGCCATTTAAGACCTGTACTGGCTTGGATTTTGGCTAATTTGAGCTTTAAAGTGCCGTTGTAGCACTCTACCAATCCAGCTGATTGGGGGTGATTCGCAGAGTGGAATTTTTGCTGTATGCCTAAACATTCACACACTCTCTTCATCACGCGTCCTACGAATTCACTTCCATTATCACTCCAGACAATTCTAGGCATGCCAAACCTCGGGAAGAACTCTTTGACAAGGGCTTTGGCGGTTGACAAGGCAGTGTTGTCTTTAAAGGGGTACGCTTCCACCCACCTGGAGAAAGCGCAAACAACAACGAGCACATACTTCAGATTGTTGCATCTCTCCATGTGAATGAAATCGAGCTGCAAAACCTCGAACGGATACGTTGGAGGCGCAAAATGACCAGGTGGAGTTGGGGTTCCCCTACCGGGATTGTACTTCAAACACACCATACAGTTTCTGACCACATTCTCTGCATATTTCGGGATATTGCTATTTTGCCATACTGGGGCCAATATTTTACAGATTCCTCTCGAACTGATGTGTGCAAATCCGTGAGCCATTGTTACTACTGCAAGTACATAGGCGTTAGGCAATAACCATCGCTGGTGTTCGGACAATTCGACCCAACAACCATTCGTGTCTAATCTACCCTTACTTTCTCTCCATTCATTCACCTCTTTCTCAGTTGCCTCGGCTTGTATAGATTTCACGCTTTCAATGGTGTCCTCACACATTCCTACATCAGTAATCCATTTAGCGGGACCTACAACATACATCCGACTCATTGTGTTCCTTGCAGTCTCTTTCGCAACCTCGTCTGCAAATGCATTCCCGCGGCCAACATCATCCTGAATCTTTTTGTGTGCACTACATTTTATAATGGCAACTTGTAGTGGCAAGGTCAGTGACTGGAGGAGCTCATTAACTAGCTGACCATGTTGTATCTTTGCACCATGTGACGTAAGAAACCCACGTTCACGCCACAATCTCCCAAAACTGTGAGCCACACCAAAGGCGTATTGGCTGTCAGTGTACACATTCACTCGTTTTCCTTTCGCTAACACACATGCTCTGGTAAGCGCAATTAGCTCTGCAGCTTGTGCAGAATTATGGGAATGCGCGCAGTCTCTATAATGGTGTGTAATGTCGTTACGGCATATGCTGCAGTCATATCACCATTCGGCAGCTTGAAACATGAACCATCAACCCATAAAGTATCATTGCATTCAGGAAGGGGAGTGTCCTGTAAGTCTACTCTCCCTTTTCTCTCTTCTTCTGTCCTAAAGCAGCAGTCATGTTTATCAATCTCGTCTGTTCCTGTCGGAATGGGTAATAACGTTGCGGGATTCAGTGTATCGCACCTCTTTATGTGGATGTGACTTGCTAGCAACGTAAGTTCGTAACTGGATAGTCGAGCGCTAGTAAGGTGTTGTGTCTTCGTCCTGTTTAGTAAAATGTCTACTGCATGCGGGACCATAACGATCAGAGTATTATTCATGACTAATCCAGCGGACTGTCGAATGCAGACAGCTGCTGCGGCGGTAGCCCTCAGACAACTTGGTAGGGCTTTAGCCACAGGGTCTAGAGTTGCCGAAAAATACGCGCATGGGCGCTGTCTGTCCCCAAAATGTTGTGTTAAAACTGATAATGCACAACCTTCCTTCTCGTGGACATATAATGTAAAAGGCTTACTGTAGTTGGGGTTTCCCAACACAGGAGCTGAACATAATGCATCACGCAACTTGTGAAAACTCGTCTGGCAATCTTCAGACCAAGGCATAGGACTTGGCATGTCTTTACAGAGTAGTGCCAGCAAGGGTTTAGCTAGTAGTGAGAAATTCGGTATCCATTGTCTACAGTAAGATGTAATGCCCAAGAAGGCTCGAACCTCTCTCTGTGTCCTTGGGGCACTTAGTTCTGCGATTGCCTGTATTCTTTCTGGTGTCAGTCTCCTTCCCTACTTCGACAAGATGTGACCTAAGTAGGTTACTTCTTGTCGGCAAAATTGTAGTTTGGAAAGAGAGACTTTGTGCTTCATGTCACATAAGTGATGCAATAATGATAACGTAGCTTTCTTGCAAATCTCTTCAGTGTCTGCAGCGATCAGTAGATCGTCTACATACTGAATCAGAGTTGAACCATTTGGTAGAACAATCGTGTCTAGTTGTGTTTTCAGGGCCTGACTGAATATTGATGGGCTTTCGCAGTAGCCTTGAGGAGCGCACTTGAAGCGGAAACTTCGTCCTCCTAAATTAGATCCGAAAATATCTCTACTCTCCTCAGTAATCGGGATACTGAAGAAAGCGTTCTTCAGGTCAATCACCGAAAACCAATTTGCTGAAGCTGGAACCATAGTCAATAAAGCAGTAATGTCGGGGACAACTGGAAACTGTGGGATAACTATCTTGTTTACTTCTCTGAGGTCGATCACGAACCTATACACAGGGGGTTGTGAAGGATCAGTACGTTTTAAGACGGGCAAAACTGGACTGTTACAAACATTTCCTGTTGTTTCTTCGATGACGTCTTTATCAATCAGATCATAAACAATCGTCAATAACGCCTTTTCACATTCGCTAGATATTTTGTATTGGGGAATACGTGGCAACCTAACGTTGGCTTTCAACGTTATGACATATGGTGCTATCTCCAAACGACCTACATCATTAGAACCATTTGCCCAGAGTGCATCAGGAAGACACGACAATTCAGTTGCAATATTTTCTTTCGACACATACATTGGAGAAATGACTTTCTTACCGAAAGTAAGTTGTACTCCTAATGGTGAACAGTACAAAGTCGCATATAACCTTTTTAGCAAATCTAATCCTAACAAATTTTCACCACAACCTGTTGTAAGAATGAGGGGTGCCTCTAATTTGCATGGGCCAATAGAAAGAGATACAGGACTGGAGATCGGGTTTCTAACAGGGGCGCCAGAGAAACCTACTGAGACATTCATTTCGCCAGACAAAGGTGCGCCAGGAAGTTTCGAGTGCATGATAGAACTTTTTGTAGCACCAGTATCCAGCAGAAATGGCTCTGACACTCCTGAGGCTATTACCTCGACATAAGGTCCATTCTGATCTACTGGAACTGAAACAACTCCCTCTCTTTGTCCATGGCTGTCCTAGCAATCGTTACCCTCGTATTCATGTTCGGTGTAATAGTCGTCAGCATAGTACTGAGCTGACCCGGTCGACGCATTATTCTGTTGGTCGGAGCTGTTCATCGAATTCTGAGGCGTAAAAGAAGTTGTATTCTGCGTGGAATTTCCACGGCCCCTACCTCTAGGGGCATGTTGAACACCTCTTCCCCTTACACCCGAAGCACCGCTCAAACGTCGCGCAAGGGCCGGACAATTACTTTTAAAGTGACCCTCTTCCTTGCAATATGCACATTGATTCGGGCCATAAGCAATACGCTGGTGGGAAAACTCGTTTCCTTGCGCGTTTCTCGAATACTGATGTTGCGGTTGATAACTGGGCTGACTAGCCGTACGAGGCGGATAAGCTTGCTGGAGAAGAACTTTAGTTTTTAAATCTTTTGTCTTTCTGTCTACTTTATCTAGCTCGTCTTTGCGCCTATTTTCATAGTACTGGGCTGTAGCTAAAATTTGAGCTGACGTAGAGACAGCCAAAGCACTCTCTGAATCTTTCAATTTATTAAATAGTTCAGGGATTAAATTATGTACGAACTTGTCTACAAACAATCTTTGGCCACCCTCGGTAGCCATGTCCTGACCACTATGATCGGTGAAAGTCTCCTCGAATCTTGTGAAAAAGTCAGACACATTCTCATCTTTCTTCTGCTTGCATGCAGATAGCTTGTCCCAGTTTACGCGTACTTCAGGCATTATTGTTTTCATGTATGCAATAATTCTACCGGGAAGTTCAGCTATTAACGGCTCAGGTTTAGAACCACCAATTTGTCTAGCATCTATAGCGGCAATGTTCGCCCATGAGTCACCTAGTTCTTGGGCATGGTTCGTATGGCGTATTTTGCTCCATAGAGGATGTGGAACAACGTTCCCGAACAACATGTCTATGTCCGCTAAATTCATTATACATGAGCTTGCAGTTTGCGATAACTCCTTATAATACCCAGTCGGGTTTTTACGAGGATCAGGCAATGTCTGCTTGAGCGCCAAGACTTCGGATTGTTTCCAGGGGACATGTACCCATACACGCTGGAAATGAGGCAGAATTGGCGGTACTACATTTGCATCGCCTTCCCTCCAAACCGGAGGAACGTCTCTCATGGGGTACTGTCTCGCTCTTTTCCTATCTGATACGTCGTCTTCGTACAATGATCAAGAGACGTTTCCTTTACTCCTATAAGAGAGTAATAACTCTATCGCTTTCTCAACATCTCTGCCTGTAATCATACCTTCATAGAACTTAAAGCGTGTACGCCATAGTTCGTTCATTGTGTATGTGGGATCATTTGTCTCCAAATCTTCGCCCAGATATACACACATTTCTTCGAATACATATCTCTGAGTGGGTGCATTCCATTGACGGAAAACTTCCATAACAGACTGAACATCATATCTAACAGTATCCGTAATCCATTTACGGGCTAGTTCATTTAGCACTTTTCTTTCCTCGTAATCAGGCAGTTGACTACGTAACTGTCTATTTTCGGTTTTAGGGGTCGTCTTAGGCGACCCGAAGAAAGGTGAAAGCAGACCAGTGACGGTACCTGTCACTCTTTGTCTAATAGAAGGAGAAGCTTGCGGAGGAGCAAGTGCATCGGAAAAAACAGGCTGAGGCAAAGAAGAAGTAGAGGCAATAGTAGAGGAAGTTGAAGTAGTAGCAGACGTGGTATCATAGACAATAGCTGGAGCTGTAGGCAAAGTCGTAGAAGTAGATGGGGTAGGTAGTAAAGATGGCGGCCCTTGAGAAGGCTGCGCCGGAGTAGTAGGAACCAGCTGAACAGTAGCTGGCGTGTGTGCAAAAGCTGTGTTTCGTGCGCCGGGGCGTGGTATAGAAAAACGCTTTGCCGTTGTAGTAGCGTCTAACGCATACGGTGGAGGTGAGCTTAATAAGTGGGACATTAATTGATCTTTCTCGGATCTTTCCTCTTGACCTTGTCCTTTATTTGGTAACATCGGGTAGCATTTATCTACTGCTAGTTTCTTGCTCCTAAGTATTTGTTCGCTTTCTTGCTCTTCCTCGTTATCCCTGTATGCAACGGCAGCTTGTACCATCGACATACCTCTTTTATTCTTTTTCGCTAACTTTATTTCTTTCTGTTTGGCTTCTTTGCGCCATAAGCGAAAAGAGTCAAACATCGCCGGCCGGGCTTTTCTCTTAAATAATTTGACCTTTAGGTTATCTAATATTTCTGAGTCGAAACTACCATATTGGGGCCATTTTAAAACACCATCCTTGCGGGTGTATTTTATCCACACTTCATTATACGTGATAGGACCTACGCCGTGCTTCACATAGAGCTCATATGTTGGAGTTCCAATCGGAGGAACCGGACAGGAATCCTCTAATCAGGAGTCCTTACTATAACCAAGACAAAACAAGTTTCCAAGTCTGCTAAAACCAGGCATCTTTGCACACTAGTCTAGCTTCAAACTTCAAAGGATTATCTGTAACGATATTTCTCGTGAATACACAAGTCCTTTGGCTTTGGGGCTTGCAAGTACCAAATCAAGGCGTATCTCAAGGATACCAAAAACTAAGGACAAACTAAGGACTGGGAGACGCTCCGCTTATACTTAACTGAAGTATTTGAAGATCGGTGACGTCGCTAGAAGACTCGTCTATCGTTTCGCTCTACCAAGGATCACTGGGTCCAAAACAAGGCGATAGTCAGGGCAGCAGTCCTTCGTAGCCGTCGGGACGCGGGGAACCTCGCAGCAAAGACCTTCGGAACCACGTCGACATACAGGGGTCGCTGAAGCGGCTGGCCGTCCTCCGGAATTTTCACACGAAGCTCCTCACGAACATCTGGCTTGGACCGTCGCCGCTTGATACCGCCCCGAGTTGGGCGCCAACTGAGGTAACGGGTTTTTAGGAACCCGTTTGGTGCCAGGGGATAACACCCGAAGACCTCTGAGTTCTCCCTGTTCCGGACCACAGAAACACGGAGTCTTCTAGTCGAGTCAGAGATCGAGTTTTATTGATAGCTACCAAGTAACAGGTGTCCTAGAAGCACGACAAACACGGGTCATGTGTTCTCAGGAGACTGTTCGTTTTTACAGAACCAGCCTTCTCCTTATATACAGAAATAATAGCTGCAAGCAAGAATTCTTGAGTTTATGATATGGCTATACACATATTTCTACAATAATACGAAAGAGCGAAGTCATGTAGGCAAGCCCGTATTTTAGATGTCCAATGCATGATAGATTACTCAGCCAAGCCCGGAACTCCCATCAGATATCGATGAAACCCCAATAAAGGAAGGCACCTCCTAGTCATAAAACTGGCCATAAACGGGGAACAGGACAGGTGTGTGTTTGTAGAAAGCATGGTTTGTATGTAGTGAATGGTTTGAGGAATGTTATGTATCGATGCTATCGCATTTGGCCACTGGGCGAGGGGCTGCCCAAACAGGTTTGGCTAGAGGCAATGGAGTCAGTTGGGACAGGTCAGGGGGAAGTCAGGGAAGGAGGACGTGTCCTTTTAGATCAGGCTCGACCTTTAATTGACTTATCATGAGGGCAAGACGTAAGATGGATGCCGTTCACAAAATGGAGTCTAAGGGGTAGGGACGGAAACTACGATTTGGGGGTATTGGCGACCCTCGATTATGATGCAAATGCATGGGAATGATGCCCTAATCATTATCGGTTCGCTAACACCAAATTCGTCATGGTACGTTGATATTTTGTGACACGGGTATTGGACCTCGATATCGGGATAATAACAGGGTCCAGATTTTCAGAACCACAGAATGCCTTCAGTGCAAGCCGGATTGCCCGCAGCTCCAGAAGGTTGATATGGAGACGGGACTCCGCCGGAGACCAGAGGCCTCTGATCTCCGCCTCCCAATGTGGCCCCCCCAGCCCAGGAGAGACGCATCAGTCGCTACTACGTGCTCCGGTTGGTGTAGGGAGAGGGATCTGCCGCTGACCCAATCGCGGTACGTGAGCCACCACTGCAACGGTCTCGCAGCGCCCTCTGAGATTAGGACGTGGTCGGACAGGTTGCCATGATGCTGGGCCCACTGAAACTTCAGGTCCCACTGCAGAGCCCGCATCCGCCACCTGGCGTGATGCACCAGAAGGATGCAGGAGGCCATCAGCCCCAGAAGCCGCAGCGTCAACCTGACCGAGACTCGGGATAAAGGCTGAAAGATCGGAATCAGAGCCTGAATACCCTGAACCCGCTGCTAGGGAGGATAAACCCGAAACTGTGCCGAGTCCAGAACCGCTCCGATGAAGAGGAGCTTCTGAGAGGGACACAGGTGTGACTTCAGCACATTGAAGGAGAACCCCAGCAGGTGCAGGAGGTCGGCCGTAGTCTGGAGGTGGCTGACGACTGTCTGGGGCGAGCCCGCCTTTAACAACCAGTCGTCAAGATAGGGGAAGACTGACACCCCTAATCTGCGCAGATGAGCCGCGACCACCGCCATCACTTTCGTGAACACCCGAGGGGCGCTGGTAAGGCCGAAGGGGAGCACAGTAAACTGAAAGTGCTCGCAGCCTACCGTGAACCGCAGGTAAAGCCGGTGGGCCGGCAGGACGGGGATGTGAAAATATGCGTCCTGCAAGTCCAACGCTACCATCTAGTCTTCTGAGTCTAGGGCAGCTAATACCTGAGCCAAAGTCAGCACCTTGAACTTCTCCTTCCGGAGGTAGCCGTTGATGTTCCGCATGTCCAAGATATGGCGTAGGCCCCCTTTGCCCTTCTTGGGAACCAGAAAGTAGTGGGAGTAACAACCACACCCTACTTCTGGCCCAGGAACGCACTCTATGGCCCCCTTGGCCAAGAGGGCCGTAACTTCCGCTTGAAGAAGTTGCAAGTGATCCCCCGACACGCAGTGGTAGTGCGGTGGCATGGCTGGAGGGTTCGCCACGAAGCGGAGGGAGTAGCCCCTTCGGACGATTTGCAGCACCCACCTGTCTGAAGTGATAGCGCCAGTGGAGGAGGTGATGGCGAACCCTGCCCCCCACTGGCGTCGAATGGGCCTGAAAGCTCAGACTAGGAAGTCTGGATGCTGCGGGGGTGGATGTGGACTGGCATCGCCGCTGTCCCCTGGCACCGCCACAGCGGTTACCACATCCGCCGCCGTGCTGGATGTTAGTCTGTGGCCCATGGCTGGCAGGACGTGAGGGGGTGCCCCTTCCTTGGCCACGAAAGGCAGAAGTTTGCTGGCGCTGGACCGACAGGCCCAAGCACTTGGCCGTAGCCCTGGAGTCCTTGAAACGCTCAAGCGCACTGTCTGCCTTGTTGCCAAAGAGGCGACGGCCATCAAACGGCATGCCCATGAGGGAATTCTGGACATCAGCCAAAAAGTTGGCGACCTCAGCCAGGCGTGGCGGCGAACCACCACCGTCGTGGAAATCGCCCTGCCCAGCGAGTCTGTGGTATCCAGCCCACATCGGATAGAGTACCGTGCTGCATCCCGCCCTTCCGCAAGGGCTTGAGCAAGTTTGATCTGGGCCTTCTCCGGGCAAGCTGGCAGCACGTCCGCAACCGTGTCCCACAGAGAGTGGGTATTACGGCCCAAAAGGCAAGCGGTGTTGACCGACCGCTACCCCAAACTAAGTGAGGAGAACAGCTTCTTACCAAACTGCTCATACCGTTTGGATTCCCGATCAGGTGGAGCAGTGGGGATTGCGGTCTGGGAGTTAGAGGCCTGGATAACAAGGCTCTCGGGTGGGGTGGGTGGACAGGAAGCTACGGTCGCCTGGGGCCGGGCGGTGGCGCCTGGCCACGTTCCGATCTACAGGCAGACCTGTAGAGGACCTGGACCAAGTGCCCAACAGAACGTTAGAAAGGGCCTCATTAAACGGCAGTAGAGGCTCCGAAGAGCTTGCCTGCGGTTTAAGGACCTCGGTGAGGAGGTTAGCCAACACGGCCGCGACGGGGAGCTCAAGACCCAAGGCCTTGGCCGCCCTCGTCAGCACCACGCTGTAAGCAGCCCCCTCCTCCGTGGCCACGGTAGGAGGGGAGACAAAGCCAGAGTCGGGAGAAGTGTCCAAACCACTGGCCTCCCCTGGATCCACTGCCCAGTCCTGATACAACTGGCCCTCTTGGACCAGAGAGTCCTCAGACCCCTCCCAATCCTCTTCGCCTCCCATCCCCTGATAGTCAGGTGCAAAGGATGGGGCTGGATCATAGAAGAATAGCTCTTCTCTCGACGTTGAATCCAGACCGAAGTAGGGACCAGGGACGACGTCGTCTGGGGAGGGCGTCGGAGCGACACCCTGGGGGTCGGCGCCGGCGGAGGGGTCGTAAGTTCGACCAGTGGCGACCCGGATCCGGTGGGGCCCTGTGGCGTCGGGACCGAAGTCGCCGACGGCGCCGGGGCCGAAGCACCCGACGGCGTCGGGGCCGAAGCCCCCGGTCTGCTTGGGCTCCCAGCCAGTGTAGTGTAGTTCCCATATTCCCAATAGGCTCTGCGCATTGGAATAATATAACCAGTAGTGTAGACGTGGGACTGAGGTCGACTAGGTCTCTTCTGACTATATTAGACTTAATTAGTTTTGCCAGCTAGCTCAGAGGTCACTAGAAACGTTCTCAAATAAACAGGGAGGAGTTTAACTTCCCTGGATAGACAAGAAGGGATTAGCTTCTGACAACCATATAACATGACAACTTTGCTCCCTCAGAATAAGAGTGTATCTCTAGAGTCATGTGAAAACAATAGACAACTATTTTACTCAGTCAATCGTGCATACTTAGTTTCACCAGAGTGCAGAGAAATAGAGAGACTGGCGTTTTCAATAAAAGGTGCTATTTATTGAGCAGTCTTCTTTCTCATGCAAGAGAAATGAATTGCCACAATTGCAATACTTAATGTAAAGTAAAGTGCGTACTGTAAAAGGAGTATTATGAAATAATACTGTAAAAGCATTGATATGGTTTCTTAGCCATTTGATACTTTAAAATGGATAAAATATATACATACATAAAAACATTGACTAAAGTACTCAACTGGTGCTTCTAATCTACGCCTACCCCGGTGTACCTGACCTAAGCCTAATACGTGGGAAGGAGTAAGTAAGTAGCAGTTTAAGTTAAGTTGGTTGTTGCCAAGGAATCTGAATCAAGAATTCTCTTAAGGGTTTAGTCAGCTCCGTACCTTGGTAATAGAATGTAGGAGGTCTGGTATCTCTCTCTCTCAGGACTCAATATCCCAGCAACCCGCAAGGGCGGCTGGAAACACCGGAGCTGGATTTTCTCGGCTGGAGAAAAAGACAGCGTCTTTCTCAGTGCGTCAATAGGGAGGGGCGGTGTCCGTGGGCTCTCGCATCAGCTGGGCTCTCGGGCAAGTAGATAGCCGCTCTGCTCCAAACCACTGTGTGTTTGCTTACGGCAACGTTGGTATATTTATACCTGAAAGGTGCCGGGTTTGACATAAGGTTGGACATAAGACGTCAATAAAAGATGTCACTAAGAACTGGCCATTCTTTCAGTGCTCGCAGGAGTTCTAGGACAAATCAAAACAAAAGCATGGGGAATTCCCAGGTTGCTGGAGGTTTGGTTTGTTTAGGGAACGCGTTGTACTTTCTAGGAGTCTAGGGGCGTAGCCTTGCCGTATTTGGACTGCATGGGCTATTACTAAATATGGATATGATTCTTATGCCTTTATAAGGATATTATTTATTATAACCGTATAACCATATAAGGGAATAAATCGGGAATATCGAATTAGGGTCCTAGATAGAAACACAACACCAGGGCCGCAGTGGGACCCGACGGAGGAAAGAGCGACCTCATGGCCATGAGGAAGGCATCGATCTCCACCGGCGTCGCGTTCAGCCCAGGGACCAGTGGGTATGGAGCTGGCAGCGGAGCCTGCGGCTCCGGCGGAGCCGCGTGGGCGGTGTCGCCCGAACCCCCGGCCACATCGCGGGGGGAGTCGGAAGAGCAATGTTGTCTCTTCAACTTCTTGTGCCTCTTACCTGAGGACTTGGAGCCCAACGAATGGTGTTGACTCGCCGAGCAGCGATGACTGTGGCCCCGCGACCGTTCCTTCAACCTCCTCCTCGACCTTGACCGTGAATGGCGCGGGCCGACTGCCGGGGCTCGAGGTGCTTACGGGACAGCTCCCGCCTAGCCTTTGACGTCAAGGCCCGGCAGTCGGGGCACGACTTGTCATCATGGTCGGCCCCAAGGCAATACAGGCACCGGCGATAGGGGTCGGTAACCGTCATCAGTCGGTTGCAATCGGCACAGGGCTTGAATCCGGGCATCCCTACCGGCACCAATAGTCTTACGACTCGAAACAGGATCAAAAAGATCGAAAAAGTTAGTCAAAAAGTGACTAAGGAGTACTGCTTTTTCCAGATCTGCGCTTGCTGGCGCGGAAAAAAGAAGAACTGACGTCAGCGCGAGGGTGGCGTCTAAGTACTCCGACGATGTCATCCCGGCGCCAACGACGCCGACGACTAACGCGGAGCCGCAGAAGACACCTACCGACGCACAGGGGTACTGCTACGCAAAACTTTCCGGATCCCGTCTGACGCCTGGGGATACACTAAGGTAAGGAATCTCACACTAACCTGTTTCTTTCAGATTATGTGTTTACAATAGACAGTATTGTATCAATTCTAAGGTTAAAAGGATCAGTAGGCTGGTGCGATTTTTCCTCCTCCACCAATACCTGAATGGTGCGCAACACAGTATTCATAATGTGCTGAGGGAGGTTATGACATTTTTTGTTCCATTCAACTATTGTTCCATTCCAATCAAATTCTTTATTTGATTAAATTAAATTCTTCCATTACTTAATTCATTACAACCTCATGAAATTATATATACAGCCAACACGTGTTTCGAGTCTTCTCCTCTTTATCAAGACCAAGGTGTTCCAATCTAAAGTTTGATTTTTCAATCTATTACAAAGTCCACATATTAAAAGTCCACCTATTTTGGGGTATCAGGAGTAAAGAAGCACACTTCTTTCTCCAAAAATCAATGTGTGATAACCCTCTCTAGGTCACAGGACAGGCCCAGGACCTCATTCATGTCAAAGAAAAGCTGAGGCTTCTATACACACACTACATTTGTGCTAGGCTGGGGCCAAAGTCAAACCAGAATACTAGATATTCAGTCACTCTCTCAGGGCAGAGAGGAACACAACTGAACGCCTTGCAGGCAACCTTCTCTGCTCAAAAATGTCTTATGTTTAAGGCAGTGGTCTTTCAATGTACACCTCGACGGTGTCTGAGTTGGAAAGATCTCAGGACTTGGAGCAGAATCGGGCTCCAAAACTCGGTACGCTATCTGCCTTGTTTCTTGTGCTCGGTGACTTACAGCTTTCCCTTGCACTGCCGGATGCCTACAGCGCATAACAGGAGCATTTTTTTGCAGCACTGATTCATGCTGGAACTCAAACGTCACAAACAGGCACTGTGCAGGTCTGTGACCGACATCAGTTTCCTGCAGTCATTCTATGGGTTGAAAACAGTTGCATTTGGGGGAGACATTTCCCTAGAATACTGACAAACAAAAAAAAAAGAATTGCGGATCAGTGAAACATCAACAAACATGTGGGAACAAAGCTCTGGACTGCGTTGAAGGGTGAATAAAGAAACAAACTGATCATCAGCACACACGGGTGGTGGACCTGTATAGCTTTGTGCTGTCACCTCCGAAGGGGGTGCAATGCCACCTCAGAGTCTGATGGCACCATATGTCTACGCAAGAGCAATTGCTAAAAAGTTCCAGATCCAGTCTAGTGCCTGGGGGAATTTGAAAGGTGAGGAATCGGAGGATGGAAGTATCCATAAGAAATATTTTGCTGGTGTTGAGGAAGAAGGGTAATAATCATTACTGGTGAAAATGGGGATACAAAACACTAATTCTCAAAATAAAATCATATTAGGACCTAAGTGTATTGCAATGGGGCGGCTTGGGTGGAAAACCAGTGACTATTTGTTTTTCTTCTTTATGTTTTCATTCATGTGTATTTATGATTAGACTGACGAGTGACAGTACGTTCAAAAACATTTTATGCTGGCAAGTCAGACCACATTTTATTTCAGTTTTTTTTTTAAACATTAAACTGATTGACTATGAACCTAAAAATTACGAGTCAATAATAAATACGTACTCAAGGCACATAGTCAACCATGTAAGATTACTTCAAACAATAAAAATGAATTATTGGATGTTATTTGCATGCCTAACTCAAAGTTGCTTTCTTGCAGTCTTCGATACATTTCAAATCTTAATGTGCGACATGGATTTCAAGGTAGGTTTTTTTATATCATGCATCACTCAGTTTTGACAGATAATTATTGTTTACCTTACTGCTTAGATTTTCAGATGTTACTCTAATGAAAAGAATTTACTGGTAACTAGCTTTTTAACTTTGCAATGATGAAAAGCCTGTATTAATTTAACCTACAGATTTCATTTGTTCTGAACAGGAAAAACAATATAAATCACTTTTAAAATCATTAAATCCTGACTTAAATTAATAAAGTCCTAATTAGGGCATTATGCTGTGTTTGTTATGGAAGTGGCAGGGCGAGCTGCTTTAATTACTGTCTGTAATAAAAGGAGCAGAGTGTGGAGTGCACCCCAATCAGCGCTGTCAGCCACGACTAAGCCGCGCCGCAAGCTCATCAAGACCGCTGGCAGCAGCGGGCTGCAGTGGAGAGGGCCATGGTGTCTGCAGAGGCCACTTGCTGACAGCACTGGAGGAAAGGCATTTAAGGCAATTCAAGGTATTAGCCCCAATTACTCACACTTTTAATGATGCTTTAATACACGGTAACGGTGTTGATAATGGCAATATAACACTTACATTTCTTCTGACCGTCTCTCTTCACAGCCTCTGCTTCCAATAGTTGGATCATAATCTTTTTAACATAACATTATTTAGAAGAAAAATTCAATTGTCTACGATACATAATGGAAGAGTTGAAGAATTTAATTTTATCCCTCAGCGGAACTGCTGGAAAAGGTAATTAAGAGTTACGTATTACCCAGTATTTCATACTTGACTGCTTATTGAACCTCTGAAGGTGACAGTACATTTCAATGTAATGTGGATTGCCATACTCATGGAAATTTATAAAAGCAGTAACTGATAGCGCTATAAAAACTGAACGCTCCTTTAAAAGTTCTAAAACAACCACAATAGTGCAGCATTCAAAATGGTTTCTTCACGATTTTTCTAAACAAAGGGCATTTTCTTGATCGTTTTTTTACTACCTTTGGACCAGAAAAAAAGGAATTTCAAAACATTCAAGTTGTTTGCACTAAAGAAAGGCGCAGAAGAAACTACTCGTTGAAAGGACACTTTAAAATCGTTTACCTTTCCTCGTTGGTTTTTGATTTTTTCTTGGCTGCTCTTTTTTTCTGTTCTGTTGCACTGTCACTTTCTTCTTCATCTGAACTGGAATTACTCTCCGCACTGCTGCTTTCTTTCTTTTCATCGCTCTCTTCATCACTTTCGCTGCCAGTCTCACTCTCTGAAACAGAAAGCCACTTTCATTTGATCTGTGCATAGAGCATTTGATGAAAACGCACAGCAAACAGAAATTGAGCACATGCAAAATACTGGTTAATACAACGGTATTAAACACCCAGCGCAAGTGAAAGGCTCATTCAGGTACATAGGCATTACGTATTTGAGCTCTCAGGTGGAACATGTAACAAATGAACAAATGAGTTATTTTTGGTAACTGTTTCTTTCGTAATGGATACGCCAACGTCTGGGGACTTGGGGGCAAAAGGCGCTGGTTTAGGAGCGTTTTAGTTGCTGCCTTACGGAGGCTGAGGTTGTAAGCTGGCACATCATTTCATTGAGAGTGAGACTTTCTAGCTAATTTTCTTTAGCATTATTTGGTGTTTTTTTGGTGAAATGTTAAACTTCCTTACATATGTTTTAAATCAAGTTCTTGGTCATGTGAAATTTCCCCTTAACTACATAGTAAAAAGGGGTATTTACAGCTGAATCCTGGCTCGATGAGCAGCCTAGGTTGGCTTCTAGTCTGCGGGAGGACTCTACATTCTTCCAATTGAAGTGGTATCACTGTGCTGGCTCTAAATGTCACATTCAGCACCTGAAGAAGTAGCACTGATGGGAATGAATACTGTAGGGGTAAAGAAAACGCAAGGAGATGATGGACTGAGCGCTGTAAGGTTTGGACATTCACCCCCAGTCACAGATCTGGGTTGAAACCATCATCGTTCTTTAGCTCACTTCGCCACCCCAGTTCAGACCCAGCCATATGCAAATCGGTCTTGATTCTGTTCCTCAGGTGAACAGTGCAGCCCGAACTGCCAAGCCAGGTATTTTCCATGAAGCATTCTGCCTGTTTAGTGCATTTAACTGACGGGGTCCAATCAATCAATCAGGATTTGGAAAGCGCGGCTGCTTCACCGGAAAGGGTCTCGAGGCGCTATTGGATGATGCTACTAGTTCTATTGGAACATCCAAGCTTTAAGGTCCTTCCTAGATTCCTGGGGCGATGGTGAGGCTCTGAGGTGCAGGGGGAGGTCGTTCCAGGTCATGGCCTCCAAATGGGAAAATGAGAAGCCCCCACTGTTGGTCCGGTGGATGCGACCGATGGCAGATAGGTAGAGCGATCTGGATCTGAGTTTCCTGGCGGGCTGGTGAAAGGTCATGAGTTGGTTGAGGTAAGCAGGTCTTCATTGTGTAATGCCTTGAATGCGTGGGTGAGTAGTTTCCTGGCATCTCTTCATGACTGATAGCTAGTGGAGTTTCCTGAGCTGAGAGGTTATGTGTGTCTGTCTGGGATAGTCGAGGATGAGTCTAGCCGCTGTGTTCTAAATTGTCTGGAGTTTCCTCATGAATTGGCCAGTTATTCCTATGTAGAGGGAGTTGCAGTAGTCAAGTTTTCTGGTGACGAAAGACTGCGTGACAGTTCACCTGGTGTTGGTTAGGAGCCACCTGAAAGCCTTCCTAAGCATACAGAACGTGAGGAAGCGGACAGTGAAGACGGCGCCAACTTGCTTCTTCATAAATAGCTGGTTGTCCAGGATGATGCCGAGGTTACCGGTGGGTACGGTTGTTCATCCAATTGGCAACATCTTTCATGCATCTTTGGAATATGTCTTTGATGGTTCTTAGAATTTTTGTCAGTGAGAGGATGAGTTGAGTGCTGTCAGCGTAGGAGATGACGTTAAGTCTGGGGCTTTTGACGATGCTGGTCAGGATAGTCGTGTTTGTGTTGAAGAGAGTGATGAGCCGTGAACTACACCACAGGTGATCTTCTTAGGGTGTGAGGAGTAGGGAGGGAGGATGATTTTCTGTGTACTTCCTGTGAGGTCTGATGCAATCCACTTGTGGGCAGCTCCTTGGATTCCGATTTGGTAGAGTACTCTACAAATGAACTAGTTGATGGAGAGGGCTGACCTGGATCCAGCACGATCTCAAAAAGCATAATGCTAATTAAGTCTACTTTAAGTGACGTGCCAGTATAGCTTTAGAGGTGTCAACATCACCGTCAACAGCATCAGGTCTGTGGCTTTCATTTCCACTTTGGTGTCAAGGTGACTGACGTCATAATGTGGAGTGACTCTGAAGCAAGAGGATTACTCGGGGATGAGCAAGTGAAAATCTAAGTATCCAGGAGCTGGAGGGGTTCTTGTGTCAGAAAGGCTGTGTATCTCTCCTCTTGCTTCAGTTCAGAAGTTTTCTAAAAGGAAACAGTTTTGAAGCCTTTGAAGCCATTTTGTTTTTCTTAGCATATTGTTCAGACTCATGGTCTGATTCAAAGTAAATTACCCTCATAGCGGTTACTCTTCTTTTGGCAAGGTAAAAGGCAGGCAGCGATCACATGCATCAATACCATGTACAGGTTGTATGTAGTAGGCAGTTCATGTGCCTATCACCCTTCAAATATTACACTGTTCACACTGTGCAGCAGCCTTAAAAAAAAAATTAACAAGTTAAACAGATACAACAATTATAACCATACGACACTGTCAATCACACATCCTTCTCAGGTTTCCAGTTCCTGGCTAAAACCCACCTTTCCTTCGCAACAAACTCCATCGATTAAGCATTATAGCAGTATCCAATGTAGGCCCTCAGTCAGGAAGCCCAGATTCAAGCTTCTCCAGACCCAATGAGGTGTTTGCGATCCCGCCCCCACTTCCTAATAGCTGAGCAGTCCTAAAAATCTCCCTGTCCCCACCTACGAAGCCCCAGGCACACCAGTACCACAGTCTTTTTAAATTATATTATTGTATTGTAAAGGAATGATTACAGTCTGGAACAAGAAGCACTGGAGCTTTCAATCCCCGAAAACAAATCTGCAGTCTGGAAAATTATACAAATGTTGTAGACCAGGTGTCTCCAACCAGTCGACAGCAAGTTACCAGTTGCTCACAGAAACCTTAAGGGTAGCTCCCAGTCTTGCGTTCATTTTAACTAAAAACAATACGTGTTGCATTTTCCTTTTAAAGTTAAGGAAAGGCTGTTTACATTATTATCAGGCTGCAGATAGCACAGCGTCCTAATGGGCAGACTCAGTCAGATTTATGACCCATGTGGGTCAAGAAGTTCAGAACTGAAGCACTGAAACATTTAACTAGTCCTTCTCAACTCAATATTGGAGCATGAGAACAAAATATTTCCGAATGCTCTTAAATGAGAGTAAATTAAAATTGAGAGTTCACTAAATGATTAATGGTGACCTTTTTCAAAGTGTCACATTTACAAACAGCAGCCACCTTGCTGCTAGTGGACAGTGTCATATTTGTACATGAAAAACAGTTATTTTCTTTATAAATGGAAGAAATTTAAGGTGAAAAACAAGGTTTCTATGAAACATGGTATTAATGTGTTTCTCCACTATAAATTTTTCTTCACTTTAAATTCCTCACATTTAAACAAATTATTGCATGTTCTTGTTATAAATATGGCACCATGTCTACGGGCCACTGGGAGTAATATGCCTCCTATTTGTAAAGACACATATGGGAGAAAATAAAAATAAGTTTAATGTAATGCATATAAACATAAAGTTAACTCTTTAATTGAATTTTCTCCCATTTCAAAGGGTCACATTTACACACAGCAGGCACCTTGCTCACAGTGGCTGGTAGACACGCTGCCATATTTACATTTGAAAAATACAGGAACTTTTTTTTTAAATGGGAGAAATTTGAAGTGCAGAAAAATGTGCAGAACATTTTTCTGCACTTTAAATGTATCCCATTACAAAAAAATGGTTGTTCGTTTGGGTTGTACATGTAACGGTGCCATATATGGTTAAAGGTATTCCCTGTGCCACAAGTACATACGACACAGGCTCTCAGTCATCCATACACACATATCTAATTAATTCACACACATGTTCATACATCCCCACAGACCATGCACTCACTGACGCACATGGCTGTCCTATCATAGTCCCCTAGTCCCAGTATTTTGTTCAAATCTTAGTATGGGGCTCCATGGACATTAGCTTTAAAGTAATTGAAGATGGGCAAGGGGGTGTCTGGTAACAATACGTGAGTTACTTGCCTTCAGTAGCTCACAACGATTTTCACTGATCAGAAGTAGCTCTCATTACAGAAAAAGTTGAAGACCACTGTTGTAGACCATTGTTTTTTGAGGGCTCCCATACACATGTGCAGTAGGGATAAGAAAAGCAGAGGTATTAATAATGGAAGGTATCCCTGCAGACAGTGCAGAATTCGAGACAGTGGTTGCAGGTGGGGCCCACTGGAACACATTTTGGGGACCAGCACTACATTCTCCTCATTAGGCTTTGATCCAAAGAAAGAGGGAGAAAAACACAAAGGGGAAAAAAAAAGAAAAAAAGATAGAAAATAGTGACAAGGGGAGGGAGATGCGATGAAACCGAGTGAGCTAAAGCGGCAGGGAGGGTAAGGTGGTGGATTAAAGAGGAATGAGGTAGAATCAAGATAATGCAGCCTTACAAGTAAAAGTTCAACTGACTTTAGAGTAAAGCCTCCTGTTTAAAGATACAACAATGAAATGAGTAAAAGTTACTGTAATCCGCTTTTACAAGTGCTTATTCTACGACAGCTATTTTATTATTTACTGAAACACATTAGTATTATTATGACTATTGCCAGTCGCTTATTAGAGAGCCTTTTAACAATATTGTCTAGTGGAATAATTTGTTTTCCTTTGCATTGGTAATTGATGATGTATATAATGGGTGTATCTGTAAGAATCTTTTTTAAAAACTGTTTTTTATTTCTTTAAGAAATCTGCTAGAACTAAATATTTTAAATTGTAAACACTATAATACTTTTGAAGCTGTGTTAGAGATAACAGCCCCCTTGTTTATTTCTGCTAGATAACAGGTTAGCAGAGTGGATGCAAGTACATTTTACATTTGCAGAACTAGATCTTCCACTTGTTCAAATTCTGTTGCGCACATAGTACTTTGACATCCGACCCATAGGAGACGGTAATAAGAAAACTACCTTTAACAGAATAGAATCATTTTGTTTACCATCTCTTTCTACAAGTAAGCCGTGGAGTTTCCAACAAAGCCTCAATGATCTTACAGATCTAGATGCAGCCATTTTACAGATTTACACAAAGTAAGTATTATTTAAAGTGATTTGCTCACTTTTGTCAACGTAATAAGTACAAATGTTTACGGTGATTTGCACACTTTTGTCAACGTAAAGTGCAGATTTTTACAGTGATTTGCACACTAATATCAATTATAAGTGTACATTGTTTAAAGGTGATTCAATGTTTTGCACATTTGTATCAAAGTAAAGTGCAGATTGTAACAATGATTTGCACACAGTTTTAAAAAATAAATAAAAAATACTGCGTTTCTGGTAATTCTGCGCATTATTTTAATTAAACATGCAGTTTGAACCCCCAACTAAATTTCTCCAGCACAAAAGAGAACCACCTATTCCTTGTATACAATGGAACAAAGAGTTTTTAACATACATGAAAGCTATAGGTGATGATATGTCTAATGAGTGCAAGAAAAATATTGTCCTGCATTGTTTAGATTCAGAGGGACAAAAAACTTTTCATACCTTACCACAAGTTACTATGGAGCACGAGGAAGATAGAGGTGAAGCTGATTGTTTTCAGGAGGCATTGTTAAGGCTGGAAAATAGGTTGAAACCAACTGCCAGTGTGGATTTGAACCGATTTAAATTTTATACTAGGGCACAAGGAAAGTTTTGATGGATTTCTGACTGCATCACGAGGGTTATCATTACATTGCAATTTTGGATGTAAAATGTAAAAAAATGTAAATTGATACTTGTATAGCGCACTACTCACCCGCAAGGGTCTCAAGGCGCTTGTACGAATACCGCTGTGGAACCCATCCTGGCTTTCCCTGTGAGGTGTCCACTCCTGGGCACCCCCAAGGTGGAGGCCAGGCATCCTTAGCGTTGTGGGGGCCGTTGTGGTGATTAAGCAAGCAATTGCCCAGAGTTGCAGAGTGGGACTCCATGATTGGAATAGGCACCAAGGCGAGAATTATCAGGTCCGTGGAATTTTGAGCCCAAGACCCGCCGAGGCGGGGAATTGAACCCTGGTCCCGGGCTAGACTCTGCATCAGGGTCTGCCGCTCTAACCATTGAGCCACACTTCTCATGAAATGATCAGAGATCATACAATAGTTCATAAGAGTAGAAAAGAATAAGAACAATTGTGGGTTATGGGGGAATCTGCAAGATGTGATTGTCACAGCTAAAGCGTTAGAACAATCGGAGAAGTGGATGAAATCTGTACATGAGTCTGAGAAGATTAACAAGAATGAAACTGATGTGGTTTGTGTGGTTGGTGCGGATGGAGGTTCTAAAACCTGTGGCGATGTTGTAAAGAAAAGGTTTGAGGAGTATAATAGAAGTGCAGCTGACAGGTACAACAGGTTTGAGGGTAAAAGATATATGAAATCGCAAAGTCTCATGTTATCGCTAAGGCAGTATGACTCACATTGCTTTGTCACCTCGGTGTCCTGCTATTGGGAAGGCATGTGTAAAGTGTGGCAGGATTGGACATTTTGCCCGAGTTTGTGGTAATTTAAAAAAATAATAATAACTGGGTAGTAAGAGTAAAGTATCATATCTTACATTTCTTACAGGTGGGAGTATATGTAATGAGGAAAGATTTGAACATGTGAAAGAGTGTGCAGAGGAATGTAAAGGTGTCAGAGGGGTGGTTTTGTCTTTTTCGGATGGTGTAGCGGAAAATGTGGAGGAGGATGTTAGTTGTTCTCGTAAATGTATTGTAAGTGTTAAGTGTGTTAATTTGGAGCTGATGGTGGATTCTGGATCGCCATGGACAATTGTCACAAGAGAGAATTTTCTTAAGAAGTTTGAACAAGTATGGAGCATGGATGATGTGAAGCCATCGGATATCATTGCAGAAAGTATTGATGGGAGTGTTATCGACATTATAGGTTATGTAGACACAGATATCCTATTTATCGGAAAAAAGGCGGTAATAAAGTTGTATGTGGCACCTAAAGTAGTGAATGTCCTAGTTTGGAAAGACCAAGGGAAGTTGGGAATAATAATTAACCCTAGAAACCAGGAACTGTATTGGTAATGGAAAACGGAGAGACTGATAAAGGGATTGTTTATAGCTTCCCTGACGTCTTCACAGAAAGGCTGGAAAAATTGGAAGGTTATTCCCATAAGATCAAACTTAAGTCAAATGCTAAGCAAGTATTACAGAAGATAAGTAATGTGCCCATCAATGTGAGGGAAAAACTTAAGGATACTTTGTTGGGAATGATGAGTGAGGGCGTGAGTCGTCGGAGTGGGTGTCTCCTATAGGTTTGGCACGTAAACCTGACAATTCACTGAGGCTTTGTGTGGATTTGAGAGCTGTGAATGATAATATTGTGGTATATTGTCATCCGCTGCCCAATAATAATGAGGTAATTTGCATTTTAGAAGGAGCCAGAGTATTTTCTACTTTGGATTTGAGGTCAGCCTCCCAGATTGAGCTTACTGAGGGTTTTTGCCATCTTAACACATTTATTACACCACTGAGGTGATTCCAATTTAAATGCATGCCATCTGGATTAGCTTTTGTGGCATCTGTGTTCCTGAGGTCCATGTTTCACTTGTTCAAAGACATGGAAAAGTATGTTAAATGCTATGAGGACGATATCTTTATATTTTCTACAGATGAGGAGGAGCATAATAAACATCTCAAGAGTGTGTGGGAGGTTATGAGGAGGCGTGGTTTGACACTCAAAGGAAAGAAGCGTCAAAGGATGGTGTCATACCAAAAAGATCCCTGGTGGATGTCATCACTATAGCACCTGCTCCGGATAATATGGAGAAACTGCTATCATTTGCTGGACTTTGTGAATAATATAGTAAATGTATTTAACATTTTGCTACAAAAACGGAGCCGCTCAGAGAGCTTATGAGGAAAAATGTGGACTATCTGTGGACTGATAGGCACATGTCTGCTTTTGAAGCAATCAAGAATGAAATTGTCCATGCACCTACGTTGAATGCACAGTGCATTGTCACAATGGATGCAAGTATGCATGGTATTGGTGGTGTGTTGTCACAGAGGTGTGGAAAAGAGACATGGAATATTACTTTTGCATCTCGCATCTTAACTGATGCGGAGAGTAGATATGCAGTCATTGAAAAGGAACTGTTGGCGTGTGTATAGGCCATTGAACACTTTCACAACTTTATATGGGGCTCACATTTTGTTCTGAAAACGGATCATAAACCGTTGGTGGAGATTCTTTCTCCTGGTGAGGGTTGGAATGCTACAGCCCGGATTGCAAGATTGGTTTCCAAACTGCAGGAATATTGTTTCACGGTCAAGTATGTATCAGGACGTAGTAATGTGATGGCTGACTGTCTGTTGCGTCTTCCTGTGTGTAAAGGGGAAATCAAATCAAAGTGAGGATGAGGATATTGTAGTTGCGGTTTCAGAATATGTGACTTATGAATTCAAAGGAATACAGACAGATAAATGGATGAAAGACGATGAAGAAGATAATGTATTGTGTGACGTTAAACAGTACATGAGAGCAGGATGGCCGGAAAGGAGGATATTGCTGAAAGAAATTGTTAAATTTTTTAGGATTGCTGAAGAATTGGTGATGGGGAATGACATGATTTTTAAGAGTGGTAAGTGTATTCCTCCCAAAGGAATGCAAGAAGAGATCTTACGACTGGCAACTGAAAAACATCCAGGTACGTCATCTATGAAAATAATAATACGTACAACCTTTTGGTGGCTGGGACTGGATAGGATGGCAGAAAAAGTAGTAAGATTGTAGTGCCTTTGTGAACAGTGAAAAGATGCTGAAGCCGGGACCTGCTCTACTTCAACCTGTACCATGGCCAGATTCACCTTGTCAGAAGGTGGCTTTTGATATATCTGGACCATTTTATGGACTACCTGCTGATTCTCGTTCCGCTTTGGTGCTCTATTACTCAAAATAGCCAGAAGTGAAATTGGAACCTCATGCTACTTCAGGCACCATTATTGAATTTTTCAAGGAGATAATTGCCAAGGAAGGAAATCCTGAAGTGGTGATCTCTGATAATGGTACTCAGCTTGTTGCTTAAGAGATGCAGTTTTTTCACTTTCAGTAATATTAGACCGGTTACCACTGAATTATATGAACCCCAAGGAAATGGGCAGATAGAAAGATTCAATAGGTTTCTCAAGGAGTGCATTAGTTGGGCACATGGTTTTGTTGGATTGTGGAAAGATAAGTTGAGGGAAAATGTATGGTGGTATCGCATTACTCCTTAAGCCACCATTGAGGTCAGTCCTTTCAGACTGTTGAGAGGTAGACTACCAATATCCAAATTGTGTCCTAGGTGGTTCAGGAGAGAGCAGGGCGTGACCCAAGATGAAGTGAATGTACAGGAGATAAAAGAAAAGGTCAGAAGGAAGCAAGAAAAGGTCAAGGAGATGTATGACAACAAGTGGAAAGTCAAGTGTCATTCTTTTGCAGTTGAAGATTGGGTGACAGTAAGAAGACCTGGTTTGGTGAGAAAAGGAACAGCAAAATTTGTCAGAGCCATGAAAGTAATTAAGATCTATGGTAAGAGTATGGTGACACAGAATAGAAAAGTCTGGAATGTGAGGCGGGTGGCTAAATGCAAGCCAGACGGCGGATTTTTCCAAGAGGAAGTGTATGATGGATCTTTCATGAGAGTAAAGTTGGGAAAAGATGCATCTTATGAATCTCAAGACAGTGGTGTTGGGGGTCAGAGTGATTCTTCTATGTATTTGAACATGGTGGAAAGGGTGGAGTATGAGAGGTGTATTGGAGGAGAATTTCTAGCCTCGTGAGTTAAGATGGGACCACGTGTGAGGAGTCTTCCAACCAGGTTCGGAGATTTTGTCTGAAGGGTTGTCTTTCAGTATTATTTGTCATCATATTTTATTGCATGTATTTTACTGTATTTAGTTTGTTGTTTTGAGTTTTGTCATTTGTATAGGGGAATATGTAATGGGATTTATATCTGTAATACAGCTGTTGTGAGGGTATCCACATTATGTCACCTGCTAGAGTGATTTAACTGGATTCTGGCATGGAATGAAGGGATTGCTTGGGAATGTGACCAGGACAAGACAGTTGGTGGAGTTGAAGTGTACTGTGCTGTAACCAATACATCATATTCTTTAAATCAAGAATTTGTTTCTCAGTGTGAACTTTACATAAATCTTTTGGCAAACACACAAAACTCGACAGTAAGATGCAATGAAAACATTTGCTGATACTGTTTGTGAATAACTCTATAAAGATATACTGTGGAAAATGACATACAAATAATATTACTAAACACATTGTTTTCAAATAACATGTAGACTGAAAGGTGAAAAATACTTGTAATATTGGTGTAAAGTTTATGCACACGTTGTAACAAAGAAGAAATATTAAAAGACAAAAGGACAAACAAATGGCTAATGCTCTTCACCCCCTTAACTGCTGGGACTTCCCCCCATCCCCCCAGTGCTTAGCCCTTTTTTTTGTTAAATGTGGTAAGTTCACGCTAAGGGCTCCGTAATATCTTTTCCACATAAGGTATCCATGGCAAATTTGAGGCCTTTTTTCCAACGTTCTGGGGATTTTAAAGGTACCCATGATTAATGGATTCCCTTGGAGGGGACCGGGAACAGAAAAAATAACTATATTTTGAGATTACTGGAAATAATAGGAAAAAAGTGCTCCAGGTAAAAGCGTCTTTTTCCCCCCCCATAAAATGGCAGTCAATGAACAGTTTGCTGTGCTAAAGTCACCATCTTCCCAGCTTTCCGGATAATGTAGAACTGAATAAAAAAACCGAATTGTTTTACCACAGTTCTGGCATTTTTGAAAGAGGTAGCCCATTTTTCCTATTTTTGTGCTCTTAACCTATTACCTGTTTGTCGTGGAAACCAGCATGAAACCCATGGGTGATCCACAGGAAAGCTGTATATTTCTGAAAAGCAGACAAAACTCAGAATTCAGCAAGGGGTCATATGTGTAGACCCTCAAGATTTTCCCAAAGAAACTAACTGTTGAAATAAAGAAATATTGAAAATAAGTAGTGTTAGAAAAGGGATTTCTGGTTGGCTAGGGCATGCGCCTAAGCCAGGCAGAAACCACCACTCTAGTCAGGGCAAGAGAGTTACACGCGGAAAATAACCCCTGCTCACCCCCTTGGTAGCTTGGCACGAGCAGTCAGGCTTATCCCAGAGGCAATGTGTAAAGCGTTTTACCAACACACACACAGCAGCAACACACTAGGCACACCACAAAAAAAACTCCACACAAGGTTATATAAAAAATAGTCTTGGTATTATCATAAACACATTAGATCATAACCACACAAACATTGTGCCAACTGACACTAGGCAATATTCACAGGGGACTATATAGAAGACCAGGCCAATCGGGCCACGGTCAGAACCATCATAATGCAGGTAGTAGATATAAAACATACCCAGTAACTACTGGTACAATAATGACCTCAGCATTATATCTAGCATCATGAACGCACTATGTCTGCATCACAGTAGGCATAAAAATACATTAGGCCCAACCCTCCCAAGCATAAACACCTTACGCAATAGGCCTCACAAGCATAAACACATTATGCGCAGATCAGGGTGCATAACTCACATTTGGCAATAGCATTAGGCACTCCTTTGGGGCCTTGCTCCCTCTCAGTGCACACAGGTACCCGAATGACCTCAGGCCAACTGGCCTATCACCGGGGACCCAATGGCCTCTGTCCCAAAAGTCAGGGCGTAACTGTAGGGCCTTCCAAGTGGCCCTATGGATGTCAATGCAGCAGAAACAAGGCGCGCAATGCACTGGGGGCTGGGGTGCCACTCACCGCCTCCTCATTAGGAAAACAAAATGCCCCCGTGTTGCAGCTGCCCGCTATCTCTCGCGGTGCAGCTGTGAAATTGGGCCTGGCACCACTGTGCCTCCTGGGTCCCCACTGGGACTCTAAACTAAAATGGCCCCCAACGTTGCTGCTGGCCTCAACCGGTGGGCCAGCTCTGCCAAATGAGCCCAGGCAAACTGTGCTCAAGGGGTAGTCCCTCGCCAGGGCTCCTAATTACCAAATTACCCAAGCGTAGCAGTTGCCCGCAATTGAAGTGCAGCTGTGAAGACAGTAAAAGGTACCGGAACTAAGCGTGCCTGTGAAGCCCCACTCCGGGACTTCGGCTTCACAATTGCCCCCACGTTGGAGTGGCCCACTCTCCTGCCGGACCGCTCAGGGAAACAGGCACTGACAATGTGCCTCAGGGAGCCTCTCTCACCTGGGCTCTCAGGGGGCTTTCCTGGTGGTGGCAATGCGGGGCTGAGAGCCCTCGAGGCTCAGGTCTTCCTCCCGGCCTCCTCTGATCCTCAGGTGCCTAGACAGGTCCCATTCTCAGGACATCCCCTTACTTTATCCGGTCCCTCTCCGGGGACAGGGGACTTCGGCGGGGAGCCAGCGAGGCGCAGGACGGCCCTCTTCAGCGTGTGGGACTTCATCTTTCCCGGCCAGCCACCTAGCTTCCAGGTCAGGCCGTGATCTTCCTTAGATCTCGGCGGCTCCTCTGGGCGACGGAAGTGCGGGGTAGGCTCCTGTTTTAAATAAAGACAATTGCGTGGTGGGCTTCCGTTATTCTAAATAAGCATACGAGCGGGGTGGGCACCCGTTAGAGGAGTACAGACGCGGGGTGGGATCCCCCACAAAAGCAGCATAAACGCGGGTGGGCAACCACTCCCACCAGCAGGCAGCGCAGGGGGGATCCCACACGCCGGGATTCCCTCGCAGTCCAACGGTGCACGACACCTGCACTCCTTCCTCCTTCAGGAATGAAGTTGTAGCGCTCACGAAGTACTAGGGTCCTCCAGGGTCAAGGAACATAGCTGGGCCCAGGCAGGCCAGCACACAGGGGCATCCAACAGGGAGGCAGTCCCTCGAGGTGGTTCCTCCTGGGGGCCCAGCAGCAACAGGTCCCAAGGAAGCACAAAGCTCAACCTTTTCATGGGGTCACAGCCCCAATATTTATACACCACGGGGGATCCAGTCTAAACTGGTTTTGGGTGGTTTTGGAGCACTTTATTGACAAGGCCCCTCTTCCCCTTTGTCAGCTGGGGGCTCGTCATCAGACACACCACAGGGGTCGGATCCAGCATTCACATAGGCAGGCACAGACCTATTCAGGGTCAGGTGACTACTCCTCCCACTACTCCAAATGCAGATGCCTTATTCAGCCTAGCACTGACTCACCCTGCCCTTCCAGGAGCCACACACACACACCTCACCAGCCCCTGTCAGTCCAAAGCCAGACATCCAATCCACTTCAGGAAGGCAGACACATAGCACACAGAAATGCCAACTTCTAAAAGTTGCATATCTAAAATAGTTATAATAAATCTGCGCACACCATTGCACAGCATTTATTATTACCATTCCCAATATACTAAACTTGACCAAGCTGCTCCTCGTATATCAGGAATTACAACTGAATCACTACCAGGACATGTCACACACTTAAGGTGCATGTCCTACCTTTCACCTACAATGCACACTGCCCATAGGGCTAGCTAGAGCCTACCTTATGGGTGACTGACATGTAGTAAAATCGGGGTCACAGACATGACACACACTTTAGGTGCCACATCACGGTGGCAGTAACACTGCGCACACGGGCCCTGCAATGGCAGAGGCGTGAGACAGGTTTGAAAGGTTACTTTGGTGGGTGGGCAATCAGCACTGCAAGCCCACCAGTAGCATTTAATTCACCAGACCCGGGTGTATGAGATGCCACTTTACAAGGGACTGACAGGTAAAATAAATAGGCCAAACAGGTGTAGACCAATCTTACCATGTTTATCACAGAGAACACACGCACTTTAACTGGATAGCAGTGCTAAAGTTCCCAGAGTCCTAAAACCACCAACACCATGTCAGAAAAAAGGCTAGGAGAAAGGCAAAAAGTTTAGGGATGACCCTGCAAAAAGGGCCAAGTCCAACAAGTACGAACAAACAGACGTTTGTGACAAAGTTTTCATCTATAACTTTTTGTTACAATGGCCGATTTACCAAAGCAATATACCATTATGTCCACTAGACTCCTGGTTTTGGGGATATGTAGGGATTGTAGAATCTCCATGTACTGAAGGGACACAGAGCTAACAACTGAGCTGCACTGTACCGTGGTTTCTCATTATGTACAGAGAATAGGCTAATTCATATGGTGAAATATGTACAAAATGGGTAACTGTGGATTTTGGGCCCTAGCTATGCACCTAGGAAAAACTATCAAGCTTGCACATTTTTAAAAACTAGACACTAGGTGGAATCCAGGATGGGTGTGACTTGCATGGCTCTCTCCAGGTTTTTATACCCAGAATCCCTTGCAAACCTCTAACTTCGAATTAAAAACACACATTTTCTCACATTTCTGTGATGGATAGGTTGTGGAATCTGCAGGGACCCATACACTTCCTTCTACCCAGCATTCCCACAAGTCTCCCAATAAAAATGGTACTTCACTTGTGTGGGTAAGCCTAATGCCTGCGACAGGGAACAGTTAAAAACAAAATATGGATATATCCCATTTTTTCCACTCAAAACTGACCCTTTTTTTTGCAAAGTGGATAGTTGTGGATTTTAGGCCATAGCTCAACTGCAGCTAGGGAAACCTAGCAAACCTGCACATTTCGAAATACTAGACAACTAGGGGAGTCTAGGGGTGCGAGACTTGTGTGGCTCTCACTAGGTCATTTTACCCAAAAGCCCTGGCATACAACAAATTCTGTAACAGAAAGTTCTGTAATCTGCGGGGAGGCACACATTTCCTACCACCCAGAGTTCCCAAATGTCTTCCGATAAGGAGAGTACCCCACTTGTGTGGGTGGGCCAAGAGACAACAACACACAAGGCCCTACAGCACTGCGTTGACAGATAAGCAATAGGGTCAGTTGAAATATTTGGGACCATGCTGCAGGCCACCCAAGCAAACCTACGAACCAAACACATTTCCTAGAACTAGAAAGCCAGGTCATTCCAGGTGTGCCCTGTGTGGATTCCATGAGGTTTTCTTACCCACAATGCCCTGCAAAACTCAAACTTTACCAAAAAGCACAAATTTTCCTTACATTTTTGTGATAGAAACTTCTGGAATCCGCAGGGATCCACAAAATTCGTACCAACCAGCGTTAACCCACTTGTGCCGCTAAAACTACTGAGCCACAAGTGGATTGGACTAGTGACTGCGGCAGGAACAAATCAATCCAAGATGAATGGTTGTTGTTCGAGGCCCTGCTCCACCCGCTGGCTCCCGGGTGCGCCTCACCCCTGGTGGGCTAATGGGGGAGCATCTTTGCTCTGCTGCTGGTCTGCCTTTTGTTTTTCTGCCTCTTTTTCCTCTTTGCCTTCTTTACACTGTTTTTTAAAAACTTTTTTCTCGATTTCACCTGTTTTTGCAGACTTGGTTTCACTTTTTTCACTGTCTTTTGCGCCAGGCCGTAGTAGGCACTGGGTGTATCCCCGGTGGGCCGCCAGGGTGGGGGCTGGGTTTGTACCCCTGGGGGGCCGTTTTTGTTACAGGGCCGGTTTAGCAGCAGAGCTGCAATATCAGCTCCTGTAACAAAATCGGCTGAAACCAGCCCTGGTCATGCCTTCAAGTCCCTGGGTGGTTCGGGGGTGGGGGGAGGGACACTATGCCAGAGCCAGTTTTGGTTCCCAGTCCAGCCATTACTGGGCCCCAGCGCAGACCCTGGTTCTCGGACCTTCCACCGATACGACGCCAGGACCCTCTTCGCACTCAACACCATACGCCACAACATTGCGCTGCCGAAGCACACTAAAGGACCCATCTCATGCCGAAACAGCAGCTGCACCCTCAACCACCCCTGCATTTCAGCTCCTCCTGCCACCCAGTCGACCCACAGCGCATCCGACTGGGCAGCTGCATCCTTCTCAACACGCGCTCCTTCCACAAGCACGCCACAGAAATCTGGGATCTCCTCGACTCAGACTCCCTCGACATCCCTTTCCTCACGGAAACCTGGACCAATCCCAGCTCGGTCCCTGACATTGCCACCGCCATCCAGACCGTTACAAGATCACCCGCAAGGACCGCATCAAACACACAGGAGGAGGCATCGCCATCAAACTGCATCCACCTGACCACCCACTCGGACGACCCAACGACAAACATGGAACATCACCACTTCCACATACAGGTCCAGACTAACCCAAACACCATCCTCCACGGCACCCTCATCTACAGATCTCCTGGCACCCGCCCGCCCTTCACCAATCATCGACGTCATTGCACCCCAGGTACTCGCATCTACAGATTATATCCTATCCTCCAACCTCAACTTCCACCTGGATAACCCCAATGACCAGAACACTGCATCCCTTCTGGAGAACCTCACCAACTACGGATTCAAGCAGCTAGTCATCTCTCCGACCCACACAGCAGAACACACGCTTGATCTCGATTTCTCCGCCAGCGAGAACATCACCCACAGCCACATCTCCTAACTCCTCTGGACCGCCCACCACTGTGTTCATTTCACTTTCACCAAACCCACCTTACATCACCACAGCCACCGCTCCCCAACCCCCTGGCCGTAACTGGAACAAGATTATCTAAGAACATCTCACCGCCTTCCTCAGCACAACCACACCGCCGACATCCACAGACGCCAATACCACAGCACACAACCTCCACCGATGGCTCTTCAACTGTTCTGGAGCGCTGGCACCCCTCAAGAAAGCACCCAGCAAGCAACACTCCAGGAAAGCCAATTTGTTCACTGCAGCCCTCCTCGAGTCCAGACGCACCTGTAGACGGCTCGAGAAGAGATGGAGGAACAATAAACCCCTAGAAGACCATGCAGCCTTCAAAGCTCCCGTCACCACACACCAACTCCCCCTCAAAACTACAAATAAAATGGCCCTCCAAGGCAGATGAAACGCACACAACAGCAAAGAACTCTTTGCCATCGTCAAGGAGTTCGCCAAACCCAACAGTAAGACCACAGAAGCCCTACCCTCCCAAGACCTCTGCACTAAACTCTGCACCTACTTCCTCCACAAGATCAAGACCATATATTACAGCCTCGACACCCAAGACCCGCCCATCACTCCCACTACCACCACATGCAACATCGACTCTTCCCAAACGATCCTACTCAACTGGACCCCACCCACCTACACTCTCAAGACCATGAAGAGGATTTACTCCGGAGCACCCTCAGACTCCTGCCCCGCACCACATCTTTGACAGAGCAGCCATCTCCATTGCCCCCAAATTACACTGCATCATCAACTGCCCCATCGAGTCCACCACCTTTCCCGATGACTGGAAACACACCATGATCAACCCCCTGCTGAAGAAACCGTCCGCCACCCCAACAGACCTTAAGAATTTTAGACCCGTCTCCTTGCTCCCCTTTCTAGCCAGGGTCATCGAGAAAGCCACCGATGCCCAACTCTCGGAGTTCACTGATACCAGTCACGTCCTGGACTCCACTCAATCTAGCTTCCAAAGCAACCACAGTACCAAGACCGCCATCTTCCAATGGATCACACCCGCTCCATCCTCAAACAGGGAGAAACGGTAGCCCTCATCCTCGTGGACATCTCAGCCACCTTCAACACGGTCCTCCCCCCACACTCTAAGCACGAGACTCCACAACGCCGGTATCCACGACAAAGCCCTGGACTGGATCTGTTCCTTCCTAACCGGTAGAACACAGCAAGTCAGACTACCACCGTTCCTCTCAGAACCCATGGAGTCCCCCAGGGCTCCTTCCTGATCCCCACCCTCTTCAACGTCTACGTGGCTCTGCTCGCAACAATAGTTAGGAACCAAGGACTCAACATCCGCTCCTACCCCGACGAAACCCAGCTGATCTTCTCCCTCACCAACAAAACCAATATCATCGGAAACAACTTCCATGACGGGATGAAGGCAGTCGCTACCTGTATGAGAGGCAGCTGTCTCAAGCGCAACTCGGACAAGACCAAAGTCCTCATCCTGGGGCCCAACACCTTCGCTTGGAAAGACTCCAGGTGGCCGCCGTGTTAGGACCCCCACCCACCTACCGACTATGCACGAAACCTCATCATCATACTGGACTCCTCACTCACAACAAACTGCCAAATCATCGCTGTCTCCTCATCATGCTTCCACACACTTCGCCTGCTTCGAAAGACCTTCAAATGGATCCCTACTGAGGCCAGAAAAACGGTCACCCACGAACTCATCAGCAGCAGACTCGACTACGGCAATGCACTCTAGGCAGAAGTCACCCAGAAACTCCTCAGGAAACTACAGAACATTCAGAACGCCACAGCCAGACTGATCCTCAACATCCCCGGCCACAGCCGCATCTCCGAACACCTGTGAGAACTCCACTGGCTCCCAGCCAACAAAAGAGTCAAATTCCAGCTCCTCACACACGCCTACAGAGCCTTCCACAACGCTGGACCTGCATACCTGAACCACCGCCTCTCATTCCACGTACCCACCAGACACCTTCGCTTCACCAAACGGGCCCTCGCCACCGTCCCTCAGAACCGCAAGACCAAGACCGGAGGAAGATCCTTGTCCTACCTTGCCGCCAAAAACCTGGAACACCCTGCCTCACCATCTGAGGCTATACCCGTCACTAACCCATTCAGAAAGGATCTCAAGACCTGGCTCTTTGACTGAACATCGGCGCCCAGTAGGACATGCAGCTCTCCCTCCCCCCCATCGCTTTGAAACCCGAGTGTGTGAGTAGTCACGCTTAAAAATTACTGATTGGAGGGGCATAGCTTGGAGCGTCAAGACGGCGGTTGCACTCGAAGAGTGCTCCGGACACATCCGACATCCACTCCAAATCCGTAGCCATCGGCGGTAAAGTTATGCCCTACACACTACTACAGCTTTGTTAAGACAGTGCTGTTATAGCAGAGAGCCCGAAATCACCTGTGTGCCGATCACTCACTGCCCGGAGCCTTTGGTGCTGAGGCCCTCGTTGCGGCCCACCAGTGTATCCCATCCCCGGCTCCTGGGATCACAGAGGGCCGCAGTGCGCCACAGCACATCTATCAATACTTGATGAGTGCTGGGGTGTCCCGGTTTCTGTGCCGCCTCGGTTTGCTCCCGGCATCCCTAGATCGGACCGTGATTACAGCGGATGCCTAAACACCCCTGCGGCCTACAGGACGGCGCAGTAGGCTCACCTGCAGTCTCCCTGGTGGTTCCTGGTGCGGCCTGCAGGCTGGAGCTGCGGACCGGGCAGCCAGGTGCCCATGTTGCTTTCCTCTGTTGTGGCCAGACGAGTGGGGGCTCGGGTGGAGAACCGTTCCGATCTCCTGCGGCCCTCCCTGTTGAACTGAGACTGACTAGGAGAGAGGGGACTGTCCGGGCCTGGGCTTCGCAAAGGAGGCTGAAGGGGCTTGACTGCCACCGCCAAAGGAGCTGCGGGCCCGAGAGTGGAGCTAGTGACTGCCCCCTGCTCTGCTGATCTGGAGGCAAGCAACCTGAAAACTGCAACCCGGGACTAAATAGTGCACACAATTGGTCCTGCATCCCTGGAGGCTTTCACAGCCCACGGCCCCCCTTCTGGAAACCAGGGACTGGGGGCAGGCCATGGGCCCAGGTCGTCCTGGTCTGATCGATCCCTGCTGGTGGTGCCCCGCTGACGGTGGACCCGCCAGGTGGACTCAGTAGCCCTTGACTGTTCTGAGGGGTGAACGGAGTAGGCCCCCCCCCCACCCCGTGGCAAGATCGCTGCTCGGGCCTACTGCGGAGGCCCCGACACCACAAGCCTGGCGAGGCTCATCGTACTGGCCAACTGCTGAACATCTTGGATTGGTGCCGCTGACGCATCAGATGCCCAGAGACCTGCATTGTTCCCTCCCCACCGGCTGGGTCCCTGGGCTCGACAGATCGTGAAGACCAGGCCCGGAGGGAGCTGCTGGTGCTGGAGGTGCGCAGATCGGGCCTGAAGCAAGAGCCATCCGGACGACTTGAGCAGTGAGCTGCCTCCCGGGAAGCAAACTCTACCATCCAAACTGATCCACACGAGGAACCCCTGTGGTTCATAGGGCTCACACTGAGGCCCTCCAACTGCTTCACCTCACAGCTATAGGGGACCCAACTCTATTACCCCCTGCTTCTCCCACGTGAGGACCCATACTTGTACATCGCCAGCCTTCGGGAGTGACATCTCGGTGCATCATGACTCCGCTCCCCCTCGGACCCTGGGTCACACCCGTGCATTCCCGAGGGAGTCGCCCCTGCAGCTGAATCCACCCACATGACCCTTCGGGGTGGCTGCTCGCACTTCTACCACCAAACATGGGGAGAGACCGAGGCCCTAAATCCTCCACCTCTCAAACACAAACGAAAATGGACCAATTCGGCACAGTTGGAAGGCGATGTGGGTGACCTATCTCACCTAGATAATACCAGGCTGCAATCCTGCAGGCAATCGACGCAACTCGGACCTCGGTAGAGGAGAAGATTGGAGAGGGCCGCATTGACATGTCCCTCATCCGGCAGGATTTGCGTAACGCCACGACCCGTATTTCGGAGGCTGAGTCCCCCCTCTCCACAGTGGAGGGCGATGTTCACCAACTGAAGGAGCAGGTGGCACAATTGCAATCCCACACTAAGGAACTATACAAACGAGTTGAAGATGCCGAAAATCGCTCACGCCGCAACAATGTACGCCTGGTAGGATTTCCCAAAAGGCGCGAACAGGGGCAGATGGCTGCCTTCATGGAAACGTGGATATCATCCTGGATGCCCAAAGAACAAGTTACTTACCTTCGGTAACGCTTTTTCTGGGGGACACAGTATCTGCCTGTGGATTCCTCACCTTTTGAACACCCCCTGCGCCAGCATTCTGCGGAAATTCTTTCCTAGCTCTTCCACGTTGACGAGGACGTCATAATAGTACGGCTCCGCTCGCGACTCCGAATGACGTCATCGGAGCCATAAGAAGACCTCGTTAGCATGCTGACGTCAGTTCCACCCATTTTTTCCATGCCACCAAGACAAACGGGTGGACCAACACATTTTCACATGTTTACATAGTATACTAAATATATATATACAAATGCATAACCAATAAAGGCATTGAGAAAAAGCAACAGACTAAGCATTTCCCACTATTAAAACGTAAGCATGTTTAAGACATATTAAAAAACACTCATGTGAAACAGTTAAAGCATCTTTTGGTAGAAACAGGTGGACAACGGGGAGGCGGGTGGGACAGTGCGGAATCCACAGGCAGATACTGTATCCACCAGAAAAAGCGTTACCGAAGGTAAGTAACTTGTTCTTCTGATGCATACATCTGCCTGTGGATTCCTCACCTTTTGAATAGAATTCCAAATCTGTACCTCTCCCGGAGGAAGGAGTCCACCTGACTAGACCAAAAAATCTCGCAAAACAGATCAAACAAAATGACGATCCCTCCTAACCTCCGAATCCAAGCAGTAATGCTTTGCAAAAGTATGGAGGGAGGCCCAAGTTGCAGCTTTACAAATATCAACAGGAACATCTCTAGCCAAACCAGAAGACTTAGCTCTGGTGGAAAGAGCTCTGATACTTTCAGGAGGGTCCTTCTTGGCCAAGGCGTAGCAAATCTTGATGCACAAGGTGATCCACCTGGAGTGAGTCCGCTTGCGTACAGCCATGCCTTTTATCTTCCCAACGTAGCCCACAAAGAGCTAATCGTCCAGTCTCAGATCTCTTGTTCTGTCCAAATAAAAGCGGACAGCTCTCTTAGGGTCTAAATGATGAAGTCTCTCCTCCTCCTTGGAAGGGCGAGGGGGAGGATAGAAGGTTGGTAAGGTAATGGACTGTCCCATATGGAAAGGAGTAACCACCTTCGGAAGGAAATAAGCCCTGGTCCTTGGAACCAACTTATCTGCATGAATGGTTAAGAAAGGAGGTTTAGAACTAAGAGCCTGGAGTTCACTTACCCTCCTGGCCGAGGTAATGGCAATATAGAAAACCGTCTTATAAGAGAGAAGCCTCAATGGGCAACTTTGGAGAGGCTCAAAAGGAGAACTCATTAAAAAGGTAAGAACAAGATTTAAATCCCACTGAGGCATAATGAAAGTAGTGGGAGGAAACCTATTAGTAAGTCCCTTTATGAACCTCATAACAATGGGGGACTTAAATAAAGACGGCTGGTCCGGCAAACATAGAAAAGCCGACGATTAAATAACATCCACCACATCCGGAGGGAGAGAGAAGGAACTCAGGTTGCCTCGTTCAATTTCCAGGCATGAAGGTGCAGGCTCTGGAGGTGGGCGTGTAGAACCTGCTCCTGCGACTGGAGGTCACCCTGAGAGGGAGACGGAGCAGAGGGTGCGATGAGAGGTGAATAAGATCTGTGTACTACACCCTTCTTGGCCAATCTGGGGCAATCAATATGACTTGGGCTCGGTCTTGGCGAATCTTCCTCAGAACCCGAGGAATCAAGGGTATAGGGATAAATGTGTAAAGGAGCTGCAAGCTCTAATTCAATTGAAACGCATCCCACAAAGCCCTCTGCATTGGATACTGGAGACTGCAGAACAACGAGCAGTGCGCGTTCTCGTGAGTACCAAACAGGTCCAACTGAGGAGACACCCACATCTCGAAGATGTGATGGACCACCTGCAGATGAATCCACCACTCATGATCAGACAAGTAATGCCGACTTAGACTGTCCGCATGAACATTCAGCACACCGGCTAGAAGATTTGCAAACACACACATCTGATGCACCTGAGTCCAGGACCAGAGTCGCAGAGCCTCTCGACAGAGACGATACGACCCCACACCTCCCTGTTTGTTGATGTACCACATCGCGGTAGTGTTGTCCGTCAGGACCTGAACCGACTGACCACGAATGCCTTTAGTGCCAAATTTATCACCCACAATTCCAGAAGGTTAATCTGAAGCAACCTTTCCTCTGGAGACCAAAGACCTTTGACCTCCAGATCCCCCTGATGAGCACCCCACCCTAGAGTGGATGCATCGGTGATCACTGAGGCCACCGGCGGAGGAGTCTGAAAGGGCTTTCCTTGAGAGAGGTTGCCCTGCACACTCCACCAAGTCAGCTCTGCTGCAGCGTCTCTGGAGACGCTGACTGACTCCCAGAGATCTCCGTTGTGTTGATACCACTGCCTGCGGAGGCACCACTGGAGTGCCCTCATATGCCAGCATGCATGACTGACCAACAGTATGCAGGAAGCGAACTGACCGAGCAGACGTAGAGCCTTCAGGACCTGAACAACCGCTCCATCATGAAATAAAGGAATCATCTCCTGAATGTCGTGAATCCTCTTACGGAGGCGGAAATGCCTGACACACAGTAGTGTCCAGTATTGCCCCTATGAACAGGCTGCGCTAAAAAGGCACGAGGTGAGATTTGGGTACATTTATTGAGAAACCCAATTTGAACAACAGATATGTTGTTGCTTGCAAGTGGCGCAAGACCATCAACAGCCAGTCTTTCAGATAGGGCAAGCAGGAACCCCAGACCTTCTGAGATGTGCCGCCATCACCTTTGTAAAGACCCGAGGTGCGGAAGTCAAACCAAACGGAAGGACTGCAAACTGGTAGTGTTGCGATCCCACCGTGAACCGGAGATACTTCTGATGCGACTTCAAGATGGGAAGATGAAAATGCGCATCCTGCAGATCGATGGACACCATCCAGTCTTCCTGTTGCAGCGAAAGAAGAACCTGTGCTAAGGTCAACATTTTTAACTTTTCCTGCCTTAGGTAAAGATTCAAAATCCTGAGGTCCAAGATCAGCTTCAATTGACCGTCCTTTTTGGGGATCAGGAAATACCGGGAGTAGCACCCCTGACCCCTCTCCCGCTCTTGAACCACTTCTATCACACCTTTCTGTAACAAGGTAAGAACCTCCTTCTGCAAAAGCAGTAAGTGGTCCACTGAACACCAACCCTGGTGAGGAGGGTAAGGAGGAGGAAACTCTAAAAAAGGGAGGGCGTACCCATTCTCTAAAAGATTTAAAACCCAACGGTCTGAAGTAATCAATTTCTAATCTTGTAGAAAGTGGGACACCCAACCCCCTACAGGACCAACATGTTCTGAGATGGGGGATTTAGAGCTGTTTTCCTGAGGCACCAACGGTGGCAGGTGTGGGGGAAGAAGAGCAGGAGGACGACTGCTGCCAGGCGGCTCCCCAAAGACGTCCTCTATTTTTATCCCTGTAGGATTTTTACAAAGGATTCTGCTGCTGGCTCTGTTAATACTGTTGGCGGCCACGAAAGGAAGCAGCCCTTCCTGTATCCTCTAGACTGCGTTTGAAGGCCCAGAGATCTTGCAGTCGCTCTGCTATCCTTAAAGCGTTGCAAGGCACAGTCAGCTTTAGTGGCAAACAGTCTAGATCCATCAAAGGGCAAATCCTGCAGAGTTGCTTGAACAGCAGGAGTAAATCTGGATGACCTGAGCCAAGCGGTTCCTCTTGTTGGTACAGAAGACCCCATTACAAGAGCCACAGAGTCAGCAGTGTCCAGACAAGATTGTATCACTTGACGGGCCGCAGTCTGAGAGTCAGAAAGGGCCTCCAGGAAATTATTCCGGTCATCCTCAGGCAACTTTGGAGCTAAGTGCTTCACTGAGTCCATCAGAGCATGGATATACCTCTCAAGTAGACAGGTAGCATTAGTGGACTTTAGTGCCATACGCACAGAAGAAAATATCTTCTTTGGCGCTTGCTCCATTTTCTTAGAATCCCGATCACCTGGTATAGTACTAAATGAACCAGAAGATTGCTTCGAACAAGAAGCCTGGACCACCAAGCTTTCAGGAGACAGATGTGAATACAGAAACGCTGGATCCTCAGGAGCAGGTCTGTACCTTCTTGCAATGGACCGGGAAACTGCAGGAGCAGTCAAGGGTTTTTGCCAGACTTCTAAAATAGGCTCTGTTGAAGCCTCATTGAAGGGTAGAAGAAGTTCAGAAACTGCCGAAGATTTATTAAGAACCTCAGTCAGGATGTTGGATTTTACCTCAGCTGAAGATAACTGCAGATCAAGCAACTCAGCTGCCTTCCTTATTACGACATGATAAGGAGCAACATCTTGCAATACCCCTGCCTTTGGAGATGAGAGTTCATACTCATGAGAAGTATCCAATCCACTGGCCTCCTGTAAACCTTCAAACTCATCCACAGATTCAACAATTTCTCCTTCCTCCTGTTCCTGTCTATTTTCCTCCTCTTCAAGGAGCCTCTGCGTATCCCGTCTAGAGCACTGCTTCAGAATCGGCGTTGGCGGTGCCAGATGCGGTGCCGGTGACGACGGCATCGATGGAGAACCTTTGGCTTCAAATCTCGACGTCGATCGAATCTGGGGGTGGCGCCGACTCGACAGCCGAAGGAGTCTGAGCAACTGGAGTGGAAGACCTCGGCGCCGGAATATGCCAAGCCGGAGTCGTCGGCAAGAATGGCACGAAGGGCACCTGGGCATACTGGTGAGGTACACCCAAAATAAAGGCCAAAGGTCCCATGGGGCCCAGAGGCGTACCAGATGGATTAGCGGCCCTGCAAACATGCCAAACATCACTTTTAAAAAATGCCTAGGGTCTGTCCTGGGAACAGGAAAAGGAGGATATGGATCCCTACCTTCCTTAACAGGAATCACCTGAGGCTGATCTGGAACCTGCGGAGCTGGTGAAGACAGCACCCACACAGGTGAAGCCCACGCACAGGAGAGGACTCCCTGGGCGTCGGAGACTTACTGTGAGCCGGAGAACCTTCAGGCGTCGAAGGGCCCTTCTATGCTGGCTACCTCGGAGCCGGAGATTGAACCGGCGTCGCTCGTGGAGATGGAGTAGGAGATGGAGATACAAAGTCATGTCTTTGAAGCCGCTTAGCTGGAGAGAACGCGACCTCAAAACCCTGCTTTTCGACGAACGGCGCCGTGAACCATGCCTCTTCTACGTCTTGTGTTTTCTTGACTTCGAAGTATGAGAAGACGACAACTTTGCACGCTTCCGACCCCTCTTCTCCTTTTTGGCTTTGGCCATAAAAAGTTTAGCCTCACATTATTTAAGGGCTTTTGGATTCATCTTCCTGCAGCTTCAACACTCATCGACATCGTGATTGGAAATCAAGAACCAAAGCAAATCATCATGGGGATCAGTGATCGACATGTGAACGCCACACTCCCTGCAGGGCTTAAATCCAGAATTTCTATAAGTAGCCATTAGAAATCTTCAAGGAAACAAAGTAATCACCAAAGAAAATGGAGAGTCCCTAGAAAAACCATTACGCGTTAACGGCGCGGAAAAAAGGGAACTGACGTCAGCACGCCGACAAGGTCTTATTATGGCTTCGATGACATCATTCGGAGTCGCAAGCGGAGCCGTGCTATTATGACGTCCGCGTCGACGTGGGAGGAGGCGCAGAAGCCGCAGGGAGCCCCCAGGTCATTGAGCCCAGTTGTCCATGGGCCCAGGGACACGAGCAGCCCCCTAGGCTCTGACAAAGAAACAGATCCACAAAGGATTCCTCCAGGGACTGCATCCCCAAGGGCACCTTGGTCCAGCCGGCCACGGACTCGGATCTCTCCTGCAGCCTAGTAATTTGAGAATCCCTTAGACGGACAGAGACATAAGAATCCATCAATTCCTGAATGTCAAAGACAAATACCCTGCAGTATCGTAATGTAACCTTTGACACAGCCGATGCCGCATCTATATCCGACACAGGTGGAGGGTCCACCATGCATCTCCTGCGCTAAACATTATTGTTTAACTTGTTCCACTTAAGTTGTCGGACAAAAGATGCTTCAGTTCCACAAGGATAGAGTGGGGGGGCAGGGGGGTGTGTGTGTGTGTGGGGGGGTTTTCTGGACGGTTGTCCTATGTTCAGTCTTATGTTCTACTCTACCTTTCTTTTGAAGACAGCACTGAGCACTTCGACACAAGATTCCTTCATATGTATGGCAACTCCGCTCACTGGGCGTCGCTCTGGGGGATTGCACCTGCCTCACACCCAACCTGGAGTGAGTCACAGGGTACGATCCACAATACCCCTTGCATCACCTGCTCCTCATGACGCACACAAACCAAGGCTAAAACTCCCTCAAGGGCGATTTGTGACTCTTGAGGATCCTGGGTGGTAATACCCTGAATCTCTTATCCATATACTTCCCTCGTGCAACACTTACCTCAACGCTACAGCTCCTAGCTAACACTATTTCCACTCTGCCCTGGGGAAAATTATTCTGGGAGGAGATTTCAATGCGGTGATGCAGCCTAGCCTTGACAGTACAGGCATCCCCTCCAGGTTGGCCCACGCCAAGAAATTGACCGAATGGGCAACCACCTTGGGCCTTTGTGACATATGGAGGATCTGGAACCCTTTAGTCTCCCAATATACACACACTTCTGCAGCGCACCACTCCCACGCACGTATCGACATGATTTTCATGCCAGCCTCAGATGGTCGGCGCGTGACCAACATGACCATCCTTCCCCGGGGAACCTCAGACCACTCAGCAGTGCTCATGCAGCTAGGAGACGCTCCTGACGATTTGCGCCCTATGTGGAGATTGAATGCTTGGTTCCTCCAAAATAAGGATTTCCACAAGACTATCGGGGAGGAACTTTGGAAGTACTTCCTAACAAACCTGGGCTCAGTGTCTTCACCGAGCATCCTGTGGGAAGCAAGTAAAGCTACCATCCGAGGTGTGGCCAAAAGCCACCATTAGGTACAACGGCGGATCCAGGATAGTCACTTAGCCTTTTTCGAGGCAGGGGCGCTTCGACTGGGGATTGACAGTGCCAGGACCGTGGACAGAGCTCACAAAAGGCAAGTAACAGCTTTACGCGAAGAAACTTCGTTAGAGTCAGCTAAACTGCTGTGGCGCTCATCAGTCTCCCGCGTGTATGGCTGGAGAGTTAAAAATGGGAGGCTCCTGCACAGGCTGGATTCATACCCCCTAGCAAACCAGATAGTGCCTAAGATCTGCAACTCCTCAGGAGCCGTCTACCGTACCTCAGCCAAGATAGTGCAGGCTTTTGCAGGTTACTACACCTGTTTAAACTCAGCACGCAACCTGGAGGGTACTCTCCCGAACCTTCTCAACCCTATGCAAGTGTGCATTCCTTGCTTGTCGCACTCAAAAGCAGCTAGTCTGGACCTTCATCCCAGAGGAGATAGGTGCAGCGATCTCCCAACTGGCGTCCCGGAAGACCCCAGGCCTGATGGCTTCCCTCAGTGCCATTTTGAAATCCCTGGTGTCTAGTGATTTTGGGGGCGGGGGGGGGGGGGGGGAATAGGAGTGAATACCCTAACCATCTTGAGGGGCAAGAAGTCTATTGGGTACCAGGAAGGGTTGGGCATTGGCCCATGCCCACAGGGGTGCCGCTCTTCCCAATAAACTATTGTAAGAATGCACTCCCTATTGTCTAGTATGCTTTCTGCCAGAAAATTTCTGCACCCCTGGGGGGGGGAAATGGGATAGGGTGTATGCCCATTGTGGGCGCCAACCACGAATATATTACCCCCATTAACCCCCCACAACCACGCACATGGTGGGCAGCCCTCACCCCTATATTAGAAAAAAAAGCTTTCCCTGGTGTCTAGTGGGCTTTCTGTCCTTGGGTGGGGCAGATCAGGGGTAATTACCCCCATATGACCCCCTGGGGGCATTAAGACTGATTCCCCATCTAATTGGGATGGGGACATGGCCATGCTCATGGTGAGCAACACCCTCCCCTCTATTTAAGAGAAAGAAATATTTCACTGGCGTCTAGTGGGCTTTCTGCAGGGGGGGGGCAGATATGGGGTAATTGCCCCAATCCAGTCTCTAGGGAGACAGACTGACTGAAATATTAATTGAATGCGCTGGGGGAAGCACAAGCTCTTGCCCTTGTCATCAATGATGTCATAGAATATGTCATGAGTGATGCAATATGTGAGGTCATAAGGAGTACAGGGGCGCAAGTCATAGTTAGCTCTGTTAAATTGAACTGGTGAATTCCTGTGGGTTTTAAAAAAAAAAAAAATGTTTACGTTGTCATTGTTATATTCACCAAACTATAAAGATACCTTTGATTTCTAAGGGTTTATTCAAACAAAAGAAACATTTCATTTCACCTAACTATAAAGTTGCTTTCACCTTTATTTCAGTGAATTTCTAGTGTTTTTAAATGTAAAGTAATATTTTATTACCATACGTAAAGCCAAACCCTCGCAGCGCACGCCCCCAGGCAGCCAAACACACACTGCGCAAAGCCCTTGGTTGAGGACAGAAAGGGGTTGGCAAGAGGGAGTGGCCAACCCACCCAGAGTCAGCACCGTTGCTTATTACCAATGTGGAAGGAGCAGGACAACCGGGCGCAGCATGTAGATGATTTGGGGAGTTTGCATACTCAGCAGCAATTAAAAGGGAGAACCATGGAGACTGCCCTCAGACCAGGAAATGACAAAAAAAGAACCCACTCGTCTTAGACAGTCACTATAAAAGAGATTGTACACCAATAAATCTGCGATGCATTCACCTCCATCAAGGATTTCAGATCGTTTTAGAACGTTCAATTGTATTGAAAACACACTGTCTAGCATTTTGAAAAATGTCGGGAACACTGTTGCATACTACTAATATGGAAGGAGCAGGGGTAAACTGGAGGAGCTTATACTTTTTTTTATTTTCAAAAGGGAGGGGTGGGGGCAGGCCTTAAAAAGGCCCTGGGGACCCCATCCCCGAGAGCAGTTTTTTTTAAAGGGGGAGAGGCCTCACTGTATCTCTCCCCAAGCCTATTCTGGTCCCGGGGACCCAATCCCCCGGGACCCAAGTTTAATATGGGTGGATGGCCTGATGCCCCTCCCCAGAGCACCCACCATGCACTCAATGGTAGCAGCCGGGGGGAGCCCTAGGTCCCATGCGGCCACAGCCAGTTCCTTGCATACAGTGGGAGCCGACTGCTCCCGCCCACAGGGAGCAGCTATTTATGCTGCTCCCTGCAGGTCGGAAGCAATATCTTGATTGCTTTCCCTGCCTACATCACTGTGGGTAGGAAAACAGATCAAAGGTCTGGTCACAGCTGGCGATAACATTTCTAAAGCTCCTGCCCGCTGAGAGCAGACTTTACGTTTGCTTCCGCTGGTTGGAGTTTTGAAAAGTCTCCCGCCAGGCAGGAGAAAACACAAGTTTCCCTGCTAGCTCCAGTGCAGGCAGGGAAACTGCTGCATGCTGTGTGTAGGGTCACAGCATGTGAGCCAGCCCCAGGGCCTTTGAAAGGCGTGGAGGGGGAGGAGGTTGCAGAGTCCCCTTACACCTTTTTTTTGAGATTCAGCGCTGGGGGTGCGGCGGGCTGAGTCTTTTCCCCCCTCCTGTACACATTTCGGCCCTAGCGTGTGCTCCCCGGGCCAAAGATGACTCGGGGAAGGGTCCTCGCAGCCTTCTCCTCTTTATGAAATGCAGCCCCGGCCTGGGCTCTCCAGGGCATATAATTGAAAAATGCAGCCTCGGCAACCATTATTTTTTGGTTTTTTTGCTGAGATCTCGCTAGAGTCCTGGGATCATGGTCAAAATTGCCCATTTATTTTACATTTTTGCCCAGGAAGTTGGGGGTTCCGCCAAAGCGCTTGGGAGGGCAAGGTATCCTTACCCACCCCCTTATGTTGGTTTTTGTTTGTTTTTTACTTCAGGACAGGGGACTGAGGCCGGAGTCCTGTAATGGCTGACAACATATTTCTCATTTTGCTGGCACCCAATCAGAGCGCTTGCTCCCGCAGGAGTCTGGCTCCCATGGGAGTGAAGTGGCCAAAGGGAAAAATAGCTACCTGGGCCCATCAGTAAGCCCTATTTTTCAATTGGCGCTCTAGCAAGAGTCTTGACAGCCTTTCATGGACACAAACAACCAGATGTACAAATACTTTTGACCCTTAATTTACATCAAATAAAGCACAATTTGCGGACCAAGGTCTATCTGCCTGCCAAATAAAAAAAATATTCAAGTGGGGCTAACTTTCTAGCAACACAAAATATGCTTTTCCTACATAACAGCTGATGTACGAGTTACTTACCTTCGGTAACAATGTATCTGGTAGAGACTATTCTAGCTGCAGAATTATCCCCAGGCGTGAGACTGGGTCCGGAAAATTTTCTTTGCCACAGCATCTCTCCGCGCCGGGGGATGGTACCACGTGACTCCGCCCTGACGTCGTCCGCGGGCGTGACGTCAGCAAGGTCACATAAACCCCACCCCGGCACGCCAACGTCAATTTTCTTCGGAGAACTTTTCCACGCCACAATGCGGAGCCATCAAAAACAAAAACTCTGAGAATATAGGAACAGTCTGCAGGGATGTGGAATTCCTATAGCCCGACGCCCAGGACATGTTGTTTGGGGTCAAGGCCAACACATTTTTATGTTTATTTTGTCCTTGGGACAAGTAGGCCCAACCCCCTGCAGCACAAACCCTTTGGCTGCCAGTTTGAAGTACCACATTATGGATCAGGGAAGGAGACTATCTGCAGTTAAGATAATATTTTTGCCCATATGTTACTGCTGTTCAAACTTGTATTTATGGTTCATTAATTGAAAGCCTTTATTATTAGGGTGAGCGGTCTAATTAAATGTTGTAAGCGCCGACTACACTGTTGACAGTGGTTCCAGTACAAAAATGTTTGCACATGTTTTCAAAGTTTAGCCAAATGAAGCTATGTATAATGCTCCCGGAATGCTCTATGATTTGATGCAAATATTTGCAAAAGCCTGAAATCAAGATTGATGATTCTTTGCTTTCAAAATAAAATGTTCATTAAAAAAATGAAAGCAGGAAAAAAAAACATTTAGCTAAACTACTGTAAAGTTTCAGGTACCCTTTCTTTGCATCATCATTTAGAAACATGTGTTGAAGCATGCTAGTGTTACCCAAAAATATTCATAACGGAAAATCAGTGTAACCAGTTTCAATATGATTATGGGAAACAAAAAAACCAAGCATTGGCAAAGCCAGATGGTCTGAAATTAGTGGTCATCTTTTTAGTTATGTCAATGTGTGACTTGTTTATGCATGGTTTTTGTAAAACCTTATTGGGGTGGGAGCTGCTAGGCCCTCACCATTATAACAAACATTGGCAAAAGCAAAAATAGTTTTTTGGTCTCAAAAAGAACACACTGCCCCAGTAGTTACTGGCAATGAACAAAAATACTTTGTGTGCCGATATGCTCCTTCAGAAAGAACAGAATGCTGTCAACTCACAGTGAAGCCAGCCGAAACAGAACTTTTAGAAACACAAAAGGTCACGGTCAACGCCAGACCATATTAGGGGCCTAATTATTAAATAAAGTCTTAAAAGTGCATCCAAGGTACATGTCCTTGCATTAAGGGTAGTTATGTGGCTTTCGTGAATTCCCAAGAATTTACAGAAGTAGGACAATAAATAGTACTCCTATAAAATATTTGTGAACTGCATTTTTGTATGGGCAAATATGCATGTGTAGATTTGCTCATGCGAAAATCTGAGTGTTTGCAAGTTCACTTTCCCTCCAACCACTTTTTTTCCTAACCCTGGAAGAAGGTTTACATCTACCATTGTCAGGAGTAAATTTCCAACAATTCTCTGTATGGGAATATATTAGAAAAGAGTTTTTGATACCCTTAAAACATGCAAGTTAGTAGGTTTGCACCGACTCAAAAGGGAACTCTGACCCTGGAACTATTGCTTACCACTACCTTCAGCCCCAGTATGTAGATCTGCGGAAACGTGGCAACATAAGGGGATTGCAAGTATTCAAACACTACTATGGTATGAGCTCTGGCATAATCAAGGAGGCTATATCAGGACTCTTTTATATAATGAGATTGCGGCCATAATTTGTCGCTGCAGTACATGGCACCAAGTGGGCAAGTGGATTTTGTTACAGGACAAGTAAATTTATGAAGCAACCTGCCCCATGGACAAGTAGATATTTTATTAAATTCCACACCCCTGGCAACTGTGTGCGAAAAAATCAGATAAACAAAAAGTAATAAAGCAAATGGTGAGGAACAGCAGCATTCGGGAGAGTGCCAGGCACTGTGGCACATAAAGTCATAGAAGGGAAGAGCAGAGCACAGCTACTGTGAAGCAATCCTGCCAGAAAATAAGACATCCTCCCTGGGGGCAGAAAAGTATGTGAAAAATGTCACAGCAGACGTAGAGGCCTGCAATCACAGTCCATAAACAGTGAAGGACAACAAGGCCAGAACAGAAGAGTAACAGCAAATTACCCCAAGACAACCACAGCAAGGAGAGGCGCATCCCTTGTAAGAGCTAATGGCCGAGGCACAGAGGAGTCAGAAATTTCAAGCAATGAAAAGGGGAAGAGTATGAGTAGGCCCAACATTGGAAAACCAGGGTGCAGGGACGCAGAAGTACCCAGGAACCCACCAACCAATCACCAGTAAGGAAGGAGTGGATCAAACAAACAGAACAAAGCATCCCACGAGGGAGGAAGTGAAAGAGAACATTTGCAGAAGGCAAAACCACCCGGAGGCAGACGAATGCAGAAGACCAAGCGGAAGGTCCTCGCAGACCAGTGAGTAAGAGCGGGTCGTAAAGAAATCTGCGGCTAGAATAATCTCTACCAGATACATCGTTATAAGCAACTCGTACATCTGATAGAGACTACTAGACACAGATTCCTTTACATAGAATAGATACCCTAGCCATACCCAGAAGGGAGGAGGGCCTGCGAGAGAGCCTCCCAGTAGGAAGAAACACAGGGCCCCAGCAGGGGATGTGTAATGGGGACAAGAAGGGTGGTCCAGAACCTACCAAGCAGAAGGAAGCAAGGACGAGGCGAAGGGAAGCCAGGACACCGCAAGCCCAGACAGGGTACCAGGGACATCAGCCAGAAAGCTCCGTAGGGACAGACAACGGCAGAGGAGTACCGAGGAAGAAAGAATCAGCCCAAGACTCCAAGGAGAAGAGGTAGAAATGGAGGCAAAGCCCCCCACAGGAAAACACACACAGTAAAGGGGACGGCTGAACCGGCCACAGCCTCGAGTCAGCGGACAAGGCAGAAACGGCTCTACAGTCAAGAAAGGCAGGTGTGAGAAGAAAGAAGTAGTCTCGTAGGGCTCTGGCAGAACAAGAGGCAGGAGCACAAGGGCCCATGCCAAGGCCCCGGGCCGTGGGCCAGAAAGAGCAGGCAGGCGCAGCCGGCAGCTGGCAAGTACCATGAAGCCGAGCGCCCAGATCAAGCCGAGCGCAAGACGAAGGCAAAGGCTAGGGAAATCCAGAACAACCCCTAAAAGGAGACTGTTCTAACATAAACCGACCCACGAAAAGAAGTGGGACCAACCAGAAGAGAAGAGGAGAAATACGTAGGACAGACTAAAGCCATCAGCCAGAACACAGGAAAATACCAGGAATCCTAGCCCCCCTGGAACACCAGACAGAGGACCAGCCCGAAACTCCGGACAAAAAAGGGTGGAAACACCACAGAACAACGCCGCAGTCGGCATGCCAAAGCTGGTCCAGCGATGCAGCAGATACTGAGAATGACAGACCCTGGAGCAGCGCAAGCTACACCCAGGCAAGATCAAAGAAACCGCACCAGCGGTATACAGCGTGCCAGGAAAGGCGAGGAACCCGCAAAATGGAGTCCACACCCTCCCAGCATAGGACAGCGCTATACAATAGCTACAAGTACCCCACTTAGAAAACATGGGAACCACTCTTAGGGAAAAAATCCTGCATCAGAGAACAAGAACATAAGACCTGCGGTAGGAACCACAGACTGCTTAGCAATCAGTCAAAAAATACACACTTGCCAAAAGGGCTGAACCAGCAGCCAACAGAAGAGAGGGGCCAACCAAGGGACCATGAAGGCACGTCAAGCCACACAGAACATACAAACGGGCCACTCAAAACACCAGATTCCAGGAAGGAGGTGGGATAACGCCTCCCATCAAGCCCCGAGGATCAACAAGCCAGCCTACGGAGGGGGAGGAGGACGGAGCCCCGCAAGGAGGCGCTGAATGGCGGAGTCCGCATGAGTGTTAAACAAAAGGACACCATCAAAGTGCAGGTCAACCAGACGCTCCCTAATATTCTCAGGAAAAACTGCAACCAAGCATGGCGACGGAGAGCACAGAACTGGCAATAGCACAGCGAGAGCATCAGCAACATCCAATGCCGCACGGAGAATAAACGCGGCCAGCTGTCGACCATCCAACACATGGTGTCGTAGATCAGTGCAGGCACCCTCATGGGAGACATGAGAAATAAGGGACTACACAGAATACCACAGGCTAGAGGTAGCCCTGGCAGACACACAAAGAGAATTGAGCACCAGCAAAGCAGCACTGGATGAAGCGAAGATGTTACACAGCATGAATCCAACCACCGGGCCTCCCGAGACAGAGGAAACAACACCACAAGCAAGGACGGAAAAGCAGTCCGCAGAAGGGAGCCCTGAGTACAAGGGTGTAAGGAAAGGCAGATTGGGTCGTGTGGAGCAGGACGGTGGCGATGCAGGAGCGGCTGAGGCACCAGTTCACCCGTGGCAGGACGACCCCAAGCCCCCAAAAGAGAGTTGTGGAGCGACGCTTCGAAAGGAAGGAACCGCTCCCGTCCACCAGAGCCCTAGTGGAGAACTTCCAAGAGATTATCCGTAGGGAATGGGGTGACAGGGTCACCCATTCGCAAAATGCCAGCAGCCGTGGAAATAGCCAGAACAAAGGCAACACTGGCTTCCGTAGGGCGCCGCGGGGGAGAAAACAACTCCTCCGTGGGCGACAGCTGCAAACTGAGCCGTCCGTCCCCAAGTCCAGCTAGAGAGGGAAGAGGCCAGCACCTAAATGGTGGGTGTTCCATGGACGAGTGGGGAATCTGAGGGACCCCCGGGGAAGGCAGAGAAGCTGGGGGAGGAGCCAATCGCGAGCTGCAGGAAAGAGGGTCTGAGGATTGAGCCTGAGGTGACGGCGAGGAGCCCTCCCTGGAAGACGTCGGTGAAAAAGCAATGATACGGCATCCTGTCTCCGCAGAGGAAGAGACCAGGAGATGACAACCTTCCGGAGAGGAAGGAACCTCCGGGGACGAATCAAGGCTCAGACGCCGGCACGGCGCCGTGGAGTCCGCCACAGGCGCCGGCTCGACGTCGATCGGCACCGGAGTGGACATTAGGGGCGCCAAGTCGACCTCCACCACCACGTGCTCCCTAGAAGAATGGGGTGACGTTGGAGCTGGTTAAGCTAAGGCTTGACCTCACACGGGGCAGCCACCCGCGTAGAGGGCAGAGAGGGACTCAGGAAAGCACCCCGGGCCCCGGCCTCCACTTGTGGCACCGCCAGAGCTGGGGAGAAAAGCCTTTGGTGATGAAACGGTGCCGGCTCGGGTCCTGGCGAGGCAGCCGCCCGCTCAGAGGGCCGAGAGGAACACAGGGACAAGCACTGAGTCCTGGCGACCTCCTACGACGCCACAGGGAACCCAGTAAGGATTTGCGGCAAGGGAGGGATGCCGTGGTGTAGTGTAGTTCCTATCATCCCAATAGGCTCTGCGCATTGGAATAATACCTACAGCAGTAAAGGCCTAGACCAGACGTTAACTAGGTCTACTACTGTCGATACTAGACTTAAAGTTTTGGGTTTGCCAGCTTAGCTCAGAGTTCACTAGAAACTTTCTCGAATGTTCAAGGAGGACTTAACTTCCCTGATTAGACAAGAAGGGATTTAGTTTCTGACAACCATAGAACATGACAACTTTGCTCTCCCCTAATCAAGAGTATATCTCGAGAGTCGTGTGAACAAAAGGCAATTTATTTTACTCAGTCAGTATGTGCATTCTTAGTCTCATCAGATTGTAGAGAAAAGGAAGAGACGGGCGTGTTCAATAAAAAGGTGTTATTTATTGATCAGTCTCTTTTCTCATACAAGAGAAATGGATCGATATTATTGCAATACTTATAGTTAAGTAAAGTGCATACATTAAAAGCAATAGTATAAAATAATACTGTAAAAACATTGATATGGTTTCTAAGCCATAAGATGTTTAAAATGAATAAAATATATTACATACACATATACATTTGACTAAACGTACTCAACTGGTGTTTCTAAATACGCCTACCCCGTGTACCTGACCTAAGCCTAATACGTGGGCGGGAATAGAAAGTTACAGTTTAAGTTAAGTTTGTTTTTGCCAAGTGAATAACTAAAGAATTCTCTGTGAGGGGTTATTCAGTTCTGTACCTGGAATCTAGGTTGAATGAGGGATGGTATCTCTCTCTCTGGTCTCGATATTCCAGGCTGCCTGCTAGGGCTACCCGGAAACGCCGGTGCTGGATTTCTCGGCAGGAGAAAGCAGCTTCTCTCAGCGCGTCAGGAAGGCGGGGCTGCGCCAGCGGGGTCTGCTCTGCTCTTCGGCAAGTATGGCTGCTCCGTCTCGTCACCACGCGTGTGTTTGCATAGGGCAATATCGGTAATATTTATACCTTTAAGGTGCCGAGATTGACGTAAGGATGGACATAGATACGTCAATAAGGATGTCATACGACTTGCTCGTTAGCACATTCTTTTACTGAAGTTCTCGGTGAAATCAAAACAATGGCCGCAGGGTTTTGCCCAGGTTGTCATAGGTTTGATTTGTTATGAGAACTCCGTATGCCTTATCAGGGGCTGGAGGAATATCGCTTGTCTAATTAGATCGCAAGCGTTATGACCTAATCAGATAACACGTTCCTGTGCCGTAGTGTGACTGCGTCAGATAACGGTATCTGCATCATGGGGGTTTTCTGCCTCATGGGCTGACTGCTAGTTAACTTGTTGGTTTGTTTAACCAGAATAGGGTCAGGAATAGGGGGATCGATTCAGAACCTATAGGAATACATCACACCCACTCCACGCTAACTATGGTCATATTTACTAATCTATGCATAGTATAACATAGTACAACATACTATAGAGTATAGTGTATACCTTACCACCCCAAAATACATAAATGCATTTTGAAATTTTCAAATATACGGAAAAATTGCAGTCATATGTATTGTATGCACTCAAGCTGTAGAATAATGCCAAAGTAATCGCATATGTATACATTATTGCTATTTTGTATATGAGAATTACACATGAAATGGCTCTTAATACAGAAGAAAAGTTCGAGACCATTTCATCACAGAATATAATAACAACGAACATACCAGCGGGCAGCTAATGTCTATAAGCTATCTAAAATTTTGAAACCATAGTTCTCTAAGAATAGTTCTTACTTTAAGCAGAAGATAGTGTCCCGAAAAATATGCAAAAATATTTTGGGGCTGCTGAAAAATTGCTGTCCGTGAACTGGAGGGAAAATTGTTCATGTGACTTTATTTTTAAAGTTGAAGGCCGAATTCAGGGAACGCCGTGTGCGAGCTTGTTCAAAAGTCTCTATTTTTGTTCTGGCGAGAACATCATATCATTTAGGCTTTCGAAAAAACTGTCAACAGCTTCCTGGGAAAGTTCCACTAACTCGGATATAGGTGTAATCATGCATTCGTGCGCATGATTGTCTCCATTGACATTCTGATTCGCATTGCTGACAGAAGGTCGTACCTGATCGATGCTGCTTTTATCTTGAACTTCACTACCCATCAATCGTAGTGGTGAAGCTTCCACGAATGCCGTCATCAGGATTGGTAGCCTTTGAGGGCAGCACAAAGCATGAACCTTGATCGGGCTCAACAATGTTTCTGCATCCATTGGCGCATCCGATTGTAGCGTCAGACAGGTGTCTAACACGCATTCTTCTCCGCATAGCAGACACCTTAATACAGGTAAAACACATCTTTGCCACATTGGTCGAAATGATAGAAACCAAGTCATGTTCAGGTCTCTAAGCCGGGAGAGTCCCAGGATTTTTGATATCCGGTCCCGGTATCCAATGGCTAGGATTGTTTCTTCCCTTGTCGCAAGAGTTTTTTCTGTGACATGGGTTGCCATAACGAAAAATAAGGACTAAGAATAGGATTCCTGCAATTAGTCCCAAGATCAGGGGAAGTCCGCCAAAAATCGAATGGACGAAATCTGGAAAAATACCCAGTATGGCTTTGAATGGTGTTAATGCCATCGAAAATACTGTCTTAAATACCTTTGAGACCCCATTGGTATCAGAAATATTTAAGATTTCGTTTAGAATTTCCGCGAAATGTATGGGGGAATTAGTTGATAACAATGAATGTATCTCTGCAGTCGTCCTTGCGACTTGTAGATCATACGTTTCTTTTGATGACGTGAGCCTTGTAGGCGTCTGAAGAAGCACTGTTTTCATTCTGCTTAAAGTATCTATTCGAATAGAAGTAATTTTCAAATTGGGCCATGCCCTTGCCTCCCTGTCTGTAAAGGAGCTGGGGAACAATGAGCGTCCACAGCACTTGACCTTCGCAGTCGTAGTTACTAGATAAGGAGTCCCGGGCATAAGACTACAACATCTGCGGTCTACAATTAGAATGTAACTCCCATTATAGAGTCTTTGAAAGAATGGTTCTATTTCTGTTGCAGGTGCGCCTTGCTGGTGACATGAAAGGTTGTATGAATTCCCTTCACAGGCTCCATGCAAACTATTTCCGTTACACAGAAGTGTGCCACTTAGTGACATCGCACAATTGTTGCCACTAAGAAACACTTTCTGTCCTTTATTACTGACACATGCATGTGAATAGGGCAGGTTCCAAGTTGTTTTAAGGTACCCCTTTCCCAATTTCTCGTACATGCCAACCTGTATATATTTTTGGCAGTATTGAAACCTGAAGGTTGAGATTGGAATATTTATTATCCCATGTATTATCCATTCACTGACAGGTCGTTCTGACATTGTCACTGGTAATCTTTCGAGTTTCTCAATGCTCAGGATTGTATAATCAGCACCCTTTTGTGCCATACTGATTTGTCTATCAGTAAGGTTAAAGATTTGGAATAGTGACGTTGTGTTGATTAAACGCCAAGGCACATAGCCTGAACGCAGATTTTGTAACGTCCAGCCAAGCTGTACAATAGAGCGCAATTGTGACTGACCGTGTTGTAATAACAGTAAGTCTTGCGACAATATGTCGATTGCTGAAGACACAATGCTGTCCAAAGAAAAAATTCTGGAGGACAGAGTCATTAACCCTTTGTCCACTACAGAAAGTGATTTTTCCAAATTAATACGGTCAATTTCCCGTATTCTCTCTGCTGTTTCAATTTGAGTAACCTTCCAGGCCTCATTGTATGCTGCATATACAGAGGCTGCTATGAAACGTTTTTGACGCTGTTTGCGCGGTCCCATAATGAAATCACGCAAGTCAGCACCATCAGTAAGTAAAGTTAGGTGTTGCTTAATTTCTGCCAGTGTGGAAGTTTGTAGCCATTGAAGGCATAATTTGCCCACACTGTAGGTGGTTATTATCCCTGGGTGATGTCTTTGGGGATATCTCGGGTCTGGCCTGGTCATTTTGAACCCCTGTGTTTTGTTCAGGAATCTATCTTGACAGTTATTTGTATCTGTGGGCCAGATCAACCACTGTTTCCAATCAGGATGTGTTCTGTTTTGGTTTAATACATAATTTACGTCTATCTCTTCATCTGTAGAGCTATTGCTGAACATTGTTGGCTTTGGAATAGACGGTTTATTTAAGTCTTTGATTTTGGCTAGGCCAAGACAGGTAGTTTGTTGAACAGTGTCATTTAAAAATATCATTTGTTCTGGGATCATGCAGGCTCTAAACAAAGATTCTGTACCCTGCACGTGCCATTCTTTTGTACCCAAACACTTTTCAATTCAACATTTTTGTCCCAATAATCAAAACCAAAAGTATTCATTTGTTCAAAAAATGAGTCTGAATATATCAATTTTGTGTTGGTTATCATGGTCTTTGTCCCTGTCTTGTTTGACAATTTAAAATAGAATGCTTCAGCATTACTTGTGTTAAAACCTGAAAAGTATGAATATTTGTCATAGAAGGTCCTTGAGCTTCCTTTTGGAGGGGTTGCACAATGTTCCCATTGATTATAATTTAAAACATTTCTAGGTTGTGCAGATCTATGTAAAAAATGGTTACCATAGTGGTTATAACAGTACATACTATCATAATTTGTAGAACCCTGCAAATAATCATGTTTGGTAAATTTAGCAGACATTACTAAGTCAGACATCATATTATTAATGCTTTCGAAGTCCCAATCATCAGCAAATGAGCTTGGTTTTACAAAGTCACTCAAGGAGATCTTAATTTGGTGTGGATATTTCAGGATTTCGACCGGACCATAAATTTCATAGTCAGTGTTGTCCCAGGCTACCCCACCCGGTATCGGATTGGCTGTGAAGTTGACTGAAGAAAGTTCTCTTTTCTCGATGTGTGAAGATGTGTGTGGTTTGAGGATCAAGTTGATTTTCTGACTTGCTGTGTCCATTTTTGCATATTTTCCCTCAATGAAGCGTCCCAAAGTTAGTATCATGATGAGCCAAAGTATGAGGATAAATGCACCAAAACCCACCCAAAATTCAATCCATGGGGAAATCAGATATGTTTCTTTCAGTTGTTTCAAAAGTTCTTTAGCTTTATCTTTAAAGGTTTTTGATGATGGCTGTGTATTTGATTCACTGAAGCCTTCAGAGGAATCATCGAAGTTTATGAAGTAGCCAGATGCTGTTCTGTCAATTGTTCCAATTGCTTCAGGATTACTGTTTCTTGCATTTTCACTTGGTACTTCATTATAGATTGGTGTGTCTCTGCTAAATGTTTTTATTTGGGCTTTCAGAGGTCTGAGTTCTATTGCATTGTTGCATAGTCCTTGTTGTTTTTCCGTAGGCGTTTCGAATGTGATGAGCCTCTTCGTTAGGACCTCTGTACTGGTAGCAAACCTTGGTGTTCTGCTACTTATTGGGAGTCCACTTGGCCTACTGTTTGTTATCGGCCACATGTTGTGGTTTTACCAGGTCGATGGATACAACTCGGTTCTCCTTTTTTCCAGCAAGTGGCGGTAGTACAACTGATCTTGTCCCGTTGACAGACAAGACTGGAACTGCTTTTCTGTAAGAAGGCCCAAATTCCTTCTTTACCGCGATCTTTTCCCTGACTAGATCCCCGACTTTTGGAATCCAGACAGGTCTTGCTGGGACAGGTGGTGGTTCTTCAGTGGTTGTTGGCTGTTGTTTCAACTTTATGTTGCTCAGGTCTTTTCTTGTTTTGTTTAAGTCCTGCAAAATAGCCAAACGGTCTTAGATATCAAAGCATTTTTCTTCTACCACTGAAGTCTGACTATCAATGTCAGAGATCATCATCCTAGTTCCAAATAATAATTCGTACGCACTGAATCCCTTCAGAGAATTTCTTGGCAAGTTATTTAGACTACGTTGGACACTTATTAGATGTTTGACCCACCCAGCTCCCGAACCTAATATCCTTTCCGCTATAGATTGCTTTATGCCTTGGTTTTTTCTTTACACCATCCCGTACCCTCAGGAAGGAAGTGAGAAGATTCCCGCTGTGCTATGCTCATTTGGCCATGTTTCCCATCAGGCTGGAAGGCTAGAGTGAAAACAATGGTCAAGCGTAGCATGCTCTTAGCGTATATGCCATTTAGACTCGCAAATCTTTGTATAACAGTCCAGACGTCAGCCGAGTGCTGGTGATCTACATTATAAGTGTAAACTAGCCTGTATATGTTAATCGCAAGCCTTCTTTTTTACTCTTGATCTTTTCTGGAGTAAACCGACGAGGTATTAAACTGTTTCTCTCCCCACTGCGATCTCTGTTGCAGTTTGGGCAGTTTTTTTACAAACATGGTGTGACGCAGGCTCATGCCTGGCCACCAGTACCGTGATTGTAATTCTTCCAGAGAATCTTTTAGTTTGAGGTGTCTGAGACCCTCGCCCATATGTGCGTCTGCGATTAACAAGTTTCTCCTGTCCATGTTTGGAATCACTCTATCCCCCACTCCAAGGATTCGAGCAAAAGGGACGGAGTTTGCATCGATTATGTATGTATAATTGAGTGGATAGTTGATCGGTAACGCTGAGCAGTCGCCTTTTGATGACGTTTTCACTGCCAGCACTGTTTCACCGTCAATGTATTTTAATGTACGCTTTTTTCGAACTACGGGAGCCGATTTAGTGGCTGCCGCTGTGGCTGTTTCAGCCAATGAATTCCCTGCAACGTGAACGCCATCACGCTGATGACTCAGTGAGTGTGTCACGTGAGTCTTTGGTAGTTCTTTTTGTAAAAGAGCTATTTGTTCCCATAGCAGTTTCTGCTTTATTGGTGCATCTGTGTCATCTTTGTAACCGTTTCGAATCCATGTCTGCAAAACCTTGTTATATGATTTGACGCAGTAATATGAATCTGACACTATAAGTGTCGGGAATTCGCGATCCGCATTATCTAGCGCCATTTTCAAAGCTAATATTTCAGTTTGTTGTTCTGAATTAGTTTCTACTGAGTGTGTTTTTGTTAATAGAGGTTTTAGTTTCCCTCCGCGCCACACTTCTTTTGTAATCCCACATGTGGGGTTGTATGCCTGTTCGCCCCAAACGGGGGGTTGAGCATGTCCGTCTGTATAAATTACACAGGCGTAATGTCGTAAAGGCAGAATATCGATTGGCAGAGGATATGTTTTTTCATATTCTAGATTTTTTAATTCTTCTAGTTCTGGATCAAAGTAGTAGTACACTTTGTCCGTTGTGATTGAATTCACCCATTGTATCCATTCCGGATTCAATGTTGTTGTTGGTAAATTACACGGTGTTGTTAGTGCCTCAAAGGCTGATTCTGCTGTTCTGACTGTGATATGTGTACCGTCCGCTTGATCTTTTTCACTAGCTATTGCGGTTTGAACTGCATGAACAATTTTTTCTTTGTTGCTGAATTTCTGTTCAGCTTCTGTGTACAAGTGTGATTTTAATGCAATTGGTACCTTTTCTCCCTCATTAGAGGTCAGGTATGTGAATCCGCATCTCCCTGGGATGACTCGAATCACAAGATTGCGTGTGTTATCACGTGTTTCTAATTTTGTTTTAATTAGCATGTCTGTTTGTAGGGATCTCAAAATTTCTGTGTGTATTTGAGTCCAATTGGATCTTTTAAAATCTGGTTTTATCAGATCATAAAGGGGTTTGACCCTTTCTGCGTAATTTGCAATGTATGTTCTTCCGAAATTTAGGAAGCCTAGAATCGACTGTAGGTTTTTTAGTGTTCTAGGTGCTTGGATTACGGCACATTTCTCTAGGAAATTGTCAGCCAGGCTTTTGCCTTCACTTGATAATTCATATCCTAAGAACAGGACTGTCAGATGGGCAATTCTGGATTTTTTAAAGTTGAATTTGTAACCCTCTGCAGCGAACCCAAGTATTATGGTGTTCACTCTTTTCAAGTGAGTCTCCAAGTCATCATCTGTTAAGTAAATGTCATCGACATAAGATAATGCTTCATCATCATATATTTGTAGTAATTCTGTTACTCTCGCTGAGAATACTCCCGGGCTGTTCTTGTACCCCTGGGCTAACCGACAGAATTGTTTTTGAGTGCCATTTATTGAGAATGCAGTTAAATATCTGCTCTCTGGTGCTATGTTTTGACAAAAGAATCCATTAGAGATGTCTAAGGTTGTTTTGTATTTTTTGCGCACTATGTTATTCATTAGTGCAGCACTATGCGAATTTTGCACTGCAAAAGTTTTGCAACATGTGTTAAGGTGTCGGTAATCCAAAACTAGACGATATGAATTGTCTGGTTTGGAGACCGGAAACAAAGGGTTGTTCATTTGTGAGGTGCAAGTTTCAATCACCCCCTGGTATTCTAGCTGATCTAGTATTTCATTTACCTGTTTTTTAGCTTCTTGCTTAATTGGGTACTGCCTTTGGGCAGTAGGTTGTGATTTTAACTGGATTTTGTGAGGAGGAGTCCCCTCATCCCATCCCACGTGATTTTTATATAAAGCAGGAGCTAGAGCCACTGCCCACTTTCTAGCAAGTGTGTATTTTTTATGAATTGGGATATGATTTGAGAAGGCAGGCATAATTACTTCTTCGCCATGAGGGCACTCCCTGACAAACTCTGGTGGCCAGTCTTTTTCAGCTAGAAGGATATCATAGCCCTTGGAGAGATTATCCCAAAATAGTCCCCTTATTTTCCTAGTCTTATCTCCCTCTATACGCAATGTTATTTCGTATATCTTGTGAGGTTTGCTAACTCTGGTGTCCGCAGTTTCCACTTGAAGATATTCATTCGTGTCCACTGTCTCCAGATGATTCATAAGGACTTTGCGAGCTATGCTCACTTCTGCTGCGCTGTCTAGCATTGTCTGAGCCCATTCTCCGTTTTTCAGTTGTGTCCTCAGTATTCTCGGCATTGTTAACTACCTTGATACTGGCTACCTTCTTTTTTGGAAATTGTAATTTCTTTTTTAGCTGAGCAGGTTCCTTGTCTTTGGACTTGGCGTGCTCTTCTCTTTGTTCTGATTGTCCTCTTCTTTCCGATTTCTGCGAGGAAGTCTGAAAAGATTGAGAGGGACGTGTATCAATGTCTTGATATCTATCAGGCTTTTTAATATTATCCCTATTTCTAAGGTTATATCTTTTCCCAGAGGGGTCACTCTGAGGTGACCTGTGTCTTTGGTTCGGAGATTTTTCTCTTCGCCTAGGAGACCTTCCTCGGGACTGGAATTTCTTTTCTTTAGGATTGGATTGTTTGTTTCCATCCCAGTTCTTTTTTGGTGATGTAGAATTATTATTAAAAAATATTTTTTCAGGACTTTCAATTAGTTGCGGTTTTACTGGTATTCCACCTAAACTATCTCTACCTAGTTCCTCATAGGATTTTTCTATGATTCTGGCAATTTCAGCTGGTTGGTCTGCTATATCTGTCTCTTTTAACCATCGCCACGTTTGCTGCTTCTCCTTTTATGTTGGCTAATAGTATAGCCGAGACCTGCTTGAAGTCTTTTAGTAATTTCATACCAAGAGTTAAAGCGGGTTCAGGACCATATTCATCTTGAATTTGTTTTAGCACATCTGGTATTACCGAAATGGATGGAACACCGTGCGTTTTTGTGTAGATGGAAGCAAAGACTGTACCCCAAGTGTCACAGTCCTCAATGTGTGGTGCGATTCCCATTGGAAGACAGATAGTCAGAATCCTGTGCTTTTCTAGCGGGGTAGTGTCTGGAAACACCGCCTCTATTTGGGTGATTTTCTGCGCTAGCCAGAATGGTATTTGTTCCCGTTTAGCCGGTACTTTACCTAGGCAGGACTGGATGTTCTGTGGTGTAATTTTATTTGTGTTCCCCTGGTGAGGGGTCAGCTGTGGGAGTTTAATCGCTGGCTGAATTGTTGAAGTCCGCATCACATATTGGACTAATTGTCTGTGTATTTTTATTAGTTGTTTTAGCTGTGTTAAAAGGTTTGGTGCAGACATCCCATCGATGTCTGGATGTGGTGTGTATCCGGCTAGGACCGGCCACGTTGCTCCTGGTCTACCTAAAGGACCGAGCCTGGTGATGTGATTATTATGTTTTAGGGCGCCATCAAATAAGAGCAAATGCTCTTGAAATTTGAGTGGTACTTCCACCTCCTCGAAAGGAGTGTACGTTTCAGGAGGTTCCTCTATTTTGTAATAGTGGAAGTACTTTGTTACAGGATTTGCTGCTGGAAAATTTATCCATGAATAGTATACCTCTGTCTGCCGATATTCGTGTGCCTCAATTACGAATATGACTGTGCCACCTCTAGGTGTCAGTCCATTTTCTATAAGTTTTATGGTTATAGATTTCCTTTTGATGACCGGGATGAGTATTATATCCGGGTCTGCGTCTTGCATGGTAGCATCAGTTGCTGCGAGTTCAGTTGCTAATCTAACTGCCTCTCTTTCATCCTCATTGTCTGACATTTTACTGTCCAAAGGGTTTTTTCTTTTGTTTGCAGATCAGGTTTCTTATGGAAACAAAGTTTAGATGCACAATATTTTGGAACTGTTTTTATCCTTCAACTTTGACTTGTACCAAGAACCATACATAGGAGTTCCCTCCTGCGAGGTCTGGCGGATATAACCTTTCACCCACTCCAGACGTCTTTGGAGTATTTGGAAAAAGGGGTCTGAGTGAGAAAGCACGACTGAGTTACTCTAAATGTCTTACGTTAGTTTTATCGCCCTTTCCAAACGCGTTGGGCGCCATGTAGTGTAGTTCCTATCATCCCAATAGGCTCTGCGCATTGGAATAATACCTACAGCAGTAAAGGCCTAGACCAGACGTTAACTAGGTCTACTACTGTCGATACTAGACTTAAAGTTTTGGGTTTGCCAGCTTAGCTCAGAGTTCACTAGAAACTTTCTCGAATGTTCAAGGAGGACTTAACTTCCCTGATTAGACAAGAAGGGATTTAGTTTCTGACAACCATAGAACATGACAACTTTGCTCTCCCCTAATCAAGAGTATATCTCGAGAGTCGTGTGAACAAAAGGCAATTTATTTTACTCAGTCAGTACGTGCATTCTTAGTCTCATCAGATTGTAGAGAAAAGGAAGAGACGGGCGTGTTCAATAAAAAGGTGTTATTTATTGATCAGTCTCTTTTCTCATACAAGAGAAATGGATCGATATTATTGCAATACTTATAGTTAAGTAAAGTGCATACATTAAAAGCAATAGTATAAAATAATACTGTAAAAACATTGATATGGTTTCTAAGCCATAAGATGTTTAAAGTGAATAAAATATATTACATACACATATACATTTGACTAAACGTACTCAACTGGTGTTTCTAAATACGCCTACCCCGTGTACCTGACCTAAGCCTAATACGTGGGCAGGAATAGAAAGTTACAGTTTAAGTTAAGTTTGTTTTTGCCAAGTGAATAACTAAAGAATTCTCTGTGAGGGGTTATTCAGTTCTGTACCTGGAATCTAGGTTGAATGAGGGATGGTATCTCTCTCTCTGGTCTCGATATTCCAGGCTACCTGCGAGGGCTACCCGGAAACGCCGGTGCTGGATTTCTCGGCAGGAGAAAGCAGCTTCTCTCAGCGCGTCAGGAAGGCGGGGCTGCGCCAGCGGGGTCTGCTCTGCTCTTCGCTTCGGCAAGTATGGCTGCTCCGTCTCGTCACCACGCGTGTGTTTGCATAGGGCAATATCGGTAATATTTATACCTTTAAGGTGCCGAGATTGACGTAAGGATGGACATAGATACGTCAATAAGGATATCATACGACTTGTTCGTTAGCACATTCTTTTACTGAAGTTCTCGGTGAAATCAAAACAATGGCCGCAGGGTTTTGCCGAGGTTGTCATAGGTTTGATTTGTTATGAGAACTCCGTATGCCTTATCAGGGGCTGGAGGAATATCGCTTGTCTAATTAGATCGCAAGCGTTATGACCTAATCAGATAACACGTTCCTGTGCCGTAGTGTGACTGCGTCAGATAACGGTATCTGCATCATGGGGGTTTTCTGCCTCATGGGCTGACTGCTAGTTAACTTGTTGGTTTGTTTAACCAGAATAGGGTCAGGAATAGGGGGATCGATTCAGAACCTATAGGAATACATCACAGTGGGTCGAATAGGGGAGCCCCGCAGAACCGCACCCCGACAACACCACTCTCCTACAACCTGAAACCAAACCCGTTGGCGCCAGGGACAAAGCCGCCGGCGACTCCGTGGAAGGCCACGCGTGAGGCAAGGGATCCGCAGGCGTCTCAGGAGGAGGGGCCAAAGAAGCCTGCAGAGCTGCAGCGTCGGCTTTTATTTGGGCCCTAGAAGCCCAGACGCCGGGAAACAGCGGGTAGGGTGGTGACTGGTGGGGGAGCACGATCCCGAGGGGAACCCGCGCCCTCCGCCGACGGAGGACAAGGCCTCGGAGACAAGCTGCATGACCTACTAGCTGGCGAGCGTCGCCCTTGGGGCCATGGCGCAGGGCAATGCCGCAGACAGAATCAGCGGTTTCTGGCTTCCGAGGTAGGGGACGGACGCAGGGATGACACCAACCCGGACAAGCGGGCCAACAACAATTTCATTCGGCGCTCCCGCCGGGACTTCGGTTTGAGGTGCTGACAAGCTTTGCAGCCCGTAGAGTCATGGTGCTCACCCAAACACCACATACAGAAATGGTGAGGGTCCGTCACCCACATCTGGCGTACACAATCAGTAGACGTCTTGAAGCCGGAAGGCATTCGCACACTGTTCCTAAAAGCAAAGCGTGAACAGGAGGCCTGAAAACAGGCCAGGACATGATCTGGATTGCACGCGGAAAAGAGGGGAAAAAAAAGACCTGACCTCGGCGTGCCGGGGTGGGGCTTATGTGACCTTGCCGACGTCACGCCCGCGGACGGCAGGGCGGAGTCACGTGGTACTGCCCCCCCAGCACGCAGAAATGCTGTGGCAAAGAAAATTTTCCGGATCCAGTCTTACGCCAGGGGTTAATTCTACGTTAAGGAATCTGTGGCTAGTAGTCTCTATCAGATGTGGTGAATGTTACTTACCCTGTAAGCATCTGTTTGTGGCATGTAGTGCTGTAGATTCACATGCTTAATACAAGTTCGCCATCTAGTGTTGGGCTCGGTAGTGTTTCAGTAGTTTTTCTTCAAAGTCGTCTTTCGAGGCATGAGTTACAGTAACTCCTCCTCTTACTTGCATTGCGCATGATCATCAACTCCACTGTTAAGATCATTTTCCATTTGGTGGGTGAGGATGGAGTGAAAGGATAGTGTAGCCTATGTAGATGACCATGTAATAATGTGATAACTAATTAATACAAATGCAATAGACACAAGTCACCGGGGAGAAGGGTGGGCGCATGTGAATCTACAGCAATGGATGCCACAAACAGATGCTTACAGGGTAGGTAACATTCACAGTTTTGAGGCATGTGTGGCTGTAGATACACATGCTTAGCATGGAATACTAAACAGTTCCTCTTGTAAGCGGTGACTAACTTGTGGTAGGTGCATTTGTTTGAAATAATGTAAGTAGTACTGCCTGACCAACATTAGCTTGCTGTCGTGCCATATCATCAACAGAGTAATGTTTTGTAAATGTATGTGGTGTAGTCCATGTAGCTGCTTTACATATGCCAACTATTGGAATATTCCCTGAAAATGCCACAGAAGCCCCATTTTTGCGGGTAGAGTGGGCTTTTGGAGGGATAGGAAGAGGTCTATTAGCTACTGCATAGCAGGTTTGGATACATTTTACTCTCCAGCGTGCAATATCTGATTTTGTAATTGCTTTACCGTTATGTTGCTTAGAGAATGCCACAAACAGCTGTAGAGTCTTCCTAAATGATTTTGTTCTATCTATATAGTACAATAGTGCTCTTTTAACAACTAATGTGTGAAACACTCTTTCTGCCACTGAGTCTGGTTGAGAAAAAAATGCAGGCAATTCAATGGATTGACTCGTGAAATATGTGATACTACCATGGATAGAAATTTAGGATTAGTTCTTAGAAGTACTTTGTTTTTTATGAACTTGGTAAAAAGTTTCCTCTAAAGTTAGTGCTTAAATTTCTCCTACTCTTCTGAGTGAAATAATTGCAATAGGAAAAGCAAGATTCCATGACAAAAATTGTGTAGGACACTTGTGCAATGGTTCAAATGGTGGGTCCATTAACCTTGTTAGCACAATATTAAGGTTCCATACTGGGGTAGGTGGAGCCCTAGGTGGAATAACTCATAAGACCTTGTAAAAAACCTTTTATTACAGCAATTCAGAATATAGAGGTTTGTTTTCTATTTAAAGGTATGCAGCTAAAGCTGCAAGATGTATTTATATAGAGGTAAAAGCTAACCCTGCATTTTGTAAATAAAGCAAGTAACTAAAATTTTTTTGAGGTGATACAAATAGTGGATCAATATCTTTAGAGTGACACTAACGAACACATTTCTTCCACTAACCTGCATAATATGCCTGTGTTGTGGGCCTTGCTTCCTTTAAGATATCCATACATTCTTCTGGTAGATTTAGATAACCAAATTCTAAGACAGGAGCTAATTTGCAAGATTGAGTTATCTGGGAGTCTTCCTGCTCCCGGTTTCTGAGTGAGTAGGTCTTGTCTGTTAGGTAGTAATTGATGTGGAACTACTGATAACTCCAGTAACGTTGTGTACCAAGGTTGTCTGGCCCATGTGGGAGAAACTAGGATGAGCGTCAATGATGTTTGCCGTAATTTGTGAATTACAAATGGAAGCGTCGGAGAGGTAAGAAAGAAAATGAACAAGTTACTTACCTTTGGTAACAATATATCTGTAAGAAACATAGGTTAGTTATAGATTCCTTACCTTACAATCACCCCCAGGCAACAGACTGGATCCGGAAAGTTTCTCGTCAGTAGTACCCCTGCGCGTCGAAAGGTGGCGCCGGTCGGGTCCGCGTTCGTCGTTGGCGTCGTGGTCGCCTGGATGACATCGCGGTAGCTACTTTGAGGCCGCCCTCGCTCGCTGACATCAGTTCTGTACACAACTTTCCATGCCAGAAGCGCAGAGCCATGCAAGACATTGACCACAGGTGCACAAAACTAGGGCCCTGAAAGGAGTACCTTAAGGCTAGAAGTCAATTCGCAAAATGGGGAGGATGTGTGGGGCAGTAAGGAAACTATAACTAACCTATGTTCTTTCAGATATATCATTACTGAAGGTAAGTAACTTGTTCATCTGAAAGAAACCGTTATTTATAGGTTCCTTACCTTAGAATAGATACCCCAGCAATACCAACCCCGGAGGTGGGTCTGCGAACCAATTTCACACTAGAAAGTCCTGGAGAACAGAACGCCCAAAGAAGCTCTCTCTCCGGACATGGCTGTCCAGGCAGTAGTGTTTTGTGAACGTGTGCAGCAATGCCCACGTAGCTGCCTGACAGATGTCATTGAGGGGGACTCCTCGTGTCAAAGCAGTATTAGCTGCAGTCGCCCTGGTGGAATGGGCGCACAGCCCCAATGGAGGCTCCTTCTTTGCCAAAGAATAGAATGCCTTAATGCACAAAACAAACCACCTAACGATGGTCCGTTTGTGGTGCATGGCCCAACCTTTTTAGGCGCCCACAAAGAGCTGGCCATCCACTCGGAATTGCATTGTGCGATCCAAATAAAATGAAAGCGCACCTTTTGGATCCAGACGGTAGAGCCTCTCTTTCTCTTCGGAAGGATGCAGAAAGAAGGTAGGCAAAGTGATGGTATGTCCAATGTCGTAAGAAGTAACCACTTTGGAAAGGTAGGATGGACGAGTTCGAAGGACATCCTTGTTTGGATGTCCTTCGAACAGCCAGAAAAGGAGGTACAGCCAGAAAAGTAGGCTTAGAAGACAGTGCTTGGAGCTCACTCACTCTGCGCACAGAGGTGATGGCCACCAGAAAGGCGTTTTTTAAATCAGAAGCCTGAGAGGACCGTTATGTAGCGGCTCAAAGGTAGCGCACATAAGGTATGGAAGAACCAAGTTCAAGACCCAATGGGACATTACGAAGGAAACAGGAGGAAAAAGATGAGTAATGCCCTTAAGGAAGCAATTTACCTTTAAAGGCATACTATTATATCGCCCACCTGGATCTAAAAGTGGGTTTTTGGATACAGTGGGCACCTTACTTGAAGACGGGCTACGTCTAGAGTCCTACTCGGAATTGGGTGATTTCAACTTTTACTTAGAAAGCATATCTGATCCGGATACAGATCGGTTGGGACAAATCATGGGTGCTGGAGGCCTCAAACAATTGGTGAAGGCCCCAACTCATGAAAAAGGACATACCCTGGATGGTATATATTCCAACAATGGTAACCTAGTTAGCACCTCTGTCCTCCCGATCTCGTGGTCTGACCACTGCGCCATTCAGTTTGAACTGAACAGCCACAGGGGCCACTCAGCCAGCACCAAACTGGCCCAGGAGATTGTAACCAGAGCCTCGGGAAAACTTGATATTAAGAAATTTGAATATTCCCTTAGGAACTTGTTGCGTCACCTTTCATCGGATTTGGAAGATGCCACGGCTGCTTACAATCAATGACTAGTTAGTACTTGCGATTACTTAGCTCCTAGGAAAAAGGACTCCCAAACGAGCCTTACCCGCAGCTCCTCAGTATTCTGACTAGCTTAGAGCCAAAAAACTGGTTTTTAAGCAATTTGAGAGGGCATGGTGCAAAAAGTATGCTGAAGCAGATAAGGAAAGATATAAAATCTCCATCACTACTTATAAGCAATCGCTTCTAGAAGCAAAACGAAAGTTCTTCTCAATTCAAATAGCATTAGCCAAATGTAACGCAAAGGAACTTTTAAAAACTATTAAAAAACTGTCTACCCCAAATACTCCCAATAACCAGGGAAAATCTGAATGCGGCAACAAAATTGTAGATTTCTTTAGACATAAAGTTGAAATTATTTTCTCTTCATTTACCAAAACTAATAAAAGGGCTCAGAACAGACCCTCTATGAAGGGAGTGGACAATCATGGCTCCCAAGCGATATTCGATCTACTCTCACCCCTGGAGACATCAGATATAATTAAGGTTATGAATTCGATTCGATCAGAGGCCCCTAATGACCCTTGCCTTGATCTGGTTATTAAACATATTCCTGAAGTAATTGGCATGGCACTGACCCCCTTACTGAATGCCATTTTTTCATCTGGCATGTTTCCCAAAATCTGGAAGAAAGCTTCTGTTCTTCCTTTGTTGAAGAAACAGACTCTGGACCCCAAAGATCCCAACAACTACAGGCCGATTTCGAGGCTTCCTTTTCCTGCTAAAATCTTGGAAAAGGCAATGAACAATCAACTCAGTGCTTTTCTTAATCTTAACAACTCTCTGGACTCATCGCAATGTGGGTTCAGAGCCTGTCAGAGCACTGACTTGGCTCTGTTGAAATCCGCGGAGCAAATTGGAGAGGCCGTAGATATGGGAGGAAATGCCGTACTGATTCTACTGGACCTGTCCGAGGCCTTTGACATGGTCCATCATAAAATATTGATGGACCGGTTGTCTGAGATTGGTGTTGAAGGTCTTGCGTGGAAACTCTTACAATCCTTATCAGATAGATCCCAAAACGTGGATTTGGATGGCAATACATCCAAAACTTTCTCACTCCCTTGTGGGGGCCACAGGGCTCATCTCTTAGCCCTACGCTTTTTAATATATATATATATATGGTATCATTGGTTGGAGTTATCAGGTCATTTGGCTTCCAGCTCACCTCCTACGCTGACACACAAATTGTGTTGTCGCTGATGGAGGGAGCTGAAAAGGAGTCTGGGGAATGCTTCCATGACTGTATGAGTGCAATCTCGGTCTGGATGTCCTCTAATTGTTTAAGACTCAACTCCAGGAAGACCGAGGTCATAAAATTTGGGAACAATCCTCGGGTGTGGACATCGGACTGGAGGCCGGAGGACCTTAGTTTATGTCCAGTAACCACAAGAAAAGCTAAAAACCTTGGGAGTATTGGTGGACAACAAACTTACCATGGGGGATCAAGTAAGCATGGTGACTTCAGCCTGCTTCATGATTCTCAGAATCATAAGGAAATTAAGATCTTCTTAACCAAGAGGAATCTCAAGACAGTTGTGACGGCCCTTATAATGTCGCATTTGGACTATTGTAATGGCCTATATCTCAATGTCTAAAAACACCATATGAGCAGGCTTCAACTTGTCCAGAACGCAGCTGCTAGACTGCTGTCGGGAACACCAAAGTTTGTTTCTTTGAAGGGAGAAATCAAGAAATTATATTGGCTCCCTGTAAAGCAAAGAACACGCTTTAAAGCATTATGCACCGTTTTGAGTCCTTTAATGGAACTGGTCCAGAGTTCCTGAAGCGCAAATTCCAATGGTATGTTCCTGGCTGAATGCTACGGTTTACTGGTGCCAAACAAGTGCAAGTCCCCATATTAAAAAAACAATTGGGGAGGTAGAAATTTTATTCTATGTGCTTCTAGAGCTTGGAACGAGCTTCCTTTTTATCTTAGGAATGCCCCGGATCTCCTCTCTTTTCGTAAGAGTTTGAAGACATGGCTCTTTTCTCAGTAGCACACACTCATCTTCCCCGGTAACCGGTACTTAGCGCCAGGACACCCCAGGGTAACCGTGCGCTCTATAAGTGCAAATAACATAACATAACACAACAGGGTATTAGAAAAGAGAAGGCTGATCAGGAAGCCTAAGAAAGGCTGAAATGGCTGGGAGGTAGCCCTTGAGAGGGCCCAGAGCAGAGCCCTGCTGGGCCAAAGAAAGGAAGAACAAGTGAACCTCAGAAAGAGGGGGCAGAAAGGGGATCCACAACCTTTGCTGCGCACCATGTCACAAATCTGTTCCATCTACAGTACAGGCATATACCTTCATAGTGGAGGGACGCCTGGCTGACAAGATAACATCACAGACTTCGGGAGGCAGGTCAAACGATGTCAACTGCCACCACTCAATCTCCACGCAAGGAGGTGGAGGCTGGACAGGTTCAGGTGGAGCACCGTCCCCTGCTGCTGCAACAGAAGATCCTCCCTAAGAGGCAGTCTGATCGGAGGATCGATGCCCATGTGTAGCAGCTCGGGATACCAGACTCTTCATACCCAATCCAGAGCCACAAGAATGACTTGGGCCCGGTTGCGCCTGATCTTCTTCAGCACTCTGGGCAGAAGTGGCATAGGCGGAAAGGAGTATAGAAGACCGCAACTCCACTCGCAACGAAAAGCGTCAACTAGCAAGTACCGCCTTGGAAATTCCAATGTGCAGAATTGCTGACATTGCGCGTTCTCTTCGGTGGCGAATAGATCTAACCAAGGCTCTCCCCACTGTTGAAAGAGTCCTTGGGCCACTTCGGAGTGAAGATGCCATTTGTGATCCATCTTGCACCTGCGGCTGAGTTCGCCCGCCCTGGCTTTCAGGGAACCTGCCAGGTGTTGAACCACCAGGTATATGCCCCGATGTTCCAGCCATATCCCGAAGAGGAGGGCCTCTTGACAAAGGATCCACGACCCCACCCCGCCTTGTTTGTTGCAGTACCACATGGCAGTGGTGTTGTCCGTGAACACCTGCACTCCTCTTCCCCGGGCAGAGATAAAGAATGCTTTTAGTGTAGGATGAATCGCCCGAAGCTCCAGAAGGTTGATGTGGAGCCCGGACTCCGCAGGAGACCAGAGGCCTCGGATCTCGGCCTCCCCCATGGGTCCGCCCCTTCACCGAAGTGATGATTCAGTCACCACTGTGAAGTCTCGTTGGGGAAGGGAGCGGGATCTGCTGTCGACCCAAACCTGGTTCGTAAGCCACCACTGCAAATTGATGTGCAGTGCCCTCAGAGATCTGGACGCAATCGGACAGGTTCCCCATATGTTGTGCCCACTGGAACTTCAGGTCCCACTGCAGAGCCCGCATATGCCATCTGGCATGGTCCACAATAGGATGCAGGATTCCATAAGGCCCATTAGCCAGAGGGTCATCCTGACCGAAAACAGTGATAGAGGCTGAAAGATCATAATCATGGCCCGAATATCCCGGTCTCTTTGCTCGGGAGGGTAGACCCAAAACTGTGTCGTTTCCAGAACCGCTCCGATGAAGAGGAGCTTCTGAGAGGGAGTCAGATGTGACTTTGGCACGTTGATGGAGAACCCCAGCGAATGGAGGAGGTCGGCCGTAGTCTGGAGGTGGAACACAACAGCCTGGGGCGAGCCCGCCTTCAACAGCCAGTCGTCGAGATGCACAAGTTACTACTTGTGTAACGATATATCTGTAAGAGACATTAGTTAGTATTAGATTCCTTACCTTAGAATATCCCCAGGCGTCAGACTGGATCCGGAAAATTTTGCGTAGCAGTACCCTTGCGCGTCGGTAGGCGTCGTCTGCGGCTCCGCGTCCGTCGTCGGCGTCGTGGGCGCCTTGATGACGTCGTCGGAGTACTTAGACGCCGCCTCCGCGTGCTGACGTCAGTTCTTAGACACAGCTTTTCTGCGCCAGAAACGCAGAGCTATGCCAAAAACCAACACTGGTGCCAGTGAAACTAGGGCCCTGAAGGGGACAACCCTAACCCTAGGTATCGGTTCGCAGAACGGGGAGGATGGGTGGGTCGGTAAGGAATCTAATACTAACTAATGTCTCTTACAGATATATCGTTACACAAGTAGTAACTTGTGGATCTGAAAGAGACACGTTAGTATTAGATTCCTTACCTTAGAATAGATACCCCAGCAATACCAACCCCGGTGGTGGGTCTGCGAACCAATACTCACACCAGAAAGTCCTGGAGGACGGAACGGCCAAAGAAGCCATCCCTCCGGACTTGGCTGTCCAGACAGTAGTGTCTAGCAAACGTGTGCAGCGATGCCCACGTAGCTGCCTGACAGATGTCCTGTAAGGGCACACCCCTGCCAAGGGCAGTGGTAGTAGCCGTGGCACGGGTGGAATGAGCCCACAATCCAGCAGGGGGCTCCTTCCTAGCCAAGGAGTAGCACGCCTGGATACACAAGATGATCCACCGGGAGATGGTCCTCTGTGCACCGCTTTCCCCTTCTTAGCGCCCACGTAACCAACAAAGAGTTGGTCATCCACCAGGAACTGGCGTGTGCGATCCAAATAGAATGAGAGCGCACGTTTTGGGTCCAGACGATGGAGCCGCTCTTCCTCTTTAGAGGGATGCGGTGGTGGAAAGAAGGTTGGCAAAGTGATAGACTGCCCGATGTGAAAGGCCGTGACCACCTTGGGCAGGAAAGAAGGACGAGTCCTCAGAACGACCTTGTCCGGATGGACAGAGAGGAAAGGAGGTTTAGAAGATAGAGCCTGGAGCTCACTCACTCTCCTGGCAGAGGTGATGGCAACCAGGAAAGCAGTCTTCAAAGTCAGAAGACGAAGAGGACAGTTGTGAAGTGGCTCAAAGCGAGCGCACATCAGGAATGTCAAGACCAGGTTCAAGTCCCACTGAGGCATCACAAACGGAACAGGAGGAAACGTGTGTGTGATGCCTTTAAGAAATCTGTTTACAATAGGGGACTTGAACAAAGAAGGCTGATCAGGTAGCCTGAGAAAGGCTGAAAGGGCAGAAAGGTAGCCCTTGATAGTGCCCAGAGCAGAGCCCTGCTGGGCAAGAGAGAGAAGAAAGAGGAGAACCTCAGAAAGAGGGGCAGAAAGAGGATCCACAGCCTTTGCTGTGCACCATGCCACAAATCTGTTCCACCTGCAGGCGTATACCGACTTTGTGGAGGGACGCCTGGCTGCCAGAATGACGTTACAGACTTCAGGAGGCAAGTCAAATGGCCTCAACTGTCGCCGCTCAATCTCCAAGCATGGAGGTGGAGACTGGACAGGTTCGGGTGGAGGACCGTCCCCTGCTGCTGCGACAGAAGGTCCTCCTGAAGAGGCAGACGAACCGGGGGATCGACTGACAGACTGAGTAGCTCTGGATACCAGTACCTTCGAGCCCAGTCCGGAGCCACAAGGATGACTTGGGCCCGGTCGCGCTTGATCTTCTTCAGCACTCTGGGCAGAAGTGGTATAGGCGGAAAGGCGTACAACAGATCGCAACTCCACTCGCGACGAAAAGCGTCTCCGAGCGAGTGCCGCCTTGGAAATTCCAACGCGCAGAACTGATGACACTGCGCGTTCTCTTCGGTGGCGAATAGATCTAACCAAGGCTCTCCCCATCGCTGAAAGAGGCCTTGCGCCACGTCCGAGTTCAGACGCCATTCGTGATCCATCATGCACCGACGGCTGAGCTCGTCCGCCCTGGCGTTCAGAGAACCTGCCAGGTGTTGAGCCACCAGGGTCACGCCCTGGCGTTCCAGCCCTTGCCAAAGGCGAAGAGCCTCTTGACAAAGGATCCACGACCCCACACCGCCCTGTTTGTTGCAGTACCACATGGCGGTGGTGTTGTCCGTGAACACCTGCACTACACTCCCTCGTACAGAGGGGAGGAATGCCTTCAGTGCTAGACGAATCGCCCTGAGCTCCAACAGGTTGATGTGGAGCCGGGCCTCCGCCGGAGACCAGAGGCCTCTGATCTCCGCCTCTCCAATGTGGCCTCCCCAGCCCTGGAGGGACGCATCCGTCACAACTACGTGCTCCGGTTGGGGTAGGGAGAGGGATCTGCCGCTGACCCAATCGCGGTCTGTAAGCCACCACTGCAGCTGTCTCGCAGTGCCCTCCGAGATCAGGACGTGGTCGGATAGGTTGCCCTGATGCTGGGCCCACTGAAACTTCAGGTCCCACTGCAGAGCCCGCATCCGCCACCTGGCGTGATGCACCAGTAGGATGCAGGAGGCCATCAGCCCCAGAAGCCGCAGCGTCAACCTGACCGAGACCCGGGATAATGGCTGAAAGATGGGAATCAGAGCCTGAATATCCCGGACCCGCTGTTCGGGTGGGTAAACCCGAAATTGCGCCGAGTCCAGAACCGCTCCGATGAAGAGGAGCTTCTGAGAGGGACACAGGTGTGACTTCGGCACATTGATGGAAAACCCCAGCTGGTGCAGGAGGTCTGCCGTCGTCTGGAGGTGGCCGACGACTGTTTGGGGCGAGCCCGCCTTCAACAACCAGTCGTCGAGGTAGGGGAAGACTGAAACACCTAACCGACGCAGATGAGCTGCGACCACCGCCATCACTTTCGTGAACACCCGTGGGGCGCTGGTAAGGCCGAAGGGGAGCACGGTAAATTGAAAGTCCTAGTGGCCCACCATGAACCGCAGGTAGCGCCGGTGGGCAGGCAGGACGGGGATATGAAAATAAGCGTCCTGCAAGTCCAACGCTACCATCCAGTCTCCTGGGTCCAGGGCAGCAAGAACCTGAGCCAGTGTCAGCATCTTGAACTTCTCCTTCCGGAGGAAGCCGTTGACGTTCCGTAGATCCAAGATAGGGCGTAGGCCCCCTTTGCCCTTCTTGGGTACCAGGAAGTAGTGGGAGTAGCAACCACACCCTACTTCTGGCCCAGGAACGCGCTCGATGGCCCCCTTGGCCAAGAGGGCCGTAACTTCCTCCTGCAGAAGTCGCAAGTGATCCCCCGATACACGGTGGTTCTGCGGTGGCATGGCTGGAGGAGTCGCCTCGAAGGGGAGGGAGTAGCCCCTTCGGACGATTTGCAGCACCCACCTGTCCGAAGTGACGGTGCACCAGTGGAGGTGGTGATGGCGAACCCTGCCTCCAACTGGCGTCACATGGGCCTGAAAGCACGGACTAGGAGGGTTTTGAGGCGGATGCTGCGGGGGAAGGTGTGGACTGACCTCGCCGTTGCCCCCGACCGTCCGGACGGCGGTTCCCACGGCCGCCACCGCGTTGGGTATTGCCCTGCGGTGCGTGGCTGGCGGCGCGTGTGGGCGCACCCCTTCCGTGGCCACGAAAGGAGTGATAGGCAGCCGGTTGCTGGCGCTGGCCCCAAAGGCCTAAGGACTTGGCCGTAGCCCTGGAGTCCTTAAAACGCTCAAGCGCGTGGTCTGCCTTGTCGCCAAAGAGGCGACGGCCATCGAACGGCATGTCCATAAGAGTGTTCTGGACATCTGCCGAGAAGTTGGCGGACCTCAGCCAGGCGTGGCGTCTGACCGCCACCGTCGTTGCCATCGCTCTGCCTAGCGAGTCGGTGGTATCCAGCCCACACCTAATCGAATATTTCGCTGCATCCCGGCCTTCCACAAGGGCTTGGCCGAGTTTGGCCCGTACCTCCAACGGACACTCTGGCAGCACTTCCGCGACCTTATCCCACACTGAGTGGGTGTTACGTCCCAAGAGGCAGGCGGTGTTGGAAGAACGCAGGCCGAGGCTCAGGGATGTGAAGATCTTCTTCCCATACTGGTCATACCTCTTGGATTCCCGATCCGGCGGGGCCGACGGGAATGCGGTTTGGGAATTGGAGGCCTGGATGACCAGGCTCTCAGGGGTGGGGTGGGTGGACAGGAAACATGGGTCGCCCGGGGCTGGGCGGTGGCGCCTGGCCACGTTCCTATCTACGGGCGAACCCGTAGCGGGCTTGGACCAAGTGCCCAAAAGAACGTCAGTCAAGGCCTCATTAAAGGGCAGCAGAGGCTCGGCCGAGCTTGACTGCGGTTTAAGGACCTCAGTGAGGAGGTTAGTCCTCACGGCCGCGACGGGGAGCTCAAGGCCCAAGGCCTTGGCAGCCCTCATCAGCACCACACCATATGTTGCCCCCTCCTCCGAAGCCACGGTAGGAGGGGAGACAAACCCAGTGTCTGGAGAGGTGTCCAGGCCACTGGCCTCCCCAAGGTCTTCTGTCCAGTCCTCACGAGACTGACACTCTCTGGTCAGAGGGTCCTCAGACCCCTTCCAGTCCTCCTCCTCACCCATCTCCTGAGAATCAGGGTCTTCAATTAATGGGGCCTGTTCGTAAAAGTGAAATTCACCCAAGGGCGTCTGGAGCGGCACCCAGCGGGGCCGTCCCGACGGCTGAACAGGAATAGGGATAGGACCGGGGCCGGCGCCGGAGGGGACACCTGAGGGTCCGACGCCGGGGAGGTCGTAAGATCCACCGGCGATGAACCAGATCCCGAAGGGGGGCCAGCGGCGCCGGGCCCAAAGGCGCCGGCGGCGTCGGAACAACTGGACCCCTCGGCGCCGGGCGCCGGGCCCGAAGGCGCCGGCGGCGTCGGGATAACAGGGAGCTGCGGCGCCGGGCCCGAAGGCGCCGGGGGTGTCGGGACCGAAGCACCCGACGGCATCGGGGCCGGAGGCGCCAATCCGCTAGGACTCCCAGACGGGTCCGCGGAACCCGTCGGAGGAGAAAGGTTCCTCATGGCCATGAGGAAGCGCTCGATCTCCTCCGGCGTCGCGTTCAGCCCAGGGACCGGAGGGTATGGAGCCGGACGCGGCGCCCGCGGCCCCGACGGAGCCGCGTGGGCGGTGTCACCCGAACCCCCGGCCGCATCGTGCGAGCGTCGGGGGGGAGTCCGAGGAGCGATGACGCCGCTTGGACTTCTTGTGCCTCTTACCTGACGACGACTTCGACCCGGAGGAGTGAGGCCTACCCTCGGAGCTGTGGTGGCTCCGGGCCGGCGACCTGTCCCTCGACCTCCCGTGGGAACGGGACCTCTCACGGCGCAGGACCGACTGTCGGAGTTCGAGGCGCCTACGGGACCGCTCCCGCCTGGCTTTCGAAGAGAGGGCCCCACAGTCGGAGCAGGCCTTGTCGTCGTGGTCGACGCCCAGACACGACAAGCAGACGCGGTGAGGACCCGTGACCGACATCAGCCGGTCGCAATCATCACAAGGCTTGAACCCGGGCATCCCTAAGGCACCGATCGGAGTCGTAAAGACTCGAAACAGGATCAAAAAAGTTAGTCAAAAATTACTAGGGTTACTGCTTTTTCCAGATCTGCGCTTGCTGGCGCGGAAAAAAGAAGAACTGACGTCAGCTCGCGGAGGCGGCGTCTAAGTACTCCGACGACGTCATCACGGCGCCCACGACGCCGACGACGGACGCGGAGCCGCAGACGACGCCTACCGACGCGCAAGGGTACTGCTACGCAAAATTTTCCGGATCCAGTCTGACGCCTGGGGATATTCTAAGGTAAGGAATCTAATACTAACGTGTCTCTTTCAGATAGGGGAAGACTGGAACCCTTGAGCTGCGACTACCGCCATCACTTTTATGAACACCCGAGGGGCGCTGGTAAGGGGAGCACGGTAAACTGAAAGTGCTCGTGGCCTACCGTGAACCGCAGGTAACGCCAGTAGGACGGGGATGTGAAAGTAAGCGTCCTGCAAGTCCAACGCTACCATCGGGTCTTCAGGGTCGAGTGCAGACATGACCTGAGCTAGCGTCAACATTTTGAACTTCTTCTTCCGGAGGAAGCGGTTGACGATCCTGAGATGCAAGATAGGACACAGGCCTTTGTCCTTCTTGGCATCAGAAAGTAGTGGGAATAACAACCACAACCTACTTCTGGGACAGGAACTCGCTTGATGGCACCCTTGGCCAAGAGTGCCGAAACTTCCTGTTGGAGAAGGGCCAGAAGATCCTCCAACATGGGTTGGTACTGAGGTGGCATGGATGGAGGGGTAGCCACGAAGGGAAGGGAGAAGCCCCTTCGGACTATTTGCAAAACCCACCTGTCCGACGTGATGGTGCGCCAGTGGGGGGGTGATGGCAAATCCTGTCACCCATTGGCGATTGGTTGCCCTGAAAGGTTGGACTAGGAGGATTTGGAGGCTGCAGCAGAGGGGGCTGTGGTGGACTGGCCCACCTGCTGGCCCCCAGATCCACGGCGGTGGTTCCCACGTCCCCAGCCGCGCATGGGCTGAACAGCTTGCGCTAGCCTGTGGCCCTGGGCGGGACATGCCGAGGTACTCCTTCCGTAGCCATGAAAGGGGTGGTGGGGAGGCCCAAGGACTTGGCCATAGCCCGAGTGTCCTTAAAGAGCTCCAGTGCGTTGTCTGCATTGTCGCCAAATATGAGACAGCCATCAAAGGGCATGTCCATAAGAGTGGATTGGACATCCCCTGAAAAACCAGTCGACCTCAACCAGGCGTAGCGTCGAAGGGCTACCGATGTGGAAATCGTCCTGCCTAGTGAATCGGCGGTATCTAGCCCCCAGCGGATAGTAAACTTTGATGCGTCTCTCCCTTCGGCAACTGCACGGGAGAGAACGGCCCGGCCCTCTTCCGGGCACTGAGGCAGTATTTGCGCCACCATATCCCACACGGAGTGGGTATAATGGCTCAACAGACATGCGTTGTTTACCGACAGCAGACCCCAGCTGAAGGAAGAAAACAACTTCCCAAAATGGTCCAGCTTTTTGGATTCCCTATCAGGTGATGCATTAGGGAATGCGCCTTTGGAGGTGGAGGCATGGACCACCAAGCTCTTAGGGTGGGGTGTTGGGAGAGGGATGATGGGTTGCCAGTGGCCGGGCGGTGGCGTCGGGCAATCATCCTATCCACAGGAGCCCCTGTGTTGGACCTGGACCAGGTGCCCAAAAGGATGTCAATGAGGGCTTCATTAAACCGTAGCAGGGGCTCCGAAGAGCTCGCTGGTACTTGAAGCACATCTGTCAGGAGGATAGTACGGACTGCCAATGGAGGTAGCGCGAGGTGGGGAGCCTCGGCCGCCTTACGCAACACCACGGTGAAAGACACTCCCTCCTCCATAGCCACGATAGGAGGAGACAACAAGCCAAGGTCTGGTGAGGTATCCAGACCACTTGGTTCCCCAAGTTCCTCTCTCTAGTCCAGTTCGTAGCCCAACTGGTCAGTTAGAGGGTCTCCAGACCCCTCCCAGTCCTCCTCCCCCTCTTTTGGCTGCAAATCTGGTATAAAAGAGCCAGGGTAGAACAAGGGCACAAAAATACCAGTCGGCGTCAGTCGACGCCGGTCCGGTTCCGTGTCTACATCGAGGTGGAGGCCGGGCTCGATGTCGGCTGAGGACACAGCCGACACCAGCTGCGGAGGTGGTGATGGTGGTGGAATCGGTGCCAGGGGTGGTGTAACAAGGTCGACCGGCGTCAATCCAGATCCAGGCTTGGAATCCAAGGGGACCCTGCATTGCCGAAGCCGCCAGCATTGATGGCCTAGGGACCCCAACCGAGTCCGCAGGGCCCGAAGGCACGCCGGCAGAGTCGGGCTGCCCAAAGATGGCATGCATCGATTTGTAAAATTGATGAAGCTAGGCAGGGGTCGCTCCAGATCCCAGGAAGGGAGGGAAGCCCAGAGTCGACCCTTCGGGCTCCACACGTGGAGTGGCACCACCCTCATCCCTCGTCACGTCGGCCGATGGACGGGAAGAAGTCGAAGCGCGGCAATGCTTCTTCTTGTACTTCGACTTACCTGACCCCGAGTGCGAAGACTTGGAAGAAGAGTGATGGTGATTACTCCATGACCAGTCCCTCGACCTCCCACGCGACAGGGACCTTAAACGGTGCAGAGCCGACTGCTGGGCCTCGAGAAGCTTTTGTGACCGCTCCCGCAAAGACTTTGGATTCATGGCCTGGCAGTTCGAGCACAAGTTGGGGTCATGGTCGAAGAGTGCGGATCAGTCACCGACATTAGTCGGCTACAAGAACCATAAGCCTTGAAGCCGGGCATCCCTGACGTGCACCAGGAGTTGAAGATTCGAAAACGAAGTTGACAAAAGTCGGCAAAAAGTTAGTCAAAAAGTGACTGGAGGTACCGCTCTCTCCGGATCTGCACTGGCTGGTGCGGAAATAGAAAGAACGGACGTTCCCAAACGAGGGCGGTGTCTAAGTAGCTACTGCGACGTCATCCCGGCGACCACGACGCCAACGACGAACACAGAGCCAACAGAAGCCACCTTTCGACACGCAGGGGTACTGCTGACGAAAAGCTTTCCTGATCCAGTCTGACGCTTGGGGGTAACTCTAAGGTAAGGAATCTATAATTAACTGTTTCTTTCAGATATCCCACACCAATTGATCCACTGGTCACTGTCTTTGGACTGCGGACGATGGATTCGGGAGGCAAAGCTTTGGCATTTAGCGTTCTCTGGTGTTGCAAATAGGTCTAAGTCTGGTTGCCCCCATTTTTGGAAGAAAGGGTGTAGGACCTGTATATTGAGTTTCTATTTGTGTACATGTACGGTGTCCTGCTGAGGAGATCCACCAATATGTTGTCCACTTCTGGAAGGTATTGTGTGCACAACTGAATGTTGTGTTGTAGAGCAAACTTCCAGATTTTTTGTGCTAGGAGACAACTGTAGACTCCCCCCCCCCCCCTGTTTTTGCAGATAATACATGGTAATCATGTTGTATGTTTTGATTAAGACTACTTTGCCTATCAGGTGAGGAAAGAATGCGTTCACCTCTAGATAAACAGCTCACAGCTCTAGGTGACTGATCAGTAGAAGGGATTGACCGTGTCCAATACCCATGTACAAACATTTGTTGTAGGTGCGTTCCCCATCCAGTCATTGATGAGCCCGTTGTTATGGTTATTTGCGGAATTCGGTCTACACATGGCCGTCCCTGTAATAGATTTCTGGAGCTCCATCATTGCAGAGATTGGCAAACGTGATGGCTGTTCATCAAAAGGTTGTCCAATTGACCCTCCACTTGAGACCATTGTTGCCTTAAGCATTGTTGTAGAGGGTACATATTGAGTCTGGCATGAGGTACTATAGCTATATATGGTGCCATTGTTTCAACGAGACGCATAACTGTTCTCACTGATAACCAATTATAAGGATGAATTTGAGGCACCAGGTTGTTGAATGTTTGTATCCAACTGTATTTGGGTAGGATACTGCTGTACAATTCAGTATTGCTCCCAAGTAAGGCTCCATTTGAAGAGAATACATGTGTGACTTTACTGCATTTATTGTAAAACCTAGTTGATGTAGTAAATGTATTGCTGTTTGTGTGCATTGCAAACATTAGTGATATCTGTTGCTTTTGATAAGCCAGTCGTCTAGATATGGAAAGACGTGTATGTTTGACTTAAGTGGCTTTTACCACTGCTAGACATTTGGTAAACACCCTGGGTGATGTGGTGTCCCCGAACGGAAACACCTCGAATTAAAAGTGTTGTCTGTTGAAGGCAAACCGGAGGTATTGCCTGTGAGCTGGGTGAACTTGTATGTGAAAATATGCATCTTTTAGGTCTAATGAGGTCATGAAGCCTCCCTGTTGAAATGGTATGACGTCTTGAAGAGTGACCATATGAAAATGTTCTGAAGGGATGTATTTGCTTAGAGGTCTGAGGTCTAATATGGATTTAGAGCTCCATGTTTTTTGGGTATAAGGAAGTAAAGAGAATAGACTCCTGTACCTTGCTGTTGTGGTGGCACTCGTTCTATTGCTCCTCTGTTGAGTAAAGCTTGAATTTCCTCTTTGAGTAGTTTTTGATGGTTTGTTGACGATCTGTGAGTGTGAGGTGGAATGTTTGGAGGTGTTGAAGGGAGCTTCTGACAATAACCATGATGAATAATATCCAACAACCATTGATCGGATATGATATTTATCCATGCCGGAAGGAAGTATTGTAATCTTCCCCCAACAGGTGCTGTGTGATCTGGGGGAAATGATAGGTGAGTCAAGCCTTGGTGTTGGTGGAGGGATTGTTTTTTGTTAAAACCTCCTTTACCTCTGCCTCTATTATTGTTTCCTCTGTAGAACCCCCTATAATATCCTCTAGGAAATGCTGTTTGAGTGTGTGTTTTTTTATAGGAGGTGCATATGAGGAGCAACGAAAAGTGCCCCTTTGAGATTGTGTTTGTAGGGCTCCTAATGACTTAGCGGTCTCACTGTCTTTTTTTATTTTTTTCTAAGAGAGTTTCTACCTGCGGTCCAAAAAGATGCTCTCCAAGGCCTTGTAAATTCTGTTGTACTTCTGGTTTAAAACCAGATACTCTTAACCAGGCATGTCTTATTAATATAAGGGTAATGTTTATTCCTCTAGCCGCTGTATCAGCAGCATCAAGGGCACATCTTACATTTGTATGAGAAATACGTTTACCCTCTGATTAAATTTGTTATGACCTGTTTTTATGTTCTTCTGGGAGATGTAAAATTTCTTCCATTTTGTCCCAGTGTGCCCCATCATATCTTGACAATAGGCCTATTGAATTGGCAATGCTCCAATGACTGGATGATTGAGCTGCCACACTTTTTCTCCTGCATCTATGCGTTTGCTCTCTTTGTTTGGTGGTGGAGCTTCACCAGTTGCCTTGGAGTTTGCTCTTTTGCGAGAGGCAGCCACAACCAAAGAGACTGGTGTAAATTGGCTCCTAATGTAATTAGGGCCTGCTGGAGAAGAGTTCTATTTTTTTTATCAACTCTAGGAGTGATCATTCTAGATGTGACAGGGTTATTGGATATATCAGCATTATACATGAGCATTCCTTTTAAGATATAGGAGATGTTGTGTAGATTTTTGTGTTGAAGAAAGAGCCTCAAACAAAAAATCACCCTCTATTCCTTCAGTATGTAATGGTACCTAATGGAAATTAGCTGCCCTACTGATAAGATCATGAAATGTAGTGTTACCATCTGGTGGGGAGGGTTTAGATGAAAAAAGTTAGGGATCTGTATTTTCTGGTCGATCAGTATCAATAGTATACCAGTCATCCTGTAGTGGTATTGACTGCTAATCATCATCCCTCCCATGTGTAGTGAGGAGGACTAAAGTGAAGTGGACTAGTGGCTTAATCCTGTTATTTCCTTGTTTTTATAGGAATGTCTATTGCTTCCTAAAAAGATAGTTGTCTTTTAGCAGGTTGTGCATGCTCATGAGAGGGCCTGGTGAGTATCCTTCCTTTATCAGGATTGATTACTAAGTGTTTTTGTCGAGAATCACTTTGCTGGTGTAATTGCTTGGGTCCTGGATGTACAGTCTGTGGAGAATGAGCAACTGGTTGCCTTTTCGACTCCGAAAATAGTTTTTCTCCTGCATTTTTGTGAGCAGATTTTTTCTGTTCCGAAGCTTTGGCTTTCACTGCGGAATCAGAGCGCTTGTTCAGATCCAAGGGTTTCAGTTCTGAAGATGTAGATGCATCTGATTCTGAATGTTTTGGTGGCGAAATCAAGGACTCTGAGGTAGTCTGCTTCCATGGCCCGAAGGTAGTGGAGGCCCAACAGCAGACTTTTGGATTGTCTGTGGTTTTGGATGGGGCAATTTACTTAAGGTTTGTTGCCCTGATGTGAGGGTATCTTGTTCTTCTTCAGAATTGGAGTGGTTCTGGAGAGAAATTACCATCATCAGCAGCTGACAGATATGCCTCAGTTTCTGTTTCCAGCTCCTCCGAACCGAAAATGTCTGGTGTCTTATTGATGCTCCATCAATACATTTGTAGTCTCTGGCTTTCCGATCTCGTAGAGTTTTCGTCGACCTGAATGATTTACAGGCCTCACAGGTTTGTTCTTGATGATCAGGAGATAGGCATGTACTACACATCTTGTGCAAATCAGTATGTGGAAATTTAGCATGGTAGGAAGGACAAAATTTAAAAGGTATCCGTTCCATCACCTTTTGGTCGTTTTAATATACAAAAATTATAAGAGAATTCTTGCCCCAAGACACGAAGGCCCCGAAGTGTAGTGTAGTTCCTATATTCCCAATAGGCTCTGCCCATTGGAATAATATATCCTATAGATTTGACGTATGACTTAGGTCGATTAGGTCTCTATCGAATATATTAGACTTAATTGTGAGTGCCAGCTAGCTTAGAGGTCACTAGAAACTTTCTTGAATAAACAAGAAGGGATTAGTTTCTGACAACCGCATAAACATGACAACTTTGTTTCCCCAAGAATAAAACTAATCTTCAGAGTCGTGGAAACAATAGATAGATATTTTACACAGTCAATCGTGCATGCTTCGTTTCATCAGAGGTGCAGAGAAATAGAGAGAGACGGGCGTTTTCAATAAAAGGGTTTATTGAACAGTCTTCTTTCACATGCAAGATAAGTGAACTGCTACAATCGTAATACTGGTTGCAAAGTATAATGCGTACAGTAGGAAGAGTATTATGAAATAATACTGTAAAAGCATTGTATGGTTTCTTAAACCATTAAACCATAGATAAATACATACATAAATAACAAAGGCTAAAAAGTACTCAACTGGTGCTTCTAAAATACGCCTACCGGAATGTACCTAAACTAAGTCTAGTACGAGGGAAGAAGTAAGTGAGGTGTAGCATAGGTTAATTTTTCTTTGCTAAGAATCTATCCAAGATTTCTCTTAGGGTCTAATCAGCTCCGTACCTTGGTTTTAGAATGAAGGAGGTCTGGTATCTCTGTCTTGGGACTCGATTTCCCAACACCCCGCAAGGGGAGCTTGGAAACACTGAAGCTGGATTCTCGCCGGGAGAAATGCAGCCTCTCGATCAGTGCGTCAGCTGGAGGGTAGGTTTCCTTCGGCGCTTGCTGTAGCGAGCTGCGTCGGGCAAGTAGATAGTCGAGAAGCTCCGAACCACCGTGTGTTTGCTAGGGCAAGTGTAGTCATATTTATACCTTAAAGGTGCCTAGTATGATGTAAAGTCGGACATAATAACGTCATCAAAGAACCCCAAGTAGTTCTTTGAAAACTCCATGAATTCTTGGACAAATCGATATTCAAGCAAGGGGATGTCCCTGACTGCTGAAGCAGAGTTTTCCAAGAAATCGTTGTGGCTTTTTGGAACGAGTGGAAGTAGCCATGCCTGTATTTGGACTGCATGGGCTATGTCTAAATATGGTTATGATTTCTATGCCTATATAAGGGCAATGTGAATTGTACCTATATAAGGGCATGAATCGGTAAATTACGCTTGGATCCTAAGATGCTGCACAACAGAAGAGTGCAAAGGAATCTAGTCCCCCCCGGACGAAATCGGTGTTAAAAAAGTTAACATCTAAATATGGATTGAATCTCAATCTAAAACAATTCAGACGGTATTAGAAAAGGATCCTAATGATGGTGTCGACCGGAGCAGAAGAGCACATGACAGAACCGGGAAAAAAAACTATCTAACAATGGAGTCGATGACCATGCGCACTGCAAGCAATAGGAGGAGTCACTGTAACTCGTGAATCAAAAGAATTCTTCAAAGAAAACTAACTTCCACACTTCTGCGTCCAACACTCAATGGCAGACTTATGCTAAGTATGTGTATCTACAGCCACACATACCCAAACATTTATATATATGTATAAATATAAACACACATATGGTCGGCAAAGGGTAGTTATAGTTTTTTTTATTTTTTTTATTTTTTATATAAAGGTCTTTTATTGAACAAATCGCAGTCTTGCACAGCCTCTCAGCTACAACCCTGGGGCCTGCGGCTTGTCGTTAATGCGCAATTTACACAGCTATTATGCCAACATCCCAGGGGGCAGGCAGCGTTACAGAATCAAAATATTTAAGGACCTACGTATGCCTCATGTGTTTTTTGTGTGCTAAAAAACAGCTAACTTAAAACTGTTTTAACTTACTGTGGTCAGGGGTTTACATAGCATATATAAAAGTCTGATGTCTAACATGAATGAATGTTACAGTTAGATGCAGTATCCATCTTATCGGTAGGCTCCTGGTCTGCCATCTCTCCCATCCAAACCAACTGTACGTCCTGTAATTCTAGGCACCCCTCTGATCTCACATCAAAGAGAGCTCCGCTGAATGTGTACTACAAACGACAAATTAATGGACTGAGGTGCCAGTATCATCTTCAGGTTCTGCGGTGGTCACGTCTTCAGGCTCCGCAGCCCTGTTAAGCAAATATGTTGTGTATAGCCCTCAGAAGTTTTTAGGTCTACTCCGGGGCGGGAGCAGCTCGCTGAAATTCTCAGATTGTGTACAGCAATAAAGCATATTGTGTGACCATTGTGATATAGTAGGATTAGGTACTCTCAACCAGCACATTGCGACCCTCCACTTTGCCATGAAAAGACCGATGTCCACTAGTCTGCGTATCGCTTTAGGCAACTTTTTTAGAATATCCTAAAAGAGCTAATGCAGGATCAGGAGAGAGCTCCGTGTCACCAATTTTCCCCAATTCTAGAAAGATAGTTTCCCAGTATTTAAATACCCCCGGGCACTGCCACGCTAGATGCATAAAATCCGCTGTTGGTGCGTGACATCTGTCGCATGCCGAATTGTCCCTTAAACAGTACCTATATAGTCTCTCTGACTATAGTACACTCTATTTACGAACTTGAATTGTATCAGTCTATGCCTACCATGTAACAAGATACGTCTCATGTTAGTGCAGCAGTAGGTCTACATAGAGTCATCTTTTGTAAGTTGCAAATCTCGTTGCCAGGCAAGCCTGGCTTTAGTATAGTGGTTTGCTCTGTGAGACATAGCTAACATATATATATTAGAGACTATCTTGCGAGGGGTCTTAGTTTTAATGATATATGACAGTTAAATCACCTCCGGGGGTTCATTTAGGGTTCATTTAGGTCATCCCCCAACAAGTCACGCAGAGCCCAAACTCTTTAGTACTGAAAACGCTGCAGCAAGTTACCAGGCACTGCAATGTCCGCAGCCTCTTCCCACGTTTTAACCACTCTATCTTGAAACAGGTCTCCCACGGTCAATATATTCAATGTATGTATCATACGCGTAACCCCACTTTCCATTCAAGGGGCCAACCAAAGGGTCCATTCAAAGCCGGTGAATACAGTAGTGCTCCCGCCTGCAGTTGCAATAAAGTATGCCAGGCGTGGCGTGTCGAGTTAATGGAGTCTAGGATCCTAGTTCTGCGATCTGAGGGTTCGAATATCGGGGCCGGAAGGGGGAGTGGATCGGCAAAGAATTTTTCCATGCGGAGAAACGGAATGTCCGGCGCGCCATGAATCCAATAATAAGCTTGAGCACCTTGTGCCGCTCTGTAATATAAAATAAAATCTTGCGCGCGCAATCCCCCCATGTGATATGGTAGTGTGAGTATCTGCCTTTGCACACGTGCTTGTTTGCCTGCCCAAACCAGTTTTATCAATGATTTGTTGACTCTGTGAAAGAAAGAAAGAGCGGGGCAAGACAATTGGGATATTCATAACAAGCATTTGCAATGCAATAGGTCTCGCATTAGGAAAGTTTGAGCTATTGGTATTGTAAATGGCAAAGTTTTTATTTATGGTTGTTTTTTTTTTAAATACCTAAATTAATAGCTTTGTCATTTACAATGCCAATAGTTATAACTTTCGCAAATGTGATACCTATAGCATTTGTAATGCAATATGTTTTGTATTTACATGACTTAGATGTATTGATATTACAAATAACAATGGCGTTTGGAAAGGGTCTGGCATTTTCTAAATGTGTTGGTTCCATAACACTATGGGTGTTTAAAATTCATGTAACTTTAGTGAAGCGGCGCCACTGGCAAGCGCTCCTGTTGTGAAACTCATTCCAGCACTTTTAGAAACCACAGAGCACTGACGTAGCCTGTCTATTAAAGCCAGCCGAGGCTTTTATCTTCCCTCAAGCCCTGCTGCCAGCGTGGACCCATACACCTCTATGTACATAAGAAACCCTCAGGGACCATCAGTGAGTCGAAAGCTACTTCCACTAATCTGTTGCTCAGCTGCGAGTGCCAGCGCGTGGGAGGGAACACCAAACAGTCCTCGCGACTCAAACTTCCAAACAGTGACGTCTTTGGCATCCTGGGCCGAGCCAGGACTATCGAGCAACCTACAAGGAAAGACGAGAATAGGTATCCGCTTTTGCACAGCCCCGACTGCGTGCCAAAAACCGACTTTTAACAAAATAACGAACACGCAACTCTTCTAGAAACAACCTCGCTAACAGGACGTAACAACATTCCACAAGCGCACTTATCAGCGCCCTGGGACACCGCAGTTTGTAGCGTACAGCCTATACGTGCGGTAATATGATTATTATTGTTAGACATAATACTATTCATCTTCATCTTCTCATTATTATAATTAGTAATAATAACAAGAATAAAAGAACAAGGATAATAACGGTTGTAATAATTCGAAAACTACTACTAATAATACCAATCAAAATAAGTATTGATGATAGAAGACGTTACACACTTCAGCACGAGCTACTCCTGCTCCGCAAATAATCAGTTCTTAAAAAGCTGGAAAAAAATCACAAATACAGTTAGCACTATAGAACTTTCAAGCTCTTAGCAATTCAAGTTCTAACGTCCTGTACATAGGAGCATTAGTAATTGTTATCAGTCATATAATTGTCACCATATTTGCCAAAGTTGTAGCCTTCTGTACAGTCTCAGTCCAAACATTCAAAATATTGCAGAAACCAACATTTGTGAGACACGGCGCCTGTTGCTGGTTCTTTCCAGTAAACTCTGAGCCGGGAGAACCCTACCTTCTGCGGCAAGTGGCTGTCTCCAGGCACGCGGGAGGAAGCGTAGACGCCTGTGTCTGGCAGCGTGCATGCATACACTCTGACTGGTGCTGAACTCTGAGTGAAAGAAGCTCAGCGCACTCCTCGACTGCTGACGTCACAGGCTCCTACGCCTTCTTTTTTTTTTAGCCTTTCTTGGGCGAGGCTTGGCAGCAGCTCCTTAAACGATATTCATACACTCCATAGCTAGTCTACAATTAGTGAGCAATAGAGCCAATTAAATTCAGTAGTCATTTACAGTAATTTCTGTACATCTAAGCTTTACTTTATCCCGGTCACTCGATAAAAAACTCTAATCAAGCCAGTTACTTTGATGGAGTGAATTGACCATATAAAAGAGAAGTCAAAACGAAACCTAAGAGCCGCGCGCGTGAGCTTCTACCGTAGACAGCTCACGTCGCGCGGCTCTTAGGTTTCGTTTTCCAAAGCGCATGCCAGGGTCGCGCGCGCACACATGCGCGCTCACGAGGTCAAATCCGCGAGGGATAGCGCGTGCACCTCCCTGTCCCATTTACAAAAGTATACTAAAGTATACATGAGGTCCGTTCGCTACGCTCGACCTAAAATGTTTGTCAGAAAGGTGCTATAGAGAGAGGAGGCGCATTGTTGGTGAGTGGTAGTGAGGGAATTGTGGTAGGGGGCGCCCAAAAAGCTGTTGCACCGTGTGCGACCAGTACTAGGGCCAGACCTGGCTGGGAGTCCAACCCAGTTACTCAGTTTGGCACATAATGCTTCCCACAGACCACTTTGTCCTGCTTTAAGTGGTTCACGGTGCCTTCTCCTTAAAGGGCAATGCTGAGAACTTGCAGCTGTGCTGGTGATTACTTAGTGCAATGGAAATGGGAGGGCGCGTTGGGCCGTGTTGAGGAGGGTGAGGAAGGGGGAGGTGGCGAGTGTTAGAGGGAGGCAGGTTTCTGAATGTGCATTTTCAGAGACTGCTGATGTTTCTCCACCTCACTTCTGTTTTCTTTCATCTCCTCCACATTCCCACGGGAGAAGGCGAGTGCAAGAGTTTCGGAGACTGGTACAGAAAGGAACAGAGGCTAGGAAGCGCCAATTCCCTCCCACGGAGGCCGCACGAAATGAAACGCTTGAAAAACTAATGTCATGTTACTTCAAGGCACTAGATTAAATATTAGCTACATTTGCTGTGCGCTTAGTGCTCATGAAAGCCAAGCCAGTGGCACAGAGGACAGAAACGGCCTATAAACTGATTTAGCATGCAATGTAAACTGGTAAACGTATGTCCCAATGTATTAAGTCGTGTTTCCCCAAGCAGTAGGGGCATACTGCAAGATATCTGGAAAACACCAGGCATGCTAATGTGAATGACATCCAAAGAACAAAAGTGCGCTGGTAATCACTGAACCTCGTGCTATGTAAACAGTAAAGCATTAGCTTTTTTTACATTTAGTATTTTTTTTTTACAAAACCAAAACATTAAAACTAAAATGACAGTGTGTCATATAAAAGAGAAGTCAAAACGAAACCTAAGAGCCGCGCGCGTGAGCTTCTACCGTAGACAGCTCACGTCGCGCGGCTCTTAGGTTTCGTTTTCCAAAGCGCATGCCAGAGTCGCGCTCGCACACATGCGCGCTCACGAGGTCAAATCTGCGAGGGAAAGCGCGTGCACCTCCCTGTCCCATTTACAAAAGTATACTAAAGTATACATGAGGTCCGTTCGCTACGCTCGACCTAAAAAGGAACAGGAAACGGGGCAGTATCACCATCTTCATAATGGAGACCCGGCCAATTCGAGACAACGGCAACCTGATCCAAGTATCAATGTCATCCTCCAGCCTATCGACTGCTGTGCCATAGTTTTCTCTGAACACTGTATGTAGTCGTATGCCCAGATAGCGAATCGCGTCAGTGGACCAATGTAAAGGGTAATCCATCTCGAAGTGCGTCGTACCATGGGGTGAGTGGGAAAATGATGGATTTAGGCAAATTACCCGCAATCCCGACAATGCCCCAAAATGTACCACCTCCCTCAGGACAGAGGAGAGATTGTTTTCTGGGTCGTGTATGTATAATAATGTGTCGTCCGTATAGGTAGACACTACAATCTTGTAATTCGGGAATCTGATACATTTATGGTCATGGTACTCCCTTAGTGCGCACGCCAAAGGCTCGGTGACCAAGGCATATAATATGTGGGACAGTGGGCAACCCTGCCTAGTCCCCCTGGATATAACGGAGACATCCGTAACCAAGTTCCCCAGTCTTAGTCGCGCAGTGGGTGCATTGTACAATACTCCAATCAGTTGGAGAAAGACTGAGCCCAGTCCCATCCTAGTCAATACTTGTCGCATGTAAGACTACTCGACTGAATCAGAGGCCTTCTCCATGTCGAGGAAGACCGCAACAGCCCGCAACAGCCTCAGTATCCTGTTTAACATTATGCATAGTTCCAAACACAGTTCGGAGATTGTAAGTAAGGTTCCTCTCAGGAATGAACCCCGCCTGTTCAGGAGCTACCAATACCGGAGCCAGTGGAGCTAAACTGTTAGCAAGTATCTTAGCGAATAACTTGGGGTCGACATTGAGCAGAGAGAGAGGACGATAAGACCCACAATCTTCTAACGGTTTACCCGGTTTAGAGATGGCGACTATAACCGCTTCCCTCATGGTCTGTTGGGGGGAGGGGGGATTGTAGTTATAGTTAGATCTGCGTTTTCATTGGAAATGCTTTTTTTGGTTTGCTAAAAACTTTGACGCCATCTGATGAATCTTCATGAAACTTTAAAAAAAACTTTTGCAATGCAATCGGTCTTGCATTTGTGAAAGTTAGAGTATTAGCATTGTAAATGACAATGTTTTTTTTCTCATGATGCTGTCCTGTTACCTATCTTTCTTAAATTAATACATTTAATATTTTTTAACACTATCCCGTTTACACTTGTGAATAAAAATTACTGATAACCAAAGTTTTAACCAATGTTTTGAATGATTAAAGGTCATTTTTGGTCTATGTGGTTTGGTAATGTGTGCGTAGTGACAGAGATAACCCATAAAGTAATGGCAGATTAAGTGTGCGCAGTCACCAAGGTAACCCGTAAGGTAATGAAGGGCAGAGTAAGTGTGTGCAGTGCACTCAAAGGGTTAGAGCAAGTTTGAGGGGCTGTTGGTGTATCCCAAAAACACAATATTTACAGCTTTAAAACAGACAAGCCTTTGATATTTGCATATACCTACTGCTGGCTGCGAGATGAATAAGTGTTTAGTTTGAAAAAGGAATGCACTCTGAGAACCTTTTTTTTAAATTGGGTATAACTGTAAATAATAAACTGCCAATCAAAGCCCTAGTAACAGCACCAGGCATTGCAAGTTGTCTTGGGAAGCTGGGTGTCTGGTAGTGTAGAAGCGTCTCATTTTATAAACCACTGCTCGTTGTTTTGTAGCTGTGGTGCCTGGTTCTTGCAAAACTATTCAAGTCTAATTACTTTTAAGTTATCAAAGGTTTGAGGTTGGGCTCTGTACACAGAGATCTGATTTTAAAAGGGTCTTTTGCTTTGTGTGTGCACTGCCTCTGCAGGGAGAGTTCGGGCAAATGGTGTGGGAGAGCCGGAATGTCAGGAATTCACAGGCGGTCGACAACTATACTTTTTGCTCCTTTAAACAAGCTTTAGGAATGCATTAGGGCTCGGGTTTGTTTTAAGTTAGAGATAATGGCATTGTAAATGGCAATGTGTTTTAGACACTCTGCACTACCACTCTGCACTACCAATCTGCACTCTGCACTCTGCACTCCCACTCTGCACTCTGCACTCTGCACTCTGCACTACCACTCTGCACTCTGCACTACCACTCTGCACTCTGCACTACCACTCTGCACTCTGCACTACCACTCTGCACTCTGCACTACCACTCTGCACTCTGCACTACCACTCTGCACTACCACTCTGCACTACCAATCTGCACTCTGCACTACCAATCTGCACTCTGCACTACCAATCTGCACTCTGCACTACCACTCTGCACTACCACTCTGCACTACCACTCTGCACTACCACTCTGCACTACCACTCTGCACTACCACTCTGCACTACCACTCTGCACTACCACTCTGCACAACCACTCTGCACAACCACTCTGCACAACCACTCTGCACAACCACTCTGCACAACCACTCTGCACAACCACTCTGCACAACCACTCTGCACAACCACTCTGCACAACCACTCTGCACAACCACTCTGCACAACCACTCTGCACAACCACTCTGCACAACCACTCTGCACAACCACTCTGCACAACCACTCTGCACAACCACTCTGCACAACCACTCTGCACAACCACTCTGCACAACCACTCTGCACAACCACTCTGCACTCTGCACAACCACTCTGCACTCTGCACTACCACTCTGCACTCTGCACTACCACTCTGCACTCTGCACTACCACTCTGCACTCTGCACTACCAATCTGCACTCTGCACTCTGCACTACCAATCTGCACTCTGCACTCTGCACTCTGCACTCTGCACTCTGCACTCTGCACTCTGCACTCTGCACTCTGCACTCTGCACTCTGCACTCTGCACTCTGCACTCTGCACTCTGCACTCTGCACTCTGCACTCTGCACTCTGCACTCTGCACTCTGCACTACCACTCTGCACTACCACTCTGCACTACCACTCTGCACTACCACTCTGCACTACCACTCTGCACTACCACTCTGCACTACCACTCTGCACTACCACTCTGCACTACCACTCTGCACTCTGCACTACCACTCTGCACTCTGCACTACCACTCTGCACTACCACTCTGCACTACCACTCTGCACTACCACTCTGCACTACCACTCTGCACTACCACTCTGCACTACCACTCTGCACTACCACTCTGCACTACCACTCTGCACTACCACTCTGCACTACCACTCTGCACTACCACTCTGCACTACCACTCTGCACTACCACTCTGCACTCTGCACTACCACTCTGCACTCTGCACTACCACTCTGCACTCTGCACTACCACTCTGCACTACCAATCTGCACTCTGCACTACCAATCTGCACTCTGCACTACCAATCTGCACTCTGCACTACCACTCGCACTCTCAATCTGCACTCTGCACTACCACTCGCACTCTCAATCTGCACTCTGCACTACCACTCTGCACTACCACTCTGCACTACCACTCTGCACTACCACTACCACTCTGCACTCTGCACTACCACTACCACTCTGCACTACCACTACCACTCTGCACTCTGCACTACCACTACCACTCTGCACTCTGCACTACCACTACCACTCTGCACTCTGCACTACCACTACCACTACCACTCTGCACTCTGCACTACCACTCTGCACTCTGCACTACCACTCTGCACTACCACTCTGCACTCTGCACTACCACTCTGCACTACCACTCTGCACTACCACTACCACTCTGCACTCTGCACTACCACTCTGCACTCTGCACTACCACTACCACTACCACTCTGCACTCTGCACTACCACTACCACTCTGCACTCTGCACTACCACTACCACTCTGCACTCTGCACTACCACTCTGCACTACCACTCTGCACTCTGCACTACCACTCTGCACTCTGCACTACCACTCTGCACTCTGCACTACCACTCTGCACTCTGCACTACCACTCTGCACTCTGCACTACCACTCTGCACTCTGCACTACCACTCTGCACTACCACTCTGCACTCTGCACTACCACTCTGCACTCTGCACTACCACTCTGCACTCTGCACTACCACTACCACTACCACTCTGCACTCTGCACTACCACTACCACTCTGCACTCTGCACTACCACTACCACTCTGCACTCTGCACTACCACTACCACTACCACTCTGCACTCTGCACTACCACTACCACTCTGCACTCTGAACTACCACTCTGCACTCTGCACTCTGCACTACCACTCTGCACTCTGCACTACCACTCTGCACTCTGCACTCTCAATCTGCACTCTGCACTACCACTCGCACTCTCAATCTGCACTCTGCACTACCACTCCACTCTCAATCTGCACTCTGCACTACCACTCGCACTCTCAATCTGCACTCTGCACTACCACTCGCACTCTCAATCTGCACTCTGCACTACCACTCGCACTCTCAATCTGCACTCTGCACTACCACTCTGCACTCTGCACTACCACTCTGCACTCTGCACTACCACTCTGCACTCTGCACTACCACTCTGCACTACCACTCTGCACTCTGCACTACCACTCTGCACTACCACTCTGCACTCTGCACTACCACTCTGCACTACCACTCTGCACTCTGCACTACCACTCTGCACTCTGCACTCTGCACTACCACTCTGCACTACCACTACCACTCTGCACTCTGCACTACCACTACCACTCTGCACTCTGAACTACCACTCTGCACTCTGCACTACCACTACCACTCTGCACTCTGCACTACCACTCTGCACTCTGCACTCTGCACTACCACTCTGCACTACCACTACCACTCTGCACTCTGCACTACCACTACCACTCTGCACTCTGAACTACCACTCTGCACTCTGCACTACCACTACCACTCTGCACTCTGAACTACCACTCTGCACTCTGCACTACCACTCTGCACTCTGCACTACCACTCGCACTCTCAATCTGCACTCTGCACTACCACTCGCACTCTCAATCTGCACTCTGCACTACCACTCTGCACTACCACTCTGCACTCTGCACTACCACTCTGCACTCTGCACTACCACTCTGCACTCTGCACTACCACTCTGCACTCTGCACTACCACTCTGCACTCTGCACTACCACTCTCCACTCTGCACTACCACTCTGCACTACCACTCTGCACTACCACTCTGCACTACCAATCTGCACTACCAATCTGCACTACCAATCTGCACTCTGCACTACCAATCTGCACTACCAATCTGCACTCTGCACTACCACTCTGCACTCTGCACTACCACTCTGCACTCTGCACTACCACTCTGCACTACCACTCTGCACTACCACTCTGCACTCTGCACTACCACTCTGCACTACCACTCTGCACTCTGCACTCTGCACTCTGCACTACCACTCTGCACTACCACTCTGCACTACCACTCTGCACTACCACTCTGCACTACCACTCTGCACTACCACTCTGCACTACCACTCTGCACTACCACTCTGCACTACCACTCTGCACTACCACTCTGCACTACCACTCTGCACTACCACTCTGCACTACCACTCTGCACTCTGCACTACCACTCTGCACTCTGCACTACCACTCTGCACTCTGCACTACCACTCTGCACTACCACTCTGCACTACCACTCTGCACTCTGCACTACCACTCTGCACTCTGCACTACCACTCTGCACTCTGCACTACCACTCTGCACTCTGCACTACCAATCTGCACTCTGCACTACCAATCTGCACTCTGCACTACCAATCTGCACTCTGCACTACCAATCTGCACTCTGCACTACCAATCTGCACTCTGCACTACCAATCTGCACTCTGCACTACCAATCTGCACTCTGCACTACCAATCTGCACTCTGCACTACCACTCGCACTCTCAATCTGCACTCTGCACTACCACTCGCACTCTCAATCTGCACTCTGCACTACCACTCTGCACTACCACTCTGCACTACCACTCTGCACTCTGCACTACCACTACCACTCTGCACTCTGCACTACCACTACCACTCTGCACTACCACTCTGCACTCTGCACTACCACTACCACTCTGCACTACCACTACCACTCTGCACTCTGCACTACCACTCCACTCTCAATCTGCACTCTGCACTACCACTCGCACTCTCAATCTGCACTCTGCACTACCACTCTGCACTACCACTCTGCACTACCACTCTGCACTACCACTCTGCACTACCACTCTGCACTCTGCACTACCAATCTGCACTCTGCACTACCAATCTGCACTCTGCACTACCACTCGCACTCTCAATCTGCACTCTGCACTACCACTCGCACTCTCAATCTGCACTCTGCACTACCACTCTGCACTCTGCACTACCACTCTGCACTACCACTCTGCACTACCACTCTGCACTACCACTCTGCACTACCACTCTGCACTACCACTCTGCGCTCTGCACTACCACTACCACTCTGCACTACCACTCTGCACTACCACTCTGCACTACCACTCTGCACTACCACTCTGCACTACCACTACCACTCTGCACTCTGCACTCCCACTACCACTCTGCACTCTGCACTCCCACTACCACTCTGCACTACCACTACCACTCTGCACTACCACTACCACTCTGCACTCTGCACTACCACTCTGCACTACCACTCTGCACTACCACTCTGCACTACCACTCTGCACTACCACTCTGCACTACCACTCTGCACTACCACTACCACTCTGCACTCTGCACTACCACTCTGCACTCTGCACTACCACTACCACTACCACTCTGCACTCTGCACTACCACTACCACTCTGCACTCTGCACTCTGCACTACCACTCTGCACTCTGCACTACCACTCTGCACTCTGCACTACCACTCTGCACTCTGCACTACCACTCTCCACTCTGCACTACCAATCTGCACTACCACTCTGCACTACCAATCTGCACTCTGCACTACCAATCTGCACTACCAATCTGCACTCTGCACTACCACTCTGCACTCTGCACTACCACTCTGCACTACCACTCTGCACTACCACTCTGCACTACCACTCTGCACTCTGCACTACCACTCTGCACTACCACTCTGCACTACCACTCTGCACTCTGCACTACCACTCTGCACTACCACTCTGCACTACCACTCTGCACTCTGCACTACCACTCTGCACTACCACTCTGCACTCTGCACTACCACTCTGCACTACCACTCTGCACTCTGCACTCTGCACTCTGCACTACCACTCTGCACTACCACTCTGCACTACCACTCTGCACTACCACTCTGCACTACCACTCTGCACTACCACTCTGCACTACCACTCTGCACTACCACTCTGCACTACCACTCTGCACTACCACTCTGCACTACCACTCTGCACTACCACTCTGCACTACCACTCTGCACTACCACTCTGCACTCTGCACTACCACTCTGCACTCTGCACTACCACTCTGCACTACCACTCTGCACTACCACTCTGCACTACCACTCTGCACTCTGCACTACCACTCTGCACTCTGCACTACCACTCTGCACTCTGCACTACCACTCTGCACTCTGCACTACCACTCTGCACTCTGCACTACCACTCTGCACTACCAATCTGCACTCTGCACTACCAATCTGCACTCTGCACTACCAATCTGCACTCTGCACTACCAATCTGCACTCTGCACTACCAATCTGCACTCTGCACTACCAATCTGCACTCTGCACTACCAATCTGCACTCTGCACTACCAATCTGCACTCTGCACTACCAATCTGCACTCTGCACTACCAATCTGCACTCTGCACTACCACTCGCACTCTCAATCTGCACTCTGCACTACCACTCGCACTCTCAATCTGCACTCTGCACTACCACTCTGCACTACCACTCTGCACTACCACTCTGCACTCTGCACTACCACTACCACTCTGCACTACCACTACCACTCTGCACTCTGCACTACCACTACCACTACCACTCGCACTCTCAATCTGCACTCTGCACTACCACTCCACTCTCAATCTGCACTACCACTCTGCACTACCACTCTGCACTACCACTCTGCACTCTGCACTACCAATCTGCACTCTGCACTCTCAATCTGCACTCTGCACTACCACTCGCACTCTCAATCTGCACTCTGCACTACCACTCGCACTCTCAATCTGCACTCTGCACTACCACTCGCACTCTCAATCTGCACTCTGCACTACCACTCTGCACTCTGCACTACCACTCTGCACTACCACTCTGCACTACCACTCTGCACTACCACTCTGCACTACCACTCTGCACTACCACTCTGCACTACCACTCTGCACTACCACTCTGCACTACCACTCTGCGCTCTGCACTACCACTACCACTCTGCACTACCACTCTGCACTACCACTCTGCACTACCACTACCACTCTGCACTCTGCACTCCCACTACCACTCTGCACTCTGCACTCCCACTACCACTCTGCACTCCCACTACCACTCTGCACTACCACTACCACTCTGCACTACCACTACCACTCTGCACTACCACTCTGCACTACCACTCTGCACTACCACTCTGCACTACCACTCTGCACTACCACTCTGCACTACCACTCTGCACTACCACTCTGCACTACCACTCTGCACTACCACTCTGCACTACCACTCTGCACTACCACTCTGCACTACCACTCTGCACTACCACTCTGCACTACCACTCTGCACTACCACTCTGCACTCTGCACAACCACTCTGCACTCTGCACTCCCACTACCACTGTGCACAACCACTCTGCACTGTGCACAACCACTCTGCACAACCACTCTGCACTGTGCACTACCACTCTGCACAACCACTCTGCACTGTGCACTACCACTGTGCACAACCACTCTGCACTGTGCACAACCACTGTGCACAACCACTCTGCACTGTGCACAACCACTGTGCACAACCACTCTGCACTGTGCACAACCACTGTGCACAACCACTCTGCACTGTGCACAACCACTGTGCACAACCACTCTGCACTGTGCACAACCACTGTGCACAACCACTCTGCACTGTGCACAACCACTGTGCACAACCACTCTGCACTGTGCACAACCACTGTGCACAACCACTCTGCACTGTGCACAACCACTCTGCACAACCACTCTGCACTGTGCACTACCACTGTGCACAACCACTGTGCACTACCACTCTGCACTCTGCACTCTGCACTCTGCACTGTGCACTACCACTCTGCACTGTGCACTACCACTCTGCACTCTGCACTGTGCACTACCACTCTGCACTCTGCACTACCACTCTGCACTACCACTCTGCACTACCACTCTGCACTACCACTCTGCACTACCACTCTGCACTACCACTCTGCACTACCACTCTGCACTACCACTCTGCACTACCACTCTGCACTACCACTCTGCACTACCACTCTGCACTACCACTCTGCACTACCACTCTGCACTACCACTCTGCACTCTGCACTACCACTCTGCACTCTGCACTACCACTCTGCACTCTGCACTACCACTCTGCACTCTGCACTCTGCACTACCACTCTGCACTACCACTCTGCACTCTGCACTACCACTCTGCACTACCACTCTGCACTCTGCACTACCACTCTGCACTCTGCACTACCACTCTGCACTACCACTCTGCACTCTGCACTACCACTCTGCACTCTGCACTACCACTCTGCACTACCACTCTGCACTACCACTCTGCACTACCACTCTGCACTCTGCACTACCACTCTGCACTACCACTCTGCACTACCACTCTGCACTACCACTCTGCACTACCACTCTGCACTACCACTCTGCACTACCACTCTGCACTCTGCACTCTCAAACTGCACTCTCAAACTGCACTCTGCACTACCACTCTGCACTACCACTCTGCACTACCACTCTGCACTACCACTCTGCACTACCACTCTGCACTACCACTCTGCACTACCACTCTGCACTCTGCACTACCACTCTGCACTCTGCACTACCACTCTGCACTACCACTCTGCACTACCACTCTGCACTACCACTCTGCACTACCACTCTGCACTACCACTCTGCACTACCACTCTGCACTACCACTCTGCACTACCACTCTGCACTACCAATCAGCAGTCTTCTCACCATGCATAAATAATGACGTAGCTACTTTCTCTACCAACCACGAGTGCTCTGGGACCCTACCCCGCGCTAGAAGCAATATAGGAACACTACAACACAATACAGTGGGGCAAAGAGGTTTCTATGCAACATAAATAACTTACCAGTGCTGCTACTAGATGCTTTATCATCTTCATCTTCCTCTGACTCGGAGTAGAATTTATCTGCAGATTTTCCCTTCTTTTTGGTCTTTCCTACTACTGCTGTCCATTCGTTTACCTATTAATAGCGGATATTTATTAGACATGGCATATTCATCGTATTATAAGAGGGTGATGACCGAAAGATACAGTGAAACAAACAAAATTCCTTATTTCCGCATGATCCCAGAAAAAACACTATTATGGATAAATGATGTGCAGTATTCCAGTGGCTTTGGGCAAGGTGAACACTTACAAAAAGTTAAAGGTCTTGTAAGGTATACATATATTTGGTAAGAATGCACACTAAAAGAGAACCAACAAAACACATAAAATGATTTAGTACAAATTACGATGCAAGGATATACCTGGATCCAGGAAAATTAAATAATGGGCTGCATAAATTGTCAAAAGACAAAAGGTTCCAAACGGACTTAAACCACTGACTTTGATAATGGACTCAATGGGTTCATTATTAATTAGGTAATCCTAATACTTGGTATTCACAGCATGCAGACTCTGGAAATATGACTAAACCAATTAACATTATATCACTGCTGTACTGCTGAGGACATTTCTAGCGCCAAACCATGCCTGTCAAGATAAGGTACAGATCATGCCCATAAAGATGGAAATGAAACATTTGACTGCAACAAGTACTTAGAATATGACCTAGAGAGATTCTGGAACTGAGAGGGTGTATGGTAAAATACTTCATAATAATAACTTCTGTTATTGCCACCCCAACTTCTAGACAATCTTGACAGAGTGAGAAAAGTACAAGCCTCATTTGGTGAACCCAATTAGGGCAATGGTCATACGACCTTTGATAATTCAAAGGCGTCGGTGGTCTACTTTGGTAACAAAGACTAACACTGGATCATAGGTAAATAGTAAAAATAACATTCCTAACTGTGCATGCTCTAACGCATTATTAGTCAGTTAGTTTTACCTCTTCCAGATTAGCCAACCACGGAACCTTCAGGGAAAATATATTTTTAATGGTATTTTCAAAAAGCTGACATGTTTGTCCTGTCAATCTTCGTATCAGACTTCATTACATAAATATATGAGATTAGGATGGAGGACACACATGTATTCCCGTAAACCTCTTTAGTTTAGACATACATAGCAATGATTCAAAATGTTTGGGATTTTTGCAGGCACTAAAAAGAGAAAGAGTGTTTTAAGATGTGTGGGCCGGTGTAAGCCCATGTCTATATGTTGTAGTTGTGGGTATGGACATCTATAAGTGTAAAGGTGAATATCTAGGGATTATATTGCAGGTAAGGGAAATCTGCAACTCAATGTGTGTGACCCGTAGTTTGGGAACCTGGGACTCAGACTGCCATTGTGTGCGTATAAACGATTTTAGGATGGAAGAGAGACAATATGTGTGTTGGAGAGATGCATGTATTACACCTGCATATTTGTTTGGCGCTGAATTTTTTATGATTTATGGCAATAAGGGTCTGTGTGTCTCCGCATATGTACATAACTTTGTGTACTCAGAATCTAACCTGTGTGTCTAATAAACACATACATGTAACTATCCCTAACACACACAGGCACACAAAGTACACTTGTTTTATAGAGGTTGCTTTAAGGAGACTAAATAAGTGAGGGTCTAAGGAAAATGTATAGAATCGGTCTTATACACAGATACTAGCTCATTAAAACACATAGTCTCTCAGAGATATTTTTGTTTGTTTGCATAGGATGGATGGATAGACAGATAGATGGACAGATAGATTGCTATGGGTCATTACTGACATTGAGAGGGTCTGGTGACTTTAAAAATCAGGATGTTGAAGGTCGAGAGGTTTGCAGAAGTCCTGGATAGCAATATAAGACCATATTACAAAAGTACCAAGTATGGAAATAGAATGTCTACTTCATGTTCAGCTTTCATGCACACATCGTTTATAAAACAACAGAGAATGGTCAGGGCCGGTGGAATGATGCCTAGCTGCGGCATTTAGCCCAAAATTATATATTTGATGCCTTCGGCATTTTGCTTCTCAACTAATGCAAAACACAATGGGGTAGCACAGTTCTTTCATTGCACTACACGCCCCATGCCAGAAAAAAAGTAAAGAGGGATGGTACATAATGGTACAGGGCTTGCTAGAAGGAAAAAAGATAACAGTCGCCAATGTTCAGAAACCCAACATGGGTCAAGATGACCACATAATCAAATTCATATGCACACAAGTGGAATTGGCAAAGTTCTATATGGCGACATGATGTTTATGCGTGATTTTTTTTGATTTTTTACTTCAGTCAAGATTTAATTAAAGAAACATGAAACAAAACTACATGATCTGGAGAGAAATACATAATTGGGTGGTGTAGTAAGGGTCATTTTGGTATCCGTATACGCATCGGCAGAAAAAAAAACATTTGAAAATTAAAAACATAAGAAGGGAGGCGAAAGAAAGAGGAAAGTAGGGAATAGAAAGGGAATGAATAGGAGACCTAGAAGGCATTACATACCTAATAATTGTTGGAGATATTTCAAGGAATATAGTATGTCTAAGATAGTATTCATGGAGGGTTGATCTTTTACAAATAACCAGTTCAATCCAAAATAATCGAGAAGATATGGCGCTGATACTGCTATTGTGTAGATTGTTATCGGCACTTCTAACATAGCAGACCCTCGCCCTTAATGTGTGATAACTGTTTTTCCATTCTGAGAGAAAAGCCTTGATACCAATAGTAATTAATAGGTCGAGTAAGTAGGAATCCCAAATGCCGAGTGTTGAATTTGGTGAAATAGATTGTGGAATTTTATATGGAGTCGGGAAAACAATTATATGGTTAAGGGTTAGTTTGATATCAAGCATTTTGTTTAGTGCAGTTTTTATCTGCTCAAAGTAGGGACGGATATACTTGCAATGAAAAAGTAATTTTCTTCGCTATCATTGCCTCCTACTTCTTTAAGCCTTTGATAGCTTTGAATCCAATCTTGCTGGTGTCAGTTGTTGCTTCGAATGAGACCAACTGGCTAATGGCCTCCACAGCACTACATCATCAAAAGACCTAGGAGAGATCTAGTAAAGACACCTTGGCGCCCCGGGCAGAGCAATCCCAACTCTGAGAGGGCTACAAGGTGCTTTTGGCTTGGTTCTGTGCTGAGAGGGAAAAGACTGCAGTTGGAGGACATCCCTCCATTCAAGATAAGATGGGGAAAACAGATGCTAGGCGGTCTAGCAGCCCTTTGAATTGTACAAACTGCCCCTGGGTTTGGTGAATCAGCCCCCCCCCTCTTGACGCAGAGGAGGGCCTGCCAGAACTGGAGGCAAGCGGAGCACCTGCCCAGGATCCTGGCATACGGGAGATGTTCAGGGATCTTAAGCACTCCCTAACGGCGATTGACAATAAAATTGACTCCCTGGAAGTCCGGTTTGAACGCTTGAGAGAAAAAGTCTCTAGCCATGACGGAAGCCTGGATTCGCTGGAACATCGCACATAGACAATGGAAGACGATGGGAACACAGCCAAGGAAAAACTGATCCAAAAGGAAAAATTGATTGAACTCATCCGTGACAAGAATGAGGACCTGGAGCGAGAAGATAGTGTACGGCAATGAACATCGTAGAGGATTATGCGGAAGAAACGCTAAAGGTTCTGTTCGGAGGGTTGCTTTCAAATATCAGCATAGTGAAGCGGGTACGCAGGTCGCTGGGCCCAAAACTGCTGCCTGTCACTGCTGCTAGCCCTATTATTGCAAGCCTTTTCAACTATAGGATCAAAGACATTGTGCTTCGGCTGGCACGACCGGAACAAACACTGTCATACCAAGCAAACACGGTGTAGTTTTATCCTGATTTTACAATGGCACTCCATGCAGCGCAACTTCTTGCCGGTGAAAAGATCGCTAAAAAAAAAAGGATGCTAAATATACGCTGCTCTACCTTGCAAAGCTAAGTATCTTCTATGCCGGAAAGACCTCTTATTTCACTGATCCAAAGGCAGCTGCTAAGTTTGACAAGAGGCTTCGGCCAGCTAGAGCAGACTCTCGACCGGCTCATGATGGCGATTAAACCAGCCGCATCACTGACAATGACTGTAGGAGGCTGGCTTAGTATAAGGTGCACATGTATTTAAGTGAAGCACCTTGCACTTATCCAGACAACCCTTATGGTGATTTGAGTGGTCTTAGACAACCATAGCAAGCTCTCTAAGTGGTAGCTGTTTAGAGCAGCCTTCAGGCTTAGTCCAGGAGTGTTGAGCAGCTTGTTTTACCAGAACTAGTCATATAGTGTAGATTAAGCAAAAAAGAACCACACAGTGTAGTAATAAAAAAGTATATTTATTATACACACTCACTAACACATTGGTATATCTCCTACCCGGAGATATCAATACAATACACACAATATTTCAAATGAAGAACAGGTAAGTGAGGACAAATAAACAGTGGTCTCCTAGGGAAGACCAAACCATATACTAAAGAAGTAAAATGCAAACTGTGACAGAAGTCGAGACTTGGACCAGAAGACTCAGAAGTGCTGGGGACACAAGGAACCACCCGAGGTAAGTACCCAGGAACCCCACAGAGGCTATATGCAGAATGGAAACACAGTCACATACTCAATGCAAGTCAATGTGAAAGACGCGGTTGCAGTGTTTAAGAAGATGGACCCTTCCCAGTGGAACCTGAAGAAACCCAGTGGAAGATGGAAGGTTGGAGAGTCACCCCACCCCTGGATACCAGGATAGTCCTGACGCAGAGAGTCAAATTTCCCGTACCCTAAGGCGGCGACGCAACTCCATTCTATTATTGAAGATAACGATCTAATACACATATGGAGAAGTAGACATAAGGATAGTAGGGAAGGTATTCTGTGTCCTCTGCATGCTCCTCCTGGTTTCGGATAGATTATTGGCTCACCACCCGCATTGTACATGTTGGGTAAATACTGTAACTCACTTGTCGAGAAGGCTTGTGGTTCTGAAAATCTGGACCCTGTTGTCATCCCGATATCGAGGTCCAATACCCGTGTCACAAAATATCAACGTACCATGACGAATTTGGTGTCAGCGAACCGATAATGATTAGGGCATCATTCCCATGCATTTGCGTCATAATCGAGGGTCGCCAACACCCCCAAATCGTAGTTTCCGTCCCAACCCCTTAGACTCCATTTTGTGAACGGCATCCATCTTACGTCTTGCCCTCATGATAAGTCAATTAAAGGTCGAGCTTGATCTAAAAGGACACGTCCTCCTTCCCTGACTTCCCAACCGACTCCATTGCCTTTAGCCAAACCTGTCTGGGCAGCCCCTCGCCCAGTGGCCAAATGCGATAGCATCGATACATAACATTCCTCAAACCATTCACTACATACAAACCATGCTTTCTACAAACACACACCTGTCCTGTTCCCTGTTTATGGCCAGTTTTAAGACTAGGAGGTGTCTTCCTTTATTGGGGCATCACCGATATCTGATGGGAGTTCCGGGCTTGGCAGAGTAATCTATCACACATTGGACATCTAAAATACGGGCTTGCCTACATGACTTCGCTCTTTTGTATTATTGTAGAAATATGTGTATAGCCATATCATAAACTCAAGAAATCTCGCTTGCAGCTATTATTTCTGTATATAAGGAGAAGGCTGGTTCTGTAAAAACGAACAGTCTCCTGAGAACACATGACCCGTGTTTGTCGTGCTTCTAGGACACCTGTTACTTGGTAGCTATCAATAAAACTCGATCTCTGACTCGACTAGAAGACTCCGTGTTTCTGTGGTCCGGAACAGGGAGAACTCAGAGGTCTTCGGGTGTTATCCCCTGGAACCAAACGGGTTCCTAAAAACCCGTTACCTCAGTTGGCGCCCAACTCGGGGCGATATCAAGCGGCGACGGTCCAAGCCAGATGTTCGTGAGGAGCTTCGTGTGAAAATTCCGGAAGACGGCCAGCCACTTCAGCGACCCCTGTATGTCGACGTGGTTCCGAAGGTCTTTGCTGCGAGGTTCCCCGCGTCCCGACGGCTACGAAGGACTGCTGCCCTGACTATCGCCTTGTTTTGGACCCAGTGATCCTTGGTAGAGCGAAACGATAGACGAGTCTTCTAGCGACGTCACCGATCTTCAAATACTTCAGTAAAGTATAAGTGGAGCGTCTCCCAGTCCTTAGTTTGTCCTTAGTTTTTGGTATCCTTGAGATACGCCTTGATTTGGTACTTGCAAGCCCCAAAGCCGAAGGACTTGTGTTTTCACGAGAAATATCGTAATTGATAATCCTTTGAAGTTTGAAGCTAGACTAGTGAGCAAAGATGCCTGGTTTTAGCAGACTTGGAAACTTGTTTTGTCTTGGTTATAGTAAGGACTCCCGATTAGAGGATTCCTGTCCGGTTCCTCCGATTGGAACTCCAACATATGAGCTCTACGTAAAGCACGGCGTAGGCCCTATCACATATAATGAAGTGTGGATAAAATACACCCGCGAGGATGGTGTTTTAAAATGGCCCCAATATGGTAGTTTCGACTCAGAAATATTAGATAACCTAGAGGTCAAATTATTTAGGAGAAAAGCCCGGCCGGCGATGTTTGACTCTTTTCGCTTATGGCGCAAAGAAGCCAAACAGAAAGAAATAAAGTTAGCGAAAAAGAATAAAAGAGGTATGTCGATGGTGCAAGCTGCCGTTGCATACAGGGATAACGAGGAAGAGCAAGAAAGCGAACAAATACTTAGGAGCAAGAAACTAGCAGTAGATAAATGCTACCCGATGTTACCAAATAAGGGACAAGGTCAAGAGGAAAGATCCGAGAAAGATCCATTAATGTCCCACTTATTAAGCTCACCTCCACCGTATGCGTCAGACGCTACTACAACGCCAAAGCGTTTTTCTATACCACGCCCCGGCGCACGAAACACAGCTTTTGCACACACGCCAGCTACTGTTCAGCTGGTTCCTACTTCTCCGGCGCAGCCTTCTCAAGGGCCGCCATCTTTGCTACCTACCCCATCTACTTCTACGACTTTGCCTACAGCTCCAGCTATTGTCTATGATACCACGTCTGCTACTACTTCAACTTCCTCTACTATTGCCTCTACTTCTTCTTTGCCTTAGCCTGTTTTTTCCGATGCACTTGCTCCTCCGCAAGCTTCTCCTTCTATTAGACAAAGAGTGACAGGTACCGTCACTGGTCTGCTTTCACCTTTGTTCGGGTCGCCTAAGACGACCCCTAAAACAGAGATAGACAGTTACGTAGTCAACTGCCTGATTACGAGGAAAGAAAAGTGCTAAATGAACTAGCCCGTAAATGGATTACGGATACTGTTAGATATGATGTTCAGTCTGTTATGGAAGTTTTCCGTCAATGGAATGCACCCACTCAGAGATACGTATTCGAAGAAATGTGTGTATATCTGGGCGAAGATTTGGAGACAAATGATCCCACATACACAATGAACGAACTATGGCGTACACGCTTTAAGTTCCACGAAGGCATGATTACAGGCAGAGATGTTGAGAAAGCGATAGAGTTATTACTCTCTTATAGGAGTAAAGGAAACGTCTCTAGATCTTTATACGAAGACGACGTATCAGATAGGAAAAGAGCGAGACAGTACCCCATGAGAGAGGTTCCTCCGGTTTGGAGGGAAGGCGATGCAAATGTAGTACCGCCAATTCTGCCTCATTTCCAGCGTGTATGGGTACATGTCCCCTGGAAACGATCCGAAGTCTTGGCGCTCAAGCAGACATTGCCTGATCCTCGTAAAAACCCGACTGGGTATTATAAGGAGTTATCGCAAACTGCAAGCTCATGTATAATGAATTTAGCGGACATAGACATGCTGTTTGGGAACGTTGTCCCACATCCTCTATGGAGCAAAATACGCCATACGAACCATGCCCAAGAACTAGGTGACTCATGGGCGAACATTGCCGCTATAGATGCTAGACAAATTGGTGTTTCTAAACCTGAGCCGTTAATAGCTGAACTTCCCGGTAGAATTATTGCATACATGAAAACAATAATACCTGAAGTACGCGTGAACTGGGACAAGCTATCTGCGTGCAAGCAGAAGAAAGATGAGAATGTGTCTGACTTTTTCACAAGATTTGAGGAGACTTTCACCGATCATAGTGGTCAGGATATGGCTACCGAGGGTGGTCAGAGATTGTTTGTAGACAAGTTCGTACATAATTTAATCCCTGAACTATGTAATAAATTGAAAGATTCAGAGAGTGCTTGGGCTGTCTCTACATCAGCTCAAATTTTAGCTACGGCCCAGTACTATGAAAATAGGCGCAAAGACGAGCTAGATAAAGTAGACAGAAAGACAAAAGATTTAAAAACTAAAGTTCTTCTCCAGCAAGCCTATCCGCCTCGCACGGCTAGTCAGCCCAGTTATCAACCGCAACATCAGTATTCGAGAAACGCGCAAGGAAACGAGTTTTCCCACCAGCGTATTGCTTATGGCCCGAATCAATGTGCATATTGCAAGGAAGAGGGTCACTCTAAAAGTAATTGTCCGGCTCTTGCGCGACGTTTGAGCGGTGCTTCGGGTGTAAGGGGAAGAGGTGTTCAACATGCCCCTAGAGGTAGGGGCCGTGGAAATTCCACGCAGAATACAACTTCTTTTACGCCTCAGAATTCGATGAACAGCTTCGACCAACAGAATAATGCGTCGACCAGGTCAGCTCAGTACTATGCTGACGACTATTACACCGAACATGAATATGAGGGTAACGATTGCTAGGACAGCCATGGACAAAGAGAGGGAGTTGTTTCAGTTCCAGTAGATCAGAATGGACCTTATGTCGAGGTAATAGCCTCAGGAGTGTCAGAACCATTTCTGCTGGATACTGGTGCTACAAAAAGTTCTATCATGCACTCGAAACTTCCTGGCGCACCTTTGTCTGGCGAAATGAATGTCTCAGTAGGTTTCTCTGGCGCCCCTGTTAGAAACCCGATCTCCAGTCCTGTATCTCTTTCTATTGGCCCATGCGAATTAGAGGCACCCCTCATTCTTACAACAGGATGTGGTGAAAATTTGTTAGGATTGGATTTGCTAAAAAGGTTATATGCGACTTTGTACTGTTCACCATTAGGAGTACAACTTACTTTCGGTAAGAAAGTCATTTCTCCAATGTATGTGTCGAAAGAAAATATTGCAACTGAATTGTCGTGTCTTCCTGATGCACTCTGGGCAAATGGTTCTAATGATGTAGGTCGTTTGGAGATAGCACCGTATGTCATAACGTTGAAAGCCAACGTTAGGTTGCCACGTATTCCCCAATACAAAATATCTAGCGAATGTGAAAAGGCGTTATTGACGATTGTTTATGATCTGATTGATAAAGACGTCATCGAAGAAACAACAGGAAATGTTTGTAACAGTCCAGTTTTGCCCGTCTTAAAACGTACTGATCCTTCACAACCCCCTGTGTATAGGTTCGTGATCGACCTCAGAGAAGTGAACAAGATAGTTATCCCACAGTTTCCAGTTGTCCCCGACATTACTGCTTTATTGACGATGGTTCCAGCTTCAGCAAATTGGTTCTCGGTGATTGACCTGAAGAACGCCTTCTTCAGTATCCCGATTGCTGAGGAGAGTAGAGATTTTCGGATTTAATTTAGGAGGACGAAGTTTCCGCTTCAAGTGCGCTCCTCAAGGCTACTGCGAAAGCCCATCAATATTCAGTCAGGCCCTGAAAACACAACTAGACACGATTGTTCTACCAAATGGTTCAACTCTGATTCAGTATGTAGACGATCTACTGATCGCTGCAGACACTGAAGAGATTTGCAAGAAAGCTACGTTATCATTATTGCATCACTTATGTGACATGAAGCACAAAGTCTCTCTTTCCAAATTACAATTTTGCCGACAAGAAGTAACCTACTTAGGTCACATCTTGTCGAAGGAGACTGACACCAGAAAGAATACAGGCAATCGCAGAACTAAGTGCCCCAAGGACACAGAGAGAGGTTCGAGCCTTCTTGGGCATTACATCGTACTGTAGACAATGGATACTGAATTTCTCACTACTAGCTAAACCCTTGCTGGCACTACTCTGTAAAGACACGCCAAATCCTATGCCTTGGTCTGAAGATTGCCAGACGAGTTTTCACAAGTTGCGTGATGCATTATGTTCGGCTCCTGTGTTGGGAAACCCCAACTACAGTAAGCCTTTTACATTATATGTCCACGAGAAGGAAGGTTGTGCATTATCAGTTTTAACACAACATTTTGGGGACAGACAGCGCCCATGCGCGTATTTTTCGGCAACTCTAGACCCTGTGGCTAAAGCCCTACCAAGTTGTCTGAGGGCTACCGCCGCAGCAGCTGTCTGCATCCGACAGTCCGCTGTATTAGTCATGAATAATACTCTGATCGTTATGGTTCCGCATGCAGTAGACATTTTACTAAACAGGACGAAGACACAACACCTTACTAGCGCTCGACTATCCAGTTACGAACTTACGCTGCTAGCAAGTCACATCCACATAAAGAGGTGCGATACACTGAATCCCGCAACGTTATTACCCATTCCGACAGGAACAGACAAGATTGATAAACATGACTGCTGCTTTAGGACAGAAGAAGAGACAAAAGGGAGAGTAGACTTACAGGACACTCCCCTTCCTGAATGCAATGATACTTTATGGGTTGATGGTTCATGTTTCAAGCTGCCGAATGGTGATACGACTGCAGCATATGCCGTAACGACATTACACACCATTATAGAGACCGCGCGCATTTCCCATAATTCTGCACAAGCTGCAGAGCTAATTGCGCTTACCAGAGCATGTGTGTTAGCGAAAGGAAAACGAGTCAATGTGTACACTGACAGCCAATACGCCTTTGGTGTGGCTCACAGTTTTGGGAGATTGTGGCGTGAACGGGGGTTTCTTACGTCACATGGTGCAAAGATACAACATGGTCAGCTAGTTAATGAGCTCCTCCAGTCACTGACCTTGCCACTACAAGTTGCCATTATAAAATGTAGTGCACACAAAAAGATTCAGGATGATGTTGGCCGCGGGAATGCATTTGCAGACGAGGTTGCGAAAGAGACTGCAAGGAACACAATGAGTCGGATGTATGTTGTAGGTCCCGCTAGATGGATTACTGATGTAGGAATGTGTGAGGACACCATTGAAAGCGTGAAATCTATACAAGCCGAGGCAACTGAGAAAGAGGTGAATGAATGGAGAGAAAGTAAGGGTAGATTAGACACGAATGGTTATTGGGTCGAATTGTCAGAACACCAGCGATGGTTATTGCCTAACGCCTATGTACTTGCAGTAGTAACAATGGCTCACGGATTTGCACACATCAGTTCGAGAGGAATCTGTAAAGTATTGGCCCCAGTATGGCAAAATAGCAATATCCCGAAATATGCAGAGAATGTGGTCAGAAACTGTATGGTGTGTTTGAAGTACAATCCCGGTAGGGGAATCCCAACTCCAGCTGGTCATTTTGCGCCTCCAACGTATCCGTTCGAGGTTTTGCAGCTCGATTTCATTCACATGGAGAGATGCAACAATCTGAAGTATGTGCTCGTTGTTGTTTGCGCTTTCTCCAGGTGGGTGGAAGCGTACCCCCTTAAAGACAACACTGCCTTGTCAACCGCCAAAGCCCTTGTCAAAGAGTTCTTCCCGAGGTTTGGCATGCCTAGAATTGTCTGGAGTGATAATGGAAGTGAATTCGTAGGACGCGTGATGAAGAGAGTGTGTGAATGTTTAGGCATACAGCAAAAATTCCACTCTGCGAATCACCCCCAATCAGCTGGATTAGTAGAGTGCTACAACGGCACTTTAAAGCTCAAATTAGCCAAAATCCAAGCCAGTACAGGTCTTAAATGGCCTGACGCCTTGCCCCTAGCACTCTTGTCAACGAGAATGACAGTCCATTCCAGATTAGGACTTAGCCCCCATGAGATAGTGTTTGGCCGCCCAGCCAACGTCTGGGGGGGGCCAAGACCAAAGAAACTTAGCGAAATAGAGCACCCCGTACTGCTTGACTATTTGTGCGAATTGACAACTAAATTGCGTGTTTAACACCAACAGGTTCACAGTTCCTCTCCACCAGCCTCTGACGATCCAGGTCACTCCATCACACCCGGCACGTGGGTTTTGGTGCGGAACTTCCAGCGCACCAACAACGGACAGCCGAGGTGGACCGGACCTTACCTGGTACTTCTTTCCACGAGGTCAGCGGTTCGGGTGGACGGCAAAAAGAACTGGATGCACGGGACCCATTGTAAACGGGTCCCTCTGCCCCTTCCATACGACCGGTGGGTCAACGAAGGAATTGCCGACTCCGAGACAGAATCCATACCTCGCTTCATCCCTTTCAGCGATGCACGTTTAAAAGAAACTGGTACCGAAAAGGAGAGTGATTATATTTTACAAGGATTTGTGCCACAGTCTATGCAGTTGGACACTACCGAACCTGAGACATTGTTTGAAGACCACACCGTACCTGGGAAAGAACAGTATAATCGAAGGTCAAGACAAAGAGACTAATAAAAGGACACACAAACGAATGTGATTTTCCCTTCCCCCAAGAACTATTTTTGATTTTTCAGCTCTCTCGCTCTCAGGAAACTTGCTCATTTTTGATTTTCGAACCGCCATCCGGTTCTGCTGCTAGGGTCGCGGTTGAAGGCTGGGGAGTGCAACTGGGGACGTTTAGGTCAACGGTTCTGGTTGATCCAAGGGAGTTACCCCGGACTGAACAGAGCGCACCCCCTGGCAGAACCAACCTACCACCGCGGGCAGCAACTAGAGGATGGAGTTTCCTAGGGTAAAGAGACCTACCAGACTCCCAAACTTTGAAAGACAATTGTGCACTGTACTGGCCAAAAGAAAGTTTCTGATAACATGTATTTTAATGTTGTGTAGCATAACGATGTTTTTGACTGGTTATACTCTATTCGTATTCCGAGTTACCTTTTCAAATGACACCCGGCCACAGCCTCCTCCTACTATCTCTCCACACTACTTTCACCCTCTACCTGAACACGAATCTGCCAGAAGACTCGAATTTGTAAATAACTCATTTATTCAACTCCTACACCAACACCAGTCCATCATGAACACTTCGAACTGTTGGATATGTGGACTCATGCCACACACAACGGATAAGGGTATCCCATATTTCATCCTGCCTTTCAGTTATTATGGTTCTCTGTGGGCTTTCCAGACCATGTTCCTATTCGCCATAGAACCATACCCGACACGTTCTACTGAAAGTGATTCCAGTAACAAGGCACTAATAGCAGGGATAAGAAATATGAGTAGAGAGTTCGACACTTATCTAACGATTCCCAAAGATGAACTCACTCCGTACACTCGTTGGAACGTAACCAAATATGGGGTTTACCTGAGTAAGAGCCAGACAGCAAAGAAATCCCGCCCAGTTTGGATAGTACCCAACCGAGGTCACTTATGTTTACAGGGTATCGGCAGGGATCCCAAAGCTCAATTAGGGAAGAGTATATGCGCGTAAACATATGTGTTCGCTTCCCGAACTTCCCCTATACTATTAGCAGCCAAAGGCACGTATTTCGTCTGCCATGACCAAGCTTACACGTGGTTGCCCCCTGACTTCTCAGGTACATGCTTTATCGCATTTCTGCTGCCTCCCACTTACACGGCCAGAGCAGATTACCATCGGACAAGGACAGCTAGAGGTGTCGTGAGTAAAGACGACACCGCGGGTCAGGAATTCGCTGACTTCGCAAAGGGTTTTCTGCCATTTTGGGGGCCTATGGTAAACAGCAGGAATATTCGCCAGTTATCGAGGATAGTTGAATCCGCCGTGACTACAACGGCCGGAGCCCTTGGAAATTTGACGACCGAACTTCAGTCGGATCGACTTATGACCCTTCAGAACCGAGTTGCCCTAGATATCATACTCGCCGATCATGGTGGTGTGTGTAGAGTGATCCAATCCAGTTGTTGCATTTTCATCCTTGATAACGCACCGACAGTGTACCAAGCCATCTCTAAACTACACGAAATATCTGATTCCCTCCACGTGGAAAAAGGAGATTAGTCCTTACTAGGGTGGTTCTGGGAACTGATCGCTACATGGGGATGGAAAAAACTGACCTTCATTGGGATGATCTTAGCACTTCTGTTTATGTTCTGCCTGTGTATACAGTGCGCTCCTGCACTATGTGGCCTCTGTGCTACGTCATGTGTACGGAAGCCTGTGTCAGGAGACGAACTGAGCAACAGAATGATGTTACAGCAGCATCTCCACGAATTCCTTCATACGGATTTGGACTCCGATTAATATGAATTATTGCCTTACATAAGGGCAAAAGGAGGGTCTGTGGTTCTGAAAATCTGGACCCTGTTGTCATCCCGATATCGAGGTCCAATACCCGTGTCACAAAATATCAACGTACCATGACGAATTTGGTGTCAGCGAACCGATAATGATTAGGGCATCATTCCCATGCATTTGCGTCATAATCGAGGGTCGCCAACACCCCCAAATCGTAGTTTCCGTCCCAACCCCTTAGACTCCATTTTGTGAACGGCATCCATCTTACGTCTTGCCCTCATGATAAGTCAATTAAAGGTCGAGCTTGATCTAAAAGGACACGTCCTCCTTCCCTGACTTCCCCCTGACCTATCCCAACCGACTCCATTGCCTTTAGCCAAACCTGTCTGGGCAGCCCCTCGCCCAGTGGCCAAATGCGATAGCATCGATACATAACATTCCTCAAACCATTCACTACATACAAACCATGCTTTCTACAAACACACACTTGTCCTGTTCCCTGTTTATGGCCAGTTTTATGACTAGGAGGTGTCTTCCTTTATTGGGGCTTCACCGATATCTGATGGGAGTTCCGGGCTTGGCAGAGTAATCTATCACACATTGGACATCTAAAATACGGGCTTGCCTACATGACTTCGCTCTTTTGTATTATTGTAGAAATATGTGTATAGCCATATCATAAACTCAAGAATTCTTGCTCGCAGCTATTATTTCTGTATATAAGGAGAAGGCTGGTTCTGTAAAAACGAACAGTCTCCTGAGAACACATGACCTGTGTTTGTCGTGCTTCTAGGACACCTGTTACTTGGTAGCTATCAATAAAACTCGATCTCTGACTCGACTAGAAGACTCCGTGTTTCTGTGGTCCGGAACAGGGAGAACTCAGAGGTCTTCGGGTGTTATCCCCTGGCACCAAACGGGTTCCTAAAAACCCGTTACCTCAGGCTCTCGGACCACGCACCGGTGCTCCTTGAGCGTTCCATGCCAGAGTGCCCTGGTCGGGCATTCATGTGGTGATTACCGCCTGGTGCCCTACAGTACCAGGTGTTCTGTGAGGCCATTCGTATTGTAATAGTGAAATACTTTGAGCATAACACTGGCACATTGGATTCCCACTCAATACTGTGAGAAGCATTTAAAACAGTAATTTGAGGAAATGCAAAGCCAAACAGGCAGGCGCGCTGAGGGCGATCAGAGGGGAATTAAAACACTTGGAAGAGGCGATTAGAAGCAAACACAAGGAGATCACAATTATGCATCCCACCGGACCTTGATTCCTTTTCTGATTAGATTCAGCTACTCTGGCTAGAAGACGGCCATCAGTGCTTTCTAGAAGAGCCTTTCACGGAAAAGGCAATACAAGTTATCAGCGTTCTCCCAGGCGATAAGGCCCCGGGCCTGGATGCCCTTTCAGCTGCGTTTTATAAGGAGTTTGCGGATACTTTAGCCCCCCGACCCCCATCTCATTAATATGTACAGCGAATCTCTGGAGAAAGGGGGAACTACCACCGTCCCTTAGGGAGGCGCTTATTATCACTATCCTGAAGTCCGACAAAGGCCCGCAGCGCTGTGAATCGTATAGGCCACTATCCATGATTAACGTGGATAATAGAATCTTGAACAAATTAATTGCCTCATGGCTTATACCTTTGCTGCCCCTCATAATGCGGCCAGATCACCACGCATAATATGCGCACCTTCTTGTCATTCTTCAGGAGGTGGACCCTTTACTTGAGGCGGCAGCAATTTTTCTCAATGCCAGCAAGGCATTTGATTCACTTGAATGGCCGTATCTTTTTGCACTGCTGACAGGCATGGTTCTTAGCTCCGAATTCATTCAAATAATTAGTCTTCTCTATGCAAGACCCACGGCACGCCTCCAGATCAATGGTATTATCTTGCCCTGATTTCCAATCTTCCAAGGGAGGAGGCAAGAATGCCCTCTCTTCACCATACTTTTTGCCATTGCGATGGAACCCCTTGCAGCACGTCTTAGGCAACACCATGCGCATCAAGGCCTAGCTTTCTCTCTCCGAGTGGTGCTGGTCTCTATGTATGGAGATGATGTCACTTTATATGTCAAACATCCCACCGCAAACTTAGATCCCTTGATTACAGAATTAACTTGGTTTGGTGGATTGTCAGGCATATCTATCAACTAGGCCAAGTCGGTGATTTTCCGCTCACGGAGGTCACTGCACAGTTCTGCTCTGAATATCCTCTCAAGTGGGTGACCAAACAGATTAAATATCTGGGCAATTGTTTAAGCCAGGAGACCGAGGTTCTCTGGAGGGTGGATTATGGCAGTCTAATCGAATGGTGGGAGGGCCCATTAGCTCAATGGATGAGACTCCCACTGTCTTTGACGGGATGGCTGGCTATTGCTAAAATGGTTATATTGCCAAGATTCCTTAATTTATTAATTAATCTCCCCCTCACCAGGGGCTTCCAACGAAGACTTTGCTCATATATGGTATTGTTGGCATGGGCAGGGAAACAGCCTGGGAAATCCTTACTCTCCTCTTTGAACAGGGTGGCTGGGCACCCTGGATAAGGTACCGTATTACAGCTGTGCGCAGGCACTATTTGGGGTTTTCTGGCTGTACCCTACCCAGTTTATGGCCCACACTGTGCCACAGCATAACCATGCAGCACCTACCACTTTACATATGACTATTTTGGCTACAAAACAGGCCACAAGCTGTATTAGATACAAACAGTTGCGACAGCGAGTGCACCTGGATGTTTTGTTTGCTCCCTCCATTCCATTAGCCAGGCACCCTGCCTTTCACTCATGATGCAGGCACTTGCGACAGGCTGAAGAGGCTTCAGCTCAATACCATGGGGGATGCGTTTACACCACAGCAAACCTTGTAAAATTCCAAAACCATTGCCCTGCAAAGGTTTACATATTACCAACTACAGGCTGCTCTGCCGGCTAGCTTTGCATTGTTCCCTGCTGCACCACCCACCCTACAGGCCCTGGAGAGCTTTCTTGGAAATTTCTTCCCTTGCAAATTAGTAAGGCCTTAGGCTCCGGTTCACGTCCCTAATGCACAACAATAATGGGAGGTCCAATTGGTTATAGCTATATCTGAAGAGCAAGGGACCTTTTGCTGAATTTAAAATTCCTGCACACTTTGTACCGAACGCAGGAATGGTAGTTCAAAGTGGTCTTAATAGACGAAGCAAGCTGCACCAGATGCTTTGCCCCTTGCGCACATTTTTTGCATCTATCCTAGGAGATAAAACACTGGATGCTAGTTTTTTGATGCGATTGAGGAGATGACCAGTTTGAGGCTAAAACAGAGTTCCCCCCTCCCCCTACTGTTCTGTTGGGATATGATAAGGAGGTCGCAACGTGTTGCGATGTGTAGGTGCCATCACACGGCCCCCCGAATGAAGGATTGGTTTAAAGGAGAAGTATATTGCTAGAGTCAGCTTGAGATACACTGGGACTTAATGCTGGCCCGAACACGGCCAAAAGACATCTGGGCTCCGCTTCAGGGTTACTTGCGACTGCGGGAGCAGGATGAAAATCGGGTCCCTTCCCAGGTGGTGGATGAGTAGCCCCTCTTCCCTGACAGCAGGCGATATCTAGTTGGAAAAGGCGGCATGGGATGCCATCCTTGGTATGCGTGGCTTTCAGATGATAAATGGGGCGCTCTGCAACTTTGGAGATCCCTGTGAATGACTAGTGCTTCGAAGCAACCCTCCTGTCCACCTTCCTTTCTTCTTTTCCTAGACTGTCTTTTCTTTCTGATTCTCTTTACCTCTTGCTTGTGAGTTGTGATAGTACAAGGAATATGCGATAGCAAGTTTTTCGTATGCAGTGAACCTGATGGTGTAAGCTATATCACATATGTCAATATTATCCTGACTACTGCTATTGCTATTGTGTAAAGCATTTTAATTGTAATAAGCAAAGTTCAACAAAATAAACTTCACCAACTTCTAGTCCTTTATAAAATGAGCAACCAAGTCTGCATGTTTAATCAGTAAACCAATATTTATGGGAACAGTTCAAAGCAAATTGTACAACATGCAAAGGACCGTCACATCCCCTTTATACAACATGCATGTAACATTCCTCATCCAACAGTAAAGAACTCCAACTGGTACAACTTTTAATTGATAGTATGTTCCTTTTACCACAAACCTTTGTGGGTGAGGATGCAGAAGTAGGCGTCCTTGAATTCTAGAGTTGCCTATTGTCCTTTACCTGTAGTAACAGGATAACATCTTGAAGAGTCGTCATCTTGTATGGGTTGGTTATAATGTATTGGTTGAGGGTACTGGGATCCAGAATTAGTTGCAGAGATTTGGCCTTTTCAGGGATGGAAAAGTACAGGGAGTACACTCTTCGCAAATACCATGCACTTGCACCATCTCTACTGTGCACTTCTGTAAGAGCCCCTGCACCTCATCCAAAGGTGGTGTGGTGATCCTTGCTGATTCTGTAACTGTAGGGTGGGCGATTTAGAGGTGTGGTGTGAAATTCTATGCAACAGTCGTGGGGGATGGTGGATAGTGCCCATGGACCAGAGACTCATTGTTTTCCCATTGAGGAAGGTATAACGCCAGTCATCCCCAGAGAAGTACTGGGTGGTCGGGGGGAAAGAGCAGTAGGTCACTGCTTGGTAGCAGAGGGTCTTTCCCTAGGCACCCCAGGCATTGCCACAAACATTACCAAGAAAAGTTCCTGTCATGGGTGGGGGAGGGGGGAGTGATACATGGAATGTCCAGTGATTGAAGATGATTGCCTGTTAAGATCCGACGTGTATATACATGTTTGTATTGTAATGAGCAAGTTACATACCTTCAGTAATGCTTTTTCTGGTGGATACAGTATCAGCCTGTGGATTCCTCACGTTTTGAATATCCCCTGCGCCAGCATTCCACAAACTTTTTTCCTAGCTCTCCACTCTGACGAGGTCGTCCCTATGCCATGGCTCCGCATGATGTCACAGGAGCCATAAGAAGACCACGTCGGCGTAATGACGTCAGTTCCACCCATTTTTTCCGTGCCATCGAGGCAAACGGGCAGACCGACCACAGTGTAAAATGAAATAGGAAAGCAAAGAAAGCAAACATTTCCTTTAAACCTTCACAAAGGCAAACAGAGGCAATACAAAATGACAATATGAAATAACCATATTATCCAATACCTCTTTAAAGGTATAAAAGGGTGGACAACGGAGAGGAGGATGGGTCAGTGAGGATAGATACTGTATCCACCAGAAAAAGCGATACCGAAGGTAAGTAACTTAATCTTCTGATGGATACAACTGCCTGTGGATTCTTCACCTTATTATTAGAAACCTAACCTACAGCAGTCCGACTCCCGGAGGAGGGTGTCCACCCTTCTATACCAAAATTCTTGCAAAACAGAGCAATCCAAATGGCCGTCCTTCCTCACTTCGGAATCTAAGCAGTAAAGCTTTGTGAAAGTGTGAAGGGAGGCCCAAGTTGCAACCTTACAGATGTCCAACACAGAAACACCCTGGTGTAGTGAGCTCTAATGCCTTCAGGAGGCTCCTTACCAGCCAGAGCGTAGCAGATCTTGATGCACAAGATTATCCACCTGGATAAAGTGCGCTTGTGCACCGCCTTGCCTTTCATGCGTCCAACATAGCCCACAAAGAGCTGATCGTGTTGTCGCAAGTCCTTCGTTCCATCCGGATAGAAACTAATCACCCTCTTAGGATCCCAATCGGTGAAGCCTCTCCTCCTCCTTGGAAGGGGGAGGATAGCAAGCAGGGAGGGTAATTGACTGTCCTAGATGGAAGGGAGTTATCACCTTAGGCAGAAAAGCAGCCCTGGTCCTGAGGACCATCCTTTCAGTAGGTATGGTCAGAAACGGAGGCTTTGAACTCAAAGCCTGAAGCTCACTCACCCTCCTAGCCGAGGTGATAGCCACAAGGAAGAACGTTTTGAATGACAGCAGCCTCAAAGGACAACTATGCATAGGTTCAAAAGGAGAACCCATCAAGAAAGTTAACCAGATTTAAATCCCACTGGGGCTTAATAAAAGGAGTGGGCGGAAACATGTTTGTAAGCCCGTTAATTAACCTTAAAACAATCGGAGATCTAAAAAGTGACAGCTGATCAGGTAAACAAAGAACTGCTGACAAATATCCTTTAACAGTAGCCACAGCACAACCCTGCTGGGCCAAATGCAATGAAAAACAAAGAACATGAGAAAGATGAGCTTTTAAGGGATCAATAGACTTCTCTTCACACCATTTAACAAATTTAGACCACCTGTATGAATAGATAGACTTGGTGGAGTGTCACCTGGCCGATAATATAACATCCACCACGTCAGGCGGGAGAGACAAAAAATTCAGGTTGCCCCGTTCAATCTCCAAGCATGAAGGGGCAGGCTCTGGAGGTGGGGGTGTAGAACCTGCCCTTCCGACTGCAAAAGGAGGTCTACCCTGAGAGCGAGACGGAGCAGAGGGTGCGAAGAGAGAAGAAGGTCTGTGTACCACACCCTTCTTGGCCAATCCGGGGCTATCAATACAACTTGGGCCTGGTCCTGGCAAATCTTCCTCCGACCCTGAGGAATCAATAGTATGGGAGGAAACGCATAAAGGAGTTGTGAGCCCCAACTCAACTGAAACGCATCCCCCAACACTCCCTGCCTCAGAAACTGGAGACTGCAGAATGACAGGCAGTGCACGTTCTCGAGAGTGGCAAACAGGTTCATCCGAGGAGTTCCCCACGTCCGGAAGATGTGTCGAACTACCTCAGGATGAAGCCTCCACTAGTGCCGACTGAGACTGTCTGCACACACGTTTAGCATCCCGGCCAGATGATTTGCCATCCAGCAAATCCGATGATCCTGAGCCCAGGACCAGAGCCTTAACTCCCTGCAGAGACGGTACGACCCTACACCTCCCTGCTTGTTGACGTACCACATTGCGGCAGTGTTGTCTGTCAGGACTTGAACCGACTGACCGCGAAGGGAAGGGAGATAGGTCTTGAGCGCCAAACGTATCGCCCACAACTCCAGAAGATTGATATGAAGCAATCTTTCCTCTGGAGACCAAAGACCCTTGATCTCCAGATCCCCCAGATGAGCACCCCACCCTAGGATAGAGGCATCCGTTATCACTGTGGCCACCGATGGAGGAAGATAAAAGGGCTTTACTGGAGAAAGATTGCCCTCCACCAAGACAGATCCGCTGCAGCTTCTCTGGAGATCCTAATTGACTCCCTGAGATCTGTTGTGCTGATACCACTGCCTGCGGAGACACCACTGAAGAGCCCTCATGTGCCAGCGGGCATGGTTGACCAACAGAATGCAAGAAGCGAACAGACGAGCAGGTGAAGGACCTTCAGAACCGGAACAACCACTCCATTGTAAAACAAGGGAATAATTTCCTGAATGTCGAGAATCCTTTGCGGAGGCGGGAATGCTCGACACATAGTGGTATCCAGTACTGCTCCTATGAACAGGTTGCGCTGTGAGGGCACCAGGTGAGGCTTGGGTACATTTATCGAAACACCCAATTTGTAAAACCGCTGGGTTGTTACCCGCAGATGATGACTAACCATCTCTGGCGACTATGCCTTCAGAAGCCAGTCGTCTAGGTAGGGGAAAACGGGAATCCCCGACCTCCTGAGATGGGCAGCAACCATTGCCATCACCTTGGTGAAGACTCAAGGTGCAGTAGTAAGACCAAACGGAAGGACCGCAAACTGGTAGTGTTGCGAACCAACCGTAAATTGGAGATACTTCCTGTGCGACTTCAGAATTGGGGTGTGAAAATACGCATCCTGTAAGTCGATGGACACCATCCAGTCATCTTGTTGCAGCGCCTGAATAACCTGCGCTAGGGTGAGCCTCTTGAATCTCTCCTGCTTGAGAAACAGATTAAAAATGTTGAGGTCCAGGATAGGACGTAACCTGCCATCCTTCTTGGGAATTGGGAAATACCGAGAATAGCATCCCTGACCCCTTTCCAGCTCCGGAACGACCTCTATCGCACCTTTTGTAACCGGGCAAGAACCTCCTTCTGAAGGAGAAGTAAATGAGCCTCCGTGCAAAACCCTTGGCAAGGAGGAGGGTATTCCCTGAAGGGAAGGGCGTATCCATGTTCTACCAGATATAAAACCCAAAGCCACAAAGTGATACATTTCCAATCTTGTAGAAAATGGGTAAGCCGACCTCCCACATGAACTACATGATCCAGGATGGCGAATCTAGGGCTGCTTTCCTGCATTACCAGGAGGGGTTGGGGCGGTAGAGGAGGAAGATGAAGAAGGCTGACATCCGGCTCCACAAAGGAGACATCTGCCTTTACCCCTATAGGATTTGTACAAGGGGTTTTGTTTCTATTGCTGCTGCTGAGGCGGTCTGTAACCACGAAAGGAAGACTTACCGAAGCCACGGTATTGTCTATAACCATAACCTTTCGCCTGAGACTGCAGGCCCAAAGACTTCGCTGTGGCCTTACTGACCTTAAATCTTTGCAGAGCAGAATCAGCTTTCTCTCCAAACAGTCCAGACCCATCAAAAGGCAGATCAAGAAGGGCAGCCTGTCGGAAGAGAATCCAGAAGACATCAACCACGCATGTCTTCTTGTTGCAATGGATGAACCCATCACCCTGGCAACCGAATCCGCTGTGCCCAGGCCAGACTGGAGGACTTGGCGAGCCGCAGCCTGTGAGTCTGCCAGCACCTCACTCAGATTTTCCCTATCCTCCTCAGACAATTTAGGAAGAAGTTGTTTGGCAGAATCCATAAGGGCATGAATATATCTACCCAACAGACAAGTAGCATTGGTAGACTTCAGAGCCATGCTAGCAGATGACAAGACCTTCTTTGCAGATTGATCCAACTGCTTGGAATCCCTGTAATCAGGAGCCTTCTGAAAAGCACCCGTGGACTGCTTGGAACAAGAAGCATGCACCACTAAGCTCTCAGGGGAGGGGTGGGATGAAAGGAACACCGGATCTCCTGGAGCAGGTCTACATCTTCTGGACACCGACCTTGAAACTGCAGCGGCAGAAAGAGGGTTGCGCCACACATCAAGGATTGGCTCAGTCAATGCTTAGTTGAAAGGCAAAAGTGGTTCAACCACAGAGGACGGAGAATGAAGCACCTCTGTGAGTAAATTAGGCTTCTGCAAATCCAAAGGTTCAGCAGCCTTCCTTAACACAATATGGTAAGGTGCAAATTCTTTCGAGGGGGAAGCCTTCTGAGAAGCTAAGCTCCACTCTGAAGAAGTATCAAGCCCACTTGCCTCACACAAACCCTCAAAGAAATCTTCTGTATCATATACTTCTCCTTCCTCCATCTCTTCAGCCTGGTACTGCTCTTCCTCCAACAACCTCTGCGCTTCTCTCCTCAAGTGCATCTTCGGTTACGGCGTCGGCGGAGCCACTAGCGCGTTGAAGGATCCGCTGTAGTAACCGGCGCTGATCGAATCCGAGAAGGTTCACGGGATGGAGCCGGAGACTGCCCATACGGCGTCGACATCCTAGGAAACTGCCAGGACGGCGTGGTCGGCATAAATGGCACAAAGGGGGCCTCAGGATACTGGTGAGGCACACCCAAACTAAAAGCCATAGGACCCATGGGACCCAAAGGTGCTCCAGAGGGGTACGAGGCCCGGGCGAACACACCATCAGGGCTGTACTGGCCGTTGAGGGCACCGGGCAATCCCCCGGTGCGCCGCAAGCGTGGGGGCCAGTTTTGGGCATAGCTGCAAAATCGGCCCCCACCCTTGCGGCGCACCGGCCGAAAACCGGTCCCGGCAAAGAGCTCGGTTGCACCCCAAACCTCTCCACCGGGGGGCCGGCCGAGCACTTTGCTTGGGCCGGTTTTGGTTCCCAGTCCGGCCCTGCACACCATACATCGCATTTAAAAAATGTAATGGATTCGAACCCGGGGTCGGAAATTGTGGGTACTGTGCCGGTTCGAGATCCAAATGAGGTACCTCTGGAGTCGGAGCCGCCTGAGCCACAGGTGGGGCCGCAGGAACCTCAGCATCAGCCGGATTCGACACACCCTCTGGAGTCTGTGAAAATCTCGGCGTCTGTGACTGCTCCGGAGTCCCCTTGTAAGAAGGAGTATGAACTGGAGACACTGAAGGAGAAGTAGAGACAAGTCCTTTTCTCGACGTCGATGGGCTGGAGAAGGCGACCTCGATGCCACAGCCTTCGACGACCGGCGCCAAAATGCATGCCTCTTCTTCTTATGCTTTCTCTTGGAGTCATGCGACGTCGAAGATCTTGACTTCGATCTTTTACGACCCCTTTTTTCTTTTCTTGCCTTTGCCATATAAAGTGTGGCCTCCCGTTCCTTCAGAGCCTTCGGATTCAGAACAGCCCTCGACGTCATGGTCAGATGAAAAAACACCAAAGGTAGTCCTCATGAGGGTCAGTAATCGACATATGACCCCCGTATTCTTTACAGGGCTTAAAGCCCGACTTCCTCAGGGCAGACATACCAAAACAGAGAGAGAGATACAATCAACATAACAATGTATCCAGTCGAAAGTATGGAGAAACCCAGAAAAAACCATCAGCGTCGACAGCGCGGAAAAAAGGGAACGGACGTCATCACGTCAACGTGGTCGTCTTATGGCCCCTGTGACGTCAGGTGGACAGCGTGCGGAGCCATGGCACTGCGACGACTTTGTCGGCGTGGAGAGCTAGGAAAAACGTTTCCGCTGAATGTTGGCGCTGGGGATAATCATAAGGTGAGGAATCCACAGGCAGATGTATCCTTCAAAAATGCTATGCCAGTAACTTGCAAATAAAAAGAGTTTATAAAAATAATTTTTTTTAAAGTTCCTTGGGAGTATTGTTCTTGCCTTCCTGACTGCTGACCTTCCTGAATGGTTTGTTGCTTCTGAGAGGACTGCCTTGCAATTCTTTTGCCTGCCCTTGAAGCTCGTCACATTTGCAAACTACAGAAATGTTTTAGATGCTGAAGAACTCCCATGCCTTTGGCCATACAAGTATCATTTTAAAATAATAACATCTTGTATACCTGTGGCTCAGAAATGCAGTGGCCATCAAATGTTAGACCAAAGAGGTGTTAGACTTTTGGTCGGAACCTTGAAATCAAAGTCCAGCATGTCATTTTTAACCAGATGATCACTTATCTGAAGGCTGCATCAGCAGGATACAAGGCACATCTAATGTTGGCACAGGGAGAACCTTCCCTTTGTGAATTATATCATTTGCCCTTTTCTTGCACGTCTCAAGGAGATATTGTATTATTTCTTTGATCTCTTCTTATTGATGGCTATATAGCGAGTAAGAAGGCCTACACATTCCCCAGCATCAGTTTTCTTGCTCTTAGTCTGGTGGTGGAATGGCCCAAATACCTTGCAACAGTGCCATTGTCATGCTGTGTGAACAATCAATAAGTCTGAAGGGACATGCCTTCAGATGAAAATACAATCATATGAACCGGGTTTAGACTATTTTCTCCAACATCAATATTAAGACCCTCATCTTGATAGGGTTTTAAAGTTTTCTCCAAAATATTTAGTATGTCTTGAACATGAGCAAAAAGTGGATACTCCACTCTGCTTTTGACAGTGTTTTCTCCTCTTCCGCATGAAACTGAACTTTATGATGAGCTACAGCTCTTGCTGGGACAGCATGGTATGCAGATGTGTCTTCAGGCAGGTATACCTTTGCTGGGTACTGTTCCAGCAAGAAGTCATCCTACACATCCACCCAGTAAATCTTTCCAAGCATTGTTTTGCTGCTCTTTTGCCTCTGGAGCCCAATATTGAGACACTGAATCTACTGAGGGGTTTTCCTCTAAATTTTAGTGGACATAGTGTGGTGGGGAGAGCTGTGGTGATGGGGATGGCAGGACTGGCACCTGTTTTCCTTTATTCTGTTGAATAAAAAATGCCCCAATTTCCTCTGAAAATGCCCCTTCAAAAGAAAGCCTACGCTTTTAGTGGTCTCCCAAGGCGACATGTCACCTGAAGTGAAGAATTGGGCCACAACAACCCCTAATTAATTTTGTTCAGCAATTAATTCACATTCCTCAAGCAAACCCTCCTGGAGTTATGGGTGCCATGTGCTAAATTAGTATTTGCTATTCCTGTGCATACAATATTTCGCATTGGGACTGGTCCACCCACAGATGAGGAAAGATTGGTTCCCTGTTTGTCAGCCCTCATTGCGATCTTTAAACTACTTAAACCACAATTCAACGACCCCATGCCGACACTCACCCCAACATTCAAAACCTATTAAAGCAATCAAGAAATAGTAACCTAGGGTTTAAAAGCATAGTGAATCTTGGACAGGGAAAGTCTTAGGGAAGGGGGGAGGGGGGAGTGGGTAACACCCAGTAATGCTTTCAGTTGCAACAACATAGGTCTCAATGGTACAATCAAATTTAAAATACTGCCCCGTGGCAAATTTTATTTCATTTGCCCCAATACAGCAACCTTATGGTAGAAACCTTTATTAGTCCTCATAATCAGACTTGTGAATCAGAAGGCTATATGATATGGAGGTATTTACATTCTCTTTTCCATCAACCCTTCCCTGGACATAGATTTCTCCACTGCTAAAGACCATGCTGTCTGAGCCACTGCATCTTGCAGCTGGTGTGCTGGGTGGCTGTTGATACTTACAGTCCTTGTGCCTGATCTCATTTGCGACCCCCAAATCAAACCGTCACCTCCTACTTCACACTGAATTTTTGTTTCTCTTCCTTGCTGGCCCTTGCTTGTTTAAGTCATCCAGTCAGTCCCACACATCATGAGTAAGCATGGGCGTAAAATCCGCTCCGCTCGCGGATTTGTCGAAAATCCGTGAATCCGCTCGCGGCGGATTTTTTGCTTGGTTGCGGCGCGCGGCGTGGTGCACGGCGTTCACTTTCCGTCATTTTAGCGTTTGCCGAGTTGTTTTTCTTTGCGAGTGACGCGCCATTTTAGATCTTGCTGCGTGTTCCCGCGGGAGTTTGTCGCCCGCGAATACGTACTCGCGGCTTGCCACCTTGCACAGCACACCTCGCGAGAGTTCGCAATTGCGAACACGTAGTTGCGGCGGAAAGGAACAATCTCGCACTTGCGAAATAGAGATTTTGCAATTTCGCACAAGAAAATCACCAGCAAACAGGATAAACCTTCAGAAAATTATGATTTTTATCAGAATCACTCCTCAGGTTGACATTTGCATGGCCTTTTTTTTTTGCAAGGAGTCCATTTGGGGGGGGGGGGGGGAGTAAGGAAGTGCCCCACAGTCTCCAACTTCCTGTTCCTGTCCAGCAGGCTCCTCCCAGTGCTTTGTCCATCTCCTGGTCACTTTCATTTGGATCTGGAGCTGGAAGGATTACTTTTTGTGGGTGCTGCTGGATATTTGGATTTGAGGCCTTTTTGACTGTCTTTGGATCACTTTTGGATTAGAAATCAACTTTCACAAGTAAGTTTGTTTGGGGCATTACAGTTGCTGCAAGTACAATTTTTGAACTTTTTCAGAAAATTAAATAAATTATATTGTGGGTAGCCACAGTATCCAGTAGGACCAGGGTTGGTTATGGGTGCATGATACAACTGTTTTGTTGAATTTAAACACCATTGAGGCCATGGATGGGCTGGGATTGTGCAGATTTTATTGTTTTTTGTCGTTTTTTTGGGCCTGCTGGTGTGGCCCTTTGCCCAGGGGTGGTGAGTGTTGCATGGGCCTAGTCTTTCTGTGGGGTGTCTTCTTGAATTTAAACATAATTGAGGCCATGGATGGGCTGGGATTGTGCTTATTTTATTGTTTTTTGTCGTTTTTGGGGGGCTGCTGGTGTGGCCTTTTGCTTGCCCAGGGGTGGTGGTGGTGCATGGACTGAGTGTGCCTGTGGTGTGGTCTCACTCTCTTTGATGTAAACATCATGGATGGCATTGGATTGTGGTGATTTCTGGCTGTTTTTCTGTTTTTTGGGGGTGTACTGTTGATGTGGACTGGCCATGTGGGTGGTGGTGGTGGCCATCTTGAGTGCTGGCTGGTACAGGCAACATGTGCTTGGGGTGTAAGGGGGCCATTTTGAGGAGAGGCAGTGTCTGAGGCCTGCACTTATTTTGCCTACTTTTCATCCCTTATGCCCAGGGGTAGTGAGTGTTGCATGGGCCTAGTGTTTCTGAGGGGTGTCTTCTTGAATTTAAACACCATTGAGGCCATGGATGGGCTGGGATTGTGCAGATTTTATTGTTTTTTGTCGTTTTTTTGGGCCTGCTGGTGTGGCCCTTTGCCCAGGGGTGGTGAGTGTTGCATGGGCCTAGTCTTTCTGTGGGGTGTCTTCTTGAATTTAAACATAATTGAGGCCATGGATGGGCTGGGATTGTGCTTATTTTATTGTTTTTTGTCGTTTTTGGGGGGCTGCTGGTGTGGCCTTTTGCTTGCCCAGGGGTGGTGGTGGTGCATGGACTGAGTGTGCCTGTGGTGTGGTCTCACTCTCTTTGATGTAAACATCATGGATGGCATTGGATTGTGGTGATTTCTGGCTGTTTTTCTGTTTTTTGGGGGTGTACTGTTGATGTGGACTGGCCATGTGGGTGGTGGTGGTGGCCATCTTGAGTGCTGGCTGGTACAGGCAACATGTGCTTGGGGTGTAAGGGGGCCATTTTGAGGAGAGGCAGTGTCTGAGGCCTGCACTTATTTTGCCTACTTTTCATCCCTTATGCCCAGGGGTAGTGAGTGTTGCATGGGCCTAGTGTTTCTGAGGGGTGTCTTCTTGAATTTAAACACCATTGAGGCCATGGATGGGCTGGGATTGTGCAGATTTTATTGTTTTTTGTCGTTTTTTTGGGCCTGCTGGTGTGGCCCTTTGCCCAGGGGTGGTGAGTGTTGCATGGGCCTAGTCTTTCTGTGGGGTGTCTTCTTGAATTTAAACATAATTGAGGCCATGGATGGGCTGGGATTGTGCTTATTTTATTGTTTTTTGTCGTTTTTGGGGGGCTGCTGGTGTGGCCTTTTGCTTGCCCAGGGGTGGTGGTGGTGCATGGACTGAGTGTGCCTGTGGTGTGGTCTCACTCTCTTTGATGTAAACATCATGGATGGCATTGGATTGTGGTGATTTCTGGCTGTTTTTCTGTTTTTTGGGGGTGTACTGTTGATGTGGACTGGCCATGTGGGTGGTGGTGGTGGCCATCTTGAGTGCTGGCTGGTACAGGCAACATGTGCTTGGGGTGTAAGGGGGCCATTTTGAGGAGAGGCAGTGTCTGAGGCCTGCACTTATTTTGCCTACTTTTCATCCATTATGCCCAGGGGTAGTGAGTGTTGCATACTTGCATGTCCGTAGTCTTTCTGTGGGGTGTCTTCAATGTAAACATCAAGGATGGCATGGGATTGTGCTCATTTTTCTGTGTTTTGTCGATTTTTTGGGGTGTATAACTGAACTGATGTTCCTCTGTCTTCCATTGCTTTTAGGTGCACAAGAAGACTCAAGAGAACCACCAGTGCCAGGAAGAAGTCCTGCAGCGGTGTGTGCAGCATAACGTCACGCGACGTCACGTCTGGACACAGAACCCTCTGCAACTCGTGCAACTGCTGCCTGCTGACCTGCTCTGAAGAGGATGGCCCCAAAAAAAGTAACCCGTAGCTCCTCTAGCAAGAAAGGTGCCAGTAAGGAGCAGAAGAAGCAAGTTACCAAGGAGACTGGTGTGCCGCCCGCCCCTTTTTTTGGGAGTAAAAAAAAAAGTATGCCTGCAGCAGCAGCAGCGGGATCTGCTGGGGACCAAGCTGGCAGCAGCACCCCCGCTCCATTGGGCTCAGTGCCACCACCACCACCACGCCAACTTAAGTCCAAGCCCTTGAGTGCTGCAGAGGCAGCCAGTATAGTTCTTCAATCACCATCGACCAGTGATGTTGGCTCATCGCAAGAAAGCAGCAGCAATGTCCCTCAATCAACACAGGTTGTTGTAGCTCATCTGACGAGTGTTGAACAACCACAGCCGCAACAACAATCACATGTGCAAGTACAAGCCCAAGTACATGTGGAAGGAGAGGCAGCGCAAGGAGATGCGCAAGCAGAGGTGCATGGAGGGTCACAAGTGCCCACAATAGTTGTTCCTCCCGAAGTAGGGGCACATCAGGAAATCGACAATCAAGGCGAGGTATCATTTGAGGAAGCCACTCCTCCTGATGATCCTTCATTGTCTTCCACACCCCTAGCAAGGAAGAGATCAAGGGTGGTGTCTACATCCTCTTCAAGCACACCTCCTTCTGATGATACGGATCAAACTTGGGAACCAGCACCACAGCCGTCTGAGAGTGAGGCACACCATGATCCAACAAAGGTAGTTAAGCGTAAAAGGAAGCTCGTCCAAAGTCTCAGAGTTATGGAGTGTGATGAGGCTCAACAAGAAGTGGCGGATACTGCTGCTGATGAAGACTCTGCCAACGACGACCCAGTCATCATAAAGGTCACTGCAGCCCCAGCGGGCATGCAGCAAACAGACATTTTGACCCTAGCCCGAAGAGCTGCTGCGCGTGATGATGATGATGATGATGTTGTCGATGAGGAGGCAGTGGAAACACCACAATCATTGGAGTTAAGTAGTACACCAACTCGTCCCGCTTCCATATTTCTTTCTGGCAAGAAGAGACCTCCGTCAACCTCGACCTTAATTAGTGGCGGTGAAAGTGCAAAACGTACAAATGTTGGGCAATCCAGATCCTCCACTTCATCTGGCATTAGCTTCATGACCACCACCACCAGTATCGCCGCCTCCTCCAGGTCCCACAGACACTTCAAGTCCCCAGTTTGGGACTTCTTTACTGTTTGTCCCAAAAATCCAAAGTTTGCCATTTGTACCCTTTGTAAGCTTGCAGTTAGTCGTGGTAAGTCAGGTACCAACTATGGTACCGGCGGCCAGAGTGGTCATCTTGAGAGAAAGCACGCTGTCAAATGGTTTGCGCACCTAGATGCGATCAAGAAAGGCCAAAATCAAGGAAACGTTGATGTTTCATCTGATGATGACGAGCAGGAAGAAGACGTGTCAAACACGTCCCTTACACCCAGTACCCCTGTCAGCAGCACACCCAATGTGAGGCACACTAAGAGTGTTGGAGCGAGTGAGACACCAACGCACAAAAGTTCACCAGCGAGCAAAATTGGGTCAACGAAGTCATTATCAGCCCGTAAATGCTTGGTCCAGGCCAACATTAGAACAATGCTTACTTCAGACGTGCCATATGAACGCAACCACCCACTGACGCGTCTGTATAACACTAAGCTGGCTAAAATGCTAGCTGTGGACCTTCTACCTTTTTCTTTTGTAGAAGCGGTAGGTTTTCTTGAATTAGTGGCAACGCTCTGCCCTAAATGGAAAGTTCCGAGCCGGTTCTATTTTGCCAGAGTTGCGGTTCCAGCACTACATGAAGATGTGCTGCAGGCGATTGGGGCAGCTTTGCAGAAGAGTGCTGTTCACACAATACATCTGACAACAGACATGTGGACCAGTGGCCCAGGCCATGATTACATGTGCATCACTGCACACTGGGTCTCTTTTTCAGGTGTTAAAGCAAAGCTAAACGCAGGTGTTGACCCGGACCAAGTTTTCAAAGCTGCTCGGAAACATGCAACACTAGCCATGTTTGGCTTGGAGAAAAGTCACACAGCAGAAAACCTTTTGCAAGAGTTTAACAAAAAGGTCTTGACAATGCTATCCCCCCTAAAACGCAAGATTGGTTATGTTTCCACGGATAATGGCTCCAATGTAGTTAAGGCCATGTCGGAGGGTGGCTATTTCAGAGTGCCATGTTTGGCGCACTGTATCAACCTGGTAGTTCAAAAATTCTTGAGTGATAGAGACAGTGCAGCGTTCGCGGTAATGGCCACCTGCCGCAAAATGTGCAACCATTTCAGCCATTCTTTTAAGGCCCGGAAGCATCTGCGGAGACTGCTACTTCAACGTAGAATGCCAGTGAAAGCACTCATCCAGGAGGTGGCAACACGTTGGAACTCAACCTTCTACATGCTTGAGCGTCTGTATGAGCAGTATACGGTACTCGATCACTATTTCTTCACAGAGGGTACATCTCAGAAGGAGGACCTGCGGATGAGTGCGGCGCAATGGGACATAGTTAAAAGCCTGACAGACATACTTCGTCCTTTTGAGTTCTTCACGCGTGCAGTCAGCCAGGAGGACTGTAATTTGGGAAAAGCTATCCCATTGTTGTGCATGCTGGAGCACCAACTGATGGCGGTGTCTTCTGAGTTTGAAAAAGAAGATGAAGAAAAAAAAAACATTTCATTTTGTCAGAGAAATTATTAGAGCGCCTACGTGGTGATGAACGTCTTCAAAAGATCAAGTTAGATCAGCATTACATTTGTGCTACTATTCTGGATCCACGCTACAAAAAGGCGCTGGCAGGCGAAGCATTCTTTCCTTTTGATGATGCAGATGTTCAAAAGTACAAACATTGGTTAGCCTTGTCAGCCAAGAGGTTTGAAAAAGAACGGCAGGTTATTGAAGGAGAAGCCAGTACATCAGCATCAGCATCAGCAGGCCATCCCCAGTCACAAGAATCCACTTCTGCACCTGTGGCTGGGGCACAAGTGACCTCTCAGCCGTTAAAGACACCGGCAACTGGATCATCTGCACCACACACAACAAAAACAGTGGCTGTTGTAGAGGATTGGCTAAGTTTGCTTGGGTATGGTTCTCGAAAAAATGTCACAGCCACAGCAAAAAGTAAGCAAAGTGGAGGAACCGTTGATGACCTTGAGTCGATGGTGCAGGACTATATGAATGACTCAACAGTGGTCTTTCTTAATGAGGAGCCATTGCAGTATTGGCATGGCAAAAAACAATTGTGGCCACAGCTCTACAACCTGGCTATAAACTATTTGTCTTGCCCACTCGCAAGTGTGTCTTCTGAACGTGTTTTCAGTGCTGCTGGTGGCATTGTAACTCCCAAACGGAGCCGCCTCTCGCCCAAAAATGTGGAGCGGCTGACAATAATCAAGATGAATCAGCACCTCATACCACCAGATTACAAAGTACGAGAAAGCACGCCGCATGAAGACGAGGAGGACGGCAACGTAGATGAGGGGATTTTTTCTCTGTTCGGTGGCACTGACCTCATCCAGCCTGAATTCGCAGAGTATGATGACGAAATCTTGTTCTTATTCCCTGACACCGAGCCCTGAAAATGAGACAATCAATCAAGAACTTTCTTTTTCGTCCTTATTCACTTTTATTCCTGTGTGCTTTGTGTCTCTCTTTCTTTGTTTTGCACAGTTAATTAAATTCAAACTTTAATCACCTAATCCCAAAAACAAGACCATCATCAGAACTGTCTTCACTTGTTTGCTTATTGCTTTGAAGGTGCCGCAGTCTACATTCCTCAGGTTCACAAGTTCCGAAGAACATGCTCCTCTATCCTCCTCCTCCAGACTGCGATTTCCCTCCAAGCAGAGTGCTGGATTACGCCCAATGAAGAAAGACTCAGCACTTGTGGGGGTGTTGTACTTCTTTGCGGGTGAGTTGACGGATTTGGGCCCATTGCTGTGAAGCTCTAATAATGGACAAAAGTGTTTTGGACCAAATATGAGGTGGAAATTTCTTGCCGTTTTTGCTGACTTGCTTGCCTTTGAGGTGCTCTTTGGCGGGGTTCCGGGGGTTTGTGGGTAATTTTTGGTGTCTGTCGAAGCACTGCTGCGACAGTCTAATCTTGATTGCATTTGCTTTTCAGGAAATCCGTGGTGGAAAACAGGAGTTATGATGATTGATGATGATGACCTAGCTGAACAGCGCCGCATTTGGACCGAAGGCCGAGAGATATTGTAAGTATGAGATTTAGCTTTTTCGCTGTTTGGGGGTGTTGTCGGGTGGTTTTTTGCGGGTGGGTTGGCGCCGGCGGGTCTTGCCTGGGGCATTCCTGGGAAGGTCTAATACCGGATAGAAGTGTTTTGGACAAAATCCATAAGGAACAGCCTTTTTTTTGCTATTTCTTCTGACATCTTGCTCAATGTAGCGTTTTGGGGGGCTTCCTGCTGTTCGTGGGTGGGTTGCGGCCGGGGTCTCTGTCGAAGCACTGCTGCGACAGTCTAATCTTGATTGCATTTGCTTTTCAGGAAATCCGTGGTGGAAAACAGGAGTTATGATGATTGATGATGATGACCTAGCTGAACAGCGCCGCATTTGGACAGAAGGCCGAGAGATATTGTAAGTATGAGATTTAGCTTTTTCGCTGTTTGGGGGTGTTGTCGGGTGGTTTTTTGCGGGTGGGTTGGCGGGTCTTGCCTGGGGCATTCCTGGGAAGGTCTAATACCGGATAGAAGTGTTTTGGACAAAATCCATAAGGAACAGCCTTTTTTTCAAGGTCAAATTTTGTTCTAAAACACAGTAGTACACCTACCTTGAGGGGAAAGATCCGCTATAATATTTTGGCCATACTTATTTATCCTTAAAAAGGTGACTCAGACAGAGCACGCAATTTCAAAAATATTGTACTGTCTATTAGGGAAATCAAAGTGTGACTTTTTGCACCACACAGCGTACATACCTTTTATTTATTTATCAGTGGTATTGTAATAGCACTTCCTGTTTTCCGTTCAATAATTACAGGCCGGGTTTCAGTCAACATCCGCCAGGCAGGCAGTGGACAGGGTGTCTTCTGTCAGTGGTCACCACATTGATGGACGAAGCGTCAGCTGGAATGGAGGAGTGCCGCCAATAAGAGGAATTGTTTGCTGCATGCTTATTACTTACCAAATTCAACAGGACAACTCCAACAACATACGCAATACAGATACAGTATCCATTGTTGTCTTTTATTCTATGAGTGTGACTGCATGTGCTTACCTTTAGTTTGTAACCAAAGATTGTCTGTATCTTCAATTATTGTTTGTCCATGCTCTGCTTTTTTTTTCTTCTCTCAACAAAACCTACCCAAAAAGAAACCCCCATTCCCATCCATTTTACAAACCCTAACCCTCTTCCCCCGGGCTGTGTTGTTTTGCTTGATGTCTGACTAAAATGACATCAATAATTCCACACACTTGCTGGGGAGGATAAGGTCATAGCAGCAACAGGCTGGTGAAGGAATACGAGGATATCTTCTAGACTTACTCAGCTTCAGTACTATATCTTCTAGTAGTAGTAGCCAATGTCAAATAAATTCAACGCAAGTACTAGTTATACTTGCAAGCAAATACTTTACCATTTGTTAGGCTACATTATGGCACTGTTCTAGTGTACTGTCACCTGCTATTTTCTCGATCGTACCGTAACCGTTGTAATGCTACAGTAAGGAGGACAAACAAGGTTTCGTTTTCTTTTTTTCCATAGGCATGCAACTGCCACTGTGTCACACCACTAGTACCACCGCAATGAGGAAATGTCACCCGCCCAGGATTGACAACGTTAATCCCCATTTCACCTGGAGCCAGCCCTGGGCCTAGCCCTAATTTCTAACACAAATTACAGGTAAGATAAGCGTTTGGTGGGAGGTAGTATAATGGAGTATTATTTCGGAGTAGACAAGAGATTGACGGTTGTACTACTAAAGTCCTACGACTGTTCAGGAAAACAAAGTTACTGTTACACCCCCGCCCCCCACCCACCAGACTGAAAAGCAGTAAAAAACAGGTATGGTCAGATAAAGTTGAAAAATATATTTATTTAGCCCTAACAAAATATTCTCCCTCACCCACCCTAACCCCAACGATTGTCTCTGAAACGTCCCAAAACGATCCCAACTCCCAAATCCCACCCCCCAAAAGTCTATAAAAAAAGGGCAAGGGACACTCCACTACTGGAGGGTGCTGGTGCTGGTGCATGATGCGGCATGGGCATCATACTCCTTGCGGAGGGTGGCAAGCTCGGAGCGGAGGCCCTTAACCAAGTTCTTATACCTCAGGACCTCCTGCTCCAGGTTGGACATGCGGACTCGTAGGCGGCGTTGGCGGTCCTTGCAGCTCCTGTGGGGGGCAGCTGGTATTTCGGTTGCTTGGCGGTGGCGGTCGTCTTTCTTAGCCCGGCTCGGTCCCGCTGGCTTAGTCACGGAGGAGGATGCAGTGGTCACAGTCGAGGATGTCGTTGTTGCACCCCCGCTCGACTGCGTTTCCTCCTCCTCCTCCAGGGCCACCAGCCGCCGATATTCGGCGACTGTGGCCTCCAGCCTCCGTTGCCGGGCCAATCTAGCCTGCTCCCTCCTTGTTGTTGATTTGGAAGGAGCAACTATATGAAGAAAGAAAGACATAGTCTGTAACCAATGCTCCTTATTAATAACACAAAGTGATTGAGCCGAAAGTTGGGTCACAGAGTACAAGTAGCAAATTGAAAGCACAGTACATAACTATTGAGGACAGTATCTATGTAACCTCCCACTTCTGCATCCTTGCTCTAACAGTAGTGGTAGTTTAATGAACTAATTCTACGACCACTATGGACTTCCATTACAGTCGACTATGACAGTACACCAGTCTTATTCTTCTTCTTCTCTCTTGTTTAGGGAAATGGGTACGTTATCTTATGCAAGCCGGCAGAATGACATGGACAGCACAGTGAACTTGCACCCGAGAAAAAAAGTTGCACACCATGATGAGTGAGACAGACTTGCGTTACTGTACCGGTCCAGTACATGCAGGTGGTGAAGCTATTACTTTTCTATTACGGGTGGCACTGAGAATACTCTGTTACAAGGGCTACTGCTTAATTAATTTACCTTTCACCCTACAGTGCAAATGAGTACTAGAAAAGGAAAATGAAGAAGCTAACTAATTTGATTATCTATCACTTCACATGGGACGTATTTAATGACAGATGAGATGACTTTAGGTGCTTTGCTTAATATTGAGTGAACAGTGATACACCCACACATGAATGACGTACTACAAGTAAACTAAAGTTATTAAGAGAGGTATGGAGTGTCCACCGTAATAACCAGATATATGCTGTGAATGCAAACGCAATACAAAGTACTGCTACTATTCATGGTAGTATTGGACACATTTACAATTTCTTTTCCTTGCCTTCCTTGCACTGGAACGGACGTGCGGGTGCGGTGGTACATGCTCTTCAAGGTAACACTTACTTCACCTGGCGACCATCTACTCTCTCTAGATACACATGTGCTATCTAAGAGTCAGAGAATACCATGCTCCAGGCATCCATTCAGTCAAAGTATACGCACACATACAGTTTCTGTTTCACCCACCCAGGCTGCTGTCCTTCCACCCATCCTTGCTTCATCATTGACCCAGCCATGCACCATACCATATTCTTTCCTTCCCAGCCACCTCGGGGGCCAAGCAAACACATATCGTTCTTCTTTGCCAGCCATCATACAAGTTCGCGTCCCACTTACTTACACCCTTCTTTCGCTTTTCGTTCATCCCATCCATCACGTTCGTCTAAGAACTTATTGGGATTCTTCTCACCAAAAACTTCACAGCTAAGTCGAAGTACATTTCGAGGAGGCTACTACCTGGTTGATTTGTAATTGTAATACACCCGTGCAGAAAGCACACTATGCAGTCTTCAATCTCAATAAGTAAGGAATATATAGCTTACCTGTTTCCGCCACCACCGTTTGATCCCCCACAGGAACGTCCGCCGGCTCTTGTACCGCCTCCTCCCCAGAGGCCTCCGAGTCCTGGTCCAACACAGCCACCTCCGCGCTGGCCCCGTCACCAGATGTTACACCTACAAAGTACATTTAAGAATGTTAGAATACACCACTCACTACTATATAATATTTGGTCTAGGAGAAATGTTAAAAAAACAGAATACAATGTAATAATTTGTGACTGTCTACTCCATAGTAAAAATGTCCCATTTTCCAGGGAAGGCTGTTGTCTTGCTGCACTTTTATGCACAACTGATGAATGCTTGCTTTTGATTTTTAACACGCACCACTTTTTCTCCTAACAGACAGAAGCTTGACTCCTGAGTCCTAAGAACACAACCAGGATCAAGTTCAAGCCAGGTGAGAGCTCGGCTCGACCACAAGAAATGTGTCCAATTAATCGTCAGCACTAACCACTTTTCCGTTTTCAGTTAAATAGTTTTATGACAAAGTAGATTTTAATAAATGTGTTTACTTTTAATAAAGCTTTTAAACTTAAATAGACTCTGTGGTTTTTGTTCCTCCAGACTAGAGTGGATGAGCTAAAGGTTTTGGAATTTTTGCAAGCATGAGTGCCTCTGACACTTCTTGACTGTGCTGTGACTCCGTACTACTCTCTTGTCCTGCGTACGATAATCTAGAGATCATTGGGGATCTATAATCGGTGACTTCGGGAGCTGAATGACTCTGCCACACTATCTAGTCAGTAAGGAGACAGTGCATAGAGGTATTGCTGAATATAATGGGAGTCCAATGGAATTGCCAAATGTCCAATCTTAGTTAGCTACACAGACAGACTAATAAGAATAGTCTAGTAATACCACAGGGAGTCATATTCGAGGCAGGATAAGAATTTATATCCAGTCTACAAGAAGATCAAAGACGATTTAGAAAAAATCGAATGAGGAACGCTAGGAAAAAATAGGTACTGTTTATTAAAATGTAAACTTACTGGGGCCAGCAAAGGAGCCCTCGCCTGCCCGATCCTGGCCTGCATCCTCAGCACCCTCCTCCTGTGTCCTCTTGCCCTTGGGGGGAGCTGATGTACAACATGAAAGAAAGAAAAACCAGAAAACATGGATGAGATTTTTCAACCAAATCAAACATTTCAAAAGAACAATAACAACATATTTTGGAAAAATAGGAAATAGATAGACAACTATTCCACGGGATCTATCTCATGTGGTATACTACGTTATTCGTATTGCCTGATTTGCGGAACGTTGACTTAGAAAGTTCCTATGTAACTCAATAAACAGACTACTAAAGAGGTTTGCCTAGGCCTGGCACTGCAGGCAGCAGTGCGCAACACGTGACAGACAAAGTCCATCCTGCTTGCAGATCAGTGAATACTCAAACTATCAATCCACCCGCCACCACCGCCACTATTTCTTCTTATAGCCATGTGTCTAAAGGAAGGACTGGACGTCAGTCTGTTGGGGCTGATAGAAGTCCCTTGCGGAAGTTGCGGCTCATTTTCCTCCATTGTTGCGTGCCTTTTCTGACGCAGCGGCAGAACAAAAGACTCGCCATGGTGTTGGTGCGGCGTATATATTAAAAAAAAACACATATGGGCATATGGGCGATGCATCACGTTGTAAAGCCCTGCGCCATCAGGGGGCGTTCCGGCGCAAGGGAGGGCGTACCTGCGCAGGAACGAATCCTAAAAGTGGATGAGGGAAATCTACAAGATGTCAATCAGTCACTTTTAGGACAATGATGCATGACTCAAACCCTGCGCGCTTGAAGCCGACGTACGGCTTGATGCAGCATTGGGGAGATAGGGTACCCCAGAGCATTGCTGGAGCTGCGCCATCGTTGGCACGCAACTCCAGCAATGCGCTGCCTTTACGGCACAGATGCGTAAGGCTTCTGTGACGTTTTGGGCCAATGGGTGGTGGTGGCATGGCACACAATTACTGCCGCATCCCTGCTACTTTGCAGGGATGCGCCGGTAATTGAAAATATGACCCTTACTGTCTAGCATTACGCAGTTCTTTTCTTTACACTACACTCATACATAATTTCTCAGGCCAATGAAATGCTTCTGAACACAACATACAAAACAAAGAAGCATTGCAGTAGCAAGCAAGGCTACTGAGAAGGAGAGCAGTGCACCTGAAATGCATAGAAGATTTTGAAATATAATTTACCTCAATGTAATCGGCAGCATTATTGCTCTTGGTAAAGAACAAAGATTTGCAAATAACAGAGCAGGATAAAACAGAGTAGTAAATGTACTACTACTACTACTCACCAAGCCCGGGGACCTCTACGCCGAGCGCGTCCAGCAAGTCCCGCTCCATGACATCGGTCCAGCGGTGGGTGGCCTGGTTATATGTGCGCCGGACCCCAGAGATCTTGTACATGGCCCGGCACACCTTCTCCCACCGCTTGCGACGCTCCCGGATGCCATAGCCGGTCGCGATCTTGCCGCCTCCCAGGATCGTCTTGGGGAGGCGGCGCTGGACATGGAAGATCAGTGCCGCCACTTCCTCCGCGCTGAAGATCTCCCTCGGGACCACTTGCTCCCCCCTTAAACGCCCGCACGGGAGCCGGGCACGGGGTGCGGGACCCTTCCCCTTCTCAGGGTGCTTCCCGGCTCCCTTTACCATGGTCTGGGCAGAAATAGAGTTAAATGATAAACAAGAAATAGAATAGTGAAGAAGAAAAGAAAAGAGTTTAAAAAAGTAGTTTAAAAGTAACTAAAAGCTGCAGAAAACACAAAAATATAGAGCTAGAAAAATAGAGGGATAGATAATAAGTAAAATTAGATCAAAAAAACTTCAAACAAGCAAAGGATGGCAGAGATTGAGAGAGGATAGAGAAAGCATGCCCAGAACCATAGCAATGAATGAGAAACAAGATGGCCGCGCCCGTTCACGACCGCGTGGGTAAGTTCGCGCGAGATTTTCCTTGCGAGTACGCGCGAAATTGTACTAGCGAGCAGCACACTTTGCGAGATTACACATAGCGGGCGGAAACGGAATTACGTCACGCCAACAAGATGGCCGCGCCCGTGTACGACCGATAGGGTAACTTGGCAAACGTATAGCTAGAAGCGCCTCGCGAACACGCGCAAGATCACGCGAACATACACGTCGCAAAAAAAACAATTTTGTATTCGCACGTATTCGCGGCTTCCGAAATCGATCTCGCACGGATTCGCGCCCCAAAAAACGCGCGAAATTGCAGAAAAAAACGATTTTAGCTAAACTGAAAGCAATGAGCAGGTGCAAAAGTTCAAACTTAACATTAGTAACATTCAAGGTAGTGCTTCCTGATGGGCCCCTCCAAAGTTTGCAACTATTCTATGACCCTGCTATGACCCAAACAGCAGGCTCATAGAATAGCTACAAGTAGACCATAAAGGTCCTGTGAAAAAAAAAATTCACTGCAACAAAAAGCAAATTACAGATAAGGAAGGAAGCAGGTGCCAGCCAGACTGGAACTTTCTAAATAACTGACACATTAATGAAACACAAATTAATTGATGGCAGTTGAAGAAGGGCAGGTGTGCTTGCTTTTTTCAACCACCATAATCTACAGTGATAAATAAACCTAATGGGTGGCAGTGAGGATGTACCAGAGGGTGGCATGGGTGTCCCAGAGGGTGGCAGTGGTGAAACAGAGGGTGCTGTGAACCTGTGATGATAAACCAGACGTTGAAACAACATAGTCGCGGCCGTTGCGAGCCGAAAAGTAAGTTCGCAATTGCGAACTTGTCCCAAAATCGGCGCGAACGCGCGCCAACACAAAAAACGGGAAAATCCGCAAATCCGCTAGAGTTCGCGGATCTTCGCGGATTGCGAATCCGTAAATCCGCAAGTTCGCGTACGCGAGATCCGCTAGATCCGCCCATGCTTATCTTTTGGATGTTCCATGATTTGCCTTCCACAGTGACTTAACTTTTATTTGAAATATCATCATATATTTCAGACCCAAATCAAGTGCAAAGTTAGGAAAGAGAAGCACAGATGTGTTTTCATAAAGGATCAGTCGATTTGCTCTAGTAGATTACTGTCAGAAATTTGATATGATCGCCCTCAAGAAAGCTCCAGCTGGAGGCTGATCAGGGACTCTAAGAGCTCCTTCAGCTGAAAAATAGCCAGAGGCACATTTTTGTTGCAGGTCGGATATAATCCAGATTTTAAAGAACAGTTCAACATTAGGTCCATTAGCCCACTCTGAAAAGCTCACAAATATAACTTTGTTTCTGTGGGACCGACCCTATGCAACCTCAGCTCTCTGGAAAAATTGCAAATCTGCTGTGACGGTTCTGAGAAGGTCCTTTAGTATTGCATTACTTCTTTTAAGATAAGCTTATTGACTTAGTCCCACTCTGTCCTGAAGTCGGTATGAAATTATACTAACAATGTTCAAGCAATAGATTTTGAGTTCATGGGCCCTCTCAACTCGAATACAGCAGGACTTCACATATGATGGATTCTGGATCTTTGGTAATTTGAGACGTAGGTGCCCACCTATTTGACACAGCAGTATGCCTACGCCCTGTGAGAAGCGGGGGAATTGCTAGAATGCTTATTTGTCCAGATTTGGCAACAAGCACTTTCCCACCCCTCTCCCTCTTTTCCCATAGAGTGGATGGGTCAGCGCCACCTCTGCGGTGACATTAAAAGTATCAGGTAAGCTGATTAGCATGCAAGCAAACAAGGTTATCAGTCGGCACCAACGATGTTTTGCATCAAAAAAATGTGCATGGACCTGTTTGGTCCTTCAAAACAAAACCCAGAGCAGGGTCACACAGTAACTCCAGGATTGGGTAATTCAAATCCAACTTTTTCTTGTGTTGCTCTGTTCCCCAATGTGAAATCGAGGAGCATCTCCTGCATCAGCAATGTATCAATACAATTCGACTTCAAATTATTTAAACCTTTGTTAGTTTAAGGGCCAATGCAGGGTCAACCTAATTTATACACAACAATACTGCAAAGGTCTAGGAGAGCTGACAGAGACACTCATCGAAGGGAGTTGTGGGGAGAAACATAATATCAGACACAGCATACATTCTAGTGTGTTAAAGTCCCACTTCCTTCTTTACTGTGGTGACCATTTCGACTTCTCAGGTATGGCGTAATCAGAGCCACAGTATATCCGATCTGAGCAGCACTCCTGCCTTCCCTTGGAGCATATAGGAGTCAGAGGAGGCAATCACCTCCTGTATAACATCGGCTGTTCCTTCCAAGTGCATATTCCTTTTAAATGTCCGCAGCCTGCTCCAAATGGTGGCTTCAAGGAAAGTTTGACTCTGCTGCTCATTGTAGGCTCTGGTGCCTTATGGTATGGACTTGTTGAATCCGCTGATCCTTTTCCATTCCTCATCCAGCATGTGGAAACAGACCATTCGTCACAAGCCCAGAGCATCCTCTCAGTTTTAAATCAACTACACCATCTGAGCAGATTGCTGACACCAGCTCACACCCGCCATGCTTTGCAGTGTTATGTGCAACAGGGCCTCCCTTACTTACCAGATGCTGACCACACTTGCAGTGCACGTCTCCCTCACGGCTGTTTGCTGGTGCTAACCCCACCTCTTCATGCTTCCTTCAACTGAAACAGTGGTCACTGGCAGGCAGGTTGATACAGGTTGGGTGGCTAGGAGGTAAGAGGATTTTCGGGTGCCCCAAACAGATCTATCACGGTTACAAACCTGATGCAGAATTGGTACTCCAATCAGACAGAACAGACATTGATTGCGACTGTTGCTAAAATATCAGTATTTTAGAGAATGAAACTACTGGGGCTCTGGGTCAAGTATCCATACTTACTCTTGCTTGGCCAAGAATTGACATCTAATGCTTTTAATTTAGTGATCTATTGAACCAGAAAAACAAAAATATTCTTGTCGCTACACCCCAAGCACCGGAGACATTGGTAACTAAGAAAAACCAAAGGTGGTGATGGACGGAGTGTTGACAATACAAACATTCACCCCCAGTCAACTGATCGAAACTACCCTTAGGCTTCAGATTGAGCTAAAACTTGAAGAGAGTGCATCTTTCCCGGCCAGATTGAAGAACTAAGTCTTAGTTCTACAGACTCCAGTGATTCTTAACTGACAGTGTGACAGACTAGAGATATGACTGTGGCTAAAAATATACGTAATATACGTATATACGTTATATAATATGTGGAATGAAATACCTAACCATCAATCTAAAGCAGAACCACTGGTCCTCCCATGCTGTGGAAAAGAAGGACCACTAAACGAGGGAGCCTCGTGAAATAGTTGGCAGGATACATGAAGTAGAAGGAATAGAGAAAAGGACAGTTTAAGAAAGGCAGTCTAAAAAGAGTGTTTGAAGAAAAAACACTGTGGTTCTCAAGGCGGAGGAACTAACATTTTGAAGGTACAAAAAGACAGAATTTGAAAAGAGGAAGAAGAAAGAAAAATAAAGTGTGTGGATGAAAGGGACAAGACAGGGCTGGATGAAATAAGAGTTTGGAAGTTGGAGGAAGAACTCAGCTCTTGGACAAGAGAGTTGTTGTAATGGGAGGGAAATGAATGTAATTTAGATGTTAAAGGAGGCATGCAACCCATCAAACAATGGATAAACTAAAATATAACACTAGGATAAAGGCTGCAAAGACGTTTTGAAAACTGAAAGGAAAAAGAAACACGAATACATTTCATAAATTTAAGCCGTTAAAGTATTAATTCACCATGACATCAGAACAGATTAGATGATTTTTACAAAATAAGAAGAAGCGTTTCTCTTGGCAATTAATGAGTGTATGTTTATTGTAGCAACTCAAAATTATGCATCTTTACTTTAAGTCATAACTGATGGCAACATTCAGGTTTGGGTGGGGAGAGGGTGGTGGAGGGCATATAAGTATTTACTGATTTTGAAATAATTAGATACAAACTCACAATACACTTTAAAAAGTGTAGGCCCAATAGGCGTACTCCGTATTCCAGGAGCAAAAGGTTAACTGAATGAGAACGATACCCAAATGTATATTTTTAATTTAAAAACAAAATCGTTCTTTGCTTGTAGAAATATCTGCTAACAGTATTAAACTAAAATATTCTAGGATTTTTTATGCCAAATAAAATGTTTTAAAACTAGCTGTAGGTTATATCCGTGAGAATAATAAAATATATTTGGTCCTTGCAAATCAGTTCAGCCAGCCAATCCAAGATAATATGCAATACTCCGTGCTGATCGCTCTAGCACATGAAATACCCTAATTAAAATGATGCTAGTGCAAGTGACTGTTGCACCCAGGAGTGCAGCTTTAACACCTTACTTGCTGTTTTGTGGCCTCATAATAAAATTCGGATTCGAAATGTTAACATACCGGCTCGATCACTTCCACGTTGCGAACTGATGGATCAGGAGCCACCTCTGGCCAGTTAGATAATTCCAGGTAAGCAGTGGCCTTGGTATTAAGAGTGTGCGACAGAGTGCCGAGCTGGAAACGGTCCCTATCTGTCAAAATAAAAAAAATTAAGGTAGAATGAGGGAAGAAATAAACTATAACACAAGCAACCCCCATATTCACAGATAAAGACAAATGCCGTTATGTTTCTTAAAATGTCATGAAATAAATATAAACTATGAAAGCTCCACAGAGGTCAAAACCCTGATTTAATCTCATAGATTACAATAATCTCTCCCATAATGGTCAATAAAAAAGCTAATCAATCAGTTGGTTTCTAGGTGTTGCTCTGAAAGGTAGCTTCTCGAAAAATGACTTTACTGTGAATATTAAGAATGACAGCACAGTTAAACCATCCATATACATGCCTAGGCGCAAACACTTCTAGAATGTTAATAGTTTTTTCAGCAGCTTCTGTTCAAATATCTTCTTTTACAGAAGAAAACGGTCTAAACAATTGAAGTAATTTGAAGAGGAAAATGTAAGCTAATAACGGTATTCGTGAAATCCGCAGACAATGAAATATCATTTGTTTGTATTTTACAAATAAATCATTTTGCTGCACCTACAGCCAGGCAAAAAAAATTCAACAACACTGATCTCAAAACGTTAAGTGTCATAATTCACAATTCTAACACATTTATTTGATACGGTGTTAAAATGTTTTAACGTTAGTGAATTGATAATACATTGAACTGTTTTACAAAGTCCTCAACGAACAAAAAATGCGGCCAGGTTTTAATTATACTCACGATTCAAGTTCGTTGTGCTTTATCAAACACAGTATATATGCGAAAACCAAGAAGACAAAAATAATTTTGTGAGATTCGACAGTAATACTCAAAGAATGATGATTTACATTCCTTCCAAATCAAGTGAAGAACAAGATACAACCCACGCACTTTTTATTTTCGATGCCAACTTCTTTACATAGAGAAACAGTGGGCACAACATCTCATACAGGACCCCACAAACATGGTAAGACGTTCCCTTACGTCAGAGACTACCTCAGGTTGAACCTTCAGTTTCCTTTTTATTTGAGAACACACCAGAACTAGGGTGTTCATGCACAATTGTGCTGTATTGTAACTACTGCACCAAACTGTAATTACATGTATATAGTGCTTACTACCCCTGACTTTAAAACGCTCCACGTCGGGAAAAATATATAGGTTGCTTTTTGAGATGTATGCGGTTTGAGGACGCAACGCTGTTGATAGGCACTAGAATCAGGAGAACGGTGGCTCAACTGCTAGGCTACTACTAGACCACCACACCCACAAAAGTCAGCTGATCATCTCAGGGATGGGAAACCTAGAGTAATGGCTGGACACATACTGGGAAATATCAATAGCTTTCTTCTCCAGGATAAGGCTGATCTTTATGAAAGGAAAGTACTTTAATACACAATAGGTCTATAGACAACAAAAGGTATCATGTACTCAGTGTCTCTGGGAGAGGCTACTACTTCCTGGTTAGGATGCCCCCTCTGCTCCCCATTCTACCACCCTATCCTAAAAGCCCCCTACTACGGGTAGAGACACAGCTCTCTCGGTCTGGTAAGCAACAGCAGGCACTAAGTGTCTCAGTGGTATTCTCACCAAGAGTTCATGCCCACTGCTGGCATTTTGCACTTCAGTCCTGGCTTTCCCGCCTGGTGGGAAGACCGGTCAGCTAGAGCAGCAGCCGGCAGCTGCCTCACTTCCTAGTAGTGGTTAACAGGGAACGCAGCAGAGATCTGGTGTGTGGCTGTCTTCATTCAGCAGCTCCCTTTTCAAGATATACAGTATCGGTTGGGGATCTGGATGCACAGGGCCTCCTTACTCCTGGGCTGTCTAAGGAATTGGATATTCAGCTGATCCATCTTCCCAAGGACTGAGGTGGCAATGCAATCTGCTTACAGTCACAGATGTGGGACAGCAGTTGAGTTACTTCAAGGCGATGCAGTTCAGTGGCAGTGCCTTAATCCGAACAGGCGGTCCAGTAGGTACCTTGGATAGAAGCACAGTCAGTCAGGCACCCAGTTACCAAGCGCCTAAGGTGAGCAGCTTCACTTCTAGGGGAGTTGTTCGCTCAGGCACAGGTTGGGAATGTGCCATATGATTAGAAACTACAAAAGTCTGTTGGGGCCCACTGGGCAGTGCCATCATATTCAGCCACACAAACAATTTAGATACACTTGCGGTAAGTACCACAGGCTGCAGCAGCAAAGATCGAAGGGGAGATCAATTAAGGCACACTTCAGCAGTGCCTTGAAACCTCTGCTTTGGTGTTGATAACTGGCACTGAGCTAGTCATGCTTTCATGAGTCCGTTAGACAGACCCAAGCAGTTTTTGAGCAACTTGATACCCATGGGTGTCCTTTCCATTTTGTGAAATGTGCCTGTGAAAACAGCACTGAGAGAAGGCAAGATGACAAGCATCCAAGAGGACAAGCATCCAAGAGGACGTTCCATCTCGTACTAGGGAGTATGCCTGCCAGGTCGTCACCAGCTGTGGCAGCAGCTTTCCCTTTGCTTGGACAGAAACACAATGGTGTCACGTGTCAAGAAAAGTCATAATCTGTGCTACAGGAAGTACTGACTTATTCATATGAAGGACAGACCTAGGTGCCTCATAACTTCAAATTAGGTAGCAGTGGTTTTGTTGGCTTCTGGAACAGTATCCAGTGATGGATAACTGTAGATCCCTAACTGACAAAGATGAGCCATTTGTTGAGGGACACCAATTGAAAATAAGTGAGACAGTGACTACAGGCCGAAGGCAGAATTCAGAACTGTTAGTGTTAGACACTGGCTATAAATTGATGGTATCAATTAAATATTGAATGTATTAGGAGATAACATATTTCATTTAGTAAGAATTCCTATCCTAGTAGAAAGACATATGTTCAGTAGTGGACACTACTGTCCCATTTAGTGAAGAGTTAAGCTGTGTAATTTTCTGAAACCGTTCAGCAGAAACATTAGAATCATGTTCCATTCGCTGCCTTCCCTAGAACTGTTTTATGTTTGACACGCAATGCTGTTCCTCATGAACACCATCACTGTCATCAAGATCATCATTACCCTCATCAACCATCTCTTCACCGTGCAGTGACATCCTTTCTGAAAAAGGAGCTGCAGACAAATTGAGGGTCTGGAGTTGGTTAAGATTGGGGTGGTAGAGTTTGTCTTCGGGGACAGACCAGAAGTCTATGAGGTAGGGAGAATTCTGCATGTGCCAAGAACTTACCACTAAGTGGAGGCTACTTAGCATACATGTATTACATCATCTTTTTAAGAGTTTCTTGCCAATCAGAACCATGCAGATCTATGAACTACAAACGATGGTAACCAATCAGGTTGTGAAAAATGTGAAATTCTGGTCAGAGGACTGTCCTGCTGATCTTAATGCAAAGATATACATAAAAGTAACCCTGGCAAACGTTTTAAAAACTACAGCTACCTAAAATAGTCAAAATATTCACATCAAGGCCCGATTCTGGCAAATTCTCGGACTACAAACCTGGTTTGGGGTAAATAGTTCCAGTAATTTGGGGATTATGGGAGAGTAACTTTCAACAGGGTTTTTACATCCACATACCCAAACTTTTTTTTTTTTAACTTTATTTATTGATTTTCCTTAACAAGCAAAATACGATACAAGTTAGCCATGAGTGGTACAGGATGTTCAAATATTGTCTATATCATAGATTACATTTACCAAGATCTTTGCAGCAGTGTCATTCCTGGTTTACTTGGGGAGTTGCTCAGCAGATCTATACACATGTCAGTGTTTACTATGCTGTGAGCTGTGAATCATCATCATCTGTCTCAATGTGCTGCAGTGGGGTGTCAAGTCTAGTTTGTGAGCCTGCCGGGTCCTGTGAGTCAAGTAAGTATGAGTGGAGTGGTTGCCAGGTGTCAAGAGGGCTAGAGGCTGGGGGTTGCAATTGCGCATATAGATCACTGTTTGTATTACAGTATGTCACACTATATAACCAGACTTTTAGCGTCGGGGGGTGTTTACTGCCCCAATGCACCACCACCTCTCTTTTTATAAGCAGTAGGGCGATTGCGATGAAGAGCCATGCTGACTTGGGAAAATCGTGCACATATCCCATGAGGTCCTGCAGTGGGGTGGGCGTAATGTCCAGTTCAGTCATACGGTACAACTCCTCGAATATTGCCCTCCAATATTTGGCAATCCTTTAACAAGTCCACGTCATGTGTGCAAAGTCCGGTAATGGGGAGTGGCACTTGGGGCATGGATGGGGATGTGTCGAGTCCATCCGGTGTACCGTGACAGGAGTGATGTATGCACTCCATATAAACTTAAAATGTAGTAATTTGTGTTTGTGATTAAAGGAGACCGGGCGCGTCTGTTCACAGCATTAATGCCATTGAAAGTCAGAGATGGGTGTCCAGGTCCTGTTCCCATGCAGCGAGCACCTCTGCATCTCCATTAGGTAACATAGCTATGGCAGACTTGTACATTTTGGACATCAGGTGCTCCCCGACCGAATCTTTGATAAGTAGTGCAAGGGGGGGAATTCAGTCGGTTCGAGAAGGTAACTGGAAATGTGGGCTCTAAGTTCCCCCTGCAACCTCTGCAGTACAAACTGGTCCACAAATGAGGCTTCTCTGAAACGGCTGTCCTCTGTGCACGAGAAGACATGCCCACTGGGGAACAAGTCCCCGAATGTTACCAGGTTTTAGACAGAGTGCACAGTACTAGGGCTTCCTGTGTGATTGGTAACCAAAGGTTACCTGCCAATCGAATAGCAGAGGAGTAGAGAGAATGGTTCCCGAATGCCCAGATAAGTCGCTGCCAGGCCCAGCTAGTCGTGGAGAGTGTCTGAATGTCGTGTGGGTCGCGAGGGAGGCCTGCCGGTAATAGCGCTGCTAAGGGTGTGGGGTGCACTAGATCTGCTTCAGGTCTAAGGTAGGGGGCTTGGGTGTCAGAGTGGTACCAGTGCCTTGCAAAACTGCACTGGGTGACCAGACAATATATGCAGAAATTTGGGACCCCGAACCCACTATGTTCATACAGCAATGTTAACTTGTCCAAGTTGATCTAAGGTTGTTTACCACCCCACAAAAGTCTTATTAAATGCGAGCAGAGTGTTGAGAAAAAAACGTTATATAATGGTATTGGGATGTTTTGAAATAAATATAAAAATTGGGGTAGAACGACCATTTTTATTATAGTGATTCGAACTGCCATGGTGAGAGGTAGTTTCAACCAGCATTCAATTTTCCAGTCCAATTTCTCCATTAAGCTGTAGGATTTGTTCCGGGTCCGTGTGGATGTGGTTACCCAAATATTTGATTGAGTACTCACACCATGTAAGTGGGTATTCAGATTTCCTATCGTATTGGGCTGCTGTTAACGGGAACATTTCCGATTTGCCCCAATGTATGTGCTGCAAATACCCAAACTAAGAAAGAATAACTTTAGGTTCCTTTAAACAATCTGCATCAGATTTGAAACACAGAATCAGAGTTGGCTGACCAAGTGTCTGACATTTAATGCAGATTGATTCAATGAGGCAAAAGTTAATTGTAGAAAATTGCCACTTCCTATTTAAATTCCCACTCAACCATAACCAGTCTAAGACGCATAAACAGACGTAAGTCTGTGCGTAGGTAGAATAAAGTGGGTTAACAATTTATATTACCTTTTAAACCGAAGACAAGAAAGTTATTTCACTGATTTAGGAAAACAGATAAAACTATTTAATGGGCACAACTGTTTTGTTCAAACATTGTCATACTGAGAAAGTACGACAACTAGTGCATCAAAATGACAGCCAAGGTTGATTAAGCAACACACAGAATGTGATGAGGAAGTGTGTGTGTGGCAGCATCGACGGTAAGCCTCCCTCTCCTTTCCATGGCTCAAAGCTCATGTTGAAGAACACTGGAGTACTAAGGCGCCGCATTCCACACACAACCATTTAAAAATGCTCCATGCACAATACGGGTTATATTAGATGTACAAACAGGCAGGGATGGCTGCAGGCGGCTGTACCTTTAAAGGGAGACTCGAGCAGAGGCGCGGGCTTCTGTGCCAGGAAGATCCTTCGGGCATACTTGCTCAAGGCGCCACTCTTCTCGTTTGGAACAATCAGCTGCCTGATAAATCTTGTACGGTCCCGGATATCGTAGTTTTGATCATATTTGCCAAGATTCAATATGTACTGCGTAAGCAATTTTGTCTGCAGGAAAAGATAAAGTAGCATTACACGGAGAGAACACGTTATTTATGATTATTGATAACGTAGGATAAACATATTTAGAGAGAATAATAAAAACGAATGGTTAGATCACACAAATGTTGTGCTATGGGGAATATTCGTTACTCAAGCTGTAAAGAGTATTTTTAAGCCCCCCCTCCACCGCACTGGAAGGTGAACGTCGAGTACTGAGAAGCAGCCATGTGCTAGATTATTAAACTGCTGAAGTGGAAAGAAAGGCGTCGTTAGAAAATAATCATATATGGCAAACCCGCTGAAGGGCCTAGTACGTGATCATAATGAATGTGGAAATACAACTAAAAACATGGCACTCAAAACTTAATGGGAAAAATATGCAGGACATCAACACATCGCAGGGTGTTAGGGGCTGGCGAGAGCTTCTGCTGAGGTGAGCTTTATGCAGAGATGCGTCCCGGGCTCGAGCAGCGCGCGCGCGCGGAAACCGCACTCGGTTACTTCCCTCTCAAGTATTCGCCATTAAAGCAGACCCATGAATAACCGACCTGGATTACTGACAATTATTTGCAGTGCATTTTGCGGCTGCTTTTTGATAAAAGCACGCTGCTGACGCGCGTCAATAAAACAGAATAAATGCTTCTTGCGTTTCTGTCTCGCTGTTCGTGGGCTTTAGGGATGGTGGTCACATACTTATGTTAAAGGACCTCTTATATTGTGTTTATAACGCACCACAGGCCAGTAAGCACACGTACTTAACTCTACCATATTAAAATGAATTATGCTTTATTAAACTGCATAATCAAACATGCATTACCAAGTAAAAAGGAAACAAACTGCAGTTGACTTAGAGTCCGGGTGTGCACACATACCTATGCAGCTGTGCCGAGTGCACTCTAGTATTTATTACTATTACAGAGTGCAACGAGGGCCGTGACTCACGACAAGCAAAGCCTCAGTGAGTCATTACGCTAGAAGTTGAACTCAGCGCATCTACATATACGGTTATACAATGGGATTGCAATTTTATGTGTTAACAAAAAAGTTATACAAAATCAAAATCGAAATGCAGGGGAGTTCAATTTGTGTAATAAAGTAAATTCAAATTCAAGAATTCATGTGATTAATAGGAGAGTTGTTTCCTTGCAAAAAGTTACTTTAACAAGCTAACTGTGATGAAGTAACTCATGTTTTTCGTGTAACAATTTTTCCATAAATAAGTAGATGTATATTTATTAATATAATTGTTCTAAATAACGTTATGGGACACACTTATTTTAACCACTATGGCATAACTATATATAGAGAAAAGAAACATAACCAGTCAGCGTATATTATGGTCCAATATTGCCACTGAGGGCTTCTGGTGACCTCATTAGCCACAATGGCAAAGGCTAAGTGTTTTGTAAATGTCATCAAAACGTCAAGATGGGGCCATTTTACACATTACAAGTTACTTTTTTTTTATATAATGCGGGAGGTAGCTTGAAAAAACTGTTTTATTCAATGTCGGGTAACAAGGGGCATTGATTAGGATTCGAATTTATAAATTGTGTGCGCATTTCAAGAATAAATTGTTGGCGGTAAGGAGTTGGTGGCAGCTTCTCCCACCCCGCTTGGCGCCGACCCTGCATTTTGACATCTCGCACGCTGCTAAAACTCTGAGGTGGCGATAGCAGAGCAATTGAATGCTTTTAAAATCACTTGGCACTGTAGTCACTACTTTTAATTTTAATGAAACTGTACTGTACAATTGTTGCTATTAGCTGCGTATAATCACGCTGTTGAAAAATTCCACTCACCTGCACTCACACAGGGCTTAACAGTGGGATTGTTCCTTTCTGCCTCTTTGACCCCTGAACCGGCACTGCAGCCAATCGCGGTGTTTGGAGGGCGGGGCAGGGACGGGACACACGGAGAGTCGAGCGGTTAGCGCTCTAGACCTCCAGCATTCCAGGGCTATTTAGGCGGCGAGGAGGCGGTCGCGCTGTGCGGTAAGGAGTTGGTGGCAGCTTCTCCCACCCCGCTTGGCGCCGACCCTGCATTTTGACATCTCGCACGCTGCTAAAACTCTGAGGTGGCGATAGCAGAGCAATTGAATGCTTTTAAATTCACTTGGCACTGTAGTCACTACTTTTAATTTTATTGAAACTGTACTGTACAATTGTTGCTATTAGCTGCGTATAATCACGCTGTTGAAAAATTCCACTCACCTGCACTCACACAGGGCTTAACAGTGGGATTGTTCCTTTCTGCCTCTTTGACCCCTGAACCGGCACTGCAGCCAATCGCGGTGTTTGGAGGGCGGGGCAGGGACGGGACACACGGAGAGTCGAGCGGTTAGCGCTCTAGACCTCCAGCATTCCAGGGCTATTTAGGCGGCGAGGAGGCGGTCGCGCTGTGCGGTAAGGAGTTGGTGGCAGCTTCTCCCACCCCGCTTGGCGCCGACCCTGCATTTTGACATCTCGCACGCTGCTAAAACTCTGAGGTGGCGATAGCAGAGCAATTGAATGCTTTTAAATTCACTTGGCACTGTAGTCACTACTTTTAATTTTATTGAAACTGTACTGTACAATTGTTGCTATTAGCTGCGTATAATCACGCTGTTGAAAAATTCCACTCACCTGCACTCACACAGGGCTTAACAGTGGGATTGTTCCTTTCTGCCTCTTTGACCCCTGAACCGGCACTGCAGCCAATCGCGGTGTTTGGAGGGCGGGGCAGGGACGGGACACACGGAGAGTCGAGCGGTTAGCGCTCTAGACCTCCAGCATTCCAGGGCTATTTAGGCGGCGAGGAGGCGGTCGCGCTGTGCGGTAAGGAGTTGGTGGCAGCTTCTCCCACCCCGCTTGGCGCCGACCCTGCATTTTGACATCTCGCACGCTGCTAAAACTCTGAGGTGGCGATAGCAGAGCAATTGAATGCTTTTAAAATCACTTGGCACTGTAGTCACTACTTTTAATTTTAATGAAACTGTACTGTACAATTGTTGCTATTAGCTGCGTATAATCACGCTGTTGAAAAATTCCACTCACCTGCACTCACACAGGGCTTAACAGTGGGATTGTTCCTTTCTGCCTCTTTGACCCCTGAACCGGCACTGCAGCCAATCGCGGTGTTTGGAGGGCGGGGCAGGGACGGGACACACGGAGAGTCGAGCGGTTAGCGCTCTAGACCTCCAGCATTCCAGGGCTATTTAGGCGGCGAGGAGGCGGTCGCGCTGTGCGGTAAGGAGTTGGTGGCAGCTTCTCCCACCCCGCTTGGCGCCGACCCTGCATTTTGACATCTCGCACGCTGCTAAAACTCTGAGGTGGCGATAGCAGAGCAATTGAATGCTTTTAAAATCACTTGGCACTGTAGTCACTACTTTTAATTTTAATGAAACTGTACTGTACAATTGTTGCTATTAGCTGCGTATAATCACGCTGTTGAAAAATTCCACTCACCTGCACTCACACAGGGCTTAACAGTGGGATTGTTCCTTTCTGCCTCTTTGACCCCTGAACCGGCACTGCAGCCAATCGCGGTGTTTGGAGGGCGGGGCAGGGACGGGACACACGGAGAGTCGAGCGGTTAGCGCTCTAGACCTCCAGCATTCCAGGGCTATTTAGCCCCTCGTCGGCTCCAGCGCGCAGCGTTGGCGCGCAGGGTGGCGCCTACTCCTGCGCCTAAGACGAGCCAAAGACCAGCCCGTCTGCGCCCGTCCGCGACAGGACGGGGCTAGGGGCAGGAGGACATGGCGGCACACTCTGGAGGTGTGGCCGATGCCCTCGGACACGAGAGGATCATATATAGCCCCCAGACGCTAACAGTAGTACGTGAGCGTCTACCGACTACCTGCGTCGGTAAGATAGACCACCATCTAGAGGGGCCGTTCTCGTGTTTGGTATGTAGAACGCAGTTCCACCATAATACTGAGGGAACCGATCAACAGCAAATCAGTGTTGCTAGGCCCACCGGGGATGGACCTTACAGTGGGCCTAATTCCTTTGCGGGGAGTAAAAACCTACTATGCAATGCACGATCATTAGTAAAGCATAGCACTCAAATTTGGGACATGATAGATACGGAGTTACCAGATATCTGTTTTATAACGGAGACCTGGCTCAAACCCCATCTAGTCCCTGCTATCGCGCTGAGCATTCCATCAGGGTACAAAATAGTCCGGATGGATCGGTTGAATAAAGTAGGAGGGGGGGTTGCAATAGTGCATAAGGAGGAACTTAAAATTACCATTCTGGATGAAATCAGTACCCTACAGATGGAACTGTTAGTTTTTAAACTTAACTCCGCATCGAGAGAACAAAGAAAGGGTGCCCTGGTCTATCGCCCCCCAGGCCCCAGTGGAAACTTTTCTATCTCCCTCATGGAAGCTCTACTACCGTTTGTAGATCAAAATCAAAACTTCCTGTTATTAGGAGATTTTAATGTGCATGGAGAGTTGGAAGACTGCCTGGATGTTAAAACTCTTTTAACGGATCTTGAGATCTTAGGCCTAAAAAAAATTAACTATGGGCCTACGCATGAGGCAGGCCATACTTTGGACCTAGTGTTCTCGAATTCACCCCGGACAATATGTGCAGCTTCCACCCAGGTCGAATGGACAGACCATTTTATTCTGGAATTCTACACTGACACTATGAATACACCAGCCATACAGACCGCACTTGCCACTAAAAGAAGACCCTGGCACAAATTAACTGCCGAGGCCTTTGCAGAGGTATATAAAGATCACCTGTCCACTGGTCAGTCGGTGGATATAAATACTGAGCTTCAGCGGCTCGAGCAGGCTATTAGTGCAGCCATAAACTCTACCATTCCTCTGAAAATATATAAAGCACGCAAGGCAAACAGACAAGAAATCTGGTTTTCTGAAAGCTTGAGATTGCTTAAACAAAAAACCAGGAAGTTAGAAAAAGTATGGAGACGGTCTCGAAGGTCTGAGGATAAGGAACTGCATAAAGTTTCCTTAAGGAAATATCATAAAGCTATCAGGGTAGCTCGGAAAAATTATATAGGCACACAACTAGCAGAGGCTGGGAAAGACCCAGGGCTGTTGTATAAAATCCTACTAACATTTACCAAACCGGCAGCTTGTGAAACAATGGAGAATGCCTCTCAGGCACTATGTGATGAGATTGCACTATTTTTCACGAGGAAAATTGATGCCATCTATGAAAAGATACTGGCTGCTAAGTTAAACGAGACAGCTGGTCTAAATCTCCCAGACAATAATGTATTCCCGAACCTAACCGTAGCTAGCCTTAAAAGCTTTCCCCCCATCTCATTAGAAGAGATTACTACACTAACCACTCAGATCAAGAGCGGTAGCCCCCTGGATATCATTCCAGCTCGCATTATGCCTTTGCTGTCTGATGTCCTGGGCCCAGAAATCCAAAAGTTAATTAACCTATCTCTGAGCACCGGAGAAGTGCCGAGAGACTGGAAACGGGCCTTGGTGAGACCTCTGAGGAAGAACTCTGCCGTTCCCTGGACGGACTTAGCCAATCTACGGCCGATCTCCCTTCTCCCCTTTATGGGTAAGATTATGGAGAAACAAGTCAACCAACACCTGTCTAGGTTCGTCGAGGAGACTAATGGGTTGGATCCCTCCCAGTCGGGTTTTAGGCCGGGGCACAGCACCGAGACCACCTTGCTGTCAGTCGCGGACGATCTACACAGGTTCCAGGATAAAGGTTACTCTGTTATCCTGGTCCTGTTGGATCTGTCTGCGGCATTTGATACTGTGTCACACGACATCATGACCGCCAGGCTTGTTAACATCGGCCTGGAAGATAAGGCACTGGCTTGGTTGGGGAGTTTCCTCAGGGATCGCACCCAAACAGTCACCTTGGGTGCTTATCGGTCAGAGGAGTCGGGGATCTCAAAGGGGGTGCCACAGGGCTCTTGCTTGAGCCCTACTTTATTTAATATCTACGTGGCCCCCCTCGCTAACATCATGAGATCCCATGGGTTTATTCCTGCGTCATACGCAGATGATACCCAGCTCCTCTTCCCTTTTAAGATCCTTACGGATGAGATCAGGAACTCCTTTTCCCAGGGGATGAAGGCAGTGGCCCACTGGATGGCATCTAACCTCCTGCAATGCAATGTTGCGAAAACGGAGGTGATGCTGTTCGGGGAAGCCAAGATCCTTTGGTCCCCAGACTGGTGGCCACAGGACCTTGGCCCAGTCCCGGAGCCTAAACAGGTGGTCAAGGATCTCGGAGTGCGCCTAGACCAGGACCTCTCCTTTAAAAACCATACTGCCCAAGTGGTAGGGTCCTGCTTCCACATAATTGGGATGTTGCGGAAGGTATTTCCCCTATTGCCGGATTCAACAAGGAAGACCCTGGTACAAGCCCTGATACTGAGTCGGTTGGACTACTGCAACGGGTTGCTCCTCTCTGCAAATGAGGGGGTTACCTCGAGATTGCAGGTCGTCCAAAACACAGCAGCTCGCCTTGTCCTTAATAAACCCCCCCGAACACCCTCTAAACCCCTTTTGACTGCGTTGCATTGGCTTTCTGTGAAACAAAGGGTGAAGTTTAAGGTGTGTTGTATTATGCACAAATGTCTTTTGGGAAAAGGCCCTCTATATCTGCTTAGCAAATTCTCACCCTATGTGCCTTCACGGTCCTTGAGATCAAGCGAACAGGCTTTGCTGCAGATACCTAGAGCGAAAAAGGTGAGACAAGGGGACAGAGCACTTTCCATTGCGGGCCCCATGTTGTGGAATACCCTTCCACTTTCCCTGAGACTCTGTAAAGAGCACCTAGCTTTTAGGAGACAGCTGAAAACGTTCTTATTCTAAATCATGGAGATACAGCGACAGGTTGTTTATTTGCTTCTAGGTTGCCAAAGGCGCGGAGATACTCCTTCGGGAGGTGATCCTAGCGCGTTACAAACTCGCAAATAAAATAAAATAAAATAAAATAAACAACAGACGATGGTAAGGGCCTGTGGAATTACACAATTATGTAGTTACTATCATTTTCACATAATAAATTAGTTACTTACCTGTAACTCCAGTTATTCAACAACAGGTATTTTTCATAGATTCAAATGCTTAAATCATTTCCCATTGTAAAGTTGGAAATTCCAGGTGCTTTTAAAAGAGCAATGAACAGTGTTAAAAGGGCCATAGGGAAACCAACAGTGTTTCTTTTGCTGGTACCACATGCACTTCAAAACAACCCACATTTCAGACAGTGAAGTGGAGGTGTTGAGCCTGATCATCAGTGATGAGTCATCACTGATGACATCACTTGTTTTGGTTTAAGGATTTTATTTTCTGTTTGATATCTTTCAACTATTACTATTTATATAACTAATTTATTTCCTCTGTATTCTACCATATTTTTTCCTTTGTATATTTCTACAAGTATGTTGAATCTTTGCATGTAACTTGTGGAGTGCAAAATTAATTTACATTTTTGCCGGTATGATCATATAAATCTACTCTTTTAGCGTGCTTTCTGTGTTCCTTCTGATGTTGTTGGTGGTATGAGTTATGGTTTGCGCTGTAATCCATAACAGGTAAATTTGATTATTTTGCTGCACTTGAGCCACAACTACAATCCACTTTCTTATTATTTTTCAGTGACTATCCTGGATTTTTTTTTTAACATAGTTATCAACCCTCGCTGAGCATGGCAGGCTCTACATGGAAGTGGCCTATGGCCAACGCCTGTGCCAAACCTACTGTGGACAACAGACGTAAGCTGGCATTAAGCACAGAAGGTTGCGTGCAGCCAACCCATTGCACACCCCATATTAGGCATCCAACCTCCATTGTGCATGGTCTTCTTCCTCATCCACAGTTTGAAGTACTTCTAGATAAACTGCTGCTTCTTCTACGTTATCCTGTCACTGCTTTTCCACTTCTGCAAAGGAGTACTCATTCTGGTGCTTGGCTTATTAGTGTTTCATCGTTCCACTAGTTTCAAAAGAGTGCATCCGAGGATGCACATACTGCAGCACCCGATCACAGCAACTGCATTAACTTTCGTGCTTTAACTACCTTTTCTCCTCTGAGATGAGTAAACAATTTCCACACTAGGGATTATTGTGCAGAGTGAGCTGTTCTTTCATCATTAGAATGTCTTTCCACTTCCAATACATCATCTTCTGGACGATTAAACTTGACCGGTTACTGCCGCTTGCTGTCTCTGTCCAATGTACTGTCCAGACATTCTGATCACACCAGAAGTTCCCCCCTCTCAGTTGCTGGGTAGAAAGTGAAAATGGTATCCTCAAAAGATGGGCTATTTTTTTCCACAGGCTGTAGACTAGTTTTTTGACAGCGCGGCGTGTGTAATCAATCAGATATTTGCTTTTACTTTTTTCTGTTTCAGGATCCGCGGATCATCCAAGGTTCCCCCAATAGAAACAATGCTACAGTACCACAACATTTTTTCTTGGTATGCAACTCTCATGAGATCGCAGAGGCGGGACTTCAGGTCTGAGTTATGCAAATTCAAAAACTAGTTCATGAACTAGTACGTATTCAAAAAGTAGTGTTTGGTATGAAAACAACTGTTTATGAATTGTTTGAGGGTAGGCGTGCAATTTAAAAGTCACACCTGTTGAGGTAGGTTTCAGTTTTTCCAAGTTTTAAACCTGGTAAGATTTGCAGTACCAGGAACCGGAGCGTGCCGGATGCAACCATGTATTTTTCCTAGGAAATGGAAAGGAAAGTCAATCCTTATGGACCACTGCAAAGGTTTGAATGGTTCCTTGGAAAGTACTGCTCAACATTCAAATAGTTTTTGAGTTGCTTGCATAGATCACTGCACTCATTGCCATAGGAGAGCTCTGCAGCAAAGAAGATCTAAGAGATGTTTTGTTGTGCTATACCTTTGGGAAACCAGACTTTATCTTCTTCACTAATGGCTTCTGGACAAGTACAGGAGAGATACATCCCCAAAAAGAATAAGAAATGGGGAATAGGAATATGTTCTGACAGAGGATACCAGGTCACCCCTAAAATCCATTAAATGGAGATTTTACACTGTTTCACCAGGTGAAAAAAACCTGTCAGCCAGGTACCTAATATGTAGTTTGCACATCAGAGGCTAGGCGGGGTAGTCATAGAAAATAAAGCTTTGGAATCTCGTTGATGCACAAGCTTCTTTATGCATGGCATGAACAGAAGTTCATTGCAGACAAAATTCGGAGGGAAGCCAAAGGCTGCAACCATGGAATATGCCGTCATTGCTGAAGATCGATTACTGGCAGCAAATTTGCATGAGTAGCAGGTAGCCAGCGATCCCAGTTATTGTACTGTGGAATTACACTGTTTACTATGTGGCAAGGACATCTGCTGTCGGGTAAGCAAAATCACAATGTTTGGCTGAAGCAAATTAAGGAACACCAGAGATTACAAAAAACTTGTTTTCAGTTATCCCAGTTTGGATACTTTATTTTTGTTGTAAAATTATGACTATTTTTATTTCCCCAAAATAATAAAAGTTAAAAAAAAAATGATTTAAAAAAGTTACTTCTCAGAATCTAATTTTCCGGTATAAACAAAAGATAAGCATACATGTTGTTTGATTTGCATGGGAGTAAGATTAAGCGGAAGGCACAGCGGTTTGTCACTTCTGTGCACAGTCAAAGGTCATGCACAGTGATGTTTGGAGTCCGAAAGGGCTTAGGTACAAGGCCTCTGGCCATTCCCTGCACCCAAGCATCTCCCAGTGCCAACCCCACTGAACATGCCATTCATCCGTACACAACTGTGGTTGATATCAGAGTGTACGCTAGGCCCAACACCCAACTTGCTATAGGCAACCTACGCGTTATGCACAGGCCTTGGACCCTACAGCATTCCCCAAGGTCAAGTGTATTTTAATATATATATATTTTTTGGAAGGTGGTGGGAAAGGAGGATTCAGGTATTCATATTTAAAGCTACAAATCATGAGGGGGCGCTAGGTGGTGTACGACCAAGATGGCCGCACACCTGTGAGGCTCTCTATGCTTGGCAGCAGAATCCGGCATTTATCCTCTCACTGAACACTGATCTTTTGTTAAAAGTGCCCACCGTGAATCTATAGGCAAGGAGCTACGTTCTGGTGTTACAATCAGCTCTCGCTGCCGCCGTCGGACACCGCTGAGGGTACGCGGATTCCCTCCCGGAGCAGGGGTGAAGCCTGACGGAAGACCTTAGCCGCAGTTGCAGGTAAGCGAGCGCTGGGGATCTCACGTGGCGTGTTGGCCCCAGCCGCCCTTCGCATATCGCTCCCCTGCATGCCGAAGCGGCCACCACAGTGAAGACAACGCACTGCCTGCCCACATCTCTCTTTGAGACTGAGGCATGACTCCCCACTAACGAACTGGGATGTGGAGGAGAGAAAATACTAGCTTAGCGCTCACTCTGGCCGGCCATAGTATCTGAAACGCATCTGCGGCTCTCAGCGATACGCAGGCCGATACAGACAACGTCCAGAGCCCATCCTGGGGCCATGATGAGCCGGACCTCACAGGCGAGATTTCTGGAGCCAGACAACTGCACTGCCCAGGTGGTGCCCCCTGATACAGTTCTGTGCCTGCAACGGCGGCTGACTACCCTGATGGCCGCTATCGCCTTACTGTGCCCTTCATGTGCTTTGCGTCTCAGCTGCCACCTCAATATCACCGATCCAGATGTGGCTGGCCGTAGTGTGTGCCTGTGCCTCTAGGGCTTTCCATCGCCCGCACTGGATCATGCTCCCACAAAGGACCCCCGTGGTCATCATCTGCTATTGCCTCTCTGGGAATGTTGGCTGTGTCAGTGTAAGGCACGCTTGCGGCGCGGAGAACACAGGCATTACTACTTGTCATTGGACACCTGCAAGGTCCAGTGCTATACGTCTTCTGCTCCTCAGAAGAACTACAGCCCTTGGGGGCGCAGTGTCGCAGGCAACCAGTACACCAGTTCACTTCTGCCATACTGCGGTCTTACTCCCCTACTTTGATTAGACACCTTTTGAATTTCTCCCGGAACTTGCAATCGCTGTCAGTGATGGCTGGCCCCCCTTCTCTGCCCCTGCTTGCGGACCAGTCGTGGCAACTATCTTAGAGGCACAGACACCACGCACCCTCTGCACTCGGAGCCCTGCTGGGGGGTGGTACAGCTGGAGGCCATTCACCGCCGGGTGTCTACCTGGAGACGCTCTTCTAGGCGGCGTTCGGCACACAGACATCGGCTCCTGCCCCCCTCTGGTGCTTTGCCACCAATGCCTCACTTCTTTACCACCATGGGGAAGCCAGATAGCTGCCAATCCAAGCTCCTCTTTGACGTACAAAAGGTGCTCGAGTGCTGATGATCCAGGGACACACAGGCGAACAGGCCCCAACTCTCCCGCCTACCCAGGTCGATGACGTCAAAACTCTTCTCCTGGCCATGAAACAAAGTCTTACGGACCTTTCTAACAAAATGGACTCTATGAACAGCCGCATGGACTTTATAGTTTTAAAAGTGGATTAGCACTGAGAGCAGCTCAAGGAGGCGGAGAAACAGATCTCCGACAATGAGGACGTCACAACTCAAGTGAAACAACAAGTGGCGTAGATGGACATACTTCTCAAAGTATTGCGGCCAAAAATGAGGATTTGGAGGCACGCAGTAGACGCAAATACATCCGCGTCATTGGGATATCCGAAAGCACCAACACTGAGCGTATGGGGGACTTCATCGAGCGCCTATTGCGCACCACCCTTGGTGCAGAGGCATTTTCAGCCCAACTGATTGTGGAGCGACCTCACTGCTCTCTGGGCCCCAGGCCTCCCCAGGAGGTAGCCCGTGCCAGATAGTTTCACGCCTCCTCAACTATTGTGACCGTGACGCCACGTGGAGACTGGCCTGGGTCAAAAGAAATCTAGACTTCGAAGGCACTGAATTCACCATCTATCTGGATTTCACAGCCGCTGTGCAGGAAGCGAGACGGAAGTTCCTACCAGCTAAGCAGAAGCTTATGCCTTACTGTACCCAGCCCAACTGAGAGTCACACACCAGGGCAAGCAGGACTTCTTCACAAACGGGCAGCAAGTGGACGATTTCCTTCTGAATATCAGAAAGGACTCACCATACAGAGACTCTCAGGAGCGCCTCTCCTGATCGCAATCACTGGGCTCTGATTGATGCTCAGAACTATCCAGCACACCCTCTTCTTTTCTTCTACTCCTGTTATGTTACATTGCAGGTGTCTATGGCCTATATCCCAGCTCGCCATCCTACACTGTATGTACTCTGAACGTCTGGCGGAGGCCATCAGTATCTCTAAGTTATCTCTCCTGTTCGGATCTCCTCCTTCCACATATATGCCTCTTCAATTAGTTTGCTAGGCACTATCAGATAAATGCTATGGAACTTTCACATACAATTTGGCTCTATTTGTGGGCACCTTCTCTTCGCTCTCCTCTCCCTTCCTCGTTTTTTCTCCCCTACCATTGGGTTTCTGGGTCCATGGTTGGGTCCATGGTTGAGGAGAGGCTTTCGTTGCGCACCAGCGTCCCCCACACGGGTATTCCCCTAGTTCTCATTGTGCAAAGATTACGTTTTTTTTGGTATGGGAGATGGGGGGGAAATGATGCTGGCACGATTGGGTGCTGTTGTGGGTGGGGGTGGGATGGTTTTTTTGGGGGGAATCTTTTTGATATCCTTTTCTCTCAACAGGTAGATGCGAGACCTTACATACAGAGGTATACTTCTACACCTCTACCTAAGGGCACACTCCAACATTATCATGTTACGCAGCTATGCATAAACATATTGAGGCACTACAAATACATTTCCTCACGTGGAACGTCACAGGTCTGTGCGACCCTCGGAAATGCAGACAAATACTCGTATACCTGGATAGGCATCAGGTTCACATTGCAATGTTGCAAGAGTCATCTCAATCCATCCTGGGCTCCTACTTTTGCCAGCAGATGGGCCGCAACACGCATAGTCTCCTCATACTCCACTTACTCCAGAGGTACAGTTCTACTGGTTAAAAAAAGAACACCCCTTTTATTCTGGGGGCGCACAACCGGATACCCTGGGGAGGAGCTGCATGCTCTGGGGCACGATAGGAACACAATCGGTCACACTGGTGTGCTGTTACTGGCCAAACATTGACGACCCAGATTTCTTTACAACACTTTGGGGGCGCATACTCCAAGTACGCTCCACACACCTTATCTGGGGAAGAGACTTCAATGCTGCCCTTCATCCCACCCTAGATAGGTCTAATCTCCTACCCGCACACTACACTAAGGAACAAGGAGCACTAGCAGACATGTTCTCAGCTCATGGGCTCACAGATATGTGGCGACACATGTACCCAGACGGCAGGGAGGGCACTCACTACACTGCAGCACATTCATTTTGGTCTCGCCTGGACTACTGGGTGGTCTCCCGAGGAGTTGTCCCCTGGGTTACCCAAGCCCGTCATCTGGCCAGGACATATTCTGATCATGCCCCAGTGTTCATGACAGATGCCCCACTCAACTCCATTGCCACCCCCAGGTTCTGGAGGCTGTTGCCAGACGCCCGGCTAGACACTGGCTTCCGGGCTGAGCTGGTAACAGAAATTAAAGACTTCTTACAGCGCAACATAGATTCTGTCACACAGATGGGCACGGTCTGGGAGACCTTTAAAGTTACGATCTGAGGTACCTGCATTGCAAAAAGCTTCAGAGTCCTACGGGACCTCCGTCGCAACCTACATTTGCTCGAGGGCGAACTTAAACAGCTAGAAGAGGATCTTTGGAGAGATTCCTCTGGGCAACGCCTAGCAACCTTTAGAGATAAGCTCTCTGACTAAAAACAAAAGGCTGACCGGGAGGATCGCTTCCTTGGGAAATATTTCACTGCGCACAAGTATGGAGAGGGCGAGCGCCCAGGCAGAGCGCTAGTGCAGGAAAACCGCTTTCCCAAGTTCTCTAATTAAGTTCCATAACTTATTGATTTTTCCTAGAAATCATGGCGTTTTCAAAGAACTACCGTTCTTTGGTGACGTTATTCTGTCCGACCGTACGTCAATCCAGGCACCTTCAAGGTATAAATATGCTTACACTTGCCCTAGCAAACACACAGTGGTTTGGAGCAGTTTGACTATCTACTTGCTCAACGCATCTCGCTACAGCAAGTGCCGAAGGAAGCCGAACCTCCAGCTGACGCACTGATAGAGAGGCTGCCTTTCTCTCGCTGAGAATCCAGCTCCAGTGTTTCCAAGCTCCCCTCACGGGGTGTTGGGAAATCGAGTCCGGAGACAGATACCAGACCTCCTTCATTCTAAACCAAGATACGGATCTGATTAGACCCTAAGAGAAATCTTGGATAGATTCTTGGCAAAGAAACTAAACCTATGCTACACCTCCCTTACTTCTTTCCTCGTACTAGACTTAGGTTAGGTACATTAGGGTAGGCGTATTTTAGAAGCACCAGTTGAGTACTTTTTAGCCTTTGTTATTTATGTATGTATGTATTTATCCATGGTCTAGGAACCATACAATGCTTTCACAGTATTATTTCATAATACTCTTCTTACTGTACGCATTATACTTTGCAACCAGTATTACGATTGTTGCAGTTCATTTCTTCTGCATGAGAAAGAAGACTGTTCAATAAATACTCTTTTATTGAAAACGCCAGTCTATTTCTCTGCACCTCTGATGAAACGAAGCATGCACGAATGACAGAGTAAAATATCTATCTATTGTTTCCACGACTCTGAAGATCAGTTTTATCTTGGGGAAACAAAGTTGTCAAGTTTATGCGGCTGTCAGAAACTAATCCCTTCTTGTGTAGTTGAGAAAGTTTCTAGTGACCTCTGAGCTAGCTGGCACTCACAATTACGTCTAATATATTCGATAGAGACCTAGTCGACTTAAGTCCTACGTCACATCTATAGGATATATTATTCCAAGGCACAGAGCCTATTGGGAATATAGGAAATACACTACAATGGGAGCATGGATGGCGATGGCCTAAGGTTCAAACAAACCCAACCTGGTCCATAGTCATGGTTGGTTGTGTCGCAACATGTACTTTGTGCAGTACCCAGAGATTCAGTAAGTGACAGAAAATCTAGGGGCAGCAGGCCCTCTGCTTGTGGGACGTTGGTCTGTCTTCTGTATAACGTCTAAGTGAAATGTTGATACCACTGTTTTTTTTACTTACTATATTATATGTTTGGAAATAAAAACAAAATTTGGTAAAAAAAACTGAATACATTGCAAAAAAGCAAGGCTGGCATGGTACCAGCTCTCTCGAACGAAAGTGAAATCGCTACCTACAGAAAGCAACTTCAGAACAGTAGCTCAGCCTTGCACTCTCTCATCTGAATGGTAGTTAACGCCCTGTCCATGACTCCGCACTGACACCCCTTAAGGACATCATGCACACCACAACACATCTCATACGAGGCCTGAAGAAATATGATCACATCACCCCAATCCTGATGTAAGTGCTTTGGCTCCCCTTGCTGGCCAGCACAATCTTCAAAACCAGCCACATCATTTACAAAGACATCAATGACCAGCAGCCCTGCTTAGCTTACAGATAAGCGTAAAATCACTGGAGGTTCTTGGCACACCAGCAGCCAGGACCCCACCAGATTTCAGACTAAACAGTGTAAAAAAGAAACAAACATACACATTTGCACCCAAGATGTAGAACAAAATCTTCGACCATGTGTAGCACTCCACTGCCGATTTGTGCTATAGAAATACCATATACATCATTGATTCTCAGTTTTCCTAATTAGGCTAAGATACTTGACCAGGTGAACGAGCACCGTACAGAACCCAAGTACTTGTTGCCATTATTAAAGATAAGCCTTTCTGATGCAGTTTTACTGTGTTGCTGCACTGGCGCAAAGGCATGCTAGTTTACTATGCTTATGGTAAGCGATGAGAGCACTGCCAAAAATATGTACATATAAGACAAAGCATCAAAATATTACATGTAAACGGGCACTTTTTCTAATCAAAATATTCTCTCTATATCATGTTTTGGCTTCACCTTTTAATACAGTTTTTGGGCAACCTAACCTTCATTTTTAAATTTCCTGATCTACATTAGGAACAGGCACCTCCTCTATCTTCAGCTACACACGAACATATCATTATTTTTCTTCTTCTCATCTTCAGCTACAGAAGATCCCATTTATTTAGGAGTTTGGCTAACTTATCAATGTTCTAATCTACAAGATCGTATTTAACCAAAATTAAGAAACAATCAGCAGCTCTAATCTTCGCGTTATGCAGAATAAATTCAAAACGAAACAATCCTACCACTGAAGCCCTTTTAACAGTAAATAATCAGAGCAAAATCTTTGCAGCCGCTGTCCATCACTTAGCATGATTTCCATAGAAATGAGTACCTGTCTTAGATCATTTATAGTGCAAAGTCTTTAGAACATTTTTCCATCAGCTTCAGCACACAAAGAGATTTTAGATCCAATTGGAATTTGGTCTACTTAAACAAGAATTCGTCAACAAATACTTTATAGCGTGAAACACGCAGAAACAGACTTACTACTATGCACTTTCAGGAAGGTATCAAATCCTGCAATCCCTGGACAAAGGATCTCGAGCTTTTAACAGGAGACCTGGGCTTCAAGACAGTCACGGGCAACAAGCATCGAAACCTGCCCCCAAGGAAACCATAAATAACCAGATTTTACTCACCTCTTTAAACCGATGACCTTGCAGAATAAATGCAATCTAAATATGCTGCTCTCAGGAGTGACTATTATTCCATATTCCCAAAACAATACGATTTGAAAGAACCGCTGAATAACGTTTGCAGCCCTGCCCACAATCCGCGTCATGCTTTTCCCGATTAAATAGTTTAGATGTGGTTTGTTTAAACGTTCCAGCGAGTCTGAACACTTCAGATTATGTCATTATAAACATGAATCACTATTGCATCTTGTATACTGCTTTCAAAGGGTGAATGCAGAAAGGTACAGACTTAAAACCAATGTTTCCACATAATTGACTTTTCGGTGTAGCGAAGCTTTGAAATACTTATTTTTTTTTTTAATACAGTGAACATTTGTAAACTTGCATTAAGTGCTATATTCTTACAAAAATCTTTTAAGAATCTGATTTCAGTATCAACATGTTGCAGTCATTTGTGAAGATTACCAAGAACAATAAAAAAATTGAAAAAACAATTGTAAACGTAGTTTTTCCAGTTTCTTTTTTTATAGAACTGAGTTTTAATCAGTCTTTTTATTCTAATGGTGGTGCATGTTTTTAACTAATTACTAACTTTGTAATGATTTCAATTAATCATGTAGAATAAACTATCGTCATTAGGCATTCACTAATATTCCTGTTTAGTTGCTAAGAGGATGCTATTTCACCTCACAGAATGTCACTTATCTCGATTGTGAAAAGTCGTATGTTTATGAAGCATCTTGCTGTTTCATATAAACAGTTTAAGTCAGTGTAATGCTTTTGTCTTGATATGGGCCAATGAACACTATTGTGTCCTGTTTGGCATACATATACAAGCATTAGTACTGCCTTCTTTTAATCGTTTTATGTAAAAAGCATAAGTAAAAAGGTATAAAGATTATGAAAGGCCTCAAGGCCAGTGGAACAGCTAGGAAGCCAGAGGTCTTAAAGCAAGTAAGGGGAATGCTTTGACTTGATAGTAAAGAAAATAATTATAACGGGTGTAAAGTTGGACTCATTTATAGCTATCCCTCTGCTCAAGGCCCGAAACTAGCCTGCTTAACTTTTAACTATTTCATTAGTCGCATTACAAGTAGTTGGGTTGCATTAAAAGCTGTGATGTACCATCTACTCTCCTTTAACATGATATAAGCTAGTTCTGGTTGGATTAGAAAAGTGTCACTCCAAAGACAGCAATACCTGACAGAAAAGTCCAAGACTAAAGGATATACAGTGATAACAAGCTATTTACCTGTTTCGAGTTGGTTAGATAGAGCTTGGCCGACAAATTCACGATTTGGAGTTTTACATGATCATCTTCGTTAGTGAAGCTCTTAGCCCTCTTTCTCAAGACATCAGGTGCAATCTGAGGAACTCGTTCACAATATTCTCCAATTAGCCACAGAATGCTGGCTCTAGCCATCGGCACCTAAGGCATAATGAGAAAGAGCATTAGTTTTGGAAGATAGGGAAGTACATTTTGAATGCTGCTTAATTTAAGTGAGAAGTCCAGTCTTATTATGCTCCCATATAAATATATTATCCTCACAATTTAAGAACTTTTAATTAACACATTGAATGAAAAGCCTTATTGAGTTACACTCCAAAATTCAGCGCAAAATGAATGTTTGTGAATGTAAAAAACACAAACGTATGACAAAGAAGGTATAACTGAAGAGAGGCAGAAAGGCATTTATATGCTCTTTTTGGGGCGTAATATACAGAAATATTTGTTTAAGAATCAGTGGACAACTGAGTATCTGGTTAGTTTCACATAATCATCCTGCATGAAAGACGAAACAAAAGCTATTTTTTTTAAATCACCTAATTTGAGTGAAACAGTTGCATATCAAACTTTTGCACAATCGCCATAAATCATAAGCCCATAAAAAGCAGACATAGCAAAATCACTTACTAAATCATGCGACAGTGCACAAGAAGCACAATCATATAATAATTCCGGTAACCGACAGCAAGTTCTCATTGAATTCAAGGTACACAAACTTATGACATTTTATGATTTATACATTAATTCTGTAGGCCACAGATAACATGAAGAAAGCAGACATAGCTATGATAAAGAAATCTAAAATAATATATTGAGAAAATCTGGCTGTATAAAGTGTAATCTTAGACATCAGCATTGGGGGCTAGTAATTAAGCGGCTTGAGCTGCACTGGAAATGGAACACTTTTCAGAAATTACATCTCTCAGCATAACATTTTGATTGCGAGAGCAGCATCTTAAACATGAGCTGCTGCACACGAGCCATATTGTGGGAAGGTTGAGACCAGTTGACACAAACAAGAGTGAGATGGGAATGACTGGAACTCATATTTGGAAAACAACCAGGCGCTACAACTGTTGAACTGTTAAATTCAACACATTTCTGCATTTCTGTAATGTAAGCTGAACAAGTGAACCACCAGAGATCAGTGAAGTGTTACAAAGGATTACGATACCTATAGGTACGTTTATGTCTTAAAAGTGAAGGTCTTTACATCCACTGCCGCCCCAACATCCATTGTTTTCAATGATCTCACTTGAGTAGAATGTCTGGAGATGGTGCTTTGCTTACGGCACCATAAGACATCACATTGCTTGGTCAAAAAAATAACTTTTTCTGTTATCACCTTACTTTATTCGGGCCCTCAGGCATCAATATTCGTTAATGGTATGGTTTCGGACTATTTTGCACTACAAAGAGGTGTTCGACAAGGTTGTCCACTATCTCCTTTATTATTTGTTTTAGCCTTAGAACCTTTTCTCACCAAGATTCGACATGACAACAACATCTCTGGTTTTCACTTTGGCTCCCAATAGGTTAAACATTCGGTTTACGCTGACGACATTCTTCTGTACTGTTCTGATCCGCAATCTTCTCTTCCTTTCTTCAACAGGTTTCTTCCTTCTCCAATGTTTCTGGGTATCGTCTTAATGTCGACAAATGTGAAATCTTGCCCCTAAATCCTCTTTTCCAAAAGCACCTTTTTGAACATTCTGTTTTTTCTTGGCAGCCATCCAAGGTCAAATACTTGGGCATTTGGTTTGCTCCTCACTTGTCTGACACTCTTAAAATAAACTTCGATTATATACTTAAAAAACTAGCTGCTGCCATCACCCGATGGAACCCTCTCTTTTTATCCTGGTGGGGTCCTCTCGACTCAATAAAAATGACGTTATCACCTCTTATACTTTACACCATCTCCATGATTCCTATTCATATTCCTGATTATTATTTTAAAAGGATAGATTCTACTCTGCTTAAATTCTTATGGAAAGGTAAGCGCTCACGTACAGCTCTTGCTTCCTTGAAGGAAGATAAATCTCATGCTGGACTTCGATTCCCTGATTTTAAAACCTATCACCGCACTTTTTCCCTGAAGCAGGCATCCCGTTGGCTTTCCACTGCTCTTCCTTTTTATCCTCCTCTCTGGCTAAAAACAGAATCTTAATTTCTCGCTCCCTTTGAATTCCGCGAAATTCTATCCTTTACATCCATTATCCCTTCTTTCCGAAATCCTATTATTTCCCACTCTCGTAAACTTCTTACCCCCTTTTTGTCCTCCTCTAACCCCTCTCTCCATTCTATGAGTGTACAACCCTTTTTGGCATAATAAACAACTCAAAATTCGTAATCGTTCAATTTTTTGGAAGGTATGGTATTCTAAAGGCCTGCGATGGATTTCTCAGCTTCTTTCTCACAATCAGCCTCTCTCCTTTTCTGAACTCCAATCTCAATTCTCCTTACCTTCATCTTCTCGTTCACAGTATAAATTGCTTAGTCCCATTCTTCTTCAATACCTTCAATCCCTTACTACTACTAATGACATCCCAAATATATATCAACCCATATCTTCTGCAGTAGATGACACTCTCTCCGCTTCTTTTCTTTATAAATCCTTTCAACTCTCATTAACCAGATCCAAAACTAAGATCGAATAAGCCTGGTAAAGGGATCTTTCACAGGATTGGTCAATTATCTTTTGGGATAAGATATGGTCTAAGATTCATAAAACCTCTAGGGCTGCTAACACTACACAAACCCTTTTTTTCATTTACTATTGGATTTTATTTACTCCATTGATTTTATCGACTTTTTAATCAGGCACTTCCTCTACTTGTTGGTCTTGTTCATGCCCTACTGCTGATTTAAAACATATGCTATTTGATTGCCCTCCCATTCTCCAGCTTTGGAAACTCGTTTGGTCCCAAATTCAAAAGATTTTTCAAATTCTAATTCCCTTTTCCATCACTCACATTTTTCTAGGTTCTCTTTCTCCTATTTACCCACAACCTTCATCACATTACATACTCATTGACCTTTTGATAGCTATTGCCTTTCATCTCATCACATCCAATTGGAAACAAGCTAATACTGTTACCTTGCGCTCCTGGTGGCAATGTGGTTTGTTTTCATCACCGACTTGATACTAATTATGTTTCTCCCATCTCCCTGGCAATCAAAAGAAATCTCCTTTGGCTCCCTTTGGTAAATTATTTATCCTCAAATGCTCCCTCGACCAACAACTCCCACACTAGATCGGCTGAAGTACGAAAAACGCCTTAATTCCCCCAATGCCTTTTACCAATTTCTCTAATGGATTATCATTTATTTTTTTATTGATATATTGTATATATTTCTTCATTTTTCAAATATTGTTATGCTTGCGATATATTTTCTATATGCATAGTTTCGATTGACTTTCTCATTTATTCTTATATACTTTGTAATTTCTATGTAATTTTTATTTTTTCATTGTATAACTTGTATGGTTTTAACCTCTTGACTCTTCATTTTCTGTTCTTTTTGTTCTTTAATAAACTCAAAAATAATAAAAAAACAACACTTTTATTAGGCCACCCCCGCATCGGAATCTGACTCTAATGCAGACACTCTTTTTCTGCATTCGTGGTGGACTTGCATTGGGGAATTTCTCCAGCCACAAAAGGAGGGGTGAGAGATGACTCTCCTTACCACGATAAACCAAATGAATTAACAAAACACCTGCAGGCATGCCAGGAGCCTCTTGAAAACCGTTCATACTCCAGTGGTCCCCATCCCATTCTAATATCCATTTCCATATGTTGGGCACAAAGTCCATTCACCTCTGAGCAATATCGATAAATAGTTTTCAAACTACGCAATATACTGAATTTAAGAGAGATTTGGAAAGCTTCCATGGCTTTTGAGGATTCAGTTATTTAGATATGTTATATCATGGTAAAGTTATTAATGATATTCAAATATATTTACAATGCCAAACATCACTATTGGTACAAAACATTTAGCTTGCCAACAAAGAAACATAAATAATAACAGTGGACTTTATATATAATGCAAATATCGTAATGTTACTGTTATACTCATGTATTTTTCGCTTCCTGATATCCTCCATCTTTCAAATTATACAAGCCGTTTATTTGGGTACAGGTTTCAAATATAAACGCACATATATTCATGTCATTACTCATTACAACATGATCATTAAGTCTGCTTGAATAGATTATGTTTTTCCAAATGGTTTACATGGTTTTTCCTTTGATTGTTTATAATTAATGAAGACCGTTTCATAGAAGCTGGTATTTTGCTTATTATTTTTAATCAACAGACAAGGGAAGTGAAACCTTGCCAGGGTCTTTCTGCTCATTGTTTATACAGAAAATATTCAACAATGTTCAGATATAATGCACAAGTTACTACTTGTATAACGATATATCTGTAAGAGACATTAGTTAGTATTAGATTCCTTACCTTAGAATATCCCCAGGCGTCAGACTGGATCCGGAAACTTTTGCGTAGCAGTACCCTTGCGCGTCGGTAGGCGTCGTCTGCGGCTCCGCGTCCGTCGTCGGCGCCGTGATGACGTCGTCGGAGTACTTAGACGCCGCCTCCGCGTGCTGACGTCAGTTCTTAGACACAGCTTTTCCGCGCCAGAAACGCAGAGCCATGTCAAAAAACCAACACTGGTGCCATTGAAACTAGGGCCCTGAAGGGGGTAAACCCTAACCCTAGATATTGGTCCGCAGAACGGGGAGGATGGGTGGGTCGGTAAGGAATCTAATACTAACTAATGTCTCTTACAGATATATCGTTACAAAAGTAGTAACTTGTGCATCTGAAAGAGACATGTTAGTATTAGATTCCTTACCTTAGAATAGATACCCCAGCAATACCAACCCCGGTGGTGGGTCTGCGAACCAATAATCACACCAGAAAGTCCTGGAGGACAGAACGGCCAAAGAAGCCATCCCTCAGGACTTGGCTGTCCAGGCAGTAGTGTCTTGCAAACGTGTGCAGCGATGCCCACGTAGCTGCCTGACAGATGTCTTGTAAGGGCACTCCCCGGCCCAGGGCAGTTGTAGTTGCTGTGGCTCGGGTAGAGTGAGCCCGTAATCCAACAGAGGGCTCCTTTTTAGCCAAGGAGTAGCATGCCTGGATACACAAGATGATCCACCGGGAGATGGTCCTCTTGTGCACCGTTTTCCCCTTCTTCGCGCCCACGTAACCAACAAAGAGTTGGTCATCCACCCGGAACTGGCGTGTGCGATCCAAGTAAAATGAGAGCGCACGTTTTGGGTCCAGACGGTGGAGCCGCTCTTCCTCTTTAGAGGGATGCGGTGGCGGGAAGAAGGTTGGCAAGGTGATAGACTGCCCGATGTGGAATGCCGTGACAACCTTGGGCAGGAAAGATGGCTTAGTACGCAACACCACTTTGTCCGGATGGACAGAAAGGAAAGGTGGAGTACATGAAAGGGCCTGGAGCTCACTCACTCTCCTGGCAGAGGTGATGGCAACCAGGACAGCAGTCTTCAGAGTTAGAAGGTGTAGAGGACAGTTGTGAAGTGGCTCAAAGGGAGAGCACATCAGAAATGTAAAAACCAGGTTCAAGTCCCACTGAGGCATCACAAACGGAACAGGAGGAAACATGTGTGTGATGCCCTTAAGAAATCTATTTACAATAGGGGACTTGAACAAAGAAGGTTGATCAGGCAGCCTCAAAAAAGGCTGAAAGGGCAGAAAGGTAGCCCTTGATAGTGCCCAGAGCAGAGCCCTGCTGGGCAAGAGAAAGAAGGAAGAGAAGAACCTCAGAGAGAGGGGCAGCAAGAGGATCCACAGCCTTTGCTGTGCACCATGCCACAAATCTGTTCCACCTGCAGGCGTATACCTTTGTGAAGGGACGCCTGGCTGCCAGAATGGCGTTACATACTTCAGGAGGTAAGTCAAATGGCCTCAACTGTCGCCGCTCAATCTCCAAGCATGGAGGTGGAGACTGGACAGGTTCGGGTGGAGGACCGTCCCCTGCTGCTGCGACAGAAGGTCCTCCTGAAGAGGCAGACGAACCGGGGGATCGACTGACATACTGAGTAGCTCTGGATACCAGTACCTTCGAGCCCAGTCTGGAGCCACAAGGATGACTTGGGCCCGGTTGTGCCTGATCTTCTTCAGCACTCTGGGCAGAAGTGGTATAGGTGGAAAGGCGTACAGTAGACCGCAGCTCCACTCGCGATGAAAAGCGTCTCCGAGCGAGTGCCGCCTTGGAAATTCCAACGCGCAGAACTGATGACATTGCGCGTTCTCTTCGGTGGCGAATAGATCTAACCAAGGCTCTCCCCATTGCTGAAAGAGGCCTTGCGCCACTCCGAGTTCAGACGCCATTCGTGATCCATCATGCACCAACGGCTGAGCTCGTCCGCCCTGGCGTTCAGAGAACCTGCCAGGTGTTGAGCCACCAGGGTCATGCCCTGGCGTTCCAGCCATTGCCAGAGGCGCAGAGCCTTCTGGCAAAGGGTCCACGACCCCACCCCGCCCTGTTTGTTGCAGTACCACATGGCGGTGGTGTTGTCAGTGAACACCTGCACTACACTCCCCCGGACAGAGGGGAGGAATGCTTTCAGTGCTAGACGAATCGCCCGTAACTCCAACAGGTTGATGTGGAGCCGGGCCTCCGCCGGAGACCAGAGGCCTCTGATCTCTGCCTCTCCCATGTGGCCTCCCCAGCCCTGGAGGGACGCATCCGTCACAACTACGTGCTCCGGTTGGGGAAGGGAGAGGGATCTGCCGCTGACCCAATCGCGGTCCGTGAGCCACCACTGCAGCTGTCTCGCAGTGCCCTCCGAGATCAGGACGTGGTCGGATAGGTTGCCCTGATGCTGGGCCCACTGAAACTTCAGGTCCCACTGCAGAGCCCACATCCGCCACCTGGCGTGATGCACCAGCAGGATGCAGGAGGCCATCAGCCCCAGAAGCCGTAGCGTCAACCTGACCGAGACCCGGGATAACGGCTGAAAGATGGGAATCAGAGCCTGAATATCCAGGACCCGCTGCTCGGGTGGATAAACCCGAAACTGCGCCGAGTCGAGAATCGCTCCGATGGAAAGGAGCTTCTGAGAGGGGCACAGGTGTGACTTCGGCACATTGATTGAGAACCCCAGCCGATGCAGGAGATCCGCCGTAGTCTGGAGGTGGCTGACGACTGTCTGGGGCGAGCCCGCCTTCAACAACCAGTCGTCGAGGTAGGGGAAGACTGAAACCCCTAACCTGCACAGATGAGCTGCGACCACCGCCATCACCTTTGTGAACACCCGTGGGGCGCTGGTAAGGCCGAAGGGGAGCGCGGTAAACTGAAAGTGCTCGTGGCCAACCGTGAACCGCAGGTAGCGCCGGTGGGCCGGCAGGACGGGGATATGGAAATAAGCGTCCTGCAAGTCCAACGCTACCATCCAGTCTCCTGGGTCCAGGGCAGCTAGGACCTGAGCCAGTGTCAGCATCTTGAACTTCTCCTTCCGGAGGAAGTCGTTGACGTTCCGTAGGTCCAAGATAGGGCGTAGGCCCCCTTTGCCCTTCTTGGGTACCAGAAAGTAGTGGGAGTAGCAACCACACCCTACTTCTGGCCCAGGAACGCGCTCGATGGCCCCCTTGGCCAAGAGGGCCATAACTTCCTCCTGCAGAAGTCGCAAATGATCCCCCGATACACGGTGGTTCTGTGGTGGCATGGCTGGAGAAGTCGCCTCGAAGGGGAGGGAGTAGCTCCTTCGGACGATCTGCAGCACCCACCTGTCCTAAGTGACGGTGCGCCAGTGGAGGTGGTGATGACGAACCCTGCCCCCCACTGGCGTCACATGGGCCTGAAAGCACGGACTAGGAGGGTTTTGAGGCGGATGCTGCGAGGGAAGGTGTGGACTGACCTCGCCGTTGTCCCCGACCGCCGGGACGGCGGTTCCCACGGCCGCCACCGCGTTGGGTAGTACCCTGCGGAGCGTGGCTGGCAGCACGTGTGGGTACACCCCTTCCGCGGCCACGAAAGGAATGAAAGGCAGCAGATTGCTGGCACGGGGCCGAGAGGCCCAAGGACTTGGCCGTAGCCCTGGAGTCCTTAAAGCGCTCGAGCGCATGGTCTGCCTTGTCGCCAAAGAGGCGACGGCCATCGAACGGCATGTCCATCAATGTGTTCTGGACATCGGCCGAAAAGTTGGCGGACCTCAACCAGGCATGGCGTCTGACCGCCACCGTCAATGCCATCGCTCTACCCAGTGAGTCGGTGGTATCCAGCCCACAACGAATGGAATATTTGGCTGCATCCCAGCCCTCCACAAGGGCTTGGCCGAGTTTGGCCCGTACCTCCAACGGACACTCTGGCAGCACTTCCGCAACCGTATCCCACAGAGAGTGGGTGTAGCGGCCCAAGAGGCATGCGGTGTTGGAAGACCGCAGTCCCAGACTAAGGGACGAGAAGATCTTTTTGCCGTACTGCTCGTACCTCTTGGATTCCCTGTCCGGCGGTGCCGACGGGAATGCGGTCTGGGAATTAGAGGCCTGGATGACCAGGCTCTCGGGGGTAGGGTGGGTGGACAGGAAACATGGGTCGCCCGGGGCGGGGCGGTGGCGTCTGGCCACGTTCCTATCTACGGGCGAACCCGTAGCGGGCTTGGACCAAGTGCCCAGAAGAATGTCGGTCAAGGTCTCATTAAAGGGCAGCAGAGGCTCGGCCGAGCTGGACTGCGGTTTAAGGACCTCAGTGAGGAGATTAGTCCTCACGGCCGCGACGGGTAGCTCAAGGCCCAAGGCCTTGGCAGCCCTCATCAACACCACACTGTAAGTTGCCCCCTTCTCCGAAGCCACGGTAGGAGGGGAGACAAAACCAGTGTCTGGAGAGGTGTCCAGGCCACTGGCCTCCCCAAGGTCTCCTGCCCAGTCCTCATGAGACTGACACTCTCGGGTCAGAGGGTCCTCAGACCCCTCCCAATCCCCTTCATCACCCATCTCCTGAAACTCAGGGTTCTCAACTAATGGGGCCTGCTCATAGAAGTGAAACTCCCCAAACGACGTCTGGAGCGGCGCCCATCGGGGCCGTCCCGACGTCGGAACAGGAATTAAGGGGGCATCGGGGACGGCGCCGCCCGAGGACGGCGCCGGAGGGGACACCTGATGGTCCGACGCCGGGGAGGTCGTAAGGTCCACCGGCGACGATCCAGATCCCGAAGAAGGTCTAGCGGCGTCCCGCGGCGCCGGGCCCGAAGACGCCGGAACAGCTGTACCCTGCGGCGCCGGGCCCGAAGGCGCCGGCGCCGTCGGGAGAGCGGGAACCTGCGGCGCCGGGCCCGAAGGCGTCGGCGGCGCCGGGGCTGAAGCCCCCGACTGCGTCTGGGCCGAAACCCCCGACCCGCTAGGGGTCCCAGACGGGTCCGCTGGGCCCGAAGGCGCCGCGGAGCCCGTCGGAGGAGAGAGTTTCCTCATGTCCACGAGGAAGCGCTCGATCTCCTCTGGCGTCGCGTTGAGCCCAGGGACCGGAGGGTGTGGGGCTGAACGCGGCGCCCGCGACTCCGACGGAGCCGCGTGGGCGGTGTCACCCGAACCCCCGGGTCGCATCGCGCGAGCGTCGGGGGGAGTCCACAGAGCGATGACGCCTCTTGGACTTCTTGTGCTTCTTACCTGACGACGACTTCGACCCGGAGGAGTGCGGCCTACTCTTGGAGCTGTGGTGGCTCCGAGCCCGCGACCTGTCCCTCGACCTCCCGTGGGACCGAGACCTCTCGGGGCGCGGGACCGACTGCCGGAGTTCGAGTCGCCTGCGGGACCGCTCCCGCCTGGCTTTCGAAGAGAGGGCCCGGCAGTCGGAGCAGGCCTTGTCGTCGTGATCGACGCCGAGACAAGTTAAACACAGGTGGTGAGGATCGTCACCGACATCAGGCGGTCGCAATCCTCGCAGTGCTTAAAGTCGGGCATCCCTACGGCACCAATCGGAGTCGAAAGACTTCGAAAAATGATCAAAAATCGATCAAAAAGTCAGTCAAAAATTGACTAGGGTTGCTGCTTTTTCCAGATCTGCGCTTGCTGGCGCGGAAAAAGAAGAACTGACGTCAGCACGCGGAGGCGGCGTCTAAGTACTCCGACGACATCATCACGGCGCCCACGACGGACGCGGAGCCGCAGATGACGCCTACCGTCGCGCAAGGGTACTGCTACGCAAAAGTTTCCGGATCCAGTCTGACGCCTGGGGATATTCTAAGGTAAGGAATCTAATACTAACGTGTCTCTTTCAGATATATAAAATAAGACCAAAGACCAATGAGATGGAGAGGAACTTAGTACCAGAGACCCAAGCCAGCAGGGCCATACAGAGCTTTAATCACTTTACTTCACTAAGAGTACAGAGAGGCACATCCAGCTTTCACATGGCGGGCTTATCTTCCTACCGCCACAGGGGAGAATAGCAGACAGTGCTACTCAACATTGTTTCTATTTTTCAGCAGAGGAATGCAGGTGTGAACATCTCTGAAACTCCAAATAGGCAACTTTTGATAATAGTTAGCTGAAAGTAAAGGTGAAAAGAAACAATACAAATAAGCTTCATAATACAATCACAATTTTACAATATGTATTAGCCACCCTCCTGATAAGTATCATTGCCACTATTCAATTTTACAATATTTGTTATTAGTTACCCTCCAGATTAGTATTTTGCTACTATTTTAATAAATCTTAAATATATTCCTGGATTCCTACTGTTCTCGGGTGCGTCTATCCATAATGAAAGAGGGTTTGGATTCTATAACTATCTCTGTGATGGCAATTATAAGGCCACCAGAACTGGCACCACTCAATATCTACCTAGCAGACAATTTACCTAACTTCAGGTGGACTACATCACAGGAGAAGCCAGTACATTGCCAGACTGCAAACAAAAAACCTAAAATAAGAGAAAGTAGGAAGACAAACTTCTTCATCTATCTCACATGAAAAAAAATATCCCCATCAACATCAGAATTGTCCAAACCTTTCTGTTATTCATAAAGGAGCTAAAGGTCCAACTATAGAACACAACATCTCCACATGATAGATCACCCATGCTCTACTTAAATAATCCTGCATTTTAACTCAGCGTTCCCACACTTATTAAGTTCTCCACTGCTCTATGCTAGGTTTGTGCTCTACAAACAACTATCGATACATATGCCACAGAAGTTAAAGGTTAAAATATTCCCTCTCATGTATTTCCCAGAGTACATAAACTGAATTTACCCTATTGCACATTTTTTTCCTACTGCATAGCTTTTAAGAATCTAAAACACAATAGCAAGATAACTTTGACACTCACTTGGCCACATCTTACCAGCCCCTCCCAAAGTAGCCAACGGCTATCCATTGCCCCTCTTGCCCACTCTGCATAACCCACAGGTACATCCTTCATTAATACTTCAAAGATGCTCACGAAATGGGAACAATCACTCAACACTAATACTTCTGCTGTTACAATCGTACACTAATGAATGTATTGGTGGGACTTATTTCCTGTACAGACAGCAACAATTTGGAAATTCACTCCTGGCAAAGATAGGAAATATACAAAATCTCCTGGAATTCATGAAGGCTGTAAAGACTTACTCTTTCCCCAACAGACAAAGGATTAAACTGCTCCAGAGACACAACCAACCTTCTATACAAGGAGGGAATAGAAAGCAGATGCTTCAGGATCAGAACCACTCAAGAACCAGAACCAAATCTTGGGGAGGCTTGGTCAAGCACCTAAGATGGCGGACACTTTTTGAAAGTGCTCCTCATCCTATCCCCCACTTATCCTGGCCATCCATGCGTCCACTGGACCAAGCTCGGCATTAAGTGCACGGACGGTGCGTGCCTAGGTCTGATGCATCCTCTGGTGAGCTCCCTGGGATCGAATCATGGGCGAGAGTAGCACCTCTAGTGGCGGGGCCTACCTCCGCGCGTGGGAGGCTGCCTCTGGCATTATAATGTCATGTAATCATCCTTTTTAAGGTGTTCATTAGGTCACCTAGTGTCGCACACAACTGTCTTGCTGCACATAAGCAGAATCGGCTCAGTATGCCAGTTCTTGCTGTTATGTACACGGGGCACTGGTTTCTAGGCACTAACCCACCCATGCTCACCCCCTCTTTTTGGTCATCTGACCACGTATTAGTCGCCATGGTTAGGCGTACCTGTTTGGGTCAATCCCTGTTTGGGGTTCGCTCTCACGCGAGATTAAGTATTATTGTTTTACTCAGAGTTGTCGTCGTCCTGCCCAGTGACCTGAGGCCTACCCTAGCACATGCACACAGCGCAGCTGCTACGCCAGCTGGGTTCTACAAACCTGCACTAGACACATGACGAACATTAACATAATTTCCTGGAACGTCAGGGGCATTCATACTCCTGCGCGCAGGTATTTCATTTATGCCTATTTACGGCGCAGGTCCACCGGGATTGCTTTTCCACAGGAGACACACCTGACGAGCCTGGAGGCTGACAGGCTACATCGTCGCTGGTGCAGACATGTATAAAGCACTAACTATTTGTCTCAGGTAAGAGTCTCCCTGATATGTGTGAAGGTGGGGAACCCATGGGAGGAGGACGAGGTAGCAGTTGACCATGCTGGGCGCTATGTTTTCATCAGGGGTAGACTCAATGGAAGTGCTGCTTGGCTGGGCTCAGTTTATGCGCCCAGCACAGATCAGATCACATTCCTTGGCAGCCTCTCCACCACACTCTATAGATGAGGAGATGTCACGTGGCTACTGGGCAGAGACTTCAATGTGGTTCTAGACATTTCACTTGATCGCTGTTTCCCACCCCTCACCCGCACCCCAGCTCTGTCGAATGCTCAGGCGTTGTGTGGCTGGCTGGGGCACTGGTCCCTAACGAATGTATGGCGCACATGCAACCCTGACTTGTGGGTACATTCCTTCTACTCACCGGTGCACAATCTCCATGTGCGGCTGGACCGCATCCTGGCATCAACAGCGCTGCTCCCCTTAATTCGCAACACTGGCTCTCTGGGGCAGAGCCACTCGGATAACCATCTGCAGATCATGTCGCTAAGCAGGGAGGCGAGAACCCCCCCAATCCTGACTTGGCATCTGCAGACAGCTGCGCTATAGGACCTAGCCTTCCGCTGCTCTTTGGAGGCGTCACTGCTCAGATACTTTGAGCACAATACGGGCTCAGCGGGTTCCCCCGAGGCCTTTAAAGTCACAACTCGTGGAGTATCCGTAGACAATTATATACCTATCTTGCCGCCATCGAACAGAAGCTCCTACATTGGGAAACATCATCGTACACACACCCAGAGGTGCAGGCACAGCTAGACAGACTACTTGAGAAACTGAGCTATCATAACTTCCTAGCCCACTCTACCCGTACCCACTCTTCCTCAGACTGGGCGGGTATGCTGCTCACTTTCCTCATCAGGCAGGAACACCCACACCATCCCATACATGCCATTAGGGACGAGATGGGACAGATGATACATGCAACAGGATATACACGAGACCATGACAAGACACTACACTGCTCTTTACACATCTAGCGCACACGGCGACTCTCACCAATTAGCCTCTTTCCTTGACTAGGTTCAGCTGCCTACTCTAACTGTTGATCAATTCCTGGAGCTGGATTCCCCCTTGTCGTTGGAGGAGGTCCGGGAGGCGCTTGCATCACTAATTGGGTAAGACACCTGGCCCAGATGGGTTCCCTACTGAATTGTACAAGGCATGCGTTGAAACCCTGGTAGCGCCACCTGCACACACACTGAACATCGGGGCTTGACGACGCAGCTCTCCCTCTCTCTATTTGCGCCACTAATGTGGTATCCTTATTGAAACCTGGCAAGGACTCCACAGCTCTGGGGTCGTACAGACCCCTAGCGATCCTAAACACGGACAATAAAATCTTGGTGAAAGTCCTTACTAATCTGCTCGCCCGCTGTGTGCCTTCTCTGGTGCACACCAATCAAAATGGATTTGTCCCAGCTCTGAATACCTTGCTCAACCTCCACTGCTATTTTAGGGTGGTAGAATACACCCCAGTGGGCTGGCCATGTTCGGGCTTCCTAGTGCTTGACCTTGTAAAGGCGTTTGATTCCCTTGAGTGGGACAATCTTTTTGCAGTATTGCCAAGGTTCAGCATAGGCCCCTCATTCCTAAGCATGGTCCGGTTACTTTATAAACCTCCAACAATCAGTGTGAAAACTGGGCCCTACATCTCAGATTCTATCCGGGTGGGTCAGAGGACTCGTCAGGGCTGCCCGCTTCCCCTCTCCTTTTCTCCCTAGCAGTTGAACCATTGGCGGAGTTCATTCGGGCCCAGGTAGACATGGGCATTCCCCTGGGGGATTGTACGCATACCATTTCTTTATATGCTGATGACATCTTGCTGTATGCTCATGACCTTCACTTAATCCCCTCCTCGCTAGACTCAGCACTGTCGCGATTCGCAAGGATTTCGGGGCTGAGGGTCAATGCAGCAAAATCCATTCTCTTTCTGTTCTTGCCGTCCACCCCAGACCCGTGATATACGCTGGGGGAGGTTCTGGTGACGTGGTGCACTGATGCCTTTTGTTACTTAGGTGTTCTCATTTTTCACACTAAAGCTGACCTGTTTGATGGGAATATCACCAGAGCCACCTCCTCTATTTCCTTGCAGATGACATTCTGGAAAACACTTCCACTGTCCATCTCAGGTAGAGTGGCCCTTGTGAAGATGGTAGTTCTCCCTCGCCTTCTTTACTATTTTGCCGCCTTGCCACTTTACATCCCTCCCCCCTGCTTCAAGGGACTTTCTCTGGGTAACATCTAGGTATAGGGCCTCTTTTATGAAACTTTACTTGCCAGCAGGTCAGGGTAGACTCGCAGTGCCCAACTATTACTTAGCAGCGCAGTTGCAAAGAGTGACCAGATGGTTAGCTTCACGTCATCTGTCAGACACTGCCATGCTCAAACCACAAATGGCTCATCACACTCTACTCTAGCGCCAGGGTACCCGTAGGGTGTTTGTTGCGCTCTATAAATGCTATATACAATACAATACTCTACATGTTTCACCCTGGCAGAATGCCCAGAAAAGCGGACTCCCTACTGCTGCCTTTAGCCTACAAATGTTACCATAGAAGCCTTCACCTCACCCGTAACACCACGACGTATGCCCCGGCTATTCCTCTCCTGGGGACACCGAGGGGTGGTTCGCCTGTCACAGCGGCGAAATTGTGCAGATGAGGAGCAGCGTATGTCCACGACACAGGGGACCTCTTTCGAGATGGTGCTTTAATTCCATATGTGGAGCTCATCTCGGAGGAGGGACTACCTCTGGGGCATTTCCTATTGCATTGTGCGCTCATAGCTTCATTGTCATCTAGGTGGGGTAGCTTAACTTTGGAACCTCCCACACACCTGTTAATGCAAAACTTACATATAATGGGATCGGGGGGACATCTGATAAGCTGGTTTACCTCGTCCCTCCGTCAGCACACATCGGTCACACTGACCTCCGTGAGACAGCACTGGGAAGCGGACCTGGGGCAGGCCCTGTCGGAGAGTGAGTGGGTGCTGATGGTGGAGAACCTGACGCGCGTCCCTCGTAACCAGAGCTTTCGGCAGGTCCAATATTTCATTCTCCACCGTGAATATCTCTCCTCCGCCCAGATCAATAAGTACTTCCACCGCGCTGATTCTGAATGCCCCAAATGCCATCTGTTAGATGCAGATTTGCTGCAAATGCTCTGGCATTGCCCCGCCCTGGGAGGGTACTGGTCTGATATAGCAACCACTTTAGCCCGCTGCACCAAGCGCGATATCCCTTTTCGCTGGGAGGTGCTTATATTGCACCTCTTTAAGAGGGTCAGAAAACAAGATCTCCTTATGATTCTTAGATAGGGGTTTGGTCACAGCGAAGCGCCTGGTTACTAAAAGATGGAAGGCGTCAGTGGCGCCCCATGCATTGGCCTGGTGTCGCTCCTTACTCAAAAACTAGGCCAAAGCAGAAGGCGCAGCCCTGCATAGGGAGGACCTGTTAGGACTCCGCAAGTTTCCCTTAGCAATCGACTGGGGGGGGGGATCGTAAGCACATTGCAGAAGTTGGACGCACCTGTTGAGCACACGCAGGGGGAACCAAAGGCCTAATTAGCTCTGATGCCACATATAGCCATCACCATTCCGATGCTCTAGGTGGGATGGCAACCCTTACTCTCTACCCAGCTATGTGTATCGCAGGCTCCAACTACATGCTATAAGCAGTTGTTCAACTGCTGCAACATGTTGAGGCCTTAAGTAACGGGCAATTATACCCTCCCCTCTGTAGAGTTATTTTTATTTCAAATCTGTTTTTATTTTCAGCAAGGGGAAAGGGTCATACTCCACAGGGGGATCAGATACACAGCGTTAAGCCTACAACCCTATTCAGGGCCGGCCGCGTAAAAGAAGAGCATATCAGATGGCATTAAATTCCATGGGGGAGGAGAGTTATACACAGCGTTGCACCTACAACCCCAAAGGGGCCGGCCACGATCTAATGGCAGAACACAACATTGTGGAGTGAAAAGACCCAGTGCGTCGTTCTATATTATAGACGGGCAACAGGCCCGCATGGAACAACCATTGCAACAGGGCATCATGGACCCAGAGACAAACAGTGATAGCAAGAAGAACAGCCAGAAAAGGATAGGCAGGGAAAGGAAGATGAAAAGGAGAGCAAGAGTGGAGACAGTGCGAGGAGGAAGGAGGACTCGCTGTTCCAGCCTGTTAACGACAGTGGCGGGGCGCAGCCTAGGGGGGCAGTCATGGTAGCAATCTGTTCGGGTCAGGGGGGCAAGAGCATCCTCAAACAATCGCAGCACCCTGAGTTTGACAGGTACGTAGCGCGCCCACTCAACTGCGCAAAGATATTTGACATGGGGCTGCCACACAGCTTGAAAGCGGGTGTCACGCGCCTGCAGGCGGGCTGTGAAGAGCTCCATCGTAAGGACATGCCAGAGGCGCACAAACCAAGCTGCTATTGGAGGGGCTTCAGGCTTCTTCCAGTATAGGGCTATGAGCTGTTTGGCAGAACCCAGCATTTGGAGCGCCGGGATCCAATCACTCCTGGTAAGGGCCTTTAGAGCAGCAGGTCGAATTCCCAGCAGGATGGTGGTAGCGAGTTCAGGCAGAGGGAACCCCCAGTACGCCCCTGATGTGGCTAAGGACCTCCTTCCAGAAGAGAGTAAGCGTCGGGCTGTGGAAAAGTAAATTCTGCCATGTTCTGTGTCCCTACGTGTCATCCATCATATGTTATGTGTGCATGATTAATATGCATATGTATTCCCTATGTTCGATTCAAGACGCAATTATAGTTGTGTCCACCTCTAGTATGTCAGTTTCCAGTCCTCGTGAATACTACGAATATCAGGCCTATGTAAAGCTACGTTGCCACGTCTCTCAGTGTGCACGTTATTTCATTGTAAAGTCCCCGTTTCTAGGCCTCAAAAGGGCCTGGACACCAGATTCAGCTCCTGTCTCCTGAGCCCTCGCTGAGGAGCGATACAGCCCCCACCTGTATCCTCGACCCTTCACTTACTTCCTGCCTCGCAGTGCCCGGTTCAGCCTGGCTCTGCCTCTGAGTCTGCCAAGAGTATGTTATGATTCCAGTTATCAGTTCAGTCCTCCTTCTCTGCATTCCTAAGCTACTGAACTGCATCAATAGTTTCCGTCATTGTCTAGCCTTTCCGGCTCCATGTAAGAGAAATACTGCATTTAATGGTCATTTAATATTCTTCATCACGCACTACATGTAGAATAATGCATGGTCCAGTCTTAGAGTCTGTTAGCCTTTCCCCTTCTGACTTCTAGTTTATATCAACATGTTCTCTAAACATCAGATACTAGATACTGCTTAGGTACATGTCGCCCTGACTCTCCAGACTTCAGTCTCTGCTCCTAGCACAGAGTTCATAGCCCCCAGCTTCTCCTAGTGATACGTCATTGACAGCTTGCGCGCACCACCAGGTTAGAGGTCCCGGCTCCTTAGGTAGCCCCCTCCATGTTTCCGCCCCATTCATGACATATTCTGTTACGTTTGCATCACATGTCTATGTATACGCCCTGTTACACCCACTTTCACCCTTATCTTTCGCGACTGCTACGCGTCACACCCTTTGCTCCACCCACTGCTCCGCCTATCATATGTACTGTAATGCAACTGTTTTACTATATATGCTTGTGTATTGTTATTAAATGCTAGCGCGCTCATCCCAGATCCAGCCCCGGCAGCTGCTGGGCCCTGCCATCCTATTCCTATGCAGGTTGTCCTGTTCCTGTCCTTTATGCTGTAATAAACCTGCAAAACTCCTACTACCTCGAATCTTGACTCTTATTTATTGAGCTATCTGTTATTCATTTATACATTCAAAAATAGGGTATTATTTATTTATTTACCACATAATGGCGCCCGAATAGGGACTTGCCCTTTCCCCACGCGCCGGTGAAGCCACGCCGGCCCCCTGACCCTCTGCAGCCGTGACGGAACCATACCGTGCACGTGCAGATATTTCTGCTTCAAGTATCCCTCAGGCCCACGGAGGAGACGGAGGAGGCGGTCCAGCATCCAGACGAGGCGGTGGAGGAATGCGGCGAGTCCCGACCAGAGCCCAAGCCAAGAGTCCAAGGTCCGAGGTATCCGGAGGTCCACCCGTAACTTAAGTCCGAAGTTCGTTGTCCGTCGTCGAAGCAGTCCAGTCCAGTCCGAGGCCTTCCGTTCTTGCTGCCCGGTGAGTACCATTACTGGGGTAGTATCTAGACAGGGTCAATCTAATTGACTCTGGTCCGTGGGTTGGTGGTACCCAGACACACAAACGAAGTGTCCACTTCGGTGGATGCGGGTCCTGACGTGTCTCTTTATGAGACCGGTAAGTTTCGTACTGTTTCAGCAGTGCATCTAGTTTCTGTTCCAGTCAGTTCTGTTCTCGAGAAAATTCATATAAAGTCATATATTCTGTGTTCCGTATTCCAGGTAGTATTCTGTTCGAACTGTTATTTCTAAATGTTTTTCATGTATTTTAATGTCGTGGTATGAATGGGGAATAAGTATCGTGTTCATTGTGTATTGTATTGTGTCCAGATTATAGTTCAGTCATGCCGCTGTTTTCAAAATTACGTCAGTTAAAAACTAGAAAGGGTTTGTTAGAGGAAGCAGTTCCAGTCCCGCCTAGGGACAGTCCAGGTCATTTTATGTATCAAAAGCATGGCATAAGTGCCATACTATATCTAGATTTATGGGTAGAGTATACAAAACAGTTAGAAGAAAAGTATAGATGGCCCGTATCGGGTACATGGGATGCCGAGTGCATCATGCGAGTAGAAGGGGCATTATGGAAAAAGAAAGCCAGACAATCACAGAAAGATGCCATCGAGCTATGGCGTAAAGAAGCTCATAAAAGAACCGAAAAAGAAATCAGAAAGTCAGAATTAAGTAGAGAATCCTCGGAACGAGCACAAGAAAAAGAACTAATCGAGATAGGTGAACAAGTCAAAGCCGAACAGTCAGACAGACAGAGGAATGCCCTCATTAAGGGTATGTATCCTCTTCTTGCCGAGGGCTTGCCAAAAGCGACCCCGGAGGCATCCAGTAATTTTCCGCCACCACTAGTTCCGATCAAGTTACGTCACAAACCAACCGCAGCTGATATTTTCATCTCGTCCTATTTGGACGACACAGTCCCAGAATATGCAAATCCTGTTCCCGCTCCACCAGTCCCTGTAAATCAGGCACTTCCCGTTCCTCCAGACACCGGGGCACCCTTTGCAGCACCTGCTACGGTCCCCCCGGTCCAGCCCGCCATACAAGTCCAGCCCGCATTCCAATTTCCCACCCTGCCAGGACGAAAAGCATCAGTTGATGATTCTAGTCTAGGGGCCGCAGGAGGAGGTCCTCCTCGAACCCCGCCGCCACATAAGCGTTTAACGGCAGCCGAATTACATATGCAAGCGTCACAACGTACGCCCAGACTGTCTGTTGCAGAAATAAGAAAATCCCTTGCCGAATGCTGCTATGACCCAGTCCCAGGCGAAGATGATATGGTTTTATATTCATTACGCGTAAGAAATGTGGCCGAGTATCTAGTCACCCTACCAGATATGAAGGAAGATCTAGACAGAATATATCGTTTCATCCGTACAGGGGAAGATCCAGAAAGTATTAGTGATGTCATGTCCCAAAGGAAAGCTGAGACCCAGCTCATGATATTAAAGTTTCTGATTAATTGTCTAATAAGAGAACAAGATTACCCGTCCAAAAATCAGGCCGAAATGAAAGCCCTGATGAAGTGGAGTAATAGTATAGCCGAGGGTAAGCACAAGACTATCGGTGCTATGGAGAGTATGTACAAGAAAATCCGTAAAGAAATAATAAAGTTACACGAACAACGTAAAGCAGCACAAGTAAACGAGAAAGAAAGTAACTCTGATACTGAAGAGTTAGACGACGAGAATTCCGCCAGAATAGCGTATGTAGGACAACCTAGATTTCCAGATCGCCATTTACGTCTAGAACCCAAGTCTACGTTCCATCATCCAGTACCAGACCAAGGTTCTCTAGAACAAGTATTTCAAGCTACCGATCACATTCTGAAATCACGAATCGGTTACAGTGAGTTAAGTACTATGCATGAACAAGAACTAGCCCGATCAGCAGTCCGATGGATTACTGATTCTACCACTTTTCCAGACCAAATAGTGGCACAAATGTTTCTGAAAATGCCCCCAGCCGAGCAACGACTGGTGGGTATGTATATGATTCAGCACCTCATTACTCTGTATGAGGGTCAACATTCTGATCCAGGTCCGTTACATGATATCCTGAACGAGTTACTCCAGTATAGATGGAGAGGTCTAGGTACCGATTTAATTAGTGTCATTCTAGAACAGCGCCACAAATATAGAACGTTTCTGAACCCGCATTTTGTTCATGTCTCACCCCCAGAAAGTAAACCATTTTACATAGACAGACAGAATCCGTTACGAGAAGTCCACCCAGTTAGAGGAACGGGTGGCGAAATGCAGCGAGTGTTTGTATACACTCCGATCACAAAGATGGAACTTCTGGAGATGAAGAAATTAATTCCCTGTCATGATAAAGATCCAGCAGGGTTCCATAGAGAATTAAAAGACATGCTCCGTATGGGAGAATACACGTATCCAGATATAATTAAAATGTTAAAGGTTCTGTTGCCCGCAGGGGTGTATGAAAAGCTCAAGGAAAAAGACTGGGAGGTGGGAGAGAAAAAGATCGATTGGGCAGTCCTAGAAGCTGAAGATAAGATACGAGTACCAGGTACCGGTCTCGGAGATAAATGTAAAGAATTACCTGAATTATTGATTCAAGTTTTACCCAGATTATTAACAACTAAAAAGGAAGACTGGGATGCAATCTCAGCCTGTAAACAGAAACAAGACGAAGATATTAGTGATTTTTATTCTAGATTCGAGAAATGTTTTAGCATCAACAGTGGCCTCAAGACAAGTAGTGAGTCATACCCTCACCTTTTTGTTACTAAATTAGTCGAGAATTCAAGTTCACCAATTAAAAATCGAGTTCTGAAAGTCGAAAGTACCTGGCAAGCTAATACCCCGTCCCAGATGTTGCAGATGCTCCAATACCACCAGAATAGAATCAGAGAAGAGCAAGAACATGAAAGAAAACGTATGAAAGACACGAAAATGAAAGTACTAGTTGCACAATCTGTTCCTCAAGACAGTCAGAAGAGGGGTCCGAATCAAGCCAGTCATCCTGCAGCTCCCGTTAAAGGGAATTGCAATTATTGTAAACAGCCAGGTCATTTTATAAACGAGTGTACAGTTCTGAAACACAACATAGCTACTGGTAAGACTAAAGAAAGACCACGTCCGCCTAGACAAGAACAAGTTTCACAGACTCCTCAGTTACAGAATGCATCACAGACAGTTACAGCACCGCAGCCTATCGCTGCAACACAGCATGTCACACAGCAGATGTACCAGTATGCACAGTCTGAGTATCCAGAGTACCAACAGTATTCATGAAACAGCCTAGAGAGGGAGGTAGGCTTGCCTCTCATCGAGATACCTGTAGATCAAGAAGGTCCCTATGTTCATAGTCAAGTATTAGGGAAAGACAGAAAGTTTTTGATTGATACCGGGGCAAGTAGGACCACAATTAGTCACGCCGAAGTTCCAGGGGCTCCGCTCTCAGGCTCAAGAAATGTTTCCCTTGGATTTTCAGGAAAGCCTATCGTAAATGAGATCTCAAAGCCAGTTTCTCTAGAAGTAGGTCCATTGTCCCGCACTACTGATCTGTTACTTACTAAGTCATGTCCAGAAAATCTATAAGGCATTAAGACACTGAAAGAGTTAGGTGCAGTTATATGCTGTTCCCCAGAGGGAATACGATTGTTCCTACGTGACTTTAAGGGTCACTATGTATTACGAGATTTTGATTCAAGACTGTCTAATGTTCCGCAGCATCTATGGGCGCAAGGTCCAACTGATGTAGGTTACATGCAAATCACACCCTATCGTGTGACTCTCAAGCCAGGTGTAGTGTTACCACGAATCAGACAGTACAGATTGCCACCTGAGGCTGTAGCAGCCTAATCCAAAATTATTGACGAGCTTATTGCTCAAGGAGTGGTTGTAGAAACTGACTCCAATGTATGTAATTCTCCGATCATTCCAGTCATGAAACGTACTGATCCAAATGCACCCCCAGTATATCGATTAGTGATTGACCTACGAGAGCTTAATAAGTGTATTATTCCTCAGTACCCAGTTGTCCCAGACATCTCTTCCCTATTAACAGCCATTGATTCTGAAGCCACGTTCTTTACTGTAATCGACCTCAAGAACGCGTTTTTTAGTGTTCCCATTCATCCAGACAGCCAGTTCCTTTTCGGATTTTGTTTAAATGGAAGGAGCTATAAATTCACACGAGCTCCTCAAGGTTTCACAGAAAGTCCTAGTATTTACAGTCAAGCACTTAAGAGACAACTAGACAACATTCACATGCCAACTGACACTGCCCTGCTCCAGTATGTCGATGATCTACTGATCACAGCCCGTTCTGAACGTGCTTGCGAGCAAGCATCCCTTACAGTCTTGTATTTCCTAGCCGAGATGGGGCACAAGGTGTCCCCTTCTAAGCTTCAATTCTGTGTCCAGCAAGTGGTATACTTAGGACACTTACTGTCCAAGAGGGGTAGGCAGTTGACACCAGACCGTATCCAGTTAATAGCGAGTCTTCCTCAGCCCAAGACCCAGAAGGAGGTACGTGCTTTTATTGGCCTTACTTCTTATTGCAGACAATGGATTCCTCAGTATGCATTTCTAGCCAAACCACTGATACAGTTAACGACACAGGAGGCAGCCGTATCGACTGTCCTCCCTTGGACATCTGAACATACACTTAGTTTCAATGAGTTAAAGAAAGCTTTATGCCAAGCTCCAGTTCTAGCGACACCGAACTACAGTAAGCCTTTTACACTTTTCGTTACTGAACACGAAGGTACAGCATTATCTGTTCTCACACAAGATCAAGCAGGACAATACAAGCCATGTGCTTATTTTTCGAGCACATTATATCCTGTAGCCCAGGCTCTGCCTGTGTGCCTCAAGTCAGTTGCAGCCACAGCACTAGCTATCAGGCAAAGTGATTCCATAGTCTTAGGACATTTCCTGACAGTACAGGTTCCACATTCCGTGGAAGTTCTTTTAAACCGAACACAAACTCAGCACTTGACAATTGCACGTTTAACAGGTTATGAATTGACACTGTTCCAGCCACACATAGAAATCAGACGCTGCAACATCCTTAATCCTGCTACACTGTTACCATCAGTTAATTCAATCCAGCCACACATGATTGCGTGGAAGTGGTTGACATTACGACAAAGCCAAGACAAGATCTGACAGATACTCCGTTACCAGATCCCGACCTGACACTTTATGTGGATGGTTCATGCATGAGAACTAGTACAGGAGAACTAGTCGCCGCGTATGCAGTGACTACTGACACCGAAGTTATTGAAACACACCGTATTGACACCCTGTCCGCTCAAGCAGCAGAGCTAGTTGCTCTGACACAAGCCTGCATACACGCCAAGAACTTGAAAGTTAATGTCTACACGGATTCACGTTACGCATTTGGAGTCGTACACGACTTCGGAGTGCTCTGGCAGGAGAGAGGTTTCATGACTTCTCATGGAACCAAGATTCAGCATGGTCTCCTTATTCAAGCTCTGTTAGATGCCATACACTTACCGACATCTATCGCTATCATGAAATGCAAAGCACATACGAAAGTCACTGACATTATTTCCCAAGGTAATGATCTAGCAGATCGCACAGCCAAGCTTACAGCACAGACTCCAGACATTCCAGTTAATCAGACACATACTCCAGATCCGACTACATGTATGACAGTTAAGGACCCTACTCAAGATGTCATAGACATACAGTTACATGCTACTCCCGAAGAAATTAAGAAATGGTCCGAACAAGGAGGGGTCCAGACAGATCAAGGATGGTTAACGAAGGGTAGAGCAACATGGTTTCTCCCCGACTCTATGGTTCAAGTCATTATTAATACCGCACATAGTCCAGCACATTTAGGAGAAAAAGCTATGTTAGACAGTATCCAGAACATTTGGTTCAACAAGCATTTACGAGCTGCAGCCAAGCAGAAAGTCCGTACCTGTATGATATGTTGTCAGTTTAATCCAGGTAAAAGTGTCCCGGTGGAACAAGGTGGATTCCAGCCCCCTGACCACCCTTTTGAAGTCCTCCAGATGGATTATATTCAGATGGAGCGATGTCGAGGTTTCAAGTATGTCCTTGTAGTTGTATGCGCTTTGTCCAGGTGGACAGAAGCATATCCAGTCCCAGATTACACAGCCGCGACCACTGCCAAGCAGTTGGTTCGTGAGTTCTTCCCCCGTTATGGACTCCCTAGAGTCGTATATTCTGATAACGGCCAGCCATTCTCATCTGAGTTGATGAAGCATGTTTCCCTTTTGTTGGGGTACCAGTGGAAGTTTCATTGTGTACGCCATCCTGAAGCAGCCGGTCTCGTAGAGAGACATAACCAGACTCTGAAAATCCGAATTGCAAAAGTATGCAAAGAAAAAGGTGTGGACTGGCTGGTAGCTCTACCAGTTGCTTTATTTTATATGCGCATGGTCGCACATTCCAGATCAGGTCTGTCCCCGTATGAGGTCGTATTCGGCCGCCCCCCAAATATGTGGGGTACTCCTAGACCCCGAAGTATTACCGATGTTTCAAGTAATATGCTGACAGATTACCTAGCTTCCTTGATGTCTGCCCTCAACTCATGTCGTTCACAGGTTGCCGCCGCATTTCCAGACAATACCGAGGTGGCACCGCATGAAATCGTTCCAGGATCCATGGTGTTGGTGAGGAATTTTGACAGATCAAGTCCGCTGGAGCCTCGCTGGAAGTAGCCCCGACAGGTCCTCCTCACCACCCGTACAGCCGTGAAGTTGGAAGGTCGCAAAGGCTGGGTGCACCTTTCTCATATAAAAAAGTTTTATGGACTGAAACCCGTCTTAAAGAACATTTCCCAGGATTTGAAGGATTGCCAAAGCACCATTTTTAAGGACTGTCCCGCAAAAGACAATGTTACTACACCCCCCCTGTTAGAGAAAACTCCGCAACAGGAGTATAAGTTAAAACTCCGGTCTAGTAAAATAAGTCAGTCAGTTTGATTGTCTAAGTCCTCCCCTAGGTGAAACGGTTAGACTGTTTCTGACATGTATAAAATAGACCCCCATAGTGAGAGAGTCAGCCAAAACTCAATCCGATGTATCGTTTTTCTAAGTTTCATATTATTTCTCAGCATTATGATTTCCTGCACCAGTTATGCATTTTACCTGTATCTTCCAGTTCCTCATGTAAATATGTCTTCTAATGCTACTGTAGAGCACATGTTTAGTGACCTACCTCCCCATGAACTCTCTTACCGCCTCGCTATGCGAAATAATTCCTTTATCCGCATGTTACATTACTCACACCAGACCAGCAATGCCACTAATTGTTGGGTGTGTGGTCGACTCCCCCCTTTCCAGACACCGAAGGGAGTTCTGCCACTTTTTCCTTATCCATTTTCACATAATGGTTCGTGTGGAGCATGGTCCACGTTAACGTCATCCTCAACAGATATGTCTTTTCTTAACAGTACATGTTTCCCAGACAAGCAAGGTCTCCCCCACAGAACAGGTTTAGATCTAGAAAATGAAGTGTATAATTTAGGTAACTATTCTTCGAATTTCATGGTCCTGAATGTTCAGTCTGATACTACTCCAGACTTACCTGCTATTTCAGTATTACCAGTCAAAGGTGAATTATGTGTCCGAAATTATGGTTCTGTACATGTAGGACATAGTGATTGTACTACTATTGTCAAGTATAGTGACAGTGGGAAATCTATTTTCAAAGCTTCACGTCATTCTTATTTTATTTGTGGTCAAACTGCATATGTTCGTCTGCCCCTCGATTGGGAGGGAACCTGTTACATTGCCTTCCTACTGCCACCTGTTTTCCTAGCCCCATCTGATTATCACAGAAACACACATCTAGTACACATTAGACATAGAAGGGAGTCCCCAATTGTCGATTATACTGAAACTGCTCTAGAACAATATACAGATTTCAATAGAGGTTTCTTCTTCTTTATAGGACCTATCCAGAATAGTAAACTGATCCGTAGGTTAACAAGAACCCTCGAAGCTGTAGTAAATGAGACTGCCTCTGCTCTAGGTAACTTAACCGAAGAGCAATCTGCTATGAGATTTGTCGTTTTACAGAATCGTCTCGTCCTTGACGTCATACTGGCCGATAGGGGCGGGGCCTGTAGAGTCATCGGATCTAGTTGCTGCATTTTCATTCCAAATAACGCGCCGTCTGTTTATTCAGCTATAACCAGACTCCATAAAATTGCCCATCTGATACACCAAGATCCAGGCACCTGGACATGGTCCGGTTGGTTCTGGAATATAATTTCCGCATGGGGATGGAAAATATTGTCCTTCCTAGGTATTGCAGTAGCGATCATATTCAGCTGCTGTCTCTGTATACAATGTGGCCCTGCGATTTGCGGCATTTGTGCTACCTCTTGTATTCCTAATCCCAAACCCCGTTCTAAATCCCGTTCCAGGATAATTCGAGACGAGCAAATGATACTGTATGAAATGATAGATGGTATCATGAATATTGATGTTTCCTGATGGAAACGTAGTGACAAGGAGGGAATGTGGAAAAGTAAATTCTGCCATGTTCTGTGTCCCTACGTGTCATCCATCATATGTTATGTGTGCATGATTAATATGCATATGTATTCCCTATGTTCGATTCAAGACGCAATTATAGTTGTGTCCACCTCTAGTATGTCAGTTTCCAGTCCTCGTGAATACTACGAATATCAGGCCTATGTAAAGCTACGTTGCCACGTCTCTCAGTGTGCACGTTATTTCATTGTAAAGTCCCCGTTTCTAGGCCTCAAAAGGGCCTGGACACCAGATTCAGCTCCTGTCTCCTGAGCCCTCGCTGAGGAGCGATACAGCCCCCACCTGTATCCTCGACCCTTCACTTACTTCCTGCCTCGCAGTGCCCGGTTCAGCCTGGCTCTGCCTCTGAGTCTGCCAAGAGTATGTTATGATTCCAGTTATCAGTTCAGTCCTCCTTCTCTGCATTCCTAAGCTACTGAACTGCATCAATAGTTTCCGTCATTGTCTAGCCTTTCCGGCTCCATGTAAGAGAAATACTGCATTTAATGGTCATTTAATATTCTTCATCACGCACTACATGTAGAATAATGCATGGTCCAGTCTTAGAGTCTGTTAGCCTTTCCCCTCCTGACTTCTAGTTTATATCAACATGTTCTCTAAACATCAGATACTAGATACTGCTTAGGTACATGTCGCCCTGACTCTCCAGACTTCAGTCTCTGCTCCTAGCACAGAGTTCATAGCCCCCAGCTTCTCCTAGTGATACGTCTTTGCCAGCTTGCGCGCACCACCAGGTTAGAGGTCCCGGCTCCTTAGGTAGCCCCCTCCATGTTTCCGCCCCATTCATGACATATTCTGTTACGTTTGCATCACATGTCTATGTATACGCCCTGTTACACCCACTTTCACCCTTATCTTTCGCGACTGCTACGCGTCACACCCTTTGCTCCACCCACTGCTCCGCCTATCATATGTACTGTAATGCAACTGTTTTACTATATATGCTTGTGTATTGTTATTAAATGCTAGCGCGCTCATCCCAGATCCAGCCCCGGCAGCTGCTGGGCCCTGCCATCCTATTCCTATGCAGGTTGTCCTGTTCCTGTCCTTTATGCTGTAATAAACCTGCGAAACTCCTACTACCTCGAATCTTGACTCTTATTTATTGAGCTATCTGTTATTCATTTATACATTCAAAAATAGGGTATTATTTATTTATTTACCACAGGGCACGCCCATCATATATGTATGAGATCCCCCGTTGCAGATCAACACCGCCAGCACAGTGGCAAGGAGGCAGGAAACATCTGTTGCAGACGCTGCGGAGTGTAATACCATTGAGTCATTAATTTATAGGCATTTTCCCGCTGTGGGATGCTACGATATATTTTGGGGATGTCCCGCCAGAGCCTATGCCATTGCGCAGGGGCAATGTCCATATCTGACAATGCCTGCCATTTGTCTTGATAGGGATGGGAAGACGCCGCCTGCGGGTGTTGTAGGATCTGATAAATACGAGACAACAGTCCCTTGGACTCGATGGGATGGCGGGCCAGTCGCTCAAAAGGGGTGAAGGCGCGCGTGGCCGCCTGGTACACGGTGTCTGGCGTCACCCAGTGCCATAGATGGGTGTACTGTAGTTGCGCCGTCGCCGGAACACGGAACTCCTCTCTACTTTGGGTGAAAGGTTTTATTTTTCCCCCCTCAAATAGGTCCGTGACCACCCTGCAGTCCCCTTGCGTCCACTTAGTAAAGGCCCGCGTTCGATGCGCCGGCGGGAAAGACGGGTTTCCTTTGATTAGGGTGTGCGGCGAGGGAAAGGTCGCCAGGCCTCTGCGCACCGCTACCGCGTCCCAGATGTGGAGAACTCGTGGGGACCGCCAAGTAAGCACTCTTAGAGCGCGCCACCCGCTGATGCCAGGCAAGGTCCCAGATGGTGCGCCCCGTCACAGCCCGATCCATGTGATGCCATACCTTCTCACTCTCCGTCACTCCCCACTCCACCACGAAGCGGAGGTGCGAGGCCCAGTAGTAATCCAGTAAATCAGGGCAAGCCAGGCCCCTCCCTATCCTGCGGTGTCATCAACAATTTCTGGGAGAATCGAGGCCTCTTAACGCCCCAAATGAAGGCAGTGAGGGCACGCTGGAGATCGCGGATGTTGCTAAGCGGAATGGGCGTGGGGAGGCACTGAAATAGGTAAAGGATTTTAGGGAGGATTGACATTTTAACGGCATTGAGCCTGCCCAGCCATGTCAGCACCAGGGGCTTCCACCACCGTAGCTCCTCCAGGACCGCTCGTCGGCACTCCCACCAGTTGACTTGCGACCATGTGTCCAGGGAACGGGTTATCTGCAATCCGAGGTAACGGATGCTCTGGGCGGCCCACTGGTACGGCGCCAACTGCTTGAGACGAGGGACGTCCGCCTAAGGAATGGTTAGATTGAGGGCCCAGGACTTGCCGTGGTTAATCTTAAGGCCCGAAGCCCACTCAAAAAGGGTCAGCGCTGAGTGGAGTGCCGGCAGAGACTCGTCAGGGTGGGTGAGAGTGAGGAGAAGATCGTCAGCAAACAGCGCCACCTTGTTCTCACAGCCCCCATGCGGATGCCATGAATGTCAGGCACCCGACGGAGCATTGCCGCCAGCGGCTCCACCACGAGGGCAAAGAGCAAGGGCGACAGGGGGGCATCCCTGTCGAGTGCCCCTGCGGTTGGGGAACGGCGCAGAAAGCTGTCCATTAATCCGAATCCGGGCCTGCGGAGCAAAGTATGGCGCCATGATCCTAGTGATCATGGCCGGTCCCAATCCAATCTTGCCTAGGACCGCCCGCAGGAAAGTCCAGCTCACCCGGTCAAAGGCTTTCTCCGCGTCCAGCGAGAGGAGGCAGGCTGGGATTTTCCAATGACGCGCCTTCCACACCAGGTGAACCACTTTGCGAACATTATCCGCACCCTGCTGGTTGGGAATGAAGCCAACCTGGTCTGGGTCCACAAGACCCGGCATGCGGGGGTCCAAACGTCTCGCCAGGATCTTGGTGTAAATCTTAAAGTCAGTGTTCAACAAGGCTATGGGGCGATACGAGGCGCACTGCGTCGGATCCTTGCCGTGTTTTAGAATCAGTGCTATCTCCGCCATTCCCATGTCCCGAGACGGGCCCGCCACATCAGTAAATGAGTTAAACAATCTCAAGAGGTGAGGTCCGAGCTACGCCTGGAACATGCGGTAAAAGGATAAAGGCAGGCCATCCGGTCCTGTGGTCTTCCCTAGTAGGAGATCCCGTATGGAGTCTGCTATCTCTTCCTAGGCGATCGGATCTTCCAAGGCCGTCGCATGGTACGGGTGAAGCGGCGTCCCCGTATAGGTTTGCAGGACCTCCGCCATAGCTCCTGAATCCGGTCTCTCCTCCTGATAGAGCGCAGTGTAGTAGGTGCGGAACGCCTCGCATTTACCTTTCTCGGAGACTGCATGCGTCCCATCAGGGAGCTGAACATTCGCGATGTGGGCCTTGGCCGCCCGTGCCCTCAACCGCCTTGCCAGCAAGCTGCCTACCTTGTCACCACCCTCAAAGTATTTCTGCTTCAGGGCCAACAGGGAAGATTCTGCCTTGTTAGTGCGCAGGAGTCGGAGCTGTCCCCTGAGATTGGCCAACCGCCGCCTAGACACTGCAGAGGTGCTCTTATGATCCCGCTGCTCCTCTTGCTTTATATCCCTTTCTAGCGCATCCTCGAGGACCCGGGCCGCTCGAGCCCGTGCAATCGAGAGAGTGGTGATATGCCCCCGAATGGTCCCCTTGAAGGCGTCCCATACGACAGGGAAGGGCGTCTCCGGCAAGTCGTTGCTAGCGAAGTAAGAGTCTATGGCCTCCTTGATGCTATCTACATCGGCTGCATCCCTCAGGACACTCGGTGGCAGACGCCAGCGCGCCTCTCGAGCTGGATGGACGGCTGGGTCCTGCAGCAGCAATTCAACGTGCGCATGATCCGATAGCGAGATGGCAGAAATGGAGGAACCCAGGACATCCCTCAGCAGGGCATGAGAGATGAACAAATAATCTATACGGGAGTACGAGCGGTGGGCATGGGAGTAAAAGGAATAGTCAGTCAACCCTGGGGAGCAGTAGCGCCATACATCGTAGAGTCCCAGGTCCGTGATCCGGGCACGCAGCGCCAAGGACATAGCCCCAGAGCCGTAGGCCGGGGCATCGCTACGGTCAGCGTCCGGGTCCCAGACTAGGTTAAAATCTCCCCCCAGAATCAGGGAGGGGTCCCCCCGCGGAACGTGCGTGTTAAAAAGCATGCGCAGGTACCGATCCTGCGACTGGTTGGGTGCATACACATTGCATAAAGTGAAGGTGCGTCGTCCCACGCCCACACTCACCCCGAGAAAACGCCCGTCGTCACTCCTGAAGGGCTTGGTGTCCCCCCGCCGGATGCCCTGTCTACACAGAATCGCCACACCTGCCGTCTTAGTGCTTGCTGCAGCCCAAAATTGGAGGGGATATCTGGGGTGCGCCATGCGCCCAACGTCTGCCTGCAGAAGATGGGTCTTCTGGAGAAATATGATGTCAGGGTTCTGCTGCAGGAGGTATCGCCAGGTCTGTTGCTTCTTATTGGGGGAGTTGAGGCCCTTGATGTTAAGCGTCAAGACCTTTAGGGGGCTAGGCAAGGGGGCAGCCTTATTGAAATTCTAATGAGTGGCCTGCGCCGCTCCATCCCCTCCCGCAGCCGTCCAACAGCAACCGCACCCCACACCAACACCACGCAAGCCATGCGCCATCATCCCACCGCTCCCCACCCCGCACAAGGAAAGAAGAAAGGGAGAGGAAGGAAGGAAAATAAGGAAGGCCAGAAAGAAGAGGAAGACAAAGAGTAAAGAAATGATCCAACTTTGGCCAACAGGGCCAGGTCCAGTCAATCCCGCCAAGGGGCATCCTACACCCGGGGGTTTGGAAATGCCCAGGGATGTCACTCCCTCAGGGATCACCAGGTAGTAGGGGCGTTGCCTGTCCCAGGGTCATCGTGGGTAGGAGCCCCAGCGTCGCCCACCCTAAAGATAGGATCCAGGGTGCAGAATCAGGTAGGGCAGCTGTCCTCAGCGGTGCCCTGAGGGAAGGGGAGAGAGCGCTCGCCCCCCAAGCAAGCAGATCACGAGCCGATCCGAGCAGACTTCCGCAAGCTCACGGGGTTGGCGAACGAGAAGCAGCCTCCTCTTGGTCACCCTCCAGGGACTTGATGTGGGCGATAATGTCCTGCTTGGTCTGGGCGATAATGTCCTGCTTGGTCTGGGATGCAGACTGCTCATCCAGTCGGGGCGATCGGCTGTGGCGTTGGACCGTGGTCCAAGATGGTTTTGCAGGGATACGCTCCTGCCTTTGAGGGCGCACTGGACTCGCCGGTGGTGATGTCGGGAGCTGCAGAAGCTGTGTCGCCTCCGAGAATTTTAAAGGGCATAAGGGGTGGCCCCATTGGTACGCAATGCCCAATTCCCGCAGTTTGTCAGTCAATGGTCAGAACGCTCTCCGCCGCTGGAGGGTGTAAGGCGCTAGGTCATGAAAGATTTGGATCTTGTGACCCCTGTAAGTAAGGTCCAGTTTGCTTCGCGCGGCCCATATGATAGCCTCCTTTTCCGTGAAGAAGTGAACCCTCGTCAGGATATCTGGGAGAAGACCGGGGCGGCGTGGGGACCTGGTGGGCGCGATCCAGAGTCGGCGCCCAGGCATCACTATCGCCCCACACCTCATGGAGGAGCTGCGCAACTAAAGTCAGAACGTCTTTCCCTTCTTCTCCGAGTGGCCCACACCTCAGAGTTCCAGGGCCGCCTCAGGAGCCAGCAGCCAACGAACAACAGGCCAAGTCCCCTCGCGAGGATCGCAAAATGGCGGCTCCCGGCCAGAGGAAGAGCAGGAGCCTGGAGATCAGAGGCGGCGGTCTTCGCAATTCAGCCCGCTGCCGGCACTCCCCAGCCCGCAGACACCAGCTAGGAGGCACGTTCCCGGGGTCAGCGACCCCTCCGGAGGCGATGGAATGTCAGCTCGGGCGCCTGGCGGGCGGTGCAAAATGGCGGCTCCCGCCCGAGGGCCGTCCCCGTCCCCTCACCGCCAGGCACCGCCGCGACCACAGACCTCGACAAGAGGACACTCAAGGCTCTCCGGGCACCTCAGGACCTCAGCTACCTCTGGGTGAGTAGCGATCGCCCCAGGATCCGCTTAAAATTGCTTGTGCGGGTGGTGGACGCCGAGAGCTCCCGAGAGACACGACCAACCACATCGCTTTCTAAGCCACGCCACTCCCTGTAGAGTTATTTTGTCCTCATTTTGTTGTACCCTCTATCCAATGTTTGGTGATGCACGACAACGCGCACAGACCAGCAATGATAAGCTCAACTAATTGGTAACGGATATACTGGTGTTATCGCTCTAGTGCCCTAAACAATGCTGATTTTTTTCTCTAATCTTATGTGTTGGTTAATTTACGTGTTCTCTCGCAATGCTATACACCAGATATGCTATTATATACTCTTGGCATGCATTGTGGTTGAGCTGGTGCTGTACTGCATGATTAAAATTGTAAAAGCCAATAAAAAGATTTAAACAAAAATAATCAGAACCAAATCTCGGTCAAAAAAATAGAAGGCATGATTACACGTGAAGTTTTCTCTAACTTCTCAGTTCTGCTACATACATAAGCACACAATTACAATGATACACGAAGAGTAAGCTGATCCTCATCACAAACATTCCAAAGCACTTGGCCCAAAGGCTCTGGCATGGTGTGCCAAATTTGTGAGTCTACGGAGGTTGCGGAGGTCTCCCCATATGCAATTGATTACAAGGGCAACAACTCATAACAGTTTACAATGCAAGTATTGTCATTTGCTTAACACTGGGAGATATGGACTTTGAGCTGACAACATCAACAACTGGAGAGCTAGGTCAGTCAACCTCCATTGTATACTGGTTCCACAATGCACTGTTCGCAGATTCTGACCCTCGGCTCTTGACCCATTGGCACTTAAAACATGTATTTAGTAATAGCGGTTTTGCATTAACTGCTTTTTCTAATTGCACATAGTATTTGCATAATTATTTTTAAAATATTTTATTAATTGCTGATTTTAATTGTTTGTAATTGTTTTACTTAATGAAACAATAAATACTTCTACTGGCCCAGAGGCTCACACTCACGATGTACATTTTTCCAACAAGACAGAACATTAATATGGCACTGTCACTTCCTGTTCTTCATGCTCTAGCGAAATGACAGTTGACAAAATAGAACCACTATGGATCTTCATGCATTTCAGGAAAACACCTCCTACACAGGGCACGCTAAAAACCCAAACCCTTCCGACCAAGCACAAACTACAGAATAGAGTGCTATTTGTCTGTCAAATTCTTCAGAGCAGAGTCTGTGAAATTTACATGCAATTACCACACAATAAAAATAAAAAAAAATAAGGAAAGAAAATTGAAGTCAAGAATTAAGTGAAGAGAAGTAAAACCTTAACAATGAAACAATATACCAGGCATCCATGCATTCCCTAATGAGAGTTATCAATAACGGATATACACAAGCATGCCTTACATTGATTTCCGGGTGCTATACAAAGAGGTTCAACTCTGACAGCAGAAATAGCAAATTCCAAAAAGAGTAAGCATTCTTTGAGAAATGATGATTCAGAGTAGAATATATGCAAAATCTAGGGACCTTGTGGGATATTTGGACTCTTCTACCCAGACCAAATTAACTACATGATATTTAAAATGTTAACTGAACTCACTTAAAAAAACAAGCATGTACCTTTAAAGGTGACCCTGGAGAAAGTCAATGTAGCAGCTTCAGCATGATGAAACGCCACCTTCAAAGGAGTGAGAATTGAAGCAAGGAATTGTCACAGTCAATGCATAAGAACATGAAAGCTTGACTAAGTGTTGAAAATAATCTGACGGCACTAGGCTAGTAAAACTGGTAATGTGCATTTTTTACGCAAGTTGGAAAGGGGGGCTCCATGGAAAGTTGAGATGATACTCTAATGGCAAAGGTTTTGAACGTGAAAGATGCAACAAAATCAAACCCATGTAGGCTCGCTCATTCATCCACAAATTACCCCGAATCCTGCAACTCTGTTTAGAAAATAATATACTCCGATTTAGCCAAGTTTTATTTCTTAAAATGACCAGTCACTGACAGTGCCACCTATTACAGACACACTTTCCACACTGGAGATCTCAAATAGTTAAGGTGGAGATCCACTATTCTCAGTCAAGACAAATCCAGAGAATAGACAGAGGGAGAAGGAAGAACGGGGTAACAAAGCAACGTGAAATGAGTTGGGGTGCGTTCAATTAAAGTTGACTTCAGTGTTCGCAGGTTAAACAGTACTCACCTTAAACGTGGTCATCTGGTGGCAGAGTGGCATTCAGGCACATGAGCCACATTGGGGTTGGAATCAGTGCTTTAAATGGGCAGGTACTATCAGATACATGCACTTCTTTCATTTCGAAGGAATAGTAAGGGCAACTTAGCACTGGTCCAATGCTTTTAATGGGAAAGTACCAGCACTCCTCATCAGCAAACAGGTACTCTGGGACAAGAAGTACCTGCCCTTCTATATTTCCATTTCAAACACTGTGGGGAATGGAGAAGGCTTATGTCTCCCTGACAAATTTCCATTTCAGGCACCTGTTGGAATGGAGGAGGTTTATCTCACATGGACAAATAGCTGGCACAAACGAGAGAACAGCAAGGTTGTGTCACTGAGAGAAAATGATGGGGTCAAGCACAGAGTCTTCAGCACCAATTCAGCAATGAAGGAGGAGCCAGATTACCGCAGTACTAGGAATACATCAAGTAATGGTTGAGAGTGTATTGTGAATACAAGATCATAGGTAGCAGTGAGACTGAGAAGGATGAAGGTGGGAGAGGTTATGGATGTGATAGGTAGGGGTTTTAAAGACAATTCTCATTGGGTACTATGACCGAGCAAGGCGCTTTGGACACAAGTAGCTAGAGATTGCACAACCTGATGGTGGTTAACGTCCAAGTTGGTTGCACAATCTTTTCTTAATATTAATGGTGAATCCCTCCTAGAACAGGAGGAAACAGAAGCACCCATGCACAGTAAAGACCAATGCGTTTAAACTGTCAATTCTAGAAGCACTCAAGTTCAGTGACAAAGCCCAAGGTTTGTTACTGGTTAGTGACTTCCAGAGGGCTGTCGAGGCTGAGAAGCCCCACAAGTTGTGGGGCCAAGAAAGGGAGCAGATGGACCCTGCTTTCAATAACCTGGACAGTTTAGTGATAACTCAAACCTACATATCATACGTTTCTTAACTATATTGTATTGTTTTGTAGCAAGGTCACTAAGTTTCAAGGATATAGTTCTATGCATTATTCGTAGAATGACAAATATGCGTTTGTAACACGTGAAGGTTTAAATGTAGATAGGAAATCTTACCATACACTGTCACACAGCAGATACAATTGCTTTACACTAGTATACGAATGGAACTCGAGTATTTCAAATGTTACAAATGTTACACCACATTAAAACCTCAACACTCAATATATTACTCTAAATTGCGAATAAGAACAGTAAATGAGTGGTACATTAATACATGTTCCAGTGTGGCAGTCCTGCAAGGCTTCTCCAGCACCAGTCACACTAACAGGAAATGTATCTCTAATCTGGAGTCTTGGCCAATACATTTCATTAAACGTGTTTAGACCGTACTACATAGTTCATAAAACTTGCCGCAACAAAGTAATGGCCTGGTGTAAGGATACCTCCTCAAAAGGAAGTCCTTGAATTGCAAGATTTATTTCCTAAAATAATTATAAAACACTTTCACATTTTCTGTTGAGCCTCTAATACTAATAAGCATTTTCCCCAGAACCTAAGAAAATGCAAGCATGAAATCAAAAGCAGATTGCATCAGACGAACTAATAAACGTGCGGTCTCAATAAAACACAGAAGAAAAAAATACTCAAATGTCGGGTGTTCTACAAATATGCAAAATACATGAAACTGCACAATAAATGTTAATAATAAATAAAGATTTATTGTGTTGTCTATTTAGTAGTAAATATTCAAGACACCAAGATTGAGGTACTATTTCTTCTTCTTCCCCCTCTCCTACTTCCCTTGCCCTAGTCGTGTGCTCCCTACCCCCGCTCTCATTTTGTTTTCACTGTACTTCCTACCACTGTCCATTATTGCTGCTCCCTCATTCCCTCAACCATTCAGTTGCTCCCCCGCTCTTTTTTTAACATATTGCACAGCCGATTAAGCTGCTGTCCAAAATGTCTTAAAAACATTGATAAAGCCAATAGATCTCACATAGGCAAGATATATTGGCTTTGCCAATGCTTGTCTCTTAAATACACACTGACTGTTAATAAGCACTACATTGGCGAAGCTTTTGGCCACTTACTCAAAAGCAAGTCTTATGTAAACTGTGTAGCTGTGAGGCAACAGACCAATCTGATTTCATGGACGAATGAAAGCCAAGACCTAAAAACCTTGATTGCTCCTCAAATAGATGCCTAACGAAATCTGAAAGCATGAATGTTTCTGGACACTCAACTACAGGGTCAATGTAGGGCTTTGTATTTATTCGCCTTGCTTCATTTGACAACGTACAGCAGTAAAAGCTTTAATAATTTACACTTCCGAAGAGGACTTTCATAGACGTCACAATTTATTATGGCTAATGTTCGAATGAAAAAAAGATAAGAGTTGAACAGAACATGCGGCTTTTATCTCCGATGGTGAAGGACGTGCACCTCTGCAGCTGAGGTTTCAGAAATGGCCTGCCAGAAAAGAACATATTCTCAGCCACACAAATACCCGCTATTAACCTAACCTAAAAAACGGAACCAGTTTAGTCCGCAATCTAAATTATTCTAATTATCAACGGCTGCAATCTGAAAAACACATCCTAATTTAGACTAAGAAAAAAACCGTAAAGCTAATACCCGTCCCATGTAGGCACATTTGACCAACTGACACGTTTCAGCATAGGCCCCAAGCCGCGACGTGGCTTCTGTCTACAACTCCGGTACAATTTCGGCCCAAATGACGCCAATAAGTGATTCCAATGGGCCAGACATGCCAGCAGGTGTTTGATGAGAGAGTCGAAGACAATGCTTTAAATGGGCAGGTACTCAGAACTACACTTCTTTAATTCGGAAAGTATTGTACCAACTCTGCTCCAATGCTTTTCAGGGGAGAGTGCCGGCATATCTCTCCAACAAACAGGTACTCTTGGATACGTTTTCATTTCAAGCACTGGACGAAGGGAAGGATGATGGAATCTGCTCCCATAGCAGCACAGTGATCGCTACCAGCTCGTTCTGGTCAGACCGAACCAGACGTCTCAGAGCGCACATTAAAACAATTTGGGGGAGAAAGGTTTATGATCACTGGAAACAGGGCTGATGAGCACAGTACAAGGGCGAAGTTGGTCCTGGGTTGCTTGTGTTCTGGTTCAGGGAGGACATGGCTTCGCAGTTCATGCCGGGCTGCTCCCATTGGAGCAGCATCTAGTCTGATTTGCATATAGCTGTATCCAAATTGAGCTGGCATGGTGTGCAAAATAAAGATGGGCTGGGATGCAGCTCTGGATTAATTACAAGTGACAGATGAATTCAAGCATTGCATCCATCACTTTTTGTATACTTTAGCACACCAAAAGTGGGACGGGTATGCCCAGACGTGGGTCCGGTGCACACTGTCGCTGGAACCAAGCTATACGTGGCTGATGCGGCCATAACAAGGACAAAACCTGTCCTGGGTACTCTTGTGGTCAAGTTCAAGGTGACCTGGTTTGGCAGTTTGAGATTAATTGTTCCAATTGGAGGAGGGTCCAAAATGATTTGCATATAGCTGGGTCCAAACTGAGGTGGCAAAGGTGCCAAATAATAATGGACTGAGATGCAGCCCAAGTAATTAGTGGCTGAAATTAATTCAAGCATTCAAACCATCACTTTTTGTATACTGGTAGCAGGGTCATAGCTTCAACTGGTGCAGCAGCAGCACTGGGACCCAGAGGACAGAGGGACCTTAACCCCTTGCAGTGGAGCTGTGCTCATGACGATCTGAGCTCATCATAACTTCCGCGGACGGCCCACACGGGGCTAATTCCCTGCCTGTCCGAGCGTTCTAAAGGAGTGGCCGGAGTCGTGATGAGCCGAGCTTGTCATGAGCACAGCTCCACTGTGCAGCATGACGAGCTGGGCCCGTCACGAGCACCGCGGCGCTGCGCGCGGCCCCTCCGCCCTCGCATAGTGGGGGAATTAGCCCCGCGTGGAAGGGGTTAATCCTGATGATTACTGCAGTTCACAGTTCAAACAGTAGCCACGGGCCCCATTTCCTTCCTTGCATTTGGGCCCATGGCAGGCTGGCTATGTGACTGACTGAAAAACAAAGAGTGCAAGAGCATTTCCAGATCTGCAACAAGCCTTCCACTCAGAAAGAAAAGACTGTTGAGGCATAATTCCCTGATTATGTGGGAAGGAATACAGATCTTACAGAAGTCTTTCTTTACAAACTATTGACACCATGATCAATCTCCACGTTATACAAGGTAAAGAATTTCTCCGTCTGGCCAAGAGATAGGCTGACGTCAACAAAAAGTGGGGAACTTGAAGCACCGCCAGAGGATAACTGGAGGGCGAGCCGAAAGCTCAAGACTTCAGTTTATACAGAATAAGTAACTTCTGAATGTGTTATTCAAGCGAGAGATGACCACAAAAAACAGATGAAGCAGGGAATTTCCACCTCAGCTGAAAAGCAGAAATAGGATATTTGGGCAATACAGGACATTCATGTCCTTATGTTCAAGTTTGATGGAATGAGGTACTGCGTCTTGGGTTGGGAGATTAGAGCAGGTCCTATGTTAAGGGGAAGCAGTGGAAAACACTATATTCTAGTAATGGACTTTCCAATCACTAAAAGAGATAACTGCTGTGAGTAGGAAGGATGCCACCTTCCATTGAGCACTGATTGGTGTGGCGTTTGAAAAGGATGGTAAAAAATAGATGATGTCCCCCATTGCTTAGGAGGGTATGGAGGAGTTGGAAGTAGCATTTATAGTTACAAGACACAGGCCACAAACAGTAATATTGCTGTAGACCCTGCCACCAGCACCAGTTGTGCTCGAGCAACCCCAACTATAGATATTCGCACGGGCATGCTACAGAAAAGGCAAGTTGGGAGAACAATGAGGAACCTGAAGGGAGATGACAGATTCATTAGAAAGAATGTTACTGGCTTATTAATTTAACGGAAATGTCATGTAATGTGCATTTATAAACCACACTATCAACCAAGAGGGTATCCTGGCCTGTGTGCCTAGCCTTGCCTTTGGTAGGTTAGTTAATTGAAAAGCCAGGTCTTCAGCTTCTTGCGGAATTCAAAAAGGAGGTGGCTCTCATGTGCAGTGGGAGGCCATTCCACGCTTTAGGAGCAATTGAAGAGAAGTTTTGTCCTCTTGATGCGGTTCAGTTTTTGCATGGGATGTTTGCAAGTAGGAGTCCTGCGGAGCGAAGGTGTCACAGTGGCTCGTAGATGGAGAAGCAACTGTACAGGTAGATGGGGCCCAAGTTGTGTAGTTTCTTAAATGTGTTTGTCAGGGGTTTTAATTGAGCGCTTTTGCCTATTAGGAGCCAGTGTAGTTTCCTGAGATGTGGTGTGATTTGAGTCCTCTGTGGGAGACTGAGGATGAGTCTGGGTGATGAGTTCTGGATGGTTTGCAGTGTTCTAGTGAGTTGCATGGTGATACCAGCGTAGAGGGTATTCCCCTAGTCCAACTTGCTGGTGACTAGAGCATGAGTGACAGTTTTTCTAGTGTTGCTTGGGAGCCATTTGAAGATCGTCCTGAACTTCTTCAGGGTATGGAAGCAGGAAGCAGTGACAGCGTTGACTTGAATGGTCACTATCCATTTTACTGTTGACGATTATTCAGAGGTTCCTGATGTAGGTTAGAGTCCAAGCTACTAGATGGAGTCCCGTGGTGAGGTGTTCTTGCAGTAGATCACTACGCTGGTGTCTGCGTTGAGCTTGAAACAGTTGGTTTTCATCAAGTTAGCGACCTTGATCAACCAGTAGGTGAACGTTTTACTTGTGTTGGGGGGTATTAGCATAGAGTACGAGTTGTGTAGGGAAGGATGTGTCTATTGTAAGCACGGATGACGCCGGTCATAGAGATCACGTATGCATTGTAGAGGGTGGGGTTGAGTGATGAACCTTGAGGCACTCCCCAGATGAGTTTACAGGCTGCTGGAGAGTAAGGTGCCAGGCTGACAGCTTGTGTTCTATCCAGTAGGAAGGAACAGATCCAGGGAAAAGTGGGTCTTTGGATGCAAATCTTATGCAGGTTACTGATAAGGATGGGGTATAAGGCCATGTCAAAGGCTGCAGAGAGGTCTATGAGAATGAAGGCTACAACGCCTCCGCTGTCAAGGATCATGAGGATGTCATCAGTGTACGGGATGAGTGCAGTTTCTGTATTGTGGTTGGGCCTGAATTCTGAATACGTGGCATTTAGATTCTGGTGGTTGGTGAGGCGGTAGGTGAGGTGTCAGTTGATTAGTTTCTCGAAGAGTTTTGCCAGGTACGGTAGGATGGAAATGGGTCTGTATTTGGAAAGTGTGGCTGGGTCAGTGGATGGTTTCTTGAGCAGAGGAATGACGGTGCCATGTTTCCATGTGTCCGGTAATGTGGCTGATTCGATGAAGGCGTTAAGGAGGGTGTTAGTGCTTCACCGATACGTAGGAGTCCTCTGGTGAAGGCGTGGTGGAGGCAAGGGTAAAATGGAGCCCTTGAGTGGATGGTCTTTATGGTAGCAGCGATTTTGATGTTGGTGACAGCAGGCCACAAGCTCAGGGTTTGTTTATTGAACGGGATGGGAAGTTGACTTGCAACATTAATGGGGTCCACTTGAGAGTCGAAGTTGCTGGATATGGAGGTGATTCTTTTAAAGAAGAATTCTGAGAGCATGTTGCAAAGGTCTTGTGAACGGTTGATGTTGCTAGAGGCAGCAGGAGGCATGGTGAAACCTTGGACGATGTGGAAGATTTCTTTGCTGCTTTTAGTGCTAGTCTCGATGCAATCTGCAAGAGCTGTGCTCTTGGTGTTATGTATCTGCTAGTGGTAGCATATTAGAGTTGATTTGAAGATGTCTATCTGTGGTGTCAGTAAACATAAGTTTAATGTGATGTGAACTTAAGGTGTTCCATGTAGATGATGTAGATGGTGGGAGTGTCCGTTTAGGTGGTGCAGCTGATGGTGACTTTGAATATGAAGGGTACTCCACCTCCGGGCTTGTGCCGATCTTGCCTAATGATCCTGTATCCGGCAAGGATGGCTGTAGCGATGTACGGTGCAGAGGTTGAGTTCAGCCATATCTCTGTGCGAAAGAGCCAGTTCGGAGAGTGGTTGTGCCATATCTTCTTAGCGTGTTTGGTGAGAAGCGTGAGTTGAGGAGCATGCACACAACATGATTTTTGGGCAGTGTTTCATCTGTGTGAGCGGGTAGCAGGCTTGTGAGTGTGTACGAATGGGGTGCTGTTGGTGCAGGAGTGGTGGGTGTAGGGTATAGGAGCATGCATGAGAACCGGCAGGAGCTGCCTGTGAATGCTCCTTCCGTGTTGTGTGACAACAGCACAGCGAGTGTTGGCTGGAGTTTGGAGCATGAAGGAGCGCAGCAGCGCATCACTGAGTAGGGGGAGAACTAGGGTTCCTGGCTCTTGGCAAAGTCTAGGTGTGGACGGACGGGCTTGCCTTTTGTGAGTCAGAGTTGCGTCTGTGCTGAAGCCACCATCAAACAGGCCCAGAGAGGAAGGAGGAGGGCTGAGTACCGGTGGCAGGACACCAGTGATGTCGCTTCCTGTGCAGATGGATGATGGATACCCCTACCTGAACATACCTCATCTTGGACTAATCATTAAATGTTAGCTACTGTACTATAATGTTTTCAACCGAATGCAGGCTCGCCCACAGCATTAGACAGTCATGACAGTCATGCTTTATGAATATATATGGAGAGATGAGCAGTGGCAGCTTGCCAGATGGTCAAACTTGTTCCACTCATAGCAAATATGAGGAAGTCACTTTACATCTTGTTGACTGAGGTCACAGCCCTTTAGAGTTCTTGCCATTTCACATTATTACTCTAAGCACAAAATGACAACCTGGAAATCATTTGCTTTTTTAAAGGGGCAGGAGACATTTAGCATCTGCAAAACCTACACAGAGTTGATCAACAAGTCTGTACTCCTTGGATCTGATAAATTGTAATACATTAACAATTGATTCATTGTAATTAATTGGAAATAAAGGCTTTTGATCCTTTTTTACGAAAGATGCAGTACCAGAAATTACATAAGCTGCTGAAAAAAAGTAAGATTGAATATTTCATGACTGAGTTCCCAGATAATTTATAAACACCTGATTCCTTGACTAAAATTGTAAAGTTATTCAACACCCTACTTATTGATTCCGATTTCACAACCAGACCACAAATTTAGATGTATTTATTAAAACTCATGGGTTTGGTGTGCTAAGTAACAAGAAAAGTTTAGTTACATTTGGATACAATCTTTCTGTTGGACACCAGTGCTTAATTTGAGACGGTGGTTTCAGGTGCTTGGCAACAGCACTTAATTGTCAGCACAGGCACTTATGATAGTCTGCCACATGGTGGAGTTGTCTAATGTTTAAATGAACACAACAACAGAGGTTTAATAATTCTATTTACATTAAAAATCACCAATACCTGTTGTCCAAGCCATTCTTCATAGTTTCGGGTGGCCTGGAACAGTCTGAATTGTCACATGTTTAGGAGTGCCATGGTTAGTAGTTGTGTTACTGTCATTGGCAGCACTGGCGGGGACAATAGGTGAAGCAAGTTGCAGTGGCCTCCTGAAAACAGCCCTGGCACTTCTTCTCTTACAAATTAAGCACTGGCACTACATGGAATCACTTCTCCTCTTATTCATATGTTTTTCCTTCATCTAAGACTACTTTGAAAAGTGCAACTTTGACCCTGATGTTGACCATGACCGGCGCTGCCAAGGCACTTGTCACGTCTCATAACCTCTCATGTTCTCCTCCTTTATTGCCTTAGTGTACATGAAGCCAATTTTTCACTCTTTGTGCTTGGGCCCAATTATCTCAGGAAGACCACGACAGAATAAGAAACGGGCTTATGTGCTTGGCAGGTCCCCACAGGCCTTAAGGCACAATTTCTTAGCGAGAGACATCCCTGAAGCACTGTAAAAATATAACAATGAGAATTTCATGAAACAAATATCAGAGAGTAGCTCTGGATCAGCGTAAAAGGGTGTGGAAAAAAAGAACTGGCACCAGGGTGGTGCTGTATGATTCCAGCGAGGTCATATCCGTAATGCAAATTTTCCGGAAGTCGTCTGGTGCTTGAAAGGTATTCAAGATAAGGACTCTGCTGGTAAAAGCATCTGTCGGAATATAATATTTTGCAGATTTTTTTTTTTTAAAGATCATACCCCCTCAATGAATTCACATAATATATCTCATGGAAGTACCATCAGGAAGTTATGGATCTGGCAACTCCAAGGCATCAAAGTCACCACCAGGCTATCTCAGAACTGAATTCCACAACTGTCCTTTTCACCCTTAAAAACATCTGGACTCGCAGGAGCTTTATTAGACACTTTCCACTCCATCTGTGATCCATTTTCCTCTTGACTATTGCTATGCAAAATATTGCCCTACTTTTTTTAATTCACTAGTGCAATATATGTGTGCAACAGGAAATGAATATTACTACTCTCATCTGCTTGACATTGGCAACCAGTTCAAGCACATTACACAGATCAACTACTTCAGTTAAAAAGACAACTGTTTCTTTACTTGCCAATTTTTCAAAATTTGCTCTACTTACTCCTTTTGTTTTACTGCCATTACCCCCCGGCTGTCCTTTTTATTTGCATTTATCTCTCTTCCCTTATACCACTTTCTTGACATGCCTAATCTTCGTCTCTTACAGTCTCATTCCCCCATTGCTTAACATGCCTCAATTTAGTCACACTCGGCTCGGCACACAAGGCCATCCTGATGACAGCTTGATGGGTGATTTTGTTTCCTTAAGAGTTGATATACAGCTCACCTCCAGATGAATGATTCATTCCTTATCCAAAATTACAGAAATCATTTCGTGGTTTTATCACTTGAAATTAGGCTTTTTAGGCCAATTGGTGCTGTCTACTGATTAGCTGTTTTTTCAATACTTTGCCTGACCCTAAATTGGTGGAACAGTGAAGACAATGTGATTCGTCTGTAGTGCCTGACTTTAAAATGGTGGCATATATACACTTTTTTTTCCCTTTGTGCCCTGTTAATAGTGTAGTTTCTACTGTGACATTGCCCTTTTACTGTAATTGACTCCTCTCATGCCCATCCCATTTGCAGACGCCCTGGAACCCACTCAGATTCTTGGACTTTCCACTTGGTCCCTTTGGATGGCTTTCAGCACGGTCTTCTTCAATCTACGTGTGATCTTTTACGCTCCCTTCACCTATTCCATTTGAGAACTCGAGGATAGTCGTCGCATTTTTCCTCTATTTTACTCTCTTATTTGAGCTCCCTCCTCACAAGGGGCCCTGCTTAAAATGGAGATCCTAACGGTAAGAACATCCTTCATCATCAACTACCCAGCCAACCTTCCCAAGAACGCTGCAAAAAAATTCAAAAATCGAATCCTCAAGGCCAGCCCTGAAACTCTAGTTTCCGACCCCTATTTCTGTACTAACAAGGGTTACCTGGTGAACAGCCTTATATTCTATACTAGGAAAAGGGCCTGCTGGCGCACAGTGCTCTGCTCCAAGCTGCAAATATCAGGATCTAAAAAAACTTCCCACGGTCTCAAGCTTACAATGTCTCCCTCGCAAATCTCTCCTCAAACTAAATGGAGATAAATCAGAGATCCTAGTGTTAGGCAATCAATCCAAACCCACCACCAAGCTTCTGTGGCCACCATGCAAGGGACCAGTCCCCGCCCCAAAAAAGGAAATAAAAAGCCTGAGGGTCTGGCTCGATCAGGACCTCAACTTTCAAACACAAGCTAGGAAAACCGTGGGAACCTGCTTTGGCCTCCTACCCACCACACGCAAAATCCTTCCGCTCTTACCCCCCCATTCCAGAAAACTATTCATGCAAGGCCTCATCCTGTCCAAACTGGATTACGGAAACGCCCTATACTTTGGCGTCCAGAAATCGGTCATTAACAAACTTCAACTGGTCCAGAATTCAGCGGCTAGGCTGCTCACAGGCACAAAAAACGATTTTCCGCTAGGCCTGCCCTAAGTTCCCTACACTGGCTCCCAATCCATGAGAGAATCAACTTCAAATCCCTCTGTATCACACATAAAATTCTACACGACAAGGGCCCCCCAATCCTGCGTTCCCTGATCAAACCATACAAAGCCAACAGGAATCTCAGATCCGACCACCTCTCTCTAGCAAACGTCCCCAAAATCAAGAAGGCGCGGTCAGGAGGACGCTCATTCTCATACGACGCCTCCAAACTCTGGAATTCCCTTCCCCTCAACATTCGCAGGGAAATCGACCTACTAAAATTCCGTAAGCTCCTGAAAACATGGATGTTCTCTTCGACCCCTTCTGCTCCCGAGCCAATTTCATGAGTCCAGCGCTGGGACGCCCCCCGGGTAGCTATGCGCTCTATAAATCCGCTTCCAATTCCTCGCCCTTCCTCAAGGTCACCACCATTATCACCCTCTACAATACTGGGATCATTCTTATTCAAGCCTCCAATGACAACCTTGCTAAGTTGGCCATGATCTACCCCACCCTTAAGAAACTGGTATACTGTAATTCCACTGACCCCTACACAGCCACCACCTCTCAGTTAGGATTAGCTAGCTCCCCCTCCATTAGCAATTACGAGTCCCTCTCCCTCACTGAATCCCTCCCTGTCTGGCAACGTTAGAAACGCTTCACCCTCGGTTGGCTGGCGACATCCTCCCAGTTCACCACCTATGCTATCTGACGATCATGTGGTCTCTTTCACCCCATTGACTGTCTTCTCAAATCTGGGTGACTATTGCGAGGGGTTGATTATTCAACCCATTTTATCTCAGCGCTCTTCAGTTGATAGCCTTTCCTCCTCCCCTATAACACTGCCCCCAGCTAGTCCCGTTTCTGGGCAACGTTCCCCTTTCGTTTCTTTTCCAGCCAACCCTCCGATCAATGACCGCCCCCATCTGCAATATTTAATATCTCACCTCTGAATGGCCCTCTACTACTCTCCGACCAAACACAGAGTCATGAATCTCCCTCCGTCATAGTGGACCCCACAGTTCTTCTCCATGACTCGCTGACACCCTCATTCTCTCCTGCACTCCCTCCCTCCCCCGACCATTAATTAGTTCTGGCAGCTCGCCTTGATGATATATCTCTACAACTGTTAAATCTCTCCGCAGAGCTACATGACGTGAAGGCCCTCTCGAAAGATCTTCTCACCATGCTCAGTAGTACTAATTGGCCCAGAGTCTCTACAGGTCATGGTGATCACATTAAACAATTTTTAGCCCCCACCATATCGAGATCTATTCCCGCCCCAAACTCACCACCCCGTCCCAGAAGCCCTAAGCCCGACTTAGTGAGTTCTGATCTTTAAAACCATCTCTCTTCCGGCTCCCCTAGCTCCAATGCTAACCTGACCCCGCCGAGGCAAATACACTCCATCATTCCTAACCCGAATAGAGACCCTCCACGCAACCTGAGATGTAGCAACTCTGACAACTTCACTAGGGTGACCATCAACCAGACTTCCTCCCCCACAAATCCGTCTAGTCTCAAGTGTGTGCTATTAAATTGCAGATCAGCTAATAAACACGCCTCTGATATCTTTGACCTCATCCAGCACAACGATTTAGATATCATCATCCTCATCGAAACTTGGCTAAATCCAGCTTCTACTCCTATTTTAGACCTCCTAGTAACTCCCACTCATGATATAGTCAGGCTTGACAGAATTTTGAAACTGGGTGGTGGTCTAGCCTGTATTTATAGGAATACGCTCTCGATCTCTCTGGTGGAGTCCTCTTCCCCCTCCTCCTGCGAATATCTCTGTCTCAACATTTCAAGTAAGAACCTATCAATCTGTAAAATTCACACCTTTTACCACCCACCGGGAGATAATCTCCCTTTCATTGAGCACTTAATGGATATCATCTCGAGCAATGTCGATTCTGCAGTATCACAAATCTTCCTAGGGGATTTCAACCTGCACTGCTCCAATCACAATGACCCAGCGGTATTGTGCCTCAAATCATTTCTACATGATAACGATTTATCACAGCTTTGTGACCAACCAACCCACACGAAAGGGGAAATCCTTGACCTTATCATCTCCAAGGATCAGGCCATCTCCTTAGATTCCTTAACTCCTTGTGATTGGTTGGACCATCACAGCATCCTTTTCTACATTAACAGGGAGGTGATATTGAGGAAGGCTCAACCTGGTAAATCAAAGATTCTGAAACGAGATCTCAGATCAATTAACCTTGACAAACTAGCTACTCATTGTAAATCCGTCCTTGCCTCCCAAGCTGATCTGGTTGAGGTTCAATCTCTCACAGACCACTACAATTCGAGCATCGCCAAGATCATGGACATTGCCCCACTCAAGCTTAAAAATACCTCATCAAAAATTTCCAAACCATGGTACAATGAAAACTTAAACTCTGAACGTCGCAATCTTAGAGCAGCTGAAAGATCCTGGCGTTCCAATCCTTCATCCAATCAACTAAAACTTCTGAGAGATGTCAGAGGCCTTTACAACAAACAGATCAAGAAAGCTAAGGTTGACTACTTTAGATTACAACTAGATCAAGCGGCAAATCGCCCCAAGAAACTATTTGAACTGGCCAAACAGCAATCTGTTACTGCTCCAAGCCTCTCTGATTCGAATGGCATCTTACCCTCTTGTAATGACTGACGTGTTCTCCTCGGAGAAATCATGTCTTATCTCCATTGACCTCGCCTCTAAGAAGGCCCTATTGCCCCCTTCATTAGCTGCCTCGGCCTCTGACTGCCTTGAAAGGCGTTTCCTGACCATCGTCGATGTTAAGAATAATGCATTTTGGGGCTCTTTTTGTCGTTTTAGTGAAAAAGACATTGGAAAAATTCTCCAGACTATCAATCCGTCTAACCACTTCAGGGACCCGCTGCCTCCAGCCATCTTCAAGGAAATCAAGTGCGCTCTCATCCCCACCTGGACCAGGATTGTTAACGCCTCCTTATCTCAAGGCTTGATCCCCGACTGTCTAAAAGCAGCCCAGGTCTCACCTATTCTAAAAAAAACAACGCTGACAAATCGGATCTCAATAACTTCCGATCTATCTCCAACATCTCCACCCTTGCGAAACTTCTTGAAAAATGTGTCCAATCCCAGCTCTGTGCTCACATTGAGAATTACCAACTTTTAGACCATCATCAACCAGGTTTCCGGAGGGGTCACAGCACTTGTACACATTTTTGATGACATTCTGAAAATGCTTGATAAAAACGAATCCTGAATCCTGCCTCCTGATCCTCCCTGACCTTTCCTCTGCATTCGATACAGTCAATCATGACATCCTCCTATCCATCTTACAAAACAGAATGGGTTTCTCGGATCAGGTGCTCCTCTGGTTCTCATCCTTCCTTCTACATAGATCTCAAAGATTCAAGTCAAACCACTCTCTCTCTCAGACCTCCCCAGTACTTATGGGGGTCCCCCAAGGATCAGCCCTTTCACCCATCCTCTTCAACCTTTTCTTGGAACCTCTCACTAACCTACTTAACTCAATGAACATTCTCTTCCACATGTATGCTGACGACACTCAACTCTATTTAAAAATGTAATTCCCGGATAACCTCATCAAGCTAAATTCTATCCTCATGTTGACTCAAAATTGGTTAACGGAGAACCATCTCCTGCTCAATGCCTCCAAAACGGAATTCTTGCTCATCTCCCTGGCGAACCACACCCCCAAGATCGACCTCTGGATGCCACACCTCACGGCTTTCAACTGTACTCCGATCATCATAGACTCAGCCAAATCGCTAGGAGTCACAGTGGACAGTCACCTGAATATGAAGACTCATATCAGCAACATTTGTAAGGGAGCAAACCACTTGATGAGGTCTCTCAGATTGATCAAACCCTTCTTGCCATAAAAGCATTTCAGAAGAAACAGGTACCTGCAAGGGTTTTATTCGCTATCTTACCAGAACTCAGACTTGATAGATCTATCTGATTATATATCTGATCCAATTTAATTTGGAGTCTGTAAAATTAATCAAATAAAATACAACTGTTTGCCAAATTATTAATTCAATGACAAATATGTAAACATGGAGAAAAAACTAACAGCAACACGGGGAAGATTTTATATCAAAGAATTTTTCTTTATATATTTATAAATTAAACAAAGGGTACAGATCATTAAGATTCAATCAGAGACAAATGAGAAAAAGTAATCGTAAATCCTCCTAATACACATTTGAATAAAACAAGTCCAATCAAAATATGTGAAAGCAGAACACTCCTATTTAAATAATAGAGAGGATCATATGCAATATTAATTTAAGCTGTAGAGATGGACTTGATGGTCGACGTTTCGGTCTTCTTATTCAATTTTGAAAACCATCTTCAGGACAATATTTATTATAATGTGACGATAAACCCTTATTCTGTATACAACCAAGTCCGCAGACAGTAGTGATTTATGGAGGAACACAGATTTTTTGGTTTGCTTTTCACTATGTGTTTGCGACATAAGTTTTACAGCGAAAATGTTGGTCTGGCCAGGACTTCCTCTTTGGTCAAGTTTTCTTTTAACTGCCCACCAATCTTGTGCAGACGAAAAGCGTTCTTCAATCAACTCTCGAAGCACTCTGATCTTCACTATCCTTCCGACACCAAACAGCAATCGATTGCTGTTTGGCCCATCTCTCAGCCCCTCCCTCCGTTCATCCACTCTCTGCTTCTCACTTCGCTTTCTTTGTCCCCTTCCCATCTCCCAGCTCTCCTTTCACATGTCTCACTCTAGCCGGTCTTTTCTCTCTTCCACCTTTGTCGTTCCTTTCTCCCCTCTCCCCTTTGACTCCCTGCCTCCCTCCTTCTCCCCCCTCAACGCCAGGGCCATGTCTCCTTTCACTGTTTACATAGATAGACAGAGCCCTCTCTGTGTCCTCCGCTGCAGGTATCATTACGCTATCCTTGCTGGGAGCACCAGGCCAGCTGGAAAAAAGTCCAGCCTGCAGCAGAAAGCATGCTCACCTCCTTGTTACAGACTAAACCTTTCAGATTAAAATATGCGCAAGTTTGTCTGCAAACCTGTATCCTCGGGGTTTTCTACCTTCAGATTCTAGATTTGGAAAAACCGCATATTTCGTAGTTCCCAAAAAAACATTTGACACCTGAAACCATCTTCGCCCCGACGACCATCATTTCCAAACATAGATGACTGTCTTCACCATCAAACCGAATACCAGTCCCATGACAGATCACAGGAACCACTCTCCTTCAGCCCAGAGTTTCAATTTAAAAACGAACTGCATTTTGGGATGTTGTCTGTGTCAGTGTTGAAAAGACAAACAGACAGACAGACACACAGACACGCAGACACGCAGACTCTTGGTTGCATGGAATCACCTTTTAACCTTACCATAGGGACCAACATAAATAAATAACTAGTGCCACAGAAACCACAAGCCTCCACATTACCACTACCCCATAGACCGAATCATCGAAACCCATCAACCTCCACAAACCATCCTTGTCAATCCAAACAAATCACCAGAACCTCAGGACAGATCACCAATATACACACACTTTCTACTGTGAAGTTTCTCATCATTTGCTATAACACAGGAATGCTTAAAATAAGACCAATCCAGACTCAAAGGAATGTTTAAAGATGCAATGTAAGAAGAACAAGCATTGGCATAGCCAATAGGTCTTGCCTTTGGGATCTTATAGGTGTTTAGCCATGCAACAGTTGATGTTGTTGCACCAAGGATATTGTGCTGCATACTAAATACTTCTAAGGTCCCAAACGCGAGACCTATTGGCTATGCCAATGCCGGGACACCTCCTCATGAGGTAGCTGTTCGCGCTTTACAAAATGCTCTATTATCATTTGACTAGAGTTGATGTCCAGCATAGCTCCTCAGGGAGGCTGAATGAATCTTCCTTCATGTGGCATTACAGTTTTAAAGCAAGGCCTCAGTAAATGGGAGAAAAGTTTCTTTATCTTGCAGGTGATCTGATAGAACTTTATTAAACAAGTTGCATTTGCCCATAGCAGGATGTGGGGGAGCTCACAAGGCTCTAACAATTGCTGCAAATTAGGGAGGTTACTCTGAAGAGGCCTTTTGAGAATAAAAAAAGTTCAGCTCAAAGACTAGTTCATCCACTTGTGGGCCGTTAATCAAGACACAGACTGGCAGACTTTCGTATTTGTTTATTAGTTGTAGGTAGGACGTGCGACAGTTTGATTCACTTCCTCTAGCTCCTTCCCTTGTACTTATGTGATCAAGCTACAGACCAATGACCGAAAAATGTAATCAGCTTCATACTGGTCAGGCATGGGAGAGGGATTGTGTACCTTGGAAACATCCACATTAAAAATAATTGTTTTTGTAACTAGAATTGCAGCACTAAATATAGCAATGTAGCAGACACCACTACAATGTGAAAAGCCAAGTCTTTTTCTTGAATAATAGGAAGTTTGTCGTCTGTCCTAAATCTGTAGGAATCAGGTTCCAGGTCTGGAAGACAGATTGAACAATCATTTGCAATGCAATAGGTCTCGCATTTGCAAGAATATGAGCTAGTGGCATTGTAAATGACAATGCTTTTTATTTATGTGTTTTGTAAACTAGCACTTTGTACATGTAGTCCTTGCAAGGCTGGCAGTAAAAGAGGTGCAGTTACTGCCAGCCTTGCTTGTTGTAAGCAACGACTATAAGCACAAAGTGTGTATTTATGCACCTTGTAAAACACATAAGTGGAGACCTATTGAATTGCAAATAACTGTCTAACATGATAGTTACTGGAAGGTATGTCAAAATGACTAACAATGGGCTAGGAATTTGAAAACTGGGCTTTTTTGGCAATATGGGTTAGAAGAACTTAAGTAAAGGAATAACTAACGTTTATTTGTCAGAACTTGGAAGACAATAGTCTGTTTTGCCTTAAGGGTGAATAAACTTTTTTTTATTTCCTCACAAGTTCTGTGATGCATAAATTATCCTGCATTGTGTTATCAATGGTGACCTTTGTTTATTATCCTTTGGAGACACGATGTTTTTATTTTAACACACTTTCACTTATTTTTTAGAATGGGTGCATTGCTACATAATTTAGAGACCTCATAATTATGCTGCTATTCTTATAAGTGTTGTTTATTAAGACATGAAGGGTTATTTGTAAAAACAACAAAAAAAAGCAAAACAGGCATTAGTAAAAATGCAAGTGAAACCAACAAATGCCAATTAAATAGACAGTGAATAATGCCTTGCAAGTAACGTATCATTGGCAAATTGAATGCGATCTAAAAGTTTGTTTCTTGTTTAAATACACAACTAAATACTCCCTGCCATTTATTTATTTTGTTTTACTTGTTGATAAGACATCTCTGTGTTGCGACCACAGGGAACTTTTCGTCATTTCGTTCTGGTAACTGCAGCACTTATTTGCTAACATAAAATAATGCAAATAACGCTCCTTTAAACAATGATTTCTAAATCCAGGGCGTGCTGAAGCTGTAAAACGTTTTAATATATTTGTATTATATTCCTGCCGTTATATTTTTACAGCTCATTGACCGAGAAGTGAGTGCAGCGCGCAGTTGCAGGTATTTCATAGGAGCAAGAAAATAAGAGGAAGAACTCTTCGGACCCTGGCTCTACGTTATCCGACGCGCCCCTTTGCAATGTCTGGCCTGTCCACGCCCCTTCTGCAACACCACCATGCTACTAAGCCCGTGAGGGAACTGCGGTGCTGCGGGTTGCTGTCTTCCTTCCTCCGGGACATGCTGGGCTTCCGATGTCCCATCAGGATCCCAACACCACCTCCTTTCACTGTGCACACGATCAGCAGGTTCAAGGTAGCACAAGCGAGAGGTCGGGCGCCGGTTTGACAGGTAGAAAGCAACATTAAACGCGGTGACCCTGAAGCAGTCACCGCACTCAATCTTAAGGTTATAAAAAAAATGAAGGAGCACAGTGTCCCAGAAGCAGGCACCACGCTTATTGGCATGCGCTCCAACTAAACTTATGGCGTGGCTAACTTTGCCCTCTGCCTTGTGTGAAGTCGCAGCGCTGCCGAGACGCTGTGCGTGTGCACATCTCCTGTCCGGCATGTGTCTGCCTTGTGTGAAGCCGCAGAGACGCCCTGCGTGTGCACATCTCCTGGGCATATGTATGCCTCACGCCGTGCGTGTGCACATCTCCTGTCTGGCATGTGTCGGCCTTGTGTGAAGTCGCAGCGCCGCAGTGAAAGTGAAAGCTAAGACCGCCAGAGAGGAGACGCTGTGCGCGTGCACATCGGCGGTCCAGGCAAGTGCACATGTCATGTCCCCCTTCGGCAACCAAGTCGACAACAATAGATCTCGCCAAGGCGGGCAGCGCATGCGCTGCATCGCTAGGCGAGGCCTAAAAAGACTAGCTCTCTATTCTACTGCGGTGGAAGTGATGGACCTTAACTGTTGAGGAGAACCTGGCCTCAAGGCTTGCCATTGTATACAGACTGGAAGTTGTAGTTAACAGACTATGGGATGCATCTTGCTAAGCCAGATAAGCAATTCAAGTTTTAAACAGGATGTGCTTCCTTACTGGTAACCAGTACAGGCTGTTAATCATGGGTAATCACAAACATTTTCCCAGTGGCCACAAAGTTTAGACTGTGATGTGACCGAGGGCTGTACCGATGTCAGCACGGTGGCAGTCAAGGGTTGGGGGGTAGGTTGGCGGTAAGATTGATTGGGTGTTAATGGAAGCAAAGCATACACATCTGGTGTCTGAATTGCGAAATGGTAAACCAAAAACCTGGAATTAATCCTGGCTTCTCCACTTAACCAAATTGTGTGACCCATGGCACTTGGTTTATTTCACTTTCCCTTCTTTTTCTTCATTATGACATATGAAGACATCGGAATACATGACTATAGAATGTGCACTGTACGAAACCTTCTGCTGTGTTTGATTTAATAAACTATAATGTTGTTCAGGTGTAACAGAAACCCCTGCCACCCAAAGAGTCCACATAACTAGTTTGCCTCTTAGTTCACTACTGACATTGTGCTCAGGGTGGGAAGGGGAGAATTAATGTTTGAAAACTAGCACTTTTTATAAAAACTTCTAAATGCGCTGCTATAATTTGATGTACTAAGGTGAAATGGTATTGGGTGTTAACAACCTACGATTTTGAATTTTGTATAGAGTATCATACTTTTGATACAAGATGTCTTTAAAAATGAAGGTGTTTCTAAAGTTAAGTGATGCAGGACACCCTAGTTCTTTAACTTCAAGTAACCTTTAAACAAATGCTTGCCTGTGTTTTTAACATATTTTGAATGTTAGTGCTGAGTCGAATAAACAGCAGCCCAGTGCTGCTGTTGACCATGTAATCACATGTAAAGGTCAGGAGGGCTGCATGCGGCCCCCACAATTATCTTGAGTATCACTGCTGGGATGTACTTTCTTACAGTTGTTTCTTTACTTTGTATTGCTAAAGATTTTTATTGTTTCCAATTTTTGCTCCACATATATTCAATGAGGCCAAGAAATATGCAAAAGTGATAGTCTAGGCTTGAAAGCACAGAGTCAATGCCTCCTGAAGTTGTTGCACTTAGTAAAGTTATGAAAATAATATATTTAAACAGAAAATTCCTGATTTTACAAAGATGGCAAACTGGGGGGTAAGCAGTAGCAAGGAATCAAACGAACATCATGATGGAATGGCTTGCCAGAAAAGCTGCAGCTTTATCTATGAATCACTCTTCACCAGAAGGTTCACAGTGTTATTTAAAGCGGTTTTGGCTCATTCAGTCATTTGAGCAAAGAAGCAGTTCATGAAAGATGACCTGGACTGACCATAGTCCAGATTTAATTTTAAAAATATCTGAATAGTTGCCATAGTTCCGAAATGAAAATCCAAATTACCTATTGGTCAAACATACACAATTGAAAAATGGAGAGTGAAAGAAAACTGTAATCCATCCTAAAACAGAAGTAGAACACAATCAAAGACTCCAGTCTTGTTTTCTTTTGGATTTTAATTCTTTCTCCTTAACATATTAAATACTACTTCTACTGGTTAGTGGGAGAATCAAGTCTATATTTTGAGTGGCGACATACCCTGAAGATGGAAATGAGCCTGAGATCTCAAATTCTGAGCATGAGGTTCATAATTTACACTTTAATAAGGATCCCACCAAATGATCACACAAAAAATGAAATAGCTCACATCATATGCTACAAAATTTCACAAGCACCTGCAATGCACTGGAATCATGTGTCCACTTTAAAAATGGAGAAAAGTGATTGAGTCAGATCAAAAACATTTAAATAAAGTTTAGATTAATTTATGATATGGGTGCACACAATACAGTCAAGTGCACAGAGTGCATAAAACAAAACTTGCATAGTCAAGTGTTACTGTAACATAAGGGCACATGCAGTAGTAGGTAATAGATCTATGGAAAAAGACATGGCTGAACAAACGTGGACAGATTAAATATTTGGATTGATCAATTCAATATTGAGCATTATATGACCTTTCTTACTTATTCATGTCAACAGAATGAAATTAAATAAAAAAAGTATTTTCCAATGAATGATAAGGCTACCATGGAAATTCAAAACAAAAAGCAGTAAAGTACTGAAATAAATAACCTACAAAGATTTACAAAATAAGTAACACTGTAACTCTATACAAAAACATTTACATACCTTAAATAAATACCAACACTCAAAAGCGTTTCGTTTTACTATTTTTATTGATTTTAAAGGCATACTATAACAAAATACATAACATGACACCGACGGTAAGACACTGGCAAGTTCCATGGTGTTAAATGCAACAGACAGGGGCTTGTAATGCTGCCTGACAGTAGGGAGAAGTGGTTGTAAGAAAATTAGGAGTTCATTTTTGCTGAACAAGAGGGGAAGGGTGTAGTAAGGAAGAGAAATAGGGAACAGGCTGAGGCTAGGCTACTAAAAGGCAATTGTTTTTATACATTACAAATTTCATGGTGGTTTGTGGGTTTCCAATCTGAGACAATAGTCAATGGTCAACCATGAAGGTTTTCTTTAAGTATTGTCCAGAGGTTGTTTTTATCTGTCCTAAGAGGTGTAGAAATAGTACTCTCAGTTCTAATCTAGGAGTATTGCAAACCGCGTTCCACCAATTATTTATGTTTGGAGGGTCAGGAGAATTCCAGTTACTCCTCGGTAGGGGATTACTAGATGGGATTTGAGATCTTGGGTCCACATGTAAGGGGAGTATTTTCATTTGTTGGCCGGAGAAGGCTCAGTAGTTGTTCATCATATTATGGGGCAATAACGTCTATATTTTTCCAGGAAATGTTGGTCTAATAATATTTTATTTGTGAGCATAAGAATAGTACGTATTCTAATGTAGCTACTTTTCTTGGCACCACCAATCGAGGGAGGGGCGGGAGATGAAAGACATCAAGGACCCAAAATAGAACTTCGGTTTTGTCTGAATATAATTTGAGGAAGTTGGCATCCAGCCAGCCAGCGACTCTTTGTGGCTGGTCGCAAGATAAAGCTGAACATAACATGTAAGATGTTTAGCATTTTTCCCCATAATATGGCAATTCCTTCTCATGGTTTTCCAGCAGTAACATATCTCTGCCAAGACTTGACCCCCACCTTTGTTCCTTTAAGTCTCCTTAGCATCAGCATACCAAAGCTTTAATAGTTTTTGTGGGTTCAGAGTGCCTAAAGGCAATAAACTGGGTGTACGGCATTCTGGAAATGTAAAAAGCAGATGCAAGCAAAATCGCAGTTTTGGATACCTTTCTTTAGGTAGCGTAGGTCAATTTTGCACTGTATGTAAATGAACCGCACTCATATTTTTTAACATCAACTCATCCTAAAGTGTCTATCTCTAGGTGCAAGACTTCCTTTGGCCTTGACTGGCTAGCTGCAAGATTGTGCTGAACATGTGTCAGTTTTTAGCATTTATTTCCCCGAAACACATTTGTTTTCTTCGGTCTTCCTCACTCAGGAACATATACTTTCAAAGGTTTTCCCCAAATGTGTGTTCCCCTAAGTGTTTAAAGTGTGGAATACCTATATATGGATGCATTTTAATGGGTCTGAGCAGGGATCCACAAGCTAGATACTAGGGAATGTTATTGATTGGTCGATTCTACCATGGACGTCAGCAATATATATAGGCCTGGCTAGCTGGCACCCTGGGGTATGTCCCAAGCCTAGACATTTCTGAAAACTAAAGCCATCGGTAAATCCACTGTGATGTAGCCTGAATGAATCCATACATTGTTTGTTTCCCAGAATCCCCAGCAAACGCCAAAGTATGGATATAAAACACACACACACACACAAAATTCAACTCTTTTCTATGACAGAAAACATTAGAAAATTACAAACTTCCTACCATGCAGTGTTCCCACACCCGTCCTGATAAAAACAGCATCCCACTTGAGGGCGGGTCAACTGTATAAGACGGAAATTACGCAGTCAAAATTGTGACCATCTGAAGATCACATTGACACTAGATTGACAGTATATGCATTCACACAGTCACATTGTGGTTTAGGTTTGGTCCACCCAGAGAAGAGATACTGTTTTGAACGGTAGACTTGTGGTAGGAACTTCACCATTTCCTACACATTACAGAACTTTCCATCACAGAAACGTGAGGATTTTTCCTGAAGATAAGAACAAATTCAAACAGTGTCGGGGCTCATCACTGGCACGCAGACATTTGTTTCTGCACCCTAGCAAAGAACCAGCTGGTGTTTGAATACTTTCTTAGCATAAGAAAAGTTCCAAACGAAGTCTGTCTCCTTTCTGGGGCACACAACTGTTTCTGGGCTCCAGAAAGGATTCTGACATTGTTTGGATTATTCTTATATTGAAGAAAAACCAAGTGGCACATGGATCTCAGCTGGGGCAAAGACAAACCCTTTCCTTTCCCAAAGCTTCTCTTGGAAAGAGAAGAACTCTGAGATGAAGCAGCTGCCTGAAACTGAATTAGGAAGAGGGGATTATAAGAGGAGAGACTAGTAAAAATTCAACTCTCCCTTCGAATTCCCACCTCTTGATCTTTTTTCTGTTGGAAGAGTGGTAGGAGTGGTTAGAACCTGGTTGCTCCTCCAGATCTCTCTCTCTCACCCCTCCTTTCTACCAACAGCAAACAGTTGCTTGAGCCTAGTAGACATGGCTAGGGAAGAGCCGAGGGCAATAACAGCTGCCCTTATCCCATCCATAGCCTTGCACATCAACTGGATCCTTAGATGGTCCTTGGAGGGGCTAGAAAAGCCTTTGAGAAGGCCAAAAAATAAGCACCGGGCCAGATCATTAGTGCATTTGCCAGTGCCCAGAAAGGATTGGCCACTACCTAACAACTCCCGCCCCCAGGGCCAGAAAGAGGTTGTCCCCCATTAAAGGGGGTGGGGGGGAGGGGGGCGGGGTGTCGGGTATGGACAAAAATTGTTATTTAAAAACGGCCACTCAGAATATGGGGAGATTCTTGGCTGCCCTTGATGTTTATATACGACATATGGGTGACCTGGAGACACACTTTCATGAGATACATACATATATACAGCCAAGGAGTTAACAGTTTCTAGTCTTGAGCAATAAGTTCAATGAAGCAAAGAGTTCTATTCTCACAATCTCTGTATGAGACTGTATTTGTAACAGTAAAAAAAATTCCAGTTGTGAATAGAATCGGTCAAGGGGCGAATTGTGATGGGCGCCACATTAATGTGGATTTTGGGATTTGATTTTTTATACAGTATTATTAAATGATCAGTTCTGTTTTGTCTCCACTGAATAGACAGTCTGATGTAGTAGCATAGACAGATATTTTGTTTAATAGTTTAGGGCTGCACATTTCTGGGTCATTAAGAAGAATAAGGATGTAATCTGGGTGTGCTGTTAGTTTGTATTTGCTGTGGTAGATTTGGAAGGCTTGTATCAGGTTGTTATTACTCATTTTGCTGAGTAACAGTTCTAGGGCCAGAATGAAGAGAAGTGAAGACAGAGTGCACACTTTTTGTGCCACTTTACAATCTGAAAACTTGTATAATAAAATTGTTTACTAGCATGTTGGCTTACAGATGTATATAAACAATTTAAGTGTTATTTCAATTCTACCAGGTAAAAGATTTTTGGTTTCTTAGCATATTGTGCTATACCTCACTAAATATTGCCTAGTTCACTTTTAGTTGAGGAACTGATACTTGTGAGGAGTTTGATGCTCGGTTCTGCTATTCTTTTCATGAAGCCCATTTGATCTACTTTTATAATGAGTAGTATATGGTTCTCTAATCGGGAGGCAAGGATTTATAAATTAATTTTAATGTCTGCATTTATTAATAATATTGGTGTACAGTTCTTGGAGAACTGTGACTTTTTCCCTTTTTTTCCGAACGAAACATATTGTGCATAATCAATGATTCCTCTAGTGGCTGTATTCTACAAATGTTTGAACAAGGTGTCAAAACTTGGTGTCAGTTCGAATTCAAAGTATTTCTAAAACTCATTGTAGCGGCGGGACTAGGAAAAGGCAGGAGTCGTGTTTTTGTGATTCCGGTATTTATTCGTTCATACAATGAATCAGTACAGGTCTTTCTGGTCGGTACTCTGCGGGGAGATCGGCTCCGCTCTCCTCGGGTCTTCCGGAGTATTCCCTCCTCCTTTTTCCTCCGGGCGGGGCTCCTCCTTCTTCGGGACTCCGGAGGCTCCGTGCTGTCCACCCTCGCCGGCACCGAAAAGGGGAAACAGCAGAGAGGCGGGTATCGGTAACAAAGAAAAGTACTTTCAATGGTGCACAGGTAAGGGGCCGTGGGGAATCACCCAGTGCTGCCACTCCCGTCAGGGACACACCCTTACTATACTATGGAGGGAAGTGGAGGTGAGGGTAACCCGGGATTGTACCAGAATACGTAACCCAAACTAAGTGAGGCGCCTTGCTCTCCTTTTACACCAACCCAGGAAGCGGTCACGCACCTCTGTGAGCCGTACCCCTCCTGGAGTACGGCTGGGCGGATCGTGGTGTTGGCCTCCGGGCGGGTCCTTCTGGTACGCTGCTCTCCAATCCGCTCCCGTCGTCTCGGGGATGTCCGCTGTATTCCCGGCAGTCCGATGTCTTCTCTGTTCCTGGGTCGGGGTTTCCTCCTCCTCCGCGAGGCTACCTTCGCTGATCCACCGTCCGCTGTCGATCCACGCCTTCCTCACGTCGCCTCGTCCTCCACTTCTCCTCTCGTCCTCGCTGCTTCCCGCCACTCCGCTCTCCTTCTCACTGACCACTCCTCCGGTGTAATAACACACCTGGGACTGTTCGGATTCGTCTTTTATCCAAGGCTCCGGCTCCTCCTCCAACATACCTTCGGTCCAGTTAAAGGGCCCGTCATCTTCGTCGTCGCAACTGTATCTATCGGGTCCAGACCACGTTGCTGAATGCGGGGGCTGTGGAGAGAAGAGGGGGGGGTCACACATGGTCAGTTCGCGCCCTAGTGCGGGGCACGCATGGGGGTCCCGGTTACACTCATGTATGTTTGGATAGCAAAAATGTCAATTATTTTTTAATTTCCTTATGAGTAGGTCTGGTTTCCTGGATCAGTTTTTTTCTAACTCCAGTCAGACATTAATAGATTTTTTATGAAGGAAGGCTATTTTAGCCAGCCCAAACTTTTGAAGTAGAGATTTCTGAGGACTTGATTTAAATTTTTAAAAAAAGGTTTTTGTTAATGCAGTTTATTTGGGATATGATTTTTTGGTTGCGTAGGAGTGATGTATTAAGTTCCAAACAAGGACTCTTATTGTGCATGAGGTTTGATTGAAGGGAAATTTTGATAGAAGCGATATCTGAGAGGACAACAAGGGTAATTGCAGCATTAAATATATAATTAACAAGCTTTTGTTAACAATTGAATTGGCAATCCTTACGTATGAGTTGTGAGGGCTTGCAGTATGCCCACTGGCTTGGATCTGAACTCCCCAAGTGTCAATTACGACTGATTCAACACATTTTCTGAATATTTTCTTATATTAGTTTGAAATGTATCTAGTTTGATCAGGAGGAACATGGCAGCCGTAAGCTAGCGGTCGCGGCTGATGCTCCCTCAGTCAGTGTGCTGATTTCCTCTAGGGGGCCCCTGAATGAATTAAGTTTAGTTTTAATCCCCTTATGCTCCTCACCTCATCCTCACCTTTGATTTAATCCCCTCCTACCCTGGAGATTAGCCTGCTCTAGAGTGGTGAATGGTGCCTGACTCCTGCGGTGGATCTACGGTGCTCCGAGCCTCACGGTGGGTGGGCGCGGCTTGCGAGTGCTGGCGCAGCGGCGTTGCTTGCATTCGGTTCCAGGTCACAGGCGGAAGAGTCAGCACCTGACCTGCGACTATGCGAGCCTGAAGACCAGCGCAAGGAGGAGTTTGGTGCTCGAAGAAAGCCTGAAGACCACCGTTTGGAGAGGGGAGAGCACAATAGGGTGCCTGTACAAGGTAGGGCGCTTACTCCCTGACGCTCCCAATAAACCCGAAGCTGAGGTTTTCTTCTCAGAAGAAGGTAAGAGCCTCTGTAGCCTTTCCCGAGACTCATTGGATCTCCCTGATTGTTGTGTGATTATATACCGGCAGGGAAAGCCATCAGAGTTTGGTAGAGTGCAAGGAGGGTCTCTATATTGTATGGAGATATGTACTGCCCAAATTCAGCAAGTTGGTGCTCCATTACCCAAAGTGTGTAGGTATACCCTGCGTACTAGGACTATCAAGTCTTCTGCTATTATTTAGAACACAGTGTCAACGCGGCCCCCCCGCACTCCCCTGTTGCTGAGGTCAGAGTATTTGCCAGGCAGAGTAAGGGTGTTACCACCACGGAGACTACAACTGGAGCTAAGGGTAGAGGGAGAGGCAGGGGGAAGAAAGTTCCATCTTCTAAAGTAAAAATCACTCTTCATTAAAAACGTTCTATAAAGTTCTGTCTACTCCTACGAATCGGTGCCCCAAGAAGGGAAGCTCTTCGTTGTCCAACAGCTTGCAATCTGACATCCCACTGAGCTCCGCTTCTTCCAAGCTTCATGGTTTGCCAGAATCATCTCTAACTATCATGCAGTCCCCTGTTATTCCCAATCCAATGAGTGGTTATGGGGAGGTGGAGGCTGAAACGGTTGGGGATCTTCTCTCTGCCATTCACCCCATGGTAGGTTTTTACAATAGGTTCTCGGTTCTGGAGGTTCAGGACGCCCAACCAAGTCCTCACCCTGAACTAGTAACCTCAGCCACCCCAGTAAATTCTTCAGGGCCCGGGTCATTGGCGGAAATCTTACTGTCCCTTAAGGAAGACATGGGGAAGAGATTTAAGGTCTCGGAGTCAAACCAGGCAGCGATTGAAGCACCATGTGAGGCGCTAGCCCACAAGCTGGAGGAGGTATCCCTAAGAACGGATGCACTGGAGTTGGAAATACCAAAAATTAAGGAGGCACTCCATACCTCCACAACGGAAATGGCCAAGTTAGCAAAATAAAACAGGGCACTAAAAAACGATTTAGAGCGTTTGGAGAATCATACAAGAAAGAATAACCTTAGACTTATCAACGTTCTTGAAGCTCTTGAAGGAGCTGACATTAAAGGTTTTGTGGTCTTAAAGGATTCTCCTGATTTAGGCTTGGCTTTTGAAATACAACGAGTCCATCGTCACCCATTTAAAAGAAACCCAGCCAAACTGAAGCCTAGGAAAATCTTGATAAATTTTCGTACGCACACTGTTAAAGAAAAGATTCTATCTGCGGCTCTGAAGAAAGGACTAATAAATTCTAGATCGTTTTCTAACTTCTTTTCTTTTTCTATCAGATCGGATATATTTCACATAACAGCCACAAAACAGTGGGAGCTGTGTAAAAGAATAAAGACTCTGAATAAGCTGGGGGCCAAGGTTCAATTAAGGTTTCCATCATCATTGCGCATCATGTGGAGTAACCACATGTACATGTTCCGTTCAGTAGAGGAGGTGGATGTTCTTATTGATAAAATAAGGAATGAGATTGGGGTGTAGGGGGGCATTGGTGGAGCAAGATGGGGTGCCCTGGTAGCATTCTGGGCTATGAGTTGTATAGTTTTCCTTGTTTTTCTAATTAGCCCGAGGGACAGAGGCCAAATAGGCTTAAAGCCTAATAGAAGGGAGGGTTCCCTGGGGGGGGGGGGGATGGGGTCACGGGGGGAGATGCAGGAGTTGGTGGTGTAGTGCACGGGTGTTGTAGTGGGAAAAAAAAATAAAAAAAATATATCCTCAATCTCTATTTAATATTTGACAGTCTGCTTATGATCGTAGGCCCGGGAGGTATGATCTACCCCAATGAGTAGTGAGGTAAAGTTTATCTCATGGAACATCAACGGGTTGAGATGCCCCATAGACAAAGATTGATCGTGAAATATGTAGAGCAATCCCCGGCCCAAGTTTTTCCTATCCAGGAGACACATTTAAGTCATTTTGAGTGCCGTGTTATAGTTGCTAAATATCCCTGGGTAAAATTTTTCTGATCTGCTGAGCAAAGAGTACATAAGAAGGGGGTGACTATTCTGATAAAACAGGGGGCTGATTGTACTATTAAATCAATCCAAACTTATCAGACAGGGAGATGGATTGTGGCTCTGCTGGATTTTGGAGGGTCTAAGTTAATAACTGCCTCCTTTTATGGCCCAAATATTGATGATCCGACACATATTTGTAAATTACAGTCTAATTTGATGGAAGCAGTTTCGTCCATAATTATCGGCAGCAATTTTAACGTCCTCCTTGACCCTTTAAGAGAGAGGTCAAATCAGAGCCGATATGTAGGAGCACCACGGATACGTCGAGCCTTGGGAAACATGATACATGATTTGGGGCTTGCTGATTTATGGAGAGCAAGGATGGACGATAAACAGGGCTACATCTTTTATAGCAAGAAGCATGGCCACTCGTCCAGTATCGATTAAGTTTTCTTAGATAGGCCTAGTCTAGAAAATCTGACCTCTATATCTATTTTATCTAGTCATATATCAGATCATGCTCCTATTTTGTTTGCATATGTAGGAAAAAGATATAATCTTAGTCCCAGATGTACGTTAAAAGGGTCAATGCCGTGACTATTTCTCTGTAAATATCGGTTCGACCTCCATGGACTTTGTATGGGATGCTTTCAAAGCCAACATAAGGGGTCTGTTACACTGTTTAATATGCTCAAAGAATAGGGCAGAGGCACATGAGCCGCGGAATCTAGAAGGGTAAATTCTTAATTTAGAGGAAGCTATCGGAGCTATCAAGGGAGTCCAGAAAGGAGGTTACAAGTCCTGAGTGATTTAGAATGAGCCTGCCAGGACTTTAGGGGTAGGCTAGACCAGAAGGTGAAGGCTCAGTGGACGACTCAGAACATGCAGAAATTTGAGTATGGGGAGCAGGCGGGTGATCTTCTGGCATGGAAAGCTAGAGTAGAACGATCTAAGAACAACATCAATTAATTAATAATAAATGATAACGGTGAGACATCAAGTAGCATGGAGGACATGCAAGCCCGCCTTCTCTCCCTGTTCTCAGAGCTGTATAGAGAGGAGACTGTGCCTAACGCTGAAACTGTTCAAACTTGGCTGAGGGATAAAGCTCTACCAGAATTAACACTAGAGAGTCGATAAAATTTAGATGCTCCAATTACTGAGAGGGAGATTAGAGTGCAAAGCTGGAACGACGGCTTCTTTTTAAGAATTGCAGACGCTGAATGGTGAGATAAGGACAAAAAAATGTATCTAGTTTGAGAATTTCTGTCTAGTATCATGTCAAAGGTACTGCAGTCGTCAACTGAAATCAAGTTAGTTCTGAGTAGTAAGTGCCTAAGAGGCCTTATACTTGTACCTGGAAGTTTGGGTCACCTGATACAGGGGTGTAGACACTAAGACACATAGCAGGGTATGGATTTCTATAGTGGTACTGACTTAACTACCTTTATTATCTGTGGCAAATGCAGCTACTGAGACTTTCAGTTAATTATGGACGAAGATCTTCTTTCCGTCTGTTTCCAAGTTTATATTATTTTCAATATATTTTTGCTTTCGTTTGGCAGACTAAGTGTGTATCATATGAAAGCAATGTGCACATCTAGGTCATTGTGATGGACTAAGATTTTTTTCTTTTTGATCTGGTTGATATGTTCCCTGATGCACCATTAATTATGTTCCACGTGGTGGTGGGATTGCTTTGGGCTAACATACAAGAGCTGTATCAATGGCTGAGAACTTTTTGCTGGAAAATACATCAAATCTGGAAATTCCATTGGATGTTCTGACCTGGCTGTTGTTTATTATAAGGTTATAAAATTGATTACTTAAAAAAAAAGTTTATTCGTGACCATGTTCATGCCTGGCGTAGGCAGTATACAACAAAGGTTTTACTTCAGCTGTCATTACACCACAGACACCATCAAGAGACACTACTTCAAATGGGATCGTTATTCTGCAGGTAAGTATTTGTAAATACAGCTATTTAAAAAATGTATGCACTTAACCTTCACCCTCAGAAATATACATCAGTGTATGTATTAAATCATAACCCTAAAAGATCCAAAGCTACCTCTGCTATGCAAAAGGAAAAGCAGAAACAGAACGATAATTACTAGAAAGTCACTGATGTACACAGTACAGTAAAATGCGGATATCATAAAAGATTTAAATGATGTGTGTGATCAACAGTATTTCAGAAGAATTGGCCAGCACAGTCAACCATAGGTCAACTGTCCGATGTATTTAATTATAAATGCAATGATACCTGCTACCAAAAAGAGCCCAACATGTTTCAGTAAAATTGTCTTCAATTGGATCATTTGTTGTCATTGCATTATTGCTTTTAATTGTGCCTAAGTGCATTCTGTTGAAGTCGTTCATTTTGTACAAGTTTGTCTCCAAGTCTTAGGTTTATGTGGTGATGTTTGGTTCTGCTACATATAAATCCATTTTGCAATGTTATAACAAAGTAAGCATAGAATGCATTTAATATGATTTAATGTATGTGTGTGGAAATCCCTTTTGATGCGAGTATTCAATTCAGTGGCTTATATTTGCCTCAATAGTCCTCTTATTGGTTTCCTTGTGTAGTTTTAAAGTGCCATGGAGATGATGCACAAGTTGCTACTTGTGTAACGATATACCTGTAAGAGACATTAGTTACGGATAGATTCCTTACCTTGGAATAACCCCAGGTCCCCCCCAGGCGTCAGACTGAATCCGGAAAGTTTTTCGGCAGAGGTACCCCTGCGCGTCGGTAGGTGGCGTCTTGCAGCTCCGCGTCCATCGCTGGCGTCGTAAGCGCCGAGATGACGTCACGGACACTACTTAGACGCCACCCATGCACGCTGTCAGATCTGTACACGACTTTCCGCACCAGAAACGCAGAGCCATGCAAGAAACGGACCACTGGTGCCATGAAACTAGGGCCCTGAAAGGGATGACCTTAACCCTAGAAATCAGTTCGCAGAATGAGGAGAATGGGTGGGGCGGTAAGAAATCTATCACTAACTAATGTCTCTTACAGATATATCGTTACACACGTCGTAACTTGTGCATCTGAAAGAGACATGTTAGTGATAGATTCCTTACCTTAGAATAGATACCCCAGCAATACCAACCTCGGTGGCGGGTCTGCGAACAAGATTACACCAGAAAGTCACAGAGAAGAGAACGGCCAAAGAAGCAGTCTCTCCGGACTTGACTGTCAAGACAGTAATGCTTGGTAAATGTGTGCAACAAGGCCCATGTAACTGCCTGACAAATGTCCTGCAAGGTAACGCTGCGTCCCAAATCTGTAGAGGCTGCTGACGCCCTGGTAGTATGGGCACGCAACCCCATAGGAGGCTCCTTCTTAGCCAACGAGTATTAAGGTTTGATGCATAGAACAACCCACTGAGAGATTCGTCCGTTTGTGCACGGCCTGACCTTTTTTGGCGCCCACGTAGCCAACAAAGAGCTGGTCATCCACCCGGAACGGTTGTGTGCGCTTCAGATAGAACGAAAGCACACGTTTTAGGTTCAGACGGTGGAGCCTCTCTTCCTCTTTTGAAGGATGCGGAAATAAGGGGGGCAAAGGGATGGTCTGGCCGATGTGAAAGGGTGTGACAACCTTCGGCAAGAAAGAAGGACGGGTTCTTAAAACCACCTTGCCCAGGAAAGCCGTCTTTAGAGTGAGAGGACGTAAAGGACCTTGTGAAGGGGCTCAAAGGGAGAGCACATCAGATAGGTCAAGACAAGATTTAAGTCCCAATGAGGCATTATGAAAGACACAGGAGAAAACGTGTGTGTAATGCCTTTCAGGAAACGATTAACAACCTGATCTGGAAGCCTAAGAAAGGTGGAGATGGCTGAAAGATAACCTTTGATAGTGCCCAGAGCAGAGCCCTGCTGGGCCAAAGATAGTAGGAACAGAAGGACCTCAGAAAGAGGGGCAGAAAGGGGATTCACAGGCTTTGCTGTGAACCATGCCACAAATTTGTTGCACCTGCAGGCGTATACCGTCTTAGTGGAAGGACGCCTGGCTGCCAGAATTACATCACAGACTTCGGGAGGAAGATCAAAAGTTGTCAACTGTCGCCGCTCAATCTCCACGCATGGAGGTGGAGGCTGGATAGGTTGGGATGGAGGATCGTCCCCTGCTGCTGCGACAGAAGCGCCATGCTGAGTAGCTCGGGATACCAGTATCTTCGTGCCCAATCCGGAGCCATAAGGATGACTTGGGCCCGGTGGCGCCGAATCTTCTTCAGCACTCTGGGCAGAAGTGGTATAGGCAGAAAGGCGTACAACAGACAGCAGGTCCACTTGCGACGAAAAGAGTTGCCGAGCGAGTGCCGCCTTGGAAATTGCAACGCGCCGAATTTAAGATATTGCGCGTTCTCTTCGGTGGCTAATAGATCTAACCAAGGCTCTCCCCACTGTAGAAAGAGATCCATCAAGCACCTGCGGCTGAGTTTGTTCGCCCTGGTGTTCAGAGAACCTGCCAGGTGTTGAACCACCAAGGTAATGCCTTGCTGTTCCAGCCATGTCCAGAGGCTCAGAGCCTCCTGACATAGGGTCCACGACCCCACCCCACCCTGCTTTTTGCAATACCACACGGCGGTGGTGTTGACCGTAAACACCTGCACTACACTTCCCCGGACAGTGGGAAGGAATGCCTAAAGTGCAAGTCGGATCGCCCGAAGCTCCAAAACATAGATATGGAGCAGGGACTCCGCGAGAGGCCTCTGATCTCCGCCTCTCCCAAGTGGCAACCCCATCCCAGGAGGGACGCATCCGTCACCACTGTGTGCTCCGGTTGGGGACGGGAGCGGGATCTGCCATTGATCCAATCGTGATTTGTGGGCCACCACTGCATTTGTCGTGCAGTGCCCTCCGAGATCTGGACATGATCGGACAGGTTGCCCTGATGCTGTGCCCACTGGAACCTCAGGTCCCACTGCAGAGCCTGCATATGCCATCTGGCATGTTGCATTAGCAGGATGCAGGAGGCCATCAAGCCCAGGAGCCGGAGGGTCATCCTGACTGAAACCCGGGATAGAGGCTAAAACATCGGAATCATAGCCTGAATATCCCGGACTCGCTGTTCAGGAGGATAAACCCAAAACCGCGTCGAATCCAGAACCGCTCCGATGAAGGGTAGCTTTTGAGAGAGACTCAGGTGCGACTTCGGCACGTTGATGGAGAACCTCAGCAAATGCAGGAGGTCGGCCGTAGTCGGAAGGTGGGAGACGTCTGCCTGGGGCGAGCTCACCTTCAACAACCAGTCGTCGAGGTAGGGGAAGACTGACACCACTGACCTGCGCAGATGAGCTGCGACCACCGCCATCACTTTCGTTAACACCAAAGGGGCGCTCGAAAGGCCGAAGGGGAGCACGGCAAACTGAAAATGCTCCTGAACTACCGTGAAACGCAGGTAACGCCGGTGGACCAGCAGGACGGGGATGTGAAAAAATGCATCCTGCATGTCCAACGCTTCCATCCAGTCTCCAGGGTCGAGGGTAGCCAAGACCTGAGCCAGAGTCAACATCTTGAACTTCTCCTTCCGGAAGAAGCGATTGACGTTCCTGAGGTCCAAGATGGGGCGCAGACCCCCTTTCTCCTTCTTGGGGACCTGAAAATAGTGGGAATAACAACCACATCTTACTTCTGGCCCAGGAACTAGCTTGATGGCTCCCTTGGCCAAGAGGGCAGTGACTCCCTGTTGGAGAAGCGCAAAGTGATCCCTCGACATGCGGTGGAACTGAGGTGGCATGGCTGGAGGGGCAGACTCGAAGGGGAGGGAGTACCCCATCAGACAATTTGCAGCACCCACCTATCCGAAGTGACAGAGCGCTAGTGTGCGGAGGTGATGTTGAATCCTTCCGCCCACCAGCGTGGGGTGCACCCCAAAGCTTGGACTAGGAAGGCTTTGAGACGGATGCGGCGGGAGCAGAGGTGAACTGACTCGCACGCTGGCTGCCACCACGCCCAGGCTAAGGTTGGTTCTGCGCAGACTTCTGGCTGAACACACGTGGATGGGCGCCCCTTCCGAGGCCTTGTAAGGAATGAAAGATAGACATGGCCGGGCATGTGGTGGAGAGACCCAGGGACTTGGCCGTAAACCCGAGAGTCCTTGAAACGTTACAGTGCCCTGTATGCCTTATTGCCAAACAGGCGAGTACCATCAAAAGGCATGTCCATGAGGGAACTTTGACATCCCCAGAAAACCTCGTGGACCACAGCCAGGCATGGCGACGCAAGGCCACAGTCGTGGAGATTGCTCTCCCCAAGGACTCCACAGTGTCCAGCACACACTGAATGGCGAACTTTGCAGCATTCTTCCCCTCCGCAGAAGCTTGGGAAAGTACAGCCCGAACCTCCTCCGGGCACTGGGTCAGAGTTTGCGCAATCGTGTCCCACACAGCGTGAGAGTAGCAGCCTAAGAGGCAAATGTGTTGACTGACTGCAGCCCCAAGCTGGTAGAGGAAAACAACTTCTTGCCAAACTGCTCCAGCTTTTTCGATTCCTTATCCGGTGGAGCGGTAGGGAATGCACTTTGGGACGTGGAGTCCCAATTAGGGTCCAAAGCCGGAGCAAAATTGCCCGGAAACTCGGGCAAGGGTGGAGGTGGGATGAACGGGACCCATTGCGGCACCGGGAACGGAGTCGCAGGGGCGCCGGCGCCAGAGCAGCCGGTGGAGGATCCTGCAGTGCCAGGGCCAGAGCCACCGACGGAGGACCTTGCAGCGCCGGGGCCAGAGCCGCTGGCAGTGCCAAGGGCGGAGCCGGCAGCAAGCAAGGGCCCTCAGTAGGGACCGCGGGCCCGAAGGCGCACCGGCGGGAGTCCTAGGCCTGAAAAGGCGGTCCATGGCGGCAAGTAACTCTTGTACCTGGGCCGGAGTCACCGACAGACCCGGATAAGGTGGGTAGGCCGCCGGACTCTCAGGCTCTAATGGAGCCGTGGGGAAAGGACCCCTAGCCCCCTCGTCCACGCCCAGAGACCGATGGGGGGACGTCGGAGAGCGTAAATGCTTCTTCGACTTTTTATTGTGATGTCTCTTTCCCGATTCCGACGGTGAAGACTTTGACCCCGAGGAGTGATGATGATGATGGCTCCGCGGTCGGTCCCTCGAGCGACTCCTGGACCTCGAACGGCTGGGAGACGACTGCCGGGCCTCCACCAGGTTTCGGGCCTGCGCCCGCAAAGCCTTTGAAGCCATGGCCAGACAGTCGGAACATGACCGGGAGTAATGGTCGCGCTCCAGACAGTAAAGACAAATACCGTGGGGATCGGTCACCGACATCGTACGGCGGCAGACCGCGCAGGATTTAGACCCAGGCATCCCTATGCGGCACCAGGAGTCAAAGACTCAAAAGAAGTAGAGACAAAAGTCTCAAAAAAGTTAGTCAAAAAGTGACCAGGGTATGTGCTCTAACCGGATCTGTGCTTGCTGACGCAAAAAAAGAAAGAACTGAAGTCAGTGCGCATGGGTGGCACCTAGTAGTTTCCGTGACGTCATCTCGTCGCTTACAACGCCAGTGATGGACGCAGAGCCGCACAATGCCACCTACCGACGCGCAAGGGTACTCCTGACGAAAATATTTCCGGGTTCAGTCTGACGCCTGGGGATATTCCAAGGTAAGGAATCCATCATTAACGTGTCTCTTTCAGATTACTTATGAATTTCCCTCTCTACGCCTGCAGGCTTTCATTGTTTATTTGGTTTTCATATAGAAATCCTTAATGTAATTTAAGATGAATTAGCCTATCACACTGTTTTCTAATTTGTTAAAATCATTTGAATTATTTTAGTTCTACTTATTGTTACAATGCTGTACTCATCCTATGCCAATACTCCTGAAAGTTTATTTTGCAATTCTAATATAACTAAGTACTGATGCACAGTCACATTCCACATCCTGACTTTTGTAGTCATACATATACACTTCATGCAGAATATATTACATAATCCATTGCTAGATCGCTTGAAGTTTACAATGTGATCTACTTGAAAGAGGCAATACTATTCCACTCATTATTAAATGCAATACAGATACCTACATTCTTTTTTATTCATACAACACTTCCTCTTTACAATGTAAGTTAGATTTTTCAACTTCCGCCTTGAATTTCAAACTGCAAGATCATTCAAAGGTGTAGATGAAATTCTGGCCCAAGAATATGCCCTGTAGGAGAGTAGGGTCTGCTTTCCTATGGTCACCCCACTTTTTGCTTTTTGCTTCACTGGTTTTCGACTTAGATGTGGCTGTGGGCTTGCTAATCAGACCCACAGCCCTGCTGTTCTCTCTCTAAATTCACACTGTGTACTTTAGGTACATCACCAATTGGGATTTGGGTCACTCTTGTGAGTCCCTGTCCAGTGTACTATAGGTACCCAGGGCATAGGTGCACCCAAGGCCTACCAGGGGCTGCAGCATATCTTTTGCCACACCTGGCTGGCCATCCAAACTGACACAACTGGCTGATCACTCAGCTTGGGGCAAGGTCGTGTAATCACCCCTTGCCTAGATATAGTATACCTATGTCTAAACTTATATCTAGACACATATGCACCTATAAGTCACTCCTTTGGCAGGCCTTAACAATCCTGGAGGCAGAGTGCTTGGTTTTATGTGAGATGGTGCTCTAGCGAGAGCTGAGCCTGTCTGCAGCTTTCTGAACCATGTCCTTATAGCTGTTCTAGGATATTGCCATACCATATACTCTTAAGTGCATTATGAACCTCGCGGTTAAATGCTAACTCTGGTTTGGCTTTATCAAAACATGTCGTGTAAGGTGTCATACGCTTTGGAATACTATCCCCTCGCCAGTTCTGGCGACGGGGGTAGCATTCCACCCTTCTAGAGGGAAAAGACATGTTACTTCCATTAATCCCGGTTAAAGTTAACCAGAGCCTCATCATCACAAAATGGATACTGCTGCCACAGACACAAGTCTGACCTCCTGCTGCTGGGAGTCCTTCCAGCGAGGGAGGCTTGGACAATAGGTTTCCTGTCACAGGGAGGTGCTAGCACCACCCCAGACAGGCTATAGTGTATTGGGGCAGGGAGGGCTGAATGAAATGAGACACTGCCTGGGGCACACAAGGTGTCCCATGCATAGTCCGATTCAAACCGGTGCTGGGGCACTGCAGCCCCAGCTCTGGCGCGAAACTGGACAAAGGGAAATGGGTGTAACCAGCCCCTTCCTGGGTCCCACCCATAGGAGGGACCTAGCAGGTAATTCAGCCCCTAGATTTGGTATATAGGTAGGAGTTGAGTCCCAAGACTTTAGATTTATCCTGACTGAAACTCTGAAACGAAACTCTGGACCTTCAACATCCTACTCGACGTAGAAGACTGAAGAATCTCGCTTGTGGTCAAGGAGTGACGAACACAGAGCCTGACAAGACCCGGACTTCCAGACTTCCTTCAGCCCGATCCACAGCCACAGCAAAGCTGAGACCCGTGGAGGCGACGCGAGACGTTGGACCGGCCATCTTGCAAAGCCAGCGAAACGCTTTCCGTGCAACTTCTGAGGCACCCTCGAAGTTGTGCATTGGGGATTGAGAAGCCCCAGCCCCGAGCATCCACTGCACCAAAGATCACCTCTCCACACTCATCGAGTGCTGCGTGGGGCCCTTTTGCATTTTCCTGCTCGACGCGTCTGTCCGGTCACCTGCCCGTTGGCTAGTGGCCTCTGTGACGACGAAACCCGAAATCTACACTGCTGGTCTGGTTGCTCCAGACTGGCCCTTGCTTCCCTGCGAAGGAGAAGCCCCTCAGTCCTTGCTGGCCTGAGTAAGAAGCCCTCTTCGAATCCTGCGTGGGTTGCCTTTGCCAAGGCTTGTTGACTCCAATCCGGAAGCCGACACCGCCGACAGCGAGAGCCTTCGTGGGACAGTCCGTGCCTAGCTCCTGGTCTTCGTCGACACCTCCTGGTCCATGTGGCAGCAGAGACAAGCTTCACGACATCGCCTGATTGCTTCCCGACATCGCCTGGTTCATTCCTGGTTCCATCCTCCTCACTGGCTAGTGACCCAGACTCTGTCCCCTCTGCTTTCAGGTACTCCTCATCCTCGATCCGCTCTTGGATCCAACCGGACTCTTCTCTCCTGGTCGCCTGCAGCTTCTTTTCTCCAAGGCTCCATAGGAATCTACGACGAAACCCGCCACACTTTGGGACCTATGCACCCGCTTCCTGTGGGTGAGGTAACGAGAGTACTTCGGTGCTCCTGTGAAGATTGACTATCCTAGTGTCCTAGTTTCAAGTGGTTAGTTCCTAGTCCAGTCGGAAGACTCCTAAATCTTTAACATTCCAACAGTATGCACCCATTGACTTCTGTGTGTGCACGCGTGTGCCTTTAGACTCTGCACACGCATCCCGAGGGCCTCCTGCTTCCTAACTACTGTTAGTCCAGTGTAGCCTCAGCGATTCCCAAGGCCCTAGGCCTTCCAACTGTTCGTGAAGTGGTTCTTATACCACTATTTTAGTATATGGATTAGCGGGCCACCAGGGCCTATCCATATTGTGCATCTTATTGTATGTTATATTGTGTTACTTGTTATGCGCTTGTGCCTCTGTCCTCAAAGAGTTCAGAGGATTGATTTAGAAATAAATACATATATATTTTGAATATATAACCTGTGTGGTGTCCTTTCATTTGGTATTAAAAGGATTGCATATGGTAAAACAGCTGGCTTCACATGCCCTCTTGAGTTTAGCCTAAGACTGCTTTTGTCCATGCTACCCCTAGTATAGCTGCTCTATAAGGTTGACTTTACAACCATCACCATAAGGGTTATTTGGACTGGTGCAAGGTGCTCACTAGAATAGTGAACATCGTATACCAGGCCAACTTCTCACATGCCCTACTGGGATTTCTATACTGAGAAGCAGTATTAGTCTTGATTCAGCTCTTTGGAATTTTAAGCTTTCAGTCACTTGTCTTTTTTCTCTCTTCACATGTTTAATTCCACATTACCTCCGCACATTTGTACTTCCTTGCGCAGGTATACTCCTTGTTAAATGTTGTAATAGTCTTAGGTTCACTTCGTCATGCTGTCAATTCCATTTGCCATGTGCATTTCAACATATTCTCTATAACCTGTCTTGTGGGTCATTTTTAGGTCGAGCATTCGAGACCTCTTGTATATACTTTAGTATATGTGTATGTACTTTGTGGGCTCTGGAGATTAGCCCTAGGACTTGTCTACTTCCGCTTAGGGACTTTTTTCTGTTCAACTGCCTCTATTTAACTGTATTAATAGTAAAGTACCAGTAGAGGTCAGTAACATACTAGAATTGCTTTCTGCTGAGGGACTTTCTTTTTTACATTTTTTTGGCAACTACCTCTATTTAACTTTCTTGATACAAAACGACCAGCAGAAGTCAGTAAAATACCAGAATGAAATGAAATGAAATGAAAAATTGCATTTGTATAGCGTATAACTGCCCTAGGGCCTCGCAGCGCTTTAGCAGTTCTCTAGATTCCAGTCGATAGAAATTGTCTTCCACGAGAACCAATAGACAATAATATTTTTTTCAAATCTTGTATTTTCAGTGATATGACCACCGAAGGCCTAGATTATATATTAAAAACAGAGCTGTGGACTATACCATTTTCTGCTGAAAGGCAATATTTCTCTCCGTGTGTTCCCATACCTGCCGTTTCACGCAGTTTGGTGCTGACTTTCCCTCCACGTTAAAGAACAGTAGATGTTTCAGCACCCAGGCTAATGTGCTGCATAGGTAAATAATTATAAGGTCCCAAAGGCGATACCGATTGCATTGCAAATGCTTGTTCATTCATTGTTGATGGATCTACCATCCGATATAATACATTCCAATATGTTTATTCCATGTTGACATGCCTTGCATTTTGAATATTTTTTAAAGCCTGCTCCTTGTGATGTAAAACAGGTTGTTCCTGGCAGTCTTTTTTCCTGCAAAGTGAGGAGAAAAGAGAAGTCACATACGCTTTACTAATGGCCCTAGCACCCCTTCTAAGAGATTCCAGTTCTTTAGGTACAGGAGAAACTACAATTTTCTGTTGTACCTTCCTGTATTGTTCCTGGTTCGATACTCTCAGGCATCTGCAGAAGTTGAGCTAAGTGACAGCCTGCACCCTGGGATCTAGTTGGCACCCATTTTTCACCCCTTTACACCGCATACCCAGCCACGGGAGCCAGCATGGCTGGGAATGTCCATGTGACCTCAGGACACACACACCGTCATTCCCCAGTTGGGATGTAATATTACTGAGAGCTCCACTTCTGCTGGTATGAGGGGCACATAACATGAACATGTGGTGCTCCACTGAAGCTGTCAAGAAACACTGGAGGTAAAAAAGTGCGCCTGGTGCCAGGTACACTTCTGTATAGCTTTGAAATAAGAAAAGATCGGGAATACCTGTTAAAACTCGGTTTCCACTGCAAAACCTGGATAGCAACAGCGCTTGAACAACTTTCTACAAAAAACCTTCACACCAACAAATTATTTGATCTTTCTCAAAATATGCAAATTAAGCTGTATGGCTTGGCAAAAGTGTGTAATAGAGGCTTGCATGCTCAACGTCTTATCTGTAGGTGCAATTCGCAAGACTTGCAGATATGGAGGATATTCCAGGCACATTGGTTCATACACCTCCTGCATCAATTACACAACACAAAACTGCAGTTTGGTGTCTACGGTGGAAGCCACCACTAAATCAGCTAACTTTTAACCAACCAGGCAATACCTTAATCTATGTCTCACTTAATTTCCTGACATGTCCCTAACGTTTCTTTATGCAATGTTATGCTTTACTTGTCTCTCTACTTAATTCTAGAACCTCTTAAAGTTGGAAAGGTGGGCATGTGTATGTTGATATATCTTTGTCTTCCACAGCATTGCACAGCTTCTTGTTTAAGATTTCCTCAGAGGGGTTTTAACCATCTTAGAAAAGTAATCTACAAGGAATTTAATTCTAGCTTAAAAATGGCAGAATTATTTATCCCGATTCTTGAAATACTGATTTGTTTTGCAGAAGGTAAAGTATAGTTTACAGTACTTATCACTTTCCCAGCCTACTTTAACTGGATATTATTCTCTGCGTACCGGATTTGAATTGTGTATACATGCATCTATGTTAGCATGTTTGTGCTGCAACTTGTACAGTAACAACATAGTTGAGGAGCAGCAGAGCGCTGAACAAGGGTGACAGCACTTGAGTATGGCTCAAGTTAGGTTACAGTGCTTTGTTGGCTCTAATTACCTACTTGGCACATGCAGTCTTAGTACTTATCTTGGCCATGTTACCAAAAGTTGAGCTTGGGATACCATTGGATCACTTAGTTTATTGCGGTCTATAAATAGCTGTGCTCAGGAGTGGTTTGGGGGTCAGGTTTACCTTATTAACTTTTTTATCTCTCATCCCATAATCAGGTCAACAACTTTCTCTTCCCCAAAACATACATTTTGCATAAATGGCTATTGCATAATGGCTCCCAAATTCATCTATAGACAAAGATCTTTAAACAAAATCAAGATAACATATGAACATTTACTTCTCAGTCATATCAACCTGACAGCTTAGATGTTTGTAAAACCATTGTAGTAGCCTTATATCCAGATTCCCAGTGAGGAACCTTTTGTTTAAAAAATTCATGCAAAGTCTGGATGCTGCTGTTTAATTTTATGTTTTTAATTTTTGTGGTCCAATATGTCTCAGAGAGATTCTGGCTATACTGTTGACAGGGATCGCACAGAAGCTAACGATTTAAGCTCAGCACTGCTTATTCATGTTTGCTGGTGTTTTATATATTATTATTGGTGTATTTGTATGGCCAGGACCTGAGTAGCAGAGTGTCTCATATAAAACAAGATTACACAGAAATGGTTAGCAGCACAGAGAACACCGTGTACAGGCCTAGAGAAGGCTAGATATAAACGGAAGAGGGGGACTAAATAGTCATCTTTGATTTTAAGTAAACTCCATAGGTGACCTAAGGCGCCACTTGGCAAATGAAATGGGTTACAGCTTTCGTTTTAATTCTACTCTTAAGTGTGTGGGATCTGAACACTGCTGAGGATTAGTACTACTGACATACGTACAGCAGCACTTACAGGCAGATCTGAGAAGGATGAATAGAAAATCTACTGTATTCTCGTGTTTTTAACGGCAGCATATATGGTAGAGAGATTCTTTGTACATTTCACCATTACTATTTCACGCAGAGCCCTGTACTGTGTACCTACATAATATGCCATGTTAAAGGAAAGGCAAGCGCTTGTACGCAATAACACATAAAAATGCAATACATTACTTTCAAAATGCAACAAGAGAACAATTACATTTTATATTTTCAAATATTTCCTACGCACAAGTGACCAAAGATGTTTAGCCTGCTATTTGTCCCTTCACAAAGGATCGTAAATGTCTTCTGAATGCACTCCACAACAGTAAGTAAATTTTAGATTGCATGACACCTCAGAGAAACATTGCTATAAAGGATTTTTCTTCCACCATCCAGGGTCCATTAGGTGCCTTATAACCGAAAATGACAATCTCATCAGCCTAACACAAGTGAAATTTATAACAACATTAACAGTGCGAATTCTGGCACAACGCTCTGGAGCAAGCCATTCAGAAACAAAAGCCCGTTTTCAACAACCAAGTGAATAGAAGTTCACTGGCAGAACTCCAGTTTTAAACAATGCACCTTATCAGAAATTTTGAAACCTGAAAAGAGAACGTGGAAACATAAAATTTCCTAACATTTTTTTTCATTTTAAACTGTAATATAGAAGAATGCTGGAGAGGACAGATTCCATTTCGCATTACAAATTGCGGATATCCAATCTGCAATAGATTTGTAAGCCTAAATTATGTGCAGACTGGTTTCTCATTTCTGAATTTAAGTATGCAATCTGACGACGAAGGAGCGCTTTGTAAAATATGTTTGAAGTGGATCTGGCAGTTTCTTTTGTATTTAGCTTCTACGCAGACCCGTTTCTGCTTTAGACAATGCTTCTAAGAAGTTCAGCATGTTAGACAACTCTAGATTTTTATTTTTTTGCGGTTTTATTAAGCGCAAATCTTGACCCGAAGGTATCAGAGGGCTTTACATGAGCACCTGGGGACGTATTACAGATGGTGCCCCCGGGGCACAACAGGCGTTTGCGGCCGCTTTGAGCGCCTCCCCCCCCCCGCCCCCGCCCGCACTTTGGTATTACAGAAGGTGCCGCAGACGCTTGTGCGTCCCCTTCTATAATACTGATAGCACTGGAGCCAGCGCTATCAACGGAAGGCGTTCCCTCATTTGCATCGAGGCGTGCCCTATGCAAATGAGGGAATTCTTGTGACTCTGCACACTAATACAGACAAGGGTGCAGAGTCAAATAAGCCCTCAGGAAGCGCGCTGACAGTGTGCCATTTAAAAGGTGGTGCACGGTCAGTGCGCCAATTAAAATGTGGTGCACTGTCAGTGCGCCTCCTAACTGCACCTGCCTGCAAGGGGATCTCTAAACCGCTTTGAAAGTGCAGGCGACTGTTCCGTGTTTCCACATGAATGCACTGCCCCGGGGGTTGTGCATACACCATAATGGGTGCATTATCACTGTTTGCTCCCGGCGCACTTTTTGAAAGGTGCGCCAAGCACAAACAGTGATAGTGTGTAATGCAGTCCTTGTTGCATTAGAGAGGGACACATTCATTTTAAGGCACGGGGTATTAAGCAATTTGCACAGAACCACAGGATGCCTGAGCCTCTCGCCAGACTCGAACCTGGTTGCCCAGCTTTAAAGTCAGCCGCTCTAGCCACATCCTCTTCCCAGTTGGATAGACGCACAGGATAATGGAGCCTTCTTATTCAGTAATCACAGCCTGGTGCATTAACGAGTTACTTAAACACAGAGGTGATTCTATGCAGCACCTGCCATTGGAGGTTCTTAACCCCTTCGACGCCGATGACGAGCTGGGCTCGTCATGGCGTAGCCTCCTCGCACGCTCATGACGAGCCCAGCTCGTCACGTAAAGTGCGATTTAGAAAATCTCAGCGTACGAGCGGAATTCCGCCCGCACGCATGCGGTTAAGACCCACAAAGCAAAAGAAGGAGCTGCAAAGAAAGGAAACTGCTATGAGATAGGCCCACATGGATGCATGGGAGGACTGGAGAATACAATGCAGACAAGGGCCCTGAGCAAAAAAAGGAAGTAAGGTAAAGGACATGAATGGGAAATGAAATTCTACTTCTTTATTCACAGACCCTGTGAAGGGAGGAATTAACCAAATGGATAGACAGAGGGATTTTATCTTAAATAACATCACAAATACACTCCCTGGTGAAATCTGACAATTGGAGAAGGCTGCCGAGGTCTCTAAATAGGAGATGAAAGGACTAATTCCTGACGCTTTTCACTCTCTTGTATGCTTCTAGCCCCATAGCCACTTACTTACAGGTGGGAAACCAGAAACAAAGTGGGATATACAACATAGTTAACAGTGCTGCTTGGGAAAGATGCCATAATTGACTCACTATCACACACCTAAGCATTCAGTGGCAGCACCGTTGTCATGAACTCAGAAGTTTTATTAATGGTGTTTTGTTTAAGCTCTCACCAATCTGTATAGTCAAGATTGATTTCAACATGTACTTGATGGGATTCCCAACTACCCTAGGGCGGCTCTTCAACGAAACCAATATTAAAAAACTGGGAACAAACTCTCCAATATGATTGCTTTATTACATGGATTAAAACAAGAACGTGTAATATCAAGCTAGAAGTGTTCCTCTGAAGTTGCAAACCAGCATGTAAATATATTATTTTATGAAGATACCCAGATATACTCGATTGTAGACCCACAGGGCTTTACCACAAGTTGTTGACCATTGATATTTAATTTAAGATTACCAAACTTACAAATAACAATGACGTTTCTAGAAAGAAACAATCCAACTTCTACTGGAAATTAAGAGGTTATGTACTCTCGATTGCTGAATCTTAGTCTTTATTCATGAGCTATTTTGTCTTGAACTACTCACACGGAAAGAGCTATGCTGAACGCCTTTATGACGACAGATGTATTCATGTGATTTACTTTTCAAACATGGTGGTAGTACTGCCAACATGCTTCAAAAAGTGAACTGCCAAAAATGTATCTCTTACTGTTTTATATTGAGTAGCTCTACAAAACACCACATTTTAAAAGCTTAGCGATTAAAAGTTTTAAAAAAGTGTTTATTAGACAATATCTGTAGAAGCTGGAGTTTCTAGAATTAGTAATACACCCTTTGAATGTGTAAGCAGAAGCCTTGGGACTGAAGTTTATAAGTGACATAATTAGAGCACATTCATCTCCTATCTCAGGCCTCTGCTTTAAGCATCTCTTAAGAAGCAAGAGGCAAAGGGTCTATTTAAGACTATCTACTTTGCAAATGTTTTTCACTAAGTACATTAAGACCATTCAGAAGCTACAATAACATCTGATTATAACTGGCGCTTTGCTCCAGCATCTGAATTTTCCAGGAATGAGAGCACTGGGGATAATTGTCCCCAATAGTAATATTGCATGAACTTCGGAAAGGAGCAGCGAGCGAAAGCTCTGCTCAGAGCCTAGCCAACACCCCGCCTATAGCACAGTAACATCAGAGAAGACGGCAGCATTCCCTGCACTAGGCCCTCTTTGCCTACGAGCCACAGGCGAAAGGTGGCAAATGGAGCAGAAAACATCCCAGAATCCTAGCTAGAACGGGAATCCTGATGCAAATTTTTACCTGGTGAAACTGGGCCCACGCGTTATTAACTATTGTAGGCAGAGTAACACAGGCTAGCCAGATTAAGGTTCCGGGATACTGGACAGAAAGGTTATTTCATGCCGTATCCTCTCTCTAGATCTGAATCCGATCCATTCATAACTAGTAAGGCTATGACTGTGTTTTGAGAGGTTACTTTCAGAAGGCTTACTATGGGAACATTTTGAAAATTACTTAGCTTATATTAGAAGAAGACCTTCTTTATTATATATTAGCCAACTGGATATGTAACCAGAGACTTCAAGTTATTTCAGTTCTGTTCCGGATCCCGTTATTAGGAGTTTACTTAGTGAATCTGGGATTAATCAAGAGAAGTTCTTAAAATTGGATTGAGGATTACCACAGAATAAAACTGTACTTGTCATTTCAAGATGCCAAATGATCTTAGAGATCTTTTTATTTGTTCAATACTTAACTTTATGATAAAATTGTCTCCTTGTTATGTTTTAAAGAAAAAATGGGCTAGAATTGTTAAAACATTTTCCAACTGTTCCGGAAAATGTATTCTCACATTATTACAATTACTTCATGTTTGAAAAATTAATAATGGTTAGATTGAATGTTCTAATTCTGTGATGTTAATATGTACATTTTTCTTTTTTGAGTATTTGGTACATCATATTGACTACTTTGTCTTAATTCAATAACGAATGAAGGTGGACCCTAATGTTGAAATTTGTGATATTACTTTTATTTAGTAGCAGTGCATAATCCTTCTGAGCACCATCTCACAAGCTTAGGTGGCTAATTAATTGGAATGAACCGTACTCTTTGTCAGTCTTTTGTACATGAAGGGAAATGCATGCCCAGTACACTGCCAATAGTACATGCCCAGAAAATATATTTACCCAAGTTCACGTATTCCAAAGTGTTTACCCAAACCTTGGGTTACACAAGAAGCCTATAAGTCTAGAACACCTCATAAGAAGTTATGAAGAAAGGTCATAATGACTTGGTTAAGGAAGAGTAGGACTTGAGCAATCGAGGAATTCACCTCTGTTCCTAGCCACAGTCTTTACTACATAGAGAAATGCCATAGCAGTGGTATGTCTTCAGTGAAGAATCTATGACAAATGTGCACAACACATAAAAAGTGATTGTACATAACAGAAAAGATTCAACAAAATAAAAATAAATCACAGCAAAAAATGTGATTAATTTTGAGAGTTTATCAATGTCCTGTGCTTTAAAATATATGTCCCCAAAGGAATGATCTGACAGCCACGATAAAAGCTGCAACATACCCTAGAATAAGCATCACACAAGACAATTAAGGCGCAAGACAAGAATAAAGCCAAAGTAGTAAAACTCACTGTTAGGTGCTGGAAAGGAAAGAAGAGGAGACAAGGGGAAGGGTGTCATTTTTAACCACCCTGAAGAAATTCACAGAAGCACATTCTCAATACAGAGGAAAACTCCAGCAGGCAGGTCTACCATATGTGATCACCATGGAACTGCCCAGCAACTGAAATTCTTAGTAATTCTAGTTGAGGAGGCATGAATGGACGATGGATTCCCCTTACACATACAATAAAAAGGCAGTCCAAATGTCCACAGAACTTTAGCCAGGGATGACAAGTTCTCTGTATATACTAGGAAAGACAACATGAGCCCTGAATACCCATTATGCATTTGGAGCATTTTAATCTAGCAAACATTTTCATCACCGTCTTTAAAATGCAGTACATAAGAAAGCAGCCGTCGAATGTATAGTTTTACGTTCACGCTCTCAATACAAGAAATATTTCAATAGACTGACCATCAGTCAGATACCATTAGGTACAGACCCCGTTGACATACTGAGCAAAAGTGGAATTAAGATTTTCCATCATTTAGCAGTCCACCACAGAGGGTAATGGTTACTCATGTCATAGAAAGAACTAGATTTCAGAGGCAACTGGACATGTTACAGAAAGAATTTTCACAGATATTTAAAACACAATAGAAAATTCTGAGATTGTATGCCTCCTCCTTTCATCCTCTTGAAATATATATTGGAGATTGCCCTATCAAGCTTAACGCCTCACGCGACATGAGATGGAAGATTATTCATGAAACATGCCTTAGGTTATTTAACAGGTTCTTAAACAGTAACTTTTATGCAAATTAAGGATCATTGCAACTTGGAGACCTTCCTAGAAGAAATGCATGCAGCAGTAGCAAGGACATTATATGTCCAATTCAGGCGTTGGTCACTCTCCTTGCGCTCATTTTCCAACAAATGGGCAGGCAACACCTTATTGCACAAGTTACTTACCTTCGGTAACGATATATCTGTAAGAAACAGTAGTTAGTTTTAGATTACTTACCTTAGAATATCCCCAGGCGTCAGACTGGATCCGGAAAGTTTTCGTCAGCAGTACCCTTGCGCGTCGGTAGGAGTCGTCTACGTTTCCGCGTCCCTCGTCGGCATCGCCGGGATGATGTCGTCGGAGTACTTAGACGCTACCCTCGTGCGCTGACGTCAGTTCTGTACATAGCTTTCCGCGCCAGGAACGCAGAGCCATGCAAGAAACCGATACTGGTGCCATCAAACTAGGGCCCTCAAAGGGAGATACCTTAACCCTAGATATCGTTTTGCAGAACGGGGAGGATGGGTGTGGCGGTAAGGAATCTAACACTAACTGCTGTTTCTTACGGATATATCGTTAATGAAGGTAAGTAACTTGTGCATCTGAAAGTAAGAGGTTAGTGTTAGATTCCTTACCTTAGAATACATACCCCAGCAATACCAACCCCAGTGGTGGGTCTGCGAACCAAGATCACACCAGAAAGTCCTGGAGAACGGAACGTCCGAAAAAGCCATCTCTCTGACTTGGTTGTCCAGGCAGTAGTGCCTAGAAAACGTGTGCAGCGAGGCCCACGGAGCTGCCTGACCGATGTCCTGCAAGGGGACTCCCCGACCCAGGGCAGTAGTAACCGCCATGGCCCGAGTGGAATGGGCGTGCAGCCCCACAGGAGGCTTCTTTTTCACCAAGGAGTAACAAACCTTGATGCACAAAACGATCCACCGAGAGATGGTCTGCTTGTGCACAGCCCGTCCCTTCTTAGCGCCCACGTAACCAACAAAGAGCTGGTCGTCCACCCGGAACGGGCGTGTGCGGTCTGGACAGAAGAAGAGCGCATGTTTTGGGTCCAGACGGTGGAGCCTCTCTTCCTCTTTCGAGGGATGCGGAGGCGGAAAGAAGGTGGGCAAAGCGATGGACTGCCTGATATGAAAGGCTGTAACCACCTTGGGCAGGAAAGAAGGACGAGTCCTCAGAACAACCTTGTCCGGATGGACAGAGAGGAAAGGAGGCTTAGAAGACAGAGCCTGGAGCTCACTCACTCTCCTGGCAGAGGTGATGACAACCAGGAATGCAGTTTTTAAGAGTCAGAAGACGAAGAGGACAGTTATGAAGTGGATCAAGGGGAGCACACATCAGAAAAGTCAGTACAAGGTTTAAGTCTCACTGAGGCATCTCGAAGGGAAAAGGAGGGAACATGTGTCTGGTGCCTTTCAAGAATCTATTTACCACAGGGGACTTGAAAAGAGAAGGCTGATCAGGAAGCCTTAAGAAGGCTGAAATGGCCGAGAGATAGCCTTTGATAGTGCCCAGGGCAGAGCCCTGCTGGGCAAGAGAAAGAAGGAAGAGGAGAACCTCTGAAAGAGGGGCAGAAAGTGGATCCACAGCCTTTGCTGTGCACCATGCCACAAATTTGTTCCACCTGCAGGCGTATAGTGTCTTTGTGGAGGGACGCCTAGCTGCCAGAATTACATCACAGACTTCAGGAGGCAAGTCAAATGGCCTCAACTGCCGCCGCTCAATCTCCAGGCATGTAGGTGTAGACTGGACAGGTTCGGGTTGAGGACCGTCCCCTGCGGCTGCGACAGAAGGTCCTCCTGAAGAGGTAGACGAATTGGGGGATCGACTGACATGCTGAGTAGCTCGGGATACCAGTATCTTCGTGCCCAGTCCGGAGCCACAAGGATGACTTGGGCCCGGTCTCGCCGGATCTTCTTCAGCACTCTGGGCAGAAGTGGTATAGGCGGAAAGGCGTACAACAGACTTCAACTCCACTCGCGACAAAAAGCGTTTCCGAGCGAGTGCAGCCTAGGAAATTCCAACACGCAGAACTGATGACATTGCACGTTCTCTTCGGTGGCGAATAGATCTAACCAAAGCTCTCCCCACTGCTGAAAGAGACCTTGCGCCACGTCAGAGTTCAGGCACCATTCGTGATCCATCATGCACCGGCGGCTGAGTTCGTCCGCCCTGGCGTTCAGGGAACCTGCCAGGTGTTAAACCACCAGGGTGACGCCCTGGTGTTCCAGCCATGTCCAGAGGCACAGAGCCTCCTGACAAAGGGTCCACGACCCCACACCGCCCTGTTTGTTGCAGTACCACATGGTGGTGGTGTTGTCCGTGAACACCTGCACTACACTTCCCCGGACAGAGGGAAGGAATGCCTTCAGTGCAAGTCGGATCGCCCGCAGCTCCAGAAGGTTGATATGGAGCCGGACTCCGCCGGAGACCAGAGACCTCTGATCTCCGCCTCTCCCATGTGGCCCCCATCCCAGGAGGGACACATCCGTCACTACTACATGCTCCGGTTGGGGTAGGGAGAGGGATCTGCAGCTGACCCAATCGCGGTTCGTGAGCCACCACTGCAACTGACTTGCAGTGCCCTCCGAGATCAGGACGTGGTCTGATAGGCTGCCATGATGCTGTGCCCACTGAAACTTCGCGTCCCACTGCAGAGCCCGCATCTGCCACCTGGCGTGATGCACCAGTAGGATGCAGGAGGCCCTCAGCCCCAGCAGCTGCAGCGTCAACCTGACCGAAACTCGGGATAAAGGCTGAAAGATCAGAATCATAGCCTGAATATCCCGCTGCTCTGGAGGATAAACCCAAAACTGTGCCAAGTCCAGAACCGCTCTGATGAAAAGGAGCTTCTGAGAGGGGCACAGGTGTGACTTCGGCACGTTGATGGAGAACCCCAGCGAGTGCAGGAGGTCGGCCGTAGTTTGGAGGTGGGAGAAGACTGTCTGGGGTGAGCTTGCCTTTAACAACCAGTCGTCGAGATAGGGGAAGACTGAAACCCCTGATCTGCGCAGATGAGCTGCGACCACAGCCATCACTTTTGTGAACACCCGAGGGGCACTGGCGAGGCCGAAGGGAAGCACGGTAAACTGAAAGTGCTCGTGGCCTACCGTGAACCACAGGTAGCCCCGGTGGGCCGGCAGGACGAGATTGTGGAAATATGCGTCCTGCAAATCCAATGCTACCATCCAGTCTCCAGGGTCTAGGGCAGCCAGAACCTGAGCCAAAGTCTGCATCTTGAACTTCTACTTCCGGAGGAAGCCGTTGACACTCCGGAGGTCCAAGATAGGGCGTAGGCCTCCTTTGCCCTTCTTGGGTACCAGAAAGTAGTGGGAGTTGCAACCACGTCCTACTTCTGGCCCAGGAACGCGCTCGATGGCCCCTTTGGACAAGAGGGCCATAACTTCCACCTGCAGAAGTTGCAAGTGATCCTCCGACATGCGGTGGTACTGCGGTGGCATGGCTGGAGGGGTCGCCTCGAAGGGGAGTGAGTTGCCCCTTCGGATGATTTGCAGAACCCACCTGTCCGACGTGATCGAGCGCCAGTGGAGGAGGTGATGGCAGACCCTGCCCCCCACTGGCGTCGAATTGGCCTGAAAGCTCGGACTAGGAAGGCTTGGAGGCAGATGCTGCGTGAGTGGATGTGGACTGACCTTGCCGTTGTCCCCCTGCACCACCACGGCGGTTACCACGTCCGCGACCACGTTGAGGCTGGTTCTGTGGCCTGTGGCTGTACGAACGCGTGGGGGCGCCCCTTCCTTAGCCACGAAAGGGGCGAAAAGCAGAAGTCTGCTGGCGTTGGCCCGACAGGCCCAAGGACTTGGCCATAGCCCTGGAGTCCTTGAAACGCTTAGCGCACTGTCTGCTTTGTCGCCAAAAAGGCGGCGGCCATTAAAGGGCATGTCCATGAGCGTGGCCTGGACATCTTCCAAGAAATTGGTGGACCTTAGCCAGGCATGGCGACGGATCGCCACCGTCGTGGAAATCGTTCTGCCCAGCGAGTCTGTGGTACCAAGTCCACATCTGATTGAGTAGTGTGCTGCATCCCGCCCCTCGGCAAGTGCCTGGGCGAGCCATGCCTGGGCCTCCTCCGGACAATGGGGCAGCACGTCCGCAACCGCATACCGCAAAGAGTGGGTGTAACGGCCCAAAAGGCAAGCAGTGTTGATAGACCGCAACCCCAAACTCAATGAGGAGAACAGTTTCTTCCCAAACTGATCAAACCTTTTGGATTCCCGATCTGGAGGAGCAGTCGGGAATGCAGTCTGGGATGTAGAGGCCTGGATCATCAGGCTCTCAGGGGTGGTGTGAACGGACAGAAAGTGGGGGGTCGCACGGAGCCGGGCGGTGGCGTCAGACCACGTTCCGATCCACAGGGGGCACTGTGGAGGGCTTGGACCAAGTGCCCATTAGAACGTCCCTGAGGGTTTCATTAAACGGCAGCATAGGCTCTGAAGAGCTTACTGGCGCTGAAGCACCTCGGTGAGGAGATTAGTCCTCACAGCCGCAGCAGGGAGCTCAAGAGCCAAGGCCTTGGCTGCTCTGCGCAACACCACACCATAAGTGGCACCCTCCTCTGTAGCCACTGGGGGGGTGGGGGGGGAGTTGAATCCAGTGTCAGGCAATGTGTCCAGACCACTGGCATCCCCCAACTCATTTGCCCAGTCCTGACTTAACTGGCACTGTTTTGCCAGAGGGTCCTCAGACCCCTCCCAGTCCTCCCCTTCATCTTTGTCCTGAAAAACAGGCAATAATTAGGGAGCCGGGTCATAGGTGAATTGCTCACCCACCGACGCCGGAGACAGTGCTGAGCGGCGCCGCTCCGACGCCGGACCGGGACTGAAACCGGGGGCGTCGTCGCCCGAAGACGGCGCCGGGAGTGACACCGATGGGGTCGGTGCCGGTGGAGGAGTCGTAAGGTCGACCGGCGTCGACCGGGATCCAGGCCTGGATCCCATTGAGCCCTGCGGCATCGGGACCGAAGTCGATGACGGCGCCAGGCCGAAGCCGCTGGCCCGCTCAGGCCCTAAGTTGGGTCTGCGGGCCCGAAGGCGCGCCGGCAGGCCTCAACGGAGGGAAGCGAGACCTCATGGCCATGAGGAAGTCACGTATCTCCTTCGGCGTAGCATGCAGTCCAGGGACCGGAGGCTATGGGACCAGATATGACGCCAGCGGCTCCGACGGAGCCACGCGGGTGGTGTCACCCGAACCCTCAACCGCGTCATGCGACTGGTGAGGGGAGTCAGAAGAACGATGGCGCCTCTTCGACTTTTTTCCTCGACTTACAGTAGGACTTCGAGCCTGACGAGTGGTGGTGACTCGACGAGCATCGTTGGCTGCGGCTCCGCGACCGTTCCCTCGACTTCCTCCTCGACCGGGACCTCGAGCGGCGCGGAGACGACTGCCGGATCTCAAGGAGCTTATGGAACCGCTCCCGCCTAGCTTTCAAGGTCAAGGCCTGGCAGTCGGGGCACGACTTGTCGACGTGGTCGGCCCAGAGGCAGTAGAGACACCGGCGGTCGGGGTCGGTCACCGACATCAGACGGTGACAGGCGTCACCCAGCTTGAACCCGGGCATCCCTACCGACTTAAAAAGAACAGCCAAAAATAGGCCATAAAGTTAGTAAAAAAATGACGTGGGCTCTTCCTGGATCTGCGCTTACTGGCACGGAAAAAAGAACGGACGTCAGCGTGCGAGGGCAGCGTCTAAGTACTCCGATGACATCATCCCGGCGACGCCTGCGACAGACGCGGAGCTGCAGACAACGCCTACCGATGCGCAAGCGTACTGCTGACGTAAACTTTCTGGATCCAGTGTGACGCCTGGGGTTATTCTAAGGTAAGGAATCTAACACTAACCTGTTTCTTTCAGTCCGGCTTACAGTAATATAGAGGTACTTTTTTTGTGCCCCCGTTACAAAAGAGCTACATCTAGATGGCTGATTAAGCTGTGCAGAAATAGGGGAGCGACCATTGTGCAGAAGCATTTAGGCTCCTGAAACACAACACCCAACAGCCGATTGTATTTGCAGTGTTGTGCTTCCTATTTCCAATGTGGCATGAGTCTCTCCTGGGCTCTAATATTTAGATACAAGATGAACTGCGTTACTTACCTGTAACAGCAGTTATCCAGTATTGGTGTCTTTCATAGATTCACATGCCTGAATCATTCCCCGTCGTCGAGACGGGAGCCTCCGGTACATAAAAAAGTAATGTCCTATAGACATACATAGAGAAAATAGGCCTAAGTGTCTCACCTTAGTAGCCTTTCTTTGTCCTTATGCAAAAAGGACCAAACTCTCACAGTCAGCCAATCAGCTCCGACCTCCCTCTAGAACCTTCCTGGGAGGAGCCTCAGTCCCTCAGATTTTCGTACGCACTCAGTTAGTTAGGCGTAACATTGTGAGAAAGGGATGTGAGACTTCCCAGGGGAGGCGGGAGGGTTGCATGTGAATCTATGAAAGACACCAATACTGGATAACTGCTGTTACAGGTAAGTAACGCAGTTCTTATCCAGTATTAGGGGTGTCTTTCATAGATTCACATGCCTGAATCAGAGTAGCTAGCAATTAGACATGCACATTCGTGATGGAAAGGTGCCCTGCAGGCATGTTAGACAATGTACACATTGTACTATAGCATGTAAAAAGACAGCATAAGCAGAGCATCACAATAGCAGAGAATGTGCATACCTGGATGGCGGGATGAGGGAAGGCTCACCTCACTGAAAGAGATGGCGTAGCACCGCCTGGCCCACTGCTGCATCCTTCTGAAGTTCGAGATCCAGGCAGTAGTGTCTGGAGAAGGTGTGCGGTGACTTCCAGGTCGCCGCTCTGCATATGTCCAGGATCGGCACTCCAGCGAAAAGTGCTGCTGATGTGGACATCGCCCTGGTGGAATGTGCAGTGACACGATCAGTCAAAGGCCGTCCGGCCTTGGTATGACAGAACGCAATCGCCGAGGAAATCCATCTCGAGATGCTTTGCTTCGTGAGAGGCAGGCCCATTCTTGGATTGCTGTATGCCACGAATAGTTGTGAAGATTTTCTGAAGTCTTTGGTTTTATCCAGATAGAACTTTAGACATCTCTTGAGGTCTAAAGAATGGAGTGCTCTTTCGGCTGCGGTGGAAGGGTTTGCAAAGAAAGACCTAAGGACTATTGGCTCATTGAGATGAAAGTCCGAAGGCACTTTCGGTATGAACTTTGGGTTTGGTCTTAACAGCACTCTGTCCTGTCTGAATTGCAGGTATGGATCCTGAATGGACAGGGCTTGAAGTTCGCTCACTCTCCTGGCCGATGTTAGAGCGAGCAAGAGCGCAGTTTTCCATGAGACGTGTTTGATGGATGCCCGATGAATGGGTTCAAAGGGATGCCTCATAAGTTGGTTGAGAACTAGGTTCAGATGCCACATTGGGGGGACTTTCCGAGGCCTCGGAAAGGATCTATAAAGTCCCTTCAGGAATTGTTTGACAAGTCGATTGGACCACAGGGAAGGTCCCGTGAAAGTTCTGGTGAACCTCGATATCGCTGCTAGGTGGACTTTTATGGACGCATGTGCCAGTCCTGATCGTGCCAAGTGCAGCAGGTATGGCAATAGCTGTTCAGGAGTGACTAACAGCGGTTGCAGGCCTTGGGCCGAACACCAAATGCAGAATCTTTTCCATTTGAGAGAGTAGGTTTTGTTGGTACTGTCTGCTCTCGCTTTTGCCAGTATATCTCTGCAGTCCTGCGGGATATTTAGGCCACCGAACTCTCTGTGCTCAGGAGCTAGGCCGATAAGCTGAGCGATGGCAGGTTCGGGTGTTGCACCTGCCCCTTGGACCTCGTCAGGAGGTTCGGGTGCTGTCGCAGACGAATCGGTGTCTTGATAGAGAGCCGAAGTAGATCCGAGAACCAGTGTTGTCTCGGCCAGTACGGGGCAATCAGGATCCGGGTACAGGGCTCCGCCTTCATCTTCCTGAGGAGCCTCGGGATCTTGGGAAACGGAGGAAAAGCGTAAGCAAACACGCTGAACCAACCGATGGAAAAGGCATTCCCCAGCGATCCTTGTTGGGGATGCCAGTTTGCGTAGCTTGGGCATTTGGCGTTCCCCTTGGTGGCAAACAGGTCGATTCTTGGGACTCCCCATTGAGAGAAGATGTGAGTCAGCGCGCTGTCGCTCAGTTCCCACTCGTGGGAGAGTGATCGTTGCCTGCTTAGGGCGTCGGCGATGGTATTTTCCTTGCCCGGCACATAGGCGGCCTTGAGTGCGATTCCCTGCAGCACTAGCCAGTTCCAGATCTTCTGCGATTCGCGTGATAGAGAGAGCGAACGCGTTCCTCCCTGTTTGTTGAGATAGTGCATCGTCGTGGTGTTGTCCGTTTTGACGAGCACTGGGGAGTGCCGGATGCGTGGTAGAAAGGCCTGTAGCGCTAGATACACGGCTCTCAGCTCCAAAAGATTTATATGAAGCTGTTTTTCCTGAGTTTCCCATTTGCCGCTGATCCGAAGGTCCTGAAGGACAGCTCCCCATCCCTCCAGGGAAGCGTCCGTGGTGATCACCAGAGGTGTTGCCGGAAGGAGAAATGACAGTCCTACGGTCAGATTGTTGCGACTCCTCCACCAGGTTAGACTCTTGGTCATTTTGGGTGTTATCCAGACAGTGTCCTCGAAAGAGCCAGTACTTTGAGTCCATTGGCTCGCGAGCGCCTCCTGCGACGGGCGCATTCTGAGTCTGCAGTGAGGGACGAGGAGTATACAGGAGGACATCATGCCCAGGAGGGATGTATAGGTCCTGACCTTCTGGTTTGTCCTGTTCGCCACAGCCGTGGCCAGGGACAATATCTTGTCTGTCCTTTCCTTCGAGGGAAAGGCTCTCGCACACTCTGTGTCCAAGGTTGCTCCGAGGAATGTAATTTTTGTCGTAGGGACGACACAGGATTTCTTGAGATTGAGGGTTAATCCCAGCCTCTGAAAAAGATTTGTGCAGGCGTTGGAGGATGTGGCTGCGTCTTCCTCCGAGGGTGCTTTCACCAGCCAGTCGTCTAGGTAGGGGAAGACCTGGTGACCCATTTGACGCAGGAAAGCTGCCACTGGTGCAAGGCACTTCGTGAAAATCCGCGGCGCGGATTTGAGGCCGAATGGTAGTACCTTGAATTGATAATGTTGCCCTGCCACCTCGAACCTCAGGAATTTTCTGTGACACTTGAGGATGGGAATGTGGTAGTAGGCATCCTGGAGATCCAAGGAGGTCATGAAATCCCCTCTTTCTAGAATGCCTAGTATTTCTTGAATCGTCACCATCCTGAACGATTGGCTTCGTAGGAAGACGTTGAGCGCTCGGAGGTCCAGAATGGGCCGCCACTTGCCCTCTTTCTGATGTACAAGAAAGAAGTGGGAGTAAAAGCCCTTCCCCTTCAGGGGTGCCGGAACGCGCTCGATAGCTCCTTTCTTCAGCATTACAGAAATTTCCTGGAGAATCAGGCGTAAGTTTCTGTGCGCCCGCCTGCGAGGAGGAGTCCTGGGAGGGATGGTGGTGAATTCGAGGGAATGGCCAAAACGTATAATTTGGAGAACCCACTTGTCCGTGGTTATGAGTTGCCAATTGTTGAGGAAATGGGTCAATTTTCCTCCAATTTGTAAGGATGGATAGGGTGGCTGGACTGGCTGGAGTAGCTCGTCACTGGCGGCCTCCAGTGCCCCTCTTTGTAGTCTTGCCTCTGAAGGTAGATCGTCCATAGGATGATTGACGGCCTTGAGGTTGCTTGTGTTGGTATTGACCTTTGTTAGAATAGGAGTACGAGGACCTATTCTGATAGGAACCTCGATACGAGGACTGTCCTCTAGATCTGTTGCCTCGAAAGGACTGGTTTCGGGACTGTAAGGTACCCAGAGCCCTTGCCGTATCCGTGTCCTTCTTCATGGTTTGCAATGCCTCATCGATTTTGGACCCAAAAAGGTGCTGGCCATCGAAGGGCATGTCCAAGACCTTGGACTGCACCTCCTGGCGGAAGGACGTCGCTTTAAGCCATCCTTGACGGCGTAGGACCGCAGCTCCAGCAAGTTGACGAAAGCCAGTCATGGCTGCATCGATAGCACAGTCAATTATTTCGGCAGCCGAAGATTGACCCTCCACTAGTAGAGCCTGGACTTCCCCATGGACCGAGTCCGGCAGGTCTGACAAATATGGGGCTATGTCTTCCCAGAGTTGGCGATTATAACGCCCCAATAAGGCAATGGAGTTGGCTACCTTGACGGTCATGGCCGAAGTCGTGGTGAACCTTTTGCCGATCGTGTCCAGTTTTCTTCCTTCTTTGTCCGGAGGAGCGGACAGCGGGGAGGAAGGGTTGCGTGAGTGTTTCTGGGCCGCTTGTGTGACCACTGAATCCGGTTTAGGGTGTCCATTTAGGCAAACCGCTGCAGACAGTGGGGCTTTGTATTTTTTGTCTAAGCGCGGAACAACCGCAGGCACAGAAGCGGGCGTCAGCATTATCTTCTTGCCTTGTTCCCATAGAAATTCTATTATTGGAATAGATTTCGTCGTCTTTTGAGTCTGCTCCTTAAAATCGTGTAGGAAGCATTCAGTCTCTGTTGATTCGATAGTCATATGGAATCTCTTCGCCGCTCTTTCCACAATTTTATGGAAGCCGCCTATGTCTACCGGCGGCGAGTCCGCATGGCGCGGTTGGGGCGATGCTGGTGAGGACGCCACATATTCATCCTCCTCATCATGGGAAGAGTGGGCCTCCTGGACCTCTCCTTCCTCCAATTCTTCCTCCTCCTCATCCTCGTCAGACGACACTACCTCCTGAGGTTGAATCTTTTCATGGTGGGCCTGAGGGGGAGGTCGAGACGGTTTTGGGGCTGCCGCTGGGTTAGGAACGATAGGTGGCTGATCTCTACTGTCAGCATCCGGGAAACGTTGTTTGTAATCCTGTACAAGGAATTTCAGGTCGTTCACCAGAGCAGCAGGGAGGCAGATCATGGGGGTAACCTCCGTGGTGACTTTAGTGTGGACGGAGTGCTCCTGGTAGGAGTATTCCTCTACCTCCTCGTCAGTGCTTTGGCACTTGACATGTAGGTCCGAGATGGAAGTAGCGGGGCCCAGGTGGTCATCCTCCTCTGATTCTTCACTCTGGAAGATTTCATTAGGTGGGTGCAGCTCCACTTTGCTTGGAGACGTGGTCTCCGGCGTAATATGCGGCTTAGTAGACTTGCCCAACGCAGGACTGGAGGTGGAAGCTGTCGAAGGCGTCGTCGACAGTGGTAGCGTGAGGGATGCCACCTCCACGAGCTTGGTTTTCTTCCATGTGTCCGGAAGTGTCTTCGTCGACGACGAGTCCTCCGTCGACGGCAGCTTTAACTTCGTCGACGACGACGACGAGTCCTCCGTCGACGTCTTTAACATCGTCGACGACGAGGAGTCCTTCGTCGACGGTAGGGTCCTCGTCGACGGAATCTCCGTAGACGGCAATTTGGTCGTCGACGACCGGGGCGTCGTCGGTGCACTCGTCGACGGCGAGCCCGTCGTCGATGTCGGTCTCGTCGACGTTTTCGTCGTCGATGCCCTCGTCGACGCTGTCGTCGTCGGGGCTGTCGGTGGTGGGTTCGTCGTCGACGCCGTCGTCGTTATCTTCGTCGACGGCGTAGTTTTCGACGTCGACAGGCTCTTTGTCGTCGACGATTTCAGCAGTAAAATGGAGGAAATAGGCCTACCTGTCGATGACGATGATGGAGATGTTATCGTCGACGGTGAAAGAGACAACGCTGACGTCGTCGAGACCATGGTAGTCACTGAGGTAGTCCTCTGAGGTCTGCTAGAGGCCTGAGCAGGCTTTTTAAAAGTCTGAGTATCCTTAACAGACACAGAAGACGTCGTAGATCTTGCCTCTGAAGACTTCTTGGCTGTCTTCCTAGGAGGGGTGTCTGAGGGGCCAGGGGAAGTTACCCTTGGCCTCTTTTGAGAGACTGCTGAGGTTTTAGAGACACTACCTTCGGAAGATTCCAGAGTGTCTCTGTCCTTGAGTCTGTCGAGCCAGATGAGAAGGCGGCCTTCCCTGTCTCTCACGGTCTTCCTAGGGAAAGACCTACATATTTTGCAGTCTGCAGGGACGTGGTCCGGATAAAGGCAATATAAGCATAAGGTATGCTTATCATCCACATGGAGCCTTTTCTTCCCACATGAAGAGCAGGCCCTGAAAAGGGCTTTCTTCTGGGATTCAGACATCGAAGAAAGCAGTGGAAAGCAAACACTTACTGCCTCAAAGTGTTACTGAAGTAGTCCTTGAAGATTGTAGAATGAAGATTCACTTTTCAAAGGAAGTAGATGAGTTATAAGGAATCCTGAGAAGAGCTCAGGCTGGAGACTCCCTAGCACAACGTGCGGTAGAAAATCTGAGGGACTGAGGCTCCTCCCAGGAAGGTTCTAGAGGGAGGTCGGAGCTGATTGGCTGACTGTGAGAGTTTGGTCCTTTTTGCATAAGGACAAAGAAAGGCTACTAAGGTGAGACCCTTAGGCCTATTTTCTCTATGTATGTCTATAGGACATTACTTTTTTATGTACCGGAGGCTCCCGTCTCGACGACGGGGAATGATTCAGGCATGTGAATCTATGAAAGACACCCCTAATACTGGATAAACAAGCCAATTAACTATACATTATGGGGTATGACTTGGCTACTTGGGAAGGATGCAGGAATTTCAGCCGGAGATGTTAAGTGATCAAGTAGATCTATTTGAAATCAGCTAACGACTAGCCTGCTAATGACGGAGGGTCCTACCCCCCTATCCATGTTGTACATCTTACCAGCCTCTAGGTATGCACAAGCACTTTGAGATTCCAGCTCCCACACCCTAGTCCAAAGGTTAACTCTTTGCTGGTGGCCTTTAATCAGAATGTATCATGGCTTTGCCAGTATCAGCAGGGGTAAGACATGCCAATGGTCAGGATTTTTTCAACCAGAGGCGTTGGAGATCGATGGGATCCTCCCTTGATATACCACAACTATCTTATGGTTCCACTGCTACAAAGAGTTCATAAGCCTCCATCTAAATCTCAATAGATTTACACTACAATCAGGTTTTTAACCTATTTTATTTTTGTTAGAACATCGAATACTTACTTTTAGGAACTTTTTATTAGGGTGCACCACACTTGGTTGAATTTTTAGGTTCGAGGCTATATGCTTTTGAGTGAGCCTATTGACCGCAGAGGGCAACACAATATGTAATTAAGGATATCCTTAGGATATCTGAATGTGCACTTTTAACAATGGCTAGTTTATTGCATTGTACGATTTTATTGCACTTGTACTTTTATGGTCTATTGATCGAAATAAAGAATTCAAAATGAAATGAAATGAAGCCTTTAAATTTCACAGAGCTGCTTCAAACTTAGATATGCGTTAGCGTGTTCTAATAAGTGTTCAGACTTGTGATTGCACAAATGTTTTTACTAACCCTTCCTTTTAGGGATGGCCTTATTTGTCTCACTGATATCAATAAGTGTATTTTAACAATTATGAAAAATAAATGGAAGTATCTAGTGGTCTTTCAAATATGGTAACCATCAAAGACAAGCTCTGGGGTCTACACCCTATGGTAAGAGCCTTCTACAGCAGATCCTAGCACAACGAAACAAGAGTGACTCTAAAATGTATAATTCAGATGTCTGGGACAGACACTCTTCAGCTTTATGGATCTTCTTTCCCTAACAGCAGGTGCCCATCCTCCCTCCCCGACACAGAAGTAGCCCACCACTATTATATGGCAGCAGGCAGTCAGCATTGAGATTTAATAAAAGCATGTGAGTTGGTGACACTCGGCCCTCCAATGGTCCATCTAGCTTTTGAAACAATTTACAGTCAATAGAAGAGAAACATGCAGCATCTAACATGACTGTGGGCCAGCATTAGAAGAAAGGTCCCACTTATGCAGTGGATGGTGCCCCATTAAGTGCCAAAAACTCACAAATGGGTTTGGGATAGTCATATGTAGTGCATCATCACCGTTCTACGAATCCAGAATTGGCAAGTGGAGGGATCCACTCACTTGTCTCTATCCTCCACGCCATGTGCTTCGGAGGATGGGTTAAAGCAGTGGTTCCTAAACTGCTTAGAACTACAACCCACAAACTTTAGTGCCCTACCTAGCTGTAATGGACATGAGGAGGGGTGATTTTTGAATGAAACTAAAGCATCATGCAGTAGCGCTCTGTCATTTAGAAACAGCACATTTTCTATGGAAATCGGCACTACTCAGCACTCAAATGATAATGTGTGGGAATCTTGTTTCTGTGAATATTTATCAGTTGTACAGTACCAAATAAAGTATCTTGATTTGTTTTGCTCACATTCAAATCTGTTTCCAGAACATTTTCTAATTACACAAAATGAGCTTACGTTTTGCCTTCCTAACTGCTTTAGGCAAACGGTTCATTTACAGGTAGTTACATTTTGTTGTGTGTTGAAATGAAAAAATGGACATCCTACAGCCTTTCCTTTCACACTTCCTGGACTCCATAAAGATTGTCACATAATTCAATTTAAAAACTCCTCATTTTGCAGTCAGAGGAAGCAAAGTAAACACCAATCCCATAGTAAAAGAATAAGCAACAATTTGTCCGAAGACATAGCCTGACATTGGACCTCTGTCTGTGGAGCACGGGCAAACGTGACAAGATCAGCACAGTATTTAAAGGCATCCTTAATTACTTGGACTTCCCTGGCACACCTAAAATCGGCTCGTGATCCAGTGTGGGAAACGCTGGACTAGAGTACTCAACCTTTGGAATCTGTCTAAAGGTGGCAGGGACCAGAGCTAATAGCAGACAATCAAGCCCTTTGGAATCTGTCTAAAGGTGGCAGGGACCAGGTCTAATGGCAGACCATCAAGCCCTAGGGTACCCGTAGGACTGCTCCATCCTCCAAAAGGGAGTTGAACACCTTTTACTTGTTCTCCCAAGAGGAGATTTACAGTTTTTCCACTGATGGACTGACAGGGCAAAAGCCTAGTAGGACTTTCCTGTGGGAAGCATATCAGCAAGTCCCTTGCTTTCAGTCTGTCGGTCTCCTGAGTGGTTCTGGATCTTTACATACATTCATATACTCATTCATTAGACACTCTACTGCAGCAAAACAAAAAAACATTTACTCCACCGCAGACACTGTTACTCACTCCCAGTCCTGGCCAGACTCTTCAGCTTACACTATCCTTTCTTTTTTCATAGGAAGTACAATGTTATACTTCTTCTTGACCAGGGGCGTGTAAAACATGGATGCTGAAGCAAACACTACAATTACATAAAGACACACCTTAAGTCTAAATCATGTGTTTAATCCAATCATTTGCAATGACACCCTACTTTTTTCGAAACTTGCTCAGGTGTTATATATCATTAAGGGGGAGACATCCCTTAAGGATTAGAACCCTTACTCACCCGAGGGTGACATGCTTCATCATATGGGTCCTCCTTAACAGTGCAGAAAACCTAGTCGTTACTGGGAGCTACTATTTCAGAGTTTTAAGGAAGGAGCTGTGACCCGGTCCCTGTTACACCCCCGCCTGGCCTGTGCCCCCCTGAAACCTTACCGTTGTCAAGGACTTCCCACTCACGCACTTTTAGACAACCCCCTCGGGTCCGTAACAGTGTCAGAGCGAACAGCATGACCCACAGTGCCCCGCCCCTCTCTCTGTTCCAGGAACCTATCACCGGGCCTCAGGCACCGGAAGTACGTCACCGTGAACCCGGAAGGCCCGCCTCCGAGGCAGCGACAGCACCAGTGAAAAGCGAACGCCACTGTGAGGACGACGTCGGAGCATTGTGGCAGGATACTCAGACTGGTGTCGGAGAGCGAGAGGAAGAGCAAGCCGAAGAAGACGAGTGGTCGGAGGACTGGTGGAGCCCTTGAGGAGGTGGCTGAAGAGCGGCCGTAGCTCAACTGGAGAGCTACGGCGGACCGGGTGAGTAGCGTAAACCTCCCCGTGAGCACGCTAGGTGTTCAGTGTATATATTGTACAGTCCTCTCACCTTTAGGCACTTGTCGCACGTTAACTGCACTGTGATTACTGTAAAGCACTTCACCTTGCAAACACCCCTCTTCCCGCCACCGTCACCCTAACACACTTTCTCTGACCTACTTCCCTGACTTCCGTACGTTCCTCCTCCCCATAGAACCCTACCTCACTAGTCCTTCTTTTCTTCCCCCACACGTCCCGGTGTCGGTGTCAGCATACGATTGAGACCAAGTTCGGTCTAACGGTCCCTTCTCTCTTATTGCCCTCCGAGGTATCTCCCCAGCTACGGAGACGAAGAACATCCCAAGACCCGGCAATAGAAGATCGTCGACCAGGAAGAACCACCCGTCTTACCGGACTGCCTTTGTCATCCTGTCTATTGACTTTCGTACCAATAAAACTCTACTATAGCCCACTATATCCGGCCTCCTTGCCTGATTTTCCGGCCCGCGACACCCCCACGATCACAGGAGCTCAGAGATGTTTTCTGGGAGAAGGATGGGTACTAAAACCCATATGTGATAATGATGAGTGTAGTGAGGTATGCAGCGCTGTGTGAAAAGAACGTGAGTTAAAACTGTCTAGATGAGAATCACTGACAAAAGTTTTATTAATCGGTTCTCTCTGGCAGGATTAAAATGAGACAGCACAGTGGTATGGATATATAACCACTGTCAGTTTGTGGTCAACATGTTTCAGCCTGTTGATCAAACCTTTATATCAGCGGCTTTCTTCAGGACCAGATATAATCGTGCTATGCTGCTGCAAACAGTGAAAAATAATAATAAAGTATGTACAACACCGGTATTCCTGTTTTTCTTTCTTTGTTCAGGTTATACCTCAAGGTATCCTCAATAGTAGGATAGCCCTGCCTCACCTCTACCTGACAGGCTGCTCAGGAAGGAGGCCCCGCTCTGTCCGTCGGTACCTCGGTTCAATAGAGAGCTCGCACTGCCAGCACACCTCACAAACACAACTTAATGAAGATAGCCATACAATAGGATGTCACACCACTTTTGTTTGTAGGCCCAAATAGTGTCTTGTGTCGGTCCAAGTGATGACAGATGACAGATGACTCAACAGAATAAGCCAGCTCTATTGTGAGAATTAAAACAGCATGGACGAATAATAAAGAAAGAGAACAGCACCCAAATCCTCTGCGTTGAAACCCCATCTTTCGTGGGTGTCCTCAAAAGTGTAATTTTAATCTGTCGTTTAAGATGTCATGTTAATCATGTTGACAGGTAGCAAACTCTAATGCACTCATGTGGGGACCAAAAAAATAAAACCACAGATAGCATCTTCGAGGAATAATGGAATTACAAGCAGAAACTGATTTCACCACCAGGAACATACAACCCAAGCCAAGACAAACCCCTCTTAGATGTAGGGGGCAGCAAAGTGAGTGAAATGTAGTCTCTGTAGTGAACTCTCTGCAGGATACAAGCAGCAACATTCTATAGAAACTGAATGTTACGAAAGGCAGCTTCCATGGGCCAGTCTTGAAAAAGAGACGTCAGCTTCCATAGGCCAGTTTAGATAAATGGAAATCACCAACCACACTCGCCGTATGGGGTAGAGACAAGAAAGAAAAGATCGGGGAGGAGCTTCGCGCGTATCCAAGATGGACGCGTGAGCACAGGGCTCCCAAGACCCTTTCCGCCTCCCGCATCTATCCTGTAAATAATCCTGATTTGGACGACGGGTACTTATCGCTGATGCCCTGCTGATGCACACACTTTTTCCGAAAATCGAATTGGCCGCCGGGAACCGGACTTACTGCACTTTGAACTTTGCGGCCTCTACCGAAGACCATCCGGGGGCTTGAGTCCCCGAGGTACCCAGGTGGCAATTGAACAACAACAGCTGGTGCGACACATCCGCTGCCCCTGTGGTACTTTCGGTTTCGCTCTTGGTCATTGTAGACGGCGACTTGCTGCCGATCGGCGCGTCTGCCCTGATTCTGCTGCCAACCCTAGGCCGGCTTTGGATCCTTGCCCTCTCGCCTCTGCAGGCTTGCCACGACGGTAATCATTCTGACCAGATCCCAAAGGTTCCGTCAGAGCTCATCGCCCATCATGGCGGGCAGGGCGGATGTTGAGAAGCGTACCACCAGAGGCCCATCCCGAGGGGGGGTTGCCCAATCCCAGACTATAGATCGCTTTACTCGCCCAAAGGGATCCCCAGGCGGAGCGAGTAAGGTCCTCGAGGAAACTGGTGATGGTGCTCCTGAAACTGAGGAGCCAACTTTGAAGGATGTTATGGGCGCCATTGCAAGTGTTCGGACTACTATGGGTCAGCAGTATGAAACCCTGGCAGCTAAGATAGACACGGTGGCGATTGAAGTCAATCTCATCAGGGCGGACTTGGGGAAAACCAATGAGCGGGTCAAGTCCCTTGATATCAAGACTACAAGCCTGACCACGGATGTCTCGGATCTCCAGACCGAAGTCCGCAATCTCCGAACGTCCAGAAACCTGTTTGCCCGTCGGCTGGATGATTTCGAGAGCCGGGCCAGACGCAACAACGTTCGCATCGTGGGTGTTCCGGAGAACTCTGCGGACTTGTCTACAGACGTCCTGGTGGAAGACCTCGTCTTGAACCACTTGGCACCGAAGGGCCTCAGTAAACTTTTTGCGGTGGAGCGGGCTGATAGAGTCCCTGGTGGGAAGCCTAAGCTGGGAGCCACTCTGAGGCCCATAATAGCAAGGATTTTTAACTTCCGGGACAGGGACGCTATCCTGCAAGCCTCACGTACCAATGGTCCCACCAAATTTGAGAACGTGTCGATCAGTTTTTACCCGGACTTTACACAGGCGGTGCAGAAACAACGTATGGGCTTTACGGGGGTGAAAAGGCGACTCAGGGACATGGGACTGAAATACGCCATGCTTTTCCCGGCCCGCCTGAGGATTGAACATGGAGAACGCGCGTTCTTTTTTGACCGCCCCGAGGTGGCCAGTGACTGGTTAGACACTTTGTCGACGCGCCATGCCAGCCCGGAGAGTTCGAGGGGCGCCGAAGGCGGATTGGGAGAACAAGAGTAGTGAGTCTACGCCGGCGAGCCTGACTTTATGGCAGTGGCTCTGTGACTGTTATGTTTATACCGTATGGATACCCGGGGGTGGGGGGATTCGGGACTCTTCCTCCTCTGGGGACTCTTCTCTCTTCTTGTAGGTTAGTTTAATGGGGCGACAGGCACACTGCAAGTTAGGGTGGCTTTTTGGTCTACCGCAGGGGTGCAGGGTGGGGGGTGTGTGTTTTGAGGGTTCTTTGGGGGTGGTCTTTTCTTTCTTGTTTGTATCGAGGCTGTGCTTTGTTCCATATTGGCTGCTATGTGCCTGTTTCGTGGCGGGGGGACAGAATGTTCACTTCTGGGATGGGGGTAGGGGGCGGAGGGTACTGAGCTGGAACGTCAACGGTCTTGGTGATAGGATAAAACGGGGGATAGTACTGCAATATTTGAAGCGATGCTCCCCGGATATAGTTTTACTCCAGGAGACACATTTAGTAGGAAATACATGCCATGCACTGAATAGGCGGGGTTACCGGTTGGTGGCCCATTCCGGATTTACCACTGGGTCAAGGGGGGCGGGCATCCTGGTCAGGAACTCTCTCCCCCTGGAGATAGATGGCACGGTGCTGGATGATAGAGGCCGCTATGCGGCTATTACGGGTAGGTGGGAGGGGAGGATGATCTCCATATTGTCTGTGTATGTTCCGCCTGGTCTACAGTCCACCACATTCACTGATTTGGGTAGGGTGGTTCTGGGGTTTCCTGACGGCTTGTTGGTAGTGGGTGGCGATTTTAATTCAGTTGTTAATGGGGAGGAAGATCGTAGCCCCCCCAGACTCCTTCCCACATCGCAGCTATGGCTGGGGAAATTTTTGGACACGTTGGGTCTGGCGGATTATTGGAGGCAACTGCACCCTGGACAGCTCCAGTACACCTTTTACTCGGGAGCTCATGGGAGTCTCTCGAGACTCGATTATATCCTCGTACCGGCGGTGCAGATGGTCTCTGTAAGGGAAATCAGGCATTTAGCTAGGGGGGTCTCCGACCACTCCCCACTCTGGCTCACTATTGATGTACAGCTGGGGTCCGGGGGTCGGATTGCCCCGATCAACCCATGGCACTTTCATAACCCCAAAATTAGGTTGGAGGTGGTTAAGTGTATGGACTTCTATTTTGCTGAGAATGAGGGGTCGGTGTCCTCCCCTGTCTCCTTGTGGGAGGCTTATAAAACTGTGATTCGTGGTCAGACTCTGTCCTTGATTGCTAGCGAGAGGAGGCGCAAAAATGAGGAAGTGGTGGGCTTGGAAAATGAAATTACTGGGTTGGAGGAACAGTTGGAATCTGGGGCTACGTCTGAGAGACTGCACTTTTTGGCTCTTAAACAGTCTGAATATAGGGCTCTGGTGACTGATGCGGTCAAAGCAATGAATCGTGAGCAACAGGGGCGTTTGTATGATGTGGGTGACAAAGCGGGAAAGTTGATTGCTTGGCTAGACAAACGAGATAGATTGAATCGGGTGGTGCCTGTTGTTGAGAAAGTGGACGGAACGCGAGTGGTGGACCCGGTTGAGATAGTCAAGGTTTTTGCCCAGCATTTTCGGAACGTTACGTGCCGGTCTCGGGTAGACCAGAGGAAGACTCGCACTTGTTGCTTCGGGATGTCGCGTTGCCTAGCCTGTCAGAATCAGACAGGGAGCTTATGGAGGCGGAATTTTCCACCGATGAAGTTGCACTCGCTATCCGCTCACTTCGCTCGGGGAAGGCCTCTGGTCCGAACGGTATACCAGTCGAACTGTACAAGCTCTGCCCTGACAAAATGGCGCCGTATCTTTGTCGGATGTTCTCGGCATCGCGAGACCTTGGGTCCCTTCCCCGGGATCAGAGACTGGCGTCCATTGCGGTCATCCATAAAGATGGCAAACCCCGCGAACACTGTTCATCGTATCGGCCGATATCGCTTTTGAATGCAGAACCCAAGATCCTGGCGAAGCTCTTGGCAAACCGGCTGATTACGGTGATCAGTGACTAGATACACCCGGACCAGTCTGGTTTTATCCCCCATCGGAACACCGCGCTCAATCTTCGCCGTCTTCATGGCGTCTAGGCGAGGGCGGGGTCTCTTAATGAGCCGGCCGTCTTGGTTTCTCTTGACGCCTCGATGGCCTTCGACACGGTGGAATGGCCATATCTGTGGGCTGCTCTTGCTAAGTTTGGCTTTGGCCCTAAGTTCATTGAGTGGGTCAGGCTCCTGTGTGAGCAACCGCTGGCTCAGGTGGTGGTCAACGGCAGGGCCTCGGAACCCTTTGTTCTCGGACGCGGCACGAGGCCGGGGTGCCCTTTGTCGCCGCTCCTATTTGCGCTTGCCCTCGAACCCCTTGCTGCGTGGCTCCGCTGGGAGCCCTCGCTCAAGGGCATTCGATGGTCCCCTGACTTCGAGGATCGTATATCACTATATGCCGACGACATATTGTTGTACCTGACCTCTCCCCGTAAGTCACTGGGAGTACTCTTCGACGTCTTGAGTTCCTTCGGGAGGAACTCCGGTTTGGTTATCAATTGGGCCAAGTCCTGTATCTACCCACTCACTGGAGAATAACCTTCTCTGCCCCGTGTTTGCCCGATCCCCGTTTCTAGAGGTGGCTTTAAATACTTAGGGATTTACATCTCATTGGACCCCGCGGTACGATATGAGCGGAATCTATTACCTCCGCTTGCCCGGCTTAGGTCGGATGTTGCGGCGTGGTGTGGCTTGCCTCTGTCCCCCTTGGGACGAGCGGCCCTTTTCAAGATGATGTCTTCCCCGCTTCCTGTACGCCGTCCAAAACACACTTGATCTGGTGCCGGCTAGCTATTTTCGTGAAATTGAGGGCCTCCAGAGGAGACTGGTGTGGGGCGGGCGGCCCCGCATTGCATTGGCAAAGTTGACTTTGCCCTGGTACGACGGTGGTATAGCGTTGCCTGATATTAAAAGATACTACTGGGCATCTCAATTGAGCGCTGTTAACCATGCCATGTACGGTCCTGTTCCGAATCCCGCATTCGAGATGGATAGGTGGCAACTGCCCGGGGGCGACTATAATAGAGCGCTCTACTCTAGAGCAGCCGGGAAGAACCTGACGGGTCCCACTGGGGTGGCGGTGCGAGTGTGGGGTAGTGCTACTACGGCTACGGGGTGGACGGATAGACTGACTAGAGCGACCCCCTTATATGCTGCGGAGAGACTGGGTGGTCTATGGACGTCAAAGGGATTTGATAGATGGGACCTTATTGGCATCAGCAAAGTGGGCGACTTCTGAGCCAAAAATAGAGTTAAGACTTTTGATGAACTGAAGCGGGAGTATAAATTGGGTGATAAAGAATATTTCCGATATCTCCAGGTACGTCAGGCACTTGAATCGGTTTTCCCAGCTGGATCTACGATCCCGGAGTCTTCTCCCCTGGAGGACAGAGTGCTGGACGGACACGTCCCTGACAGCACTATCTCTCTTATCTATAAAAAACTCATCAATGACCGTTCGGACCTCCTTATACAGCTTCGGGGTGCGTGGACTGGCGATGGCCTGGAATTGGACGATTAAGACTGGCAGGCTGCGATATCCTCTCCTAAACAGGTCGCGATTCCGGCGCGTCTCCGACTGGTACAGCTGAAGATTCTGCACCGAGTCTATGTTACGGGTCCACGATTCATGCATATGGGTTATTCTGCGGATGGGCTGTGTAGACGTGGCTGTGGTATGCTTGCTACCTTCCTCCACATTATATGGGAATGTCCGGAGGTAGTGGTTTTTTGGACTCGAGTGCATGCGGTGATGGGTGAGGTGACGGGCGTAGGGTTATTGCCTGAGGCCAGACGCTGTTTGTTGAACGTCTGGAAGCCGAATGACTGCACTGTTGCTCAGACTCAATGGGTCACGCTGGGCAACATGGTTGCGAAAAGGGACATTGCTCAATTGTGGGGATCTCAGAGGGCGCCATCAGTCCTCACCTGGAAAGAAAACATGGACTGGTGCATGTTTAAAGAAAAAATTGTGTATGTTTCCCGTGGTAGGCCCAAGAAATGGGGCAGGGGACGGGGTCAATGGAATTCATACCGAGGAGAGATATGCGCTCCCCCCCTACTGCAGCTCTCGACACTCCTCAATCTCCTTGACTGTGCGTTTCAGTTTCCCAGTTTCCCGTTGTGTGTGATGTGTTGCTTGCTCTCTGCCCCCCCCCCCCCTTCTACCAGGGTCTCTCCTCCTTCATTGCACGGATTACTGTTCGCCATCTCCCCCTGCCGTATGAGACAGTCATTACATTGCAAGGTACCGCCTAGACTCTTTTTACGTTTTAGTTTTTGTTGTTTATCTTGTATAAAATGTGAAACCTTTTATTTATCCTCTTATTGCCACGAGCTCTAGATAACATCGTGCTTTTTCGCTGCCGGGCCTTCGGGTTGTCAGCTGATGAGCTGTGTCTTATTGTGCTACTGTTAATGCGCATAACTGGCCGGCCCTGGTGGTTGTAGGCCTGTAACTGTATTCCTTTTCTTACGAATAAAGGTTTTTTATAAAAAAAAAAGAAAGAAAAGATCTTACACAATCCACAAACTCTATAACTGAATGAAACAACTTAGCACTTAATGAGTAGCTCTCTAGATAAAGAACTCCACGTCCTATAACAAAGAAACTGGTTCTCAAAAGGTTTTTAGTACTGTGTCAAAGAGATCAGGGCCTTTTAGTTGAAGGAGTATAACCTGTTTTTTTGGGGGGTTTAGCAGGAGACAGTTTGAACTCAATTCGGCTCAAATAACTTGAAAGAAATGACAAAACAGAAACGGATCTAAGAGTAATACCTGAGGCTGCATAGAGAACTTCTCAGAACTGATCAGCTAGGTACCAGCAGCATAAATGTTAAACCCCAAATGAAAAAAATTAAAGAGCAGAAGCCTCGGTACAAAATCTTAAAATGAGTATAAGACGGGAGAAAGAGAAAATCTTGGATGGAGAGACCAGAATGGTGCTCTAAATAAACATGCAGGTAAACAACGAAATGTAGGCCGGTTGTGTACAAATCAGTAGAGAAAAATGTAAGGCACTTCACAGACCACTCTAAATCCCCTGTAGGAGGTAACTAGGTAGCAATCTATTTTTAATGCAGCGAAGAGAGCGTCAATAGGAATTAGCTATTCATTGCACAAGGCTGGCAGAAACCCCAGCGGAAGGGGCAGGAAGATCATGCCTATCTTGGAACTCGTGAATATACCCTGTGACAGCAAGCTCTGCATTTCGTGGTTGGAGAGAAGTGGGAAGTTTTGGAGTTCAAAGGGATCCAAACATATGTTTTGTTTTTTAGAAGCGAGTAGACACAATGATAAGAATTGTAACACTTTCAGGCATGTATCTCCCTTTACTATAAAATAGCACAAAGATGAGTACCACCACTGCAGAACAGTCTTCAGACACAATAAATTAATTCAAAATACCTGATGTAACTTATTTAATTGACAGGTCATCTTTGAAGAAAGAAGATTTCAAATGGTTATTACATTCGTATGCTTTTATGCAGAAAGATTAGATTTACTTAGCTGTCTTCCACCGACCTTGTCACTGAACATTTAAGGAGGCAACTTTATTACATGGAGTTAACAAATATAAGTCATATCATAAGGTTTACATCACTCTTCAATGCTAATGTTGTAAAAACATACACTTCCATGAGGCAATTGCTCTAAACTCCTTATTGCAACAGGTATCGTAAATTTCGCAAAAATAAACAACATATGTGTCATTGACGACTGAATATTAGCTGCTCTGAAAATGATCTATCCCTCCAAAAAAAGTGATAGCCGTGGGAATCAAACAAACGAAAAATGCATGTATCTTAGCATTTCAGGCACTGTAACAAATGGATGACAAGTCAAGGTTTCCTTGAAGGGAGTAGAAATCATGGGCAATAAAAGTATAACAAATGAGCGGGTCAACGTGATTTGTAGAGCGTCAAAATGAAAAGAAACTATGCAGCAAATCAAGCCTAGACATATTCTATACAAGGACAAAGCTAATAAAATTATATTGGTAGTTTCTGTAATTTCCAAAAATGCAAACACACATATGAGAAAATGTTGAAACGATTATCTTAAGTATTGGATAAAAATGTAAATCGAAAATGCAGCTAACTTGGTAATAACTAGATTATTACATTTTAGAGCAAAAAATCTCAATTCGCAGAAATACTTGAAGGTCAGTTAAAAACCTTTAGCAATAAAGTTACTGTTGTGGGAGTTCTCCTAAATTTAACATGGAACCAGTTTTAGGGGCTATTTTGTTCGCTGGGCAGAAATAACTAGTGTCTGGAAATGGTTTAAGTTAGTATGACAAATAGTATGTTAAAAAATATAAAATGTTCGAAGACAAAGATAAATCTAAAATTTAAAGCGAGGGTGATCATTGTGTAAACAGAGTGACATCCATATTTTACTAGCTGCACGCAGCACAGAAGGACTGTGTGTAAACAGATGTTTAGAATGCGTAGTTGAACTTAGTAAATGTGCTTAATCGCCCTACAAATATTAGCAGAATTCAAAGTAAAACCTTAACGTCTGTTAGCTTTCACAACCTAGGTGATATTATATTGTGTTATGTTCATATTCTTATTATGATGTTGCTTTTCAAAGAAAGCGTGGTGTTTCCATTTCAACAATGAACACAGTGTCCCCTCTACAATATTGACGTGTGAGCAGTAAGAAACAAAAGGCCATGAAAACAAGCAATTCTACCAATCTGGGCCTCGTGGGGTCTATGGTATGTCATTAAATGAATATATCTACCTTTATGGACGCACCACTATTTCTCTACCTGCGGGCACCCTTCGCCTAAATGCAGAACCCGAAATTGATTCTCAAAAGCTGTACAAGCAAACCATGGTGTGGGGTAATGTGCGGGGGTAATGGCTATGCACTGCCACTCTCCCCTCCCTCGTGCAGCAGTCTTTAATCAGTCTGCTCTGCCCTTGAAAAGCAGCCGATCAGTCTGAACAAAGGAAAGGTGAGTACCAAGTATGACATTGTTTCACTCAATAAAATCTTTATTCAATTTATTAAATACAGATCATAAAAGCACAAGTAAAATCCCCGGGCTCCAGAAAAACACCAATTCATTACAGCGTGAGGCCTTATACTGCTAGAGTTACCAAAAAGTTGCATAAATAAGTAATTATTTAAAAGTTTTACAATATACAATAAGAAAACAGGGCCCGGGGTCTTGAGTGCAATTTGTCGTGACTCGCGCATACATAAACATAAGGTTACACATTATCCCTGTTTAATCATTCAGTAAAATGCCTTATGCCAACTATCGTTCTTCTTTTTATGCAGGACCACAGAAATGTAGCTACCGAAAAACAGACAAAGGGATCAGGCAAAGATTTTAAAAAGCAAACACAAGGAGATGATGGATGGAGCGCTGAAACTTTTCAGACACTCACCCTCAGTCACAGATCTGGGTTGAATCCCACTTCGCCACCTCAGTTCAGACCCAGCTATACGCAAATCAGTTGTGACCTTGTGCCTCATGGGAACAGTCCAGCCCGAACTGCCAAGCCAGGTCTTCCCTGAACCGGAAATTTGCATCCTAGGACCGGTTTCGGGGTAACACCGCTCATCCGCCAGGTTAGCTTGAATCCAGTGGCAACGATTTTAAAAAGTAAAGTGCCACCTTAAATTTTCTAAAGTTATAGCGCCTTAGACTCGGTAGAATAAAATCATCTCTTTCTTTCTTATATAACTCACAAAACAGAACAAGGTGCACGTTAGTTTCCGAGGAGTGTTTGTCATAGGGGCACGAAATCAGGTCTGAGTGTTTGAACCTTCTCTCGGGATATCCTAACATCAATGGTAGAAGGTTCAGGCGGAATCTTAATATAGATCTATGCTGTACTATTGAAATGCGTGCAAGGTAGAAATATCCGCCTTCAAGCCTGCAAGGAATCTGATTGTATGCGAGGACGGCCTACTTAATATAGTTACTTTGCCAACGTACACAATGTGCCCTCAGCATAAAGGTGTCAATCAGCTTCTTCTTTGAAATACTCCTGCACGCATTTTGGTCCTTAAGTAGTTCACCTTGCCCAATTGCAATCAGTTCTGACTCTACAAATCGCAGCCATCTGATCTTATTATAGTGATCCAGTTTTAGACAATTTTTGTTTATGTTTTGAGTCAAACTTACTGTTCCCTATGCCATATAGAGAACCACAGTAGAATCTGCAATAATCTAATGATGTCTACAATGTAGGGTAGCCCCAATTCTGAGTGTAGAATGTAGTTAGAAAAGGATGACGGGAGGGACACTAGGGAATTAAAAAATCTATCTTCAATTATTTGAAGCGGGTCCATAGGCACCAATCCCCCAAACCCCAGCCCTGTATGTGACTGCTGACTTCGTCTTAGCTTGGTAAATGTTTTTTTATTGAGTCAAAGGGCCTTGCACCTTACTTTTTACAGAAGGTCTTGATAGCTATCAGACTCCTCTCCATTCCTAGAACTCTTCCCACGACCATCTTCCCCCAGATTTGGTTTTTGTCAAACAGAACACCCAGATATGCGAAGGACTCTACCACTTCTATTTCACGACACTCCATATGGAAATGTGGGGGTGTATCGCATTTGCAGGCCACTGCTATGATAAAGGATTTGCTTTCATTGACTTTCAGATCCAGTGAGGCCATGAAGGAAGCATAAGTTGTTATAAGTCGTTGTAGTGCTATACCCGTTCTAACCATCAGCACTGTGTCATCGGTATAGGCTAGTATTGGCAAGCGGCAGCTGTCAAATACAGGTACATACAGGGGTGAATCAGAGAGGGCTGCCTCAACCCCGTTAGTGTAGATGGAAAAAAGAAATGGGGCAAGGACACATCCCTGCCTAACCCCCCTTGCAATTTTAAAGGGGCGGGTGCATTCCCTATTTTTCCCACAACAAAAACACATAGTGGCATTGGCATATAGTTGGCAAATTAAGTTAATTATGGGTCGCTTAATCCCCATCCTCTCCAATTTATGCCAAAGCTTAGGGTGGCTCACGCAGTCAAATGCGGCTGACAGGTCCATGAATGCCATGTAGATTTTGCCACCCTTCGCTCTAGTATGTTTATCTATTGTTAACAATAGATTCAAACACTGATCTATAGTGCCCTTTCCCCTTTGGAACCCATATTGTGCCTGTATTAAAATGTTCTGATCTTGGGCTCACCCTTCCAACCTGTATAAAAGGAGCCGGCCCATAAGCCTGGCGGTTGTATCCAACAGGGAAATGGGCCTATAATTCTGTGGGCTTCCCCTATCCCCTTTTTTGTAAATTGGGCCAATCACACTGTGCTTCCAGGAAGGTGGTGGACCAACTAAAGCTATGCTTTTAAAAACATTATTTAGCACTGGAGTCCACAGATCTTGATTTTCCTGAAAAAGGTTATCGGCATCCCATCCGGACCAGGTGCCTTCCCTGAATTACAGGCCAGCAACCCCTTTCTCACTTCTATTAGGACACATTTCCCTGGGAATTAAATTCTGTGTAAATGGGTGATAACACAGGGGAAGTATTAGAGGTGAAGATATGTTCAAAATGTGCCACCCATGCATCTTCGCCCACATGTGCGTCCAATGTCGGATCCTTGGAGTTTTTAAAGAACGGAGCATTGATTACTTTCCAAAAATCCCTACCATTTCCCGTCCTGGCTGCCTGCTCAAGTTCATTCCAGGCCTCCTCCCTAATGTCTCTTTATCTTTTCCTTCGTGCTGTTTTGTAATTATTGTGAAGCGCTCTTATGTGTACTATATTTCTTGGATGGACTTTCAGGGTTTTAGTGAGTGTTTTCCTAGATTTAGTGCGGCATGAGTCAAACCAGTGCTTTGAAGTTAAACTAGATGCTGATTTGTGGGAGGTCAGGGCCAGTTTTACTTTCTCTAAAAGGTCTATATAGTGTGATACTAGTAAAGATGGGCAAGTATCTTGCTCCAGACAATTAGAAATGTTATCCTGTACGATCCTTATAATCCCTGGTACAAATTTCCGCTTCTCAATTCGAGACCATTTTAGTTGGAAGCCATTTTTTCTTGACAGGTTTAGCTTTCCTACTATCTGATGCAGCTCCATTTCCTTAATTCCTAAGCTTATGCATGTATTTAGTATAGTGTGGTCACTAAAGCTTGTTAATACATTGTTTATGTGAGTCACCTTAATGCTAAAGGGGGTAGTAACTAAGACGAAATCAATGGTGGATTCATACTCATTTCGCCTGAAGATTTTCCCAACATGGCCAGAGCTCACCTTATTAGCTATTATAATATTCCTGGTTTATAGCATCCTATTTAGGCTATTGCCATATTCATTATGGGCAAAGTGAATAATTGGGTTGCCCTGCTAATCTTCAAGGCCGGAAACTCGCAAAGGTGTATATTAAAATCACCCGCCCAAATGATATGAGGTGCTCCATTTTTAGTAGTTTTGGAAAATAGGTCCATCTCATCTGCCACTAAGTGCATGTTTCCCCCGAATTCATTATTGTAATAGTTGAGCAACAGCCAGTCACCTTCGGTGGGAGTCACTATGGGGAGCAGATGGAAGTGGGTATTCTAACATTCACCCTTCCTTACTTTTAATGAGAGGGTATTGGAGATTAATGTTAGGAGAGCCCCCCCCCCCCATTTGCTCTGCCTGACACAGATGGTGTTGCCGCTGTCTGGAATGAGCAGAAGCCGTTAACAAAAACAGGATCCACGGCCCAAGTTTCCTGCAGGCATATAATAATCTGAGTCTGCCAACATTAGTGGCACTGTTCATTACCTAACTTCGAGGAGATACCAGCCACATTCCAAGATGCTAGACTAATTGAGTGTTTGTGTGCCTCATACATGATGTCAGTATTATCACAACTCTCTTGAATGACGGGGTCTGAACTAATTAGTCTATCCAATCCCTCTTCTGGATTTGTACCACCTAGAGGTAGTCAATCACAAGCTTCCATGTCTCACTGGGCGATATTGTTTTCCACGGTCCGCCCTGGAAAGTTAGTGCTTCCCATTCTGTGGTTCCATAATTAACCTCCCCTCGCCTGACCACTCTTGTCATTTCCATACAGTGCACAGTGATTATAGAAAAACCCCAGCGGCAGGGGAACTATCTGGGTACCTTTTGGGAGGATTTTGCATAACTGTGTTAGGAGTGATTTGACCACATGTGCATTATTAAAATGTATCACCAGACAATCGCCTGTAAACGGTTTTCTGGATGTACCCAGCCATCCCACTCTTCTCGCCATAATAATTTGCTTGGGCGAAGGTCCAGATCTGACTCCCAAGTCAATTAAATGTCGTGAGAGTCAGTGGAGGCATTTGTCCATTAGTTGGATTGTCATTTTATACTGGTCCTCCCGGAGAGGTGTTACATTTGCCAGGACCAGTACAAGAGGGGCTCTGGCGGAAGGTGCAATGTCTGGTGCGGGTAAATGTTTGTCCTCGCTTTTGGATTTTCTGAGTTGACCCACCCTCTCCACATCCCGGGGCCACCGATCTGCTTATTATGCCAGGTGGAATCTGAATTGAGCCTTCAATTGCCTTATCAAGGGGTGCATTGGTTCGTACGGTGGGGAATATGCTGCCTTGATGAGGGTCTATTTTCAGGACAGGGATTTAGTGATGGAACCAAGCACAAGTCATTAAGTGGAGAAAGTTGGATGGAGTCCACAGCTTGTCCGGCGGACCTGGGACACAAAGTTTCCATGGGGCATAAACTGCCTGTTCCCATGCCTCAATACGAGATAGTCTCTCCTCGATCTGTGTCAATTTTAAAAGAAGTGGATTCAATAGAATAGACATTTTTTTCCAGACTTTACCACATAAGGTCATCAGACTGCCATGATGACAGGGTCGAGAACGAAGACGTAGGACTAACGTTTTGCATTTTTATGTCCCCCTTTATTTTTGTTACTCAGGTGGTTCTGAATAATTTCAGCTTCGGAGCCCCGCCACCATTTTTTCTCTTCACTGGCATTTCAATATTAGGGTCTATGTGGGAGCGGAGGTCAGGGCCCCTGATGGATGATACAGGGGGGGAGGTGCCACAGGCGATGGAAAAGACTGGCTAGTTGTTGGGCAGGCTGGAGAAGCTGTTGGAAGTGGCTGGATGGTGGCATTGCTTGCACCAATACCCCCTAAAGAAAACCACTTCTGAAAGGATATGGGGTCCAGCGGTAGGCGCCGCTCGGTCAGCTCAATTTTGTGTGTCTTGTCAAAAATGCATTAAGTGTGGCTACTGTCAATCCCTCCACTTGATTACTGGGCCCTTTCTGCTTCACCATTTTGCACAACAAAAACACCCAAAACAGTCACTTCTAGACACAGTACCTTGTGAGGATTCCAGACGTTAGATGTGTGGACCAGCCCAGCCTCCGATGGACGAAGCCAGGGCCCACCCTTGGCCTGGGCTTTGCCCAGGCGCTTACCGCGCCAGAGTTTTGAGCACGTTCATGCGCAAGGGAGGACAGAAGTCCCCAGCAGAGTGTTTTCGCGACCTCTCCCCAGCAGCGGTAGAGAATGAAGAAACAGCCCGGCGTCCAGGAGGAACAATAGATAAGATTGGGGCTACACTTCCATGGGCCGCGTCGGAGTTTTGAGCACGGTCAAGCGCAAGGGAGGACGGGAGTTGTGGTCCCCAGCAGCGTGTTTTTACGGCCTCTCGCCAGCAGCGTCAGAGAATTTAGAAACTGCCCATCCTCCAGGAGGAACAACAGGCAAGATTGCGGCTACATTGTGTCAATAAAACAGTGTGTATTTATACGGCAAAGAGGGTAGGCGACTCGCATATGCCTCTCACAGAAATAATGGCGATCCAGGCAGTTCTTCCATAAATGCAGCAACATGTTGTACAGATCACAGATTCAAAGGGCTTGTGCATCAGATGTGATCACACAAGATTAGGGTTCACGTATGGGGTGTCATCCTGCCAGTCAGATTTACTTACTGGCCGACATCTGAATGCTACAATATCTATCACATAACTCTGAGCCATTCACAGTTCAGAAACTGTGATGTATTCCTATAGGTTCTGAATCGATCCCCCTATTCCTGACCCTATTCTGGTTAGCAAACTAACAAGTTAACTAAGTAGTCAGCCCATGAGGCAGAAAACCCCCATGATGCAGATACCGTTATCTTACGCAGTCACACTACGGCACAGGAACGTGTTATCTGATTAGGTCATAACGCTTGCGATCTAATTAGACAAGCGATATTCCTCCAGCCCCTGATAAGGCATACGGAGTTCTCATAACAAATCAAACCTATGACAACCTGGGCAAAACCCTGCGGCCATTGTTTTGATTTCACCGAGAACTTCAGTAAAAGAATGTGCTAACGAGCAAGTCGTATGACATCCTTATTGACGTATCTATGTTCATCCTTACGTCAATCTCGGCACCTTAAAGGTATAAATATTACCGATATTGCCCTATGCAAACACACGCGTGGTGACGAGACGGAGCAGCCATACTTGCCGAAGCGAAGAGCAGAGCAGACCCCGCTGGCGCAGCCCCGCCTTCCTGACGCGCTGAGAGAAGCTGCTTTCTCCTGCCGAGAAATCCAGCACCGGCGTTTCCGGGTAGCCCTCGCAGGCAGCCTGGAATATCGAGACCAGAGAGAGAGATACCATCCCTCATTCAACCTAGATTCCAGGTACAGAACTGAATAACCCCTCACAGAGAATTCTTTGGTTATTCACTTGGCAAAAACAAACTTAACTTAAACTGTAACTTTCTATTCACGCCCACGTATTAGGCTTAGGTCAGGTACACGGGGTAGGCGTATTTAGAAACACCAGTTGAGTACGTTTAGTCAAATGTATATGTGTATGTAATATATTTTATTCATTTTAAACATCTTATGGCTTAGAAACCATATCAATGTTTTTACAGTATTATTTTATACTATTGCTTTTAATGTATGCACTTTACTTAACTATAAGTATTGCAATAATATCGATCCATTTCTCTTGTATGAGAAAAGAGACTGATCAATAAATAACACCTTTTTATTGAACACGCCCGTCTCTTCCTTTTCTCTACAATCTGATGAGACTAAGAATGCACGTACTGACTGAGTAAAATAAATTGCCTTTTGTTCACACGACTCTCGAGATATACTCTTGATTAGGGGAGAGCAAAGTTGTCATGTTCTATGGTTGTCAGAAACTAAATCCCTTCTTGTCTAATCAGGGAAGTTAAGTCCTCCTTGAACATTCGAGAAAGTTTCTAGTGAACTCTGAGCTAAGCTGGCAAACCCAAAACTTTAAGTCTAGTATCGACAGTAGTAGACCTAGTTAACGTCTGGTCTAGGCCTTTACTGCTGTAGGTATTATTCCAATGCGCAGAGCCTATTGGGATGATAGGAACTACACTACATGGCGCCCAACGCGTTTGGAAAGGGCGATAAAACTAACGTAAGACATTTAGAGTAACTCAGTCGTGCTTTCTCACTCAGACCCCTTTTTCCAAATACTCCAAAGACGTCTGGAGTGGGTGAAAGGTTATATCCGCCAGACCTCGCAGGAGGGAACTCCTATGTATGGTTCTTGGTACAAGTCAACGTTGAAGGATAAAAACAGTTCCAAAATATTGTGCATCTAAACTTTGTTTCCATAAGAAACCTGATCTGCTAACAAAAGAAAAAACCCTTTGGACAGTAAAATGTCAGACAATGAGGATGAAAGAGAGGCAGTTAGATTAGCAACTGAACTCGCAGCAGCTGATGCTACCATGCAAGACGCAGACCCGGATATAATACTCATCCCGGTCATCAAAAGGAAATCTATAACCATAAAACTTATAGAAAATGGACTGACACCTAGAGGTGGCACAGTCATATTCGTAATTGAGGCACACGAATATCGGCAGACAGAGGTATACTATTCATGGATAAATTTTCCAGCAGCAAATCCTGTAACAAAGTACTTCCACTATTACAAAATAGAGGAACCTCCTGAAACGTACATTCCTTTCGAGGAGGTGGAAGTACCACTCAAATTTCAAGAGCATTTGCTCTTATTTGATGGCGCCCTAAAACATAATAATCACATCACCAGGCTCGGTCCTTTAGGTAGACCAGGAGCAACGTGGCCGGTCCTAGCCGGATACACACCACATCCAGACATCGATGGGATGTCTGCACCAAACCTTTTAACACAGCTAAAACAACTAATAAAAATACACAGACAATTAGTCCAATATGTGATGCGGACTTCAACAATTCAGCCAGCGATTAAACTCCCACAGCTGACCCCTCACAAGGGGAACACAAATAAAATTACACCACAGAACATCCAGTCCTGCCTAGGTAAAGTACCGGCTAAACGGGAACAAATACCATTCTGGCTAGCGCAGAAAATCACCCAAATAGAGGCGGTGTTTCCAGACACTACCCCGCTAGAAAAGCACAGGATTCTGACTATCTGTCTTCCAATGGGAATCGCACCACACATTGAGGACTGTGACACTTGGGGTACAGTCTTTGCTTCCATCTACACAAAAACGCACGGTGTTCCATCCATTTCGGTAATACCAGATGTGCTAAAACAAATTCAAGATGAATATGGTCCTGAACCCGCTTTAACTCTTGGTATGAAATTACTAAAAGACTTCAAGCAGGTCTCGGCTATACTATTAGCCAACATAAAAGGAGAAGCAGCAAACGTGGCGATTCGCCAGAGGTTAAAAGAGACAGATATAGCAGACCAACCAGCTGAAATTGCCAGAATCATAGAAAAATCCTATGAGGAACTAGGTAGAGATAGTTTAGGTGGAATACCAGTAAAACCGCAACTAATTGAAAGTCCTGAAAAAATATTTTTTAATAATAATTCTACATCACCAAAAAAGAACTGGGATGGAAACAAACAATCCAATCCTAAAGAAAAGAAATTCCAGTCCCGAGGAAGGTCTCCTAGGCGAAGAGAAAAATCTCCGAACCAAAGACACAGGTCACCTCAGAGTGACCCCTCTGGGAAAAGATATAACCTTAGAAATAGGGATAATATTAAAAAGCCTGATAGATATCAAGACATTGATACACGTCCCTCTCAATCTTTTCAGACTTCCTCGCAGAAATCGGAAAGAAGAGGACGATCAGAACAAAGAGAAGAGCACGCCAAGTCCAAAGACAAGGAACCTGCTCAGCTAAAAAAGAAATTACAATTTCCAAAAAAGAAGGTAGCCAGTATCAAGGTAGTTAACAATGCCGAGAATACTGAGGACACAACTGAAAAACGGAGAATGGGCTCAGACAATGCTAGACAGCGCAGCAGAAGTGAGCATAGCTCGCAAAGTCCTTATGAATCATCTGGAGACAGTGGACACGAATGAATATCTTCAAGTGGAAACTGCGGACACCAGAGTTAGCAAACTTCACAAGATATACGAAATAACATTGCGTATAGAGGGAGATAAGACTAGGAAAATAAGGGGACTATTTTGGGATAATCTCTCCAAGGGCTATGATATCCTTCTAGCTGAAAAAGACTGGCCACCAGAGTTTGTCAGGGAGTGCCCTCATGGCGAAGAAGTAATTATGCCTGCCTTCTCAAATCATATCCCAATTCATAAAAAATACACACTTGCTAGAAAGTGGGCAGTGGCTCTAGCTCCTGCTTTATATAAAAATCACGTGGGATGGGATGAGGACTCTCCTCCTCACAAAATCCAGTTAAAATCACAACCTACTGCCCAAAGGCAGTACCCAACTAAGCAAGAAGCTAAAAAACAGGTAAATGAAATACTAGATCAGCTAGAATACCAGGGGGTGATTGAAACTTGCACCTCACAAATGAACAACCCTTTGTTTCCGGTCTCCAAACCAGACAATTCATATCGTCTAGTTTTGGATTACCGACACCTTGACACATGTTGCAAAACTTTTGCAGTGCAAAATTCGCATAGTGCTGCACTAATGAATAACATAGTGCGCAAAAAATACAAAACAACCTTAGACATCTCTAATGGATTCTTTTGTCAAAACATAGCACCAGAGAGCAGATATTTAACTGCATTCTCAATAAATGGCACTCAAAAACAATTCTGTCGGTTAGCCCAGGGGTACAAGAACAGCCCGGGAGTATTCTCAGCGAGAGTAACAGAATTACTACAAATATATGATGATGAAGCATTATCTTATGTCGATGACATTTACTTAACAGATGATGACTTGGAGACTCACTTGAAAAGAGTGAACACCATAATACTTGGGTTCGCTGCAGAGGGTTACAAATTCAACTTTAAAAAATCCAGAATTGCCCATCTGACAGTCCTGTTCTTAGGATATGAATTATCAAGTGAAGGCAAAAGCCTGGCTGACAATTTCCTAGAGAAATGTGCCGTAATCCAAGCACCTAGAACACTAAAAAACCTACAGTCGATTCTAGGCTTCCTAAATTTCGGAAGAACATACATTGAAAATTACGCAGAAAGGGTCAAACCCCTTTATGATCTGATAAAACCAGATTTTAAAAGATCCAATTGGACTCAAATACACACAGAAATTTTGAGATCCCTACAAACAGACATGCTAATTAAAACAAAATTAGAAACACGTGATAACACACGCAATCTTGTGATTCGAGTCATCCCAGGGAGATGCGGATTCACATACCTGACCTCTAATGAGGGAGAAAAGGTACCAATTGCATTAAAATCACACTTGTACACAGAAGCTGAACAGAAATTCAGCAACAAAGAAAAAATTGTTCATGCAGTTCAAACCGCAATAGCTAGAGAAAAAGATCAAGCGGACGGTAGACATATCACAGTCAGAACATCAGAATCAGCCTTTGAGGCACTAACAACACCGTGTAATTTACCAACAACAACATTGAATCCGGAATGGATACAATGGGTGAATTCAATCACAACGGACAAAGTGTACTACTACTTTGATCCAGAACTAGAAGAATTAAAAAATCTAGAATATGAAAAAACATATCCTCTGCCAATCGATATTCTGCCTTTACGACATTACGCCTGTGTAATTTATACAGACGGACATGCTCAACCCCCCGTTTGGGGCGAACAGGCATACAACCCCACATGTGGGATTACAAAAGAAGTGTGGCGCGGAGGGTAACTAAAACCTCTATTAACAAAAACACACTCAGTAGAAACTAATTCAGAACAACAAACTGGAATATTAGCTTTGAAAATGGCGCTAGATAATGCGGATCGCGAATTCCCGACACTTATAGTGTCAGATTCATATTACTGCGTCAAATCATATAACAAGGTTTTGCAGACATGGATTCGAAACGGTTACAAAGATGACACAGATGCACCAATAAAGCAGAAACTGCTATGGGAACAAATAGCTCTTTTACAAAAAGAACTACCAAAGACTCACGTGACACACTCACTGAGTCATCAGCGTGATGGCGTTCACGTTGCAGGGAATTCATTGGCTGAAACAGCCACAGCGGCAGCCACTAAATCGGCTCCCGTAGTCCGAAAAAAGCGTACATTAAAATACATTGACGGTGAAACAGTGCTGGCAGTGAAAACGTCATCAAAAGGCGACTGCTCAGCGTTACCGATCAACTATCCACTCAATTATACATACATAATCGATGCAAACTCCGTCCCTTTTGCTCGAATCCCTGGAGTGGGGGATAGAGTGATTCCAAACATGGACAGGAGAAACTTGTTAATCGCAGACGCACATATGGGCGAGGGTCTCAGACACCTCAAACTAAAAGATTCTCTGGAAGAATTACAATCACGGTACTGGTGGCCAGGCATGAGCCTGCGTCACACCATGTTTGTAAAAAACTGCCCAAACTGCAACAGAGATCGCAGTGGGGAGAGAAACAGTTTAATACCTCGTCGGTTTACTCCAGAAAAGATCAAGAGTAAAAAAGAAGGCTTGCGATTAACATATACAGGCTAGTTTACACTTATAATGTAGATCACCAGCACTCGGCTGACGTCTGGACTGTTATACAAAGATTTGCGAGTCTAAATGGCATATACGCTAAGAGCATGCTACGTTTGACCATTGTTTTCACTCTAGCCTTCCAGCCTGATGGGAAACATGGCCAAATGAGCATAGCACAGCGGGAATCTTCTCACTTCCTTCCTGAGGGTACGGGATGGTGTAAAGAAAAAACCAAGGCATAAAGCAATCTATAGCGGAAAGGATATTAGGTTCGGAAGCTGGGTGGGTCAAACATCTAATAAGTGTCCAACGTAGTCTAAATAACTTGCCAAGAAATTCTCTGAAGGGATTCAGTGTGTACGAATTATTATTTGGAACTAGGATGTTGATCTCTGACATTGATAGTCAGACTTCAGTGGTAGAAGAAAAATGCTTTGATATCAAAGACCGTTTGGCTATTTTGCAGGACTTAAACAAAACAAGAAAAGACCTGAGCAACATAAAGTTGAAACAACAGCCAACAACCACTGAAGAACCACCACCTGTCCCAGCAAGACCTGTCTGGATTCCAAAAGTCGGGGATCTAGTCAGGGAAAAGATCGCGGTAAAGAAGGAATTTGGGCCTTCTTACAGAAAAGCAGTTCCAGTCTTGTCTGTCAACGGGACAAGATCAGTTGTACTACCGCCACTTGCTGGAAAAAAGGAGAACCGAGTTGTATCCATCGACCTGGTAAAACCACAACATGTGGCCGATAACAAACAGTAGGCCAAGTGGACTCCCAATAAGTAGCAGAACACCAAGGTTTGCTACCAGTACAGAGGTCCTAACGAAGAGGCTCATCACATTCGAAACGCCTACGGAAAAACAACAAGGACTATGCAACAATGCAATAGAACTCAGACCTCTGAAAGCCCAAATAAAAACATTTAGCAGAGACACACCAATCTATAATGAAGTACCAAGTGAAAATGCAAGAAACAGTAATCCTGAAGCAATTGGAACAATTGACAGAACAGCATCCGGCTACTTCATAAACTTCGATGATTCCTCTGAAGGCTTCAGTGAATCAAATACACAGCCATCATCAAAAACCTTTAAAGATAAAGCTAAAGAACTTTTGAAACAACTGAAAGAAACATATCTGATTTCCCCATGAATTGAATTTTGGGTGGGTTTTGGTGCATTTATCCTCATACTTTGGCTCATCATGATACTAACTTTGGGACGCTTCATTGAGGGAAAATATGCAAAAATGGACACAGCAAGTCAGAAAATCAACTTGATCCTCAAACCACACACATCTTCACACATCGAGAAAAGAGAACTTTCTTCAGTCAACTTCACAGCCAATCCGATACCGGGTGGGGTAGCCTGGGACAACACTGACTATGAAATTTATGGTCCGGTCGAAATCCTGAAATATCCACACCAAATTAAGATCTCCTTGAGTGACTTTGTAAAACCAAGCTCATTTGCTGATGATTGGGACTTCGAAAGCATTAATAATATGATGTCTGACTTAGTAATGTCTGCTAAATTTACCAAACATGATTATTTGCAGGGTTCTACAAATTATGATAGTATGTACTGTTATAACCACTATGGTAACCATTTTTTACATAGATCTGCACAACCTAGAAATGTTTTAAATTATAATCAATGGGAACATTGTGCAACCCCTCCAAAAGGAAGCTCAAGGACCTTCTATGACAAATATTCATACTTTTCAGGTTTTAACACAAGTAATGCTGAAGCATTCTATTTTAAATTGTCAAACAAGACAGGGACAAAGACCATGATAACCAACACAAAATTGATATATTCAGACTCATTTTTTGAACAAATGAATACTTTTGGTTTTGATTATTGGGACAAAAATGTTGAATTGAAAAGTGTTTGGGGTACAAAAGAATGGCAAGTGCAGGGTACAGAATCTTTGTTTAGAGCCTGCATGATCCCAGAACAAATGATATTTTTAAATGACACTGTTCAACAAACTACCTGTCTTGGCCTAGCCAAAATCAAAGACTTAAATAAACCGTCTATTCCAAAGCCAACAATGTTCAGCAATAGCTCTACAGATGAAGAGATAGACGTAAATTATGTATTAAACCAAAACAGAACACATCCTGATTGGAAACAGTGGTTGATCTGGCCCACAGATACAAATAACTGTCAAGATAGATTCCTGAACAAAACACAGGGGTTCAAAATGACCAGGCCAGACCCGAGATATCCCCAAAGACATCACCCAGGGATAATAACCACCTACAGTGTGGGCAAATTATGCCTTCAATGGCTACAAACTTCCACACTGGCAGAAATTAAGCAACACCTAACTTTACTTACTGATGGTGCTGACTTGCGTGATTTCATTATGGGACCGCGCAAACAGCGTCAAAAACGTTTCATAGCAGCCTCTGTATATGCAGCATACAATGAGGCCTGGAAGGTTACTCAAATTGAAACAGCAGAGAGAATACGGGAAATTGACCGTATTAATTTGGAAAAATCACTTTCTGTAGTGGACAATGGGTTAATGACTCTGTCCTCCAGAATTTTTTCTTTGGACAGCATTGTGTCTTCAGCAATCGACATATTGTCGCAAGACTTACTGTTATTACAACACGGTCAGTCACAATTGCGCTCTATTGTACAGCTTGGCTGGACGTTACAAAATCTGCGTTCAGGCTATGTGCCTTGGCGTTTAATCAACACAACGTCACTATTCCAAATCTTTAACCTTACTGATAGACAAATCAGTATGGCACAAAAGGGTGCTGATTATACAATCCTGAGCATTGAGAAACTCGAAAGATTACCAGTGACAATGTCAGAACGACCTGTCAGTGAATGGATAATACATGGGATAATAAATATTCCAATCTCAACCTTCAGGTTTCAATACTGCCAAAAATATATACGGGCTGGCATGTACGAGAAATTGGGAAAGGGGTACCTTAAAACAACATGGAACCTGCCCTATTCACATGCATGTGTCAGTAATAAAGGACAGAAAGTGTTTCTTAGTGGCAACAATTGTGCGATGTCACTAAGTGGCACACTTCTGTGTAACAGAATTAGTTTGCATGGAGCCTGTGAAGGGAATTCATACAACCTTTCATGTCACCAGCAAGGCGCACCTGCAACAGAAATAGAACCATTCTTTCAAAGACTCTATAATGGGAGTTACATTCTAATTGTAGACCGCAGATGTTTTAGTCTTATGCCCGGGACTCCTTATCTAGTAACTACGACTGCGAAGGTCAAGTGCTGTGGACGCTCATTGTTCCCCAGCTCCTTTACAGACAGGGAGGCAAGGGCATGGCCCAATTTGAAAATTACTTCTATTCGAATAGATACTTTAAGCAGAATGAAAACAGTGCTTCTTCAGACGCCTACAAGGCTCACGTCATCAAAAGAAACGTATGATCTACAAGTCGCAAGGACGACTGCAGAGATACATTCATTGTTATCAACTAATTCCCCCATACATTTCGCGGAAATTCTAAACGAAATCTTAAATATTTCTGATACCAATGGGGTCTCAAAGGTATTTAAGACAGTATTTTCGATGGCATTAACACCATTCAAAGCCATACTGGGTATTTTTCCAGATTTCGTCCATTCGATTTTTGGCGGACTTCCCCTGATCTTGGGACTAATTGCAGGAATCCTATTCTTAGTCCTTATTTTTCGTTATGGCAACCCATGTCACAGAAAAAACTCTTGCGACAAGGGAAGAAACAATCCTAGCCATTGGATACCGGGACCGGATATCAAAAATCCTGGGACTCTCCCGGCTTAGAGACCTGAACATGACTTGGTTTCTATCATTTCGACCAATGTGGCAAAGATGTGTTTTACCTGTATTAAGGTGTCTGCTATGCGGAGAAGAATGCGTGTTAGACACCTGTCTGACGCTACAATCGGATGCGCCAATGGATGCAGGAACATTGTTGAGCCCGATCAAGGTTCATGCTTTGTGCTGCCCTCAAAGGCTACCAATCCTGATGACGGCATTCGTGGAAGCTTCACCACTACGATTGATGGGTAGTGAAGTTCAAGATAAAAGCAGCATCGATCAGGTACGACCTTCTGTCAGCAATGCGAATCAGAATGTCAATGGAGACAATCATGCGCACGAATGCATGATTACACCTATATCCGAGTTAGTGGAACTTTCCCAGGAAGCTGTTGACAGTTTTTTCGAAAGCCTAAATGATATGATGTTCTCGCCAGAACAAAAATAGAGACTTTTGAACAAGCTCGCACACGGCGTTCCCTGAATTCGGCCTTCAACTTTAAAAATAAAGTCACATGAACAATTTTCCCTCCAGTTCACGGACAGCGATTTTTCAGCAGCCCCAAAATATTTTTGCATATTTTTCGGGACACTATCTTCTGCTTAAAGTAAGAACTATTCTTAGAGAACTATGGTTTCAAAATTTTAGATAGCTTATAGACATTAGCTGCCCGCTGGTATGTTCGTTGTTATTATATTCTGTGATGAAATGGTCTCGAACTTTTCTTCTGTATTAAGAGCCATTTCATGTGTAATTCTCATATACAAAATAGCAATAATGTATACATATGCGATTACTTTGGCATTATTCTACAGCTTGAGTGCATACAATACATATGACTGCAATTTTTCCGTATATTTGAAAATTTCAAAATGCATTTATGTATTTTGGGGTGGTAAGGTATACACTATACTCTATAGTATGTTGTACTATGTTATACTATGCATAGATTAGTAAATATGACCATAGTTAGCGTGGAGTGGGTGTGATGTATTCCTATAGGTTCTGAATCGATCCCCCTATTCCTGACCCTATTCTGGTTAGCAAACTAACAAGTTAACTAAGTAGTCAGCCCATGAGGCAGAAAACCCCCATGATGCAGATACCGTTATCTGACGCAGTCACACTACGGCACAGGAACGTGTTATCTGATTAGGTCATAACGCTTGCGATCTAATTAGACAAGCGATATTCCTCCAGCCCCTGATAAGGCATACGGAGTTCTCATAACAAATCAAACCTATGACAACCTGGGCAAAACCCTGCGGCCATTGTTTTGATTTCACCGAGAACTTCAGTAAAAGAATGTGCTAACGAGCAAGTCGTATGACATCCTTATTGACGTATCTATGTCCATCCTTACGTCAATCTCGGCACCTTAAAGGTATAAATATTACCGATATTGCCCTATGCAAACACACGCGTGGTGACGAGACGGAGCAGCCATACTTGCCGAAGCGAAGAGCAGACCAGACCCCGCTGGCGCAGCCCCGCCTTCCTGACGCGCTGAGAGAAGCTGCTTTCTCCTGCCGAGAAATCCAGCACCGGCGTTTCCGGGTAGCTCTCGCAGGCAGCCTGGAATATCGAGACCAGAGAGAGAGATACCATCCCTCATTCAACCTAGATTCCAGGTACAGAACTGAATAACCCCTCACAGAGAATTCTTTAGTTATTCACTTGGCAAAAACAAACTTAACTTAAACTGTAACTTTCTATTCCCGCCCACGTATTAGGCTTAGGTCAGGTACACGGGGTAGGCGTATTTAGAAACACCAGTTGAGTACGTTTAGTCAAATGTATATGTGTATGTAATATATTTTATTCATTTTAAACATCTTATGGCTTAGAAACCATATCAATGTTTTACAGTATTATTTTATACTATTGCTTTTAATGTATGCACTTTACTTAACTATAAGTATTGCAATAATATCGATCCATTTCTCTTGTATGAGAAAAGAGACTGATCAATAAATAACACCTTTTTATTGAACACGCCCGTCTCTTCCTTTTCTCTACAATCTGATGAGACTAAGAATGCACGTACTGACTGAGTAAAATAAATTGCCTTTTGTTCACACGACTCTCGAGATATACTCTTGATTAGGGGAGAGCAAAGTTGTCATGTTCTATGGTTGTCAGAAACTAAATCCCTTCTTGTCTAATCAGGGAAGTTAAGTCCTCCTTGAACATTCGAGAAAGTTTCTAGTGAACTCTGAGCTAAGCTGGCAAACCCAAAACTTTAAGTCTAGTATCGACAGTAGTAGACCTAGTTAACGTCTGGTCTAGGCCTTTACTGCTGTAGGTATTATTCCAATGCGCAGAGCCTATTGGGATGATAGGAACTACACTACAAAACGTGGGGTAATATTCTTGGAAAGGACCTGGTGGGAACACTTATAGTAACTTGCTATTGCCACAGGACCTGGTGTCGTACTTCCTGGTAGCTGCCAAAGACATACTATGTGGGCATAGTCTAGCAACATCCAGAAAAGGACCGCATACTGAGCAATTCTATGAAAGGGGTTGCAAACATTCTGTTATTCATGGATAAGAATAATTGCCTCCGGATATGAGCAATCAATAAAGAAAGGTGCATGATGGCCAGGCTTGGCCTCCATGCAGACACAGGGATGCCAGAAGGGATCAGAAGGGAAGGCAATTAGGGACCTCCCAATAAGTCGAATTCAGTCAGTCATGTATGCAGTAGGTCACTTTGTCCATTCAGGAGGCAAGATTGGTCACACTGCTGCTACAGGTTGAGCTCCCTCTTGTGGGGTGAGGAGAAGCAACTGCTCAAGCTGTCTGCTTGAATGAACACACCTGCAAGTACAAGAACAGAACTAACATGTCCTGGGGTAAGGCCCATACTATAGATTTTTATTTATAAAGTTTTATTAGTGCGAACATGACCCAAGCGGGTGTCAGAGCGCTTCACAATTTGGGTAGGTAGGATACAATAGTGGGAAGAGAACATTTGTTACATATATGTGCAAGGCGAGAACATGATCCCTGAGGGTATCAGCGCGCTTAACATTTACGGTCTGACGGATACAGTAATGAGAGAAGACCATTCGATACATATATGTGCATAGCATGCTAACAATGCTATTCACAGGTGTATAACTATGTAATAGTTAATCAAAGTATCAGAATAGAGGGCAGTAATGAAGCTGAGGAGCCAAGGCCTTTAGGGCAGAAACTTGAGCATTAGGATTTTTTTCACTTCCTTTTTGAAAGAAGCAGTAGAAGAGATTCTACGACTTCAGGAGGAAGAGAGTTCCAAATCTTCGGGGAAATGCCTGAGAAGGCTCTGTTACTCGTTCTTATTTTGTGGAAAATCTATGGTTTCAGGAGCATTGAATACATAATTAGCAAACTTCAGAGCTCTTGGAAGTAAGCTTCATCCTGCCTGAGATAAAAGGCCTGAGGTTTTGTCAGTGTCCATCGTTATCACCTCAGATACAATCACTGGAAGAGGTGCAGTTCATGGTAAAGAGACTGTCTTGTTTCTTCAATGTAGCAGACCTTTTCCAAAATGTGCGTACGGATAGTTTTCTGCATGGAAAAATGTATGTATACTGCAAACCTATCAAAAAGGTAGCAGCGCTATGTACAGAGTCAAAAGCAACCGTACAGTCAGCAAGTGATAAAGTTAGCTGAATTCTGGGAGCAGAAGTGTACTGTTACTGCACTGTGATGTAGCGTTCATTAAAAGAGTGTGTCTTCAACTCATACCTAGATTGGAGTAGCACAGTGGGAGAGAGGTCATGGATATGGATGTTGTTACAGATTCTGGGTGCACAGCTGAAAAGGAGCTGATGGCCCATTTTTTCATTTCTTTTAAACATTTCTTAGTCTACAGTGTGATGGTGTTCTGGCTGTGGAAGTGCGTATAGTCACCAGAGATGGTGAGTGTGTTGTCATGCTAAGCGAGGTGCTAGTAGTGGTGGCTTTGTAAAGGATGCAGGTGGGTTTGAAGACAAAGCAGGCTAACAAAGGGAGTCAACTGAGTCCCATGAGAACAGAGATAATGGAATCCGATTTCTTCAGGCCATGTGCTGTGGTGTTTAGGAGGCCATTAAAGGGACGTAAGCGAATCATGGGAAGCCATGGAGCAGGGCGTTGAAACCTTTCAGATGGTCATGCTCTCGAACAGCAATTTTAAAATCATTTTCTAGAAGAAATGGTTTCACTTACCATAGAAGATAGAAGTAGAGTTGTGTATCATCGACATAAAGGTGGATTTTGATGCAGTTTATCTGTGAGTAGAGACCAAAAGGACTTCACGTAGGGATTGAAGGTTGATAGGGGACAGTATGGAACCCTGGGGAACTTCCCAGGCGATAGGCCAGGTCTTGAGGAATCTTCTGAAGGTTAGCAAGTCCTGGGTTAGCACTGGCTACATGTGAAGGACACATTTTAAGGTTCTTTATAAAGACCTCTGGATACATAAGCAGTGCCTTCTTGAACAAAGGTCTCCCCGATTTGATCACTGCTGTCTGGCAGAGAATGCTGGCAAAGAGTTTTTGTTGGAGATTTGCTGGGTCTGTAAGGTTCATGCCAGTAGCACCTGCAACAAGCTACCATATTCCATAACGTTCGTCCTGAGTAGCTTGGGAAAACTGAGGACAGCTATCTTTGAATTTCAGATAAAGCTAAATACCTAAAATTTTATTATGCAGTTTAAATTAATTTATCATAAATTTAAATGCAACGCTCACATGCATCTCTCAGCGCAAAGGCACTGCGAGGTGGTTGAGCCTGCTAGAAACTGTTATGTATTTGGCAGTTCTCAAGTTAGCTTCATTAGTGCTGGAAGCAAGGTAGTATGGCCTTCTACCTCTATGGGCAGTACTGATGCAAAGGATTGTGCTTGAGCACAAAACTTTGCCTGCAGGAGATTTAAAATCTTCCATGATTAACAATGGACCCATGCTCAGGGAATAACGCTAGGCAGACACAGAGATGCAAATGTCTATTTGGAAGTATGTGGCATATCTTTACACTCTCTGGTATAGACAGAGCTTTCAAAGTTTACAAATCTATGAGAGGAATGAGGAAACTGCATATTCTTCAGGACTTTAACACTTTCCTGAAATAGGAAAGATGGCCGTTTTGGTGTAGATGAAAACTTGTACACTACTACAAAGTCAAAGACAGCTGCCTCTTCCTTTTCATCTTATCTTATTGGACTTCGTCACTAACCTCATTGCCCCCCTCGCAATAGGACTAGAACAACTACACTTTTGCTCAAAGACCTCAACTTCCATCTTGATGAGTCGTCGACGACTACACGCACACCGCAGGCCACACACCAGACCCCATCTTCACCTCCAGTGACTGTATCAGGTACAGCCACACCACGGAATTCACCTGGACCAACCAGTCCAGTGTCCACTTCAACATCACCATCTCAGTGATCTCTGTCCCTAGTCTGCCCAACGCCCCCCCACCGCCGCTGGAGCAAAGTTTCAAAGGACACATGGGTCAACGCCACATCACCCACCCCATGCCCTCTAACAACAGAACGTCAGACACTTCAACAATTGGATTAACAACTGCGTGACAACGTCACTCCCATCAGCAACACCACCTACAGAAGGACGACTTAGCAAACTAGCTGGCACACTGAAGTCCTCAGAACCACTAAATGACACTGGAAACAACTGGAAAATAGATGGCGCACCATCAAGGACATGACCAAGAAGACCGCCTTCAAGACAGCTCACAAACTCTACCACAGACAGTTGAGAGAATCAGTGAAAAAGGCCTTAGCTTCACACATCGAATCAAGCTCCAATAACAGTAAGGAATTCTTCAACAGTCAAGGAATTCTACAACCCTTCAGCTGAAACACAGAACATTACTCCCTCACAGGAACTCTGGGACAAACTTGCAAACTTCTTTCACAACAAGATCACCAACATGTACAGAAACTTCAAACCCCAGCCCAAGGCCACCGACTTCTTCAAGCAACACAACTACCTTGCTACCACCATAGACTTCCGACTAACCCAATGGAGCCAGCTCGCCCCACAGGAAACCGCCTTCATCATAAACTCTGTCCACTCAGGGACCCCAATCGACCCATGCCCTCACCACATCGTCAACCTAGGCGGAGCTAGAATTAGCCACTTTTCACCACCTTGTAGACCACCTCAATTGCCATGGACACCTTTCCCGAGGACTGGAAACACAGAAGTCAATGTCCTACTAAAGAAACCATTAGGAGACCCCTGTGAACTTAACTACTGACCGATCCCCCTTCTCCAGTTCCCAACGAAAGTATTAGAAAAAGCCATCAACCAACAACTCTCCTCACATCTGGAACGGAAACTCCTACTCGACTAACAACAATCTGGAATCAACAGCAACCACAGCACCAAGAAAGCCCTCATCGCAGCTAACAACAACATCTGAGTCCAACTCAACAGATGAGAGTCTGCGGCTCTGACCCTCCTTTAACTCTCAGCAGCCTTTGATATAGTCTCCCACCACACACTCCTCACATGGCTGCACAACATAAACACTCATGGGGCCGCTCTCAGATAGATCGCCTTTTTATTCAATGGAAGAACGCAAAATGTCCGCCTCCCACCCTTCACCTCTGAACCCAAGGAAATAAGCTGTGGAGCACTCCAAGAATCCACGCTCAGCCCCACCATCTTCAACACTTACATGACACCTCTGGCCAGCATCGCCAAAACCCACATGCTCAACATCATATACTATGTCAGCGACACACAACTCATCCTCTACCTCTATGAAGACACCACCAAGACCGACTTCCACAACTGCATGAAAGACGTCGCCAACGGAGTCAAGGACAACTGCCTGAAGCTCAACAAAGGACAAGACAGATGTACTGATTTTAAGAAACAAAAGCTCCCCATAGTACGCATCCTTGTGGCCATCAGATACTAGGACCTACTCCTACCCCCACTGACTATGCTAGGAACCTAGGCATCATTCTGGACAACAAGCTAACACGGACAACTCAGGTCAACTTAGTCTCCTCCCTCAGCTTCTTCATCATCATCTGAATGCTTCGTAAGATATTCTAGCCAACTGGACTACAGCAATGCTCTCTACACAGGGATCGCAGCTCACCTCCTATGATGACTACAGACCATACAGAACACTGCAGCAGCCAGACTCGTTCTGGATATACCTAGATGAACCCACATTACCCTCAACCTCAAGGAATTCCACTGGCTCCCTGTACAGAAAAGATACAAGTTCAAGCTCCAGAACAATGCATACTAGGCCTTACACAACTACGGACCTGCCTACATGAACCACCGCCTGAATTTCCGCAGCCCACCAGACACCTCTTCTCCGCTTCCCCTTTCTTTAACCCTCACCCGCTGCAACCGACACAGCGCATGTAGAAGTCCCTCTCTCTCCTATATAGCAGTGAAGACATGGAACAAACTACCCTTTCATCGAAGGACTTCCCCATCTCTTCCAGAGTTCTGAAAGTCCCTGACACCCTGGCTATTTGGCCAATTAACTGGACCCTGCCAGGGACAAGATACCCTCCTGGGTGACAAGTAGCGCTCTACAAATCTACTGATGGATTAATTGATTGACCTGGAGAAATCTAAGGATGTCTTTTTCTCCTTTATTGGCTCTTCAATTGCACAGCAGTTCTGGTCTGCAGTGGTCTGCTCAGGGGAACAGGACTAAACTCTCTTACCTACACAGTGCAGAGCAACTGCATTTGCAAACCAGTGACAACTCATACACAATTGCAAATTGGAAGTGATGCCCTAAACATGCCCATTCCAATTAGCCATTAGGTATGCATTTGGAAACCTATTTTGTTACTTGGTAGTGTATTACAGTATCGCAATTTGGGTTTTGGACATACCTAACGCTATTTTGCAGTCGCAAAGTCTCCAATTTTCAAACTCAAAGTCTTTTTGAATGCAAAATAGCTTTGTACAAAATGCCATAATATCCTGACTACAGAGAAAAAAGAATTTTTTCATGGCCATCGGCAGCACCTTTAAATCTACAAGCCTAATATCAATTGACAAGCATGCACAAGAGAATATCAATTCTAGATCATCCAACATTGGTACAACCAGTCTGCTCAAACAGCTCCCATATGCCGTCATAAGATAAAAGTTTTTTATTCGTCCTCCTACCACTTTTCGCCTCTATTTCCTGTCCACTCCTCTATCCACCAAGTAACATGTAGATATCTATGTCCAGCTATAAAGATATAAAAAATAGAGAGAGCTGTTTCCAACCTATACTACAGCCTCCTCCAAATTTTAGAACAGTTACCCCGGTCCACCGTTCAAGCCAATGTAACTACTCTCCACAACATAGTGCTTGCCACCCTTTCTGACACCAACCCTATCTTGTCCTCCTTCTAGGGGTCTGCACTTTCTTGTAAAATTTGTAATGTGAAAGTAATAAACTTTGGCATTCCTGCCCTAATACCCATCATCAGCTTAATCAATCACCAGTTCCCACATCATCGGAATCCCTTAAACAAGCAATCTTCATCAGAATCCTAAAACAACCCAGACATATGTTCTAATTAACAATCCATTTTGGTCCTATCATCTATTTATAAGGCCCACAAAACTGTGTTACTCATAAGCTATCTATACAGCTGGACAAGAAACAACCTCACAACCTTCTGATCGATTATCAGTCAGATTTTAGACCCCATCTAAGAACTGTGACCACAATGCTTGACAATCGATAATAACTTCTTGAGGTATGTTACCAAGGCCTCCCTTGATCACTAATTGGTTAGACCTCTAGGTAGCTTTGCATACAATTGACTCACAGATTTTACTTAAAAGGCTGCCCACCTTAGCCCATGTAAACAGCACTGTACTGTCTTAGTTTGAGTACTTTCTGCTACACCGCTATCGACAAGTAAAACTGGGACCATTTTCCTCTAAAAACACAAATATCTGCAGTAAAGTTCCTCAAGGCACCGCTCTGTCACCTTCACTTTTTAACATTGACATGGCACCTTTTACCACCATCTTAAAACCTATCAGTTTGGTTTCCACATGCATGATAGGAGATGTGGCCTTGTGACTAGAAATGGCCCCTTTGGAGCCTAGGGACTTAGGTTCAAATCCCAGCCTTGTAACTTTACTCAATACTGTGTGATTCTGGGCAAATCACTTAATCTCTTTGTGACTGAAAACATTTGCAATAAAATGAGCATGAAATGTATTTGAATAATATTCACTTGATGTACACAATCTTCTAAATGGCCTCCCAGACCCATTTTTTAGTGTGTTGTTTTTATTTACATTTTTCTTATTTGTATACAAGTACAATTTCCATACAAAACATTTGCCATATTACATCAAGGTTTGTAAGAGAGTGAACATCCAAAAGAGCAGGTACACAGGAACAATATGTGGCTGAACTAATAATAGTAAAGGTCAGTTGTAATGTTATGTTATGTTATAGGGACTTGTACCGCTCATGGCTGCCCCAGCAACAGGGCGTCCCAGTTGTCCATACATAGACCCCTGGTTAGGACTAGAGAAATAGTAACAATTAAGTTATCAAACAGTGGTTCAAAGTTCGTATAGATGGGGCCTGCTGGAAGGCTAAGATGACAAAGGAAAATGCTACTTACCCAGTATGCATCTGTTCTTGGCATGTAGAGCTGGAGATCACATGCTTTGTATAGCCTGCCATCTAGTGTTGGGTCTGGACGTTTGCACTTTGTTTTTCTTCCAAGAAGTCTTTTCCAGTCACGAGGTAGGTGACTCCTCCTTTCGGTGATAGTGCGTATGGGCATCGACTCCATTGTTAGATTGTTTTCCAGCACAGGGCGATAATGGAGTTAGTAAGAGTAGTAGAATAAAGATGTCCATGTGTATGTATCTAAGTAAGATATCACTGCAATAGGTACAGGTACCCGGGGAGGTGGGTGAGCGCATGTGAATCTACAGCTCTACATGTCAAGAACAGATGCATACTGGGTAAGTAGCATTTTCCGTTCGAGGCATGTGAGGTGTAGATCACATGCCTTGCATAGACTATATAGCAGTAATCTCCCAAAGTGGTGGCTAACCTGTAGTTTTTGCAGAGTTTTGAAAGAGTGTACGTAGAAATGCCTGGCATAAACTAGCTTGCTGTCTTGCTAACACATCTACACAATAGTGTTTTGTGAATGTGTGAGGTGTAGACCATGTTGCAGCTTTGCAGATGTCCTCTATGGGGATGTTTCCTAAGAAAGCCACAAAAGCCCTTAGTTTGCGAGTGGAGTGCGCTCTAGGAGGAATTGTTAATGTTTGTTTTGCTTTTGCATAGCATGTCTTAAGCATTTGACTATCCACCGTGCAATACTTGATTTTGAGATGGGATTGCCTTTATGAGGTAGGGCAAAAGCCACAAAAAGTTGTTTTGTCTTATGGAAAGGTTTTGTCCTTTCTATGTAATACACAAATGCTCTTTTAACGTCTTAGGTGTGTAGAGAATGTTCTACCACAGAATCTGGTTGAGTGAAAAACACCGGCAAATCAACAGATTGGTTAAAATGGAAGGCAGAAATCACCTTGGGTAGAAATTTAGGATTAGTCCGAAGAACCACTTTGTTTTGGTGTACTTGTAACAATGGTTCCTCTATGGTTAGTGCCTGAAGCTCACCTACTCTCTCAGTGATATAATAGCTATGAGGAAAGTGACTTTCCAAGTGAGAAATTGCAGCTCACATTTGTGCAATGGCTCAAAGACTGGACCCATAAGTCTGGTGAGGACAATATTGAGATTCCACACTGGGGCAGATGGAAGTCTTGGGGGAATTACTATTGAGTCCTTCCAAAAATGCCTTAATAACAGGTGCTTTTGAAGAGCGACAGATGTTTTCTATTTTGTAGGTATGCGGCTATTGCAGCAAGATGTAAGCGTATGGTACGCTAAATTTGAACGCTGTAGATGCACTAATAGCAGATCATGTTCTGAACTGAAGCATCAAGCGGGTTGATTTGATTGTTATTGCAATAAATAACAAATTGTTTCCACTTTGCGGCATAGCAAGCCTTTGTAGCAGGGCGTCTAGCCACTTTGATAATATTCATGCAGTCTGGAAGAAGAATACGGTAGCCAAACTATGATTTCAGGTGTCAGATCGCAAGGCTGAGAAGACCGGGATTTGGAGGTCTTATCTCTCCCCGGCTCTGTGTGAGGAGATTGGGTGTAAGATGTAGTTTTCAGTGAGGGACTACTGTGAGATCCAACAGGGTGGTGAACCACAGTTGACGGGCCCATGTGGGAGCAACTAGGATTAGTGTCAAGGATGCCTGCATGAGCTTCCGAACCACTAGTGAATGAGTGGGAGAGGCGGAAAAGCGTAGGCAAATATCCCTGACCAATTTATCCATTGCCTCTGGACAATGGGTGTGTATACCTGAAGGCAGAGCTTCAGCATCGTGCGTTTTGGTGTGTGGCGCATAGATTTATGTTTGGGAAGCCCACATCTGACAGAATGGGTGGAGAACTTGAGGGTGGGGCTCCCTGGTTAGAAGCGGCAGACCCTGAAGCAGAGGTCGGCCCGGGACCAGGGTTCAATTCCCGACGCGGCAGGGTCTTGGGTCAATGTCTGCGGACTCGATAATTCTCGCTTAGGTGCCTACGCTAACCATGGGTCCCACTCTGCAACTCTGGGCAATAGCTTGCTTAATCTCCACAACGGCCCCAGCAACGCCGGGGATGCCTGGCTTCACCTTGGGGTGCCCTCTCACAGGGAAAGCCAGGACGGGTTCCCCAGCGGTATACAGCGCCAGGACACCACGTAACGAGGTAACAGTGCGCTTTACAAGTATACATACATTACATTACATTACACTCATGGATCTGTTGTCTCTGTCTGCTGAGCAGGTCTGTGATTTGATTGTTTACTCCTGAAAGGTGTTCTGCGAGGAGATGCAGTTTGTGACTTATGGCCCACCTCCAGATGGTCTGTGCTAGTTGTGATAGCTGGAGAGAGTGTGTCCCTCCTGTTTCTGTATGTAATACATGGCTGTCATGCTTTCTGTGCGCATCAGGACAGCTTTGCCTACCAGGTGAACTTCAAAGGCTTCGAGTGCTAGAAATATCGCTAGAAGCTCTAGATGATTTATGTGAAGCTGCTTTTGCTACAGGCTCCACATGCCCTGAATTGTGTGAGTTTGGAGATGAGATCTCCAACCAGTGAGCGATGCATCTGCTGTTAGCACTGTTTGTGGAATCTGGTCGATTAAGGGCCACCCTTTGGAAAGGTTTTGTGGATTCGATCACTGCAGAGAGCAATGAGTGCGGTCGTCTACCAACACTAGATCTGATAACTGACAGTGAGACTGATTCCACTGACGTGCTAAGCATTCCTGAAGGGGACACATTTTAAGTCTTGCTAGGGGGACTATTAGGATGCAAGACACCATCATTCCTAGTAACTGAATGAACACTCGAGCCAGTAATGAGTGTTGAGGTTGGAACTGGTAAAGTAGTTTGAATGTTGTGGATTCTGTCCAGATTGGGATATGCCAGGGCCTTTTGTGCATCTAAAGTGGCTACCAAATAAGCTTGCGTGTCGGGGAGTTGGAGATGGGATTTGGACAGATTTACGGTGAATCCCAGATTGTGGAGCAGCTGCACAGTTGTGTGAGTATGTCGTAGACAATATGTGTGCAAGCAGGCTTTTATGAGCCAGTCGTCTAAGTATGGGAAGACGTTAATGTGTTGTCTTCATAGATGAGCTGCAACTACTGCCAGGCATTTGGGGAAAACCCTGGAAGCAGTAGTGACTCCGAATGGGAGTACTTTGAATTGTTAATGTTGCCCTGCTACCACAAACCTGAGGTATTTGCAGTGAGCGTGGTGTATCAGGATGTGGACGTGGGCGTCCTTTAAGTCCAAAGTGGACAGAAAGTCACCTTGCTGAAGGAGCAGGAGTACTTTTTGGAGTGTCACCATATCAAAGTGTTCCAACTGGATGTAAAGAATGAGGTCTCGGAGGTGGAGAAGTGTGGCTCAGGGGTTAGAGGCAGCAGACCCGGAAGCTGAGATCGGTCCTGGACCAGGGTTCAATTCCCCGCCTCGGCGGGGTCTTGGGCTAAAAATTCCACGGACTCGATAATTCTCGCCCCGGTGCCTCCTCGACTCACGGGTTCACACTCTGCGACTCTGGGCAATAGCTTGCTTAATCTCCACAACGGCCCCTCGCGGCGGGATGCCTGACTTTCACCTTGTGGATACCCTGCTATCTCACAGGGGAATACCAGGAAGGGTTCCCTAAGCAAGCGCCGGGAAACCCACTGCGGGTAGCTGTGCGCTAACTACATTTACATTTACATTTACATTTACATAGGCCTGAGAGAGCAGTCTTTTTGGGGAATTAAAAAGTACAGGGAGAATACACCTGCCCCTTGATATTGTAATGGGACTGGTTCTATAGCTCCTTTTTGTAACAGAGAGAGGAGTGTCTGTAAGTTCTAGGCAATAACAATATTGGATAATTTGTAGAACCCATCTGTCTGAGGTGATTATATTCCAGATGGGTGGAAATTGGGAGAGACGTCCCTCAACAGGAGTGGAATGATTGGGGTAGAGAAGAGAGGTCAATGTTTGCTGTTTGCAGGGGAAGTGCGTGTTGAGTTGCCTCTGCCTCTTCCCTTGCCGTTGTTTCCTCTAAATCCTCCCCTGAAGTAACCTTTTGAGGCGGGCGATTGATTATTGCCTTTGTAAGAAGAGAAGGGATTTTCTGATGAATTGGTATTGGAGCCACCCCTGAACAAGGAGCGACGAAAGGATCCAAGATTGGTAGGGAGTTGCAGAGCCCCCTTGGATTTTGCGACCTCTATCTTTTTTCATCTTCTCTAGAGAAGTGTCCACTGTAGGACCGAAGAGGTGCTCTTTATCAAAGGGTTGGTTAAAAATAGAGGCTTGGACCTCTGGTTTGAACCCCGAAATTCTGAGCCAAGCATGTCTGTGTAGCAATAAACTGGTGTTGACTGCGAGTGCTGCTGTGTCTTCTAATAGATAATAATAATCACCATTGGCAAAACTTCTGACACATTTGGCGGTCGCCAGGGAGGTTGTACCACCGTTGTGCCTGTTTCACCCGTCCCCGCTTGGGTGGCTCGCTTTGGCCCCTTCATAAAAAATTAGTGCCTGGGTTGCGGTTGGAAGTACTTGGGCCTACCCCTGAGTCTGAGTTCTCGGATGAATCCGCCGAAGTGTCTGAGAAACCTACCAGGTTATTCCGCCTATTAAATCGACCCCAGGGTCTATTGTTGTGCGGATTAGTGTATGTTCGGTTGATATAGAAATCTTTCTGTAGGTATGGATAGGTGCGTTCTGTGCTATAAGCCTTGATGTCTTTCTTAACTTTAATTGATTTTTTTATTCTGCTCTACTCTGTGAAAATCGTCAACTGTTTTCTGTACTTGTTCAAGTAATTTCGTACTATCAGGGGCCGGGCAAGATTCTTTGATCTGTTTTTCAATTTGGCCGATCTCTTCTGCCAATTTTTTCAGTGATTCAGCCACAGTGTAGATGTCTAGAACTAGCCAGTGCCTAGAGCAAGTAGTCCCAATGTAAATAAAGTTATTGATGTATTTTAGATTGTCAGTGAAAATGCCTGGAATATTCCGTACTTGCAAACCCACAGGGATTGTGTCTGCTTTCAGATATTCGGTTAACATCCGAATCATAAGCTGAAAGCGTACTTGTTTCTTGACGCACTTCTCTAGCTGGTCTTGTAATATGTTGTCAAAATTATCGCAATGTTCATTTTCAGCCTGGTTTGGCGTTTTTAAATCATACGCGTCCTGTTTGGGTATCAGGCGTTGCAGTAGCACTTTCACCCCTAAACATCGTTACATTGCTGGTACCAGTGTTCTATAGCCGCGCACAGGTTTCCCACTCTGTACCATTCTGATTTACTGCAATGATTCTCAATCACTGTTCCAATACCAGCACTGTCTATTCTGCATGCACATCTACACTCACCCATAAAGTTATTAAATCAGCAGCATGCTTTATCCTAAGACACTGCTGTGTCTTAATCTGGATGACTGTGACTTCACCTTCAACCTATGACCAATATTACGTGCCTTTGTATATGTACGGCTCCACATGGTCATACCGTCGCCATGCCTGCATCACTCTGCCTGATCACTCCTACTCTACCCACTGGAGTAGCTTACACGGCCTACACATAGTATGTTCTAAGTAGTACATGTAATACTAGGCACTCCTTAACCCTTCCCCCTTTCTCTGTCTATTTTCTACAGGCAATTTCTAAACTCAGGCTTGTACTAATTACTGTCCTGATGACGATCCTGTTATTTTTGTGAAAGGATCGAAACATCATCGACCCATGTAAACAGCATGCACATTAATCCACTAAGATAAAAAAGTGCCTTGTCTGTTCGTACTAAGTTTGCCATAATTTACGTTCAACAAGCTACCCTTGTCTTGCCTGAAATGTCTTCCGTGGTTTGTAAATGTCATGTGTTTTTGTAGGATACAGGACTGTGTCCCACTATACTGTTGTGGTGTTCACATAATTACTTTGAATTTATTGATTGATTAAATTGAATGTCGGGCTGGACACTTCTAATGTAGCACTGATTTCAGACTATATTTATCTAGTCTGATTATTTGCATATTATAAGGACCATTGTTCTAAAATATGATTGCTACCCAAGGTACTTATTTACCTTTCGGGTTCCCTTGTTTGGTTTCAGAAATTCTTTTCACTGAGGCATCAAATAATTTGAACTCCTTATCAGAAGGGGCATGTCCTGTATTTCGTGAGTATGCTCGATTGCGAGCTTTGGAGACTACAAGGGAGTCTAATGGAAGTTGACCCTTGATGTAAGTGGGGTCAGTAGGTGCTGGCTTAAACTTTTCCATAATTCTGGGTGTGATAATCCATGCCCGCACAGGGTTTTTAAACATTTTGTCAGTATGTTTAAGCATTCCCTTAAGCATAGGTAGTGTCTGTGTTGATCTCTGAGAGTAACTTAAGATCTCAAATAGAAAATCCTCTTCAAGAGCCTCTTTGTGTAATTCCACCCCACTGTATTAAGCAGCACTATTAAGTAGCTCTATATACCCTATGTTGTCATCAGGTGGTGAGGATTTGGAAGGGTCCAGATCTGGATCATTGTCTGTGATCTGATCTGTATTATAATCCTCCTAGGGGTCATTAATGTCCTGTGGCCTATCTTTATCCCCATCTCCTTCATCTTGTGGATTAGGTGATTGAGGTTGTGGGGAATTTATGGGTGTGATGAGCAGATTTGGGTCAATGGGTGAAGGAGGTGTAATGGGAGGAGGAGAAGAGTTGGTACCCACATTGTTGCTTTTCAAAGGAATGTGGTAGTCGTGTTGTAAGCCCATTTTCCTTTTCTCTGGCATTTTCACATGAACAGGTCCAGTATCTGGATTGATAACCAGTTCTTTCTGTTTCGGATCCATGTTTGCAGGTGGAATGTCAACAGGAGGCTCTTTGGACAGTTGTTTTCACTTTGGGTGCCGTACTTTTTGGCGACAAAAGTTGCGGCTCTGAAGCTTTCGGCTCTGAAGATTTACTCTTCGGTAGCGTGGGAATGGCTACAACGACGTGCTTCGATCTTTATGCCTAAGGTTTCAGTTCGGCATCGACATGGAGCAGACTTGATCCCGAGCCAGAAGGCTTTACTTTGTGTTTTGGTGCCAGGCCGAAGGTCGGGGCATCCAAAACTTTTTCTCGATATCGACTTTGGCCCGAGGGCAGAGGAAGGACTGAAGCCTTTTTCTTCGACAAGTGTTGGGGCAGGGGGTGTCTGTACTCATGGTACGCTGACCCGGTGTCACTAGCTCTTGTTCTTCCTTGTCGGAGTTCGCTTCGGACAGAGAGATGTGTTCCAGTTCTTCTTCGGCTCCTTGTTCGTGGAACTCTTCCTGGTCAGAATCTTCACAGAAGATGTCTGGTGTGGAGCAGCTTTGTTGGTGCATTTTGTGATGTCGAGCTCGACGGTCAGGGAGCGTCTTCTTGGATCGAAACGATTGGCACGCATCGCAGTCTTGTTCGTTGTGTTCCGTGGATAGACAGAGATTGCACACTGCGTGCAAGTCAGTGCTTGGAAACTTAGCGCAACACCCAGGACAGAATTTGAATGTAGTCCGTTGCATCGACTGCTAGCGAGCCCGACGTGGGTAGGACCAACGGCCCTCCAACTAATCTTCCGATCGAAGACTTTGACTCAAAACAATATGCAGAGAATGGGAAAGGCGATTGAGAAACACTACCGTAGAGGGTAGTGGATTGGGTGTCAAGGGAAACCCGAGAAACTGTGTCAAACGGGAGCGCCGCAATTCACATCCGAACCAGATGGCGGAAAAAAACAATTAAACAATAGAGTTGATGCCTTCGCGCACTATCACCGAAAGGAGGAGTCACCTACCTTGTGACTGGAAAAGACTTCTTTGAAGAAAAATAAAGTGCAAACATCCGGACCCAACACTAGATGACAGGCTATGCAAAGCATGTGATCTATAGCTCACATGCTTAGAACATTATGAAATTGCGATCAGTATATGTAATGTAACTAATTCAAAGAAAAAAATTATGAAGAAGTAAACAAACATACAAGAGAACCAAATAAAACTACACTCGCTCGTAATCGTTTCCAGCCCCAATGTAATGTACAGTGCTCCGTTGCTTCATAGCTAGGTTTGTGCTGCTGAAATACACTAAATGCATAGGGGATGGCACACACTGCTCTAAGCCTGGACGAAGAATCTGGAAAACTCCATAATTTTTATCAATGTCTAATTCACATATCCATAGGTGAATGGAGAATAACCGCTATGCATCTTTGGTAAAAAATTTAAACCCTTGTGCTGGGGCAAGTTAACCCCGTTCATATCCCTCTTCCATGGACCACTAAACTCATCACCAAAGCCAGTGGATAAAATTCATAACATTGGAGTACTCTAAGACTTTCATTTATACGTCAAACAAATGACTTGCCCAAAATCACAGCTCACCATCTTCGACTAATCAAAGGGGTTTTAACTTTGGCACTAAGTTCCAAAATATTTTCCTTATTATAGCAATAGTACTGTCTTGTTTGTACTATTATAACAGCCTAAATACTGGTGTCCCCAAAGCAACCATGTCTAAACTTCAAATAGTCCCAAACTATACCACTTGTTGGTATTCACTCTGAATGAGTAGGCACACATCACACCAACCCTAAAATCCCTCAACTGGCTCCCAGTGAAAGAGAGCTCAAAGTTGAGTATCTTCTACACATTGCTGTACAAGAAAATACACTCAACTACCACACTGTTTACCCAGAATTTTCCGACTAGGAACCAAAGATCATCTAAAAAAAGGACCAGATAGAAGACATTTGGTGGTAGCTGCTAACAGGTGGGAGGTCCTACCCATTGACGTTCCCTACTCTTAGATCAACAACTGAATAAGGACCATACTAAACTCAGAAAACATCTTAAAATTCCGCCATTTCCACAGCATTTGTTTAACAACCCATCCTTGTCCCAAAGCTATGTCAATCAGATGTTTAAGATTGATGCATTGATGCACTTTCCATCTGGCCTCTGCTTCTACCTTAAAGGCTATGCCATCTTTGCAGTCTTAGTTCGATGTCCAACTTGTTTTCACTACCTGACCACCCAGCCATACTTCACCAAACTAAGACTCACAACACCCTGAGACCACCATTGGGTGGTTAGCAGCACTCAATAAAACCCTAAATAAAGAAAAAATGTAAACTCTGCAACTTGTTGTAATTCCTTCACCCACCATGCAAATGGCAGGTCACTCTGATGTGACTACTCAACCATGCACTTCAGTGATTTCAGGAGATAGTTTTGCATTGAAAATAATCCAAATAAAATAAAAACATGTGCAATTTCTATGAAGCAGTAACTATGTAGCAATATGCTTTGCTCCCAAGCTTGAAATCAAATTCTGTCGTCCATTAAATACATCCAGATGCTTTTCTACCATTGAAACAGTTATGTTAAGAAGCCTCCAAAACTTAAAAAACATTTCAACATGCAATTTAAGTTCCACTTATAATGCTGTCCACCGAATAAATTAGACCACCTAAATGATCACAAAATAATTAAAATGATAAACTATAGCTCCAATTTTAGCAATACACACTGTGAGATGAGTTTATACCACATCAATCTAACAAACCATATACAAAAACTACACGATTCTTTGGCCTAAACTCAAATGTTAAATATATGCTCTTAGTTTCCGCACAAGAAGGTGCTGAAGGAGGTTTCATACTTCCTTTTTTAGTCGTGATACATACAGCTTTTATTGTCTGGGAGATACATTTTTGACAATATTTTAACACATACTCAAATTAGGCTTTGGGCTTCCCCTTTCTCATGATTCAATGGCTTTTTCACTTATTGTTGTGTTTGTTCCACCGCTGGAGTATTTTTGTCTCACCATGGTTTGAGTGGATGAATGATAGCCTTCAATTGTTGATGTCGGGGAACTATTTTTGCTTTTCCATGTCACTACAGCATTTTAATTTTTTTGCGCTCCATTGTAACGCAGGCCTCTGCTATTTTCCCTCATATGTTCCCTTTCATTACTCCCCATCAGGACAGACTCCACCCTCATTGGTTCCCTACTTCTGGATACATGCCATCATTTTCAAAGTGAGAGATTATGAAAAATAAATCGGGGGAATGTATTTTCCCCATTGGCTTACATTGAAGTGAAGGCAATTTTAGGCGGGAGACACCTAAAATAAAACATTTTTGGCTTAAAAGATTGGGAGTCTTCCATCTGAATCAGGTCTATTAGCATGTATGTTTCAGTGGCACTGCATATTCAGGGAAACAGCTTAAAATGTGTCCTTTACAGCTATTTTGTATATACAAGTTTCAAATACTAGCTATCAACGGGGTGCCTGCTATAAATACATACACAAGATGCACTCAAAGCTACAATAATGACTTTTAAAAGCATAATCCAGCATGGAGATATTTTTTTTGTGACCATAGAAAACCAGCAAAATTCACTGGACTTGTTAAAGTCACTACACAAATGCGTATGTTGAATAAGAGCCCTCTATAATCTATCGGCTGAAAATTAAAGCACAATTCCATTGTTCCTTCCTATTTTCAGAAAAAGAAGCTATTTAAGGACATCTAATCTGATGTTTATTCTCTAGTAACATGAGATTGAGGGACAGCGGTGGAAATGTATGGGAGGCTTGTGTATGAAACAAGGTACTCATAGTAACAAGTTAGGATCATCTCTCCTCTCTCATAGCTTCAGAGCCTCGATAATGATGTTCACCTCCATAGCTCAGCTTTGGGATATTTATGTCTAAGAAAATAAAAAAAGTACCAATCATTGGCTAAGCGGAATGTGCAAATCTATATGTTGAAGCTACATCCTATCTATGAACTATCTGCTCAAAATGTAAGCACCATAATTTTTCTTGCTATTGTTCTTTTTTACTTCCAACAAAATAAGACAATTGAGGGCATCTGATCAGTCCATAATTCACTGGCATCCAGAGATTGAGATGGCAAAGGTCGAAGCCTATAAAAGACTTGTATCTAACTCAAAGAACCTCCAATAATGACTTATTGAACTGCAGTCTGGAGCAGGAAGAATCTGTACCCAATTAAAGACACCTCTAGTACCAGCTTATGGTACTGCAGCCTTTATCTGCAAAGTGATAAGTGCTGCTTTTTAAATATACACCAATATGCTCCTTATACTCAGTGACGATCCCCCTCCCAGATATGTGAAACTGTTGAGCAATTTGTGACAGACTGTGGTGAGTCGCAACCCAGCCCAAAGCTGAGGAGCAACAGACCCTGCAGGGACTGTAAAATGGAAAAACTATATTGACTGAACATAGCTGCTGAAAGGTATTTTTACAAGGGGCGGGAATGTTCCAAGAAGTATAATAAGGTTTGGGGCCCGTGGCAGTCATATCGCAAACTGGCAGAACCATAAGAATGGGTAAAAATCAGGGGGGCGGGTTGAGGGGAGGGGGTGGGGTTTATAACTGTAATGTGAGCGGGTGTCAACAGAATTATGAAACTGCCGGACTCTGTTTGGCAACTGTGCTGTTGAGCAATTACTCTTTAACATACTGATTATTTGGTGAACTTCACATGCAAATTGTTTGTTGGATCATGGTTGTACTGGGAGCTGGTACCCAAGATGAACCATAGATGAATGCTCCATTTGCTCCATAGATGAATGCTATTTTTGCACTGCATTCTTGTTTTGGGAAAACTAATAAAATACTTGAAAAAGACTGCTCTTTAAAAATAGCTAGGCCTATTAGATTTTCCAGTGCTGGTTATAAATATGTGACAGGGAGAAAATAGGAGGATAACGTCTGCAAGATATTGTTTTAGAACAGCTACCAACCTATTGACAATCTGATCACGTCTTTAACTGTATTATCCCAACCACGGACGGAAGCCAGAGGTGATGGCAATGAAAAATTCCATAACAAACCTAAATCATTTAAAATAAAATAACTAGAGCATCAATGGTTAGATAATACACTTTTACAAAGTTGTAGATTCGTAACTCGGTAAATTGTGCTTTGATTCCAGGTAGAAAGCAAATGGAAGCACACAAGTAAAAAACATACATACTTACAGTAATATTATCCAGCAGTTTAGCCATATGTTTAATAATTTCTCCATGCTGTGCCGGTTGTGTTTGCAGCAACTTCCTGATGACAACTACGCTTTCTGCAACTACCACTTCTGAAAAAAGCAAGAGAAAACATGTTACAGTAACTAGTTTCAGCATGGTAATATCCAGATGTGTACAATGAATGAAGCAGGTAAATAAAATAAAATTTAAATCATGTGAGGATATTGTAAAACTAAACGCTAAGAAGATATACAATAAATCATGATCTCGAAATGGAAAGCACCTCCATTTTGTGCCAGAGTAAAACTTAATCATAAAACTGAGTAAAATTTAGTTAGCATGTCCTATTTTCAGTGTTTATTTTTTGTGGCTCTCAGTAGTGTTTTCTCAGTGTTTTCCAAAGATTTTGAAATCAGTGCTTTTTAACCTAACCCCCAAAGTAAACAAAAACAGTGTTTTTCAGTGTTCACAAAGCGTGTTTTTTGCAAGGATAGTTATAAAGCACATATTTAATTTTGAGGCGTGATAATGCAGAATATGCATTATCTTTCAGTTAGAAATGGGATTTCTGGTTGGCTAAGGCTTGCGTCAAAGCCAGGCAGAAACCACCACTACAGTCAAGGCAAGGGATTAACACGCTGAAGTTAACCGCTGCTCACCCCTTTGGTAGCTCGGCACGAGCAGTCAGGCTTATCCCAGAGGCAATGTGCAAAGCGTTTGCGCAATACGCACACTAACAGCAGCAACACACTAGGCACACTACACAAGGAACTCCACACAAGGTTATATAAAAAAGAGCCTTTATATTGCCAAAAAACACATTAGAAACAATCAATCAATCAATCAATCACAAGAATTTGTATAGCGCACTACTCACCCGTAGGGGTCTCAAGGCGCTGAGGGGGGAGGTGGGGTCGTTATTGCTCGAACAGCCAGGTCTTGAGTTGTTTCCTGAAGGAGAGGTGATCCAGGGTCAGCCATAGGTGAGTGAGGAGGGAGTTCCATGTCTTGGCTGCCAGGTAGGAGAAGGATCTTCCTCAGACGGTGGACTTCCGAATTCGTGGGACGGAGGCGAGGGCGAGGCTGGCGGATCGGAGCAGACGGGTGGGTGTGTAGAAAGAGAGGCGGCTGTTGAAGTACTTCGGGCCCATGTCGTGGAGAGCATTGTGTGCGTGGGTGAGTAGTCTGAACGTGATCATCTTGTTGACGGGGAGCCAGTGCAGGTCTTTCAGGTGGGCTGAGATGTGGCTGCGGCGAGGGATGTCCAGGATGAGTCGTGCTGCGGCGTTCTGAATGCGTTGGAGTCTTTTCTGGAGTTTGGCTGTGGTTCCAGCGTAGAGGGTGTTTCCGTAGTCCAGGCGGCTGGTGACGAGGGCCTGGGTGACCGTCTTTCTGGTTTCTGTGGGGATCCATCGGAAGATCTTTCAGAGCATGCGCAGGGTGTTGAAGCAGGATAATCACACATTTACACTGTGCCAACTGGCAAGTGCATTATTCACAGGGGATTATATACAGGACCGGGCTAATCGGGCCACGGCCAGGACCATCAGAATGCAGGTAAGTAAATGCAAAACACAACCAGCAACTACTGGTACCATAATGACCTCAGCATTATCACATTAGACAAAACCACCCTAGACCCAAACCTCATCAGCATAGACACATTATGCACTAACCCTATAAGCATAAACACATTACGCAAACAGGTACTACCCGAAAACAACATAGCATGACATTAGGCATTAACACATTAGGACTAAACCTCATTAGCATAACCACATTACGCAATGGAACTCACCAGCATAGACACATTATGCAATACCCTCCCACGCATAAAAACATTACGCAATAATCAAGGTAGGTAAGGCGTAAGCATAATCATAGGCTGGTACCATACCAGGAATAAATCTATTAGGCCTAACCACAGAACTGACCCCAGGCCATCGGGCCTTTCACTGGGGCGCCAATGCCCTATGTCCAGAAATGTTAGGGCTTCTCCAGGGTTATCCCATTAGCCCTCTGGCTGCCAATGCAGCAATCAACAGTGCGCAGTTGCACAAACCTACACGTAGCAGCTACCCACCACTTGCTGGGCAGCTGTGGAGCAGTACGTGGACCTGGGCACTCACTGTGCCTCTCCTTAAAATGTCCCCAAGGAAAAGAATGAGGCTGGCACTACGGTGCCTCCTGAAACCCCACTGGGGCTCCTCAACAAAATCTGCCCCCACGTTGCAGCTGCCTTCTGTCCGGTGGGAAACTGGGAATAAACAAAGGACACAGGCACCCCGGGACCCTCTGGACCCCCTCGGGGGCCCTGGAAACAGATATGGCCATGTTGGAGCGGCCCGCCACGGCGGGACAGCTCAGGCCCAAACCATGTGCCCTGAAGTGCACCATCTCACTGGGGCCCTCGGGCGTATACTGAATAACATGGCCCTGTCGTTGGAGTGGCCCGCTGCCAGCCGGGGCCGCTCAAGAGACACCACTACTGTCCGGGTGCCCCGTGGCACCAACAACAACACATGCAGCCTCTGCCCCACTCACTGGGCTATGCGGGGGAGGCTCTCCTCCCATTGGACTCCGAGCTCTTCTCCCTCGCTGGGGAGGCTACACTGTTGCGGTGCGCTGGGCACCCTTGTGCTCAGAGGAGCCCCGCGTTGCATCAGGCAGCATCCGTGCAGGCAGGGTGGGCTCCCATCTGCCTACAGCGTCTCCCTTTTCACCCCGGCCCCCTCCTGGGAGCCGGGACTTGAACGTAGAGCCTGCGAGGCTCCGGAATTCCTCTCTGCACATCCCAGCGTGGGGTGGGCTCCCGCCTGAGTCTTGCGGCAGCACTGCTCCTCCGCTTCCTGAGCAGGCCCGGCGCCAAATCAGGCGCGGGCCTGCCTGACTTCCGCTTTGGGGTGCCTGGGCTGCGGCGGTGATTTCTCGCCAGCAACACGGGGTGGGCTCCCGCTAATTAAATATCTATAAAGCAGGGTGGGCTCCCGCTCGGTCAGAGAGTAAAAAAATAGCGGCAAATGTGGGATGGGCTCCCGCAAATAGGCACACAAGCAGGGGAATCCCTACGTCGGGATTCCCTCAAGGTAGGCTGCAGCTCCGCGCTGCGAAGGTCCCTCTTGTCTCTTCCCCTGAGCAATTAAAATATAGTGCTCACGAGGCGCTAGGAGCCACAGATCCTTGGCAAAGGGTCCTGCAGGAAAAAGAAGAAGTCCTTGGGAATCAGGGCGCAATGTAGGTCCCCGGGAGGCAAGCCCTCCTGGCAGCCCCCCCCCCCCCCCCTGGGCCCCAGCAGCAGCAAGCCTCAGCAGGATCAGAAGCAAAGAACTGAACAACATTATGGGGTCACAGACCCTTCTTTTATATGCTCTTTCTTGGTTGTGTCACAGCACAGGGCTTGGGGTTACCAGTCGGAACTGGTTTAGGAGGGATTTGGAGCACTTTGTTTGCCAAGCTCCTCTTCCCCTTTGTCAGGTGGGGGCTCGCCATAAGACACACCACAGGGGGATGGAGCCAGCATTCACAAGGGCAGGCACCATCCTATTCAGAGTCAGGGGATTACCCCTCCCACCACTCTTACTCCAGGTGTCCCATTCAGCTCAGCGCTAACTCACCCTGCCCCTCCTGGAGCCACCCACACCTCTCAGTTCCTGTCACTCTCAAGCCAGACATGCAGTTCACATCAGGCAGGCAGACATATAGCACACAGAAATGCCATTTCTAAAAGTGGCATTTCTCCACCAGTCACCATAAATCTGCGCACACCATTGCGCAGCATTTATCCTCACAAGTTCATACATACTAAACTCGACCCTGCACTCTTCTCATACCAGGAATTACCATGGACACACTTTTCCCCCAAGCATTCCTATAGGAGGGCACGCCAATCTCACCACATGCATACAGAGAGCGCACCACGCACTTTACACTGGACCCCAGTGCTAAAGTGATCAGAGGCCTAAAATCAGCAACACCAGGTTACAGAAAGGCTAGGAGATTGCAAAATGTTTCGGGGTGAACCTGCCAAAAGGGCAAACTCCAACACTTTCCATTTGTATTGTGTCCAATAGACTTATGTTAGATTGCCTTAATCATAAAAACTCTCACTCACATCTAATTACACTGTCTCACACTCATTCTGTCAGGACGACTGCTGGTGTACAAGACTAACAATAGATTTAAAAAGAGTGCTTTATTCAAATGTTTCAATACAAAATAAGATCATGTACACAGTTATGGATCATTCACCTACTCCTTACTGAATACTATGATATTTTAGGAGTGGTCAGCCATGCAAAGAGCATAACGCCTTGTGAAACTGTTCACATTTTTAATTACACTGGATTCATTTGCAGTCCTGCATTCTAAGGCACCTGGAACGTGATACTTTAAACAAGGTCTGCACTGCTTTTTTGTACTCTTTGCCTAACATTAAGATGGTGGTGCTGTTGTGTGAACATTCGTAGCTGCCAAATGTACCCATTGCAAATTAAGTCCGTTCTGACCATGTAATAAACATCACATTGTTTTCTAGGATTTGTGCTGTTAACATTTCAACTATGGGCTAAACAACTCCAGCAGTAAAGTACAGTTGGGTAAAAATCAAGGATTAGCTGAAGGTATCCTGTGTAACAGGACACTTTGCAGCAATACATTTTGTTGGAAATGTGGTAAATATAGTGTTGTTTTCACCACTATCCTATTTGCTTGGCAACAGCACTTATTCACTCATACCTGTCACTACACGTTGCATTGAATGTGTGAAGCCTGGGATGTTTTGCAGAGTTTAGTAGTCAATCTGCTATTCATAAGGACTTGTTCGAAAATTAAACTAATGCATCGAAAAGCTGTACGCATTCTGTATTTGAGGGTAAATGTGATAGTAAATATTGGTCAAGATTCTAAGGAGACAGCCATCAGTGAGAGAAATAAACTCTGCCAAAAGATCAAATATGATTTTCATATTTCCAGATTCTCTATAATAAATGAAGTAACTAGATCAGACCTAAAGCATGCTTTTAAACTTTGAACCTTTAATCCAAGTAAACATAACTGGAGGAAACAATGGGAAGTAGAAACAATATTTTAGTGACATCCCTAAACAACAAAACTCCAACAGAATAATTGTATAAAAGTCTTCCTTGCAGCTACCTTGTATAACAAAGTTGCACTATGTTCCCACTTGAGGAAAAAATAAAAAGGATTCATTCTGTCTCGCATTCCTTTCTTAGAATAGAATGTTAATCTGTAGTTGCGAAGGTGTTTATCACTGTTTATATATTTACAATGATGAGTTGTTTTCCTTTCAGTGTGGTCTTATCAGTTATTATAGGTTGAAACCTAAAACAGGATAGCCTAAATGTATTGAAAAGTACACACAGAGAGGACTCTACAAGAATTAACAATAGCATGCCACATTAAAAGGTACCATAATGTTCACTTTGTCATTGAAGATGGACGAATGCAAGTTGATAGCTGGATACTGCTATGATGCAACGTAACAATCCCAGAGCTAAAAAGCTTAATATCAGAGGTCACATATGTATGTTTGAGAGGGATGGACCCATGCCAAATTTTCAGGATATTCAGATATCATAACTGTACATACATTTTGAGTATATTAATTTACATAGCAAGTGATTATCTTGAAAATTTATCATGAATCAAACACTTCTAGACTTACACTGGATACCACTCTTCGGTATTATGACCCTAAAAGAAACGTGTCACACCTCTGTTTTTTCTTGTTTAACTTAAAATGATTAGCAACAGTTGAAAAAAAAAAATGGAAAGTATTCAATCAGGTATGAGGTGCACAAGAAATCTGAAGGATCGAATCTAAGGAATAGGTCTGTAAAGTTCTGTTGCAGAAGAATGGTAGATGCATGTGTAGAAGAAAGAAGATTACTCTTAACTATGCTCAAAATTCGGCCTCACTAATGAATTCTACAAACAATATGTTGATATCATTGCACCACACTTGGTAGAAATGTTTGGCGCAGCGTTCGAAAACTCAGCACTCCCTCCAACATTGCGTGAAGCTGCTATAATAGCTCTCCTCAAACCTGGTAAGGACTCGGAGATTTGTGAGTCTTACAGACCACTATCACTTATTACTACTGACTCAAAAATACTTGCGAAGTTATTAGCTGTACGGCTGAAACCACTCATGACACGACTGGTATTACCGGACCAATCTAGATTCATACCTACTCGTTCTACAGCCCACAACACTAGATCATTGTTTGCATTATCCCACTATCTTACACCATCAACCAAGGCCGTGGCGGTCATGCTAGATGCCGCTAAGGCTTTTGACTCCATCGAATGGGACTATTTAATCACGGTGTTGCTCAGGATGGGATTCCCCAAGCGGTTCGTGCAATGGGTCACACTCATTTACACTAATCCGAGTGCGAGGGTACGCATTAATGGGTATGTTTCGGAAGCATTTAGTATTCAGCGCGGCACTAGGCAGGGATGCCCACTCTCTCCACTGCTATTTGCGCTGGCACTAGAACCCCTGGCTTGTGTAATACGGCAGAATTACAAGGCCTCGGCCTTGCAGTTCCCGTCCAGACCATTGCATATATCACTCTATGCGGACGACATGCTTCTGTATATACGCGACCCTGACACTCATTTAAACCCAATAATGCGAGAGTATATAAAATTTGGAGGCCACTCGGGTTTGACTATAAATTGGTCCAAGTCCTCCATCAAACCTTTAACAGAAACGACAACCTCGCAAGCAACAGACTACCCTTTGGAATGGCAGTCAGACCCGGTAAGGTATCTGGGGGTGTTATACCACAGAGATCCAGAAGTAGTGATTAGATCGAATTATGGTACGGTTATATCCAGACTGGAGGATAAAGTAACACGCTGGATACAACTGCCTTTGTCATTGGCGGATAGAATAGCGATCGTAAAGATGAATGTCCTGCCTAAACTTCTGTACCTCTTCAATAATATCCCTATTGAACCGCCAACTGCAGTCTTCCGCAGCATTAAATCCCTGGTTTTACGACTGATCTGGGCGGGAAAACAAGCACGAGTGCCCTTACAAACTCTCACTCTACCATATAACAGAGGGGGCTTCGGGGTGCCGGATTTCCTGCTGTATTATCTATGCGCTCAAGCACAATACGCTGCATACTGGTTCCACGAAATACCATATTTAACGCACACAGCCATTGAGGAAGGAGATGCTGCACCCATACCACTGGCGTCAATGCTTTCACACACTCGCCAACCTCTACATAATCAGGATATAAATACAATTGACACCACTGTTAAGGCTTGGAGGAAATTGGCCAGATTAGCACACAAAGAGCCATTATACGCGCCAGCAATGCCTCTACCGCATCACCAGGCGCTCTCTGTCACGAGGGAGAAAGTGGGGATGTCACTACTGCGACAAGTGGGCATAGAAAAAATGGGGGACATGTTCCAGGAGGGCAAGTTTCTGACTGCAGTAGACTTGAATTATATTACGAATAAAACTCCGCTGTTTCTATTTACACACTACCGGCTGCAACGCGCTGTGCAAGCCTTTTTCCCGACGTTTCCGATGGAACCGGAAAGCCTGCAATCACTACAAATGGTCATCACCTCGCAAGATACCTCACATTTAGTGTCTAGACTATACGCTGTAGCACAAGCCGAGATGCCAGAGGCTGGAGCCAGGGCTAGGGAGAGATGGGATGAGGCACTAGAGAACTCACTAACGGAAGAGGAGTGGCAACAAACATGTGCACTAACACAGATCCTCACACCCAACGGTAATTTACGAATTATTCACTACAAGTTTATACATCAAGCATACTACACACCGGAGCGTATGTATAAATTTGGCCTACAAGATAATGACAGGTGTAAGCGCTGTAATGCGGGGGGAGCAGGGTTCACGCATTTGGCTTGGGGTTGCACAGCGGTACAATCTTACTGGCAGGAGGTAACTACTGAACTATCTACCATGTTGCAGGTCGAGATCGAATGTACAATTAGAGTTTGCTTGTTGGGAGTGGTTCCACACCTAAGGGCTACAAAACGTAAATTTTGTGCGATTGTGCAACCTGCCTCTTGGCCAGCAATAGCGCTATGTTGGCACAGCAGGCAGACACCCAAAACGAGTAGGTGGCTACTGGATATGACAAGTTGCAGAGATAAACTACAAACTTATGAGGAGGAGTTACCTACCAGAGCTAGGCCCAAAGATTTCTGGTGCTATCTCACAGAATATCTAATGTCACGGGTCACAGAAGAAGAGAGCTCACCATGAGATGGCCTTGATGGTGGAAATTGGTATAGGATTGGGTCCCGTGAGGTCCGGCCCATCGACACCTAAATGCATACTTTTATTGAATATGTAGTAATGAAGAAGTCTCAATTTGGTTATGTTGATACTGTGGTAAGTTTCAGAATCCACAACTGTCATGTTACTGTTTGTATCGAAAAGTTCAGACCTTAATAATGGCAAAAGTGTATGAATGGTCTATATACACGTGGCTGGGAATGTATATATGATGCTTCCATGACGTGATTATGAAAAATTAGCAGCCGGCCCCAGGGTTGTAGGCACGTTGCTGTGTATAACTAAATACGTACAATAAAGGTCTTTGTAAAAAAAAAAAAAAAAACTATGCTCAAAATAGTCAACACAGCATCTCAATGTATGAGTAACTACTAAGCGGTATAAGGAAGTCTGCTATATGCTTCAAGGTTTTGTTGAATGCTGAGAAGAATGCACATGGTTTTAGGGTTTTCCAATGGAAATGTTTTGGTTAAAATCCTTCTTTGTAAATAGGTTAAGAAAGGAACTTAAGATGCAATCATATTTCCACAAATAACTTACACAAAAGCTTTAAGTGTTCATAAAACAAATGTCGTTTGGACAGTCCAGATTTCATGGCTGTAGATTATATTAAATACAGGCTACCTAAAGTAAACATGGATCTTCTTTTCATTTACCTCGGAGTGATTCATAAACAGTTTTTTTTTATTTACAGGTTCGTAATTTCAAAGAAAGGCGACTATTAGCACCAATGTGTGCCCACTGCTCAAGTTCTAAATGCATAACCAAGTAGAATCCCCGATTAAATAAGCACTGGCAAATATAGCAATAACAATAATGTGAGTTAGATCTATCATATAAATGGCTACTCTGTAAGCAACAACTTAAGACTTCCAGTCTTATTCCTGCAAAGGTGTGTACACAAGGATGAAAAGTTGGCCAGTCTTGAATTTCTGCCTTTAGGGCAGTGGTTTTACGAAAAAAGGAAATATATAGTTATACGGTTTGTGAAGGTGTAGGGTTTATGAAACTGCTCTCTTAAATATTTAAAGTATCCATAAACCAGGGGCAATGCTGGTAATGTATGCATCTATGTGCAGGTGTGTATGTGGTATTTCTATAGTGTTATCCTAGCCAAAAGGGATTAGGGGCACGCACCCATAGCTAGAAAGCAACAAAATGCTGAAAATATAAATGGGATGCAAGGGATTCGATTCAGGATGTTTTAATGCTACAGGTTTATAGGAACGGCTATGTGTGTCGTTTAGTGAGGTACTGTTCTTGGAATATATGAGTTGTCAGATACTTTCTGTACTGCTGGAGGTTTGGGGCAGCTCTGCTCGTTTGAGCATGGGAATGAAAGACACGAGCCGACAGGGGATGACCCAGTGATTAGGAACTTTTCTCCGACTGAAAGCTTTGTTCTTTGTGGTGGTATAAGGAAGCTTCCGCAGCGGGGGTGATGACCCTGTATGCAGACTTGAGTATCTTGAGCTGAGCTGAGTCAGATTGCTAGGGCCTTTGGTCTGCCTCCATCACTTTTATAATTTGGGAATGATGACCTAATTCTTTTGAGCTTGTGGGAGTTCGTGGAAACATGCTAACTGAAGGCCACATCGACATCATAGTTGTATTTCACATAAATCATTTCCCAACCGCTAGATGTCAAAAATCTTACTAAAGCACCAAGTATAATTGGTCTTCATTCTCGTGGCTCATATCTTCAAATACTACTTACTCAGAACACTTACTTCGAGGCACTCCACCAACACAAGCATTTTCTCCTCCAGAGATGTAAGATTGCCTTTTATACTGAGTTGAGAAGGACATGAATTTCTTTGATTTCAACATCTCTGTGCCCAAGCTTCCCATCAACAGCGTATGCACTGCATGCTCTTAGCCATTTGCAAACATGCACAAGAGCCAAATGCAACCCTGTTTGATAGATTTAAGGAAGGGGCAATTGAGCATGCTCACATGTGTGACTGTTGTGAGTGAGGGCTGGTGTATGTGAAAGACTGAAAAAGTCTACTTGGTGCTGGTGCCGGTTACCATACAACCTGTTCAAAGTAGTTGATCGTGGTGGGTAGATGTGTGTGGTGCTGAGAATTCAATGGCAGCATAATAGGAAATACACTACATGAAGCAAGAACAGAAGCAGTGGGCCCACATGGGAAGAACCAAAGGTCAGCATTTGTATCTATTTTCTTTGCTCTGCTATTCAGCTTGTGGCAGTTTCACTTCATGTAGTGGGAACTCCTTGGTGTCTAAAGTAGAAGTTGATTTAAGAATGGTATAGGCTGGAGGCTATGTTGGAATGGATCTGGAACTGCAACATTCAAGGAAATTTAACTGTTTAAGTCACTATTATGCTCTGCAATTTGACTAGAAACACTGAATGTTTTGCTATGTTTCTGATCAAATGCAGTCAAGGTCTGAGGTCGCACACTGTCTGAAGCCGTTCAGAGGGCCACAGGGCAAGCAGGGTTTACAGGGCCTCAACTGTAGGGGTTACGGTAGTTTGCCTCTAAAGACCCAGGGTCTGTTCTACCATGGCCCTGGAAAATGGGCCAAGTACAACCCTTTGCTCACATGACTCAGATAGTGATGGCGAGCAGTCCGGCTTTTCAGAGAAGTGTGGTGGGGGGGTGCTTGAGGTCAGAGCCCCCTCCATCAATCAACAATTCATTAAATCAATGTGCAGCCCAGTGCTGGCCTTACAAGAAAAAAAGCATGTTATTACACACTAGATCAAAATACTACCAGAAATAGAAATTAGTGTCTCTGGGTGCCATTCTGGTCGGTGCGGTGTCGCTTCCTGCGTCATCCCCGCTTTTCGATCATCACCTTGGCAGGCGCAGCCATGCACAAGCTGATCACAACATGCAATCGGAGCGTTGACTGGTTCTCTGCAACTGCGGTTGGAGAGTCATGGCTCCTGCCAGGATCCAGTATGGAGAGTCTGACACTAAAGATCAAAGCTTCAACCATTGGTACCTCACTACTGGGAGACAGGCTCTCGAGCAGAAACCAGTCCTGGTTCATACTCGTGTCTGAATTTTAGTTCATAAAAGATTTGTTTGCGCACTGTCATCACACAGATTCGAATCTGAACCAAGACCACTCAATTATAAAATAAAAGTTATATTTTATATCTATATTTCCTTTCAGAGCTAAAAAACTGAGCCACTTAGCAAACGATGTATAGCAATTTGTCCCCTTTGATGAAGAGGTTTTGGTATACTTTGGGAGCTTGATCCCTGACACAGGTTGATATTTCTAGTTTGAAAATAACTTTAGGAAGGTTCTCTTGGACATAATCAGTTTTAATATTTCAAATAAATTCTTCCAAAATCAGTAAACTGCTAAAATTAGACTGTATTCATTGGATGTTCAAGGTGATGAAAATGGATTTATAGCACCTTTGGATATAAAATAAAAGTAAATTCATTAAAAAAAAGTCTCATGTAAGAAGACATATGCCACTTCCAAAAGACACTGAGTTTAAATGTTTAACAACGACCAAAGGGAAATGGTAGATGGTTAAAGCAACATCTAAAGCACAATGTGGAAAAGAAAGCCCTCATAGGGTACGCAATCACCACTAGTCATTTAAGCCTCGTCAGGTCATGGTTCAGACCCTAGCCAAACTGGCATACTTCACTTTGTAAACTGTGGCCGTGAATATGCCCAGCACAAATCGCGCTTTTTCCTTTCCATGCAAGCTCTATACTTTTTCCTAAATTTCAGAGTCACTGCTCTTTTCTGAGGAAGCATCGCCTGCCCCTCTACAGCTTCCTCCTATACAACATTCACTTTCATGTTCCTTTGGGAATTACATTCCGAGCACATATGGTGAAATTATATTTACCATATGTCGCGTCCTCCCTAGCCCGGGAGCATACAAAATGAACAAGCCACACGCGGAGCTCAGTGACAGGCATCTTTATTCTTCGGCATACAACATTCATACTAGTTTCTCCATCCGTCCTAACCATAAATTACACCTTAACACCACCCGGACATTTAAGCAATACCGCCATTGAGTCCGCCGAAAACCGCAATGTCCTAGCGCACAGTCTCAAGACACTACATCTCCCCCTTGAAAATTAAAAAGGTGTAAACAAATCAGCAGCATATTTCTTCAATAAGTTATTGAGGTACTGCACTAGTCGACTAGATTGAGTGGTACGAGGTAGTTGCAATGCACTACAGTTGTGCTCCGATGATACAGAATCTGATGCTTGATTTTGATTGTCAGACGGGGTCACCTCATTCATGACTGCAAAATCTGACGAACCTCGAGTAAGGTGTTTGAAGTATGAAGAGCCCCATGTGATGTTTTTTACAGGACGATGTGCTGTCACCATATGTCCTTTGCACTTCACAACTTTCAGAGGATCAACAGCAAATGGTAGATCTTTTTCCGTTTTTGCTTGACTAGGACCCAGTCACCTTCATCGAAGACCATTTCCTGAGCTTGCCGGCTTCTATCAGCATAGGTCTTCATTTTGTGCTTTCATACAGTGTCTGTGACGAATATCCTCAGCATTCACAGTTCGATCTGCTGTCCACTGTGGTAGTTTGGTTCTTCTGGCTCTGCCAAATAGCAAGGTGGCAGGACTCTCCCACGTTGTGAAGTAAGGAGTTGTGCAGTAAGCACTTTGCACTAGGCCTTTGGTTAATTCGATCCCCTCCATTGATGCTCATTGTTTTACCTTTTACCCTTTTGAGGATGCCCATGAATCGTTCCACAATGCAATTAGCTTGGGGCCACAAGGGTGTACTTTTCCGGTGCATGACATGGAGTCTGACTAGAAACTCCTTGAATTCTTTGCAGTCTTTTGTCAGATTTGAGAATTGCAGGGATACCCCACGCTGCAGAGATGTCGTCCAGCCGCTCGATGACTTTGTCATTGGTAGTTGAAGATAACTCCTCTACTAAAGGAAAGCATGAATACTTGTCAATGTCTACCATGAGATGATGTCCATTTGCTAGGGGCCCAAAGAAGTCAAATGCAATTACCACCCAGACATGTGTTGGAAGATCAGACATGGGTAACGGATGCTGTGTCACTTTGGGGTAAAGGCAGTTTCTCAAATGGCACTCTTTTTGTTCCCTCGCAACTAGCTCATCTGGGTGTGGGAACAACACTTGATCTCTTATGGCTTTTTTAGTGACAACAATGCCATGTTGTCCTTCATGGGCTAGTTCAATGACTTGCTATCTTAGGCTCTCTGGCATGGAGATTCTTGAGCCTCTCAAGACAATACCTTCTTTGGTAATAGGCAGTGCAGCCACAATTTGCTCACTATATAGGTCTGCTAGCGTGCTGGACTTTACAATAAAGCTGATGTACTCTTCAGCTGTTTAAGATGTGGAACTACGGCGATGAAATGGCACCCCTGAAAAGTAGTCTGCAGGAGTCTGATCTTGGCCTGGCTTTTATACAATTGTATAGGAGGCATCTTTGCTTTTGGGTTTCTGAAAATGGTAAGAAGTGCTTGGTGGTCTGTAATGATGGAGAAAGGTTTTCCATTTAGAAACACATGAAAATGTTCTCAAGTCCACACTACAGCCAGACTCTCCTTCTCCGTCTCCGTCTGAGACTAGGCAAGCTCTGCGTCAGACAGGCTTCGACTGGCTTAAACCACAATGTCTCCGGTCATTAGGATGAGCATTATATTGAGCAAGGATTGCTCTCATCTCCTCCCAGCTCACATCTACTGTGATCTCGGTATGTGAACATAGGGTCAAATTAGGCCATCTCAGTAGCATTTTCAATTACATGAGAACAGATCCTGTGCACAAGCTGGTGAAATCAGTTATCCTGAAGTCAGAACACAAATTCTACATAAAATGGAAAGCACGTGAGAGGTTCAAAAGGATCAAAATACAAAGTTTCATGTAGGTGAAAATTGTTTTTATATAGGTCAATTGTTGGTCAGTACAGAAAATAATAGCCAGCCGACACTTGTTTCGTCACACCGTGTGGAAGATGTGACTCATCAGGGCTAGGAAGGGCATGTAGCAGAAACAAATAAAGGAGGAAGATACAAAATAAAAAGATTATTAAAAAACTGGGATAAAACAAAATTTCATCAACAATTGAGAAGTGAAGGTGAAAAGACTGTGCTGGAAAAAGTACTAAGTGGGTTGTGAAGACCTTAAAGTGAGAAAAGCAAGGAAAAGATGACATTAAGTGACCTGATGACCAAAATTCAAAGTGATGTTTGTATGACAGCTAATAATGATATCATAGGCTAGTAGTATGTAAGATGGGAAGATCAGAAGTACAAAGTACTGCTGCAGGAGCTGGTTTACCTAAGAGAAGACAGAATCAAATGCAAGCAGGATATTGTTACAAAATGAACATGGTGAGAAGTGTATAACTGTGAACACACGGGTGATTGCATGAATACTGTAATGCTAAAAGGAATAACAAAATTGAATTCAAATGAATCGATGAGGCATGTGCCGGTTGGAAAATACAGTGCAATAATCCTAACGCTACTTGGTGGCTGGTAATCTGGCGTAAGTGTAGCAGCAAATCTGGATACAGATGGAAACACAGATGACATGAATGGCAGAGGCAGGCGAAAAGAAATGCATATATCCGATTCTAGGCGAGTAATATTGCAACACACCCAAAATTCTCACATGTAAAATGACAGGGGTTAAACAATCGAAAAATATAAAATATAAAAGGGTCTGGTGTAAAAGCTCTACCTCGTGGAAAAACAATAAAATCTTAATGAAAGGCTATTGCAGACATGTCTAGTAGGCATATTACTGTGTGATGGCAATATGTCCATCAGAAATACATTAGAAATAAAGTCGCGTAGTGAAGAACAGAGGGAAGTACTGTAAAGCAAAAAAACCTAAGTGACATGAGAATCAAACATATCGTCGTCCCACAATGTAGAGGCATGCTAAACATTACGGATACAAAACGTAAATCTGGTGCAAATGTGGAAAGCCAGATGCCGCTAATGAGGGGTTGCTCTGGTGCATAAATGAAAAGGAAGGTGAGTCTGAAGTAAGGGAAAGACCGTTTATTAGTGAAATAATACCGGTAGGACGGCTAAAAGGGATATGAACGGTCGGTATTCACGTATGTGCGTATGAGCCCCAGCGCAGTTATAGAACAAAAATGAAGCGGGTCATGTGAAAGAAAGGACGAGGGTTCGTAATAATACGTAGATTAGGTGCACAAACGCGCTAGCAATAATAAAGGCAAATATGGAGGTGAGGGGGAGGGCATGGAAAAGCCGCTAATCGGAACCAAAGTAAAATAATGCGAGTATTACCTGCTGTGCTATGTTGAAGTCCAAGTACTGTACAGAAGACTGAAGAAAAGAAAAAGGATGGGGTGAGTAGCAGTGGACGAGGGTGCGAGTAGGGTAATGACTAACACTAACAGAGGGTCTTACCGTGGTGGCGACTACTGGATGCACAGTCGGCCCCTTGGTAATAAGTACGGTAAACGACCAGGCACCTCGTGCCAAAGGTAGGAAAAAGAGTACTGGATGGGTACGTCCAGGATTAAACGAGGTGACCTGGGAAAATAAGGCTGAGGTCAGAAGGAGATAGTTACGGGCTACTGCAGTCAGTATCAAGGGGACGGCATGGCTCTCACCTGGGTCAGAGGATCAGAAGACGCATCCGGTGCGTGCGTCCATGTAGCCTGTTCCGGGTAATGGAGACAGTGCCGGTATGTGGGCGCCTAGTAGATATAGCGTCTGAGAATGATGATGCGCCGTGGTGGGCGTGGCTAGGTATCCACTGGCGGAGCTAGAATGCGGGTTGAGTATCAAACAAAGCGGAAGTGGGGGGCTGTCCCTGTAGACAAGGTAAGAACTGGGCACGTCAAAGTCTGTTTAGCACAACGCGTGCAAAATACTACAGTAGTGCAAAAGGAGCACAGAAAGGTAACACTACTCAAGTACGGGGTATATTTCACAGTGGGTGTGACGGATGATAATGGGGTGGTCATAAGGGCCAAGAAAGGTAAATACGCCAGACGAGTGGTCTGGTGGTGGCGAATGTGTGCGCCCATAAGCCAGCATGGGCAATCAGAAGTGGGCATATGGAGGTGAAAGCAATGCAAGGGGGCGGTGTCTCCAAAGGAGGAAAAGAAATAGGCATTTATGGTATCCTCGGGGTCTGGGCTCAAAAAATATTACGATAAGGACGTGGGTCAAATGATACAAAAGGAAGTGCGAAGTAGATATGGTCAGGAGGAAGTAAAGAGAAAGAAAAGATACCAAGAAAATATATAAATGCGGTAGCGCTGAGTAAAGAGTGTGTCGGAGCAGCCGCATGGCTATATGCATATGGGTACTAAGTCACACACTGAAAGTCAGAAATACATTGGGAAAAAATATGAAGTAATCACATAAGATTTCATTGAAGAGTACACAAAACAGATCGGATACATTGTTACATGCTCGTTAGTACATGGGGGATCATTCAAAATAGATAAGTACGTAGAGTCTAAGGTTTCATACAATGTGATAGTAACAAAGACAGAGATGCAAACGGCAAGCGGTGAGGTTTATGAGCCGAGGAAATATTGTAGCTCATGGTCAATGTTGAGTCTGTGTCTTACTGCCTGGAGGCGCATGATCCAGGTAGCCTCCAGTCTTCTGAGTTTCAACTCACGGTTTCCACCTCTGGCACATGGTTCCATTACATCGATGCCAAAGTAGCTTATGCTTTGCTTGGTCCTTGCGTCGTGCACATGTTGATGTGTGAGGCCATAGGATACCTGGAATCTCCTTTGAGCATTGTCCTCACATGTTCCATGATGCGTTCTTTAAGCGCTCTAATGGTACTCCCTACATAGTATTTTTTACAGCTACACTCGATGATGTATACGACATAACGAGTGTTGCAATTGATGTTTCTTGTGATGCGGAATTTCCGGTTTCTCCAATCAGTGAATTCCTGGGTTCCACTGCGAGCCCATTTGCAGGCTCCACAGAAACCACATTTATGGAAGCCAATGTTGTAAGTGTTGAGCCAGGTGGGAGCGATGGTAGTAGGTGGGACCGTGGGGCTCAGTCTGTTTCTCAAGGTCCTGCCCTTTCTGAACGTGAATTGTGGTCTAGCGGGAATAAGATCTTTAAGGGTGTTGTCATTACAGAGCCTATTCCAGTGTTTGTTGCAACTTTGTCTCATGATGACACTGGTGTCGTTGTAATCAGTAATGACTCTCGCTGGTTGTTTGACCTGGCTTTTCGAGCAGTAACGGACCCCTCCCCCCCCCCCAGCGCCTTGAGACCCTTCCGGGTGTGTAGCGCGCTATATAAATTTGCCTGATTGATTGATTGGTGCAGCCCTCGTTTTAGTTGCGAGTGTTTTCTCGCTTTACACGGTTTTTGATTTTTTTGGCTGCTTTTTCTATTGTTGCCTGCTTGTAACCACGTTTAGCAAATCTTTTTTTCATGTCATCAAGACATCTGTCAAATTCAATGTTGTCGCTGCAGTTTCTTCTCGCTCGTGTGAACACCCCAAAGGGGATTGTCTCAATTTGGTGTATGGGATGCGAGCTTTCCGCATGTAAAAGTGCATTGCAGGAAGTTTCTTTCCGAAAGAGCCTGATCTGAAGAGTGTTGTTTGTGACGTACAATTCGATGTCTAAAAAGGAAATGCGCGAGGGGCTTGAGTGGCATGTGAACTGCATCTCCATGTTGTTGGTGTTCAAGTACATGCAGAAATTGTCTAATTGGCTCTGTGACCCAGGACAACTGATTTCACCAGCGTGTGCACAGGATCTGTTCTCCTTTACTTTCGGATTAGGTCCTCCTATTCCGCTGCAGGGGTGGTTCTCTGGGTTTGTGTTCCCCTGTCCTGTTTGCACCGCATGCCCACTGCACGACCAGTCCTATCAAGAGATCATACTACTTAGAGCGCCATTGCTTCCTGCTCTCTCAACCCATACCCAGTTTGTTTCAAAAATTTTCAATTACATGTTTTATCCTTTTGAAGCTTTGATCACATTCAGGAGACCACTTAAAAGGAACATTTTTCTTTGTCAAGTCCCTTAATGCGGCACTCACAGAGGCAAAATCACGAATGTACCTTGCGCTATAACTGGCCATTCCTAAGAAGGATCGCGGCACTGTAACATATTGTGGGGGGCACGTAGAGGACAGTGCTTGTACTTTGGGTCAGGCGTTAGTCACCCATCAGAAAACACTATGAACTTAAGTATTGACTTGTGAAACTCGAACTTTGCTGCAATGAGTTAGGCCTGCATCCGCAAGTAACTAACACACTTGTGTAAGAGCCTGGTCATGCTCTTTCTGTGTTCTCCCAAATACCAGTGTGTCATCACAGTAGTTGAAAGCATGTGTAACAAGTTGAAATATTATACATATAACATCTTGAAATATCTCTGCAGCAGATGACACTCCAAAGCTCAAACTTTTGTATCTGAACAAACCAATATGCATTGAAAAGGTAGTAATGTACTTACAGTTTTCTTCCAGCTCGAGTGATATACCATGTACAGTTCAAGACGGGGAAAAGACCGTGGCTCTGTTCAGCTACATGATCATGTTCGCCATGTGTAGACCAGGATATCTTTCGCTCTCAATTTTCTTGTTGGCCTGGCGCATGTCAAAACAGTTGCGTACCGCACCTTCACGGTCCTACTTAGGCACTACTACTTTGAGCAAAACCCATGGTGTAAGACCTGTGGAGTGCTCAATGGTGTGAAGCTTCAGCAGCATTTCTAGCTCTTTCTCGATGGCTCCTTGCAAGTGAAAAGCGATTCTGCTGTGTCAATGGGCTATGTGTCAATGGGCAACAGGGCGAACGCCTTTATTAGTATGAAGTTGCACTTTCATTGTCTTGAGACTTCCTAGGCCATGAAACAATGATGGGAACTGACTCACAATTTCAGATTTCAGGTTATAATTCAGAGATATTAGTCCTATGTCAGCGCACTGCAAAACGGAGTAGGCATGTACTGGATCAAGTACCTTGAAGAACATGGATTGATGCTTGCATCGATGTGCCTTATGTTGCAATGTTGCCATGGAAGCTCCTTGACTTTGCAACGGTTTGGAGGCAGCCCAAGTATATACCTTTGTGTTTGATGGGTTGAGATGTGACACTGGTGACAGACTGTTAACTTTTCAAGAGGCATGATATTAATCGGTGCACTACTGTATGATTAAAGGTACAGGGCAACAGTTTACTTTTTTTGTAATGTTGGGGCAATGTTCAGAAGAGTTCTGTTTCACTTGTTGGCTGGTTTTCGTCTTCGGGTCTTCTTTGCAAGCATCCACACTTACATGTGCATGTCGTTCTTTGCTCACAGCTATTATCACACATCCATCTACTTCCTCAGCACTTGATAGTGACATTTTTTAACCTTTGTAGAAGGAACCTGATGACGATCAACTTCGTTTGGATTCTACTTGTCGTAACTGATGTTCCTTTGTTTGCCCTGTGGGAAGGGCGAGAATACTCCTGGATCTCTCTGGCATCCATTTTCTCTTCTCACTGTGACATAGTTGGTTTCTCCTTTGACTTGCAAATGGATATGAAGTGGTTTTCCTTCCGACCAACCTTTGCACGTCTGTCCGATGGCTAGAGATTTAGTTTCATGGGCAAATGAAAACCCACATCAGAAACACAACTTTTCTTTCATTGAAGACATCGACTTGGGTGCATCTACCTTGTGCTCATGATTTAACGCTAATTAGCTCTTTGCTGTTTCATCTTCCAAGTCGGCAGATGGTTGATCCACTCTTTCATCTGCTCTTGCAGCCATTAGTGTTTTCTCCAAACTGAGCGCGTCTCTCAACATGGGTCTTCGGACGAGTCCGAAAGACAGCCATCAATGACTTTGAGATGCATTGCTTCCTCGTCACTAAACTCAATAAAACTTAGTGTTTCATAAGCATGTCAAATCTTTCAACAAACTCATCCATAATTTCATCAACTTGTTGTCTTGCTTAATTGAAAAGGTACCTTTTGCAGTCAACATTCGGCATCGGATTGAACTAGGCTCCTAATGCTTCTTTGAGTTGACAGTACAATATTGTATCAGTCTGTGAGACTTTCTTTATCACTTCTTTTATTCCATCACCAGCAAGGTTCTGTATGTATTTAATTATTTTATTTTCATCTACTTCTTCTAGGGCAGGGTTCTCCAAAGTCAGTACTGGAGAACTATATTTATCTAAATGAGGATATGCTGAAAATCTGGCATGGATCCAGCCCTCCGGGACCAACTTTGGAGAACCCTGTTCTAGGGCATCTATGAAGTCATCCAATGTCTTGATCCATGCAGTCCACCTGGCACCAATATTCTGCTTTTTAGCTTTGTTGAATGGCGGTGGTGGTTTAAAAAAAAAAAGCGTGCTGCACAGTTCTCCGTGCCTTTTTTTTTTACACCCACTGAAAAATTGCACTATCCTGAAGGCCTTTTCCGTTGCTTCAAAAAAAAAAAGTGTAAAAAGTGTACTGCACAGTTCCCCGTGTCTTTATTTTTGCAGCCACTGTAAATTTTCACTATCCTGAAGGCCTTTTCCGTTGCTTCAAAGTGACCGGCAACCTTGAGAGCACAACCTGTGTTCACGTCGAGTCGCCATGTCTGATTTTGAGGTCATAAGGCGTTTTATCTGTTATTGGCAGTGAGTACATTTTCTTTTCTTGTAACTGGTTATGACAACCATAAGCATTGTGTCTGGTTGTTGCTGCCTTCGTATTGTACATGGTTCACGCAGCCTTTAGCGTTTGCTTTGGATGGATGATGTCTCTGTGTTATGGAGCAACACAGTATTTCTTCTTTAGCCTTACCAGCAGGTTTTGGAAGGCTTTTACAACTATGCTCTTCTGTGAGGGCTTCAACTTCTTCAAGCGTCCTGTATGGGCTGGACCAGGGCTTGGACTCCACATATGCCAACTGAAGGCTGCAATTCATCTACTTGAAGCGCATGTGACAATCACAAGCAGTTTGCTGTATCGTTGCAAACCCTTAGTAAGAGCAGTCTTGTTTCTGTAGGGCATGTATCCCCTACTCGTAGTCAGTTGTTACATTCTCCCCCGCCTGGGAGAAGCAAAAGGAACATGCCACACATGGAGATCAGTAACAAACGTCTTTGTTCTTCAGCGTACAACATTCATACTACTTTCTCCTTAGGTCATAACCGTTAATAACCACACCTTAAACTCCTCTCAGCCAATTGAGTAATTACTCTATTGAGTCCACCCAGAACCGCAAGGTTCTAGTGCACACAGTCTCAAGACACTACACCCTACTTAGGTTTCGTCAGCTAAAACAGTAACACGGGGTGGGCCCCTACCCATTTGAGGGTTTGGTATTGTGCTGTTACTGTGCTATGGAGGTGTGCAACTCTGGTTTAATTATTGTACTAGAACACCACTTTAACACTAAAAATAATGTACAAATTGCTGCTTATTGTATGGTTGAAACTAGTTTTGGATGTGCGGCCAGTAAACAACAAAATTATTTCCTAGATTCCAGCACCCTCTTCTGGCTGGCTCGTTTAACGCAACTAAATATTTTCTACTGTGCAAATGTAGTCAGGAATTGAAATGATAGCTATGCTTTAAATAAAATCTATCAGTATTGCAAAATAAAAGAAATCCAGTCTTTCCTATAAACATCTTTACTTTTAACATTGCATGATCCTGCTTTGCTGCCGCGCTTACTGCTTGAGACCGTCTCGCCTTAAAAACATCTCGTGAAGCCTCACAGGTTAATAAAAAAGAAAAGCAGCTACACAAACAAACAGACCCATTCAATGATCAAATGTGCCTAGGCAGGGTCTAAAAGCACACTAGACACATAGTCTGCGCTTTCACGGGCTCCCTTGTTACCTTAAACATCTGTTGCTTTCAATTTGAAACCCACTAGAATAAGCCTCCCTGGAAATACTGGGGACAGTTGGAATTACTGAGATTTTGGTGGCGCGTCTGACGAGCGACTGTAAACCCACTGGGGAATGAGAGATGAATACTATTTAAAAAAAACTAAGAATGGTATGGTGTCTTTAAGGTCCTGAGTGACGTGGAGGGGTGGAGTACCACTGCATAAGTGGAGGGTGGCGTGCGTGACTGGGAGTCTATCATAATCGCCCCGCTATGGTACATGGTATAATGTACGGTCCTCCTCGCCTGTGCATTATAAGGATACTGCGAGTCACCGAGGAGCTCTGTGCCGCCGCCGGCTCAGGCCGAGATGCCGCTATAGGTAACAGAACTCCTCTGCGACTAGCTGCAGCTTTTCAATACACTGTTCGAGGTCAATCATTTCTCTTCAGAAGTGGATCTCTCTACTTCCCCGGCCTCCCAGAGATAGTTCTTCGGTTCCTCTAAGTCAGAGTCGTGCATCCAGTGCTGTTTTTTGTTTTTAACTCAGGCCCGGTTCCAGCGGGTGGGCCGGGTTGGCCAGGCCCACCCAAACATGAGCCTGGCCCACCCAAACAGGAGCCTTGGCCCTCGCAGTGAGGGCTTGAAGGCAGGCGCGCAAAGGGTTGTCTGTGTGTGTGTGCGTGCGCCCGGGCTGAGACCGCTTCCTGGGCGAATACACACACACACACACACACACACACAGACAGTTTTAGAGATTATCGCAGCCCCGAGTACTTCACAGGTCTTAAAAGACCATTTACATGTTAACGAGGCTTTGTTTATTTTTTCACCCCTTCATCTCCACTGGCGAAAGGCGACAACGGTCACTTTTGCCTCCTGTTCTGCTTTGTGGATATTTCTTTTTCGATACAGTGCAGGAGAAAATAAGTTTGTTTATTCCTATTCACCTTTCCTGACCCCTGCAGCTGCTTATCGCATCAGGCTGTGACACAAAATTTGACTAATGGAGTAGTAGGTAAGAGGATGTGTTACTATTTGTTTTTCTTGTTTAAATCTGCACAGGCCCAGCAGGACACATACTTCTTGTGTGCTTCATTTGAACAGTTTTTATCATTATCATGGCTGATGCAGGACAACAATAAGACAATACAAAATGCCCAAGTAATGCTGGTGATTAATGATCCTGCTGGAGAGCAATCATTTGTCTGTTAGTAGTTTTTAAATGCAGATGAACTGTATTTTATGTGGATAGCTCAGTGGGTTACTGCGTTTGTCACAGAGATCCTTCTGTTACTTGCAGTTCAGAAGTTACAGTCCTAACATAGGACAGTGACCAATGAACTGTCACCAAAGAGCTGCATACAAAAATGAATGGTATAGTTAGAACTTCACTTTTTTTGTTTTGTGATATAGTTAGAACTTCCTTTGTCTTTCATTATTCTAATGTTTCTAAAATGAGTATTTTTGGGCAGATATACATTTTTATTAGTAAAGCTGACCCCCATGGAATACTCTTTAAATCCTACGGTTGTGTTTCCACAGACCAAACCCTCTTAAAATATACTGCCCACCAGTATGGATGACATGTGATTTATACACCTTGTAATCCTCAATGGCTTATGTGACATTCCCTGTAGACTGATTTACATACTTGTATGATTCATTGTCTCTGTATAATGTGTGCGTGGTGCAAAGTATTGACACACACTACACTGATATGAGTAGTGATATACAACAAATGAAATGCATTTAAGAAAGGGGCTACGTAAAGATGAGGGGCATTGGTGAAGGGTGGCAGTGAGGGAATCCGAGGAGGAGATAGTGGGAGGGGCTATGGAGCGACGAGGGGCACTGTTAGAGGGTGGCAGTGAGGGAATCCAAGGAAGAGGTCATGGGGTGGACGGGGTGCTAGGGAGAGATAAGGGGCACTGGTAGAGGTGGTAGTGAGGGAGTGCGAGGAGGAGGTAATGGTGGGAGGGGCTACAGAGAGATGAGGGGCACTAGTGGAGGGTGGCAGTGAGGGAGTCCGAGGAGGAGGTCAAAAGGGGGAGCTATGGAGCAATGAGGGGCACTGTTCGAGGGTGGTAGTGTGGGAATCCAATGAGGAGGTCAATAGGGGGGGCCATGGAGGGATGAGGGCACTGGTGGAGGGTGGCAGTGAGGGAATCCGAGGAAGCGGTCATGAGGTGGAGGGGGGAGCTAGGGAGCGATAAGGGGCACTGGGGGAGAGAGGTAGTAAAGGTATTTACGGAGAAAGAGGTTATTGGTGTGGCGCCAAAAAAGATTTTCGCATCAGCGCTAAAGCCGGAACTGTCATGGCCTTTCTGTTTTTGTTTATTTAATTAACCGTTGGGTCATAAGTGCTACTGTGGAACATACTTTAAAAGTGTATGCTAATTATATTTACTGCTATATTCAATGTTTTACGTTTGAAGATGATTTTACTAATGTTTTTACCGGGAAAAATGAAAGTGGAGCCCGACGGTGCCTGATATGGGGCTGTGGCCCAAGATCACCTGTGAGATAAGGTGCACTGGAGAGTAGTAGTGGATAATCAAGCTTGTAAGGGATTGCGTTGCAGAGTCCGGAGTCAGGAGGAGGTAGTAATGAAGAGGGATCCTCCCTGAAGGCTCGCACAGAGGGAGCCCGAGAAGTGTCACTTGCCTGATACTCCCACCTCAGAAAGCTCCTCTTGCCATCAAAGGAACATTACATGTAAAAAACACTTTTTGAGAGTGATAATATTTAGAAAGAGACTTGGGAAAGAGTGTGTTTTACTGGGCCTTTTAAGACTAAGAAGAGATAAAGGATGGCCCTGACGCAGGCCTGCCCAGACATATATGCGACAAATCGAGCCTGCAGTTGTAGTGTAGCTCCTATTTTCCCAATAGGCTCTGCGCATTGGAATAGTACCTACGGCAGTAAAGGCCTAGACCAGACGTTAACTAGGTCTACTACTGTCGATACTAGACTTAATTTTTGGGTTTGCCAGCTAAGCTCAGAGTTCGCTAGAAACTTTCTCGAATGTTCAAGGAAGGATTAACTCCCCTGATTAGACAAGAAGGGATTTAGTTTCTGACAACCATAGAACATGACAACTTTGCTCTCCCCTAATCAAGAGTCAATCTCAAGAGTCGTGTGAGCACAAGGCAATTATTTTACTCAGTCAGTACGTGCATTCTTAGTCTCATCAGAATGTAGAGAAAAGGAAGAGACGGGCGTGTTCAATAAAAGGTGTTATTTATTGATCAGTCTCTTTTCTCGTACAAGAGAAATGGATCGATATTATTGCAATACTTATAGTTAAGTAAAGTGCATACATTAAAAGCAATAGTATAAAATAATACTGTAAAAACATTGATATGGTTTCTGAGCCATATGATGCTTTAAAATGATTAAAATATATTTACATACACATATACATTTGACTAAACGTACTCAACTGGTGTTTCTAAATACGCCTACCCCGTGTACCTGACCTAAGTCTAATGCGTGGGCGGGAATAGAAAGTTACAGTTTAAGTTAAGTTTGTTTTTGCCAAGTGAATAACTAAAGAATTCTCTAGGAGGGGTTATTCAGTTCTGTACCTGGAATTTAGGATGAATGAGGAATGGTATCTCTTTCTCTGCTCTCGATATTCCAGGCTGCCTGCGAGGGCTGCCCAGAAACGCCGGTGCTGGGTCTCTCGGCTTGAGATAGCAGCGCGTCTCTCAGCGCGTCAGGAAGGCGGGGCTGCTGCCTGCGGGGTCTGCTTCTGCTCTCGGCTTCGGCAAGTATGGCTGCTCCGTCTTGTCACCACGCGTGTGTTTGCATAGGGCAAGGTCGGCAATATTTATACCTTAAAGGTGCCGGGATTGACGTAAGGATGGACATAGGTACGTCAATAAAGATGTCATACGACTTGCTCGTTAGCACATTCTTTACTAAAGTTCTCTGTGAAATCAAAACAATGGCCGCACGGATTATCCAGGTTGTCATAGGTTTGATTTGTTATGAGAACGTCGTATGCCTTATCAGGGGCTGGAGGAATGTCGCTTGTCTAATTAGATCTCAAGCGTTATGACCTAATCAGATAACACGTTCCTGTGCCGTAGTGTGACTGCGTCAGATAACGGTATCTGCATCATGGGGGATTTCTTGCCTCATGGGCTGACTGTTAATTAACTAGCTAGGTAGTTTAACCAGAATAGGGTCAGGAATAGGGGGATCGATTCAGAACCTATAGAAATACACGACACCCACTCCACGCTAACTATGGTCATATCTACTAATCTATGCATAGTATAACATAGTACAACATACTATAGAGTATAGTGTATACCTTACCACCCCAAAATACATAAATGCATTTTGAAATTTTCAAATATACTGAAAAATTGCAGTCATATATATTGTATGCACTTAAGCTAGGAATTAAATGCAAAAGTAAACACGCATTGTTATGCATTATTGCTTGTTGGTACATGAGAAATACACATGAAATGGCTCTTAATATGGCTATACAGAAAAAAAGTCGAAACCATTTCATCACATAAAATATATTGTGAACATACCAGCGGGCAGCTAAAGTCTATATAAAGTCTATAAAGTATCTAAAAAATAGAAATCTTAGTTCTCTAGGAATAGTTTCTTACTTTAAGCAGAAAATCAGTGTCCCGGAAAAAAATATATAGAAAAATATTTTAAGGGGCTTTCTGAAAAAATTGCTGTCCGTGAACTGGATTGTAATTGTTCATGTGACTTTATTTTGAAAGTTGAAGGCCGGATTCAGGGAACGCCGTGCGAGTTTACTCAAAAGTCTCTATTTCTGTTCCGGAGAGAACATCATATCATTCAGGCTTTCGAAAAAACTGTCAACAGCTTCATGGGAAAGTTCCACTAAGTCGGAAATAGGGGTAACCATGCATTCATGCGCATGATTGTCTGCATTGACATTCTGATTTGCATTGCTGACAGAAGGTCGTACCTGTTCGATGCTGCTTTCATCTTGAACTTCACTACCCTTCAATCGCAGTGGTGAAGATTCCAGGAATGCCGTCATCAGAATTGGCAGCCTTTGAGGGCAGCACAAAGCGTGAACCTTGGTAGGAACCAGCAGTGTATCTGCATCCACCGGCGCATCCGATTGTAGCGTCAGACAGGTGTCTAACACGCATTCTTCTCCGCATAGCAGACACCTTAGTACAGGTAAAACACACCTTTGCCACATTGGTCGAAATGATAGAAACCAAGTCATGTTCAGGTCTCTAAGTCGGGAGAGTCCCAGGATTTTTGATATCCGGTCCCGGTATCCAATGGCTAGGATCGTTTCTTCCATTGTCGTGAGAGTTTGTTCTGTGACATGGGTTGCCATAACGAAAAATAAGGACTAGGAATAGGATTCCTGCAATTAGTCCCAGGATCAAGGGAAGTCCGCCAAAAATCGAATGGACGAAATCTGGAAAAATACCCAGTATGGCTTTGAATGGTGTTAATGCCATCGAAAATACTGTCTTAAATACCTTTGAGACCCCAGTGGTATCAGAAATATTTAAGATTTCGCTCAGGATTTCCGCGAAATGTACGGGGGAATTAGTTGATAATAATGTATGTATCTCTGCAGTCGTCCTTGCGACTTGTAGATCATACGTTTCTTTAGATGACGTGAGCCTTGTAGGCGTCTGAAGAAGCACTGTTTTCATTCTGCTTAAAGTGTCTATTCGAATAGAAGTAATTTTCAAACCGGGCCATGCCCTTGCCTCCCTGTCTGGAAAGGAGCTGGGGAACAAAGAACGTCCACAGCACTTGACCTTCGCCGTCGTAGTGACGAGATAAGGAGTCCCGGGCATAAGACTACAACATCTGCGGTCTACAATAAGAATGTAACTCCCATTATAGAGTCTTCGAAAGAATGGTTCTATTTCAGTTGCAGGTGCGCCTTGCTGGTGACATGAAAGGTTGTATGAATTCCCTTCACAGGCTCCGTGCAAACTAATACCGTTACACAGAAGTGTGCCGCTTAGTGACATAGCACAATTGTTGCCACTAAGAAACACTTTCTGTCCTTTGTTACTGACACATGCATGTGAATAGGGCAGGTTCCAAGTTGTTTTAAGGTACCCCTTTCCCAATTTCTCGTACATGCCAGCCTGTATATATTTTTGGCAGTATTGAAACCTGAAGGTTGAGATTGGAATATTTATGATTCCGTGGATTATCCATTCACTGACAGGTCGTTCTGACATTGCCAACGGTAATCTTTCTAGTTTTTCAATGCTCAAGATTGTATAATCAGCACCCTTCTGCGCCATACCGATTTGTCTATCAGTAAGGTTAAAGATTTGGAATAGTGACGTTGTGTTGATTAAACGCCAAGGCACATAGCCAGAACGCAGATTTTGTAACGTCCAGCCAAGCTGTACAATAGAACGCAATTGTGACTGACCATGTTGTAATAACAGTAAGTCTTGCGATAATATATCGATTGCTGAAGACACAATGCTGTCCAATGAAAAAATTCTGGAGGACAGAGTCATTAACCCATTGTCCACTACAGAAAGTGATTTTTCCAAATTAATACGATCAATTTCACGTATTCTCTCTGCTGTTTCAATTTGAGTAACCTTCCAGGCCTCATTGTATGCTGCATATACAGAGGCTGCTATGAAACGCTTTTGACGCTGTTTGCGTGGTCCCATTATGAAATCACGCAAGTCAGCACCATCAGTAAGTAAAGTTAGGTGTTGCTTAATTTCAGGCAGTGTGGAAGACTGTAGCCATTGAAGGCATAATTTGCCCACACTGTAGGTTGTTATTATCCCTGGGTGATGTCTTTGGGGATATCTAGGGTCTGGCCTGGTCATTTTGAAACCCTGTGTTTTATTCAGGAATCTATCTTGACAGTTATTTGTATCTGTGGGCCAGATCAACCATTGTTTCCAATCAGGATGTGTTCTGTTTTGGTTAAGTATATGGTTTATGTCTATTTCTTCATCTGTATCAGAGTTATTGCTAAACTTTGTTGGCTTTGGAATAGACGGGTTATTTAAATCTTTGATTTTGGCTAAGCCAAGACAGGTGGTTTGTTGAACAGTGTCATTTAAAAATATCATTTGTTCTGGGATCATGCAGGCTCTAAACAAAGTTTCTATACCCTGTACTTGCCATTCTTTTGTACCCCAAACACTTTTCAAATCAACATTTTTGTCCCAATAATCGAATCCAAAAGTATTCATTTTTTCAAAGAATGAATCAGAATAAATCAATTTTGTGTTGGTTATCATGGTTTTGGTCCCTGTCTTGTTTGACAATTTATAATAAAATGTTTCAGCATTACTAGTGTTAAAACCTTGAAAGTATGAATATTTGTCATAAACGGTTCTAGAGCTCCCTTTTGGAGGTGTAGCACAATGTTCCCATTGATTATAATTTAAAACATTTCTAGGTTGTGCAGATTTATGCAAGAAATGGTTACCATAGTGGTTATAGCAATACATACTATCATAATTTGTAGAACCTTGCAAATAATCATGTTTTGTAAATTTAGCAGACATTACTAAGTCAGACATCATATTGTTTATACTTTCAAAGTCCCAATCATCAGCAAATGAGTTTGGTTTTGCAAAGTCACTCAGAGAGATCTTAATTTGGTGTGGATATTTCAGGATCTCGACCGGACCATAAATTTCATAGTCAGTGTTGTCCCAGGCTACCCCACCAGGTATCGGAATTGCTGTGAAGTTGGCTGAAGAAAGTTCTGAAGAAAGTTCTCTTTTCTCGACGTGTGAAGATGTGTGTGGTTTGAGGACCAAGTTGATGTTCTGACTTGCTGTGTCCATTTTAGCATATTTTCCCTCAATGAAGCGTCCCAAAGTAAATACCATGATGAGCCAAAGTATGAGGATAAATGCACCAAAACCCACCCAAAATTCAATCCATGGAGAAATCAGATATGTTTCTTTTAGTTGTTTCAAAAGTTCCTTCGCTTTGTCTTTAAAGGATTTTGATGATGGCTGTGTCTTTTGTTCGCTGAAACCGTCAGAGGAATCATCGAAGTTGATGAAGTAACCGGATGCAGTTCTGTCAATTGTTCCAATTGGTTCAGGATTTTTGTTTCTTGCATTTTCACTTGGTACTTCAGTATAGATTGGTGTGTCTCTGCTAAATGTCTTTATTTGGGTTTTCAGAGGTCTAAGTTCTATTGCATTGTTGCATAGTCCTTGTTGTTCTTCTGTAGGCGTTTCGAATGTGATGAGCCTCTTTGTTAGGACCTCTGTACTGGTAGCAAACCTTGGTGTTCTGCTACTTATTGGGAGTCCACTTGGCCTACTGTTTGTTATCGGCCACATGTTGTGGTTTTACCAGGTCGATGGATACAACTCGGTTCTCCTTTTTTCCAGCAAGTGGCGGTAGTACAACTGATCTTGTCCCGTTGACAGACAAGACAGGAACTGCTTTTCTGTAAGAAGGCCCAAATTCCTTCTTTACCGCGATCTTCTCCCTGACTAGATCCCCGACTTTTGGAATCCAGACAGGTCTTGCTGGGACAGGTGGTGATTCTTCAGTGGTTGTTGGCTGTTGTTTCAACTGTATGTTGCTCAGGTCTTTTCTTGTTTTGTTTAATTCCTGCAAAATAGCCAAACGGTCTTTGACATCAAAGGTTTTTTCTATTACCACTGAAGTCTGACTATCAAGGTCAGAGATCAACATCCTAGTTCCGAATAATAATTCGTACGGACTGAATCCCTTCAGAGAATTTCTTGGCAAGTTATTTAGACTACGTTGGACACTTATTAGATGTTTGACCCACCCAGCTCCCGAACCTAATACCTTTGCCGTTATAGATTGCTTTATGTCACGGTTTTTTCTTTCAACAATTCCGTTCCCCTCAGGGTGAAATGGACAAGAGTACCGCAATTGCACGCCCATGCTGACCATGGCCTACTTATAAGCCCGAGAGCTAAAAGCAGGACCATTGTCCGAATGCAGAATGCCAATTGCGTATGTGCCGATAAAGACCCGCAAATCTTTTATAACAGTTCTGGCGTCAGCCGTTCGCTGGGGCCACATCCATATGAATCTCGTGCATGAGTCCACTGCGACCAAGATATATTTATAGTTACCATCCCTTTGTAAGGGACCGCAGTGGTCTAGATAAACACAGGCTAATGGTTTATCCGAGATTAGAAGGGGCGTCTGTGCTGGACGTCTCACAGTTGATACTTTCATTTTTTGACATATTTCACATGCTAGAACATAGTTCCTTGTTTGTCTTCTCATTTGTGGCCACCAGTATCTCTGTTTTAATAATGATACTGTGGCTGAGACGCCAGCATGGGTAGAAGCAAGCCCTTCGTGTGCCGCTATTATTAGTCCTAACCTATGTTCCATGTTTGGAATTGCCCTATCCCCCACTCCAGGGATTTGAGCAAAAGGAACATTGTTTGCATCAGTTATGTATGAGTATTTTACTGGAAAGCCTTTAGGGAGTGGTTCTATCGAATCCTTTTCTGAAGCGCTGACAGCTTGTAATATTTCACTGTCTATTTTTGTTTTTGACCGGGTGACGGCAGCTACGGAAGCCGTTTGCACAGCTGCCTTCGCGGCCTCATCAGCCAATGAATTCCCTGCAACGTGAACGCCATCACGTTGATGACTCAGTGTATGTATCACGTGAGTCTTTGGTAGTTCTTTTTGAAAAAGAGCTACTTGTTCCCAGAGCATTTTGTGCTTGATTGTGCCACCTTTCGCATCCTTGAAACCATTTTGAAGCCAGATCTGCAAGTATTCATTGTAAGATTGAACGCAATAATACGAATCGCACACTATGAGTGTGGGGAATTCTCGATCCGTATTTTCAAGCGCCATCTTGAATGCTAGTAGTTCAGCTCGCTGAGCTGTACAATCTCCTAGAGATTGTGTTTTAGTTAGGGTTGGTTTAAATTTCCCTTCGTGCCAACGACCTTTAACAATCGCGCACGCAGCACTGTAAGCTTGTTTACCCCCTACTGCGGGTTGTGCTGATCCGTCTGTATATATTATACAGCCGTATTGGTCTAGAGGCAGAATTTCGGTTGGCAGAGGACATTCGAATTCATATTGTAGAAATTCTTGTGTTTTTAAGTAAGGATCAAATTCGTACACCACGTCTGTTGCAGCAAGAGAGTTAGCCCATTGTATCCATCTCGGATGGAGTGCTTTCGCATTTGGAATGCTTGCCTTTGTTACCGCCTCTAAGGCTGGTATTGGTGTCACGATTATTATTCGTTTACCTTGTGCCAGGGCTCGTTCTTTTGCTATAGCTGTCTGTGTTGCTGTAAGAATTTTTTCCGTTGGGCTAAATTTCATTTCAGCCTTAGTGTACAAGTGTGATTTGAATGCAATTGGTACCTTTTCTCCCTCATTAGAGGTCAGGTATGTGAATCCGCATCTCCCTGGGATGACTCGGATCACAAGGTTGCGTGTATTATCACGTGTTTCTAATTTTGTCTTAATTAGCATGTCTGTTTGTAAGGATCTCAAAATGTCTGTGTGTGTTTGAGTCCAACTGGATCTTTTAAAATCTGGTTTAATTAGATCGTAAAGGGGTTTGACCCTTTCTGCGTAATTTGCAATGTAAGTTCTTCCGAAATTTAGGAAGCCTAGAATTGACTGTAGGTTTTTTAGTGTTTTAGGAGCTTGGATTACGGCACATTTCTCTAGGAAATTGTCTGCCAGGCTTTTGCCTTCACTTGATAACTCATATCCTAAGAATAGGACTGTCAGATGGGCAATTCTAGACTTTTTAAAGTTGAATTTGTAACCCTCTGCTGCGAACCCAAGTATTATGGTGTTCACTCTTTTCAAGTGAGTATCCAAGTCATCATCTGTTAAGTAAATGTCATCGACATAAGATAATGCTTCATCATCATATAGTTGTAGTAATTCTGTTACTCTCGCTGAGAATACCCCCGGGCTATTCTTGTACCCCTGGGCTAACCGACAGAATTGTTTTTGAGTGCCATTTACTGAGAAAGCTGTTAAATATCTGCTCTCTGGTGCTATGTTTTGACAAAAGAATCCGTTGGAGATGTCCAAGGTAGTTTTGTATTTTTTGCGCACTATGTTATTCATTAGTGCAGCACTGTGTGAATTTTGCACTGCAAAGTTTTGCAACATGTGTTAAGGTGTCGGTAATCCAAAACTAGACGGTATGAATTGTCTGGTTTGGAGACCGGAAACAAAGGGTTGTTCATTTGTGAGGTGCAAGTTTCAATCACCCCCTGGTATTCTAGCTGATCTAGTATTTCATTTACTTGTTTTTTAGCTTCTTGCTTAATTGGGTACTGCCTTTGTGCAGTAGGTTGTGATTTTAACTGGATTTTGTGAGGAGGAGAATCCTCATCCCATCCTACATGATTTTTGTATAAAGCAGGTGCTAAGGCCACTGCCCACTTTCTGGCCAGTGTGTATTTTTTATGAATCGGGATTTGATTCGAGAAGGCAGGCATAATTACTTCTTCGCCATGAGGGCACTCCCTGACAAACTCTGGTGGCCAGTCTTTTTCAGCTAAAAGGATGTCATAACCCTTTGAGAGGTTATCCCAAAATAGTCCCCTTATTTTCCTAGTCTTATCTCCCTCTATACGTAATGTTATCTCGTATATTTTGTGGGGCTTGCTAACTCTGGTGTCTGCAGTTTCCACTTGAAGGTATTCATTCGTGTCCACTGTCTCCAGATGATTCATAAGGACTTTGCGAGCTATGCTCACCTCTGCTGCGCTGTCTAGCATTGTCTGAGCCCATTCTCCGTTTTTCAGTTGTGTCCTCAGTATTCTCGGCATTGTTAACTACCTTGATACTGGCTACCTTCTTTTTTGGAAATTGTAATTTCTTTTTCAGTTGAGCAGGTTCCTTGTCTTTGGACTTGGCGTGCTCTTCTGATCGTCCTCTTCTTTCCGATTTCTGCGAGGAATTCTGAAAAGATTGAGAGGGACGTGTATCAATGTATTGACATCTATCAGGTTTTTTAATATTATCCCTATTTCTAAGGTTATATCTATTCCCAGAGGGTTCACTCTGGGGTGACCTTTGTCTCGGGTTTGGAGATTTCTCTCTTCGCCTAGGAGACCTTCCTCTGGACTGGAATTTCTTTTCTTTAGGATTGGATTGTTTGTTCCCATCCCAGTTCTTTTTTGGTGAATTATTATTATTATTAAAAAACATTTTTTCTGGACTTGTAGTCAGTTGCGGTTTTACTGGTATTCCACCTAGACTATCTCTGCCTAGTTCTTCATAGGATTTTTCTATGATTCTGGCAATTTCAGCTGGTTGGTCTGCTATATCTGTCTCTTTTAACCTCTGGCGGATCGCCACGTTTGCTGCTTCACCTTTTATGTTGGCTAGTAATATAGCCGAGACCTGCTTGAAGTCTTTTAGTAATTTCATACCAAGAGTTAAAGCAGGTTCTGGACCGTATTCATCTTGAATTTGTTTTAGCACATCTGGTATCACCGAAATGGATGGAACACCGTGCGTTTTTGTGTAGATGGAAGCAAAGACTGTACCCCAAGTGTCACAGTCCTCAATGTGTGGTGCGATTCCCATTGGGAGACATATAGTCAGAATCCTGTGTTTTTCTAATGGGGTGGTGTCAGGAAACACCGCCTCTATTTGGGTAATTTTCTGTGCCAACCAGAATGGTATTTGTTCCCGTTTTGCTGGGACTTTACCTAGGCAGGATTGGATGTTCTGTGGTGTAATTTTATTTGTGTTCCCCTGGTGAGGGGTCAGCTGTGGAAGTTTAATCGCTGGCTGAATTGTTGAAGTCCGCATTACATACTGAACTAATTGTCTGTGAATTTTTAGTAGTTGTTTTAGCTGTATTAACAGCTCTGCTGCAGGCATTCTTTCGATGTCTGGATGTGGTGTGTATCCGGCTAGGACCGGCCACGTTGCTCCTGGTCTTCCTAAAGGACCGAGCCTTGTAATGTGATTGTTATGTATTAGGGCGCCATCAAATAAGAGCAAATGCTCTTGGAATTTGAGTGGTACTTCCACCTCCTCGAAAGGAGTGTACTCATTAGGAGGTTCCTCTACTTTGTAATAGTGGAAGTACTTTGTTACAGTATTAGCTGCTGGAAAATGTATCCATGTATAGTATACCTCTGTCTGCCGATATTCGTGTGCCTCGATTACGAATATGACTGTGCCACCTCTAGGTGTCAGTCCATTTTCTATAAGTTTTAAGGTTATAGATCTCCTTTTGGCGACCTGGATGAGTATTATATCCGGGTCTGCTGTTTGCATGGTAGCATCAGCATCTGCTATTTCAGTAGCTAATCTAGTAACCTCTCGTTCTTCATCGCTGTCCATTTTGCTGACAGGATGGTATTATGTTTATTTGCAGATCAGGTTTCTTTATGGAAACAGAGATTAGATGCACAATATTTTGGAACTGTTTTATCCTTCAACGTTGACTAGACCAAGAACCATACATAGGAGTTCCCTCCTGCGAGGTTTTGGAGGATATAATAACCTTTCACCCACTCCAGACGTCTTTGGAGTATTTGGGAAAAGGGGTCTGAGTGAGAAAGCACGACTGAGTTACTCTAAATGTCTTACGTTAGTTTTATCGCCCTTTCCAAACACGTTGGGCGCCATGTAGTGTAGCTCCTATTTTCCCAATAGGCTCTGCGCATTGGAATAGTACCTACGGCAGTAAAGGCCTAGACCAGACGTTAACTAGGTCTACTACTGTCGATACTAGACTTAATTTTTGGGTTTGCCAGCTAAGCTCAGAGTTCGCTAGAAACTTTCTCGAATGTTCAAGGAAGGATTAACTCCCCTGATTAGACAAGAAGGGATTTAGTTTCTGACAACCATAGAACATGACAACTTTGCTCTCCCCTAATCAAGAGTCAATCTCAAGAGTCGTGTGAGCACAAGGCAATTATTTTACTCAGTCAGTACGTGCATTCTTAGTCTCATCAGAATGTAGAGAAAAGGAAGAGACGGGCGTGTTCAATAAAAGGTGTTATTTATTGATCAGTCTCTTTTCTCGTACAAGAGAAATGGATCGATATTATTGCAATACTTATAGTTAAGTAAAGTGCATACATTAAAAGCAATAGTATAAAATAATACTGTAAAAACATTGATATGGTTTCTGAGCCATATGATGCTTTAAAATGATTAAAATATATTTACATACACATATACATTTGACTAAACGTACTCAACTGGTGTTTCTAAATACGCCTACCCCGTGTACCTGACCTAAGTCTAATGCGTGGGCGGGAATAGAAAGTTACAGTTTAAGTTAAGTTTGTTTTTGCCAAGTGAATAACTAAAGAATTCTCTAGGAGGGGTTATTCAGTTCTGTACCTGGAATTTAGGATGAATGAGGAATGGTATCTCTTTCTCTGCTCTCGATATTCCAGGCTGCCTGCGAGGGCTGCCCAGAAACGCCGGTGCTGGGTCTCTCGGCTTGAGATAGCAGCTCGTCTCTCAGCGCGTCAGGAAGGCGGGGCTGCTGCATGCGGGGTCTGCTTCTGCTCTCGGCTTCGGCAAGTATGGCTGCTCCGTCTTGTCACCACGCGTGTGTTTGCATAGGGCAAGGTCGGCAATATTTATACCTTAAAGGTGCCGGGATTGACGTAAGGATGGACATAGGTACGTCAATAAAGATGTCATACGACTTGCTCGTTAGCACATTCTTTACTAAAGTTCTCTGTGAAATCAAAACAATGGCCGCACGGATTATCCAGGTTGTCATAGGTTTGATTTGTTATGAGAACGTCGTATGCCTTATCAGGGGCTGGAGGAATGTCGCTTGTCTAATTAGATCTCAAGCGTTATGACCTAATCAGATAACACGTTCCTGTGCCGTAGTGTGACTGCGTCAGATAACGGTATCTGCATCATGGGGGATTTCTTGCCTCATGGGCTGACTGTTAATTAACTAGCTAGGTAGTTTAACCAGAATAGGGTCAGGAATAGGGGGATCGATTCAGAACCTATAGAAATACACGACACAGTGGCCCACCCAAATGCACTCTTGGCCCACCCAAATAACAATTCCTGGAGCCGGGCCTGTAATTTAACTCCAGTACTTGCCGTCCTTCCCGGTGTGCACTTCCCTTGCTATACACGGGCCGGATTCCAATTTCCAAAATGGCGGTCCTACCTAGATTAATGTACTTTTTTGTGTACTCCCGGTGTGCAATGGTTGGAGGTCGTTCTACATTTCTCTAATATGAGGCTCGGGTGGACCACGGGTAGCCAATGCGGAGACCTGTGCTTGCTTCATTGGTGCAAGGCAGGCTGGGTGTCGTAACTATGAACATGCTGCCTGTGGCGCAGCTCCGGTGGGCGAGGCCTTGGCTGTTACATCAAACCAGCCCAGGCGGGAGGCTGTGTTGGCGGAGTTGGGCGACACTATTAATATATTGGTCCGGTTATTAGACGGACAAAAGAGCCCCCTCAGGAAACATGCTTATGACGGCCGCGATAAGGTGTTAGAGAACATGAGTGAAACCGAGGGCTAAACCGACCCCTTATGCTCCAGAGCTACCATTATGGTCATTACAGGGTTGGAGAAGGTTGAAAAACGACCACGATGTTTGTCCTTGGGTAAAAGTGAACATATCTGTATGGGGTAACCTTTTACATAATGCGACACGGTACTCATTTGAAGAGTTGAGTGAAATATATGAGTGGGGTTGTGAGAACTTTCAGCTCTACAACACACTTACACACAAATAAACTTTAACACGCCGCAAAGCACAAGATTACCCAGTACGTGACGTCATCAGTACTGAAAGTATTACCGACCTGTTTACAACAAAGTACTGACAAAAATCTTAGCGAAGAACAAGTTACTTACCTTCGGTAACGCTTTTTCTGGTAGATACTATATCTGCCTGTGGATTCCTCACCTTGTGAATACCCCCTTGCGTCAGCAACATTCGGAAATTCTTTTTTCGTAGCCTCGCGCCGACGTGGACTCCTGACGTCATAGAGACACGACCTCGCTCGCGACTCCGCTGACGTCACCGACGCCTACAATAGGCCCACGCCGGCGTGATGACATCAGTTCCGCCCTTTTTTCCGTGCCATCGAGGCACACGGACGGACCAATGACAGTAGAAATATACAAGTATACACAGTACACAGTACTCAAGGCAAAACACACAGTGTTAAGCAAAAGCAGGAAAGCAACTGAAACATTTCCTTGACAATAAAATATATATATATATTACACTACAGTAACTCTGGCATAGAAGAGTGGACAACGGGGAGGCGGGTGGGTCGGTGAGGAATCCACAGGCAGATATAGTATCTACCAGAAAAAGCGTTACCGAAGGTAAGTAACTTGTTCTTCTGATAGATACATCTGCCGTGTGGATTCCTCACCTTGTGAATAGAGTCCCACAGCAGTCCCCACTCCCGGAGGAGGGTGTCCACTCTTCTAAACCAGGAAATCCTGAAGGACAGAGCGCGCAAAATGGCCGTCCCTCCTCACTTCGGAATCCAAGCAGTAATGCTTCGCGAAAGTGTGGAGGGAAGACCAAGTCGCCGCCCTACAAATATCCTCCACAGGCACACCTCTAGCCAATGCTGAGGTTGAAGACTTAGCTCTAGTTGAATGAGCCCTTATACCCTCTGGTGGTTCCTTACCGGCCAAAGAGTAGCAGATCTTTATGCAGAGGACGATCCATCTCGATAAAGTTCTCTTATGGACCGCCCTTCCTTTCTTGCAGCCAGCAAATCCAACGAAGAGCTGGTCTTCCAAGCGAAAGTCCTTGGATCTGTCCAAGTAAAAGGACACCGCCCTCTTAGGGTCCAGACGGTGCAGTCTCTCCTCCTCCTTGGAAGGGTGAGGGGGAGGATAGAAGGTAGGTAGGGTAATGGACTGTCCTAGATGGAAGGGAGTTACCACCTTAGGCAGAAAAGCAGCCCTGGTCCTAAGAACCATTCTATCAACATGAATGGTCAGGAATGGGGGCTTGGAGCTAAGAGCTTGAAGCTCACTAACCCTCCTTGCCGAGGTTATTGCCACCAAGAAGACTGTCTTAAGGGTAAGAAGCCTCATGGGACATTTGTGGAGAGGCTCAAAGGGAGCCCCCATCAAAAAGGTCAATACAAGATTTAAATCCCACTGAGGCACAATGAAAGGTGAAGGAGGGAACATATTAGTAAGACCCTTCAAAAACCTTAAGACCACAGGAGACTTAAAAAGAGAGGGCTGGTCAGGCAAGCAGAGAAAAGCCGACAGCGCCGACAGGTAACCCTTTACCGTGGCAACCGCCAGACCCTGCCGCGCCAAAGAAAGAGCAAATTGTAGAACATTAGACAAATGGGCCCTCAAAGGATCAACAGACCTTTCCCCACACCACGTGACAAATTTCGCCCATCTATAAGAATAGATGGACTTAGTGGAGTCACGCCTGGCTGACAAGATGACATCCACAACGTCAGGCGGGAGGGAAAAGGAATTCAGGTTGCCCCGCTCAATCTCCAGGCATGAAGGTGCAATGTCTGGAGGTGGGGGTGTAAAACCTGCCCCTCCATCAGAGAGAGGAGGTCTGCCCTGAGAGGGAGACGGAGCGGCGGGTGAGAGGAGAGGTGGAGTAGATCTGTATACCACACCCTTCTTGGCCAATCCGGAGCGACCAATATGACTTGGGCCCGGTCTTGGCGAATCTTCCTCAGAACCCGAGGAATCAAGGGTATGGGGGGAAACGCGTAAAGGAGTTGATCTTTCCAACTCAACTGAAACGCGTCCCCCAAGGCTCCTTGCATCGGATACTGGAGACTGCAGAACGACAGGCAGTGCGCATTCTCGCGAGTGGCAAACAGGTCCACCCGAGGAGTCCCCCACATCTGAAAGATGTCGTGAACCACCTCCGGGTGCAGCCTCCACTCGTGGTCGGCAGAGAACTGCCGACTGAGACTGTCTGCACGAACGTTCAGAACACCGGCCAGATGATTTGCCATCAGACAAATCTGATGGTCCTGAACCCAGGACCAGAGACGCAGAGCCTCTCTGCAGAGACACTGCGACCCTACTCCTCCCTGCTTGTTGATGTACCACATCGCAGTCGTGTTGTCCGTCAGGACTTGAACAGACTGACTGCGAAGGGAAGGGAGGAAGGCCTTGAGCGCCAAACGTATCGCCCGCAATTCTAGAAGGTTGATGTGAAGCAACCTTTCCTCTGGAGACCAAAGGCCTTTGACCTCCAGATCCCCCAGATGAGCACCCCACCCGAGAGTGGATGCATCCGTTATCACCGTGGCCACCGATGGGGGAAGTTGAAAAGGCTTTCCTTGGGACAGATTGCCTTCCACGCCCCACCAAGACAGATCCGCTGCAGCTTCTCTGGAGATCCTCACTGACTCCCTGAGGTCTCCGCTGTGCTGATACCACTGCCTGCGGAGACACCACTGGAGCGCCCTCATGTGCCAGCGTGCATGGTTGACCAACAGAATGCATGAAGCCATCAGACCGAGCAGGCGAAGGACCTTCAGGACTGGAACGACCGCTCCATTGTAAAACAAAGGAATCATCTCCCGTATGTCGCGAATCCTTTGAGGGGGAGGGAATGCACGACATACGGTTGTGTCCAGTACCGCACCTATGAACAGGTTGCGCTGGGAGGGCACCAGGTGAGACTTGGGTACATTTATTGAAAAACCCAACCTGTACAACAACTGGGTTGTCTCCCGCAAATGATGGAGCACTCTCTCTGACGACTCCGCTTTGATCAGCCAGTCGTCTAAATAAGGGAATACCGGAATCCCTGACCTTCTGAGATGTGCCGCCACCACTGCCATCACCTTGGTGAAGACTCGAGGCGCAGTAGTAAGTCCAAACGGAAGGACCGCAAACTGGTAGTGCTGCGATCCCACCGTAAAACGGAGATACCTCCTGTGCGACTTCAGGATTGGGATGTGAAAGTAAGCATCCTGCAAGTCGAGTGACACCATCCAGTCTTCTTCTTGCAACGCTTGAAGAACCTGAGCAAGGGTGAGCATCTTGAATTTCTCCTGTTTCAGATAGAGATTCAAGATCCTGAGATCCAGGATTGGACGAAGCCTGCCATCCTTCTTCGGAATCAGGAAATACCGGGAGTAGCATCCCTGACCCCTTTCCTGCTCTGGGACCACCTCTATCGCACCCTTTCTTATCAGAGTTAAAACTTCCTCTTGCAGAAGAGACAGATGCTCCTCGGAGCAATACCCTTGGCAAGGAGGGAAATTGGGAGGGAATTCCCGAAAGGGAAGGGCATACCCATTTTCTACAAGATTGAGAACCCAAAGATCTGACGTAACCGATTCCCAATCCTGTAGAAAATGGGTAAGCCGGCCCCCAACCGGACCCACATGATCCTGAATGTCGGATCTAGGGCTGCTTCTCAGGGGCAGGAGGGTTGGAGGAAGTGGAGGAGGAAGAGACCTGACGTCCACGAGGACGCACTCTTTGCTTTCCCCTGTAGGACCTGTATAAGGAGTTTTGCTGCTGCTGTTGTTGCTGCTGCTGCTGCTGGCCTTGCCGGAAATTCCGAAAGGCAGGACGGCCAAAACCTCTGAATCTTCTGCCAGTTGAAGAACCTCTCATTTGGAGACCCAGGGATTTAGCAGTCGCCTTGCAATCTTTAAACCTCTCAAGGGCCGCATCAGCCTTCTTCCCAAAAAGGCCTGAACCATCGAAAGGAAGATCTAATAATGTCGCCTGAACATCAGCCGAAAAGTCAGAAGATTTCAACCAGGCAGACCTCCTAGTAGCGACAGCAGTGCCCATAATGCGCGCCACAGAGTCTACAGTATCCAAACCGCTCTGAATGACCTGGCGAGCCGCTGCCTGAGCGTCAGAGATGACTTCCTCAAAATCCTTCCTGCTGTCATCAGGAACTTTTGGAACCAGAACATGTAAAGAGTCCATCAGAGCGTGTAAATATCTCCCCATCAAGCAAGTGGCATTTGATGACTTCAATGCCATACTGGCAGAGGAGAAGGACTTCTTTGCCACCTGATCCTGCTTCTTTGCTTCCTTCTCAAAAGGAACCTGAGGGAAAGCACTAATGTTCTTTTTGGAGCATGCAGCCTGAATGATCAAACTCTCCGGTGAAGGGTGAGAGGTTAAAAAGGCAGGATCATCAGGGGCAACCCTGTATCTTCTGGCTACATTTTTAGAGACAGCTGGAGCAGACAAAGGTTTTTTTTCCACACCTCCAGAATGGGCTCTGTTAGAGCTTCATTGAAAGGAAGAAGAGGTTCCACCACTGAACTCGGAGAATGGAGTACTTCAGTCAGAATATTAGATTTGAATTCTGCTGTAGGCAAAGTCAACTTAAGCAGACTGGCAGCCTTTCTCATAATCAAATGATAGGGTTGAATGTCCTTAGAAGGAGTACTAGAACCTGATGGTAACTCCCACTCTGGAGAGAAATCCAGGCTTCCTGCTTCTGCCAAATCTTCAAAAGTATCTTCATCCAACTCACCCTCCTCGAGATCAGATTGTGAGTCCAAAAACCTCCTTTCCTCCAGAAGGCGCTGAGCCTCTCTTCTGGATCTCATCTTGACCCGTTTTGCCCTCGGATCCACCATCGGCTCCGACGGATTCGGAATCGACGTCGGGATCGAATCCGCAGGTTCAGAGGGATGTGTTCTAGGTCGACCCGGAGCTGGCGAAGCCGGAACCGGCGTCGACGGCTTCGGTGGAGCCGGAAAATGCCACGGCGGCGTCGGAGCCGGCATGTAAGGCATAAACGGAGCCGGAGGGTAAGAGTGAGGGACTCCTAAGTTAAACGCCAAAGGACCCATGGGACCCGAAGGTGCACCAGAGGGGTACCACGACCTCGAAAAGACTCCATACATCGCGTTGAGAAATGCAGAAGGGTCCTGGCCTGGGGCAGGAAATGGTGGATGAAAACCTTCAGGCCTGTCCCGAGGAGCGTTCGGATTCGGCTCACCTAAGGGCTCGGAATCCTCATCCTCACGAGGCTCCTCCTCATCTCGGACCGGGGACGGCGCCGGAGATGGATTCGGAGCCGGATTCGGAGTCGGAGACGGAGCCGGAGACGGCGCCCGTGACTCAGAAGGGGAAGCCTCACCTTCAGGTTCTGGATCCGAAACTTCAATGGTCACCACCTTCGAACGAACCTTCGGTGACCTCGACCTCGACCCCGACTCCTTACCAGAACGACGTCGGGACTCATGTCTCCTCTTCTTATGTTTCCTTTTCTTTGAAACATGGTCCGAAGCCGACTTCGAAGACGACCTTCCTCTAGATCTAGACCTGGACCTCGATCTCGACTTCGACCTCGCCCTTCGAGAACGAGACTTCGACGATTTTCCTTTTCCAGCTTTCATTTTAGCCACCAGGAGCTTCGCCTCTCTCTCTCTCAGGGCCTTCGGGTTCATTTTCTTACACGAAGAGCAGTCCTCCACATCATGGTCCGAGCTCAAGCACCAGATGCAGTCGCTGTGTGGGTCGGTAATGGACATCATTTTGCTGCATTCTCTGCAGGGCTTGAAGCCGGTCTTTTTTGAAGACATTGTCGAAGAGACAGGATACAGAGACGCAGAAAATGTTAATAATAAAGACAACAAAGTATCCGTTGGCTACAGAGATTCCCGATAACCGTTAGCGTCGACGACGCGGAAAAAAGGGAACTGATGTCATCACGCCGGCGTGGGCCTATTGTAGGCGTCGGTGACGTCAGCGGAGTCGCGAGCGAGGTCGTGTCTCTATGACGTCAGGAGTCCACGTCGGCGCGAGGCTACGAAAAAAGAATTTCCGAATGTTGCTGACGCAAGGGGGTATTCACAAGGTGAGGAATCCACACGGCAGATGTATCTATCAGAACAGATTATACAGCGTCGGAGAGAAAACCAGGCCCACTATCACCCTTTGGGCCAAGAAGACATACCTTTAGGTGATTACAGTGTGTTATGGAAAGGAATGCAGAGTGGAGGAGCCAGAAGTGGTCTTCTTACAAGACGTGGAATGCGCATTCGACTTCACTGCATGGACTTTTCTATTTGCACTGGTGCAGAAAATAGGATTTGGCAGGAAGTTCAGAGAATGGATACAATTGTTATGTCCTGCTGGCAAGGGCTCAAGTCTATGGGACACTGTCAATGGGACATTATCAAGGCCCTTCCCATATGCGGGGGATCCTTCAAATTGCTTTCTGATTTAGGATTACTATTCTGTTTGTGCTCCAAAGAAAATCTAAAATGATGTAGGAGACCAGGGACTAAGGCTTCTTTTAATGTCAATAGATAATTATTAGTACAGAAACTAAGTTGAGAAGTCATTAAAAATATAACTCTAGAGGGTTGCAAGATCTTCAACATCATGCTGGGTTATTTTCTAAACAAGTAACTCAAAATAAGATCACAGACGGGTAACATGCAGTTTTTTTACACCCTTTCAGATTACGTAGAGTGATGAATATGCAGCTTTTTTACGCTCACCTAGTCGTTGGGGAAGGGAATGTATTTAAGTTAAAAAAAATAAAAGACATCTTAATTCCCAACGAGAATGATAAACTGAGGTTTGTGCGAATCTGTTTCCTTGAGTACCAAGGCTTGTCTGTAGGTGAAACGGATAGCATGACACCTGGAACGAAGAATACACTTTAATAATGTAATTTTGCAATTCAGTAATCTGAACCAAAAAACACGTTTCTTCAGACCCAAATAAAGAAACTGTCAAAAGGGTTGACCAGAGTATTGTCTGAAAGAACACCAATACACATGTAAAGCATACTTCCTATTCTAATGATTTCCTATCATCCTTACAGGCAGTAAACGGATGCAGTTACATTATCTGCAAAAATGCCCACGTTGGGAAAAAAAAACAAGGTACACCTGAACTACACAGTCATTCCTGCGCTGTGACAAAGGAATTCAGATTTCTAGTCTTCAAACAGGGCGCAAATACTGTAAATTATTCCCAATATCAGGAAGGAGGTGGAAAAACTCAATGATCCACAATCAATGTTGTGCTATTCGAGCCCCGTCTTGAAAATAGTGTCAGTCACCAAATTTTAAATTGGGTCATGCTACCCTTATGTATATATAATTCCAAAGAGTGAGGCAAAGCAAAGATCAGGCACAACATCTCTCAACTAGGCCCAGAACATTTACAAGACGCTGAGTGGTCTTCCAGGCAAAGGTGAAGCTGCTACCTCGCAATCTGGAGATACATGTCTCCCAAAGGGGCACTGTTCAGTTCACCCTTTTCCCCACACAGTTACTCTACAGAATGCTTCTTACACGTGGAAAACTCAGTTGTATGTTGGTGCACCTTAAGGATGAACAAAAGATTGCCACATCCATGAAGAGGCATGCCATAATCCTGTGAGCTTCCTCTTAAGATTCTCATCCACATTAAAATTAATATCTTTGCACAAAGGAATTGCGCAGCCTTACGTGTGCAGTTGGAGATATAGGTGTCCCTACTTCCTCCATAGGAAAGGTGCTACTCTAATTTAGATACAAGCAAAAACAGATCTACACCAATAGGTTGATACCACATAAAAAATATTTTGATGGAAGGCATAGTAAAAAGGTCCATTAAAAACACACAATAATCTTTAATGTGCTTAAAAAATAGTTTAACAACAAAAAAATCAATGGGGCAAAAATAGGTTCATGCAAGCATGGGAAGAGGTTGCTGAAAGGTATTGTAAGTTCCTGTCACCTAAAGGCAGATAGCCAAGTGACACATCAAGATCAATCACTTATAAAAAATGGAATGAAAAATGCAAAGTAGATATGTTGTGCACCAGCTGATGATCCGCAGCCACAAAAAAAGAACATTTTAAAGGACATTTTTAGTTACCTATCTCCCAGGAAAGTTCTAAACAAGAATTAAATCAAATGGTATCTATATTAAAAACCTTAAAAAAATAGGGGTCTTGAACCTGTGCGTGTTGTTTAATGAACTTAGCTCCCTTGCCAAGTCTTTGAGCCGGGGAACTGAGCACTAAAGGGGGCCAAATCCCATTCTTTGTGGCTGCTCATCACAACTACAGGCTGAATTCAGTGGATAATAAGGGCATATATACTGAGCTTAGAGTGTTTTAGCAAGCTACGGCCTTGCTCCACCCTCACTGGACACTGTGTGCAGAGATCCAGGTAACTCACAGGAACATAATAAAGAATATCATAAGACTCAAAAAAGTTAAAATAAATATTTAAAAAAAACACCCATAATAATTCATACAAAATTGCCAATGAAAGGTCCAGAAACATGTATGGACCAAAAAATAAAAACAAATGACATCAATCAGTTATGTTGAGCTTTACAACCATACCTACACATCTACACCATGCTAATGACCAGGCTTATGACGACAAATACAACATACATCGTTTGCAACTTTGAATTCTGATGTCTTGACACAATATCACCAGTGATGTCATCTCTGAATACAGACGCCAAAGACTGTTACAATTACACTTAATAACAAAACATATCCTATATATACACCATTCGAAGATGTGTGACAGCAGTATCCCTGTTAACACATAAAAGTCCTTTCAAATAAAATAGAAAGAAGAATCTACTTCAACTGGCAGCCAACATGTGTCCACTCCAGTTATATGCGGCATCAGTGATGACCTTGATGATGTTAGTGGCGATGTGAAGTCATTTGAGTCTGGTGAATAAGCATGCATTGCATTATGCGGAACATGTGTTATTGTCGCTATCGCTGCAATAGCTGGCAAATTCCAATCTATCTGAGGTGAAGCACTGCAACAATGAAATCCATTCAATCATGTGATTTTAATCTTAGCAAAGACCCATAACCTCCCTTAATGTAAGTGTAGTTACTAAATATTTATTTTGTATATGAAATTCAAAGATAACATTTTCAAACGGTACAGGAAGGACCGTTTAGGTTTACAGAACGACTGAAAATAAATAGCTACGTTTCCACAACTATTTTAAATCCCACCACTGGTACTCCGATGTCTGAATTCACCATCTATACATGTCTCACTTAATCATCTCCTCCCTGGATCCAAGACAGTACTTTTAGTTTATGGCTTTAGTTTCCACCAAATAGAGCCGTCTCTGACCATTAAGTTAGTTGCAAAGGCTTCATGTGAGAATAAAGTTTACCATTATGCTCTTTTAGTCCACAGTGCCCTTCCAGAAGAGGCAACAGTTTTACTATACGGGCTTGTTCTAGTTCAAGAATATCTTTCTTTAAAGTGATACATTTGCTTTTCAACATCCTGTGTGTCCAAGCGGTTCCTGAAATAATTAGCCCCCTAACACAGGTTTATGTTTCCCATATTGCTATGGCATTTTCTACAGATCGAAGATTTTCCTAAAAGTTATGTACCAAAGTCGCTGCCATTTCTTTATCCATAAGACACCAGAAGAACCCTGTCTCCAGTACACTTCTGCACGGGAGGCACCAACACCATTAACAAGGGTAAGCGGTCTGATATTCCTCTCACCATAAAGAATCTGTGTGCTTGAGGGCTAGCCGTGAAGAAATGGTCAAATCTAGAACTTGTCTTGTGCAAAACCCAATAGTACAAGAATGCCTTATACTTCTAATTGAGCTCCCCCCCTCCACCCTCCCAAATATCATGTAGCTCTAAATACCACATAAACCCCTTGTTTGGTATGGGATGTTTGTCTAATGTCGTGTGGTGGTGTAGTTCTATCTCCCACACCATCAGTCATCATGTTTAAGTCTCCTCCAAAGAGTTTGTGGGAGATCTAACAGGGACAAGTCCAGCACCTCCAACATGGCAGACTACGGACCTGATGGGATATTACTATTTACCAGAAGCAACCTAAGGTCAGCATACCTATTATCAGCATCTGCCCCATGTACCGTTGTGGTTTTTTCTTTCTAGTACAGCCACTTTCTGAGAGTTAGTGGTGTGCCAAGGATGGCATATTAGTTGAAACTAGTTTAGGCCTATACAATGTCAGTTATTTCCTAGAAGCTGCATTTCTTACTAGAAAGAAACCTTTAGTTTGGACATCATTTGTTGCACCACTCTACGGTTAATCCTGTTATGTTATAATGAATTTGCAGCTGGAAATAGACTGGAACACTATACTCAAGTAGCTAAAGACAGTTGGATGAGCTAAAGGTAAGGGTGCAACAATATGACGCACCATGCTAACCCATCTATGGAGGCAGTGTGTACCAAAGCGTATTATAAAGGAATTATTGGAGGTGGCCGTGTATACTTTGTTGCTTCAGAGAAGGGGAAAAGAAGTAGTGAAGAGATTGCATCTGTATATCTACAGCACCAAGTGTCTGCTTGTGTGTAATATTTGATATTCATAACTATTTTTAAAAAACTTTTGCCCGTAGGCTTCATAAATGGTCTGGAACCTGTAGCCAATAGTATGCTTGCTTTCTAGTATAAACTATTTGTATTGTTTTTCTTGCAAGACCTAATTGATCTGTAACCACTGAGGGGCAAGTCGTTCGATATACACTAATCTTATTTTGAGATCGTGACTACCCTTTTGCTGTCTTCTGTATAAGACCTATTGTGAACAATTCCGAATACTTACAGAGGGCTCTATGTCACCTCGTTACTTACACCTGGTTGGATTTCATATCAATGTCATATGCATGTTTCTTATTTGACAGCTTTCCTTCCTCTTCTTGTGCTTGTCCATCCCGTGCAGGACAGCTTTTTTTGTCTTTTTAAACACGCCTTTTGATTAGGCTACTTGTATCTTTCAATAGCTCTACATCAGAGAACTACATTTTAATTTCAGCACTCCACGGGAATGCATTTGTGTTCTTGCGCTCTACCCTGTGTGCTAGTTCCACTCCTCAAATCTCTACCTTTGAACTAACTTCCTGTTGTCCATGTCCTCATCCTCAAGTTTGTCCACCGCTTCCTCAGGCCCTTAACTGACCGCTTTTAAACAAAAAAATAGAAATCTCCATCTTTCCCTCCCACCAAGCACCTTATTCCTCCCGCTGTCTTCCCACCACCATCCCTCTTATCGCTCCACAATTTGCCTTCTTTTTTTTCTAATTTTTCTTTTTCTATGGAGGGCTTAGCAACTGCACTTAGCCCCAGGGCTGCTAATTTTTATGAAAACATTGTAGATTTTGTGCCATCTTCAAACCAAAAAAAAGAAAGAAAAAAATGACTGCTGCATCTTAAAATATGTGTACACATGCACCAATCCGCAATGCCAAAACATCAAAATGGCAGCGGCCTCATAACATATGTGAACGCCTATGACATCACCCTGATGCGGCCAGAGTTTCCATGATGAATACATTCAGAGGCATGTTGATGCATGCATATACACATGTCAATGCATTTAGGCTTTTTTTTATGCTGTTCAGTATCGGAAATACCAGTTTTTCATTTTTTGCCAATGTTGAACTGCATCAATAAAAATCATTTATCAAGCCAAATGGCGAGAACTATTGGCTTTGACAGACCTTGTTCTTGCAGGTCAACGATGTCCAAGAGTTCCAATAACCAACAATCATCTATTTTTATTTTGCAGGCCATCTCTGGCCAGCAGACCATTACGCGAGCCAGTTGTTTTTTGTTTTTTTGTTACCTTCTCCATTCTAGCCTTTAAAAAAAGTACGTGCAAAAACTTTACTACCATTCATGAAAAGTCAGCTTTAAATCAGCATACTTGTCACAAGTGTTAAATAATTCCCGCAGACATACAGCCACCTTCACCAGTAGGGGATGTTTTGTCTTCTAGCTGGGGTAGTATCTCAAGTTAAGGATCTTAACCTTAGGTACATATCATTCACTTGAGGCGATCTCAGAACTAACACACACCACTCACTACTGACTGAGGAGCAGGTCCTCGGAATGGCCTTCTCTTCTTTAGGGCTACCTTGCTTCACCATACATGGGGCTGCATTACATGAGGGGACAACCATCAAATCATTCTGCACTCATTGTGTTCACGGACTACAGTTGCATGTATGCAAGGTATGTTGACATAGGAGTCTTTATGCCCCTTTGAGGCAGTACCCTGAAACTGAAGGAGTCACTGTTCTTGTTTTCAGACAGTTTCATCTTCTAATGATGCCCTTCTAGGGTCCACGATTATAGACATCACTTCGGGGCAGATTTATTTTCTATTTACAGAATCAACTCAATATTGTGTATTATATTAATATTGCTGTTAATCAGAACATTCTGCTTAGAACTCTCGTCGCATGGAGGTGGCCCTCGCTTTTCAAACTTACGTATGCCTTTTCAGACACAATATTTCATTTAGCATAGGCAAGTCTTAGGTTTGTGCTTTATTAACATTCAACTTTCTGCTCCGTCATGACCAAAAAGACGACTATTAATGCACACCAAGAACCTGTCATTCCGTTCAACCATTTTCTTGCATCGTCATTGCAATACAAAGTGAAAGGGGTCCAAAATCAATTATGAATTTCTAAGTCAGCTAATCCTCCTGTATCATCAATTATGGAGTGCAACACAATAAAAAAAAGAAATCTGAAAATAGAGTTGAATGGAGGAGCCTTTAAGCGAAATTTTCTCAAAACATGAGAAAAATACAAATCCAATCACTACCTAGCAGGAATATACAAAGCATGTGAGCGACATATTTCCACTTAAAAAGGGTATCTTCGCCAGCACGGTAGACTGTGATTATTAACCTCACTCGAGAGGATCGATGGCACACTAAATAACACTACAGCCAAAAGCATAACTAGGCAAATTAGGGGGAAAGAAAACAAGAATGCTCAATTTTATTTATACAAAGCATTAGAAGAAGGGCAATATTGTAAGAACTGACATGTGTTTAGAATTGGAGTGGATAAGACAGCTTCCTTAAACAAAACGTTTACAAATAAAGTATTTAAAATATAAGTTCTTTCTGGCGGGAGTTGCTAGTTGTGGTGAATAAAATGTCTGACAGACATACCTGGGTTTCCCTGCTACATATGGTTAGGGCTCCCGAACCACGATGTGCCCTCTAAAATCTGCGAAGGGGCGTGCCACCACCCTGGCGCTGGGAGAAGGCAAACAGCTTTTACTTGCTCGCTGGGGCTCCGAAGCGATCCCAAGCTACTGAGATTGGCTCCACAAACGATGGGAACTGCTGGCACTGGACAAGTTAACAGCAGTGGAGACGCACGTTACACTTGTTTGATAAGACATGGGGGCACTGCGACCGATATCTATAGGATGAATTTTGAGAAGTGACATCAATCAATCAATCAATTAATTTGTAGAGCGCACTACATAACCGCAAGTGTTCCAAGGCGCTGACAGAGGGGAGTGCTGTTGCTACTGGTCGAACAGCCAGGTCTTGAGTTGTCTCCTGAAGGTTAGAAGGCCTTCGGTTTGTCGTAGGATGGCGGGGGGGGGGGGTTCCAGGTCTTGGTAGCGCGGTGGGAGAAGGATCTGCCTCCGGCTGTGGTTCTACGGATGCCTGGGATGGTAGCCAGGGAGAGGTCTGCGGAGCGGAGTTACCTGTTGGGTACATAGGAGAGTTGACTGTTGAGGTAGGCTGGGCCGGTCTTGTGGAGTGCCTTGTGTGCGTGGATCAGGAGCTTGAAGGAGATTCTTTTGTCGACAGGGAGCCACTGCAGGGTCCTCAGGTGGGGGGTGATGTGTTCGCGGCGCGGGACGTCAAGGATCAGGCGTGCAGAGGCATTCTGGATTCTTTGCAGTCTGTTGATGAGCTTGGTCGGGGCCTCGGCGTAGAGGGTGTTTCCATAGTCGAGTCTGCTGCTGACTAGGGCCTGGGTGACTGTTTTCCTTGTGTCTGTCGAAATCCATCTGTAGATCTTGCAGAGCATACGGAGGGTGTTGTAGCAGGCGGAAGAGACAGCGCTGACTTGTTTGGTCATGGTGAGTTTCAAGTCAAGGATGACTCCCAGGTTGCGTGCGTGGTTGGTGGGTGCGGGGGGGGGGTGTCCCTAGTGATGCGGGCCACCAGGAGTCGTCCCATGCTGTGGGGTTGGGCCAAGGATGATGATCTCCGTCTTATCGGTGTTCAGCTTAAGGCGGCTTTCCTCCATCCATTCGGCGATGGCTTTCATTCCCTGGTGGAGGTTGGATTTGGGGGTGAGGGGGTCCTTGGTGAAGGAGAGGATCAGTTGCGTGTCTTCGGCGTAGGAGATTATGTTGAGGTTGTGATGTCGGGCGATGCGTGCGAGGGGCGTCATGTAGATGTTGAACAGTGTCGGGCTGAGGGAGGATCCCTGCGGGACGCCGCAGATGATCTCGGAGGCTTCGGATCGGAACGGGGGGAGGCAGACTCTCTGGGTTCTGCCGGAGAGGAAGGAGGAGGTCCAGTGAGGGCCTTGTCTCGGATCCCTGCGTTCTGGATACGTGTTCGTAGGGTGCGATGGCAGACGGTGTCGAAGGCGGCGGAGAGGTCCAGACGGATGAGGGCCGCCGTCTCGCCATTGTCCAGTAGGATCCTGATGTCGTCTGTGGCGGCAATGAGGGTGGTCTCGGTGCTGTGGTTGCTGTAGAATCCTGACTGGGAGGGATCCAGGATACTGTTGTCTTCGAGGTAGCGGGTGAGTTGGATGTTGACTATCTTCTCGATGATCTTAGCTGGGAACGGAAGCAGGGAGTTGGGCCGGACGTTTTTGAGTTCGCTCGGGTCCGCCTTGGTTTTTTTTCAGTAGGGCGTTGATCTCGGCGTGCTTCCAGCTCTCAGGGAAGGTTGCGGTCTTGAAGGAGAGGTTGATGATGTTGTGCAGGTGGGGGGAGATGGAGCCGCCGGCTTTGTTGAGGATGTGGTGTGGAAAAGGATTAGACGGCGACCTGGAGTGGATTGTGCCCAGGGTCTTGACTGTGTCCTTGATGCTCACATTGGCCCAGGTTGTCAGGGGGTCGTGGTCGGTGGGGTGTGGTCGGTGGGGTGTGGTGGGTCCGGCGTGTTGGGGCATGTTAGGGTCGTCCGGGGTTTGAAGCTGTGGTGGATGTCTGCGATCTCGCGGTGGAAGAAGGTCGCGAGGGAGTCGCACAGGGCTTGCGACGGTGGGATGTCATTGGTGTTGGAGCTGGGGTTGGAGAGTTCCTTCACGACGTTGAAGAGCTCCTTGCTGTTGTGTGCGTTGTTGTCGAGGCTGTCTTTGAAGGAGGTTCTCTTGGCGGTCATGATGAAGTGGTGGTGGTTGCGGATGGCGTCTTTGTGGGCTGCTCGGCGACTTCTCGTTGTGCCATATGTTCTCCAACTTCCGGGTCTGTAGGGTGCAGTGATGTGCGACGGGTTTCCAAAAGGTGAAGTGGATGCAGTGGTGGTCGGTCCAGGTGGGCTCGGAGACGTGGGGGCTTGAGGAGAAGATGGCGTCGAGCGTGTGTCCGGCGATGTGGGTCGGCATCGTGACGAGCTGTTCCAGTCAGAGGTTGGTGAGGTTGCTTATCAGGGTGGAGGAGTTGCTGTCGTTGTTGTTCTCCAGATGGAAGTTCAGGTCTCCGAGGAGGATGTAGTTGGTGGAGATCAGTGCGTGCGTGCTGATGAAGTCGGCGATGGCGTCGCAGAATTGTGGTTGGGGTGCGGGTGGTCTGTATACGAGGGTGCCTCTTAGGGTGGTCTTGGGGTCCGTGTGGATCTGGAAGTGCATGTGTTTGGCAGTTCTGAGAGTGTCATCGGTGTTTGTTGAGACCCTGATTATCTTCTTGTGGACGATGGCGATTCCTCCTCCGACTCCGTTGGTGCGGTCTCTGCGGGCGATCTTGTATCCGTCGGGGTTGGCTATGGCGATGTCTGGAGAGGAGGCTTCGTTCATCCAGGTCTCGGTCAGGAAGGCAACGTCTGTTGATGTGGTGTTGAGTAGGTTCCAGAGCTCAACGGTGTGTTTACGTGCGGAGCGGGTGTTGATCAGGATGCATCGGAGCTGGTTGTGTTCTGTAGTGGCAGGAGTCTCTGCATCTTCAATGCAGGAGAAGCTGCAGTTCTGGGTGTGCTTCAGGGTGGCCCTGCAACAGGTGGGGGCCCGTCCTGGGTTGAGAGCGAGGAGGGTGCTAGCGTCATATCGGAGGCGGTCTTCATGCCTGGTGCGGGGGCCAGGGGTTCGGGCGCAGACGGGCTTGCCTTAGGTGTGCCTTCGGCACGCCAGCGGCGCGGCCGCCATTTTAAGAGGAGGTGGGAGGGAGGAGTAGCTAGGGGGCGGAAGGCGGGTGGCAGGGGGCAGCGAATGGGCGCGGGGGGCGGGGCCGCAGGGGCAGCAGCGGCGGGAACTGCGAGGAAAAAGGGCAGAGAGGATCAGGGAAACAAGAGCAAAATGGTCACAGAGGATAACAGGGCACAGAAGACACTCGGAGCGCTGGTGGAGCTACAGCGGGGGGGGGGGGATCAACCTATCTGGCATGCCAGATATATCTACGAGTCCTCCGTTTGACCCACCCGACTATAAATCCACCTAAGCTGGTAGATGGAGACTGATCTCAGCGTCTCTTCCGTAGCCCCCACTACTCTTCTCATTTGCCTGGTGTCCAGCCCTTCCCTAGACGTCAATACACATCCCCGCCTCTTTCTCGTATCCCACCGGACTGTTTTCACCCTGTTTCAACCCATCTTACTTTCTTATGGTATAAGTTTACTTAATGCCACTACTTTGGATAAAAGTGGGTTAATTGGTGTACTTTGTTGACTACAATAATAATAATAAAAGATCTTAAATTTACAAATGCTTCTAGCTGGAGTAATCCTACTGATGCAAAATGGTAAAAAGCTTATAGGGAAACTTTCAAATTAGGAAAAAAAAAGAGAATCCCAAATAACTGTTTAAATGGGTATTCATGCTCCACCTTCAACTTTGGCAACAGCACCTCAGCTCTCAAGGCAATTAGAAGGAAGAGTGAAAATTGGTTCCCAGGAGCAAATAACACTGCCTCTCTAAGTATTGCAGAGAGCTGCTGCACACCAACTGGTAGAGGTGTTATTTGTGCCTGAACACCTGCACATCCGTCTTTCAATGTTAAGCACCTTCACTTTACTATTTCCGCCCAAGTGCTATGGCTTGCATTGTGCATCTTGTTTATGTTTATCCAGATTCCTGATTTCAGAACTCCTCAATTCTTAGGGTTTGTTACATTCTCAGGTTTTCAGCTATGGTGGGTCAGCTACAACCCTCTGTGACTGCCTGAAGATTATATGCAGTAGCTTGGCCTATTTATAAAGTGAAGTTAGGTAGTTTCCCTTGCACAATCGAACAACCTAACTCACCCCAAGAACAACAAAATAAGACGAGTCTAGGATTGAGTCGTAATGAGGGTTTTGATGTGCATATTTGTATGACAAATCGTTGATGTCATTGTTTGTCTCTCTCTCCCCCACTTTCTTTTGAATCGTATAACTTGCTTTAATTTAGGAGACTTTTTGTAATTTGGTTGATTACAGTATGAGTATTTGTTGATCCCTATATGTACTGTGAATGAGTTTTTCTCAATTGAAAAATCGTTTTATGTAATAAGAATGTTTTTTAATATGTTTTAAAGGTTTGTTTTAATAAAATCTCTACATTTTATACACAAAATTGTTCATGTTTATGCTTATGCTAAATTGAGCTTTCTGTCCAAGACCAATATTTGGGCGTATTTTCTCTGTAACTTGACCAAGGGAAACTACCTAACTTTACTGTTTACAAGTACCCTATTCCCCTGGTTTTTGAAGGGGTCTCTCTCAATTCTTCCACTATTTATAGAGTGGCCTATTTATAGAGTGGAGAGGTGTGGTGCAGAAGCCAAGGCGGCTGACTTCGGAGCACAGGGCTCACGGTTCGATCCCTGGCTCCGGTGGCAGCTCAGCTCAGCACCATATGACTCTGGGTAATAGCTCACTTAATTTCCACGACGGCCCCCAGCGCCTTGAGACCCGTAAGGGTGAGTAGTTTGCGCTTTACAAATACGGATTTACATTTTTTTTACATAGGTCTGTCAATATGCCTAGCTTTTGCCACAAGGAGGAAATTTTGATGGATGCATCTAACCTCAGAATACTCACCTTGTGAAAAGCGCTACTAAATAATGACGGTATACAACCTTTACAACAAAACTTTTACAACGAACTACCATTACAACGCAACTTTTACAACGCAAACTATTACAACGCATTGCTCTGAGGGGCGCTCTAGGATAGGGAATAGGTTAATTTACTATCCAATAACCTTCCCTACTATCCACGGGGACTGGAGCTGGAATAGTAAATTAAACTATTCACTATCCAGCGCCCAAAAGCATTATGCGTTGTAATGGTATGCGTTGTAAAACTTACGTTGTAAAGGTAGGCGTTGTAAAGGTAGGCGTTGTAACGTCATACATCCAATAATGACAGCAGCTACCCTCTCAGTAAACATTACAATGTGAAACATCCTAATAACAACGCTTTTTGGTTTCATGGCATTGATCATGTTCCAGTGTAGAACAGAGGTTGACACTTACAGTTATACAGCGAGAAGCGAAATGGATTTGAGGCCTTCGGGCAACTGTAATGAGACAGAATACTGACAATGAATTACATTATTTTCTAAATTGAATTGTGATCTTTATGGATATAAGGTCATGTGTCTGTAAATGAGGTCATTTGAGCCATGATCTGTGTTTTCTTTTCCATTACTATGTGAAGTAGAGTTTTTTTTACAATCTGCAACTGTACTTGTCCATATAGGATATCAGAAGCACACTGTTTGTTAAATACATTATTCTCAATCAACATTAGGGATATCAATTCAATTCTTTTGATTATAAAGATTTATTGTTGATTAGTTATAAAATCAACATATACCTCTGTGACTGGGATAACTTTTACTATCTTACTACTATTGCCTATATTGGATTTTAAGTAGCCCACTTATGGGAGGAATTGAGGTCACTTATCTGATATATGACTCATTTCCACCATTGGTCTTATGAGGATTCAAATAGGACCCTTAAGTGAAGTGGGAATTCATTTACTGCTCCTCCCCTTAGTCGTTTGTTTGTTCTTTTTGTTTATTTGATTTCACATACTACTTTTTAGTTCATCTTTCATTCATCATGAATATTCGTTTTTTTGTGCTCTTGTTCAAAACTACAAGATGGCCGCCATTTTCGTATTGTTAATCAGTATACGGTTTCCCGGCCTATATACCAGGGATATGTGACTGTGAGAACGTAGTCAGTCACAGCAATTTTCAGTCTACCCTACATATCAACCTTACGATATTTGCAGTTTATTTTCCAATTTTGTTTGTTATTGCTTTGGTTAACCAATGGGTTTTCTTTTCGTTTTTTTGACTTTATGACACCTGGCTACTTTCTTATTCTTTGGGGATTAGATTTGATTTAGAACGTCATCTTACGTTGTTTTTTATTAATTAAACCTATGTTATGATGGATACAAGTGCCGTTATTAACTTCTTCATCATTACAAGATGGCCGCCTTCATCTTTCGAATGACTATACTAAGTTCTCCGTTCATGACCCTCGAGTCACATGATCGGAAGGTTTTCCGGGGTAATTCAATCCGTTCTGGGCTTTAAATAATGGCGCTTCGCAGTTGGGCTTTGTATCGCTGGTTATCAAGCCACGCTACGCAGAGCTTTTCTTTCATCAGGTAAGCGTTACGTGCTCCTCATTTATTGTCTATCGGGATACATAGCTTCCGGGTACATCCTTGCTCCCCATAAATGCTGGCTGGAATTCTGACATCTTTACTCACTGATGATTACTTGGTTTTAACTTTGACACTGCATCGGGATTACCGCGTAACTGCAAATAATTTTGCCCTGCGACATACAACTTCCCAGAGAATGGTTGGTGGAATTTCAACACTGCATCCGGATTACCACGTTTTGATAAATGATTTTGCCCGTTGATATCTGGCTCTGTATTGCAGGCTTATTGTGATATATAGTGCGTGCTGCTTTTATTAGTGCATTTCTGGATGGATTTGGATATAAGGTTTTGTTTTCCTAACAAGATGTTTTATTTCTATAAGTCGTATTGGTTTTAACAAATCATTTTTTTTTAAAATAGGATATTCCATAGATATATACTGGTGACTTGATTTCTAATATTGCTTTATTATACTCGATCCATTTTCAATTAGTACATGCCGGCAATGCGATAGGAACTTGAATCTTAACATCAAATGGCCATGTTTTAATCACTCATTGGCATTGTGACACTGCCCTGATAGATACTCTGATCAAGAACTCAGTATATGTAGCTATCGTGTTATTACGAATTGGGAATTTTGAGAGGTGACAGTCCTGTTTTTGTGTCATTTTGAAATTAAAAAGATAGGATAAATTATCAAACCTCCATGTCTATAATACTTTAGTAAACTATTTGAATATTGATGATTATGAGATCATGAGATTAGATCACTCACGATTTTATGAATGATTTAGTCTACCTTTGGATGGATGCTGTTAATATACTATTTTAGATATATTAGTAATATTATACGGTTTGGGACGGACACTCATTGTTTGTCCAAACAGCCCACACATCATACACCATAGATTTACAGTTGGCTGATGAATCAAGACTTTTTGGATGCCACTCTAAGTGCTACTTTTCTACATAGGAAATCTTCACGCCCATTACTTGGAGCTGTGAGGGGAGTACATGTGGCATCATGCTTGTTATTACGTTATTCATTTAGGAGTCTCCACCTAGGACTCTCTCTCTTTTAGATTCTCTTTTTCAGACTCTTTTTCCCGATTTATTTTCTCTCCCATTCCTACCTTATAGAAATAATTTAAATCGTACCGGAACAATGTTCAATCACTTTTTGCTTTATTGAGCCAATGATTAATATTTGAAGCTGAGAGGTGAGTCCATTTCTCTCTATGATTGTTATAAGGTTACTCTAATTGTGAGTTCCCAAGTAGGACCACTTTTTGACTTGTTTTTAATGAGCAATCCCTCCTCTTTACTTCAGAAGCTTTGTTCTATAATCCATTATCAAGGCTTCACTTATGCCCTCTTGGATTGGATTTTCGAAATATATACACCTCCACTGGTAACTGACCAAAAGAACAGAGAGGAGGTGAGAATTGTTCTTCTATTATATCTTTTTCAGTATACAGCTTTCCTATAAATGTCTAGCTCTATCCATTGAAACCAGGGGTTCATATTCTCTTTTGGGAAACTATTAATATTAAGGCCTGAATTATGGCAATCGGTACATTTTGGTTGAATACAATCACCATAGGGTCAGTCGCTTGTGGGCCTTTTATTGGTAGAAGTACTATCTTTTATATAGATGTGTCCCTGTTGGTAATTTTTCGCATATATTTGTATGTTTCTATCATGTCAACTTTCAAATACAACAACCGGTTTTTAAATATATGTATTATCAATGTTGTAGTTTATATTTGTAGTTTATATGTTATGTATATATGTAATATGCTCTCTGAGAAATATGTAATATATATATGAGGACTTGTGATGCGATGTCTTGGAATTTTTTGATATTATTTAATATCATTTATGCAACATTTTTGTTATGTGAATCTTTTGGGCCATCTGACAATATTTATGTGGTTTTATATATAAGTTTTTTGAATGTTTCGTTATGTCATATTGATGTTGTGTCTTGTCTATAATGTTACTGCCCTCACAAAGTTCCTCTCTGGCAAAGAATCGGGAACAAAACGCGTTGGCTGTGTGCCAGTTTTAAAGGTTTATTGAATAAAAAGAAACAAGTTTGGAACGATCCTTAAAGTTGTCTGCATTGACTCCACAGCGAGTGCACCTTCCATTCTTCTTTGGTGAACCTGGCTACTATTTGACACCCCTGGATGGCGGGTGTGGGAAGAGAACTGCACCGCCATTTGAATAGATAGTACATATGGACTGGAAGTGCTAGACCTTGGTCTGCCGTTTGTTGTTTCCTTAATAGTTCACCTTGTGAACACCCCAGGTGCCAGACTGGTACGAGAGATTCTTCTCAGCATTAGTCCCATACCAACAGGTGGCGTCATGCAGCTCCATGTCGACTCGGTCTCGCCCCAGAAGTGATGCCAGAACCAGATATATGCATCAGCCCAGCCCCCTGTCAGTTCAACTTTTTCCATGTCTTTAGACAGGGATCTGGAGCTTGCGCCCTAATTTTTTTCCTCAACCCTGACGAGATTCATCAACGTTTGCTTTAGTGTGCAAGGGAACATGTTCCCTACTAAAACTGTAGTGTATATACCTTGTAGGGGCATCACATTCATATATCTGCGACAGAACCCCACAAGGTCTGCCTCTGGTTTCTAAGGTTGCAAAAGAAGGCAATCTGCAATGGCAAAAATCAAACTCTTATGTCAGTGGTCACCAGCAGCAGAAGTCATGCTCCCTGTCAAAGTTGAGGATTCCGACCCTTTCCCGCTCACGTCTTCTCGCGACAGATCCTCCTCCCAAGCGAAGTTGTCAGGTAAATCCAAGAAAAAGAAGTAAGAAATCGAACCAAGAATCTTACCCGTACCACCACCCTTGTCATGAGAAGTTGCTATTGCATTCCATTTGCTCAGTCAGTTCTAGCTACCTGCTAGGCAGATATTCACAATCTGTGTGGGATATCGTCAGTGACGTTTTGTTAACAGTTCTAGAAGAGTTTCTTGCAAATTTAGAGCACCTCATCCAAAATGCCCAAGATGCAGCAAGACCAGTGATCTGTTCTGGACTGAACAATATCGACTGCTTAGGCAGGACTGTGGGGCCAGCAGGGGCTACGTGCTAATGAGATCCACAGGCATCTCAGGTGACGTCCAAGCTGTTACTGAATATGTCATTTGACGGCACCTGTCTCTTTGGAGATAAGGCGGACCTGGCAGTGGAACACTTTAAAAAAAAAAAAAAAAAAAAAAAAGGGCCACAGCTTGCTCCCTAGACCTTTCTGCGCCAATGTGTCAGTATCCCCAGCAATGTCATCCCTTTTGAGGCTTCGGAAACGATTTACCAATCTGGATGGTGAGCCCGTACTAGGCATCATTTTGACATCATACGAAGAAAGGGTTGAAAATAATGTAATGTGCTGGACATGACGTATAAAGGGTACATGAATGAGTTGTGAAAAATAATGACATTTATTGGGAAGATGGTAAAATAAAAAGAATTTAAAAAACATTAATCATGATTGTACATTAATGTGAATGGAGATATGTATAAGTGCCGAGAAATGCTAAGATGGACGCCCTATGTTTCACTTAACGGAAATAGTTTGCTTGAGATGACCATCTTTTATGTTTATGTAACTCCATTTATCCAATGAAATCACAAGGTATTTAAACGTGAAAATGGCATCAGACACATGGACATTGAGAAAAGCTGTGTTTCGAAAAGCGTCTCTCGAGTGTTTGATTTTTGGCAATAAATATATGACAAAAACTCCTGTGAGTGGCCTTCGTGGCATACAACTGTTGTAGGATTGCGACACAAATGAGCATGTGACAATACCCTCACATTGAAGCGGCACCTACTGTGTGTATGGAGTGCAACTAAGAGAAATATATATATATATATATATATATATATATATATATACACACATATATCATATATATTTTGGATATTTAAATAGTTGAATCACTTAATGTAATCTGTTGATAATGGTACATTACCAATTATACTCGTTTGGCTCAGCAGTCTCCATGTATAGAAAAAATGGTTATATCCTGGGGACTAGTGACATGTATGGGTACATTACCCAATAGAAGGTGTGTGTTTCAAACATGATAAAAGTGCAGAAATGCTTTTCTACATCTGCTAAAATGTTGATAAATACACAATGATTTTTGTGTTGGAAATACGGCATTGTATTTTTCATGATGAAATAACGCTGTGGAATCATGATTGTATTTAATACAAAGGAGCGATGAATGCGCATAGATATCAGTGAGGTACATGACCGTAAATATGCGATTGTGATAAGGATTATTTATAAATGGTTCTTATTTGTTTGTGCATTCCTATCAAATTATGCTCATACTTTTTCAAGCAGTTTTGCTCAGGGGAAGAATTTATTTACAAATGAATTTGAATTTGCTTTTCACATGTATTTAAGGTTCCGTAAGTGTTTCCTCACTGTCTATAAACCATGACCCGTATATCCATGGGAATTAGGGCAAAGGTCATTTATGTGACAAAGGTTTCGTCGAAACGCGTCGTACTGCTTGTTTTGTGAGACAATAAAACTTTATTGGACTCGTCCTTTGGTGTGCCGCTGGAGATCTTTCTTTGTAATCCTGCAAGAAGTTTCCGTGTGGAAAATATAAATAGCGGTGCTGTGACCACTGCTGGCACCAGCGTCGTAAGGAGGGTGAACTGCTGCTCGCAGCAACTTGTGAAAACACACACACACACACACATATATATATATACATATATATATTACCTAGTTGTGGTTGCCAGTAGGTAGTTCTAGTTAGGTCTGCTTTCCCATTGACTACGCGTTTTTTGGTTGGCTCATAACTTTGGCCCCGTTTGACAAATCTTTCCCCAAAAAAGTTCCTCCACCTCAGCTCCTTCCTGGAAAGTTTTGGGGTGAGCCATCACCTGGGGGGCAAGAAAAAAATGGGGGTCCCAAAATGCAAAATCCCCATGCATTTTCCATAGACTTCTTTAGACAAATTACAGCAAAAACTGCTGAATGGAATAATACCAAATTCATCAGAAAGCTAAGTGTTGGTCCACAGATTGTGCTTTTGTGATTTGGTGTAAATTTGTTCAGCAGTTTGAGATATTAAGTGCAAAAATATATATATATAGATATAGATATTTGGATGGTTGGGCTTGCGAGAGTCTAGCGAGCATCCTGCAAGAGCGCAAATTCAAAAACAGAGCCGTATGATTTTTTAAGAGGTGAGTTTTTCCCGTGAGCCTTTACGCTCTCACAGGAGCATCGAGTCTCGCGAATGCTCTGATTGTCTGGCTGTTACGTTTTCAAAATTAAAAGGCCGCCATTACTGTTTACTGGGAAAAACTGAAGGTGTTGTGGAAATTAAGTAAAAAAAGCTGTATAAGGGAGCAGCAGGCAGGCATCCTGTCCCCCTAGATTTGGATGGGAGGTCTCTAAGGCATAACTGCTGTGATGAAAATAAATTTATATTGTTTCAAATAACAATTTACGGCTTCCAGGGACTCTCGCGCGATAGGGAATAGTAACAAGCATTGGAAATGCAATAGGTCTCGCAATAACGCGAGTCTGAACTATTAGCATTGTAAATGATAATGCCCTTTATTTTTGCGTTCTGGTTTTTGGAACATAAATAAAAGGCTTTGTCATTTACAAGGCCTATAGCTTAAATTTGCGTTAAAACGAGACCTATTGCATTGCAATGGTGGTGGTGCTGCTGAGTTTTCTCTGAATCTGCACTCTGAATCTGCACCCTGAATCTGCACCCTGAATCTGCACCCTGAATCTGCACCCACAATCTGCACCCACAATCTGCACCCACAATCTGCACCCACAATCTGCACCCACAATCTGCACCCACAATCTGCACCCACAATCTGCACCCAGTGTGTGAGTGGCGTTGCATGTGTGAGTGGCGTTGCGTGTGTGAGTGGCGTTGCGTGTGTGAGTGGCGTTGCGTGTGTGAGTGGCGTTGCGTGTGTGAGTGGCGTTGCGTGTGTGAGTGGCGTTGCGTGTGTGAGTGGCGTTGCGTGTGTGAGTGGCGTTGCGTGTGTGAGTGGCGTTGCGTGTGTGAGTGGCGTTGCGTGTGTGAGCGGCGTTGCGTGTGTGAGCGGCGTTGCGTGTGTGAGCGGCGTTGCGTGTGTGAGCGGCGTTGCGTGTGTGAGCGGCGTTGCGTGTGTGAGCGGCGTTGCGTGTGTGAGCGGCGTTGCGTGTGTGAGCGGCGTTGCGTGTGTGAGCGGCGTTGCGTGTGTGAGCGGCGTTGCGTGTGTGAGCGGCGTTGCGTGTGTGAGCGGCGTTGCGTGTGTGAGTGGCGTTGCGTGTGTGAGTGGCGTTGCGTGTGTGAGTGGCGTTGCGTGGATGAGTGGCGTTGCGTGGATGAGTGGGGTTGCGTGGATGAGTGGGGTTGCGTGGATGAGTGGGGTTGCGTGGATGAGTGGGGTTGCGTGGATGAGTGGGGTTGCGTGGATGAGTGGGGTTGCGTGGATGAGTGGGGTTGCGTGGATGAGTTGCGTTGCGTGGATGAGTTGCGTTGCGTGTGTGAGTGGTGTTGCTTGGGTGAGTGGCGTTGCGTGGGTGAGTGTGGTGTTGCGTGGATGATGGTGGGCTTGCGTGGGTGTGAGTGGCGTTGCGTGTCTGTAAGTGTTGCTGTGTGGGTGAAAGTGGCACAGAGCCTTTGATGTGGCCTGGCGCAGGAGAAATGCTGCTGCTGCTAATTAAATACAAGAGCGCCGGGAAGCGGCCGGGAAACACAAGTACGGCCGGCCACATAATTAGGGGAGGAGAAGCCGCACAGCACACGCTGGGAGAAGCCCTTTGATGTGCTGTGCGGCCGCGATGCGCGCTCTGTGCTGGGGGAGGGCCATTAGCCTTAACTCGCGGCAAGATCAAACGAAGGGTGGGAGGGACATTGAGGAACAGATGGCCATGAAAGTGTATGGGCCAAAAGCGCGTGCCTGTGGCCACGTGCACTCGAAGAAAACGCCACGAAAAAATGCGGTGCTTTGACAATCAGTTCGAGCACTTGAATTCTCGCCATTTCCCATTCCTTCGGAATGGTAAAGGACGAGACCTAAAAAGGAGTCGGCGAGTTCTCAATATATTCTACTAGTATAAATGCATATTGTGGCCCTTGTTATTGAAAGGGAGCGTAAAAGACCTAAGCAGTGTGATGAAGTGAAGGTTTATTGATAAAACAAAAATTATGATGTGGCGGGACTCTCACGGAATCATGAAAAATAGGAAGGGGTAGGTGATCTTGGACTACACTCTGGTATGCACACATTACTGTAGGAAGGAGTGTTAGTGGAGATAGTGTTTATCAAAGTCTACTCTCCTACAACTATAGTAAAGGCTCTTTCCATACCCTACAATGTGCAGCCATCATCCAAGAGAAGGGTCTTCATGAAGAGGCCAGTCCCTCCCTACATCCTAAAACTCATCATGCAAGAGAGAGATCTGACCGGACAGGCCAGTCCCTCCCTACACCCTACTATGCACAGCTGTCATTCCAGACAGGGGTTATCGGAGAAGTCTGACCCTTCATATACTCTTCTATGCACAACTGTTATCCAGGATACCCGTCATCCAGGAGAGAAGACTGAAAAGAGAAGACAGTCCCTTCCCAAACTATACTTTGCGTACCAGTCTATTTCAGACGCTAGATGCTTTTATGCCACTTAGACCATTCTGAAGTCCTGTGACAGCCATATTGAATTTTAGGATACAAGTATATCACGCTCTACTGCCTGCACAATACGCACTGTGTACATGCTATTTTAGTAGCTTTTATATGTGCACTGATTTTAGACTGCACTTACTTATAATTAACTGCTCAGCAACGCTTTGTTCCCCTCACTGTTATTTACGGAGCCATTGCTTTCCGGTCCGCCACAGCTTGTGCTGTTTGCGCGGAGAAAGCCTACGGGCTCAATTTCCGGCAAATCAGTGTTAGTGCTCAGTGTTGTGGCATACGCAGCCATAAAACCGATGCCGGGACGGATGGGCAGCGGATGTGCCACTGGAGCGCCGTAGGCGCACCAAAGGCAGGTCCATCTGCGCCCGGACGTCGACAGGAGCCAGGACCCCTGGCTCTTTTGAGGTAAAATATAAGACCACCCAGCGTCACAACTACTCAGCAGCTACTTTGCACCAGCTGAGAGCACCGAATAAGGCCAGCACACCACTACATCTCTCATGCACCAACCGGTATTCTGATATCTTAGAGGGCCTGGTGGCCTGTTACAATTGTCATTTCCAAAGTAATTTTACGGGGAGGATACCCTGTCCCTCTCCAACCAAGTATGGCCTAAAAAGTTTTCTTTGCAACGTAAGGTCATTAGCCAAGCACTTAACGGAGATATGGGATGTAATCACCTCTCAGTCTCCTGATATTTGTTTTTTGACATAAACATGGCTAAAGCCCTCCAACCTTCCAGCTACTGTGCTAGCTATCCCAGATAAATTAATCACTCTTGATTAAGGTGTAAAAATGGGCGGAGGTATTGCCATAGTTTTTAAAAACACAATCAATGTGACAAGGATTACAACCACCATCACTGACCCAATGGAGTTAGGTATCTTTAAGATAAGAGTTTCCGCAACTGAGATATGGAAAAGAGCACTGATTTATAACCCGCCTGGGCCCAAGGCCAATTTTAGTTAACAGTTGGTGGAACAGATAGCCACACATTTTAGCCTCAAATTTATTTTCCTAGGTGATTTTCATTTCCACAGGGAAGAACACACCAACTTCAACATTATGAAGCTAGTAACAGACCTAGAAACATTAGGACTCTCCCAAGAAATCAGAGGCCGTACGCATGTAGCCGGCCACTCACTTGATCTAATTTTCTCTAACACTGAATGATTGGACTGTAAGGCACTACTCCCCCTTACATGGACTAATCATTTTTTATGTGCAGTCCTTTCATTCCCCGATTACAACTAGGAAGGTAAGCCTGCGACGCGATGCCAACAGACTTTGGCATTAACTCACTCCTGAAGCTTTCAGAGAAGCTTTCCAACATCAATTATGACATCACTGATACAATTTCAAATGACATTACTGATGACATCACTGATGACATCCTCCAATGAGTGGGCTAGTTTGCTTTATAGTTTACGTAGTGGCCGGTAACTACCATATTACTGGTCTACCTAATTTTGTAGAGCTTGGGTCCAACTAATGGGTGTAAGTGTTTATGAAACGCATGTGCTCCTAATGCACCATAGCTGTGTAGAGGTATTGAACATGTTTTTTAGTTCAAAACGTTAACAATGTCACTGAAAAATTCACCTAACTATAATGTTACTTTAACCTATGTTTTTTAGAAGTGAAATAAATATTATATTATTTGGTTATAAAAATAAATCATAGCATTCATAACAACACAACTTCTCAAAGACATTTTTTCTCACAACAGTGCATGGTAAAGTGGAGAGTTAGATTTAGTGTTGTCTGGTATAATTCTACAGGCAGTTAAACATTGGAAGATCGTGTATTGACCATTGACTCCATTTTACTCTAACTACATTTTGTGAGCACGGTTTCATCTTCTGTCTGTCTGACCCCATCGTTCAGCTGCAAATGCAGGCAGGCACAGGTTACTTGGTCACACAGATTTTTTATGTTTTTCAGTTCACCGAGTGAGAGAGATAAGATGCTAAAACAGACCGTGTGGGATGCGTACAGTGTTCAAGGTTGAGAATGTGAAGAATCCTGCTTTAGGTCTCATCGGAGCCTGGCCAGCTTTGTTGGGTGACCTCGACACAGAGTGTAGCCAGCACCTACAGCACAGATGAAGGGAGGGGAAGCTTCTAGAAATCTCTCTCCGTGTTAGTAAAGAGAATAAAGACAGAGACCTCTTGGCGCTCTGACAGGAACTCTCCTGGAAGCGAACGTGCTACCAAGGGGCTTTTGTGCCCGGTTGAGAACTCCTGCCTGAGACGGTCAACGGGTTCCCCAGTGGCGCTGGCAAGGACGAAGCTAACCAGACAGTGGGTGAAGTATTTCAAGCTCTGATAATTATGTTTGTGTACATACAGTGACTTTTCTATACATTTATTCTTGAGTGTTATTGCCATTTGATATATGGGAACTTGCTGCAATACATATTCCCCTTTATTTGGCAAATGAGTGTTGAGCCTTGTTCACATTGTATTTTGGTATTCCACAGTGTGTAGAGTCCTAATTTGAAGAGTGTTTACGTTGTGTCCTGGAATTTTGAAGGCTTGCCCAGGTGCTCTGGAGAGAAAAGCAAGACATACGGTTAGCAAGCTGAAAAGAAAGAGTGTGTAATAAGGTGCACTACTTATAATAATTTGAAGGTGGTGGATACATTGTTAATGAAAGTTATAACTATAACGTTATTTTTGTAAACGTTTGTGTAGTTTACACTTGGTTTGTATAGGGAAAAAAGTTTTCCTAACACTAAGCTTTAACCATTGATTTTTCATTGAATTTAATTTTTTTTAAAAATAAAAACGTGTTTTAAATCTTAGAGTCCAGTGTTGCAAATGGAGAGTTGTTATTTGAAGAGTTGTACAGTACAGTGGAGGAGAGTGTTGTAAAGTCTACTGTCATAGACTGGAGTATTATGGAGTGGAATTGAGTTTAGTAGAGCAGAGGAAGTAGTGTATTGTACAGTGTAGTAAAGTGTTCTATATTGTAGTGGCCTGGTGACTCATATAGTGGAGTGAAGTACCGTAGATTGGAGCAGCGAGTTGTAAAATAGAATGGAGTGTCAAGAAGTAGAGCAGGATGCCGTTGACTGTCAGACTGGAGTAGAGCGTTTTAAAGGAATGTAGGGTAGTGTCAGCATGTAGTACAGTGAAGTTGCATACAGTGGAGTAGAGTGTCAGACAGTGCAGCATAGTATAGTACAGTGGCCTAGAGTGGTATAAAGTGTAGTAGAGTTGAGTACAGTGAGTGGAGTACACTTGAGTCGGGTAGTGTACAGTGAAGTAAAGTGTCATGGAGTGGCTTGTCGCAGACTATGCTGGTGGGGAGTGAAGTGGAAAAGCGTAGCATACAGTGGTGTAAAGTGTCATACTGGAGTACTGTGTTATACAGTACTATGCAGTGGGGCGTTGTACGATATTGGTAAGTGATGTAGACTATGGCAGAGGTGCACAGAGTCTAGTTGATTTATTAGTCGTCAAGAGGTGTGCAGTACAGTGTTGTAGAGTGTAGTACAGTAGATTGGCATACAGTGTTCTGTACAATGGCATTCTGTGGCGTGGAGTGGAGTAGTGGAGTACCGTGCCAGAATAGCATAGAATAAAGTGGGGTGTAGTGGCATACAAAGAGTGGCGTACAGTGTAGTATAGTGGACTAAAGTTCAGAGTGTTGTACCGTAGCAAATCATTTAGTACAGTGTTGCACAGTGGAGTGTTGGGGTACAGATGTGAGTAAAGTGTTGGAGTGAAATATACTGTAGTAGAGTGTTGTAGAGTGGAGTTGCATAGAGTACAGTGGTGTGTGTGAAACAGCTGAGCTGTGTAAAGTGGATTGCTGTATAGTAGTGTACAGTGAGGTAAAGTCCCGTACTGTGGAGTAGAGTTAACTGGAGTGGTGTAACAGTGTGGAGAAAAGTACAATAGAGAGTATTCGTGTGTCGTAGAGTGGCATTGAGTGGAGTGTATTAGCGTGGATAGTAAACTGTTATAAATTGGAGTGGGGTACAGTAGAGTGAGTACTGAGAGTTGTACATTGCAGTGTAAGGGCATAGAGTGGAACATAGAGTTTGGCAGCAGAGTGTACAGGGATGGAGTAGAGAAGAAGGTTGCAGAGCATTATGTAGCGTGGTAGACTTTTACAGAGTGGAGTCATATATAACAAAGGACAGTCATACAATGGAGCAGCATAGACTGGAGTGGTGTACACTGTAGTGACGAAGAGTGGATTATCAAAGTGGAGTAGCATACGGTGGAATAGCATACAGTGGAATACTTTACAGTGGAGTGTAGAAGAGTGAAGTGGCAGAGAGTATAATAGCGTGGAGTGATGTGAAGTGGCGTAAAGTGGAGTAGGGTAGAGTTGAGGAAACTGATATAAACTGGAGTGTCGTAGGTCTCATACAGTACAGTGGAGTGCTGTGCCATACAGTGTTGGAAACTGTCAAAGAGTGGAGTAGATTGAGGGCAAATTTGGACAGTAAAGTGTATGGTGATAGAGGGGAGTAGAGTCTAGTGGAGTAGAGTCTAGTAGAGTTGCATAGAGTGGAGTAGAATTGAGCTATAGAGTGGAGGAGAGTACACTGAAGTGGAGTAGTGTACCTTGGAAGGGAATTGGTGGAGAAGTGCAGACTGGAGACGAGCACAGTGGAATAGCGTGTAGTAGCGTACAGTGGAGTGGAGTACACTGAATTTGTTTAGACTGGAACGGTGTATTGTGGGGTTGAGTGTAATAGTGTACAGTGGAGTGGGATAGAGTGGAACACCATATAGCGCTGGGACACATATTGAAGTTGTGTACAGTGCACTAGCATAGAATGGAGTGGGGTAAAGTGGTTAGCCTAGAGAGGAATGCAGTGGTGTGGCATAGAGTAGAATAGCACAGTGGCATAGAACAGCATAGAGTGAAATAGCATATACTGGAGTGGCATCCAATGGACTAGCATAGAATGGAGTGGGGTAGCGCACACTGGAGTGGCATAGAGTGTAGTAGCGTATAGTGGAGTGGCATACAGTGGAATGGCGTGGAGCAGCAGAGTGGCGTAGACTGGAATAGCATGTATTTGAGTGGTGTACAGTTAAGCGGTGTAGATTGGAGTGGCATACACTGGAATTGGGTAGAGTAATAGCATAGAGTGGAGGGGAGTACAGTGGACAAAAGTCAAATAGAATGGGGTAGAATGGAGTGGCATACAGTTAGATAGCATAGAGCGGAGTAGCATACAGTGTAATGGAGTAGAGTGTAATAGCATATAATGGAGTAGCATATAGCGGAGTGGCATACAGTGAAATAGAGTACACTGAAGAGGAGAATGGAGATGCATACATTGTAATAGCGTAGGGTGGACTGGCATAGAGAGGAGTTGTGTACAGTCTAAAAGCATTGAGTGGAGTGATGTAGACGGAGTGCTGTACAGTGGAGTGGCGTAGAGTGTATAGTAGAGTGGCATACAGCTGAGTGGCCTATAAAAGACTGATGAAGACTAGAGTGCAATACAGTTGCGTGGGGTAGAGAGCAATAGCATACAGTGGAGTGGCATACATTGGAGTGGTGTACAGTGGAATGGTGAACAGTGGAATAGCGTGGAGTGTTGTAGAGTGGAGTGGAGTGGCATACTGTGGAACAGAGTAGAGTTGCATGCCGTACAGCACAATGGCGTAAAGTGGAAGAGTGTATAGTGGAGTGGCGTTGAGTAGCGTACAGTGGTGTTGTGTACAGTGTAATAGCATAGGGTGGAGTGGCATACAGTGGAATAGTGTGTAGTGGAGTGACTACAGTGGTGTGGCATACGGATGTATGTGAAATTTAGTAACAATATAAATTATGGGTCGCAAAGCAACGCAAAACAGTGAATTGCACTGCCTTGTGCTTCTCCAGATTTACCAATCAATGCAGGGCCATGCATTCCTTTGTAAATCAACTTAAGTAGTGCACTGCCCATGCAACATCATGATTGACACCAGTGTATCACAATCAAATAATACAGCTAGGCCTTAGTTATAGTTTGGGCCATGGTATACCATTACATGTGCACTCCAACATTTGGCTTGTATTGTGCCTCCTGAAGGTAAAATGAACTCATTTTAAGTGTGTGAAATGTACTGTCAATGTACTTGAGGTTTCCTCGCATTTCAAGCAGGAGACAAAGTGCTGTCTCCATCACCCATGCAGGTTTTGTTTGTGTATTGCCCGTTTCACTTTCATGGAAGAAAGTGCCCGGTCGGGGTGTTTCTGATCAAAGGACAATTGGTGTTGGCTCATATCTCCTCTCCGCTTCTTTTGAAATCCAACTAATAAAGGCAGTACGTTGGCAAGAGTAAGGTGCAAGGATAGCATGAAGACGCAGGTAGATTCTAGAGATCAATATAACTAAGCAAGAAGGATGTTTTTACCTACCTATCAAATCTGAAACCACACTACTGTAGACTGGTTAAAAAGGCTGTGTCTGGAGAAAATTGAGCGAGAAAGAGCAGAATGTTCGAGCCCTATGTAAAGAGGTCAAATAATATACATATTTACAGGAATGTTGGGTGAAGCTAGCACCACTATTGGAACCCACAAAATTTAGCATCCTTGGATTACTCCTGAAACCATCAACAGGGGGCGCCAAACAAGGAACATTTGAGGCAGCCAGTTGAGGCACCATGGCTTCAGGGCAATTAGGTGCACCACATCGGACTGGTCATCAGCACCAAGGCCAGAACAAGGTAGGAAGAAAGGCAAGGGGATGTGTCCAAGGAACACTATTTCTGCATCCCTGGTGCAGGATCTCAGCCACCCCAGCAGGTCAGTCATCATAAGTCAAGACCGTTATTGATCGCACAGCATGCCAGCCACAAATACCGCATCTGTTGTCCACAAAATTGCTGCCCAGTGTCCTCCACTAGGTCACAAAGCATGCCACAATTCCACCGCTACCTGTTTCCGGACACTGTAAGAACTCCAAATCTGCGGGTGGCCAGGGCACGAGGATACAGTAGTGCTGTATGCTTGCCCTACATGGCTTTGTTTCACCAGCGGCCATCACCACCCTTAAATAAATTAGTTTCAAACATCTACTAAAAGGGACTTCTCAATGGAATTCCAATCCAAAGAAAAAGTAACTGAACACTTGAAAGTTCACAAATAAAAGAAAGGAAGGCTTTTGGTTACTTGGCAAAAATACACAGATACGCATTTGTGCACATACACACACTTTACAAATACTGACAACTCGAAAATCACATCAAAAAAATAAAATACAATATTTTTTACTATTAAAACAATTCCTAAAAAAAGACAATGCCAATTTAATTTGATTGTTGTCAATTAAATTCTTACTTTATTCGATCATCATAAAAGAACACAAATGTTGTTACTTTAGTACAAATTCCATTGCACATAAATACATTCAAGTTAGACAAAAAGAACCATTAATAATGACAAGATAAAATAGTAAGAAGTTTACTAAGACCAAAATCTAATTTCTGTATATACGATATCATCTACTTAAAACATTAATGAGTTTCGATATCGAACGGCAGATTTTAAAAAACAAACCAATTCTCTTGCACACCTCCTCTGAGCACAACTCCTGGAAATACATTGGCGCTACTATCCATTTTCTAAACCGCATCTACTTTAAAATTGGGATTAAAAAACCACTTGACAAACGCTTATAGTATTACAAATAAATACAAAATGTACCAGGGTTTGGGAGGAGATTTCATCACAGGGACATCAACAGATACCAGCTACATCATACTGTCGCAAGGGGAAAGAAAGTTTCCATCTGATGTAGCCCATACAAATCCTCTCTCAGGGGTGTGTTACTAAAAATATTTTGCCCTTTATAGCACTTAAACTACAAAAGACATTAGCCACATCGCTAATTCTGTCCAAGACTGATTACTGCAAAAGCTGGCTTCTGACTACTCACAAGTATTACATTAATAAACTTCCGGTTTTACAAAATGCGGCAGCTAGATTTCTGTTAAAAATCCGCCAAAGCTGCTCAGTGTCTCAAGAATTAAAAAAAGTTTGCACTGGCTTCCTGTTAAACAGAGAATAACTTTTAAGGCACTGTGTCTAGTCTATAAAGCGTTACATAATATTTGCCCGAATTCCTGAATCAGAGTTTCAAATGATATCTTCCTCTCAGAAATCTTAGATCAGGTTCTGCTAATTTACTAACACTACCTAGGTACAAACAAGTACAATTGTGGGGGAAATAGCATAGTACTGGAAGCATTCAAAGCATGGAACACGCTACCTATCACCATAAAGCAGCATCCAGTCTTCTAGCTTTCAGTTAGCGGTAACGACCTGGCTGTTCAAATCCCGATAACCCTCGCGGACCTGTAATACGCCCAACCTGAACTGAATAGTGCTGCGACGTCTCTGGGCAGTGATGCGCTATAGAAATATTGTTAACATAACATTCCAAGTAGGGCTCCATCGAGAGGGAGATTTGAATCATAGTAAGGTCTTTAAAGGAGGGCTTAATGGACTCAGGCAATGGCCCTATCCACCAGGAATCTAATGCAGACCCAGTGTTTGTCCTCCTTCCTGAGGTCTACTAGATTCAAAAAGATTGAAGATCCTTCTGGTTTTAAAGAAGTGGTCTGGATATCAAACTGGTATGGCATGGTGTGCAAAAAAAACGATGGATTTAGGCCGAGATCTCTGTTCTGGGGTGAATGTATGACATTGTTCTGCATTCTGTCCATCAACTGTTTTTTTTTTTGTTGTTTTTTTTTTGGTCCTCATATCCACCATGGTAGAAGAAAGCCATCTAAAACTAGCCATAGAACCGCTGTCTCAGTGTTATACTGGATGGGATCTTATGGAGTGGGGGGGCCCGACATCCCACAGCTGTTGCTAGCTTAGTCTCATTATTGGCTATCATTGGGGACGGCATGTCCTGAGCCGGGCTTCGACCGGCTATCTGCTGTGCACATTGTTGAAACATGGGCACCATAGTAGTGTAATCATTGGACCCGGGGGGAAAAAAAAAAACGGATCATTATTGTGCCCAAACAAGCATGTGCCAGAAGGCTCTTTTGTTTTTATTCCCCAGTCTAGCTAGGTCCATTCTGGCCGTCTGTAGAACAGATGCCAACCAGTCCCCGTGGGAAGGAGGTAGGGGGTCCTTCCACCTCCTGCAGATCTCCCTCCTTGCCAAGAGGACCGTGTAGAACACTAGGCTTCCAGCTGCTCTTTGCGATCCTGTCAGGATCCCAAAAATTACTAACGATAGATCAATGATAACTGGGAAACCCAACGATGTTGTAAGAGTCTTCCCAATAGCTTCCCAGAATGTAGTAACCCGAGGGCATTCAAAAAACATATGAGTGTCTGATGCTGCCAGCAGCCCACACCTTGGACATGCCACTGGATTCCCTAAAGCAAATTTAGATAGCCTCTGGGGAGAGTAATACGCTCTATGGAGGGTGTAAAGATGATTCCTGCGAAGCCATGAGGGCTTTACTATACTTTTTAAGAGCTCAAATGAGGTGGACCAGAGCTTTGGTAGATCTTGACCCGTAGTTAAGGCACCCCACAGATGGACTGGTAGCGTAAATTCCCCATCAGATTCCTCAAGCAGGAGTCTGTACCATTTTGAGACCTCATTTTTAGATGGACCAGTACTCACTAAGTTAGTTATTAATTGACTGTACCCTCCAAGAAGGAACCTGTTTCTTTTTAAAGGTGGAATTTTATAAGCCTGTGTCCAGCTACTCATTTGTAGGTATTTAAACCTCGAAATGGTTGACCCTGTCCTATTCTGGAGGTGCTCCCACGAAAGCAGATCCCCCTCATAAAAGAGATCCCCCCATACTTTAAGGCCTGCCTCTTTCAGAGGGATGGCTAGGGTGTCTTCTAGCCAGGCCGGGCTTTCAGGTTACCCCCAGAGCGGTGTCTTATCACAGAAATACCCTTGTTTGATAGAATTTGTTAACTCAGTCCACATTTTCGCTAATCCATATAGGACCTTCAATTTGATCTTTTTAAAGAATTTCGGGTTGCCAAATTTGAATAGGTAGCCCGACTGGCTGAGACCTTCCCCCTCCAACATGGCTGAAAACACCAGGCCTACCCCGTGGTCAGTCGTTTTTTTTAAGAGCATTCGAGTATGAGACAGCTGAAACGCCCAAGCGTATAGTTTTAAATCTGGGGCAGCTAAGCCCCCCTTCTCCCATCGCCTTTTGAGCTTCTTCCAGGCAATTCTCAGTAGTTTTTTATTCCAGATAAAATAAATGATATCTGACTGTAATTTAGATATGTAAGTCTGATCAAAATAAAGAGGGATGGTATTGAAAAGAAATGAGATTTTGGGCAGGATGGACATTTTAATCAAGTTTACTCTCCCAATTAAGGAGAATTGTAGATGGGACCACGATTGCATCAATTTTCTACATTCTTTAGCAACTGCTGTGAAGTTTACTATAGCAAGTTTGTTGAGATCCTTTATTATATTTAAGCCCAAATAACGCATTGATTCACCCGCCTGTACTTCCAGTGCACTCACATCATCGTTCCAAACCAACATCTCTGTCTTGGAAGTGTTGATCTGGTACCCCGATATCTGACCAAAACCCCGAGCGATTTCAAATATTACAGGGAGAGCCGTGGTTACATCTGATGTAAGGATAAGCAGGTCGTCGGCATCTAGAGCCACCTTTCTCTCCCACCCTCTGTGACAAAAAGATCTGATGGTAATCTCTCTCAGTTGTTGTGCGAGAGGCTCAATGTAGAGGTCAAACAGCAGGGGGGAGAGCGGACAACCCTGCCGTGTCCCTCTGGTTATAGAAAAAGGATCTGACAACTCCCCATTGATCAGTAGGCTCGCCATTGGGCTATGATACAAGAGACCTACTGTTCGACGAAATCCCTCACCCACGCCGAACTTGGCCAAGGCCCCCGACAGGTACACCCAATTGACCCTGTCGAAGGCCTTAGTTGCGTCCAGCGTGAGGACAGTTAGGGGCAAGTTCTGTGAGACCGCTGTATCTATTGCCCCTATTAACTCGTACGTCAGTTCGTATAGCTGTCGCCCCTTTACAAATCCCTTTTGATCTGCATGAAGAACTGACGGGGCTACCTGGGCCAACCTAGAGGCCAATACCGTGGTGAAGATCTTGTAGTCCACATTTAAAATTGATATTGGCCTATATGATTCACAGGCATCTTTAGGTTTCCCAGGTTTCAGAATAAGCGTAATTGATGCATTATCCCATGATGTCGGGGGGGTATAACCTTCAAGGAGAATTTGATTAAACAGCTTAGTGAGAAAGGGGACTATCTCAGCCTCTAGGATTCTATAGTTTCCTGCAGGTAGCCCGTCGGGCCCGGCAGCTTTTCCCTTCTTACTTCTTTTTATGGCGGCCCTGACTTCTCCTTCAGTTATGGGGCTGTCCAAGAATTGGGACTGTTCATTCGTTAGTCTGGGTAAATCGATGCGCCCTAGCCAGTCAACGGCCTCCTCTGGACGAGTTCCAATTTCCTCCCTATATATAGTTTCGAAGAATTCCTTAAAGGCCTTCCTTATTTCAACGTCTGATGTTAAAGACTTGTTACCCACGTTGATAGTGGCTATGTTGTTCCGGGCCTGGTCTGTTTTGGTCTTCCAAGCAAGCAGTTTACCAGCACCTTCGCTATATTCAAAGTGGGCCAACTTACTTGCCTCCCATCTCTGCTGCAATCTGAGATTTAATACTGTACCTAGATTGGCTTTCAGAGTCGCCATTTCCCTTCTTTGAGTATCGATGATGGACTCCTCTGCCCCAATACTAGTGTCGATGAGAGTTTGGAGATTGATTATACTTTTTTCAATCGAAGAAATTTGTTCCTTATACTGCTTCCTTTTATATGATACTTTCCCTGTTATGAGCCCCCTCAGAAACGCTTTAAACGAATCCCAGATGATCCTAGTAGTTGCTGAGTCGTTGTTATCCCAAAAAAATGGTGTGACTCTAGATTAAGGTATACCATGTCATCAGGAGAAGAAAGAAGTGATCGATCGAAGGACCATCTCGAGAGCAGTCCCTCCGTTCCTTGAGCTAGATCCATTACTACTGCAGAGTGATCTGAAAGATGTATCGGGAGATACTCAATGGATCTAACATGATCAGCCAGCCTCCGACTGATTAAAATAAAGTCAATCCTTGACTAGTGTTTGTATTTATAGTTCCGGAAAGACACCCCTTGCTGGCGCCCGGACCTTTCCCTCCATATGTCTAGGTATCCATATAGTTTCATTGCAGAATGTAACACTACGCTAGATTTGGATAAGACTAAGGATCGAATATTGGGAGATTTGTTCAAGATCGGGTCCAGTACCACATTAAAATCGCCCGCTATGATAGTTGGCTCTGGGAAAGACAGCAGCTGAGAAAACATAACCTCCAGTGTAGATGGGTCATCCTGATTCGGCCCGTAATAGCCCAAGACTGTAGTTTGAGAGCCTGCTATCATCACAGATGCGATGGCCCATCTGCCACCTGGGTCCACCTGTTGAGATAAAAGCTTGGCTTTGGCCCCTTTTTTTAAAATAATGGAAACCCCTCTAGTGTTTGTACTCTGAGTAGTTGAAACTGCGAAGTCTATCCACCTATTTCTCTTAATCAATTTGAGCATTTCTAAATGGGTTAAATGGGTCTCCTGGAGTATAATGACCTGCGCCTCCATATCTCGCAGGTATTGCCTGATTTTATTTGCCCTAGGTTTGGTGCGCAGGCCATTGATATTCCAGGAGAAGTATTTTATATTAACCATCTTTGTCATAACTGTTCAACAAAAAGGAGATACAGGCGGATGATGTTGATACAACCCCTTGTTGCCCAAAAATCTTTCCAAAAAACTGCGAACCATCTTCCTTTCCAACATGTCTTGGCTTACTGAGGACTTTTTTCCATTTTTACCACCCCCCACCACCTACCCTAGCTACGTGCCTCCCTCTCTCCCTCCTCCCAACCCTAGGAAATCCCTTGCGATATCTAACCGGAACGATGTCCGGTTGATAGCGCCCCTCTGCAAACTCCCGGAGAAATACACCACCCTTAACTCAACTGTTGTTTCTGGATAGAATGGATCCATGGAATCGTAGGACCAAGGGCTAATGGCAGACAATCTTTGATGATGTCCCTGTTTAAGAAGGCCTGATCATTACACCAGATCAAAGACCAAAGCAGCCAAGGCGCCAATTTAACATGATCCTCAACAAAGTCCAAGCCATGTTCTTCATGGGACAAAAGTGAGGGCTGCTTTCAGAGAGGCCCAAAATCCTTCTGAGCATCCTATTTTTCTCACTTTGGAGGCTGTTCGTGTCACAGTAGCGCCAAGCCCTTCTACCATATGTCAAAACCAGAATACACTTCCTTTTGTACATCTCCAAGAGAGGCTGAATAGGCTTTTTCCCAATTTTAGGAGAAAAACTAAAGGTGGAGGCAACCAACCGTAAATAGCATGCTCTCCTGCAAGACAAGTAACAGACCCAAGTATTGCTGTATTTAAATGTTACGGAAAATCCTTTCCCTTGATTGAGAGACAAGGGGTTTTCATATACTTTGATCTGGAAGCATTATGTATGTTTTAGATTAGTTGCTCTCTAAGTTCAAGTTCTCCATAACACCCACAAATGCATCTAATAAAATCTTTAGCACATTCGGAGTTCTGGCTAGTAGGACCGCATGATCAGCATTGAGAAAAGCAGCCAACAGCCTGTTCTTGGCAGCGGGCAAGTCCTTCACCACATGTAAAAGGGCGATCTCTAGGCCGTTAATATATCACAAAAATAATATAGGGGCCAAGGCATGACCGTACCAGACTCCTAAATTTAGCTTAAAAGAATCAGTACATTCCCCCCTGGTCCCCAAATCTTAAGAGAAGCTGCCAGATTAAATGAAGTGCTCGTAAAGAATGCACTAATCCTTCATCGACCCCCCCATAGATGTCAAAAGGGCTCAGAACATCAATCTATTCACACTACCAAAGGCGCTTGAGAAATCCATAAAGGCAAGGTGAAGGGAGATATATGTCAATTGAAAGATGAAAAGTGACCGATTGTTCTAATGCCCTCAGCCTTGTATGCAAACCATACTGTATCTCAGACACAATTTTACAATCTGAGGTCCAGACTAGCAGTCTTTCTAAAATGGCACAACCCAGAGTTTTTACAGAGGAATCCAACGGGAAATTGGGTGAATATATGACGAATCCTGTTGGTTCCCCTTTTTAGAGATAGTGACTATTATCGTCAACCGCCAGGACTTAGAGAATCATACCTTACAGGCACAATTAATTGCTACCGTTATCACTTCCAAGGACATTGAGAAGTTAATGAGGAGTTTGAGGGATACCCAGTCTGTCCCACTAATCACAGAGCTATATATCTTGCTAGAATGCTTCACCCATGCCTCCAGAGCAATGTTCCAATTCAGAGACAACTTGGAGAATTTGGATAGACAATTGAAGTTTACAAGATTCCAAAAAGCCTGAAGATTTTTCAACAAAGAGGCTTGAACTAGTTTTTCACACAACTCATTCTTCACAGCTAATTTCCTGGTCATCGCCAGTTTATATTCCCTATGGCGGATTGCTATTTTGCCCCTATTTCTCAGGGATTTCCTCAAGGCATGGTGTAGCGTTCTACACTTCGTAGACTCTCCCAAGGATTCAAGGGACGCAACTTCTTGCCTACCCCCAATCTCCCTACAGACACAGCTAAAAATTATGTTCAGATTACTAGATACAAGTTTACTAAACATGTAAGATATGTCGACAATCTTACAAACCGATCTTCTCGTATTATTTTTAGTGGACAAGGGAGAATAACCCCCTTTACCTCACATTCTCTTCCCTTGGAATTCTCAAGGAGACAGTAGGGGGATTATGGCCACTAAAGATGGTAGTTTGGGCAGCCCCATCAATAATCGAGTTGAACAGAACACTAATAACAAAACCATAATCAATGATAGTACAATGGCCCTACCTATGAACGTGTTTGCTTTAGGATCACTGTACCCCATTAACTCTAAGGCATTACAAGGGCAGTGGCTTATTAAAAGATGATAAAGCACAAATCCCCAGCATCCCAGTTCTGACTAGGATATATAGCATGGATCGATTCATAAGGACTCTAGTAAGTTACTGAATGCGGTCTATAGTTGCTGGTGGAAGGTGAAGTAATGAAGGGAAGGGGCTTACAAAAGATGCATGGAAATGAGCCCTAGAGCCCTCAAGAAGGTTGAACACAGGTTTTACGATAAATGCACACAAATCTACGGCCCTCTCATTTTTGCAAGTTAAAAATATAAAGTTTGAAATAGCATGCATTTGAAAAAATGACTCAAGCACTTGCTCTAACATGAAGAAGAGGCTGAAGAGGTGCTCTTTCCACACAGTTTCCACTTATATGGAAAGGAAAGATATTATACCTTTATTCATCTTCTAAAACATGTTTGTTAGCATCAAGTAACTCAAGCGCTCTCACAACTATAACAACATACTTTATTACCACATAATTTAGATTATGCTGGCACATCGAATCTCCCCAAAGAATCTCTGTCAAAAAATCCCATACTAAGTGTTTTAAAATTCCCAAGGAATGACATATTTTAACACATTTTCACTTAACCTGCTGATATGAATAAAACAAAACAAGGTAATTTGCTCACCATCCCGACTGGACAGCAAATAAACAAGGCCATTGAGACACGTGTCAGTAACTTCGGAAATGTTTGTTGCGCATCTGCCAATAGCTTGTATCGCAGCTGCAGCAAACAGCTTATCTTGACTTTTGACATATGTCTAAAGGAAACAAATGCAAAATGTAATTCGACTGTGCAGACAACAATACATAAATCGGTTCTTTGGTAACTTCATCAAAAAAATTCATTTAATTGTACATATGTGACTGTGCATAGCCTTAAAGTTTGATTATAGATTACCTAGTCAGTTTTCAACAATTAGAGGTGAACTATGGTACAATTAAAAGAGAAGGAAGTAAATAAGATTTTAGTTTTGCAGAACTGAGATAAACACACATATTAATAAACACATAGCTCAAGCAGTGATTCTCATTTCTGGATTATAGGTAGCAAGACAACTCACAACCTATCAACTAGCTCCTTGACAGATCTATTTTTCCTAATTTGGGTCTGTATTCTAAATTGCTCACCCTTCCCACAAATCGCAGAAGGAATACAGCTCATTGTTTAAGTGCATAAAATGCCAATGCTTTCAAAGAGCTTTGGCTGCAAAAAGAAGCATTTTCCCAACGTTGATACTTACAACCCATGGTTAGTTTTACCAAATACAGGGGTTTTCATTCATCAATGAAGGATTGATATAACTCTTTATAGTAATAGGACTCGACTAATTTCTGCTTAGTTCATTGGATTGCCATAAAAAGTGTTTTCCATTAATGTGCCTAAAAATTAACAATAGAACATTAGTCTGGAACGCAGCCACACAGCCACACACTTTCGAATTCTTCGGTACAAGGCTGGCTCCGGAGAGATACAGCCATTTGAGAGTACATGTATCTAAGATTTTCTTGCCATAAAGGGATACTGCCCTTGCTTCACTTTTGAAATTAATATACTTATTAAATCAGTGCTCATCTAAATTAATGAAGACCGCAGCATATGCAAAGACCTGGAATCAAAATGAAGTGTTAAGATCAAGGTGCCACAATATTAAAGAACATGGGGCATGTGACACGGTGCAGGGATTGAGGTTTAGAACTGCATATTCAACACCACCATTTAAATAAAATCAAAACTGAAACTAGTTTAGCTGGGTGAACAAATGAAAAAAACGACTTTCTCTCATGGGCACAACCTTAATGATCCGTTTGGGTACACTGAATATTGGAGGATATCTAATGCATTCCAATGCTACACTAATACTTAAAATACAAATCTCATGTGGGGACAAAAATTATTTTTTACCAAGATTAAACTAGTGCATTTTCCTAGAGATACCAAAAAACAATATTTAGGTGGTGAAGAGATTCCAAGATTTGTCAACAAAGTCCTTGATCTGTCAAAGACACATGTTGATGAGATGGAAATTGGCATACCGAGTTGCAAAGAGCAAAACGTGGCATGTAAGAAGCTCCATTTCGTTGGCTGTCGCTTGCCTAGGGTGCTGGGCACGAAAGAAGGTCTCTTTCCTTTTTATGTGTGCGGACTGTACAATGGACGTTGCAGCTTGTGGGAACAAGGATGGCTAAGATTTGCAAGGATATGGGAGTAGACAATGGTTATATAACAATGAAAGCATCTAGTGTGTGATAGATGATGAGGTTCACAATGTCTGGCGTGTTGTTGAACTGCATTTTTAAAATTCCATTTTGTGTTGCCATGCTCTAGGCAACTTGTCTGAAAACTGTCCTCCACATCCCCATTGAATCTTGCACAACCCCCTGCTCCTTGTGGTCGAGCCAATTCCAAGAAGCCTGCCTGTGTGCCTTCCCCCAGTTGTGCCAGAGACTCAGCCACATCCTGTTCATTGTTGGTAACTCAGCCTGTCACACCAGCTGCCCTGTGACCACCCCCAACTGAAAGAGGAAGCACGAGGTTAGGCCCACAAACCAAACCAACTAATAGAGGAAGCACAAGGTTGTACACTGTGACCACACATTCCTGTGGTTCTGCCAATTCTGGGAACCAAGAGCAGATAGTTCCTGTTTTAAGAAATAGTTCCTGTTCTTGACTGTAAGACACCCTGCACCTGGCATCTTAGTTCATTGACCACACATTTCTGTAGTTCTGCCAATTCTGGGAACCAGCCAGATAGTTCCTGTTTTAAAAGATAGTTCCTGTTCTTGACTCTAAGCTGAGAGATATACCCCCCCCGGATGAGGAAGGGCCTTCAACTGAAATGGCACAATTCGACACATTGCATGCACTCTCACGAGACACAAGACACGCCCATACCTTGACACATCTTGTTGGAAATTACTGCTTGTCACTTCCCTGTTTTTGCCTACTGACTGAATCTGTATAAATATTCTGCTGTGTGAATAAAGCATCAGACCACTCCTGAACCTGCTTGGTGAAGGAGCTCTCCCTTAACTCGAGTTATTGAATAAATCCCTCTTTACTCGAATACCACGGACTCCTCTCTTTACTTAATTTAAAGTATTTACTAATATAGAAATTCTAAGATAAGGTAATATTAATTATTTACCACATTTCTGGCGCCTGAACAGGGACGTTCCCTCTCCCCCACGCGCCGGCGATGTCGGACATGGTACTGCCCCCTCCTGACCTTTGACGTACTTCAAAGTGCACAGACGCGGGGAATTCCCGCCAACTCCCTCGAGGCGAAGGGGGGGACCGACTGCGGCCCGTCATCCACACGAGGCGATGAGGAAGATTGCGGAACATCCTGACCCAAAGCCCAACCCGTGAAGAAGACAAGACCGAGGTCTTGTGAGCCCCGTCTTAAAAGCTGCGCGCATTTCAAGATCAACAGGCCTTCTAGTCTGCTTTTCGGTGAGTACTGCTGAAAGTATAAAGACGGACCCACAACTTTTGTGGGTACGGTAAAGATATAGGTTTGTTGTTTCTCATTTCTATTTCTAATAGAAAGTCTGCCATCATGCCTATTTTTTCGAAAATACTTAAGATGGGAACTAGAAAAAGTATTCTCGAGAGGGAGATTCCCCTCCCTCCTCGGGATACTCCAGGACATTTTATGTACACAAAACATGGTGTCGGTGCACTACCTGTTCGCCCTTCCGCCCCTATTTCACGACCACGCCCGGCCCCATTCCTCCTAGGTCATTCTAAACGGCCATCTCCGGATGAATTATTCGAAAATACATCTAACACGTTAGACTATTGGTTAGACCAGGAACCCCCGCTTACACCGGAGGAAGAGGAAATAGCCAGAACTGCGACCCTATGGGTCTCTCAGTATAAGATATATGACAGTGATCTCATAGCCCGACTCTTTTTAGCATTACCACGCTCACATCAAAGATTAGCGAGTCTCTACATGGTACAGCATCTCATCACTCTCAATGACACTTTTTTTAAACATGATCCAAGACTAGAAGATTTTTTGTCTGACTGCGCTGATAACATGTTCCTCCACAATGGTTCAGTTTTTCTCAACAGATTCATAGATTTTAGACAGGAATACCAGAAAGCGGTTGAATATACATTTTTCACTAATACTTGTGGACCAGTTAATAGACTTCCTCAAACACGCCAGTTCCCCATGAGGGAGGTCCACCCCAGAGCTGACGCAAATGGCGCGTTACAACGCGTTTTTATTTATGTACCCTTGACAAAACTTGAATTGCTAAGGATAAAAGAGATGGTTCCCCCTCACTCAAAAGATCCTGCTGGATTTTTTAAGGAATTAGGAGACGTATTAATGATGGGGACATATACTCTCTCTGATATTACAGCAATTCTGAAATTATTGTCGCCATCGGG